>NC_090438.1:224611122-225846955 GCF_031143425.1 Pleurodeles waltl
GGCTCTCCAAATCCCTTTCTTTTGATGGGTGATGATTCTGCATGGATTCAAAAGACAAAATGGCACATATATGTCAGTATACCAAAATGAAAACATCCTGTCTTGCCCATACTGCCCAAGTGTGGCATATAGCAGTCATTGAATACAGGGAGATGACTACAAACACTTCCTAATATGCAGGCCTACCCACCACCCTGGCCCTGCATTGACTAGGTAGGTCAACTGACATCTTGTGAACATGATCTAGCAATCTGACAGAGATCCGAAACACTATTAGACACATCACACCTATATGGCTTCCGGGAGGTAAACTCCTCAGCCATAAACGCATCCAAAAAACTCACTATCAGTAAGAATGATCATCTGCTTCCAGACTGTACAGGCTACTGCCAAGGTATAAGCTCTAACATCACACATGGGTAGCAATGAAGGGATTGGTATTGGGGGGTGTGTGGAAATGTGCAGATACAGATCCATGCCACTTCAGGGTGAGCAGACAGATCTATATTAAACTCCATTTCCAACACCTCCATGTGTGACAGTACATCATGTATCCAACAGTCAATTGGCATGTGGTGTATTTGTGCCAACCTGAGGGGAAGAGTAAGTCATGGATATGCTTTCCAAACAACCGTTTAGCAAGGACAGATGTGATTTGAAATGTCTGTGGCACCATATACATAGCTTGTGTTACACAAAACTAACACAGACAACATGCATAGAATGCTCATGGTGTCTTTCAAATATATGTACTCTCACATTGATGATTTTCATACTGTAAGAGATGTCTAGGGATGGCTGTTATGTCACCTCACCTAGTTATGTGTCTCCAACACAAGCTGGATCAGGGTACACTTAGGGCCAGATGTAGCAAATTTCCCAAATTGCGACTTGCAATTTGCGAGTCCCTGTGACTCGCAAATTGCAAGTCGCAATTTGGGATGAACAAAGGTGTCTCAGACACCTTCTGCAAGTCGCTATGGGGGTCGCAAAGACCCACCTCATTAATATTAATGAGGTGGGTCGCAATTTGCGACCCCATTGCGATTCAGGGCACTCACGGGGATGGTGGCCTGCTGGAGACAGCATACCACCCATGTCTGTGACTGCTTTTCAATAAAGCAGTCTTTTTTTTTCAAAGTGTAGCCCTTTTTCCTTAAAGGAAAACGAGCTGCACTTTGTAAAAAAAACAAAACCTTTAGTTTCGGTATTTTTCAGGGCAGGTAGTGGTCCATTGGACCACTGCCTGCTCTGAAAAATTATTTTTTGTTCCAGACACAAAGGGACCCCTTCCCGTTTGCGCCTGGGTTACCATCCACTTCAAGTGGATGGTAACTGCGCTTTCATTTGCGACCGCAATCGCGGTCGCAAATGAATATACATAGCATTGCGAGTCGCTAATAGGAAGGGAACACCCCTTCCTATTAGCGAGTCGTAAATTCATTTTGCGAGTCAGTTCCGACTCGCAAAATGCATTTCTACAGAGCAATGTGGCTTTAGCGACTCGCAAACAGCGATTTTTGCCGTTTGCGACTCGCTAAACCATTGCTACATCTGCCCCTTAGTCTCTCAACATTGTATCAGAGATTAACACATGGCACTGAACACAATTACATGCACAATGATTCCCCCATTGATGCACACTGGATACACCTAAAGTGCTTAGGGTTCACATTATGTCACACACGGTCACATTCTAGCCTGTGAGGAGGGAACATATGTTGAAGTACAGAGAAAACAATGCAGATGAGGCACTTACCTGTTCCTTTAATGTACCATAGAGCTGTACCTACAGGTGTCAGACCTCAAACATCTGCTCCTGCAGCCCCTCCATGTCTTGTGGAGTAGGTCAATCATCCACCATTTTAGAGGCGTGAAATGTGTTATATGGCTCCCACAAATGTGTCACACCTTCAAAATAGTTGGGCTTTGCATCATTAACTGATTGTCTTTTCCAGTCATGCAGCCCCTTCTACTCAGACACCATTGTCGTACATTGCTGGGCATTTATATTGTGATTTGCATTAACAAAGGTCATTTCAATGCTTGGGACATCAAGTAACAGTCCGAGAGGCATGCTTTTTTGCACAATTGTTGATGACCATTCACATGTGTACACATGTATGTCAAAGAAAGGGGGTGACAGGTGATGGCTGTGTGATAATCAGTTGTGATGGGTACTGTGTATCATGTCCAAAACTCAATACATGCATTGTCATATTTTAATATTGATATGCATCCTGTATATTGCAAGAGACACATTGAATAATGACAATACTCATGTTTAATCATACCTAGATACCCAGGAAGGGGAAGGCTTAGACAACCTCCTGTCTATCGTCCTCTGCCAGACGTTCAGACCATGGAAGAATGGCACATCATCCAGATCCACTGTCTGAATTGGCTAAAAATTGTGGACCTATGTCATCAGTTGGAGCCAGATCTGATGTCTGTCATTCGTCATGTAAATAGCATTCTCCCCATTGCACAAGTTATGGCAGTGTTGCACTTTCTGGTCACAGGGTACTTCCAAAACACAGTGGCCATATCTGCTGGAATGTCCTAGCCTATTGTCAGTCCGGTTATGAAGGATGACCTTTCAGCAATGTTGAAACAACTAGACAGCTACATCCGCTTTCCTCAAGGATTTGACCCATGTGAAGGCTGACTTCAATGGTTTGGCACATATCCCACACATGTTGCCTTGGTCCTAATGCATGGCAAAGAACAAGTGTACCACAACGTAAAGCACTACCATTCCATCAATGTCCAAGTGGTTTGTTTGGGTATCTCTACATTTCACAAGTCTGTCCCCATATCCAAGGTTCAGTCTTTAATGCCTTAATTATGAGGAATAGCGCAATCCACAAATAAGCTCATGACTGTACCCATAGAGGGTCTGGCTAGTTGGTAAGTCAAGTTTGTTCTTTTTGTGTGTGTGCAATGCCTGCTGCAACAAGCCTAATGCGAGGGAATCATAGTTGCACATACGTTACATTCTATAACAGGGGACTCTGCATACCCAAACCGTCCTTGGTTGTTGATGCAGGAACCCAACTACACCAGGGAAAGTCAACTTCAGCAGTGCCCATGGAAGAACACAGGGTGTCAGGGAATGAGCTTTTGGGCTCCTGAAGGTCAGATTTCACTGTCTGGACAAGAAAAGTGGAGCCCTCCTCTACTCATCTGAAAAGGTGTGTATGATCATTGTGGCCGGCTACATGCTCCACAACATTGCCCTGCAAAGGAATATCCCATACCTTCCAGATGAGGGGAGCCCAGCAGTGTCCCCGGATAAGAATAGTGAAATGCCAAGTGAGGATAACAGTGATGAAGAGGAAGGTGAAGACTCTGGGAAGATCTCATCAATCACTACTTTACCTGAGTGTAGGTAAGTGTTGTTATGTTGTCACTGTGACTGTAAGAGGAACTTTAATTGTCAGGATGTGTAGACCAGTGTGTTTTTCCTACAGATTGTAGATGCAATACTTTGCCGTATACATCAAAGCTTTGCTTGCTAAGTCTGACTTAAACATTTCACTACCTTGATTATCTGCAGGGTTTGTGTTATTCTCATTGCAATGTAAGTATATCCACTAATGTTTGATACGAGCTTATGTATATAGGCATAACTTCCCAAGCTAAACTCCTTGTATTACTCATCATCCAGGTACCTTCACAATGCCATCCTCATGTGAGCATTTCAGAGTCATGACATTGGCTGCTATCTGATGCTATCCTGACATAGGAAGAGGACATGGATGGATCCAGGTAATGTTGGTCACAGATTTTAGGTGTATGAACCATGTGCCAAAGCTTGGACAGTGTGTGGATGAACATCTGAAGTGCGGATATACTGTTTTGATGTGGTGTGTTGGTCTAGTTGTCACATGTGTGTGATCATATGGCCTTGAGCTATGTTCTAATCAAGTGCAATCCATGAATTCACCCTTCACATTGTGTTGACAATGATCCTGTATGACCTGTCGGTAGCTGTAGATGTGTTTCCTCATTGCAGGACAGAGTGTCTGTACCAACACACTGACATAGGTTGTAACATACCCACAGATGTTTTGTCATTATAATGGAATGTAGCCATGATCAGGAACTGTTGTACTGCCTCTTGTCTATGCCATGGCTTAGGTAATGCTGGCAGACCTGTTTATGGTTTGTGATAAGGCTCAAGCTGGTGACAACATCCACCAATCTTTTAGCCTATTCTGCAGGACAAGGTCTGACAATGCTCAAGCTGGTGACAACATCCACCAAACTATTAGCCTATTCTATAGGACAAGGTCTGACAACACACTTTCAATGGTCTAGGGGATGATGCTTTGGCATGCCTAGCCTGAACATGGCACCACCTGTGACATATCCCTAATTCCATTACCATCTTGTGTCTTCCTCATGTGCATCACAAGCTCAACGTTTCATTATGTGGCACAGAAGCAAGCAGGCAATGTTTTTCTGTTTGGTGAGTTTATTTACATATCTGCAGGACATAAGAAACTCATGCTACAGAAGATGAGAGTGAGGGGACCAGTCGTGGTGAACGTAATCTTATTAGTAGATGGCACAGCATTTGGAGTCCAAAGTCCTACTACAATAGAAGATGGAACATGGTGGGAGAACAGTCAACGGATTGAACAATTAGAACACAAAGGAGTGAAATCAGGAAGAGGTAATTTGCTGGCAGTCATTGGTGTTTTGCCATATGCACCTCCTGGAGTCTTGATTAAAAAGTCCCCATTTGTGGGGGGTCCTGCAGCTACAAAGGCAGGGAAGTCTGAGGCAGGTCCTTCCCCTGACAGGGCCTCCCTTCCAATGGCTGCCACTGTTGTAGAAGAGCCTGGTATTTCCGGGCCAAAGGATATAGTCTGGTGGTGATTGTGGTCCCTGATCAGGGCACTGTTATTCTCTCTTAACACCCCTTATAGGGCAGCCAGAATGGTGTATGTTCTCCCTGCACTTTTCCAATTACTCTTGATAGAAGTCCCTCTACAGCTGATTGATTCCCCTGAGTTCAATAAGTATTTAGCCCATCACACCTTGGAATTGTTGATAGGCTCCTAAGACTTAGCTGATGGTGTCCTGGCCAGAACCCTCCCCAGTGGCCCCATGCAGTTGGCCCACAACATCCCGCCCATGCACCCTACCCTCACTTGTCTGTATCCTTGGCTCAGTTTGCCCCCTACCACTGTTTCCAGGACAATCTTTGTTGGAGGTGTTTTGCTGTGACTCAGGATCCTGGACTGAGGGCACAAGATGATAGTCACTGTCCTTGGGACAAAGGTTGGGGGGCAAATGGCTGCCTGAAATGTAAATACAACCGGGCTGGGAGAAGTCGATATGGTCATGGAGAGGCTCACTGGTACCATCTGACCAGGTTGCCATGATGGGCCAGAACCAACTTCAACTTACAGACATCCAGGAGTTTTGTCACTGAGAGTTTCATCCATGGGGGTAGTGGCAGTCTCTTCAGCAGTCTTTGTGTTCCCAGTGGAAGGTCGACCTGTTGATGGGAGTGATACAATGTTACAGGTTGTGCTGTGACATCTGCCTTCAATAGTTTACAGTGACATTTAGCCAACGCTCTGTACACATTGGATTGGCAGTTTTTCCTTTTGGGACTGGCACACATGTTATCAGGTGTATAGACCTTACGTTTCTGAGATCTGGCAATTCCATTTCAGTCAACCAGCTGCAGAATGTAGGAGTTCATTAGCACTTGGGAAGATGGTCATAGACTTACATCTTGCCAGCAATTCAGGCAAAACTGTGGCTTGGCAGGATATCGCTTTGATCCTTTTAAATCCTAATTCACTGTTATGCAGGCAGACCCTGGACATTGTTGTATTTGGGATTGTAGTCAACGTGTGGTCAGTGCATTGTGAATGTATCTGCTGCCGATACCATTTAGGTGACGCATCTTGAGGGCTTTGGTTCATGTTTTTTTGGGTGCACACAGGTTGAGCTGTGCTTCCTGTCCTTAATAATTCCCTCTTGGCTTAGCTGCTAAAGATGGATCTAAGTGTTTATCCACATCACACAGTGTACCATGATCTGGCTCTTGGTCCCTCTCAGGTGAGTAAAGTCAATTTGCAAGTTGGTGATTGGAGTTACAGGGATTCGTCTTCCTGGAATTTACAGTAATGTACTCCAAGTACTACACAGTATACATATGTTATCCTCCTAGGTGTATACCATAGCATTGCAAGTTGACAATAAAGGATATTGAGACAGATACACATGGGGCTTGTGTTGGATTTTGTGGAACAGAGCCTCTTGGCCTTAGCAGTCATGTCCCACCCTGTACTTCATACAGTTGTTATATGTCATCCCCCCAGATGAATGTACTTCATGTGTTAATTCCCAAAGAATGGTATATTGGCAAGTGTACAGTAGACTGGTGTTTGGGGTGACAGTAAGGGAGCCTTCTGTGAAATGCAGCCATTTAACTCCCTGGACTATATTTAACTATACCTATGGTTTCCTCCCATTTGAATACCCTTTAGTGATGATTTGGTATACAGATGTATTTTGAGGGAGGACACAGTTTTGGAGTCTTGATTTGTGGGAGCAGTGCCTGCTGTGAGTTGCAGTCCTGTCAGTGCTTGTACTTTACAAATGTCATCCTCTCAGGTGAGCTTCAGGTTCAGTAAATATACCTGACTGGACCCAAAATGGTATTTGAGAGTGTAGTGGATGATAAGGTTTCCCAGCCATACCATATAGTACACCCAAGTCCTCCCAGAAACTGCTTTCAGGCTTGTCCCCCACTAATTATACTTGTATTGCGATGTAATGCACTGGTAATTATGCAGATGGTACATGCAAAACTTTTAATCAGGGCAATCTAATGCACTGGCAATTATGGCAATAATGCAGACAGGATATGCCAAACTCCACATCACGCAGAGTCTGAGCATTGGCATCTTGACTGGACAAAGGTGAAATAAGTATTAGGGTCTGATTTACTTGCTGGATTAGAAATACATAAGTTTGGATTGTATCTTGTTGTTTGGCAAAATAAAAGAGAAGTGAGGTCCTCCGATCAGATTACTGGGAGTGAGCCAGACCTTTCCAAGTGATTATGTTAAAGCAATAGCTTTTGTAGTCAGAGAAGCTTGGAGAGGACCACCATGTACAAACCTTTTAAGAGGTACTCTTATTCTTTTAAGCAGTGTTAGAAATTGTGTCTCTAGTTGGAAGAGGTATGCACCCAGTCCAAGTAGGGACCACAATCTTAGCCAGGGTAAGTCACTACACAGCCTATTTTTTCCTCTGCTTACCCTCTAGTTGTGTGGCATAGAGCATGGCTTAACCTAGAATGCAATGTGTAAAGTATTTGTGCGATAACTCATACAGTAACACAGTGAAAAGATCACAAAAGTGCTCCACATCAGTTTAGGAAATAAGATGCTATTTAACTGAATAAAATAAGATCAAAACAACAAAAATCCAATACGCACAAGTCTAGATGTCACTTTTAAAAGGTATAGATGAGTCTAAATCCTTAAGAATTAGTGGTTGGGATGCCTCAAAAATAATGACATATGGGGCTGCAGAGGAGGAGATGAAAAATAAGGCGATGTGTCAGATTTTCCGGCGCAGCAAAGACAATGAATCATTTCTTTCCACACTGCAAGCTGATGCGTTGATTTCCAGGAGTACAGGATGGGTTTCTGACTGCGATGCAGGGATATTTTGACACCCAGGGGCAATGCCTCAAAAATCCTTGACATGCTGGTAAGAAGGAACAGGCACCTCATTGATTCAGTAGGTGATGCAGTGATTTTTCAGCCATGAGGCAGGTGCTGCATCAATTTCTGCAGGTGATTTTCCAACACATAGGGATTGCCTTCTCTTTGGTGAAGTCTTTGTGTCCCGGAAACTTCAGAACAAGAGGCAAGCTCAATCCAAGCCCTTGGAGAGCACTTGTAGGGAATGCAGAGTCCTTCCAGCAGAGTCAGGGGCCAGCAGGCAGCAGGGCAAAAAGCAGGGCAGCAATCCTTCCAGCACATAGACCCAGTATATATACCCAAAAATGCCTTTGAAGTGAGGGAACTTCAAAGAGTGGTATTGAAGTGCACAAGGTCCCCTTTCAGCCCAGCCCTGTCTGCCCGGGAAGGGGGTGGTTATCAGTCCTTTGTGTGGGTTCAGGCAACTGGCCTTTGAATTGTAAGTAAAAGCCCCTCCACACTTCCTGCCCAGGGAGACCTGTTCAGTATGCACATAAATGCAGATATGGCTGAGTGTCCTGTGTTTATGGCTGTCAGTGTGGAATGCACAAGGTGCGCTGTCAACCAGCACAGCCCAGATGTGGATTGGAGACAGGCTGTAAGACACAGAGGGTAGGAAGTACAGGGGAAGGCCCACTTTCTAAAAGTGGCATTCCTAAAATAGGAATGTTAAATCCGACTTCACAAGTAAGTAGGATTTTCTATTACCATTCTAGCCATACTAAATATGATTGGGCTGCTCCTTTCAGATGAGAATCTACCACTTAAAAGCATATAAGGGTGGTTCTAATTCTGGCCCATGAGAGGAGCAGGCCTCACAGTAGTGAAAAGAAAATTTGTGAGTTGTTTCACTCCCAGAACATGTAAAACGCATAAGTACATGTCCTGCCTTTAACGACATAGCACCCTACCATATGGGTTACCTAGGGCCTGTCTCAGGGGTGACTTCTAAGTAGCAAAAGGGGAGTTTAAGGATTGGTAAGTGGTTTTAAATGCTAAGTCGAAGTGGCAGTGAAACGGCACACACAGGCCTTGTAATGGCAAGCCTGAGACATGGCTAAGATGCTATGTGGGTGGCACAATCAGTGCTGCATGCCCACTAGTAACATTTAATTTACAGGCCCTGGGCACATGTAGTGCACTTTACTAGGGACTTATAAGTAAATCAAATATACCAATTGGGGAGAAACCAATGTTATCATGTTTAAGGGATAGAGCATATGCACCTTAGCACTGGTTAGCAGCGGTAAACTGTGCAGAATCCTAAAACCAGCAAAAACTGTGTCAGAAAAGTAGAGGGAGGCAGGCAAAATGTTGGGGAATTCTCACTCTAAGGCCGTCAGGTCTAATAGCTATGCACACATTTATTTGGCACACACATAATGAACCTACAGTTAGAAATGAGTCCCTGAAATCCTGCTATGTGGGTCCCAAAAGCTCTATATCCTGGTGTATGTGACATGGAAATAACAATGTCACACAGGAAGCATTTCAGCAATGTACATTCCAACAAGTAACATCTGTCACAATAGATTCAAGGAGTTAGTATCAATGTAACTCAGATAGGCGTCAGATGTGGCATTGAACTGAACAGTATTGAATTAATGTTCAATATGTCAGGGAGAGATGTCCCCAGAATGAACAACATAGCGATTTTGTAAAATCCAGCATAGTCAACACCAATATCTGACATCCATTATAATGACACTTCTGTGGGTTTCTGTAGTAGACGTTTGTCCTTTGTATGTTGGGGTGACACAGAACTTCAAAATAATATTAGAAGACCTTCAACCTGTTGCCCTATGAGCACCAACATCACTAACCACATTTTGGACATCCCAATCCTGGTTTCTGTCTCTGGATGAATGCCTGTACCCAAACATATGTAATGTAAACATCACTGCAACTCACACCATAATGCATACCAACAGTCAGGGTACAATCCTCAATCATTAAACATGTGCAGTGAGGTTGTCCACATGATTGAAAATCAAGGGCATAGATAAACACAAAGTGGTTCCACACTCTGGGCCTACCTCTTATCTCCCTCATAGTAACTACAGTTGTACATGCCAAATAGCATACTATGATGGATAAAGGTATATGTCAGATAATGAACTATGGTGACACACTCCTTTCTCTGGCACCACATGAAAATGGATGACCATTGTAGATTTACCTTGCCACTAACAGTTACATATGTCTATATATGAAGGAATATAGACATTACCCCATCATCACAGTAATTTGCTACAGCTGCAAACAAATAGGCCATGTCATATGTATGATGGACACCTACACATCACAGACTGCAGCGAGGCACCCATCATACACAGAAGATGACTAACTCCTAGGTGGCAGATTTCTACATATATCCAGACACATAGCAGAGTACAGTGATCCACAATCAAATTACCTTTGGCCTGGAACATATAGTGATATGTTGGATAGAAATTAGACCCACTAGAACAATCAACAGTAAATGAATCATCACTGTATACATGCATTTGTGGTCCCTGCTGAGCAATTGGTCTGAGGATTCCTCCCCCAGTTGTGTCCTAAGTCCCAGGTGCAAAGGGCAAGGCACACCAGTTTGGTACACATGAAAAAGTAACACAAAGAATCTCCCATCTACTATGTGACACATGGCCCATCCCTCATTATAAGGGGGAGCAGTCAGTACCTCACTTAATCTCCTGGCTATGGGATAGGCAGAAATTTGCCTTTTACTCACCCTCTTGTGACTGATGTGCTGCCATCAAACACCCATCCAGCTCCAGGTAGGCCACTGCCAGAATGCTGGCCATTAGGGTGTGATTGTCCAATGGACAACCAGCCCAAATTAGGAGGACAGCCACAGCTGGGTCTCTTGATCTTCCAGGCCCAGCGTCTCGGTTCCTCTCACATCTTGTGACAGTGGGTGCTTCACTGGCAGTGGTCCCCCAGGGTCCACACCTTCTTGGCGATGGCTCTCCAAATCCCTTTCTTTTGATGGGTGATGATCTGCATGGATTCAAAAGACAAAATGGCACATATATGTCAGTATACCAAAATGAAAACATCCTGTCTTGCCCATACTGCCCAAGTGTGGCATATAGCAGTCATTGAATACAGGGAGATGACTACAAACACTTCCTAATATGCAGGCCTACCCACCACCCTGGCCCTGCATTGACTAGGTAGGTCAACTGACATCTTGTGGAACATGATCTAGCAATCTGACAGAGATCCGAAACACTATTAGACACATCACACCTATATGGCTTCCGGGAGGTAAACTCCTCAGCCATAAACGCATCCAAAAACTCACTATCAGTAAGAATGATCATCTGCTTCCAGACTGTACAGGCTACTGCCAAGGTATAAGCTCTAACATCACACATGGGTAGCAATGAAGGGATTGGTATTGGGGGGTGTGTGGAAATGTGCAGATACAGATCCATGCCACTTCAGGGTGAGCAGACAGATCTATATTAAACTCCATTTCCAACACCTCCATGTGTGACAGTACATCATGTATCCAACAGTCAATTGGCATGTGGTGTATTTGTGCCAACCTGAGGGGAAGAGTAAGTCATGATATGCTTTCCAAACAACCGTTTAGCAAGGACAGATGTGATTTGAAATGTCTGTGGCACCATATACATAGCTTGTGTTACACAAAACTAACACAGACAACATGCATAGAATGCTCATGGTGTCTTTCAAATATATGTACTCTCACATTGATGATTTTCATACTGTAAGAGATGTCTAGGGATGGCTGTTATGTCACCTCACCTAGTTATGTGTCTCCAACACAAGCTGGATCAGGGTACACTTAGGGCCAGATGTAGCAAATTCCCAAATTGCGACTTGCAATTTGCGAGTCCCTGTGACTCGCAAATTGCAAGTCGCAATTTGGGATGAACAAAGGTGTCTCAGACACCTTCTGCAAGTCGCTATGGGGTCGCAAAGACCCACCTCATTAATATTAATGAGGTGGGTCGCAATTTGCGACCCCATTGCGATTCAGGGCACTCACGGGGATGGTGGCCTGCTGGAGACAGCATACCACCATGTCTGTGACTGCTTTTCAATAAAGCAGTCTTTTTTTTTCAAAGTGTAGCCCTTTTTCCTTAAAGGAAAACGAGCTGCACTTTGTAAAAAAAACAAAACCTTTAGTTTCGGTATTTTTCAGGGCAGGTAGTGGTCCATTGGACCACTGCCTGCTCTGAAAAATTATTTTTTGTTCCAGACACAAAGGGACCCCTTCCCGTTTGCGCCTGGGTTACCATCCACTTCAAGTGGATGGTAACTGCGCTTTCATTTGCGACCGCAATCGCGGTCGCAAATGAATATACATAGCATTGCGAGTCGCTAATAGGAAGGGAACACCCCTTCCTATTAGCGAGTCGTAAATTCATTTTGCGAGTCAGTTCCGACTCGCAAAATGCATTTCTACAGAGCAATGTGGCTTTAGCGACTCGCAAACAGCGATTTTTGCCGTTTGCGACTCGCTAAACCATTGCTACATCTGCCCCTTAGTCTCTCAACATTGTATCAGAGATTAACACATGGCACTGAACACAATTACATGCACAATGATTCCCCCATTGATGCACACTGGATACACCTAAAGTGCTTAGGGTTCACATTATGTCACACACGGTCACATTCTAGCCTGTGAGGAGGGAACATATGTTGAAGTACAGAGAAAACAATGCAGATGAGGCACTTACCTGTTCCTTTAATGTACCATAGAGCTGTACCTACAGGTGTCAGACCTCAAACATCTGCTCCTGCAGCCCCTCCATGTCTTGTGGAGTAGGTCAATCATCCACCATTTTAGAGGCGTGAAATGTGTTATATGGCTCCCACAAATGTGTCACACCTTCAAAATAGTTGGGCTTTGCATCATTAACTGATTGTCTTTTCCAGTCATGCAGCCCCTTCTACTCAGACACCATTGTCGTACATTGCTGGGCATTTATATTGTGATTTGCATTAACAAAGGTCATTTCAATGCTTGGGACATCAAGTAACAGTCCGAGAGGCATGCTTTTTTGCACAATTGTTGATGACCATTCACATGTGTACACATGTATGTCAAAGAAAGGGGGTGACAGGTGATGGCTGTGTGATAATCAGTTGTGATGGGTACTGTGTATCATGTCCAAAACTCAATACATGCATTGTCATATTTTAATATTGATATGCATCCTGTATATTGCAAGAGACACATTGAATAATGACAATACTCATGTTTAATCATACCTAGATACCCAGGAAGGGGAAGGCTTAGACAACCTCCTGTCTATCGTCCTCTGCCAGACGTTCAGACCATGGAAGAATGGCACATCATCCAGATCCACTGTCTGAATTGGCTAAAAATTGTGGACCTATGTCATCAGTTGGAGCCAGATCTGATGTCTGTCATTCGTCATGTAAATAGCATTCTCCCCATTGCACAAGTTATGGCAGTGTTGCACTTTCTGGTCACAGGGTACTTCCAAAACACAGTGGCCATATCTGCTGGAATGTCCTAGCCTATTGTCAGTCCGGTTATGAAGGATGACCTTTCAGCAATGTTGAAACAACTAGACAGCTACATCCGCTTTCCTCAAGGATTTGACCCATGTGAAGGCTGACTTCAATGGTTTGGCACATATCCCACACATGTTGCCTTGGTCCTAATGCATGGCAAAGAACAAGTGTACCACAACGTAAAGCACTACCATTCCATCAATGTCCAAGTGGTTTGTTTGGGTATCTCTACATTTCACAAGTCTGTCCCCATATCCAAGGTTCAGTCTTTAATGCCTTAATTATGAGGAATAGCGCAATCCACAAATAAGCTCATGACTGTACCCATAGAGGGTCTGGCTAGTTGGTAAGTCAAGTTTGTTCTTTTTGTGTGTGTGCAATGCCTGCTGCAACAAGCCTAATGCGAGGGAATCATAGTTGCACATACGTTACATTCTATAACAGGGGACTCTGCATACCCAAACCGTCCTTGGTTGTTGATGCAGGAACCCAACTACACCAGGGAAAGTCAACTTCAGCAGTGCCCATGGAAGAACACAGGGTGTCAGGGAATGAGCTTTTGGGCTCCTGAAGGTCAGATTTCACTGTCTGGACAAGAAAAGTGGAGCCCTCCTCTACTCATCTGAAAAGGTGTGTATGATCATTGTGGCCGGCTACATGCTCCACAACATTGCCCTGCAAAGGAATATCCCATACCTTCCAGATGAGGGGAGCCCAGCAGTGTCCCCGGATAAGAATAGTGAAATGCCAAGTGAGGATAACAGTGATGAAGAGGAAGGTGAAGACTCTGGGAAGATCTCATCAATCACTACTTTACCTGAGTGTAGGTAAGTGTTGTTATGTTGTCACTGTGACTGTAAGAGGAACTTTAATTGTCAGGATGTGTAGACCAGTGTGTTTTTCCTACAGATTGTAGATGCAATACTTTGCCGTATACATCAAAGCTTTGCTTGCTAAGTCTGACTTAAACATTTCACTACCTTGATTATCTGCAGGGTTTGTGTTATTCTCATTGCAATGTAAGTATATCCACTAATGTTTGATACGAGCTTATGTATATAGGCATAACTTCCCAAGCTAAACTCCTTGTATTACTCATCATCCAGGTACCTTCACAATGCCATCCTCATGTGAGCATTTCAGAGTCATGACATTGGCTGCTATCTGATGCTATCCTGACATAGGAAGAGGACATGGATGGATCCAGGTAATGTTGGTCACAGATTTTAGGTGTATGAACCATGTGCCAAAGCTTGGACAGTGTGTGGATGAACATCTGAAGTGCGGATATACTGTTTTGATGTGGTGTGTTGGTCTAGTTGTCACATGTGTGTGATCATATGGCCTTGAGCTATGTTCTAATCAAGTGCAATCCATGAATTCACCCTTCACATTGTGTTGACAATGATCCTGTATGACCTGTCGGTAGCTGTAGATGTGTTTCCTCATTGCAGGACAGAGTGTCTGTACCAACACACTGACATAGGTTGTAACATACCCACAGATGTTTTGTCATTATAATGGAATGTAGCCATGATCAGGAACTGTTGTACTGCCTCTTGTCTATGCCATGGCTTAGGTAATGCTGGCAGACCTGTTTATGGTTTGTGATAAGGCTCAAGCTGGTGACAACATCCACCAATCTTTTAGCCTATTCTGCAGGACAAGGTCTGACAATGCTCAAGCTGGTGACAACATCCACCAAACTATTAGCCTATTCTATAGGACAAGGTCTGACAACACACTTTCAATGGTCTAGGGGATGATGCTTTGGCATGCCTAGCCTGAACATGGCACCACCTGTGACATATCCCTAATTCCATTACCATCTTGTGTCTTCCTCATGTGCATCACAAGCTCAACGTTTCATTATGTGGCACAGAAGCAAGCAGGCAATGTTTTTCTGTTTGGTGAGTTTATTTACATATCTGCAGGACATAAGAAACTCATGCTACAGAAGATGAGAGTGAGGGGACCAGTCGTGGTGAACGTAATCTTATTAGTAGATGGCACAGCATTTGGAGTCCAAAGTCCTACTACAATAGAAGATGGAACATGGTGGGAGAACAGTCAACGGATTGAACAATTAGAACACAAAGGAGTGAAATCAGGAAGAGGTAATTTGCTGGCAGTCATTGGTGTTTTGCCATATGCACCTCCTGGAGTCTTGATTAAAAAGTCCCCATTTGTGGGGGGTCCTGCAGCTACAAAGGCAGGGAAGTCTGAGGCAGGTCCTTCCCCTGACAGGGCCTCCCTTCCAATGGCTGCCACTGTTGTAGAAGAGCCTGGTATTTCCGGGCCAAAGGATATAGTCTGGTGGTGATTGTGGTCCCTGATCAGGGCACTGTTATTCTCTCTTAACACCCCTTATAGGGCAGCCAGAATGGTGTATGTTCTCCCTGCACTTTTCCAATTACTCTTGATAGAAGTCCCTCTACAGCTGATTGATTCCCCTGAGTTCAATAAGTATTTAGCCCATCACACCTTGGAATTGTTGATAGGCTCCTAAGACTTAGCTGATGGTGTCCTGGCCAGAACCCTCCCCAGTGGCCCCATGCAGTTGGCCCACAACATCCCGCCCATGCACCCTACCCTCACTTGTCTGTATCCTTGGCTCAGTTTGCCCCCTACCACTGTTTCCAGGACAATCTTTGTTGGAGGTGTTTTGCTGTGACTCAGGATCCTGGACTGAGGGCACAAGATGATAGTCACTGTCCTTGGGACAAAGGTTGGGGGGCAAATGGCTGCCTGAAATGTAAATACAACCGGGCTGGGAGAAGTCGATATGGTCATGGAGAGGCTCACTGGTACCATCTGACCAGGTTGCCATGATGGGCCAGAACCAACTTCAACTTACAGACATCCAGGAGTTTTGTCACTGAGAGTTTCATCCATGGGGGTAGTGGCAGTCTCTTCAGCAGTCTTTGTGTTCCCAGTGGAAGGTCGACCTGTTGATGGGAGTGATACAATGTTACAGGTTGTGCTGTGACATCTGCCTTCAATAGTTTACAGTGACATTTAGCCAACGCTCTGTACACATTGGATTGGCAGTTTTTCCTTTTGGGACTGGCACACATGTTATCAGGTGTATAGACCTTACGTTTCTGAGATCTGGCAATTCCATTTCAGTCAACCAGCTGCAGAATGTAGGAGTTCATTAGCACTTGGGAAGATGGTCATAGACTTACATCTTGCCAGCAATTCAGGCAAAACTGTGGCTTGGCAGGATATCGCTTTGATCCTTTTAAATCCTAATTCACTGTTATGCAGGCAGACCCTGGACATTGTTGTATTTGGGATTGTAGTCAACGTGTGGTCAGTGCATTGTGAATGTATCTGCTGCCGATACCATTTAGGTGACGCATCTTGAGGGCTTTGGTTCATGTTTTTTTGGGTGCACACAGGTTGAGCTGTGCTTCCTGTCCTTAATAATTCCCTCTTGGCTTAGCTGCTAAAGATGGATCTAAGTGTTTATCCACATCACACAGTGTACCATGATCTGGCTCTTGGTCCCTCTCAGGTGAGTAAAGTCAATTTGCAAGTTGGTGATTGGAGTTACAGGGATTCGTCTTCCTGGAATTTACAGTAATGTACTCCAAGTACTACACAGTATACATATGTTATCCTCCTAGGTGTATACCATAGCATTGCAAGTTGACAATAAAGGATATTGAGACAGATACACATGGGGCTTGTGTTGGATTTTGTGGAACAGAGCCTCTTGGCCTTAGCAGTCATGTCCCACCCTGTACTTCATACAGTTGTTATATGTCATCCCCCCAGATGAATGTACTTCATGTGTTAATTCCCAAAGAATGGTATATTGGCAAGTGTACAGTAGACTGGTGTTTGGGGTGACAGTAAGGGAGCCTTCTGTGAAATGCAGCCATTTAACTCCCTGGACTATATTTAACTATACCTATGGTTTCCTCCCATTTGAATACCCTTTAGTGATGATTTGGTATACAGATGTATTTTGAGGGAGGACACAGTTTTGGAGTCTTGATTTGTGGGAGCAGTGCCTGCTGTGAGTTGCAGTCCTGTCAGTGCTTGTACTTTACAAATGTCATCCTCTCAGGTGAGCTTCAGGTTCAGTAAATATACCTGACTGGACCCAAAATGGTATTTGAGAGTGTAGTGGATGATAAGGTTTCCCAGCCATACCATATAGTACACCCAAGTCCTCCCAGAAACTGCTTTCAGGCTTGTCCCCCACTAATTATACTTGTATTGCGATGTAATGCACTGGTAATTATGCAGATGGTACATGCAAAACTTTTAATCAGGGCAATCTAATGCACTGGCAATTATGGCAATAATGCAGACAGGATATGCCAAACTCCACATCACGCAGAGTCTGAGCATTGGCATCTTGACTGGACAAAGGTGAAATAAGTATTAGGGTCTGATTTACTTGCTGGATTAGAAATACATAAGTTTGGATTGTATCTTGTTGTTTGGCAAAATAAAAGAGAAGTGAGGTCCTCCGATCAGATTACTGGGAGTGAGCCAGACCTTTCCAAGTGATTATGTTAAAGCAATAGCTTTTGTAGTCAGAGAAGCTTGGAGAGGACCACCATGTACAAACCTTTTAAGAGGTACTCTTATTCTTTTAAGCAGTGTTAGAAATTGTGTCTCTAGTTGGAAGAGGTATGCACCCAGTCCAAGTAGGGACCACAATCTTAGCCAGGGTAAGTCACTACACAGCCTATTTTTTCCTCTGCTTACCCTCTAGTTGTGTGGCATAGAGCATGGCTTAACCTAGAATGCAATGTGTAAAGTATTTGTGCGATAACTCATACAGTAACACAGTGAAAAGATCACAAAAGTGCTCCACATCAGTTTAGGAAATAAGATGCTATTTAACTGAATAAAATAAGATCAAAACAACAAAAATCCAATACGCACAAGTCTAGATGTCACTTTTAAAAGGTATAGATGAGTCTAAATCCTTAAGAATTAGTGGTTGGGATGCCTCAAAAATAATGACATATGGGGCTGCAGAGGAGGAGATGAAAAATAAGGCGATGTGTCAGATTTTCCGGCGCAGCAAAGACAATGAATCATTTCTTTCCACACTGCAAGCTGATGCGTTGATTTCCAGGAGTACAGGATGGGTTTCTGACTGCGATGCAGGGATATTTTGACACCCAGGGGCAATGCCTCAAAAATCCTTGACATGCTGGTAAGAAGGAACAGGCACCTCATTGATTCAGTAGGTGATGCAGTGATTTTTCAGCCATGAGGCAGGTGCTGCATCAATTTCTGCAGGTGATTTTCCAACACATAGGGATTGCCTTCTCTTTGGTGAAGTCTTTGTGTCCCGGAAACTTCAGAACAAGAGGCAAGCTCAATCCAAGCCCTTGGAGAGCACTTGTAGGGAATGCAGAGTCCTTCCAGCAGAGTCAGGGGCCAGCAGGCAGCAGGGCAAAAAGCAGGGCAGCAATCCTTCCAGCACATAGACCCAGTATATATACCCAAAAATGCCTTTGAAGTGAGGGAACTTCAAAGAGTGGTATTGAAGTGCACAAGGTCCCCTTTCAGCCCAGCCCTGTCTGCCCGGGAAGGGGGTGGTTATCAGTCCTTTGTGTGGGTTCAGGCAACTGGCCTTTGAATTGTAAGTAAAAGCCCCTCCACACTTCCTGCCCAGGGAGACCTGTTCAGTATGCACATAAATGCAGATATGGCTGAGTGTCCTGTGTTTATGGCTGTCAGTGTGGAATGCACAAGGTGCGCTGTCAACCAGCACAGCCCAGATGTGGATTGGAGACAGGCTGTAAGACACAGAGGGTAGGAAGTACAGGGGAAGGCCCACTTTCTAAAAGTGGCATTCCTAAAATAGGAATGTTAAATCCGACTTCACAAGTAAGTAGGATTTTCTATTACCATTCTAGCCATACTAAATATGATTGGGCTGCTCCTTTCAGATGAGAATCTACCACTTAAAAGCATATAAGGGTGGTTCTAATTCTGGCCCATGAGAGGAGCAGGCCTCACAGTAGTGAAAAGAAAATTTGTGAGTTGTTTCACTCCCAGAACATGTAAAACGCATAAGTACATGTCCTGCCTTTAACGACATAGCACCCTACCATATGGGTTACCTAGGGCCTGTCTCAGGGGTGACTTCTAAGTAGCAAAAGGGGAGTTTAAGGATTGGTAAGTGGTTTTAAATGCTAAGTCGAAGTGGCAGTGAAACGGCACACACAGGCCTTGTAATGGCAAGCCTGAGACATGGCTAAGATGCTATGTGGGTGGCACAATCAGTGCTGCATGCCCACTAGTAACATTTAATTTACAGGCCCTGGGCACATGTAGTGCACTTTACTAGGGACTTATAAGTAAATCAAATATACCAATTGGGGAGAAACCAATGTTATCATGTTTAAGGGATAGAGCATATGCACCTTAGCACTGGTTAGCAGCGGTAAACTGTGCAGAATCCTAAAACCAGCAAAAACTGTGTCAGAAAAGTAGAGGGAGGCAGGCAAAATGTTGGGGAATTCTCACTCTAAGGCCGTCAGGTCTAATAGCTATGCACACATTTATTTGGCACACACATAATGAACCTACAGTTAGAAATGAGTCCCTGAAATCCTGCTATGTGGGTCCCAAAAGCTCTATATCCTGGTGTATGTGACATGGAAATAACAATGTCACACAGGAAGCATTTCAGCAATGTACATTCCAACAAGTAACATCTGTCACAATAGATTCAAGGAGTTAGTATCAATGTAACTCAGATAGGCGTCAGATGTGGCATTGAACTGAACAGTATTGAATTAATGTTCAATATGTCAGGGAGAGATGTCCCCAGAATGAACAACATAGCGATTTTGTAAAATCCAGCATAGTCAACACCAATATCTGACATCCATTATAATGACACTTCTGTGGGTTTCTGTAGTAGACGTTTGTCCTTTGTATGTTGGGGTGACACAGAACTTCAAAATAATATTAGAAGACCTTCAACCTGTTGCCCTATGAGCACCAACATCACTAACCACATTTTGGACATCCCAATCCTGGTTTCTGTCTCTGGATGAATGCCTGTACCCAAACATATGTAATGTAAACATCACTGCAACTCACACCATAATGCATACCAACAGTCAGGGTACAATCCTCAATCATTAAACATGTGCAGTGAGGTTGTCCACATGATTGAAAATCAAGGGCATAGATAAACACAAAGTGGTTCCACACTCTGGGCCTACCTCTTATCTCCCTCATAGTAACTACAGTTGTACATGCCAAATAGCATACTATGATGGATAAAGGTATATGTCAGATAATGAACTATGGTGACACACTCCTTTCTCTGGCACCACATGAAAATGGATGACCATTGTAGATTTACCTTGCCACTAACAGTTACATATGTCTATATATGAAGGAATATAGACATTACCCCATCATCACAGTAATTTGCTACAGCTGCAAACAAATAGGCCATGTCATATGTATGATGGACACCTACACATCACAGACTGCAGCGAGGCACCCATCATACACAGAAGATGACTAACTCCTAGGTGGCAGATTTCTACATATATCCAGACACATAGCAGAGTACAGTGATCCACAATCAAATTACCTTTGGCCTGGAACATATAGTGATATGTTGGATAGAAATTAGACCCACTAGAACAATCAACAGTAAATGAATCATCACTGTATACATGCATTTGTGGTCCCTGCTGAGCAATTGGTCTGAGGATTCCTCCCCCAGTTGTGTCCTAAGTCCCAGGTGCAAAGGGCAAGGCACACCAGTTTGGTACACATGAAAAAGTAACACAAAGAATCTCCCATCTACTATGTGACACATGGCCCATCCCTCATTATAAGGGGGAGCAGTCAGTACCTCACTTAATCTCCTGGCTATGGGATAGGCAGAAATTTGCCTTTTACTCACCCTCTTGTGACTGATGTGCTGCCATCAAACACCCATCCAGCTCCAGGTAGGCCACTGCCAGAATGCTGGCCATTAGGGTGTGATTGTCCAATGGACAACCAGCCCAAATTAGGAGGACAGCCACAGCTGGGTCTCTTGATCTTCCAGGCCCAGCGTCTCGGTTCCTCTCACATCTTGTGACAGTGGGTGCTTCACTGGCAGTGGTCCCCCAGGGTCCACACCTTCTTGGCGATGGCTCTCCAAATCCCTTTCTTTTGATGGGTGATGATCTGCATGGATTCAAAAGACAAAATGGCACATATATGTCAGTATACCAAAATGAAAACATCCTGTCTTGCCCATACTGCCCAAGTGTGGCATATAGCAGTCATTGAATACAGGGAGATGACTACAAACACTTCCTAATATGCAGGCCTACCCACCACCCTGGCCCTGCATTGACTAGGTAGGTCAACTGACATCTTGTGGAACATGATCTAGCAATCTGACAGAGATCCGAAACACTATTAGACACATCACACCTATATGGCTTCCGGGAGGTAAACTCCTCAGCCATAAACGCATCCAAAAACTCACTATCAGTAAGAATGATCATCTGCTTCCAGACTGTACAGGCTACTGCCAAGGTATAAGCTCTAACATCACACATGGGTAGCAATGAAGGGATTGGTATTGGGGGGTGTGTGGAAATGTGCAGATACAGATCCATGCCACTTCAGGGTGAGCAGACAGATCTATATTAAACTCCATTTCCAACACCTCCATGTGTGACAGTACATCATGTATCCAACAGTCAATTGGCATGTGGTGTATTTGTGCCAACCTGAGGGGAAGAGTAAGTCATGATATGCTTTCCAAACAACCGTTTAGCAAGGACAGATGTGATTTGAAATGTCTGTGGCACCATATACATAGCTTGTGTTACACAAAACTGACACAGACAACATGCATAGAATGCTCATGGTGTCTTTCAAATATATGTACTCTCACATTGATGATTTTCATACTGTAAGAGATGTCTAGGGATGGCTGTTATGTCACCTCACCTAGTTATGTGTCTCCAACACAAGCTGGATCAGGGTACACTTAGGGCCAGATGTAGCAAATTCCCAAATTGCGACTTGCAATTTGCGAGTCCCTGTGACTCGCAAATTGCAAGTCGCAATTTGGGATGAACAAAGGTGTCTCAGACACCTTCTGCAAGTCGCTATGGGGTCGCAAAGACCCACCTCATTAATATTAATGAGGTGGGTCGCAATTTGCGACCCCATTGCGATTCAGGGCACTCACGGGGATGGTGGCCTGCTGGAGACAGCATACCACCATGTCTGTGACTGCTTTTCAATAAAGCAGTCTTTTTTTTTCAAAGTGTAGCCCGTTTTCCTTAAAGGAAAACGAGCTGCACTTTGTAAAAAAAACAAAACCTTTAGTTTCGGTATTTTTCAGGGCAGGTAGTGGTCCATTGGACCACTGCCTGCTCTGAAAAATTATTTTTTGTTCCAGACACAAAGGGACCCCTTCCCGTTTGCGCCTGGGTTACCATCCACTTCAAGGGGATGGTAACTGCACTTTCATTTGCGACCGCAATCGCGGTCGCAAATGAATATACATAGCATTGCGAGTCGCTAATAGGAAGGGAACACCCCTTCCTATTAGCGAGTCGTAAATTCATTTTGCGAGTCAGTTCCGACTCGCAAAATGCATTTCTACAGAGCAATGTGGCTTTAGCGACTCGCAAACAGCGATTTTTGCCGTTTGCGACTCGCTAAACCATTGCTACATCTGCCCCTTAGTCTCTCAACATTGTATCAGAGATTAACACATGGCACTGAACACAATTACATGCACAATGATTCCCCCATTGATGCACACTGGATACACCTAAAGTGCTTAGGGTTCACATTATGTCACACACGGTCACATTCTAGCCTGTGAGGAGGGAACATATGTTGAAATACAGAGAAAACAATGCAGATGAGGCACTTACCTGTTCCTTTAATGTACCATAGAGCTGTACCTACAGGTGTCAGACCTCAAACATCTGCTCCTGCAGCCCCTCCATGTCTTGTGGAGTAGGTCAATCATCCACCATTTTAGAGGCGTGAAATGTGTTATATGGCTCCCACAAATGTGTCACACCTTCAAAATAGTTGGGCTTTGCATCATTAACTGATTGTCTTTTCCAGTCATGCAGCCCCTTCTACTCAGACACCATTGTCGTACATTGCTGGGCATTTATATTGTGATTTGCATTAACAAAGGTCATTTCAATGCTTGGGACATCAAGTAACAGTCCGAGAGGCATGCTTTTTTGCACAATTGTTGATGACCATTCACATGTGTACACATGTATGTCAAAGAAAGGGGGTGACAGGTGATGGCTGTGTGATAATCAGTTGTGATGGGTACTGTGTATCATGTCCAAAACTCAATACATGCCTTGTCATATTTTAATATTGATATGCATCCTGTATATTGCAAGAGACACATTGAATAATGACAATACTCATGTTTAATCATACCTAGATACCCAGGAAGGGGAAGGCTTAGACAACCTCCTGTCTATCGTCCTCTGCCAGACGTTCAGACCATGGAAGAATGGCACATCATCCAGATCCACTGTCTGAATTGGCTAAAAATTGTGGACCTATGTCATCAGTTGGAGCCAGATCTGATGTCTGTCATTCGTCATGTAAATAGCATTCTCCCCATTGCACAAGTTATGGCAGTGTTGCACTTTCTGGTCACAGGGTACTTCCAAAACACAGTGGCCATATCTGCTGGAATGTCCTAGCCTATTGTCAGTCCGGTTATGAAGGATGACCTTTCAGCAATGTTGAAACAACTAGACAGCTACATCCGCTTTCCTCAAGGATTTGACCCATGTGAAGGCTGACTTCAATGGTTTGGCACATATCCCACACATGTTGCCTTGGTCCTAATGCATGGCAAAGAACAAGTGTACCACAACGTAAAGCACTACCATTCCATCAATGTCCAAGTGGTTTGTTTGGGTATCTCTACATTTCACAAGTCTGTCCCCATATCCAAGGTTCAGTCTTTAATGCCTTAATTATGAGGAATAGCGCAATCCACAAATAAGCTCATGACTGTACCCATAGAGGGTCTGGCTAGTTGGTAAGTCAAGTTTGTTCTTTTTGTGTGTGTGCAATGCCTGCTGCAACAAGCCTAATGCAAGGGAATCATAGTTGCACATACGTTACATTCTATAACAGGGGACTCTGCATACCCAAACCGTCCTTGGTTGTTGATGCAGGAACCCAACTACACCAGGGAAAGTCAACTTCAGCAGTGCCCATGGAAGAACACAGGGTGTCAGGGAATGAGCTTTTGGGCTCCTGAAGGTCAGATTTCACTGTCTGGACAAGAAAAGTGGAGCCCTCCTCTACTCATCTGAAAAGGTGTGTATGATCATTGTGGCCGGCTACATGCTCCACAACATTGCCCTGCAAAGGAATATCCCATACCTTCCAGATGAGGGGAGCCCAGCAGTGTCCCCGGATAAGAATAGTGAAATGCCAAGTGAGGATAACAGTGATGAAGAGGAAGGTGAAGACTCTGGGAAGATCTCATCAATCACTACTTTACCTGAGTGTAGGTAAGTGTTGTTATGTTGTCACTGTGACTGTAAAAGGAACTTTAATTGTCAGGATGTGTAGACCAGTGTGTTTTTCCTACAGATTGTAGAAGCAATACTTTGCCTTACACATCAAAGCTTTGCTTGCTAAGTCTGACTTAAACATTTCACTACCTTGATTATCTGCAGGGTTTGTGTTATTCTCATTGCAATGTAAGTATATCCACTAATGTTTGATACGAGCTTATGTATATAGGCATAACTTCCCAAGCTAAACTCCTTGTATTACTCATCATCCAGGTACCTTCACAATGCCATCCTCATGTGAGCATTTCAGAGTCATGACATTGGCTGGTATCTGATGCTATCCTGACATAGGAAGAGGACATGGATGGATCCAGGTAATGTTGGTCACAGATTTTAGGTGTATGAACCATGTGCCAAAGCTTGGACAGTGTGTGGATGAACATCTGAAGTGCGGATATACTGTTTTGATGTGGTGTGTTGGTCTAGTTGTCACATGTGTGTGATCATATGGCCTTGAGCTATGTTCTAATCAAGTGCAATCCATGCATTCACCCTTCACATTGTGTTGACAATGATCCTGTATGACCTGTCGGTAGCTGTAGATGTGTTTCCTCATTGCAGGACAGAGTGTCTGTACCAACACACTGACATAGGTTGTAACATACCCACAGATGTTTTGTCATTATAATGGAATGTAGCCATGATCAGGAACTGTTGTACTGCCTCTTGTCTATGCCATGGCTTAGGTAATGCTGGCAGACCTGTTTATGGTTTGTGATAAGGCTCAAGCTGGTGACAACATCCACCAATCTTTTAGCCTATTCTGCAGGACAAGGTCTGACAATGCTCAAGCTGGTGACAACATCCACCAAACTATTAGCCTATTCTATAGGACAAGGTCTGACAACACACTTTCAATGGTCTAGGGGATGATGCTTTGGCATGCCTAGCCTGAACATGGCACCACCTGTGACATATCCCTAATTCCATTACCATCTTGTGTCTTCCTCATGTGCATCACAAGCTCAACGTTTCATTATGTGGCACAGAAGCAAGCAGGCAATGTTTTTCTGTTTGGTGAGTTTATTTACATATCTGCAGGACATAAGAAACTCATGCTACAGAAGATGAGAGTGAGGGGACCAGTCGTGGTGAACGTAATCTTATTAGTAGATGGCACAGCATTTGGAGTCCAAAGTCCTACTACAATAGAAGATGGAACATGGTGGGAGAACAGTCAACGGATTGAACAATTAGCACACAAAGGAGTGAAATCAGGAAGAGGTAATTTGCTGGCAGTCATTGGTGTTTTGCCATATGCACCTCCTGGAGTCTTGATTAAAAAGTCCCCATTTGTGGGGGGTCCTGCAGCTACAAAGGCAGGGAAGTCTGAGGCAGGTCCTTCCCCTGACAGGGCCTCCCTTCCAATGGCTGCCACTGTTGTAGAAGAGCCTGGTATTTCCGGGCCAAAGGATATAGTCTGGTGGTGATTGTGGTCCCTGATCAGGGCACTGTTATTCTCTCTTAACACCCCTTATAGGGCAGCCAGAATGGTGTATGTTCCCCCTGCACTTTTCCAATTACTCTTGATAGAAGTCCCTCTACAGCTGATTGATTCCCCTGAGTTCAATAAGTATTTAGCCCATCACACCTTGGAATTGTTGATAGGCTCCTAAGACTTAGCTGATGGTGTCCTGGCCAGAACCCTCCCCAGTGGCCCCATGCAGTTGGCCCACAACATCCCGCCCATGCACCCTACCCTCACTTGTCTGTATCCTTGGCTCAGTTTGCCCCCTACCACTGTTTCCAGGACAATCTTTGTTGGAGGTGTTTTGCTGTGACTCAGGATCCTGGACTGAGGGCACAAGATGATAGTCACTGTCCTTGGGACAAAGGTTGGGGGGCAAATGGCTGCCTGAAATGTAAATACAACCGGGCTGGGAGAAGTCGATATGGTCATGGAGAGGCTCACTGGTACCATCTGACCAGGTTGCCATGATGGGCCAGAACCAACTTCAACTTATCAGACATCCAGGAGTTTTGTCACTGAGAGTTTCATCCATGGGGGTAGTGGCAGTCTCTTCAGCAGTCTTTGTGTTCCCAGTGGAAGGTCAAACCTGTTGATGGGAGTGATACAATGTTACAGGTTGTGCTGTGACATCTGCCTTCAATAGTTTACAGTGACATTTAGCCAACGCTCTGTACACATTGGATTGGCAGTTTTTCCTTTTGGGACTGGCACACGTTATCAGGTGTATAGACCTTACGTTTCTGAGATCTGGCAATTCCATTTTAGTCAACCAGCTGCAGAATGTAGGAGTTCATTAGCACTTGGGAAGATGGTCATAGACTTACATCTTGCCAGCAATTCAGGCAAAACTGTGGCTTGGCAGGATATCGCTTTGATCCTTTTAAATCCTAATTCACTGTTATGCAGGCAGACCCTGGACATTGTTGTATTTGGGATTGTAGTCAACGTGTGGTCAGTGCATTGTGAATGTATCTGCTGCCGATACCATTTAGGTGACGCATCTTGAGGGCTTTGGTTCATGTTTTTTTGGGTGCACACCGGTTGAGCTGTGCTTCCTGTCCTTAATAATTCCCTCTTGGCTTAGCTGCTAAAGATGGATCTAAGTGTTTATCCACATCACACAGTGCACCATGATCTGGCTCTTGGTCCCTCTCAGGTGAGTAAAGTTAATTTGCAAGTTGGTGATTGGAGTTACAGGGATTCGTCTTCCTGGAATTTACAGTAATGTACTCCAAGTACTACACAGTATACATATGTTATCCTCCTAGGTGTATACCATAGCATTGCAAGTTGACAATAAAGGATATTGAGACAGATACACATGGGGCTTGTGTTGGATTTTGTGGAACAGAGCCTCTTGGCCTTAGCAGTCATGTCCCACCCTGTACTTCATACAGTTGTTATATGTCATCCCCCCAGATGAATGTACTTCATGTGTTAATTCCCAAAGAATGGTATATTGGCAAGTGTACAGTAGACTGGTGTTTGGGGTGACAGTAAGGGAGCCTTCTGTGAAATGCAGCCATTTAACTCCCTGGACTATATTTAACTATACCTATGGTTTCCTCCCATTTGAATACCATTTAGTGATGATTTGGTATACAGATGTATTTTGAGGGAGGACACAGTTTTGGAGTCTTGATTTGGGGGAGCAGTGCCTGCTGTGAGTTGCAGTCCTGTCAGTGCTTGTACTTTACAAATGTCATCCTCTCAGGTGGGCACACTTCACTAGGGATTTGCCAAACAAGGTAAATTTGAGCATGATACACTGTTCTAGTTTTGGTAATTGTAGAACAGTCCCTGTTTGGAATTTTAGAGCTGTCAATCCCTGTACTACATACAATGTACACATCTATTGTTCCCTCAGGTGATTCTAGTTCTCATGTGAGATGCCAGACAGTGGTCTAAGGGCAGGTGGAAACTGAGCTGGGGAGTGGGGTGATAGTGAAGGTGGTCAAAGGGAACCAGTAAGCATGCTTGACAATATATTTTGGTGATATTTTAGTGTTGTGACTTACCAGACTCCACTCCCCCAGGTATGCCTGCCAAGCCCTCAGTATAACGATGGCCAAGACCTTCTCCTCCCAGGATGCGACTTATAAGGAAGGAGGGGGAGGCATTGCCAGTCTTCTGGATATGCAGCTGGTGCCATGGAATGTACCTTCTCCCTTAGGTCATTCCATCTCTTCCTGATTTTGTCCCTTGTGCTTGGGGTGGGGCCTTTAGAATTCACTCTGTGAACTATCCTTTGAAACCTTTCCATTTTCCTGGCAATAGTAGCATGCTGGACTAATGTTCCAAATAAATGTGGCTCTAGTCTTCTGATTACATCCATCATGACTTTTCACTCATCGTCAGATTTTTCTGGGGTGATATGGTGGTGCTCAGGGAATAGTTTGAAATTAACAAGTGATGGTGAGTTTGTGAAGACGAGAAGTCAAAATGTATTTGCCTGGAAAAATAATGTGTGAAGGGTGTGGTATGTGATGTGGGAAAAGTGCAGGGGTACCTAGTCTGATTTTCTTTTCTCTATTGTGTGCTCTGGCTACGGTGTGTTGTGTTGTATATACAAAGGATTGTGGTGTGTAGAGAGGTGTTTTTTATAGTGTGCTTTGCAGGTGTTTCGAGTGTGGCAATGTGTGTCACTTGTGATGTTTTCAAATCCATTCACTGTGGTATTGTGTATAACTGTGGTGACTGTGAACCACTGTAGTTCAGACTGCCATTGGTTAACTGCCAACACTGCAAATCTTTGACTTGTAATACGGTCAGTGGTTGGTCGATGTCCTGTAGGTGCTGGTGATCGGCCTACCTATTCCATGCCCTCCACAGGACTGGCAGTCTTGAATTTTTGGCTGACTTTTGTCGGTCCTGTCTGTGTAACTCGTAATACAGCAGTCTGGGTGACTGCCAATATGGTGGTCTTTGGTGGCCGTCACTATGGCGGTCTGGTAGTCCAACCACCAAGCTCGTAATGAGGCCCTCAGTTTGTTTTCTGTTAACTGTATTGTGTGTTAGACCTACATAGAGTTTGGTAGTGGTCTAGTGTTATTTTAGACATTTTCATGTTGCAGTTTGGATTTATTACAGTTATAATGTAATGTCTGTGTTGTATTTGAAAAGATTGTTTTATGTGGGTGTGTTTACTCTGTCTTTTTACAGTTTTTAAGGAACTCATTCATGAAACTGTGCTTTTCAAATTCTTTTAAAAGAAAGTTATTTGGTTTCTAGCAAAACATTGTTAATATTTGAAATTTCCTTTGACTTTTTGGGTTTACAGGAGTGTTTTTTTTCTTTTCCTGCGTTTTTTTTTGTTTGGTTTGTTTTGCTTCAGTTGTTCTGTCAGACTTCGACTTATTTTTTTGGATTCAAATTGGACTTTTGTATTTTTGTATT
Organism: Pleurodeles waltl; assembly: GCF_031143425.1. NCBI lineage: Eukaryota > Metazoa > Chordata > Amphibia > Caudata > Salamandridae > Pleurodeles > Pleurodeles waltl. The sequence continues at coordinate 224,640,855 of NC_090438.1, forward strand.
TTTCTGAGGATTTTTGGACTTTTTGATGGATTATACTTTGACAACATGGATGTGAATAAAGGTCTACAACTACAGATATGTAAGTGTACATATTTATATTTTTTGTGGGTGGGGAATGGTATATTTTATTTTGTATGTGTACGTACTGTTATTAAAATGTATTATTTTACATTTCTATGAGTTGGATTTATTTGGCTCCATTTTGAGCTTATTTCTAATGTTGTGTTTTGTGATTGTTGATGTGCTGCCAAATTGGGCCCAATTCACAAAGGTAATGTTAGATCAAAGGGTTTAACTAAGACCAAATGTTTAACTTTACTACTTTTCTGTAATCACAAAATTAAAGTTGGACCAAAAGTACAACTTAGACCTAAAGTCTAACTTTACTACTTTTTGGTATTCACAAAGATAAGTTACTACTAGTAACTTTGCTGCTAGTGAAGTTAGACTTTTGGCCTAACTTAACCTTTGTGAATATCAAAACGTAGTAAAGGTAGACTTTTGGTCTAAGTTAGACTTTAGGTCTAACTTGTACTTTCTAAATCAGGCCCATGTATTTTATTTCTCAGTCTTTTTCATGTTATTTGTATGCAGGGGTGTACCTTTATTAAGGTGTTTTGGATAGTGTTTCAGAATAGGGATTTTGCTATTGAGTCTAAGTAGTTTTCTATTTTGTTGTTTATAAAGATTATAGCTTTACATTGGAGCATGTCTTACAATCTACTGGTCTGTTTACCAATTAAAGGTTGGGTTCTCCCTAAAGTGGCTTGGAAAGCAGTATGCCATCCTGCAGGTGCCTTGCTGATCCTGACTTATTCAACCATGGTACTGTTGTAGATTTTCATATTGATGTTCAGAATTTGGGTTGGCGTCTGGATCCAGAGTTGTGCAGTCTGTCAACCGAAGAGTCTCCAAAGTGACAATCACAGTGGTTACCAACCTCTGTTAAAGGGACATAAACTAGTACAATTAGGTTTTTTTTTTATTTCAAAAGCAAACCAGCTGTTTGTTGCATATTCTACATGTGGTGCAGATATCTGAAGATGTATTGAAGATGTTTGATTGAAGTGGTAGTAACAGCCTTGAATGACTGTGAATATGGTTCAAGCATTGTTTGTATCATGGCTTGTTCAAAGACTATGATTATTTTATGTAGGGAGTAGTTTTTTGTTTTCATTTTAATGTGGTTTTATAGTTTGTGTCAAGTTCCTCTTTTTGTTGTACTATGTAGGAATGCATACATAAGAGGCACCGCAGTGTTTTGATGTTCACCTTGTATGGTTTATATCTGAGCGAATGGTTTAGGGTACATTATGAATGATCCAACCATCATTCATCCTTGATATTGGCTCAGTCTTAATAAATGCTCTACTGTAGCAAATATAATAATGTGTTGGTCAATATTTGCATTGCAATACAGGAGGAAGGTTCATTGTTATGTGTGGTGAAGTGTTCATGAATTTGTATGTCTTTGTATCTTCTACGGGCATCAGGAGAGTAAATGGTGACATTCTTAATTTGTGCTATTATGCTTTTTGGGTATAGATGATTGATGTGTTCAGGTACTTTAGCAAATATGGGACTGAAATACAAAGGTAATCATACACTTTTGTACAGTTTTATTGTTTGTTTACTATTCAAAAATATATTTTACGAGTGTTATGTTTACAAGCGTGGAGATAGAGTTGTCCTATCCTTGGATGTACAGAGACTCTGCACTCGTTAAGATACTACTCATACAATTTCCTTGTGAATAGCAAACAATCATAAGCTTGCACAAAAGTGTTAGCTTACCTTGGCAAATCAGGACCTAACATTGTTTAGAATTATATTTATGGGCTCCCAGGAACTAGTACTTGCCTCTTTTGAACCATGAAGTACTTACCTTACCTCAATTTCAGTAGCATTTGAGAGTGGTTGTAATACTCTCCCCTTAATAGAAATATAATTTTCCATAGTAGCCCTTCATAACATGCATTAGATTAGTATTTTGTACATTTCTAATTAGCTTTTTTGGTGTTTGTGCGTTCTTGCTGTAAGTGTAGCTCATGTACGAAAGTAATTGTTTGCCTTTCTGTGGTGTGTTATAGTTTGCTCTTTTTTTCTTTCTGTCTGAAAATAATGTAATAGTATAGGTAAATTAATTTTAATAATTTAAATTCTGCGTTGTAAATATACTTTAAATGTTACAACAATCATTTTGCATTTCATACTTACATGTGTATTGTTGGCAATGATTGTAGTTCTTTTCTTTGAAGGTGTTTCAATGTGGCTCTGGTGGTTTATTTTCTTTTATTTTCTTGTTATTTCCTTTTTTGGGGGGAAACCCTCATTAGTTATATTTTAAACATTTATTTGTGGGTAGTTCATAGAAGTTGAGGGCTTTTATTTTTATTTTTTACACTTAAGTTTTAGCTGAATTTCAGACGGGGGTTGATTTCACTTTTTATACAACTTTTCCCAGGTGTTTGTTTGATTTTATTCATGGGTCTGTAGGTTGTAGATGGTATATTGTGTTATGTTTGGTAAATTAATAAAAATAGAGTGCTTTTTAGCAATTTGTATTTTTACATTATTTAAATAAGTTATTTTTCACTTTGTTAAAATAAGTATTTTACTTACTTGTGAAGTTTTTTTTTTCTTTTTGGTTTGTTGTTGCTAAACCTGTAGGATGTTGTTGTCGTGCAGCTTTAGTGTTTTGCAGTGGTAAATACTGAAATATTCTGCTCCTTACATATTGTATTTTTGACTAATTCCCTAATTCGTTGGTGAGATTGCATTACAGTTGTTTTTATTGTTTATTGTGAATTTAAATTGAATTTTTGGGGTCACATATTGTATTTAACAGTGGATTGAAATTATCTTTTCTGTTCTGACGTGATATATATTTCTGTTTTTTGTGTCACTTTGGGTGTATTTTAATTGTATGTATTAATGTATGTTATTACATTACATTATTTGTAGAAAGTATTGTGTTCCTTAATTATTAAGTGCCCTATTGCGATTTTGACCAGGAGGCCTATGCCAGGATGAGGGATTCTGACGGATTGGCGACGATTGAAGTTATGGTCATCCACAGCATTGGCAAGTTTGGCACCGAAGTGCTGATCACGACTTCCCTTTTGGTCAGCCTTTTCAAGGTGGGGTCTCTGCCACGAAAAGGTTGGCAGAGAGGCAGTACTAGGGTGTCACGAGGGCCCTGCAATGCCCATAGCCATGTCGCGGGCAATGCAGAGGCCTCCTTGACAGCACTCTCTTAATGTGCACTGGTGCTGTGTGTGACGGCATTGCCACAGCTCCCTAAGGGAGCCGAAGCCAATGCTGCTGCACTGTTTCCACTGGGCTGACAGGTAGAAACATTTTAATATGTTGGTTTCTGCTGTTCAGCCTGGTGGAAACATCATAATAGTTTGGGGTTGAGGCTACCGGCTTGATGGCCAGGCCCTTCAGCCAACCCCTTTCACCACCCAACTCTGCGCTGTACACAGCCTTCAGTTGGCCACAGGTCCTGGCCACTCAACCTTGTGCCATACACAACTTTTGGAGAACGTGAGAGAGATAGAGACATTTTTAATGTTGAAGAATGACATACTTAGAATTAGATATTTTCAGAAAAATTGAAAAACAGTGTATTTGTCAATTAAAAATAGCAAGACCACCTTTCAGTATGCACCTTAATTATTTCTAGTTAAAAAAAAAACTATTGCATGAAAATAACCTGAGACTAACCTAGATTGACCTTATCCACTAGGCCATAGGCGACTCCTAATTGTGCAGTGTCCAGACTTGCTCTGACATTCAACCCAAAGATTTTGATGGGGAAAAACATCCTTACATTTTCCATCACTAGGAATGATTAAGCATCAGAACACTAGAAAATAAACAGACACCTCCATGAGACACTAGGATTTGAGCCTCCAGCCTACTGAGTGACAGTCCAGGAGCTTTACCAATAGGCCCAAAGTTATCTTGGTCACCTCTTTAGCAAAACATAACTATGAGATTCGAACCAAACATCCTTCTTGTTTGACGCTTTGAAGTCACTGTATAGAGTAAGCATTGCAATAAAAATCTTTCTTTCTCTCTCTTCTATCCCATTATGGGTTGGAAGAGGGAGAGAGAGAGAAAGTGAGAGAGTGAGTGAGAGACAAAGATTTAGAGAAAGAGATTGAAAGTGAGAAATTGAGAGAGAGCGCGAGAGAGAGAGAGAGAGCGAAAGAGACAAAGGGAGTGAGAAGAAGAGAGAAAGAGAGTTTATTAGGATTTATTGAAGTATATACTTAGAATGAGATATTTCTGGACAATTTCAAAAGGAAAATGTATTTGTCAATTATAAAAAGTGAGATCATCTTTCAATATGTACCTCAAATATTTCAAGTTGAAAAGAAACAAGAATAGGGAATTGACCACAGACTCACATAGAATGAAACCCTCTACTTTCAGTATGAGGGTTTAAGACATCAAACACTAGGCTAGAAGTGACTGCTTACTGTACTTTGTCCAGAATCACCTTTGATATTCAGCCCATTGATTTTGATTGGAAAAAAACTTAAATGTTACATTACTAGAAATGTTTAAGAGTTATATCACTTGATAATAAACAGACACACTGCCATGGGAAACTAGCATTTGAACTTTCAACCTATTGAGTGACAGTCCAATAGCCTTACTACTAGGCCAGAGGTTTCCTGGTCTGTTGTTCATCAAAACATAACTATACCGTTTGAAACAAACATGTTGCCTGTGTGACACTTTGAAGTTATTGCATGGAGAAACCATTGCAATAACAATCTTGGAAGAGAGAGAGTGAGAGAGTGACAGAACAGCAGGGAGAGCCTGAAAGCCACGGCAGTCCTAGCCTTCTTCCCACATCCTGAGGAAGTCAGCACTGATCCCGCAAGCAAGGAGCTGCTTTAAATATCAGTTCACTGCCTGCAGGAACAAAGTTTTCAACTGTTTCACATATTTGCGTGCAGGGAAGCAGATTCAAACTCCACTTTTCACAAGCAGGGGCTGCTGCTTGCAGAAAGCAATGTTATGTTTGCACACCGGTTCCTCCCAAGGGGGGTTATCTCAGGAGGTATCAGGAGCCAGCCCTGGGGTGGGGGGTGGTCCCCAGTGCCATGTATGGCTCCACAAGGGAGACGGTGTGGCCTCCCCACCAATGTTGTATTTGTCCTGGGAAGCTGGTGGTCCCATGAGCTGGGGGTCTTCAACGGACGCCCTTCATTCTTTTATTTTAGTCCTGGGGAGTTGGTGGACCCCAGGGCTCAGGGTGAAGCTGTAGGCCCTCCCCCATATTAAAATAATGTTTTGCCTCAGGAAGGTGACAGTCCCAGGGCTGGAAGGGAGCTGTGCATTCCCCCCACCTACAGATATAATTTATCCCTAGAGAGGTGGCGGTCCCTGGGGTTGTGTGGGAGGCCATAGGTCCTCCCCCAATTAAACATTGTTTGGCCCCAGAGAGATGGCAGTCCCCAGGTCTACAGGGTGGGCCATGCACCCCACCTGCATTATTCTTAGTGTCCTGAGGAGGTGGTGGTCCTCTGGGCTAAAAGAAGCCATAGGAAGGGAGTCCCGTGCATCCCCCTCCTTTTTCAATGACCCAGGCCCAGGCCCACCCAGGCACTTCATTAAAACAGGCACGGAAGGCAATGTTTTTTTTTTAGTTTCACCAGATTTGCAGATCCACCGTGACTCACTGTGAGAATAAAAAAAAAATGTTTTTTTGCTCTGCATCAGAGCTAAATGGCCGGAGCTATGTGGTCAGGATGTTCCTACCCTGGCCTGTTACCTTTTTTTTATCTTTTTTTCTAGGTCTCAGCTGAAGTGATTGCAGCCAATCGGATCACAGCACGAGATTGGGTGGTGGGTTATGGAGCCTTCTCGTCCCTATATATAGAAATGTGGGTTTTCTATAATACCTCAGAAATTACTGAATGGATTTACACCAAATAACAAAAAGGGTGCTTTGTGAACAAAGAGCTACCTTTTCTGCCAAATTTGGTGTAAGTTCTTGCAGTGGTTTGGCCGCTATTTCTGTTTAAAATTCCTGTGGAAAAATCCAGGGGGATTAGTTTTTTGTGACCCCCCTTTTTCTCGGCTCCCGCTTGACGGATCACCCAAAACTTTACAGACAGCAGTTGAAGTGAGTGTCCTATTTCTTTAGAAAATTTTGTGAAGATTCATCAAACGGCACTGAAGATATTAGCAAAGCAACAGAAATAGGTCCTAGTTTCAGCTTCAGCTCCCTCTCTGACTCAGGGTAGGCCACTGCTGGAATGCACAACATCATGGGGGTCAGCAACCGCTGTACCTGCTTCTTTTACTGGGTGCCCTTTCAAGTGTTTGCAAAGTCATGATACATGTCCACTGCTGAATGCCCTCCCAATGTTTTATGAGAGTGGATTCTGTAGTACTTGTGGGCCTTCTGATGCTACTCTTGCCTGACAATGGTCTGCCAGATCTCCTTCTTCTAATAGGACTGAACTACTGTATAGAGTGGAAGCCAAAAAAATATTTATTAAATCACTCACGAAATGTTCAATAACATCACTGATGACATCACTAAGGGCACTTCAAATTACATTGATGACCACATCACTGATCATAATCCTATCTATACTCTCTAGTAAATTTATAATATGGCCTCAAATGTGATGCTGTAGAGGATTTCACTGTCTGTATACTGCAACCTGTTTATTGCGAACATTAATATTGAATGTTAAATATAAAGTTTGTCATTGAAGGTAGATGTAATGGTAAAACTAAGTCTAAAACCTTTATCAGGAAGCATGTGACACAAGCATGCTTTGGCCGGTGCACAGTTATGTACTACTAAACTACAAATGATGGAACAAATGCTGCTTTGCACTTTGACATGGAGACAGAAATTGGGCAAGTTTCTAAGGACAAAACAATCTGTCCACCCTATTCAGCTTACGCTCTAGCCTAGACTATTCTAGCAATGTTGATTTGCTGTGTCAGGTGTTTACAATGAAATGTTTTCAAGGTTAGCAGTTCTTTCATCTAATGATGCATGCATACAGTGAATAATTTAAGGCCCCATAAACCACCAAAACATAGTTATAAGCAAAGATTTGTGTAAGAAGGACAAGGTCATGAGTATATATCAAGATCCAGCTATCTTTTTTTCTCTATAGTACTGTCTTTATTTATCGTAAGGGCACGATGAAAAAAAGCAAAGCATAGTTAAAGGACATTCTGATTTACCTGATTCAGACGAAGGTGACATTGTGTAAATAATGAGCCAGAAGGTTTGATCATTGCATAATTAACGTGCAGTGTGCTACGAGGCACAGAAAACAGAAAAGTGAAGGACATAATATCTGTAAAGAAACGTAACACTCAATACGTATTCGATTTCATAAAGTTTCATAACATTGCTTCGTTTTTTCAGAATGTTATTGATAACGTCAATTCTTTCTACCTTACATTTATGTACTAATATTGCTTTACTCCATCTTGAAATCTTACTTATACATTCATGCATTTCTTTAGCAACAAAAAAAAATAATATATATATATATATATATATATATATATTAACTATAACTTGCACCCTAGATAATTATAACTCACACTCCTGGCATACACAGGTTTTTCATCAACATTTTTTACTGCAAATATTTTGTTGATATTTTCAATGTAGCTATCAAAGATGTCATGAGCCTTGTAATTAATGGTGCAATAGGGCGTAAATTATAGTTACCTTAGAGCACAAGTTATGTTTACTTGAAATAACTCTTACTATAATAGGTGAATTTCTATGGTTTTCTATGTTTCAAACGTCCCTATAACCTTTGTTTTTTAAGTGAATTTCTATGTTTTTTTGTAAATGTTACTTCCTAACTATAAAATCCCCGTAACCTTTGTTTTTTTCAGTGAATTTCTATGTTTTTTAACATATAGTAATTTTCATTACTATACGTTAATCTAACCACCTTTGGTTCTGCATGATGGTGGTTGGCTGCAGGGCCTGACCTGTAGCTAGGCACTGAGACCAACCCCTATAAGCACCCAACCTGGCATTATGCACTGCATTTGGCTGTGTGCAGCAGGGATAGCCTGCAGGGATTGCCTGTAGCCAGGCCCTGTGGCGAATCCCCCTAACCACCCAGACCCACGCTGTGCATGGCCCTTTGGCCTGTCTCTCTGGGTGCGAGGATAGGTGTGAGATGGTGTATCTGGGGTTGAGAGTGGCTCTGAGAATGTATGTCTGGGTGTGAGAGTGGGTGCATCAGTGTCTTAGTGGGTGTGTCAGTGTGTCTGTGGGTCTGTGAGTGGTTGAACAAGGGTTTCAGTGGGTCTGTGATTAGGTTTGTGAGAGTCTGAGGTCCAGGCACAGGCCCTGTTGCTAACCTCCTATGACAACCCAGCCTTGTATGCATAAATCCTTGAGTGGGTCTGTGAGTGTGTGCATGAGTACCTCTGTATGTTTGTCAGTGCCTGAGTGGGTCTCTGAGTGAGCCTCTGAGTGGGTGCATGAGTCTCTGAGTGGATTTGTGAGTGGATGCAATACTCTTTTAGTAGGTCGGAGAGTGGATACATGACTGTCTGAGAGGATCCATAAGTAGGTATATGATTGTCTGAGTGTGTCTATGATCGTATGCATGAGTGTCTGAGTTGGTCTGTGAATGGGTTTGTGAGGGTCTGAGTGGGTTTGTAATTGTCTACATAGGTCAGTGAGTGGGCACATGAGTCTCTGCGTGCATCTGTGAGTGAGTGAATACTTTTCTAAGTGGGTGTGTGGGTGAGTACGTGAGTCTCTGAGTGGGTCTGTGAGTGGGTGCATGAGCCTGAGTGGGTCTGTGAGTAGGTGTGTGAATGTCTGAGTGAGTCTGTGAGTGGGTCCATTGGTTTGAAATAAAGGTACATGTCAATATGAATCTTGTCAGAACAAACCTGTGTTAGTTATTGTAAACATATATATTTAAGATAAGGTTACATAGCATCATTAGTAAGCATCATGTGGTTGTTGATGTCACTGGGTTTAGCTAATTTCACAGATAACCTTTGGCCTGCAAACAGGGATATACAAAACTTTTTAACTCCCTCTTGCTTACATGATGTAGAGTCAGGGTTATAAATATATTCTGGTTGGCATAATTCCAAACAGACCTGTCTTATACATTTCAACCGTGGGATTTCTAAATACAGTGCTGCCTTAGGACAGTCATTGGCAATCGTTTGATTTAGGAAGGTGTCCTCACAGGTCCAGATCTTATGCAAAATTGGTTGGACTTTAATCAAATCAGCTAAAAACGAAACGTCAAGTTCATTGTGACAAACAAAGGAGGAGCTACCCTTAGGGATGACAAGGAGTCTCCTAAAAAGGCATTCTCTGCCAATTGGAGGGATTTGATGTGTCCATATCCCCACACTCCCACTCCTTACAATGCCAAAGACACACATTTAGCTTTGTAGATTCGGAGTATTTTTTCTCAGGAGTCTGCTGTCACGCTTAGATGTGAAATTAAGGTGCACTGATGAAGGTTTTGCGAAGTGCAATTTTCTGGAATCAATTGCCTGTTTCAGTGAACAATGTACCTCAAATTAAATCCCTAGGTAAGAAAAGGCGGGAGAAAAATGTATTTAAAATCACCAACCTTGAAATCACAACACTTCATAGCTCTAGGCCCGAATTTCATCATAAAAGTTTTAACCAAATTTACATGTAAGGCAAAATTGACAAAGATTTCGAGCAAACATTGCAACCCCAGGGAGGTAGGAGCCATGAGCTCAGCAATGTCAGTGAAGAAGAGGGCTGGAATCAGAGGATGTGCAATCTTAGGGAGGTGCATTCACCGCTGTACCTAAGCTGTTCATGTACAGAGTGAAGAAAAATGGTGCGAGAACACATCGCTGTCCAACCCCTCTCTATGTCTAATTTGTGAAAGCATTCGTCCCTGAGACCATAGCGTACCCTAGCCTTGTTCACTGTGTACATCTCACAGCATGGCACAGCATGTCATGGACTGGAATCAATGCTACCAATTCAGGGGCAGAATAGATCTGTGAATAATGAGCCACGTGGCCATCTTCATTAAGAGCAATCACTAATCTGAGGGCAGTTTCATCCTTCAAACGAGGGTTTCTATTCACACACCAGAAGGCTGAACAGCCCTTAGTTGTGCTTGCTTCAAGTAGTGACTCCTAATTAGCATTTCTAGCTCTTTTTTCCTATCTTTAGGTGCCAAACTGTAGTACCATCTGTGTGCCTTGACCTCAGATGAACACCTAGGAGAGTTATGAAGAGTTACAGTGAGTCACCTACGGGCCTAGCCAGCTCAGTTTCATGCAATGTAGATCACAGGCCTAGTTAAACATTCTTTAGTCCATCTAGACATACAGAGAATGGCTTTTCTTATATCAATATCTTTGGAAACATCATTCAAACACTTTTCAAAAGCCTCACTCAGATCTATAATCAAGCCTTCCAGTAAACTGGCTTGCTCAACCATGGTTCACCAAAAGGAGATACCATTACTAGATGCTATTTTGATATTTTCAACAGTGAATTCTGTGTTATACACCTCCACTAAACTGGAAGCTAAATTTAATGTTCTGGATGTAGTGATCACTCATCAAAATTGAGTGAGTAGTAAAATTAGATTACAATGTACTTAACTCATATGACGAGAAAAAAATAATTATATAAGAACCTACCATTAAATGTACAATTAACATAAACACACAATTCATTAGCGAAAAACAAAATCACATTTAAACATCAAATCATTCAACTTGACCCTGTATACATTTTGGATGAAAAGAGAATGATCCATATCATGTATGTCCACCATAGTGCAAACAATTATAGGTGGCAATTGACATTAATAAACATGAAAACGCCACTCCAAACAACAAAAACCTCTTTCCCCTCTCAGTGACCTATAGCTTCAAGTGTGTGATCCAGTTGGGAAAGTACATTATAATTAAATTCATTACATAGAACTATTAGAAACTGCTCATTCAAGTGGGTCCTTGCAACTCCATCTCAAGCAAACTCTTGCTACCCAACTGTTGTTGGAGATTTCAATAAATATAGCTGCTTCTACAATTAGTTGGTGGAGTAATTGATCTTGAAAATGCTGCATTATTGTTTGGTTGTTAAAACTGTACTGATGGTAGACTTAAACCACTATCTTTTATCAGCCTTAGCCTCGATCTATAACAATCATTGGATCAAAAAGATGATGGTGATGGCTGTCAGTATTTTCAGGGCCAGGATTTTGTTAATATTAGTTACATTTTTCACATTCGTATTAGGTAGGACTGGAGGGCAGTGTTTTTGCCTATAACATAATCTAACTAAAGTGAAACCACTGATATTTTGTTTATCTGTAGCTTTTTTGTTCAGTATCTCTGTTAAAACTCAAAGCTTTGTTAACACCTTTGATAGTTTGCTATGACATAAATCAATATACATGGCAATTTCAACTGAGCGTATTAAAAACAATAATAGAACATATGTTACGTGTTTCCTACATAGTGGAGTGGCAATAGTCATGTGTCCAATTGTCATAGGTTTATGAATAATGGTGACTTTCCCCTTCTGCAGCCTTAGACTGCCCAGCATTATGTGAAAAACTTGTGTAAACCATTGTCCTTATTTGGTTGCACATGTTACACTTTTAAAACTGATTTTAAATCCCCTTCTAATTTTCAAGTAGGTGATGACCACAAGTAACAGTGTATTGTAGAAGAAACTGGCAAACACTTAGTCGAATGAAAGTGCCCTATTGCAAGGACGCCACCATATTTTGTGCCCCAACGTGATAGGTATTGCTCAGAAAGTGTACTGGAGCCTGCTAACCAGTCTTCAGAACCAATGCTCTCTACCTATGATGACTGTGAATTGGTACTCACAATTGGCAAGGATTTTAATCCTCTTATAAGTACTTGATAAGTGGTACTAGTGGTCCCCATAGCATGAGAGTTAAAGGCGTAGGGCTTGTAGCACTATTTGTGCCACCTTGAGTGACCCAATTAAGCAGATTACAGCAGGCCTGCCATTGCAGACTGCAGAAGCAGTACAAACGGTTCCAGCTCAAATTTTCCCTCACCATGTGTGGCAAGGTCAAAGCAATACTCTTAATAAATGCCAGTAACTACTAAGGGAGGCCGTCAAACCCCAAGAGGCAGGATTTATTGAATTAAATGTGTGAACAAATAAGTGAGCTTATATGTACCTATGGTGGCTGTTTCCATAAAATGCTAATATAAGTGATCAGAGGGCCTGGGTCTAACATGGGCTGGCACCTGGTGATCAAGAGATTGCCAGCTTGGTAATATCCCCTTTGAAGTATGTCATGTATATCAAACAGCTTGTCTAATTAAACCTGACTTTATTACAAAGTAAGACTTCATGTGACGTGCACCCATGTAGCTAACATAGAGGCTGCCCCAGCCTTTCTTGAGACCTGGCTGGCAACCTGGAGCTGCTACTGCCAAGACAGAAATCTGACCTTCTGCCAATATGTGTGATAACTTCAAGGAATCAAAAATTAAGGCCTTCCTGGATGTGTAGTCTTACCTCCCTCCTTGACAGGATGGATAGTGAATTGGCTAGTGAAGCAGCACATCAAGTGGGTGAGTTTCAAAGCTTTCATCACCTTTATTATGCAATCAGGCAGCCTCCCAATGGAAGACAGCACTGTTCCCTTTCCCTTAGGCACATTTGCCCTCGGCAGGTGGAAAAATTAGGTAGTGAGAAGGCATACAGCCCCAGATGCCACATCTAGCCACATCTCTCCGGTGGGCTACCTCGTCTGTTCAGCCGAGGATGGGTTCTGCCACTTTGAAAAGTGGCAAAATAGAGGGTCCTGTGTCAAACGGTGGCACACACCCTCAATATGGTCACCTCGGGGTGAATTAGCCACTGGGGCCAGTAGCCCATTGGCCACTACCCCCCACACCCCTAACATCCCTAAATCAAACTTCCTTGAACTAGAGGTACTAGTCTTCTGCAACCTGCAGGATCTGACCGCTCCTGGAACCAATGAATCACTCACCATCAGGCCCACCAAGCAATCACCAAAAGGTAAGGGGCATATTTATACTCAGTTTGCACTGAATTAACATAATTTCCTTTTACTCTAATTCGGTCTAAAACTATCTCCATATTTATACTTTGGTGCTAGACCCATCTAGCACCACATTTATGGAGTTAAAGTCATCTTTTGGAAGTGGAAACCTACCTTGCCTTAATGAGATGCAAGGTAGGTGTTCCCATGCAAAAAATGACTCTATGGCCTTAACGCCATATTTATACTCCCGTGCAGAAATGGTGCAAGGGAGGGAGGAGGGGTCAAAAAATGGTGCAAAGCTTGTTTTGCCCTGTTTTTTAACTCCTGGGTCAGGGCAGGAGTTAGGGGACCTGTGGGCCTATTTCCATGGTGGAACACCATGGAATAAGCCCACAGGTGCCCTCCCCAGGCCCCAGGGGCACCTCCACCCACACCAGAGGAACTGTGGAGGATGGGGACCCCATCCCAGGTAAATACAAATAAGTACTGGTAAGTATTGCATTTTATTTTTTAAAGTGCCATAGGTGGCCCTGAAATGGGCCCCCATACATGCACAGGGAGCAATGGCCATGCCCAGGGGTCCCTTGTCCCCTGTGCTGGCCATTGGGGTGGTGGGCATGACTCCTGCCTTTTCTAAGGCAGGAGTCATGTGGCATGGTAGGTTTAGCACCATAAAATGACTCTAATCTGGTTAGAGTCATTGTTTTTACTCTAACCTGCCTAAAGTCATTTTTTGGTGCTAAACCCCCTTCTTCGATACCGCCAGCCCCCCCTGACTAAAGTCTAGCCTACCCTTTACACCGGCTTGCACCATTCCATAAATATGGTGCCTGGCTGGTGCACAGAAGTGGTGCAAGCCGGTGCTTAACTTTTTGGTGCAAAACTGCGTTAGTGCAGTTTTGCACCAAAAAGAATAAATAAGGGCCTAAATGCTCTAGTGTATTATGGAAAGTGCAGCCCTGACCTCCAGCATGTTTCAGGGGACTACCCTTTTCCACTGGACTGGATACTCTGTGTTCGCTACTGCCAAGGCTGGTTTGTAGTCAGTCTGGCTACCACTACCTTTGTTCGACGCTGCACCTCGAGGAAACTCCACAGCATTTTCAACCACCCACCACAGTGACTCCATTGTCAAGTTTTGCATCTCTTTCCTCACCAGCAGAGTTTAAGTGGTAAACCAGCACCCACAGCTGCTGCATTCAGCACCAGGAACAGAAGGACCACTTTGCACCCGGGCCATACGAGTCAGTTAAACTGGTACTGCCTGGTGAACCTTGGTCCTGGGACCCATATCAGATAAACGTTCAGTGGGTTCATGTGAACTCGACCTGAAAGTGACCAAGTGTCACTAGTGTGATTTTCTAGCACCTGCAGCTCCTGCTTTAGCACCAAGGACAGCCAGGACCGCTCTGCAAACGGGCCTTACAAGCCAGGTAAAATAGTTCTGATTGCTGAACCCTGGTCCTAGGACCCAAATTTCCTTAACCTCCAGTGGTTTCACTGGACACAACTAGAAAGTGACCCATTCATGGGCCACAAAGAGCCCAGAACTTCAGGATTTCTCCTTTTGTTGAGTGAGGAGCTCATCTTAGGTCACACTGAGGCTCCAGGACCCGAGGGGCAACTCTTGGGAGTTAGAAACACACTTCAACAGTCCAGTTGCATTTCACCTTGCAGGTCCTGATCAGCTAAGCAGATGAGGGTAGGCATCAGGAGCATGTTATGTCCCAGTAGCTCAAAACAGGAGGTCGGTCTGCTGACCCTTGAAATCACCTCAGCCTGGGATAAAGGGTGCTCGTCCAGTCAAATGGAAGTGAAAGGGAGCATGCACCATTTCACACAGGCAGCAATGGCAGACCTGTGGAAATCTTTGCAGGGGCTCCCTATGGGTGGCAAAAGAAATTCTGCAGCTCATAGGGATCCCCTGGAACTCCAATGCCCTGGGTACCTAGGCACTATATACTACGTTACCAGTATGCAGTGACAACATTTAGATGAGAGAAAGCATAAGCACTGGGGTCCTGGTTAGCAGGATGCCAGTGACACAGTCAAACACACTGACATCAGGCATTTGTTCATCATTTGGAAAGGAACAAACAAGGAATATCAAGAATTCTTTGAAATATTGAACAATAATGAACTGGGTCTTACATTTACATACAAAACCAATAAAAAGGAAATAGAATTTCTGGACATCAAAGTGTATGTACAAAATCAAACATTACAGACAACCATGTACCGGAAACCAACATCTACAAATAGCCTTTTACATGGTAGTAGCTTTCATCCCCAAAATTTAATAAAGAGCATACCCTATGGTGAATTTTTGAGGGTAAGACGCAATTGCTCAGAGAACAGCACAATGGTAGATCAATTTGAGGAGGTTGAAAATCATTTAATAAAAAGAGGCTATAAATGCAAGGACATCCACACAGGTATGGTGAAGGCACGAAACAAGTGTAGAGAACACACCTCATCGAAAAAGATGCCAATGAATCCACAGAACAATGACGATCAACAGATATGAATGATAATGTTATACAATAAAGAACACAATGATATTTCAAGAATTCTTCAAAGACATTGGAATTTAATATGTAAGGACCAAAGATTACGTATAAAAGAGCACCCACCATTAAGGACCGATTGGTGAAAAGTCTTTTGTTGAACAGACACCACAAACTTGGTTAAAGAAGGATGTGATAGGGTATTACAAATGTTAAAAATGTAAATCTTGTCAAATTGGTGACAACAGAAAAACAGTTAAAGATACAATGGGTCAAACTGTTACGGTTGCTCAGAAAATAACTTGTGAAATGA
Organism: Pleurodeles waltl; assembly: GCF_031143425.1. Taxonomy (NCBI): domain Eukaryota; kingdom Metazoa; phylum Chordata; class Amphibia; order Caudata; family Salamandridae; genus Pleurodeles; species Pleurodeles waltl. The sequence goes on from NC_090438.1 coordinate 224,656,727, forward strand.
CCCATGTGGTATATGTACTAAAATGTGGTTGTGGTCTTAAGTATGTAGGTAGTACAACCTGCAAAGTAAAGAAACACATATTGTAACATATTAAAGCAGTGAATAATGGCGACTTGAGTTATGCAATGGTTAAACATCAAAAACACTGCCAGGAAAGATATTGGGAGGTATTTTGGAGTGGCACTTGTCTCTGAAAAGGAAAGAGGGGGCAATAGAATAACCTAAAATTACATTGGTTGGAATCAAGGTATATCATTAAACTTAAGACTAAGATTCCATTTGGGTTGAACACAGACATTTACCTTTTTGTACATTTATAGTCAATAATTGGAATTATTACCAAGAAATAAAAAGAGACAGTCTTATGATTGAATATTGATCAATAATGAACATAATGTAATTATATTTGATACAAACAAATTAGGAACTTCATGCCTAGTAGAATAGTAATGGTTGATTTTAATTTCATAAAGTTCACTTACTTTATTTATTATTTTGAAACAACAGCGTCATCCGTCCACACATCTCTATAGTAATCAATTGTAAGTGTTGAAAACTGGATGTTATGTAACTAGCAATGGTGAAAATGTAGGCTAATTATAAAGTGAGTGAGAGATAAAAGAGATGGTAAGAAAACGACATGGTTTGTCCACACGCTGCTAGAAAAATTTAATTGATGATATGTTCTTGCTTTTTGAAGAATATTCATATTTTGTACTCAAATGTTAAATTGTTAGCATATAATTGGGAAGAACGTGTGAATATTATAAGTCACACAATGAAAACAACAAAAAATGGTATACAGTGTGGAAAAAAATTGTCTGAAAAAGAGAAAAAAGTAAAAACACATTTGAAGTATAACCATTTAAAAACTACATAGTCCAGAATGCATTGGTATAGACTTTTGATAGGAACTATATAAATGAGGTGGAGAGAGATGTTTGTTACCTGTGATCAAGACCTGGTTAGGTCGAAACACGTTAGGTGGTGGAAGCACTGTTCAGGAAACAATTAAAAGCTGGAAAAGAAACTTCCCGGACTCCGATAACTTATTTTTGGTGAGCAATTACAAGGAGTTGTGGTCGCCAACTCCGTCATTAGCACCGGCAGCAAGAGCGTGTGTTTATGTGTGGCCTTTTGGTGATGGATATATATTTATATATGTTTGTGTGTATTACCTACTGGCGCTCACCACTAGGTAGTTGGGACCATGTTTCCATAGAAAAAGCGTTATTTGACTTGCCTATATCTTTGGCACCATTTGAGGAATCTTCACAAAATTTCCCAAAATAAGTGATGGGTGACTCTTGCTGTGCATGAAAAGTGTCAGGGTGATCCGGCAAGCAGGGTCTGAGAAAAAGGAGCTCAAACAATGGTGCATGTCTCATTAATTCCCCTGGGATTCTTGAGACACGACTAGAGACCGAACCACTGAATGGAATTACATCAAATTTGGCAGAAAGCTTTCTGTCTGAATGCAGATTACGCTTTCGTACATTTGGTGTGAATCTGTGATTCGTTTTTGAGATATTAAAGGGCAAATACATTTGTATAACTCAGTCCGTGAATAACTGGTTGACTGCAACCTGACTACAAAGTTGCGGCCGCCATTTAATTTCAGGGGACATGGTCATGACATAAGAGGTCAGGGTGAAGGTATCCTGGGTGTGAAGAAGGTGTGTTTTAAGGACTTTAAGGGTTTGAAATAATTTTGCGTCACCATGCAAGATATTCACAAAAATGTATGAATTTCCACAGATTATTAACAAATATGGAAATATTTGAAAGGAATACCACAGACTTATTCATACACTAATTAATTAATTCTTACATACACTGCAAGACGCATGCGTCCACTCACTCACCCACTCAGACTCACAAACACACTTTCACACTTTCAGACCCACTCAAACCTGCGCTGCCCAAAGCCAAAGGACATGGCGTTGGGTGGTTATAAGTGCTTGGCTAAAAGGCCTGGCTGTAGGGTTGGAATAACTTGTAGTAATTAAAATTGCTTTATGTTATATTTATGTTAAAAAATAAAACATTGAAATTCACTGAAAACTCGCACCTTTGCCATGCACAGCTAATTAATCCACATATTATATTTATTATATCATTGATGAGATCTTGTATGACATCTTTGATATTATCACTTCAACATTTGCAATAAAATTATTGATTTGAAAACTGTGCATGGCGAGTTATAGTCACCTTAGTGCGTGAGTTATAGTTACTTAAAAGAAATATAACTATAACTGCTGAATGTCTATGTGTGTGTATATATCAGGATAACTGTCATGCTATTATGAATTATAGCAATGAAGCAGATGAGATCAGAGGAATTCTTTGTAAACATTGGAAGATCATAAAAAACAATCCTCATATTGGTGATAAGGCAGACTTACGTCCTAAGATAACCTATAGAAGAGGTCGAAATCTAAGAGATATGATTATGCACAATGATATTACAGTATAAGAGAGTATAAGAGATCTTTCATTAAAGGGTTGTTTTCCGTGTGGTCACTTCAAAGCATGTTGTAATAGCAAGATGGTTCAAAATATCAGGAAATACCAACATAATCTGAAAAGTGAGGAATGGGTCATAAAACATATTTTGACATGTAGTACTACATTTGTGATATACATATTGGAATGTCCATGCAAACTGAGATACATAGAGAGTACTACACTAATGGTCAAAAAGAGAGTGATGGAACACATGATGGCGATTAACCCATAGCCAGATACTTTTTGAAAAAATATTGTGGTAAAAGTACCCTCCTGTCTTTTTATGTTATATAGCACAGAATTCAAGAGGGGCCATTAAAAAACTAAAACTCAGACAACAGGAATCCAGATTGATATTGGATTTTAAAACTAAGACCCCTACAGGCCTTAATCAAGATGAAGAATTAGTAGTACATCTTCATGCATAATGATACTATGGACCTCATTACGACTTCGGTGGTCTTACTAAAAGACAGCCGAAGCCGCGGGTGCCAATATACCGCCAGTGCTGGCAGTATATGTGGCTCCCTATTATGACTTTTCCGCTGGGCCAGCGTATGGAAACAGTGTTTCCGTCCGCTGGCCCAGCAGAAAAGTCACCTCAACATTGCAGCCGGCTCATAATAGAGCCGGCAACAATGTTGATGTGCAGCGGGAGCAGCTGCACCCATCGCGCATTTCACTGCCTGAAATTTGGGCAGTGAAATGGGCGATAGGGCCCCAAGGGGCACCCCAACTCCCCCTTACTGCCATCCTTTCCATGGCGGTGTTTACTGCCATGGACCGGCTGTTGGTTGGGGATTATGACCGCCTGGCGGACAGTTGGAGGGGCCGGCGGTATGGCCGTGGCTAATGTGCCACGGTCATAATACACTGCCGGTACACCTCCAGCCTGTTGGCGGGTTACCGCCAGTGAACCGCCGGTGTACCACCGGCCACTAGGGCTGTAATGAGGCCCAATGTATCTTCACTAGTTGAATATTGACATGCCACAAGTAAGGAGTTCCATGATCAATGAATCAGCAGTTAGCACATTTTACGCAGTTGAATAAGCCTTTTCAGAAGAGCTGTCACAACCTATGGTCTTGTAATCAGTTTTTTTTTAACATGTTATATAATAATTTATTATGGTTATATTTTTCTAGATTGAAGAAAAAGCAGGAAGAAGTATATTGACTCTAGAAAAAAAGTTGGAATTTTCTTCACCGGGAATTTTCCTACGTTTATGTACATCTACTGAGCTTCTGAGCAGTCAGACAGGTTGATTTATCTGTGACCCCTCAGGGAAGTAATATATATTGTTTATGATTGTGAAAAAATACTATGCACTATTATGCACTTTGTTAAGATTTGAATAAGATGTGGAAATTCTAAAAAAATGTGCTGTATTAATTATGTTGGTTCTGCCTGTGTATTGCGATTATTCTTTATATTTTATTAAGTGATTAGGGGACTTATGATTGTACAACCACTATTATTGGACTATTTGAACAGAGAGGATAGATAGTTTGGCTGATTAAATTGCAGGTTCATAGCGTGGTTGTGACAACAGTGTCTGAATAATGAATGTTGCAATTTTTTCCATAGACTATGAGTATGCTTTTTCTCCTTATTTAATTGTTTGCAATTTTCTTTCTTTCTTTATATCTATTTCTATTATATCAAAATGGTGGGAGTTGGATTGTAATAGACATATACTTAGCCATAGGCCTAGTCAAAGGTGTCTGCCATAATATTTGGAATTAGTTTGTCCTATGTCCATGTTTTTTATTTGTGAGGATTCAAAATGGGTGTGTTCATTTGGTATTGCTATGTGAACATGCCTGGTTGTCGGGCAAAATGCGCTATACTAGCAGTAAACGTTGTGCATCAGCTCAAGAGCGCGTCATTGACTATTTATTGTGTAGTGTATGGAATATTTTTATATATATATATATATATGCATATACATATATATATATATGTGTATATATGATATATATATGTGCGTGTGTTTAGAAATATATATATATATATATATATATATATATATATATATATATATATATATATATATATATACACAAACACCAAAGGTACTCTCCAAAACAAACAGACCCATGCTCTCCAAATGCTTGCTTAAAGGTTTATTTCCATATAAATTCACCACGGTATGGAGGAAGGCACAATGATCACCTGATGCATTTTGACACGCCTGTTGCCTTGTTCACGTACATCATGGTGGATTTATATTGAAATAAACCTTTAAGCAAGCATTAGGGGTGCAAATGTCCTTTCATTTTGGAGACATTTGGCATTTCAATCAGGTCCCACAACCAACTGCACACTGCTGCCAACAGGGCCGAGGATTGTGTGAGGTACTGAGGAGAAAATTAGGTAGTTATAGTTCAGACCTACTTCACATAGGAAAAGCATTTTTTGTTTTGTCAATAACTTTAGTGCCATTTGCCGAACCTTCAAAAACTTTAAAAAAACTAGTTTGCCACTCACTTCAGCTGCTTTCTTGAATGTTTTGGAGAGATTTCGCATGCAGGGACCGAAAAACATGGTGGGTCCCAAATGCTTTTTCCCCACAAAATTTCCCATAGTGATTTTGAACACAACTACAGCCCGAACTGCTCAACAGAACTCCACTAAATTTGGCAGCTAGATATTGGAAAGAACTCTGTTTGTGAATTCAATCTAATCTGTTTAGTAGTTTTGGAGTTCTTGAAGAAAAAAAAAAAAAAAAAAAAAAAAAATATATATATATATATATATATATATATATATATATAGGTATGCAGAGGGACTGTGAATCTGACTGATCTCATAGTGAGATCTGATTGTCTGCTTACAATTCAACCAGGAAGTGCTGGCAGCCATCTTGGGACTCAGACTTGGCCAAGTCTCAAGAAAAAAGATTGAAGAAAACCCTTAGATCTAGTGGTTTGTTCCCAGAGGGTTACCATGCTTGTTTTCTATATGACCCTAAGTGGGCCAGGTCTGGAGGGTGTATTTATTAATATAATTAGGGTAGGGGGGCACATGGCCTCCCACCTCAGGCAGATTTTGGCCTAGGAGCCAATCCCCTGGGGATCAGATGATTTGGAAAACTGGGAGTGGAATAACCCCAACCCCCCTCCTGGGCCAATTTCGGCACCAGGGACCCTATCCGCTTGGGCATGATCAAAAGAGAATATGGGGGGGGGGCAATGTGGCCCCCCTCCTCGCCCAATTTCAGCTTTTGGTCCCCTGGGGCTTGTATGATATGCAAAATGGGGAGGGTGATGTGCGGCCCCTTCTGTTGTCAATTTTGCAAACAACTCCCATATCCATTAGTTGCCCTGGGGACCCCATTCCTCATCTGCTTTGTGCCAGAGTGCCTACTCCCAGGACATAGTGGTTTTCCTGCCCGCACTGGTGTGGGCAGTGAAACCTGTGTTTGCTCTCATTTGGCAGGAGTAACTTAAAGCTCCCACAAAGTGAGAGCAAACACTAAGGTCCATATTTAAGAAAAGTTTGTGCCACCTACGCTCCTTTTTTTGATGCAAAAGTGGTGCTAACCTAGCACCATCTTAATATGTTGACGCTAGACACATCTAGCGACAACATTTCAGAGTTAGAGTCATTTTTTGGGAGCGCTACCCCACTTACATCATTTAGCAACAATGATATGCAAGGTAGGCGTTCCCTTCCAAAAAATTGCACTGGCCGCCTAGCACCATATATACTGCCTGATGCAAAAACAATGCACATCAAGGAACCGGTCCCAAAAAATGATGCAATGTCCAATTAGTGTCAAATTTAAAATGAGGCCCACATACTAGTACTTAAGGAAAACACACAGAAGGAGCATTGGCAACCCCCTGGACAACATGGAACTGTTAATGCTCCAGCTTGACACACAATTGCAGATGACATTGATTACAACAGGTCCCACCAGCACCACTGCAACAACCCCAAACACCACTACAGCAGCCACAAAGGCAGCACAGTAGGCAGGCGAGGATATTTCGACAGTGCACAGCCATCCTTGCACTCAGGGAACTAGTTGTCATCAGAACCTACAGTTTGAAGCAGGAGTCCATTGTATGCCTGCTGCACTACTTTGCACCAGCCATCACTGCAAGGGTGGAAACTCCTAGAACTATTCCACCTATGTCCAAACTCCTGGGTGTTCTCCAGATGCTGGTGCCAGGATCATTCCAGAAAACGGGCGCATAAGTGGCTGCTATCTCCCAGCCATCCTTCTCGGCCTTCCTACCAAAGGTTCTGTATGTAATCATGCGCCTCACAACCAACCACATTTGCTTCCCCAACACCCAGCAACTGCAGCAGGAGACAAAGAAAGATTTCTACCAAACTGCTGTGTTCCTGCATGTTCTGGGAGCAATGGACTGCACCCATGTCCATCCTGTGTCACCTGCTGCAATGAAACACCTCTACAGGACCGGCAAACATACCCATTCTATAAATGTGCAGGACACTGTGGACCACCGTGGGCTCATCACAAACTTGGTAGCCAAAGATCCCGGCAGCGCCCGTGATGCCTACATATTGCGGCATGCCACCATCAATGAACGGTTCCAGGGTGGGCAATATGGAAATGGGCTACTCGTAGGCAAGCCACCATACCAATCATTACACAGACAACCCACCAACCTTGTACGAAAACCAATAAAAACACCACACTAAACACACACTGACAGGGGAACACAGATGTACAGACAACAACACAAATGCCACATGCCAGATTACACCACATTCATTGCCCATCACACACACTCATACACCCATATGTACATAATACTGCCACAACCCGACTGGCACACCACAAGAACAACAGGTGGAGCTATGTCCTCTTTCCATAGAGAAGCTGGGTCAACACCACTAAAAGTGTCCACTGGTTGACAACTAAATACAGATCCCACACACATAACAGCTAACAATGAATTGCTCAGCTATGTGAATGGCATTGACCATGTCAATGTAAAGAAAGTCACATACAGGCACAGTCCCACATTTGTCATGGTATTGATGCCTCCGGCGACACCAATATTAAATGGCATCCATGTGCTGCCATCACTAACTACAAATAACTTAAACATACCAGACATATCCATTGAGTGTACCTTCACCTGTTTGGTGCATTGTGTCACATACATAGGAATAAAACATAACTAGCCATCAAAGACCATTGGGCAGATTAATGGAAAATGGCACTATATACAATAAATAGCACACCATGGTGCAGAGTAGGTGCAACAGTGTCAAGATAATGGATGACATAGTAGGATTCTGTAGGAGTATTGAGAACATACCTGACCATTTCATACACAGTACATAGGGACCCATTGACAACAATGGTGTGCCCCCTCCTAATGCCTGCTCTGTGCATGTGCTGAAAGTCTCTGTGATAAATCATGTCTAGTAACCTTGGTGATTCATCTGCACACATTTTGCTACTCCTCCTATTGTGTGAATCTCACCCTTGAACACATGATGGCTGGCACAGGCATAATTTGCCACAAAGGGTCACTAAGTGTCGCACAGCATGGGTAGTGCCACATGGTAACATGGAGGCCTGAGTTTGACCTTGTAGGGCTACCATGGTGGCAATACAAATGACACTATTCTGGTGCAAGGAGGTGGTAGGTTTCACTAACATTAGGACACTGCCTCAAATATGGACAATACAACACATATTTTGCAAGGTGGAACTGTAAGGCCAGATTTAAATTGACAATCACCAGGTACCTGAGCCACAACAAAGATAGTAATGTCCACCACCACACACCAACGCAGCAACAAAACAGGAAGACACACAATACCAGAAGCAAGTCTGAGCCACCCACCCACCTAAAAATGACATCTGCCATGGCACATATAAAACCACTAATATGCATAACTGACACATGTTCTCTCATTCCTTTGCAGCTGACCAAAGTTATGGCATCCAGCCATGAGTGATGACTCCTTTTGGCAACCCAACAACAGTGGAATAGCGGGCACAGAAGGACACAAAATGTGGTGGAGAGGACATTTGGGCTCCTGAATCAGGTTTCAGGTGCCTGGCCCTGACAGGAGGAAGCCTGTTGTGCGCATCAACCCTGGTATGCAAGATGTTCCTTGTATGTGCAATCTTACATAACATATGTGTTCAGACTAATGTCCCCTTTGATGAACTGTTAGATGTCTCCAAAGAGGAGGAAGATGACAATGGTGCAGCACAGGTGGAGGAGGAACAACAAAACACTGTTGATAGAGTTTGCAGGAGACAACAACATGTTCTACACCTAGACACTGTACAACTAATATCACCTTGTACATATCACTGTTAAATCACTTTGCTCAGGATTGTCCATAGTATATTCATTCTCTGCTACATACACCATTGGGATGTTGCTCAAACCTTAGAGAGCAGGAAAAAACACAATAGTTGCAAAGATTATTGGAACATAGGTTGTGATGTAAGAGGGTATAGCGCTTCCATGCCACACATCAGCATCACATACTTCACGCTCATGTGGCTCCCGAAGGCCTAGAGCCATGCACCAGAAAAACTAAGTGGTGTTAAGTAGACATAGTATAAAGTCCTACCCCTTTCACCACATCATGGCTACACCAGACTAGATGTATGCAAAGGGGTGTACATACTGTATGGGCTGTTTATGAATGGTGTATTTAAAAATAAGGAAATAAGCACTGTCACTTCTCAGGTGGGTAGCTGTAATGCCAGCTCTGATCACACGTGACAAGGGGGGACACCATTGGTATCAATGGACCTTTATGGACTGTTCAGGGTTAGGGACAAACGTTTGAGCCTAAACTTGCGCTGTATATCAACAGCGTTACGTACCATGAGCACTATTGGCCCCAACTCTGCCACATAGTATGTTGTACCTCAAAAATAGCACACACCTGTTGACTATGGAATGTGCTAAGGGTCACTAGACAAGTGAAGTAGCAATGAGTGCTAATCCAAATTCCACTCATATGTCCCATAGCCAGGAATGATCAATAGGATGGGAAAATGCGCCACCACATGAATGTGTGGGTGGAATGTAGGCACAGTCTGGAGCACTTCCAATGTACATTCTAACATACATTTTACACAATTGTTCTGCCTTAACATATGCCTGCAGCTAATCCAGAAATACATCTGAAGAATGGTTTACGGGTGTATGGCCTAGGTAGGAAAGGGTTTGCAATTACCTACACTGCTTGATATGAGTCAACAAGGTACCCCAGTATAGTCTGTATGATACCATAACACACTACATATGAAAGCATTCCTCTCATTGACACTCACATGCCTCACCAAGAGAAAGTGACCTACTGTGACCAATACCCTAAAATATCTCGGTCTCCCACACGCCAATCTGGGTTGGCATGTAAGTCTAGCAAGGTCCAAACATGTCACAGACCCACCCTAAAGTGTATGGGTTAAGAAGGAGACAGATATGTTGCATGTAGCAAAATCACTGGTGACAGTGACATAGGTTGTGGAATGCAGATGTGAGTGCATGCTCATGAACACCAAAGGATGTGGAACAATAGCTGAGAAACTCCCTCAGACACTTGGGGATACAACATGGGGAGGTCACTTGGAAACTATACAAGTGCTGTGGATGGTGTATTTTCATTTGTGTGTGGAAGTCATGTAATCTCGCAAAGACTGGAAATGGGAGGGAATTTATAATGTAGCCAGTAGTAGAAGATGTGTACATCTTCAAATCACATAAATCACATGTAGTATCGTGTCCATGTATAACCCAAAAATGTTGCAGTAGACGATGTGTACAAAATGTAAGCAGCTTAAAGAATGCCAGCAAAGTAGGACCAAATCAATTCCAAACAAGCTGTGCTGTTAATGTTTGAGAAGGTACACACAAAAACCCATACTGACTGTGCAACACAACAATGTTACCATGTGATCACCCGATGTATGTTCACAGGCGATGTCTAGGACAGTACATAATCCATTCATGTTTGTAACAACAACAAAAATGTAGTTGCCCATTGCCTACTATTCTGACAGAAGACAGTGACACATTAAATCATCTCTACCCTGGTTCGAAAAACATAGACAAGTTACACTAGAGATACATGCCCTGACCAGGCTGCATATGGAAACTACTAACAATGTATAACCCTTTGTGTCAAACCATGCCAAATGATGAGACATGTCCGGCATGTACAGGTGGCCAGTCCCATGTACATGATAGGGCAAACCGGACATCAAGTACCCCAAAGGAAATCGAAAATCCCAGACCATGGGATCACATTTGTGCAGGTGTCTGTCTGCAGGGGACTGTACATTGTGCTGCTGAAGAGCTATCATGATGAGGGTAGATCTCCACCCAACTCCCCCTAACTCTCTTGCTGAGGCTACGTTTACTCGACACAGTCAGCGGTCTGATGAATGTGCACAGTGGACTGAGCTGAGTTGAGCACCATCAACCTTCATCAAACCATGCAACCGTGGGTCTGTGTGGGCACACAAAGTCCCACAAGATCAATGATGACTAAGGTGCCATCATTGCCTGAAAGCAAACCCTGCAACAGAGTTGTATGCCATTGTATGTCACAGTCATAACAAACATGTTGTGGTAGATTGTATGCACCTAGTTTGTGCCTTGTACACATATGTCTGATTTCTCAGCACACATGTGCCCCACTTCAGTGGCACAGGCCTGATATTGTGTACTGGAGTATGCACAAAAGTCTACTTTCCACTCCTGAAAATGTATTTGTATCACATGATCAGACATAGAGTTAATTGACCTTCAGATGTGTTCCCACATACGGAAATATAGGTTGCACTGATATTACTATACAGCCATCAAACATTATCCAACATATGCCCATGTATGAAGATAGATTTGTGAGGTTTCATATCCCATTATCACATTGCTCTGGCATTCTTTACACATATTACACTACACATGTCTTTCCAACCACATGTCACACACCATGTCCTGTATCATAAATTCATGAGAAACCATATGTTACATGTGTAGCATACCATCATGAACCCTGAACCATACACCACACCACAGTTTGGACACACATGCACTCACATAGCCATGGGTTAGGTGAAATTGACCCAGCCGTAGTCCACTGCATCCTCTGAGTAAGATTTGTCAAGGGTATCACATGGATGAACATGTATTGGACATAGCCCATCATATCTAATGTGTTGTTGTCAAAAGTACATTTGGAAATGAGACATGACAATGTGGTAGAATCACAAATATGTATTACATCACATATGTACACTCCCAGTACACATGTGGTAACATGTATGTGGAAAACATCTACGACCACATGCACATATGAAAATGGTATCAGTCATCGCATGCATCACACACACATACAAACATATGGTGACATCTTCCGATGTTACTGTTACAATATGAATGCACATGCACACGCACATAGCCATACCTTGCTGACTACCTACATGCATAGCCTCTGTGGCATGACATGTGAATCTGGGTGCACTATCAGCCTTTCAAACAAAATCCACGCATTTCCGTTATATGTCACAATTTTGCATATATGGCAATACTTCATTCCCTGCTATTCCAAAAAAACGACGCCTGGCCCCTGCACGTAAGTCGACATGCCTTGTCAGCCTTAATGGGGAAAAAACACGCATGACCGTCATGCGTAAAAAAAAAAAAAATGATCCATATAAGAAAATGTGAAGTGCACACCCAGGACATGATGAAACAGGACTTCCTTGCTCCATACATGGTGCAGTGATTTCACTTTCACTTTTCCTTTACAGTCTTTTCGTCTGTGATTGTGAGAGGGTGTGTGGAGCTGGTGCTGGTCGAGGAGTGGTAGTTATTGAGAATGTTGTGCTGTGTACTGTTTTCCTGAAACTTGTGTAGTGTTTTTGTCCTGTTATTGTATTGTGAGATTTTTGTCTTGAGGTAGCATAGTCTGTTGGGGTTTTTGGGGTTACATGGGGTAGTTTCTTCATTTATTTGGGGCAATTTGATTTGTAGTGAGGGAAACTGCAAAATGTCTGGGAGAGGGAGAGCACATAGGATGAGTGCAGCTGAACTTGGAGGGTTTATCTGGCTGGTTAAACGTTACTTCCCCATGATGTTGACTTTGGGTGGCCGGGTCATACAGGGCTACCGAACAGAGGCACAGAAGCTGCAGTGGTGCAAGGTGCCTATGACAGATACTTGGAGTAGTGTGCACAAACTACCAGATCAAACAGCATTCGGCAGACCTCATTGCACGAGAGCAAGATCTACTGGATCAACTGAGGATTCTGATTGGTGGACCAGTTGGTAAGTACCCTATTTGAATTGCAACATCCTCATTTGCATGTGCATGACAGGGGGACATATGATTGACTGCAGCATGTTTTGTAAAGGGTCAGGGCAGGAACTTTAAAAGCCCTTAGTGCCATCTTAGCGCCACCATGGCATCATTATTGTTTACGCTAAGGCGGAGCTAAAGTGGCATTTTCCCTACACCATATTTACAAAGTGGTGCATGCATTGCGTCACTTTGTAAAGAAGCGCCATATTATGCCTGCACCAGGCATGATGTATGCAAGCGGGGCATTCCCGAGTAAAGGAGGGCCGATAAAATGATGCAAGGTAATCAAAAAGATTTCCTTGTGCCATTTCTTTCGACACTTTTAATGGCTGCTCAGAGCAGGCGATAAAACGGGGTATACCAATATTTATGGTGGGTCCCTATTTACTCTGAGGGAGTAGCCCCAAATATTTGGCTCTACTCCTGCAGAGTTCATACAGAGCATCAAAAAAGAATGATGCTATTGCCCCCTAACTTGCGTAATGGTGCAGCATATTTTGAATATGGCGCACACATGGTAGCGGTAGGGGGGGCACTAAAGGGAACAAGGAAAGTGGCGCTGCACCCGGTAGTTAGCTGGTAGGATACCGTAGATGGCTGGTAGGAAGTTAAGTCTTGATTTGGAGATATGCATTGTTGTGGAATGTCTGGTGGACAGCATGTGTCACCTAAGGATGCTGTGTGCATTGCATATTTGCTCTACCTCTACCCAATGCTGTATTTAATGCTGAGTTCTCGTCATGTTGTAGCTGCCACTATGACCACAGCACAGAGGTATGTTTTTGAAAAAAGGGCAGAACATTTCTACCACTTAATGGAGGTACAGGCTGGGTACCGAAAGATGGCCAGGAAGTATCCCTGTGAGAAATCTTCAGGGGCATGGTTTGCCTTTCAACATGAGGGACCTCAGCTACAGGCTGCAGCTGTGAAGGCCACATCCGGCACAACATCTGGAGTCAGGAGGTCCTCTGCTGGTCCAACCTTCTCCACATCATCTGTGCCTATCCATATTTGGAGCCCCAACATCTACCTACAGCAGCCACATCATCAGCTTTTGAGGAGGACATGAGGAGGGACATGGCAGTCATAATGGCAAGGTTGGACCAACTTGAGAAGGACAATGCCAGAAATACAAGTGGTTGAAGTTTTGCAATAAAAAGCTAAAGAAGATGTAGACATGTTTTTGCACAGCCTCCCAGTTCCTTCTCTTTTCCTGTTTTTATATTGTTATAATGTTTAGCGGGTCATAGGTGGGTAGTGATAGGTTAGTTATATAGATTAGGTTAGTTGTAGGATAGAGTAAGTATAGTTGGTGGGGTGGGTTATAGTATTTTTTGGAGGGGTGTGGGAGTTATGTATTGGTTTCTATGATTATGAAACAAAATCCATTACAAATATACATTTGTTTAGGATATAGGTTAATTTAGTAAATGTGTAGCCTTACTTTCTGTTGTCCTACTCGTATCTTGTCTCTTAAGTGTGGTGGGGGGACAATGTTTAGTATGAGGCATTAAATGTTCTAAATAAGTTTAGATTAAGATAGATAGCTGTAGGGTTAAGTTAATTTAAGATGGTATAGGTTAGTTTAGTGTAGGGCAGTTTCTAGGTTAGGTTTTAATAACGTGTTATTTTTAATGTTTACAAAAATCCACTTAGTTTTAGACAATTATGTATCCATGTTGATTGGGTGTCTGGGTGTTCTTATATGTGCACTGGCAAAGTAGAGAAATGCCTTAGGGTATGCTTTCCATATTCATTTACATGTGTGACTATGTGTATCCCCTATGACCAAGGAGCTGCCAGATAGGCTGCAATATGACATCAGCTACTCAAAACATTTGTCATCCCCAGTTCCAGACATTCATATTGTTTATGTATATGCAATCTTTGACAGGTAAGTATGGAACTTCAACTGTTATTGCTAAGGTATGTTAGAAATAATGTTGGAAAGTGTGGCACATATATCACATCAACTAATTTAGGTTATGTATTCTGAGCACACTGACAGCTGCCCATCACTGATGAAATTTGCCTCTTCTGTTCTACACATATTGGTTGTACTGATGCTTTCATCTGGGAAAATTCCAGACACTGGGGGCCAGGTGTATCATCATCCCGGTTTGCGTTCCCTAAATAGCGAATTTTAAGAATCCACTTTTTAAGAAATGCAAAATGGGAAGTGTGAAATATGTGATTCAGTAATAGCGATTCCTTAAAAGTCGCAATTGCTATTACCAAATCGCAATTAGGGATTTGAACTCCATTCATCCCTATAGGCCTGTAGACCCATAGGTGCGAATGTGTAGTGAATCCTAGTTCGTTTTAATGGGATAACAGGAGTTAGCTTAGCCTCTGGCTTGCAGACTCGTGCCCCTGTCACCTAGTGACTTTTAACCTACTTAGCTTGCTCTGTCTTAGCCCATTTAATTATTTAATTCTTCTAAGATGGCTGCCATGTTTATAGTTAGGCCACTTGTTATGCTTTGCATTAGCAGTGCCCCCGCGCTAAGGTGTCAAGATCAAGCAACAAAGGCAAACAAACAGTAGGTGTTCACACTTCGGGACTTTCCCTCTCT
Organism: Pleurodeles waltl; assembly: GCF_031143425.1. Classification (NCBI taxonomy): domain Eukaryota; kingdom Metazoa; phylum Chordata; class Amphibia; order Caudata; family Salamandridae; genus Pleurodeles; species Pleurodeles waltl. Next base: position 224,672,143 of record NC_090438.1, read on the forward strand.
ATACTTTTGAGGGATTGTTTACAATAATTGCCGTCCCAAGCATGTCTGTTATCTATTGTTGGGGAACACACCTACGTCAGAGGGTAGATCTGTGTAAATACATTGCACTTTAGACAGATAATCAGAGGGATTCCGACCAGCGGGCATCTCCACCATCGCTGATATCGATGCAGCACGTCGTCTTCACACTGACCCAGTCTTCGTGTCCCTGCGGAGTCTGAGATAGAGACCTCATTCCAAGGTAACGAGGTGTCCTCTCATGGACATGGCATTGGCAGATTAGGTTTAGCAAGCCCAGCTCTCCTTTAGGTAGGCAGTTAGGCCTCTCACATTAGGGTATTATGGCATATTACATCTCGTATGTCTTTCTTATGCATTGCAAGATGATGGGGGTCTTTGTAATAATGACTCTCGTCTTCACAATTCTGTTCCTTGCATAATTCATTATCCTAATCATTGTAGCCCATGTAAGTTATCGCAAATTGCAGTTATGTTGAATGAAAACTGTTGAAACTTTACTGCACCTTTGTCATTGCCTTTGTTTGTATGAGACATGATATATCTGTGAGAAAGGGGTAATCTCCGGTTAACCACGACACTCCCTGAGATGTCTTATTCTCGAGTCAATACGTAAAGGCTGCCACAAATCACCTTTTACTATTGTGTTTCTGGTGAGGTGCTGCTAGTGAGCCGGTAAGGTTGGGACCACAGTTGCGACTTGTTGTGGGATGGGCATAGTCGCCTACAAACAAAAGTACTGTCATCCTTTAACAAGCACTCTTGCCTGGAGCAAGAGTCCAAACTACGACAAATGATTTTGCATTATCTAATTTGCAAATTCCTGTTTTGAATTCACAAATTAGGTAATGCAAAGCCCAGTCCTAAGGCATGTGTGCGCTACATGTCATTTTTAAAAATGCATTTTGTATTGCACTTTTAAAAATTGCAATGCTTACCACCAAACTTGAATTTGTGGTAATTGCATTTCCTAAAAGACAAATTTGCAATTAGGAAATGCATGACACATGTGAATAGGTAATCCCAAATAGGTATTCCCTATTTGCGATTACCTATTCAGGGAATCGCAAATTTTAAGGAATCGCTATTTTTGTGATTCCTTAAAATTGCACTGCGAATTCCTTTCATAAATCATGGAAGGCAATTTTGCATTCACAAACAGTGGAATTTTGCGATTTGCGCCGTTTATGAATGCAAAATCCTTTGATACATCGGGACCTTGGTCCTGACCCATAAATACCATGTATCAACTTGCATGGTTATCTGTTCAATACATGATTTAAGGCTCGGTAAGTTGGCTATAGCCCACAACACCATTCATGTTCCAGTCCTAGTGTGTGGCTTTTTGTCTGACAATAAGCCACATGGGTAATTCTGTTCTATTCTCATTGGCATAGCTTCACACAATGCATACATTAAGATGAGTTGGTGTAAAAATTGTCATGATACATGTGAATGTAAAAATTTATTTTCATGTGCAAGTATATTTTCCAATGCAATACAATGTCCAGTTCACAGACCCCAGGAGAGATCCTGAGCCATTTGCTGTACCTTCAGAGTCCAGGGACGAGAGACATGTCATAAGACCTGGGTAGGATATGTGTGCATTAGTGAGGAAGTGTCCAAATTTACAATAGGTAGGAATTGGGATAATGATAGGCTATAGCAGACACGTCAACAGTGGTTGAATGAAGGTGGCACAGAGCCAGCTGTCACAACACTGGCATGATGTTAAGCCCAGAACTAAGGAGACACTGTCCATGTGGCACAGACTGGTGCTATTGGGTGGTTTTCCATGTCAATGTTCTTCCTTCCACATCTTCATCCTCTGCTGTGTGTGGTGCCTCCTGTGCCATGGGTGGTGCTGTTGTTGAAGTTGAGGGGGCCACACACATCAGGGGATAGAGATGTGGAATCAAAGGTACCAGCAGCTGTCATTTGTGGAAACACATAAGGCATCACTGAAGCAAGGAAGAACTGCTGAGTTCTTAAAACCACAGCAACATCAAGGTGGTAGGCATCCATTTTTTCCCTGAGGGAGGCCACTTCCCAAAGTATGGACTCCAGGGTATTTTGTATGGCCCCCAGCCTGTTGTTAATCATGCTGCAACCACTTTGGGAGGGAAAATGTTGAAGCCTCTGACTCATCAATCAATCAATCAATCATATTTATACAGCGCGCTACTCACCCGTGAGGGTCTCAAGGCGCTGGGGGGGGGGGTCACTGCTGCTCGAAGAGCCAGGTCTTGAGCCGCCTCCAGAAGGCGAGGTGGTCCTGGGTGGTCCTGAGGTGGGCGGGGAGGGTAGCTCATGAGAGTAGCTATGTCAGCCAGGGACTATTGGAGTTCACATAGCAGGCAGTGGGTGCCTCTGATGGCTGCTGAGTTGCCCTTATTTGGAGTGAGACACCTCTGTACTCCCTCTAGGCTGCCTGCCATGGTCTCTATACCCACCAGCACCTGCTTGACCATCTCCTGCTGGACTCCTACCACTGTCCTCTGAAAGGTGATGACTGGGTCCATGGAGTCCAAGACTGTGGCAGGACTGGTTGGTGCTCTGTGTTGGCAGCTGGGTGGTTCATGTGGAAGCCCTGCAACGTGAGTATCCTCCCTGCGTCTCTGAGACTGGAGGTGGTGCCTGGACACAACCTAGGACATCCTGGAGAGTCTTTTCATTGATAGTTGGAAGCTGGTCATCCATGTCATCTGTAAAATCCAGGACATGTAGGTCCGTAAGAGGTAAGGCGTCCTCCTCTGCAATGAGATAGTGAAATGTCAATCTTTGACTAGTGGATGTTGACATGGCTCATCATTTACTTGCTACTTGAGCCTCAGTGACATGTTACAGACCCCAGGTTGCAGTTGTAAATTATGTGTTGCATTGTGCATCATACATGGGGCAACCACTCAAGGTATTTTGTGCATTGACTCCACACCACTATCTTCCTTGCAGGCACCTTGCCCCTGCCACTGACACCATGGTAGCACATAATTTACCTTCCTATTCACCATGGAGGACATTCCCACAGTAGTGTAATGTGCGTTGTCACTATTTTGGTGCTTTACCTTATTGGCACCATGAATGGTGGAATTAGTGCAGCAAAGCACAGTTAGGTCCTTTGCTTACAATGCTTGTGTTACTTTGTCATCTGCCTTTAGCAGGCCACACACATGAGCTAATTGGCTGGGACTGTGCAACCATTGTGGATTGTCTGCACCATTAGTTTGTCCCTCCCTACACTTGGGACATTTCCTTGCATACAGCATATCTGCCACAGGAATAAGTTGGGTAAATATGTACAATGTGGATCAACTTTGTTGATGTGGCACAAAGGGATTGGGCTGTTTTGATCCACATGGGCAAATATTTGTATGATGGTGCAGTTGCATTACGGGCTAGTGACATTGTGCTTGTAGTGCAACATTGATGCAATTTGTGCTAGTTCTTATGCATCTAGAAGTCCCTTTATGCAGAACACCAACCATTCACACAACGGATATAACTGTGTTTCCTGGTGACATTGAAGCTCCTTGTACAGCAGCACAAATGATGGTCACAGACATGCCCCATGTGTTGTATGAGTTCACTTTTGTGCCTATTCCCATATGATGCAAGGAGGTGTGTGAGAGTTGTTGTTGGGACACCCTTTGCAGGTTATGCTCAACAAGTTGCGCACTTAGGCCCTGATTTTTTCCCAAGTGGCACAGCTCAGTGGAGCAGAAATAGTAGTTGCACAGCACTGCTCCACTTTTGAAATGCAGGGATGCGCAATGTTTACTGGACCCCTGCATTTCCCCCAGCACCTGTGTAGATTTGTTCTCTCTACACCAACACAGGCATCCTTCCACCATAGTGAATGGGGGCCTGCATTGAGGGGATAGATCATTTATATGCTGGATGGTGTCCCTTCGTGCACATAAACAATCTATTGTGGTACGGTGGCATTTTATGTGTGCTGCAGGATGCAACACACATGAAAACGACAATGATATGATAAGGATGGAAAGCATTTTGTCTTGTTGCGCCATCCTGACTTCAGTCACAATCCCTGGTGAACATGTTGTCTTGGATCTGGGGCAACAGCAATATGCAATTGGTGTTTTTGTGGAACAGCCACAGCCACACTAATTGCATGTCCCTTCCAGACAATGTGCTGCATATTTTCAAGAAGGTGTAAAGCCACAGTAAGTGGCTTAATACTAAATGGGAGGCTTGGGTGGGCAAGGAGCATTTTGGTCCAGGCCCTATGGGGGTTATTACAACTTTGGAGGAGGTGACAATCCGTCCCAAATGTGACGGATATACCACCAGCCGTATTACGAGTTCCATAGGATATAATCGACTCGTAATATGGCTGGTTGTATATCCGTCACTTTACCGTCACTTTTGGGATGGATTAACACCTCCTCCAAAGTTGTAATAACCCCCTATGTGTCCCGATTCGACCCTTTAGCAAGCATTGAGTGTGTCCTATGTGTCTCCTCCTTTTGCCATTTGTGAGATTCCTGATAGCCCCTCCCGCAACTTACCCTGCATTTGTGGTATTTCTTCATAGTCTGTGCTGGCCTGTCCTGCAATTACAGTGACCAGCTCCTCCAAAATGACTGCTGCCACCATCCTCTCCAGATCATCCAGGCCCTCCTGGGGTGCAGGACTTCCACCTCCACTCTGCAGTGCTGCCTTTCGGTTTCGGACAGTTTCTCCTTACTTCTGCCCTCACAACAGTGCCAGATTTTCTTTCAATTTGTGACAGTCCTTTTCACCTCTACCACACTGTTGACTTTATCTACTATTGCCTACCATATAGCCTCTCTCCTACCTATTGATGAAGAGCTGGTGTTGGTGCTCCGTCGCCTCTCTGACCAAGATGCCATGCTCTTCCTCACTAAAGCAACACTTCCGCTTTCTCTTCTTCTTGGACTTTTCTGGACCCTCCTTGCTGGTACTTAGTTAATTTGGATCTCTTTGGGGTATCTCCTTGCCTGCATTCTCCATCTTGTTTTTCCAAATGTTTTTTTTTTCCTGCTCACACATTGTTTTTACGCTAATGCTGTTAAATATGGCGCTAACCTTTTTTTGTCAAAAAAGTGCCGCAAAACTTTCTAACACCACTTTTGCAGCACTAGCGTACTTTTTTCTTACGGCATCACAGTGGTTGGTCATTTATTTTTACGCTAACCATTCCTTAGCACCATTGTACGTCATTTAATAAATATGGCACACAGATGGTGCTAGGGAATGGTGTTAACTCACTGTAATTTTTTTGGGTGTTCAGCTTGGAAGGTCCCCCCGTGGTCTTAGTTGCCAAATCTTAAAACTAAGCACATTCATAAGTCAGGCGAAGGACATGTAATGATACTTGTGGGATCCTCACCCTGTAAAACCACTGAATGGCTTACCTGCGATCAACTGGAGCAATCTTTAAGGCAATCTTGGTTACTTATTGGGTGGTGTAGTGTTGAATGAAGGGCCCCAAGAAAGTAGTAAACTGTAGATACAGAAACACAGATACATATGTAAGCATGATACACCTTTAAACATGGCAACTGCTTATAGGGAAGAAACATATGATCAGTAACCTGATGTCACCACAGTATGTCATTATATAAGCCTCTTTGCATTACAACTATGACACAGCTGCAGGAAAAGTTGATTTCACACCCTCAAGACACTTTGCAGAAAATATTAGTCCAAAGTATTTACACAAGAAAGTTTTTTTGTCTTTAGCCTGCGTGACACCAGTTGCCTCTTCATTGACCTCAAGCGATGCTTGGAATGGTAACACCTCCTGTGCACAGTAATAATGATGGTTTCTCTGTGCAGGTTAGGTTAGTAACTTAAGCCTTAAATTCATTCACACATTGGACTTGTGTCAGTCTATGTATAATCCCAATAACATTCAATGAGCGGCTTGATAAGTAAGCAATACAATGTGCTACCTGAATGTCACTGTGGAAGGGGGTGTACGAAATATGCCTTGGAAGGCTTGGTTGGCTGTGAAATTGTGTTTCCTTTATTAAATAATATGGTGATACACAAAATAAAACAATATTTAAGGAATTGTCCTAAGTTTTATGGGTGAGGGATGTACAACTTCTGGAGAGAGTGTTGTCCTCCTCAATTTGGACAGGTGCAGTTTATTTATATCCTTCTACCTCCTTTTCCTTTGTAGGTATGGGTCAAGGGATTTTGGCTGCCGGAGTTCTCCAAGGCAAAAGAAATAACAGACAAAATAGTGCTGAGTACATAAACCTCTTCTATTAGGCCCTTTTTCCTTAACTAAACACCAATAGAGTGCAATGTGCATTTCTTTTGTTACAGAGCTATCCTGGGTTTCAAGTGAGCTTGAGGGAGAAGAAGGTAAAAGGACACACATGAAAGAAAGGTTGCAAGATAACAAAAAAAATTGTCTCTTCTTGGTGGTGTGGGGTGAGGGTTAGGCTTGGGGTTGTGACACAATGCTACCCTGATTCGGTGGTATCATGCACTCTGGAGCAGGTGTACTTTTCCCTTCCCCACAGTGGCTCCCTTTTTAGCCCTCCCCAACTCCCCCTGTCCCTAATTACTTCTGTTACAGGCACTAACAGCAGTGGCCACAGCTCTCCTGAGCTGTGGCAGGATTCACCAGTGTTTCCAGCGTAGCCCATCATTATGCCTCCAACCATTCCTTGATGGTGTCCTTCTCTGGTTCCTGGGTCCCACTGGGCTTTTTTCCCCTGTGTTTCTGTGCTGTGGCGTCTTCCTCCTTCTGGGCTCTGGTGTCTCTGTTCTCCTCCTGCTTGGCACTTTTTTCCTCCAGCCTGGTGCTTACCTCTTCCTCCTTCTCCCCGATGTCCTCCTCTGGCATCTATCTCCATGTCTCTCCTCCTGCATCTGAGCACCTCCCTGTTGTCCTTCCTCTCTTTCTCCGATGTTCTCCTAGGTTTCTGGCTTTTCGTGCTTTTGTTTCCGGGTTGTGTTTTTCCTCCTCCTCCTTTGTCAGCCCTGGGATTGATTCTCTTGATATGTTGTTACCATGTTTTTCTTCTGTTGAGATAAGTCCTTCATTATCATGGATGTGCTAGAGAGTCGGGTTGTAATCCTTCCATTTCCTTCCTGCAAGGGCTGCTACTTACCCATGGATGGCAGACACAGCTTCCCTAATTCAGGTAAGGAGTAGGGTTGGGCGGGTGCTTCTTCACAGTCTTTATACTTAATGTTTGCCTTTCTTTAGCAGGACTGGATCACCGCTGCTGGAGGCGGTGAGCTGATTCAACATGGAGTCAGTAAACGCAGAGTTAAGTTAGGGTCTTTGGGTTTCCTGATGAGTGCTTCGTAGTAGCTGCTCCCGCAGGAAACTGATGAAGCAAAGCAGTTTGGGCACACAGGGTGTAGTTTAAGTACTTTCACATAAGCGCTCCACATTCAAAATGGCTGCCGTGACTTTGTGAGATCTTGTGGGATCTCAGCATTTCAATGTGTGCCGCACAGCTGTTGTCAGTGAGGTCATGCACGGGGAAAATCAACAAACAATTACTGTGACTGCAACTACAAGAGTGAGCACATTGGCACAACATATGCAACATATGGTTTGGGGGGACTAAGGTATTTACAATAGTGAACACATTGGCACAGTGTAGCAGCATATGGCTCAAGGGGCTGAGATATTCTCGGTGGAAAACGTGTGGCATACAGCTCAGGGCTGAGACTGTAAACATGGTGAACATCAACACACACAATAGTCATATCACACAACTCCCCAGGTGCTAGATCAGGTTGATTGATGGGGTAAAGACTGAGAGTAAATTGCAGACCCATGATACCCAATACCCAAATTTTGAATGGCCAGGCCCAAGGAGATATGGTTCCCATGGCAGATTTTCACTCAGGGTCGGGGTCCATGTGGCTCCCCTTCCCCTTTTAGTAATTGCCTAGGCCCTGAGAGGGTTAACGGGGCAATATTGGCCCAGGGAGGGGGACTCTATGACCTGTCCCCATTTAAAATGGTATAGGGTCCCAGGAGCCAAATTATCCTGAGGAGAGGGTCCACATGTCCCCCCCCAATTTTAAAGTCAGGCCTGGGAGATGGGTTCCCCAGGGCCAAATTCACCCCAGGGATGGGGTCTGCTTGTTCCCCTCCCAATTAGAATATGGCTGGAACCGGGGGGATGGTGTCTTCTGGACCGGAATTGACTTGGAGAGGGGGACTGCATGCCCTCTCCTTATTCACTATATGAATGGGCCCCAAGGAATGGGGTTCCCAGGACTGAAATTGTCCCAGGGAGGGGAGGATGTGTCTCTCCCTCCTGGGTTTTCTCCCTCTTGGGTGGTCTGCATGGTAGAAGTTGGCTGCATGCCCCCCTCCCACTTTCCCATATGCATGGTCCCTGAGGCTGAAATCGGGCCAGAGATGGGGTAGAGTGCCCCCCTCTTAGGTTACCTGCATGTGGGAGGTAGGCCCTGCTGCTGACCTCCTGGCACACATGGCCAAAGGCCATGCGTGGGTTGGTGTTTGGTGTGTGCTGAAGGTTTGGCTGCAGAGCTTGCTGTGGGCCAGGCCCTGCGGCCATTTCACATAGTCACATCAGGGGTTTGATTAACAAAAGATTATCAAAATTTGGGTTCAATGGCTATACAGGGTTTGTAGCAAGGCCTGGCCGCCCTTGCCATGCTCTGCTAATTGCCCCAGAAGTTACATCACTGATAACACCTACTATAACATCATTGATAATATAAATGTAACATTTGCAGTGAATTTATCGATGAGATAACTGAAGATAGGGGGGGTGCAAGATATAGTTTTCTTAGACCACGAGTTATAATTACTTGAAATAACTAACAATAACTGCTGAATTTCTACATTTGTGTATGTTTAAAATGTAAGCCTAATTATAACCTCCCTGTAACCTCTGTTTTTTTGTGTGAATTTCTATGGTTTTTTCTATGAGTAAATTCAGAACCTAACTCTACAAAACCATAGAACCGGTCAAAACCATAGAAATTCAGCAGTTATAGTAAGACTAAAAGTAATACAGTAATTTGGATTACTTTATGTTAATCCAGACCCTGCAGCCAAGCCCTTAAAACCACACAACCCGGCCTGCCTCTGTCAGTGGATCTGTGAGTGGGTGCGTGTCCAGGAGGGTCTAAAATTGGGTGTGTGAGTCTATGAGTGGGTTTGAATGGGTGCATGAATGTCTGAGTGGGTGTGTGAGTGGGCACATGAGTCTGAGTGCATGTATGAGTTAATGAATTAGTGTATGAATGAGTCTGTGATTTTTTTTTTTTGCATATTCTCAAATATTCTCAGACAGAGAACGTACAATGGTGGCTCCCACAGGAGGTTGGGAGCTAGCTGTGAATGTGGGGGCCTTGGGTGGCACTAAAATAACATGGCCAGGCCCCAGGGGATGGGATCCCTTGGGCTGAGATGGGCCCTTGGGAGGGGGCCACACAGAACTCCTCCAACAAAAAAATGAATAAGCAGTTAGGCTGGACTGTGGGGGATGTGGTCGCTGGGGCCAATATCAGCCTTGGAGAGGGGCTGTGTGGCACCACTCCCCCCAAAAAACATTTATAGGCACCTCCTCATCAAAAAATTGAATAATTAGGGCACATCCCAGGAGATGGGGTCCCCGAGGCCAAGATCGGCCTGGGAGGGGCCTCATGGACCCCTCTACAAAATCAATTAAATGTTTAGGCTGAGTTCAAGGGGATGTGATCCCCGGTGATGAGATTGGCATGTGGGGTGCTGCATGAACCCCTACTCCGGGACTGAGATTGGGTAGGGAGGGTGTGCAGCCCTCCTCCCCAAATGAAATGAATTATTTAGGCTGGGCCTGAGGGGAAGGGGTCCCTGGGGCCAAGATCAGCCTTGGGAGGAGAAGCGGTCCCTGGGGCCAAGATCAGCCTTGGGAGGATGCACCATGAGGGATTGGGTAGTTATAGGGGTTGGCCGGAGGATGTGCTCGGTGGTGGTTGGATTAACTAATAGTAATAAAAATTACTTTGTGTTAAAAAAAAGTTGAAATTCACTGAAAAAAACATAGGTTACAAGGACGTTATGGTTCGGAAATAGAATTTAAAAAACCTAAGAAATTTACTGAAAAAACACAAAGTTTACAAGGATGTTATTGTTGGGTTGTGAATTTACTCCTAGAAAAAAATAGTAATGTATCAGTTATTGTTAGAGTTATTTCAAGTAACTATAACTCATGCCCTAAGGTAACTATAACTCGCACCCTTATCATGCACTGCTAATTACCCCAGATAATCAGCACTCAAGACACCTTCTATAACATCATTAAAACTATAATTAATACATTATCAGTCAAATTATTCAGTCTAAAAACAGTGCATGAGCGCAGCGTGAGCATTGGCCGCAGGACAGTCTGGGAGCATGCGCCTGGAGGAGCCAAAACAGTGGTTATGTGGCAGGAATTTAGGTAAGTTTTTTTCTGCCACTTTACCCCACTCCAGCTGCGATTGCCCTTTACACGCATCATTTTGCATGAAAGGGGCATGCAATAGGTGTTACTGTGGGCGTTCCACTGCAACACCCACTGCATTTTGACGCTGCCCCAGATTGACAAGGAATTGTAAACATGAGGCAGTGCAAAAAACTAACGCCACCCCAGGAGTGGCATTAGAGTGGAGCAACAAGGAGAAATACTTTTATTTCTCCTCTTCATTAATGATTGTTTATGTGAAGGAAGATGTCCTTTTCTGCACACAAATAATCATTAAATAATGACAATTTGCTACTTCTATGTGTTCTGCACTCTGCGGCACACATAGAATTTACAAAACACCATTATTAACTGTTTATGTGCAGGAAGAAACACCTTCCCGCACCTAGCCAATCATGCGCCACTTTGTAGTAAATGAGGCCATTAATACCTGGTCATTTGCGGGGTAATAATGAGCACTCATTGGGTATATGTTTTCTGTAGCGCAGAGAAACCCTCGGATATTCATTCATTTTATATGAACAAAGGGCCAGATGTACAAAGCCTCACAATTAGGAAAGGGTGTTCCAAGGGCGTCCCTTCCTAATTGTGACTTGCAGGCAGACATATGATTGTATTGTGACCGTGAGTACGGAAGCAAAATGATCTCACTTAACACCAATTTGAAATTGGTGGTAATCCATTTGCAATTTCGCCCATTTTTTTTCAGAGCAAGCAGTGGTCCCACGTACCACTGCCTACTCAGTCAAAATAAAACTGATTTTTTTTTTAAAGCATCCAGTTTTCCTTTAAGGAAAACATGCTGCATTGGAAAAAAAAACTGCTTTATTTAAAAAGTAGTCAAAGACATGGTGATCTGCTGACCCCAGCAGGCCACCATCCCTTGTGACCTGCCTCATGAATATTAATAAGGCAGGTCACTTGCCACCCATTTGCGAATTGCAAACAGTGTGGTTGACACTTGTACATTTTGTTTTGCAAATCAAAATATGTGTTTAGCAAAAAAACGTAAACTGCGAGTGGCAAAACAAAATGATCATACATCCTGGCCAAAGTGCATTTGGCTGTTCATTTTTGCAGTATCGTATGGAGTATACAAGGCCTGCCCGGGCGTCATAGTGCTGAACAAGAGCAAATAGCAAATACACAGTATGCTGAAAATATATATTAAGTTCAAAAACTGTTATACAGTTATTACATCTCTCTGTATTTTATCTGCTCATCTAGCTATCTTTTGTTGCAGATGTTTCATGGAAAAATGACTGCCTTTTTGATGTTCTTCTGCTAAAAATACATAGCATTCATGCAAATATGAACGAAAAATTGAAGCAAGATAACATTAAGAAAATCAAATGAAGACATCATACTTGACATCCATGAAAACAGCGCTTCGAGAGTTAAGCGCTTAACTCGTGCATAACAGATTTACGAGGCCTTCTCCTAGTACCCTGTCAGCACAAGAAGCTCGTAAGCCACTCAGAAATAAAATCACAGCAAGATCTGATAGAATAAAAACACTTCTGTCATGTCCATACATGCTGATAATAGTTACAGCATAATGGGGCATATTTATACTCCGTTTGCGCCGGAATTGCGTCGTTTTTTTGACGCAATTTAGACGCAAAACTAACTCCATATTTATACTTTGGCGTTAGACGCATCTAGCGCCAAAGTCCATGGAGTTAGCGTCATTTTTTAGCGTGGACACCTACTTTGCATTAATTATATGCAAGGTAGGCGTTCCCGTCTAAAAAATCGACTCCGAGGCATGTGCGTCGGATTTATACTCCCGGGCAAAATTCACGCCCGGGAGTGGCGGGTCAAAGAAAATGACGTACGGCCGCTTTTGCGCCGTTTTTTTGCGCCTGCAAAAGGCAGGCGTTAAGGGACCTGTGGGCTCTGAAGGAGCCCAGAGGTGCCCTCCCATGCCCCCAGGGACACCCCCTGTCACCCTTGCCCACCCCAAGAGGACACCCAAGGCTGGAGAGACCCATCCCAGGGACATTAAGGTAAGTTCAGGTAAGTGTTTTTCTTAATTTTTTTTTGTGGCATAGGGGGGCCTGATTTGTGCTCCCCTACATGCCACTATGCCCAATGACCATGCCCAGGGGACAGAAGTCCCCTGGGCATGGCCATTGGGCCAGGGGGCATGACTCCTGTCTTTGCTAAGACAGGAGTCATTTCTATGGGGGTTGGGAGTGAAAAAAAATGGCGCAAATTGGGTTGAGGCGAAAAAATTGCCTCAACCTGACTTGCCCCATTTCTTGACGCCCAAGCCCCATATCCCCCTACGCCGGCACTGCCTAGTGTACGTCGTTTTTTTTAACGCACACCAGACGGCGCCGCCGGCTAACGCCGGCTAACGTCATTCAATAAATACGGCGCCCGCATGGCGCTTCATAATGGCGTTAGCCGGCGCTAATTTTTTTGACGCAAAACTGCATTAGCGCAGTTTTGCGTCAAAAAGTATAAACATGGGCCAATGTTTTTTTTTAAACAAATTGCCATATCCTGCGCACATACTCACCTTTTTAGATTGCACACTGGCCCCCAACAGCTAAAAGTTGTCTGTATCATTTACCTGGCAGGCGAGACCTAAAAAAGGAATCCCCATTGAGCAATGTCTTTCATAACATCAAGAGTTCAATACTACATCTGCAACGTATTTAACTGTTCTTCGAGGTTGAAATACAAGTGTTTAAATTGCAGTTTAAGAAAAGGTGCAATGAGAATAACAGTGTAATATAAATAAGGAACCATGAATATTGAACCAGCTTCAAACCTACGGGGCCTCATCCGTCCTCATCATGGAATTATTCCAACACTGTTTCCCACCCCGTTACTGCTCTCCCTTGAGCTGGGATTGCACTTGGTATTCATTTGCAGTGCAGTATATTTTTCTATCTTTGAATGTTGAAGGAGTGAAAGGGTTGTTATCCAAAAGTTTTCAAGGTGAGGTTCGGTGTGGCTAAAAACAGGGGGATAAACAGGAACTGCCAGAGAATAGTATGTGACACACCTAAACAATGGCAGCTGTATCATGCCAAAATAACTACCAAGAGCTTCATGAGCTACACTAAACTCACAAATACAAATAAAAAGGACTGAACGGCAACAAGACAGAGTCATAATTCTCACCAACCACCACTCCTCAATCAGCACCTGCTTCACACAACCTCTCTCAACCACAGACAGAATAGACTGTAATGTAAAAGTGAAAGTAAATTCACTTTACCATGTGTGCATCAAGGAAGTCCTGTTACATCACTTCCTAGGTGTATGCATTCATGTTTCCTGATAGACGTTTTTTTTTTACACATAACTGCCATGCGTGGATTTTTACCAGGAAGGCTGACATGGCCTGTTGACTTGCAATTGATGTGCAGAAGCCAGGCGTCATTTTTAGAATTTGCGTTGTTTGTAGGACAATGGTATGCATCAAGTTTGTTTAGGCATACCACGCATGAATGGATTTTTGCGGGACGGCTGAGGCAGGAAGACAGTTCAGATGCGCATGGTGACAGTCATTATTTTAGTTACTTGCGCTGTATGGAGATGTACCATATGCTTCTACATTTTTGATCCATGATGTCCATGTATGGATTTAGTTGGAAAGGCTGACAGTGCACCCACCTTCACATTCCTTGTTACAGGGGCAATGCATCTATGTATTTTGTATGGTATGACCACGTGTGTGTATGTGCATTTTATTGTGTACCAGTAACAGGAATGTATTATTATATTTATGTATGTGTGTGTGATGTGTGTGAGGACTGATACAGTTTACAAATGTGCCAGTGTATGAAGACTCTTAGCCGCATACATGTTGTACTGAGTGTACATATGTGATGCTACTCATGTTGTGGGTCTACCACATTGTCATGTAAGAATTCTGACTGTAAGTTACAATTTCTCCAGGAAAGGGGGTCTTCTAAGGCTTACCTATCCTCTGTAGTGAGGCTTGGGTGGGGCATGTCACCCAGGAGCTTGCCTGCTTGTTTTACCTTGCATAATCAATTGCCCACAGTAGTGGCTTGACATTTGGGCTGTGGTTTGTCCACTACTAGCAAGTTGCCCCGACTCCTTCCTGTTCCCAGGTACCCATCTATCTGCTGCCTCATAACTCTCCAGCCAGGCCAATATTTTTCCTGTTGTGTCCCACATTACATTGATGTTGTGCAGTGTTGCCTTATGGTGCATATTTGCAGCTTTTTGGGCAACGTCTCAGTACTGATTTTGCTTCAGGGCTAGGATGTGGGCTCCCTCTGATCCCTCTTCATCAGGTATGCCGGTCTCAAAAACTTATGTTTAAAAGCCTTCAATTTGTCACATTTTAGTTGGTTCCCTTGTGCCATCATGGTGAGACCCACCCCCTTGACTAAAGCCTCATGTGCCACCCACAGCACGAGTGGGGACTCAACTGATGTGCTGTTTGCTTTTCAATGATGATCTTTTGCGTCTAACATCCATTGTCAACTTTTTGGCTCTTTAAGGTATGAAGGCCTCAATTTGATGTGGGTAGTGTGTGTCCTTTTGGGTCCACACTACACCAGCCACAGGGGAGATAGTAAGAAATACTCCTGGTTAAGTTAATGGCCTCACTGACTTTTAACAGCGGGTGAGTTAGCATGAGAAAGTGATCAATTCAAGAAAGACTATCCTGCACCCCCAAGTAAAAGGATGAAGTGCTGGTTTGCTAGGTTAAGAGTACACCATACATATGCCAGTCCCTGGGCAGTGAGGAAGTCTGCTAATGGTTGCCTGACTAAGTGCAGGAGCCTGGAGGGATGTAGGTGTATGCTATCACTCAGCGTTGCATTGAGTCCCCTCACATGATCACCTCCACATCTGTGTAGCCGTATGTTCAATATGCCCCCCCTTCCAGGTCCAAGAGAGTACTACATAGGGACCTAGCGGATTGGGCCATATTTGCCAAATGACAAGGGGCAGCGTTCTCCTCACAAACATTACTACTCCTCTAGAGGAGGTTGTATTACCTACATTAGTAGCTTTTTTATTTCCCAAGTGGTCTTGGGAATTACACCTGTGGCCGAGGAGGTGAGTCTCTTATAGGAGATCCATCTCAGAGGAATATATTATGATGTACTGCTGTACTACATCACATTTGACTTTGTCGGGTAGGCCATTGACATTCCAGGATAATATCCTTAGGGTTATCATATGGACTTTGGACATCCCACTGTATGGCTAAATGACCACAGGGGCGTGCCGGCCCTAAGCAGTTTGGAGTTCAGCCTGTAAGAGTGATTATCCTGTGTGCCACAGCTATGTTGACTGGCCATATGTATCTTGCTTGAACATCAACTACAACAATTAACCAATTAACCTTCGGCAATCACCACTCCCCCAACTCTGCTATACTGTCCTACAGATTCCTAACTGCCTTCCTTCCCAACTACACATAGCACCAGTTGGTCTAAACAAACATACTGCTAACTAGTATGTGTCACTACCAACTTCTGACCACCCCAGCCCTTTACTGGAATGTCTTTACCAAGTTGGTGTCTCAAATCCTCTGTTTAAAACTTGCTGCCAATTTCCAATTTAGGAACACTCAGCCTGCTCCCAGCCCACCCACAATATAATTTGGGTGCATATCCAGTGCCACATTTACGATCCCACAAGCCCCTCTCGTCTCCCCATGTGTCCCAAGATTTGTTTGGGTGATCTGGACGATTCCCAAGGGTAGACATTATGGTTCTCATTATGACATTGGCGAGCGGGGGAAGCTGCCCGCTAATGACATCCCACCATCATGCCGCCTGTGCGGCCTGAGTTTCACAGGTCCTATTATGGCTTCCCCGCTGGGCCGACGGCAGAAACAGAATTTCCGCCCACCGACTCAGAAGGGAACAGGGCCTTAACATTGCAGCTGGCTCCTAATGGAGCTGGCGGCAATGTGGCAGTGCAGTGGGTGCAGCAGCACCTGTTGCGCAATCCACTACGAGTAATTGGGGCTGTGAATGGGGGCCCCCCAAGGGCCCTATACCACCAGCCTTTCCATGGCAGTGTTTACCGGCTGCTGACAGTGCTGCCCTAGTGGATTACATCCACCAGGACTGCCAGGCTGGAGGCTGGTGGCAGGCTGGCGGCAGCCTGGTGATGTTGGCTGTTTGACCATGGCAGCTCCGTCATAATGTCGTGGTCGGACCGCCACTTTAGCGGTGTTCTGACATGCCCGTGACCCTGGCAGTTGAGTGATCACCAGGGTCATAATGACACCTTAAATGTTTTGACCTCCACTTCAAGTGTTTCACTATGCTCCTTTGCCATGCCCCCATCCCGATGCCTCTTAGGGCATTTGCAGTGCCTTGACCCTCCTGCCAGCTGACATTCAATCCAGCCAATCACAACAAGCTTCTGGGCTTGCTAAATAGTGAATTTTGTATTATGCAACTAATAAAAGTGGTGCTGGAAAAGTCTTTGTATACTTGTGATCCCGTTCCCTCAAAGCCTACTTCACATTGCGAAGCAGCCTTTGGACCTGAAGACAGAAATTGTGAGAAAAGGTAACCCAAGCTTTACCTATGTGCAATGGAGGTGCACAGCAAGCTGCTTGGTGACTCTCATTTCGGTATCAGATGTTTATGAGTCTTGCTTTGATGAGTCTAGGGTGTGCTCCATGCTTTCATGGTGCAGCTGAGATAAGGTAGGCTTCCTCCACCTAAAAGAGTTTTGGGAACCCACATGTTTGCTTCTGTTTCAGGATGAGATCATCCACGAACAGTTCCATGGCTAGACCCATTGTATTTTGAAGTACCACTAGTATCATTTCTGCAGGACCAGCCCTCCAAGTCTTCTAACTTCTCTCACAACTGTTCTATTGAGGCTTCACATCATTTTTCATATAGGGCCACATGCTCACATTTGCTTTCAACAACCTATGCAACATTCCCAATGAGTGTATTTTGATACTGTGATACTCATGTCAGCTATGAGTAGAGGGAATGACACAATCAAGCTTTCTATGTCATTCATCACACATACAATTTGGCATGTACCTGTGACTTGTTAATACACTGCTTGACTTACATGCACATTCTGAGTTGAATGGGTGTAATACAGCTATAGATATGTTTTATTGGCCCATGTATGTCACTCTCTTGCTAATACATATAAATGACACTGAGAAGTGTGTTACCAGTACTAATATGATATTGTCAGGCAGAGTTAGATAGGTAACCTGGCAGGCACAAACCCCCCACTGTAGGTACTTGCTAGCCCATACATCTGTAGATCAGTATTCACATATATTTCCTGGATTGATACAGGCATATGTCAAACCAACACACTTGTGTGATATCCGTGTGACAATGTAAATTGTATAAGTTAGAGCCAATGCCTAATTTCCACGTTTTCTTGTTCCTGACTACAGGGCTGATTAAAGTGAAGTTGTGCAAAAGCCGGTGCAGGGCTACTTTTCTTTCCACCCTTAGCATCTCCCTACCACAACCATGTGTGCACCATATTTTACAGACTCCATGTTATGGGGCAGGAGAGGAACAATAGCATGTAAGATATTTGATACAATTGATATTCTGTTCAGGCTCCGAGCTAAGATTTAGGACCTTACCATGAACAGTACTCATGGTGTTCCCTCTTCAAACAGCTGCTCTGAGCATCTGCCAGAATTAAGAGCAATATATGGCACAGATGTTCCCTATTCATACATGTAAGGCACCCCTAAGGTAGGCTCTGGGTAGCCCCATGGGCAGGGTACAATGTATGTTTAAGATAAGACATGTACTATTGTGTTTTACTGCCAAATTAAATTTTCACTAAGCAAGGCCTATCTCTCTCATGGGTTAACAAGGGGGCTGACTGTATATAATATTAAAGTGCAAATTTCCTTTTGGAGCAGATAGAAATGTGGAGTTTAGGGTCTCTTAAGTCACAATTGAAAAATACTTCTTTGATAAAGGTTGTTTTTAGATTGCGTTTGAAAATTGCCTGGGTGGATATGCATATCCACAAGGTCAATGGCAGCCCGTCAGGGTGGTCAGGAGCCCCTAGAGCCTGAAACAGTGGCCCAGGGGACAGCCACAAAGAGGAAGGGCAGGGGGTGCAGGAAACCAACCCCAGAAGTTCCCATGGTCCGGGACGAGGCTGAGCCTGAGGTTTAAGCCCCAGATCCTACAGGGGAATAGATAGCTGAGCTGGAGGAGGTCCCTGAGCTGTCACAGTGGCAGCAGGAAGGGGGACCCACCAGGGAGGCATTGTATGAGGCACAGAGGGCATGCCCTACTCTAGTGGGTTTGCGGCAGCAGGCTGCAGACCAGGTGGCTGGCAAGGAGTCAGGATCTTATCTGATTTATTGGGAGGACGGCCTCCTGTATAGTGAGCCTAAGGTTGCAGAGCCTGGGTCAGCCGATGTGCGGGTAGTGCCCCAGTGCTTCAGAGCCTTCCTACTGGGTCTGGCTCATGATCTGCATTTAGCTGAACATTTGGGACATTACAAGACCTCTGAACGGCTTGTCATCCACTTTTACTGGCCCCTAAAGCACAGGCACTCAGATGTTCATTGAAGGTCTTGCCAGACTTGTCAGGCAAGTGGCAAGAGTGGGGGAGAATGAACGGCTCCCCTCCAAGCTTTTCCAGTGGTCATTTCTCCCTTTGAAAGGGTCAGTATTGAAATTGTGGGGCCTCTTGATCCCAAGACAGCCATAGGCAACAGGTTCATCCTGGTCATGGTGGAACCCAGTACCCAGAAGCCATTCCTCTAAGGTCAATCAATTCCCCTGTGGTGGGTTGTGAAGTGATGGGGGTTTTTACCTGCATGGGGTTCCTCAAGGAAGTAGTATCTGATAGGGGTACCGACTTCATATCTACTTATTTGAAGTCTCTGTGGCAAGAGTGTGGGGAAACATACAAGTTTAACACTCTTTACCACCCCCAAAGCTATGGTCTGGTTGAAAGGTTCTACCGCACCTTGAAAGGCATGATCATGGGCCTGTCAGAGCCCTTGAGGCGGAAGTGGGACATCCTCTTGCCATGCCTTCGGTTCACCTACAGGGAGGTGCCTCAAAAAGGGCTTGGATTTAGTCCTTTTGAGTTACTGCATGGCCACCCTGTCAGGGGACCCCTGAGTCTGGTGAAGGAGGGCTTAGAGAAAGCCCCAGTAAACCTCCCCAGGATGTATTAACTTACATGCTGGACTTCAGAAACCAGACTGTCCGCTTCTGAGCTCTTTCACAAAAGAACCTGGAAGCAAGCCAGGCAGATATGAAATGGTGGTAGACCAGAATGCCACTCTAGTCGAGTTTCAGCCTGGGCAAAAAGTGTGGGTGATGGCGCCAGTGGAGCATAGGGCACTCCAGGACAAGTAGACTGGGCCATTTGAGGTGATGGAGCTCAAGAGTGAAGTCACCTACCTGGTGGACTTGCGGACTGCCAGGAACCCCTTAATGGTCCTGCATGTGAACCGTCTCAAACAACACTTTGAGCAGACTGAATTGTCCATGCTCCTAGCAACAGATGATGGGGTGGAGGAAGAGAGCAAGCCTCTTTCTGACCGTCTGTCTGCTGGAGAGAAAGATGGGTCTATGGAGGCATTGAACCTCTCCCCCTCCCTGACCTCAGAACAGCATTGGACTGTCGCCAGGTATTGGGTCAGTTTACCTCCCTGTTCTCCCTGATCCCAGGGGTCACACACTTGTATACACATGATGTGGACACAGAGAGCAGTCTACCCATTAAACAGAAGGTTTACAGGGTGACTGATAAGATCAGGGCTAGCATCAAAGATGAGGTGTCTAAGATGACAGCCCTAGGGGTGATTAAGTTTTCTAGCAGTCCTTGGGCCAGCCTTGTGGACTTGGTCCCAAAGGCTGCTGCTCCTGGTGCCACCCCAGAACTCCAGTTCTGTGTGGACTACTTGGGTCTCAATGCAGCCATTAAAACTGACGTGCACCCCATCCCCTGAGCTGATGAGCTCCTAGATCGTTTGGGAGCTGCCAAATACCTCAGCACGTTTGATTTGACATCTGTGTATTGCCAGATTGCCTTAACTGAGGGAGACAAGGAGAGGTCAGCATTTTCTACCACAGATGGACTCTTCCAGTTTACAGTGATGCCATTTGGGATGAAAAATGAACCGGCCCCATTCTAAAGATTGGACAACCAGTAGTTGACTGGGCTGGATGACTTCAGTGCAGCATACCTGGATAACATTGCAGTGTTAACTTCCACTTGGGATGAACACTTGAAGCACCTCTACAGAGTGTTGGAGGGCCTACAAAAGGCAGGCCTCACTATTAAGGCAAGCAAGTGCCAAATAGGGCAGGGTTCAGTGGTGTATTTGGGACACCAGGTGGGAAGTGGCCAGGTGGCGCCCCTTCGGCCAAACATTTACACCTTTCTGACTTGGGAGCCTCCCAAGACCCAGACTGAGATGAGAGCCTTTTTAGGCCTCACTGGCTAATATAGGAGGTTTGTCAAGGGACATGGCACAATTGTTGTCCCCTTGAATGAATTGACTTCCAAGAAGCAACCTAAGAAGGTGATCTAGACAGAGGCTTGCCAGACCTCTTTGATCCCCTGAAGGCTGCCATGTGTACAAAACCTGTGCTGAAGGCACCTGACTACTCCAATGAATTTGTTGTCTAAACAGATGCATCAGAGCATGGTATAGGAGCCTTACTCTCACAGCTTAATGAGGAGGGCCTAGGTCAACCTGTAGCCTTCATTAGCAGGAGGTTACTTCCCAGGGAATGTAGGTGGAGTGGGATTGAGTATTAAGCTTTTGCTGTGAAGAAGCTAAGGCCCTTTTTGTTTGGGACTCACTTCCAGGTTTCAGACAGACCACAGGCCCCTAAGATGGTTAATGCAGACGAGGGATAAGAATCCAAAACTGTTGAGGTGGTCCATTTCCCTACAGGGGATGGACTTTATAGTGGAACACGCCCTGGTACAGAACACATCAATGCTGATGGTCTGCCCAGATTCTTCGGCCTTAGTGATGAGAACTCCCATGAGGCCATGAGGTTGGGTAGTTGCACCCCACTTCAGCTGGGGGGGGAACACATGTTTCCCAGGTTGTTGATGTATGCTGGACTCTGTTTTTGCTGTTTTTGTTACTTCAGGCACTTTACAACTGCTATCCAGTGCTAAAGTGCAAGTGTTCCAATGTAAAATGTTTATGTAATTCCATGATTGGCATATACTTTCAGACTACCAAACTGGATTCCACCCAAGAAGAAGCACTGAATTGGCACTCATAGCAATCTGGGATGATCTTAAAAACACAGTTGACTGGAATGGAGTTGCTACACTACTTCTCTTTGACCACTTGGCTGCCTTTGATATGTTTGACCATGACACCCTAATTCAAAGAATCCATGAAGCTGGCATAGAAGGGACCGCTCTCAACTGGATTACATCCTACCTTCAAAAAATAACTAATATCATCTATTCTACCCCCTTCACATCCAAACCCTACCTCACAAAAGCAGGGGTCCCCAAAGGGTCAATCATTTTACCTTTGCTTTTCAACACCTACATGATATCATTACCAGAACTGATCAATGATTTTCATCTCACATGCTACAACTATGCCAATGACACACAAATACTGCTTAATTTAGAATGCCCCAAAAACATTGAAAACTCTCTAATCTTCAGTTGCCTCAGAGTCATTGATGAGTGGATGACTTGGAGCTATCTCAAACTAAATGCCTCCAAAACTGAAATACTCATATGTGGTGATGGAAAAATTATGACCCACTGTGCGCCTGGCCTGACGATCTCGGACCACCTCCTCAATTATCCAAGGAAGCTAAAAACCTTGGAATCACCATGGTCTCCAAGTGGACAAATTAGCATGAACAAGCTTCATCACCTTGAAGACTCTGCAACGCATCTTCCCCCACCTCGAATTTACACACAAGGTGCAGGCTACTATCTCGCTTGTACAATCCAAACTGGATTATGCCAATGGCCTCTACCATGGATCATCTCTATCGATTATGAAAAAACTACAACGTATTCAGAACTCTGCCGCCAGGCTGCTATTACAAGTAAAGCCACAAGCCCACATCTCCCCTGCCTTGAGAGCACTACACTGGTTACCTGTTGCCAGAAGATGCACCTTCAAGCTGCTTTGTATCACTATAGGTGGTACATCCTTCTCTGTTCAAGAGACAAACTATGGCATTCGTTACCCCCAACTATAAGATCCACAGATAACTATTTTGTATTCAGAAGACTACTCAAGAGTTGTCTCTTTCCTTCATAACCACCATATTCAAACAGCTATGGACTGCATATGCCTGTGTTGATAAATATTTTGTATCTGATTATGTGTATATTCTAGATATATATCGTTCTTTAGAAAATATGTATTGGTACTATGTCATAACAATAAACTACACCCATACGCTGTTAAACCTGTTTAACTAATGTATATTTACTCACAGTTTAAATATGTATGTGTATGTACATATATGTGTGTATATGTTTGTGTATTCATGTGTGTGTGTGTGTATATATATATATATATATATATATATATATATATATAAAACCTTAGACACTCCTTCAAATATCAGGAGAACCAGGACACCTCCAATATGAAAATTCAATTTATTTCAGCACAAAATCCAACGTGTTTCGGCAACAGCCTTACTCATGGGTAAGGCTGTTGCCGAAACGCGTTGGATTTTGTGCTGAAATAAATTGAATTTTCATATTGGAGGTGTCCTGGTTCTCCTGATATTTGAAGGAGTGTCTAAGGTTATATTAGGGTCTCTCGGAACCCATCCAGGACCGCTGTGTGGAGCACCTGCATTCCGGGACTTGGTTTCGAATTATATATATATATATATATATATATATATATATATATATATATATATATATATGTGTGTGTGTTTGTATCTTATTCTATGCTTAACATGTTCATAGGTCATTGCATAGCTACTAAATAAGTTGTTATATTAGATACTTATGAATCCCTGCTCTCATTTTATATCACACTGATCAAATGTTTATTATCATAGGTATTTTGCTATTCAAAAATTGAGTAAAGATAAATTAATGTTAGAAAAGTACACTTATTAATTAACTTCAAATATTAAAAAATCTTGAAAGTCTGTGTTTATACAATACTACTTTTCTTCTCATATTGTACCCACTATTATATCTATATATTTATTACTCTAGTCCTACTGTACTAGAGAAAAAAATTCAAATTCTAAATAAATCTCAAAACATATATATGTATATATATATATATATATAAAATAATAATAATAATAATAATAATAATAATAATAATAATAATAATAATAATAATAATAAAGGATAAATAAATTAAATAAAAATAATGATAAAAATGTGTGTGTGTATATATATATATATATATATATATAAATTATAAATAATTGTATTTTTATTTTTACTCTCTATTAGGCTTTATTTTGTCTACCCATAACCACATGTCATGTCTCTATCAATCTATCCTCCATTCCCACTCTGGCTCATCCCAAATCTATTCTATTACTTTCATCTCCTAAATAACCCTGCCTAAGTTCTTCCCTCCTCTTCCACATCTAACTCACCCAAACCTCAGTTTACTACCATGATCTCCCAAACAACCCTACTAAATTGTCCTTCATTTATCTCACCTTTAACTCATCCAAAACCCTCCTGCTACTATAATCTCCCTAACCCTTTCCACAGACCCTTCCCTCCTCTATCCCCTGTTTACTTATCTCAAGCCTAAATTCTATTACTATAAACTCCAAATTAACACTTCTCTATTCTTCCCCTCCTCCACCCCTCCTTTACTCCAGTCAATCCAACTAAGAAACTCACATATCCTCGGCTCAAATTAACTCATAATAATACTAAAACTGTACTCATATTTCCCTATACTAATCCACCAGTAATTCCTTTTGGGTTCCGGAGTAGCGTGCTGCTAGCCGAAAAGCGATTTGACGCATCGTCAGGGGTAGTAAGTGCTATGTAAATATTAATTAATAACAATACAATACAATATTGGATTTATTTACTAGTAACTCCCTCATACAGTGCATACAGTGCACTAGAGGTGCCCAGGGCCTGTAAATCAAATACTACTAGTGGGGCTGCTGCACTGGTTCCCAACCACATTAGTAGCCCTGTAAACATGGCTCAGACCGCCGCTGCAGTGTCTGTGTGAGCAGTTTTAAACAGCCAATTCGACTTGGCCAGTGTACCTGCCAGGCATAAACCTTTCCTTTTTATACATGTAAGGCACCCTTAAGGTAGGCCCTAGGTAGCACCATGGGCAGGGTGCAGTGTATGTAAAGGGTGGGACAGGTACTTTTGTGTTTTACATGTGAAATACTGCCAAATTTGATTTTCACTGTTGCAAGTCTTATCTCTCTCATGGGTTAATATGGGGGCTGCTTTAAATATTATTAAAGGGCAGATTCCCTTTGGGGACAGATAGACATATGGAGTTTGGGTTCTCTGAAGTCACAATTTAAAAACACATTTTTTGGTAAATTTGTTTTTTAGATTGTGTGTTTGAAAATGCCACTTTTAGAATGCAAACATTTTCTTGCTTAAGCCAATCTATCACTGCTTGTTTGTGATTTCCCTGCCTGGGTAGGTTTGACAATTGGGTTGTTTGCATATCTCTCTAGACAGCAACACAATGGGAGATGGGGTGTAACCTGTATATCCTGATGAGCCATCTGTGCTGATAGGGAGGGGAGGAGTGGTCACTCACACCTGAAAGGGCTCTGCCTGCCTTCACACAATGCAGTCTCCAACCCCCTGGTATGTGTCTGGGGCCTGGCCTGGGCAAGGCAGGATCTTGAAAACAACAGAGACTTCACTTTGAAGTAGGGGTATAAGAAGAGCCCCCAAAATCCCTGAAAAGTAGATCACTTCTGGAATCAAGAAGAACCTCTGCCAAGGAGTAGAGCTGAAGAGCTGATGAGTGCTGCCCCTGCCTGTGCTTTGTTGGGCTATACTGCAGTTGCTGCTTCTGCCTGTGAAAGGGGACAAAGACCGGACTTTGTGGTACATTCCTAATTGAGAAGAATCTCCCAGGGCTCGAACTGAGCTTGCCTCCTGTTGTTGAAGTCCCAGGGCCATCATAGTCTTCCCCTGCTAGTGCCTGGACTCTCTGCTGAGACTCCTGTCCTGCCAAGTGGTGCCATAATCAGTTCATGAAAGTTAAATTTGGCAGACAAGAACTGAAAATCTCACACAGAACCGCTGTGCAGGGAAATTTTCGATGTACCTTCCGTGACGCAGCTGATAAATGACAAGCCATCGGCTTCATGGCTGAAATCAATGCTCCACCTGCATCGTGGCTGGAAGATCGACGCAACGCAGCTAGAGAATCGATGCACAACGCCCACTAACAGAGGCTGATAATGACGCAAACCCCATGCATCGAGGTTTTATGATACCGTGCGATCAGATTTTCAACGCAGCAGAGGTGCCTCTCCAGATCGACGAATCGCTCTCTTGCGGGAAAGAAGAAAC
The DNA here is from genome assembly GCF_031143425.1 of Pleurodeles waltl. Classification (NCBI taxonomy): domain Eukaryota; kingdom Metazoa; phylum Chordata; class Amphibia; order Caudata; family Salamandridae; genus Pleurodeles; species Pleurodeles waltl. Next base: position 224,698,110 of record NC_090438.1, read on the forward strand.
AACGCACACTGACCTGACCAGAGGAGGAATGACGCACGGTCTCCATTGTGAGTAAGAAATTGATGCATCGCTGGCCTTTATTGACACCCACTCATCTGTGCGGCTTTATTTTGATGCTACCCAGGTACTTTTGATCGCTAACCGCCTTCTCACTGTTTTCTAGTGATTAAGCCTCTTACACTTTTGAAAATTCATAACTTGACTTATGTATGGTGGATATTTTTCATTTTGGTCTTGTTTTGTTTAGATAAATATAACCTATTTTTCTAAACCCGTGTTGTGTTATTTTGTAGTGTTTTCACTGAGTTACTGTGTGTGTGTTGGGACAAATACTTTATACATTGCTTCTTCAGCCTACTTGCTTGTGCCAAGCTACCAAGGGGGAGAGCGGGAGTTAAATAAGGGTGATTCTCCTTTACCCTGACTACAGTGTGGGTCCTTGCTTGGACAGGGGGTAATCTGACTGCCAAACAAAGACCCCATTTTTAGCAACAGGTGTGTGGCATTTGTTGGCCAACTTTTTCCCCTTGGGCACTTACTCACCTAATGCCAGTAAAGCTAACATATATACTACAGCTGCTTTTCATGACATCCTAGAGCCAATTGACTGCAGTCATGTACACCTGATGGCCTCATGTAGACAGGAATATGTTTGCTGAAACAAGAAAATAAAGCACATTATTTATGTGTGTACAACATTGGGTTAATTGTTGAGGGCGGTGGAAGCCCTACTCAGACAAGAACCACAATCCTTGTCAGGGTGAAACACAAACGTCACTAGATTTGCCTGTGTTTAACCCTCTGGTCAGGCTTAACTTAGAGGCAAAATGCTAACTATTTAACTGGCATACAAACAGGGTAAAGGGAAACAACATGAAAATGCAAACCAATTTAGAAAAGTAGAGTGAGTTTTAATAAATAAAATACCAGAATGACAAAAATCCAATTAGTAGAATCTGCCCTGTTGAACAGCAAAGTTTTAGGTGAATATAGAGCCTAGAAGCACAAAACACATGCTAGATCAGGGAAAGGTCAAAAGTTCATCCTAACAGCGATGGAGCAGAGGTTCCAAGGAGCAAGGGGAGCATTTCAAATGTTTTTTGCTGTTGCATAAAGAGCAGACCTGGCATCTCAGATGATTGTCACTGTAGCACAATTATCCGGTCGGGTGTGGCTGATAGTCATTGCTGAAGTTTCACATTGGTGTTCACTGTAGTTGTCACTGCTGTAGCATGAAGTGCAGATCTCTTACTGCTGGTCACCTCCGGTGGTTGTAGTAACACAAAGAGTTGGATTCGCTGGAGTTTCAAGTTGGCGGTTGTCACTAGCTGTAAAGTCTTATTGTGAAATGGCCTGTTTGCGGTCATGAAGACCCCAGAAACTTCAAGATTTCACCTTTCTTTACTTTGATGCCAGCCAAGGATCCAGCCCTTGGGGAAAGATCTCTTGGAGGGGGGCTCACTCTACCAGAGGCCAGCAGGGATCAGGCAGGTCCAGTTCCAGTTCCGTGGAGGTGGATCAGGCAAGTCCAGTTGCAGTTCCGTGGAGGTGGGTAAATTCAGGACAGATAGCTAGAGCTTTCTATGTACCTGTAGATCACATAGGTCAGACAAGTTGCCTGTGGAGTCACTCACTTCAAGGAGCAGGTCCTAGTTTCCTTCTTCAGGCAGCAAGGCAACAGGGCAGTCCTTCCAAAAGCAGGGCAGCAGAGCAGCAGGGCAGATCTTCTGAGTCTTCTACGGGTCAAGTAGTTATCTGATGAGTGGTTAAGGAGGTCCAATATTTATACCTAGTGGCAGCCTTTTAAGTGCACTGACTTCCTATACTACCTGCCCATTGAAATGTAAGTGGGACATGCAAAAGCTCCTATCCAACACCCTCAGAGGATGGCCCTTCCTGCCAACATCTAGTCTCCCTTTGTCTCACTTTCTGGGAGGAATAGCCAAAGTTCAGCACCTAAGCTCTAAGCTATTCAAAGTAATGAGACCCATGACCCTGCCAGCAGTCACCAAATCTTGAGGACAAGAACATGTCAACTCCCTAAAGGTGGGATTTTCAGATCTGTGACTAAAATCCTACTTTTCTACAGAAGAGGAGTTTAAATTACAATTCACTTGAGAGCAAATATAATTTTCCAACCTGCTCCCAAATATAAGTTATCACTTATTAAGTGTAATAGGGTAACCTGATGTTATCCTGTTGGAGGAACAGGCCTTGGAACAGTAAAAAAAAAAATTAAAAAGGATATGTAAATTAAATGCAGGTGTCCTACTTTTTAAATACAATGCACCATGCCATATGAGCCTTAAGAGCCTGCCTCACAGTGACATATGTCTTAAATAGGAAGGTTTAGGGATTGTGAAAAGTATATTTTATTTGAATGGTGGTGCCATGCACTCAAGGAAACAGTTTCTAGTACTTTTGTCGCTTAATTGCCTATTAATAATTATATTGTGTGCAGTTTTGGAACGAATACTGGCAGTATTCCTGTATAAATTAATATGAAGGCTAGTACACCAACACTGGTATACTAGTCCCAGAATGTACTCCGAAATACCTGAAGGCTCACACAGTAAATAAAATGGTTCAATCAAATTTCTCCTTGTAGACAATTTGACAAATTGTTAAGATGTTTTATTCACAGAAATAAAATGAAATATTAATTCAAAATATCAGTCCATATAATGAGGCACACATGAGCTCCATTTTTCAAAACATGTCTCCACTTGAATGCGAAACAAAATATGTTATTAAAACAAAACCCAATGCATATTGAGTATAAAACCTTCATCATGGATAACTGAGAGGAAAAATAACAAAACTCAAAGTCAGTTCCAGAGAACAATGTTCCGGTCTAAAAATGACAGAATAAATATTTCCCACAATGTGTACATGCTACCCATGCATCTGGATCAATCAAATATCTGTGATAAATCAAACATCTGTGATAAATGTCAGAGCTATGATAATAGGTTATACGGTCCAGCAACCAGTGACCCCCAGATATCTCAGTGACACCTACATGAAGGAATCCAAAAATAAAAGTGCCATGAACTGCATTGTAATATTTAGTAAACATGAATAATCAGCATGCCATTGTGTCAAAATGCATCCAACTCAGAAAGCAATCATAGTCAAAACTGTGTGCATCCCCAAAACTGGCATAGTTGTGTTATGCTAGTTATAAACAGTCTATCTACAATGAGGCTCCCGGTGTAAAGATTACCAAAAAGAAAAGAAAAGTGAACCCCAGAGTACTCAAGTGAAGGAAACAGACATACCTGAGAACAAATCCATAGGCCGGCAACCTCATCATCTCACAATAATGAGTCTTCTGTATAATGTGCGGAGGTTGACTAAAGTAAGAAATCTCACAACAAAGTGAGTGGCCAGTAATTTGAAAGTACTGCGCCACGTCAGTCGGCTTTAGTGTGGGTCCTAACACTGACACCAGGTGAGAAAACCCAGGAAGAAAAGTGGGTGAAGGATGGAAATTGGGGTACAAGCGACAATAGGGAATAAACAATCAGTGGGGAAGCAGGGTATTTGTTTTCAGAAGGGTAAGTATGTACAAGATCAGGTTACAGGCATAGAGGTGGGGGGAGGCCAAAGGCAGAGCTGAAGTGAGTGAGATACATAAGGTAGCACAGAATGATTCTGGGGAGGACAAGCAGGAAGGGACTAAAAAGACAGTAAGGACAAACGGAAGAACAAGCTTCCCTACATGGGAACTATGAAGCCATTGGGGTGTATTTTATGATGACCAAAGAACGAACATACAAAGGGGACTACGTAGTGCTTCTTAAGCTGCTGCACAGAGCCCACTCAGGGCTGAGGAGGGCTCTAAGGTGGAGGAATATGAGCTCTCGTGCTGCCTGATTTATAAGCCCTTAAATGGACACCCTACCTCAGCTGGAGTGGGGACAGTGGGTAGGAGGCAGGCAGGAACATCAGGGACAGGTTGGTCCTATATGAGGTAACAGTGTTTGTGAGATATTTGTGAGTACAAGCATCAAGGCTCAAAATGTGGATGGAGGCATATGCTTAGCCAGTGTGGACCACAGGCTAGAGGTATTGCCCAATAAGGTGGACAGTGGACGGGCCCTAGTGATCGCAGGAGAGGGCAACGGAGTCACCAGGTTATGTGAAAGGGCTCATACTTTGGTTAAGAATGACAAGTTAAATCATTGGCTGGACATTTTGGGTTCAGCAGCTGAGCAAGAGTTGTTGGGATTTTGCTTCTGTTATGACGGCCCTCGTAGACGGCAATGGGTGGAAAATCCCAGGTCTGTAAAGCGGCAGGAGAAATTTGTATGGAACAAGTTGATGAAAGAAGTGCATGAAGGGAGAATGGTGGGACGTTTTAAGGATTGAACTTTGGAGACTTTGAGGGTTTCACCAATTGGTGTGGTGCCTAAGAAGGAACCTCCAGAATTTTGCTTGATCCACCAGTTGTCATGGCCCCAGGGTCTGTCAATAAATTATTTTATTCCTGAGGTTTGGAGCTGGGTACATTATGCGTCAGTAGACACAGCAATGAGGCTAGTAAACAAGCTGGGTCCGGGAGCATTGTTGGTGAAGTGTGACATATAGTCAGCCTTCCTCCTTTTGCCAGTCCATCCAGTAGATTATAAGTTGTTGGGCATTTAGTTTGAGGGTGATTTTTTTGTTGGGAAGGCCCTACCAATCGGCTGTTCTGCTTCTTGTTCTTTGTCCGAGGCTTTCAGTTCATTTTTACAAAAAAACATTTGTGCAAGTGTGAGGATGTGATAACATGACTCACTATTTTAATGATTTCTTTGTGGTTGGGTGAGCTGAGACCCAGGAATGTCAACAAAGGTTGGATTTGTTTAAGGACTAGATGCAAGAGCTGAGGGTTTCCTTTGCTCCAGAAGAAAAGAGTGGGGACAGTAGAGGTGATCACTTTTTTGGGGGTAGAGTTGGATTCCTTAAAAACGGAGATCAGACTGTCAAGAGAAAAGAAGCAATGTTGCCTGCAGTTGTTGGATAAAGCTGTACAGAGAAGTAAGGTGCAGGTGAAAGACATATAGGCCCTCGTTATGAACACAGCGGTCCGTTCCGCGCCGGGTGGTGATTTGCGACGGGGTGGGCCTTGGACTTTTGTTTGGAAGGTGGAGGTGGGGTGGGCTGGTTCTTTGAGTGGGTGGAGCCAGATGGCCTAGGCTCAGCCCTGGCGTTTTTCTTCTCTAAGGAAGGGGCACAGGAATGTGAAGGGCGGACAGGGGTGGGCTGTGAAGTGGAAGGAGTGGAAAGGGCAAGAAGATGAGCATGCTTGGGGACAAGACGGGGTGGGCTAGTGGGTTGGAAGATGTCAGCACGGGAGAGGAAAAGTTTCTTCATAGCAATTGGGATGGTCCTGGATGAGGGCGTGGGAGTGGAGGCAGAGGCAGTGGATGTATGTGGTGTAGGGGTGCGTGTAGTGGGTGCAGGTGACTGGACAGTATGCCATGGTGTGGTGGTTGTGTGATAGGTGGGTATCTTGGTGCGTTTGTCTGTTTTTGGAGAGGGGGTGGACACAGTGGGAGAAGACAGGCAGCTAGTGTGGATGTATGTTGTGTGGGTGTCTGCAAGTCTGGTGAGTGTGCTGCATGTTTCAACTACAGTAGTTGTGGTGAGTGCAGGTGTGGTGCATGGGGTGCATGTATGGATGTCTGCTATTGTGGTGAGTGCAGTAAGAGGTGCAGCAACAGTGACTGAAGGTGCAGTGCATGAGGGTGTGGATGTAGAGGGGACAGACAGGGAGGTGGAAGAGGTGGGTACACTGGAGGAAGTGGATGTTGTTGTGTGTGCATGTGTCTGTTGGTTGTGTGAATGCTTGTGGTGGGAGGTGTGGTGCTTGTGTTTAGAAGTGTGCTTCTTGTGTGTTGATGTGCTTGACTGCACGTCTGAATGTGTGCCTTGCACAGGTGAAAGGAGTGGAGTGCTGGAAGGGGTAGAAGAGGTTGGAGGGGGGACTGAATGGCCAGGGAAACTGGCTGCCGTGCAAGAGGAGGGCAGAACCTGAAAAGATCTCTGTAGGGCAGACACAGCACCGTGAATGCCATCAAGAGAGGCATTTGTCTGCTGCACCTCTGATGCTAGCCCCTGGATGGCATTGACAATGGTTGTCTGCCCTACAGAGATGGTTCTCAGGAGGTCAATAGCCTCCTCTGTGAGGGCAGCAGGGCTGACTGGGGCAGGGGAGGAGATGCCTGGGGCAAAGGAGATGCCCACCTTTCTGGATGAGCGGGCACAGGCAACTCAGTGGGGAGCAGAAGGGAGGGCGGTGATGGAATGGGTGGTGGCGGAAGATTTCACTGTAGTGGTGTGGCCACTAGGGTCTGCCACCTCTGGGGAAACTCCATCAGAGGAGCTCTCGGAGTCACTACCTCCTGTGGTAGTTGCCTAAAAAAAATGTAAAAAACCCCTTTGAACTCCCCTCGCCCTACCACCCACTGGTGCCCTGGGCTTTGGATATCTCTGCCTCCGAGGATCCGTGGGCCGCTGGTTCCCCACTTGCCGGTGCCTCAGCTCCCTCACCAGATGTTGCTGCTGTACCAAACCAACACAAGAGAACAGGGATGGGGAGACAAAACAGGAGAGACAATTATAAATAGCTGAATGGAGGTACATAATGGCCAGACATATACCCACCCAGAAGACACACCCAACAGGCAGCACGTTCACTATACCCATGGCTATGCTTCTGACTACTGACGAGAATACTGCTCTACACCCATCCCCTGGACTACCTAGGAAGGTGACGTGTGGGAGACCTGACAAAGACACCCCTACACCCTTTGGGGAATAAAAAGCAGATGGACACCAGTCGGAGTCCCTGCCTCTAAGCAGCATGAACCCTAATGCACACACAGACATCCTTCCAGACTGAAGTTTGTGAAATGAGTACTCACCTCCTTGTGACTGCTGTGCAGCCTTCAAGCGCCCATTCAGGTCTGGGTATGCCACTGCCAGGATACGTCTCATGAGGGGGGTCAGTGCCCAACGGGCACCCCTCCCACGTTGGGAGGACTTCCCCAGCTGGCCTTCACAGATCTTACGCGCCCAGCTCCGCAGGTCCTCCCACCTGTTTCTGCAGTGGGTGCTCCGCCAGTTGTAGACCCCCAGAGTCCGCACCTCCTTGATGATGGCATGCCAAAGTGCCCTCTTCTTGTGGGCGCTGACCTAAAAGGGTGACATAGATATAGAACACAGAGGTCAGGCACTTGCAAGATAGGTACAGCTGGCTAATTGTCCACTATGGGACAGACAGTACTCTCAGACTTACAGGCCATATGCATGCAGCATGCTATGCACCACGGCCCATGCATGCTCAGAGGTGCACACATATGTCCATTCAACACCATCCATTACACCCAAGCAGTGCCCCCCAAACCCATACTCACCTGTACCTCTGGCCCTCCGTACAGTTTTGCATACAGGGGCAGGACCCCGTCCACTAGCCTCTCCAGTTCCTCCTGGGTGAAGGCTGGGGCCCTTTCCCCTGCAACATGAGCCACATCCATTGCCAGAGGCAGGCCACAGCAGTACACACAGTGGAGTACTTGTCTGCACAAGATCAGGGAGTCTAGTGAAGAATCAATGACGAAATCACCTATGTTCCGCGGCGGTGTGCACCGTCACTGCCGGTGGCGATCATGATACGTCAGGATTCCCCATTGGCACCATGTTAACCAATGGCTGTGTGAACGGCGGTCCATTCCGCAATATACCACACATTAAATACTCTGGGGCATATTTATACTCCGTTTGCGCCGAATTTGCGTCGTTTTTTTAGACGCAAAATCGACGCAAAACTAACTCCATATTTATACTTTGGCGTTAGACGCGTCTAGCGCCAAAGTTCATGGAGCTAGCGTCATTTTTTGTGTGAACACCTTCCTTGCGTTAATGATATGCAAGGTAGGCGTTCCCGTCTTAAAAAATCACTGCGATGCATATGCGTTGTATTTATACTCCCGGGCAAAAATGACTCCCGGGAGTGGGCGGGACTAAAAAACCCGCATTTGCGCCGGATTTTAGCGCCTGGGTCAGGGCAGGCGTTAAGGGACCTGTGGGCTCAGAATGAGCCCAGAGGTGCCCTCCCAAGCCCCCAGGGACACCCCCTGCCACCCTTGCCCACCCCAGGAGGACACCCAAGGATGGAGGGACCCATCCCAGGGAAGAAAAGGTAAGTTGTGGTAAGTATTTTTTGTAAAAATAAAATTGGCATAGGGGGGCCTGATTTGTGCCCCCCTACATGCCACTATGCCCAATGACCATGCCCAGGGGACAGAAGTCCCCTGGGCATGGCCATTGGGCAAGGGGGCATGACTCTTGTCTTTGCTAAGACAGGAGTCATGTTAATGGCATCAGGGCGCCAAAAATAAATGGCCCAAATCGGGTTAAGACGATTTTTTGGCCTCAGCCTGACTTGCCCCATTTTTGGACGCCCAAACGCCATTTTTCCCTACGCCGGCGCTGCCTAATGTACGTGTTTTTTTTTCATGCACACCAGGCAGCGCCGGTCGGCTAACGCCGGCTAACGCCATTCAATAAATACGGCTCCAGCATGGTGCTTCAGAATGGCGTTAGCCGGCGCTAATTTTTTTGGCGCAAAACTGCGTTAGCGCAGTTTTGCGTCAAAAAGTATAAATATGGGCCTCTGTTCCCTCATTGTGATGTAGATGTAGATCTGTCAGGAAGCAGTCAATGTTGAGTCACTACAATGCACTATGCAATGCACAAATGATGAAATGTGTGCCTATGTATGTGTCTTCATCACAACTTTTGAAACCCCTCGTAGAAACCGACCCTTGTGGCAACGAAGGGCACCATCGGTGTACAGACCACTTGTGGAAACGGAGGACCATGGTGGACCGTCAGATCATAATCAGTTAAAGACTCACACGTGCAACAATTCAGGAACGTTGTGCTTTACTGGATCCTGCACTAACTCCCGGAAATCGTAATCAGCATGCCATCCCTACTGAAGTTCAGGTGCTCTCCGCACTCCATTTCCTGGCCACAGGCTCATTTCAAGTGACAGTGGGCATGGGTGCTGGATTTTCACAGCCAATGTTCAGCATGGCACTGACACGATTTCTGAATGCATTTGTATGACACCTGCAGTCCTATGTCAGGTTTCCCCAAAGTACTGACCTCCCTGCCATCAAGTCGGAATTCTATGCCTTTGCCAACATACCCCATGTTATAGGTGCCATCGATGGCACCCACATACCGATCATCCCCCCCAGAGTGAGTGAACAGGTGTACAGAAACAGAAAGAACTTTCACTCTTGAGCATCCAATTGGTATGTACTGCACACCAGTACATCTCACTTGTGAATGCCATGTTTCCAGGTTCAGTCCATGATTCCTTTGTGTTGAGGAACAGTAGTGTGCCACACAGGATGGAACAACTCCAAGAGGACAGAGGGTGGATCATAAGTAAGTGTGCCTGTCACTAACTGACACAAAGTAGACAGCCAGGCTGTCTAACTAAGGGGCATAACAATGACGACTCTGTATTGCACCTTTTTATAGGTGATTCTGGCTATCAAAACTTGCGTTGGCTCCTGACACCAGTGAGGTATCCCAGGACGGATGCAGAGAGGAATTACAATGAGGGCCATGGACGTACTAGGAGGGTGATAGAGCAAACTATAGGTCTCCTGAAGGCTAGATTTTGTTGTCTACATATCTCTGGGGGTTCCCTGGCCTATGGGCCTGAAAAGGTGTGTAGAATAGTGGTGGCCTGCTGCATGCTGCACAACGTGGCAGTGAGACATTCTATCCCCCTCTTGGAGGTGGAGGGTGCTGTATGTCCTGACCAGCTACCTCAGAGAGGGGAGGAGAGTGATGGTGATGATGAGGAAGGGGAAGATGTCAATTCCAGGACCCCACTGATACAACTCTACTTCCAGCAACTGTGTGGAACTTGGGCCTGACATTGGGGTTTGTGACACATACTGGCAGTGTGCTCAGTCATATAGGGGGGATTGATAATGATAGGTGAAACATGGTTCACTTCTACATGGGACAGATTGAAATTTTCTGCATTTACTTATTGCCAACATTTAGGCACACATGACTCCCTTCATGCACAGATTTCACAATAAAGTAGTTATCAGCCACTTGCACCCATACTTCACTTTGTTCACAATTTAACACAGGGAACAGTGTTACAGGTTTGATATGTGTTTTATTGGTTGAAGTGAGTGAATAGTGCTATTTACAGTGATGGCAAGTCGTATGGGGTGGGTGTCCTCAAGACTAACATGGTGGCACCCTTGTTGGTACTAATGATGGGTCCATCTTTTCTTACATTAGTTCATATTGCCTCTTAGCAATGTGTGGTGGCTGACTGAGTGAGATGTTGCTGTGCAGATTGTTGCTGAGTTACAGCTTGAAGGGGGCCTTGTTCTTTGCTGGGGTTCCAGTGCCATATCCTTGCCTGAGGGTCCGTTTGGGAACCTGCTGTTGATCTTCAGGGATGACATGGTAGGCCCTTGGGTTTCCTTTGAGGTTTGTTCCTGGGATGTTTCTGCTGATGGTGTATTTTCATGGGGGTGTTCGGTGCTGTAGTGGGGGCCTCTTGTCCTGTGTGTGTGTCAGACTGGTTTTGGACCAGCTGCAGCAATGCTCCTGCTATGGTGGCCATTGTGGCGTTGTGCTGTTTCCACTGCTCCATGGCCTGTTGGTGGTGTTCCTACTGCATCCTCTGACTGTGCTCCAGGGTGGACACAAACTGTGCCAAACTGTCATGGGTATGCTGGTAGGCCCCCAATACCTCTGATATCAAGTCCTGGGCTGCTGCATCCATCCTGTGGCCTCCCCCCTGGCCCACTGCCACCCTTGCATTTGCCCAAGCCCCCTGTGCCTGTGTCCCCTGCACAGGTCTGGTAGTACCACTTGTACTGGGGCCCTCGCCTTCCTGCATGTTGGGAGTGGGAGACTGTGGCCTGTGTACCTGTGTTCCACCAGTCTGTGGCCTGGATACACTGGTGTGGGGACGCTTGCCCTGGGCTGCTGGTCTTGACTGGGTGGTAGGGGTGACAGTGGTTTCCTGGGTTCAGCTGCTGCATGGTGAGAGTCCAGGCCTGTGTGAGGGGCCTGTCTGCTCATCAGTGTCCAGGGATCCTTCACCAGTGTCCTGTGAGGTGTCTCTGTCTCCCTGGGGGCACTGGCACTCCTTGTTCCGTCTGTTAGGGGTGCATGGGTGGTGGTGCCAATTGGGGAAAATAGACATGTCTGTTACAGCTGCATGAATGTTTGAGGTGAACTGGACTGGGATATTTTGTGCTGGGGTTACTTTCAGTGGCCTTACAGGTGCCTTTGTGAGGTTGACACTGCATTTAGCTGTGGGGTTGCATTGTGGTGGGGGGTGTTGTTCCGTTGTGGGTACTTGCAGGGGTAGGTGACTATGCACAGGGGGAGGGATGTGGGCCTGTAAGTGGGTTTGTGGTCAAGCGGGGGTGGATTTATTGGCTGATGCCTGGGTGGGGTGTTGGTCCTGGTTGGTGTGCGTGGGGTGGGGTGGTGCATGCATTACAGGTATGGTGTATATGGGGTATATGTTGCTGACTTACCTAAGTCCATTCCTCCAGTGAGTCCAGTGAGTCCCTCAGGGTGCAGGATGGCCAGTACCTTTTCCTTCCAGTCTGTGTATTCTGGTTGTGTTGGTGGCGGTCCTCCCCCAGTCTTCTGCACTGTGCTGCAATGTGGTGCCTTGATGGCATGCCCCAGACTTTCCCCCGCAGGTCGTTCCATCTCTTCCCACTGCATTGACCCTGTTCACAGTGGTCTGCCATAGCTCCATCTTCCTTGCGATGGGTTTGTGCTACACCTCGGCCCGAATATTTGTGGCTCCACCTTCAGGATCTAATCCACCATGGTCCTTAATTCCCTTTCGGTGAAGCGTGGATGTTTTGGGGGGTGACATGGTGATTGTGGTGAACGGTGTCAGGGCTGGGAACGCGGTGAGGGTTCTCTTCTGTGGGTTGGTGTGCATCTCCTGCATGCTGGCGTTCGATATCTGTCTCTGGTGCTCTCCGTCTTCTTGGCCTGGTTTCGTTGCAAAGGATTGTGGGGCATGTTGGGGGTGTTTTATGGGGTTATGGATGTGTGTCAGGTGTGTTGGTTACATGCTTATCCAATGTGTGCACTTCTTACTGTTAAGTCCACTTGCCATCCGTGGCGGTCAGAGCCGCCAATGGTCGTTCGGCTTCCACTGTCTGCCAAGGTGACTTGTGCATCATTATTTGGAGGGCGGGATGTGGGTGTGCTTGTCGGTGGCGGGGTGGGGAGGTCTGGGATTCCCACCTACAGGGCCATGGCGGAGTGTGGTGGTCTGGTGATTTTTGGCAGGGTTGGGATTTTCGTTCAATACATAGCGGGTTTCCATTCACTGCCAACGGCGGGATTCTGTTCACCGCCGCCATGGCGGTCGGCGGTGTTTCCCACCGTGTTCATAATGACCGCCATAGTTCCTATTGTTACACTTGAACTTGAGTGGCCAGATGACCGGAAGAAGGGGCAGGAGTTTTGCTCCTATATTGGTAGCTGTTTCTTTGTGGGAACACTGGTTTGCTAACAAGCAGATTTTGTTCAATGTAGATAATATGTCTGTCGTGCATATGGTCAACTTCCAGTCTGCAAGGGATCCAATGGTGTTGAAGTTGCTGCATGTTTTTGTCCTACAATGCTAAAAAGTAAATGTTACCTATAAGGTGAGGCACATAGTTGTTAATGAAATTGCCAATACTCTTCCTCATTTTCAGAGGAACTGGTTCTGGGGGCTTACACCATGGGCAGACTAGACAATAACATAGGTACCAATTAATCTCTGTGCAATTAGCAAGCCTGAGTGAGACTGTTGCTTTTGGGCTCTCTTTTGGGATCCATCAGACTGACATATCAGTTGGAGTGGGAGGAGTTTCTGCAGTCTGGGACAAAAAGGCACAGTGATAACAATGTCAGATTATTGTGACACAACAATGTGGTAACTTTCATACTGAACATGATTGACAAGGGGCTATCAACGGTCACTATTGCAGGTAAGATGCCAGAATTAGCTACTTTGGAAAAATGTTTTGGGGTTAAGAGCCATCAGCAGGAGAAATGTGTAGAAGTATGCTTGAGGGATGGGCCTGCGAAGTAGACAGGGGTATGAGGTGCGAAGGACTCTCACACTGGATATATTGAAGAAGGTCATATTGGCACTTCAGAGCACATGCAGCAATGAATAGAGTTGTGGCTGTTCTCCGTGAATATGGTGTGATTGTTTTTTGGGGGATTTTCTGGCCACAGAGGAGGTAGGATCCAAAGTGTGGGAAGGCGTGCGGTGGGGGGACGTGACAATGCTTCCCTCGTCAGTACAGGCCTGGGTACTGCTTTCTAAAATGGACTAGTCAGGCAGGGGTATGAGTGACTTGATGGGGGAGTATCCAGATCAAGGTGTTTGCCTGCGTGTGAGGTGGTTGGCTCTGCGCCAGCGGAGGCCAGGGAAGGGACCGATTTTTCACTATGAGGATGATGCAAATATGTCTGCAGCGCAGTTTTTGGAGGTATAGCATAAGGCGGTCATGTTTCTGTGTTGCAGGGTGCATACATTTGGTACACATTCATTTTGTATCAGCATGGAGGTAGAAGCAGAAGCACAAGGCTGGTCTCCGGTTGCTATTAGGAGGGTGGGCGTTGGCATTCAGCCTGCTATAAACACTAATTGCATGCAGCTTTGCTCTTTGGCGAGCACGATTAACATGATTTTGTTTTCTCTAATGAAGTGGTATGGGTCTTTCAGGGGCCATATTGAGGTTTGGATATGTGGCCATTCAAATGTGAAGTGGGTGGCAAGACATGCAGACACACAGAAAGGCGGCCACCAGCTTGGATTGCCGGACATGTTAGGGCAGGTTAAATGGTTTGAAAAAGACAGCATGCAATAACATGAACTGCTACCAAAACTGAATGTATATGTGCCGATATATTACTTAGGCACCAATGAGGAAATCACTCAGTGAACGTAAAAGGTTTGGCACTCATCAACACAATGAAAAATTGTTTCATGGAAATTAAGGCTGCCTGGTCCAGCACAACAGTGAGCTTATGCCAAGGAGGCATTGGAGGGGTAAAACTAAACAGGGAGCAGTCGACAGAGCACGCAGGAAGGGTAGTAGGGAGTTTTGTAGGGCGACTGGTCTATATTTTCTCTAGCACCAGAATATTCAATACGAATCGGTGGAATTTTTAATGAATGATGGGTGCATCTTTTACTGTTTGGTGTTAAACTATGCAAAAACAACAAGTGATGGACGGAATGCTGAACATTGTCAAACACTCACCCCCAGTCATAGATCTGGGTTTAATCCATCGTTCTTTTGCTCACCATGCCACCCCAGATTGGACCCAGCCATATGCAAATCAGTCTTGACCCTGTTCCTCATGGGAACAGTCCAGACGGACCTGCCAAGCCAGGTCCTCACTGGACCGGAAACAAGCATTCTGGGACCGGTTTCGTGGTGTCACCCCTCATCAGCCAGAATAGCCTGAATCCAGTGGCATGGGAAGCACGGGACCCACGTCTGGGCATACCCTTCCCACTTAGGGCGAAAAAACAACAAGTGATGGACGGAATGCTGAACATTGTCAAACACTCACCCCCAGTCATAGATCTGGGTTTAATCCATCGTTCTTTTGCTCACCATGCCACCCCAGTTTGGACCCAGCCATATGCAAATCAGTCTTGACCCTGTTTGTCATGGGAACAGTCCAGACCGAACTGCCAAGCCAGGTCCTCACTGGACCGGAAACAAGCATCCTGGGACCGGTTTCGGGGTTTCACCCCTCATCAGCCAGACTAGCTTGAATCCAGTGGCATGGGAAGCACAGGACCCACGTCTGGGCATACCCTTCCCACTTAGGGCGACAAAGCAAAAACAACAAGTGATGGACGGAATGCTGAACATTGTCAAACACTCACCCCGAGTCATAGATCTGGGTTTAATCCATCGTTCTTTTGCTCACCATGCCACCCCAGTTTGGACCCAGCCATATGCAAATCAGTCTTGACCCTGTTCCTCATGGGAACAGTCCAGACCGAACTGCCAAGCCAGGTCCTCACTGGACCGGAAACAATCATCCTGGGACCGGTTTCGGGGTTTCACCCCTCATCAGCCAGACTAGCTTGAATCCAGTGGCATGGGAAGCACGGGACCCACGTCTGGGCATACCCTTCCCACTTAGGGCGACAAAGCAAAAACAACAAGTGATGGACGGAATGCTGAACATTGTCAAACACTCACCCCCAGTCATAGTTCTGGGTTTAATCCATCGTTCTTTTGCTCACCATGCCACCCCAGTTTGGACCCAGCCATATGCAAATCAGTCTTGACCCTGTTCCTCATGGGAACAGTCCAGACAGAACTGCCAAGCCAGGTCCTCACTGGACCGGAAACAAGCATCCTGGGACCGGTTTCGGGGTTTCACCCCTCATCAGCCAGACTAGCTTGAATCCAGTGGCATGGGAAGCACGGGACCCACGTCTGGGCATACCCTTCCCACTTAGGGCGACAAAGCAAAAACAACAAGTGATGGACGGAATGCTGAACATTGTCAAACACTCACCCCCAGTCATAGATCTTGGTTTAATCCATTGTTCTTTTGCTCACCATGCCACCCCAGTTTGGACCCAGCCATATGCAAATCAGTCTTGACCCTGTTCGTCATGGGAACAGTCCAGACCGAACTGCCATGCCAGGTCCTCACTGGACCGGAAACAAGCATCCTGGGACCGGTTTCTGGGTTTCACCCCTCATCAACCAGACTAGCCTGAATCCAGTGGCATGGGAAGCACGGGACCCACGTCTGGGCATACCCTTCCCACTTAGGGCGACAAAGCAAAAACAACAAGTGATGGACGGAATGCTGAATATTGTCAAACACTCACCCCCAGTCATAGATCTGGGTTTAATCCATCGTTCTTTTGCTCACCATGCCACCCCAGTTTGGACCCAGCCATATGCAAATCAGTCTTGACCCTGTTCCTCATGGGAACAGTCCAGACCGAACTGCCAAGCCAGGTCCTCACTGGACCGGAAACAAGCATCCTGGGACCGGTTTCGGGGTTTCACCCCTCATCAGCCAGACTAGCTTGAATCCAGTGGTATGGGAAGCACGGGACCCACGTCTGGGCATACCCTTCCCACTTAGGGAGACAAAGCAAAAACAACAAGTGATGGACGGAATGCTGAACATTGTCAAACACTCACCCCCAGTCATAGATCTGGGTTTAATCCATCGTTCTTTTGCTCACCATGCCACCCCAGTTTGGACCCAGCCATATGCAAATTAGTCTTGACCCTGTTCCTCATGGGAACAGTCCAGACCGAAGTGCCAAGCCAGGTCCTCACTGGACCGGAAACAAGCATCCTGGGACCGGTTTCGGGGTTTCACCCCTCATCAGCCAGGCTAGCTTGAATCCAGTGGCATGGGAAACACGGGACCCACGTCTGGGCATACCCTTCCCACTTAGGGCGACAAAGCAAAAACAACAAGTGATGGACGGAATGCTGAACATAGTCAAACACTCACCCCCAATCATAGATCTGGGTTTAATCCATCGTTCTTTTGCTCACCATACCACCCCAGTTTGGACCCAGCAATATGCAAATCAGTCTTGACCCTGTTCCTCATGGGAACAGTCCAGACCGAACTGCCAAGCCAGGTCCTCACTGGACCGGAAACAAGCATCCTGGGACCGGTTTCGGGGTTTCACCCCTCATCAGCCAGTCTAGCTTGAATCCAGTGGCATGGGAAGCACAGGACCCACGTCTGGGCATACCCTTCCCACTTAGGGTGACAAAGCAAAAACAAAAAGATGGACGGAATGCTGAACATTGTCAAACACTCACCCCCCAGTCATAGATCGGGGTTTAATCCATCTTTCTTTTGCTCACCATGCCACCCCAGTTTGGACCCAGCCATATGCAAATCAGTCTTGACCCTGTTCCTCATGAGAACAGTCCAGACTGAACTGCCAAGCCAGGTCCTCACTGGACCGGAAACAAGCATCCTGGGACCGGTTTCGGGGTTTCACCCCTCATCAGCCAGACTAGCTTGAATCCAGTGGCATGGGAAGCACGGGACCCACGTCTGGGCATACCCTTCCCACTTAGGGCGACAAAGCAAAAACAACAAGTGATGGACGGAAGGCTGAACATTGTCAAACACTCACCCCCAGTCATAGATCTGGGTTTAATCCATCGTTCTTTTGCTCACCATGCCACCCCAGTTTGCCATGCCACTGGATTCAAGCTAGCCTGGCTGATGAGGGGTGAAACCACAAAACCGGTCCCAGGATGCTTGTTTCCAGTCCAGGGAAGACCTGGCCTAGCAGTTCGGGCTGGACTGTTCCAATGGGGAACAGGGTCAAGACTGATTTGCATATGGCTGGGCCCAAACTGGAATGGCATGGGCAGCAAAAAAACTATGGATTTAGGCTCAGATCACTGTACTGGGGGTGAATGTTTGACAATGTTCAGCATTCCGTCCATCACTTGTTGTTTTTGCTTTGTCGCCCTAAGTGGGAAGGGTATGCCCAGACGTGGGTCCCGTGCTTCCCATGCCACTGGATTCAAGCTAGCCTGGCTGATGAGGGGTGAAACCCCAAAACCGGTCCCAGGATGTCTGTTTCCAGTCCAGGGAAGACCTGGCCTTGCAGTTCGGGCTGCACGGTTCCCATGGGGAAAGGGTCAAGACTGATTTGCATATGGCTGGGTCCAAACTGGAATGGCATGGGCAGCAAAAAAACGATGGATTTAGGCCCAGATCACTGTACTGGGGGTGAATGTTTGACAATGTTCAGCATTCCGTCCATCACTTATTGTTTTTTGCTTTGTTGCTCTAAGTGGGAAGGGTATGCCCATACGTGGGTCCCGTGCTTCCTATGCCACTGGATTCAAGTTAGCCTGGCTGATGAGGGTTGAAACCCCGAAACCGGTCCCAGGATGCTTGTTTCCAGTCCAGGGAAGACCTGGCCTAGCAGTTTGGGCTGGACTGTTCCCATGGGGAACAGGGTCAAGACTGATTTGCATATGGCTGGGTCCAAACTGGAATGGCATGGGCAGCAAAAAAACGATGGATTTAGGCCCAGATCACTCTACTGGGGGTGAATGTTTGACAATGTTCAGCATTCCGTCCATCTGTTGTTGTTTTGTCGCCCTAAGTGGGAAGGGTATGCCCAGATGTGGGTCCCGTGCTTCCCATGCCACTGGATTCAAGCTAGCCTGGCTGATGAGGGGTGAAACCCCGAAACCGGTCCCAGGATGCTTGTTTCCAGTCCAGGGAAGACCTGGCCTAGCAGTTCGGGCTGGACTGTTCCCATGGGGAACAGGGTCAAGACTGATTTGCATATGGCTGGGTCCAAACTGGAATGGCATGGGCAGCAAAAAAACGATGGATTTAGACCCAGATCACTGTACAGGGGGTGAATGTTTGACAATGTTCAGCATTCCGTCCATAACTTGTTGTTTTTGCTTTGTCGCCCTAAGTGGGAAGGGTATGCCCAGACGTGGGTCTCGTGCTTCCCATGCCACTGGATTCAAGCTAGCCTGGCTGATGAGGGGTGAAACCCCGAAACCGGTTCCAGGATGCTTGTTTTCAGTCTAGGGAAGACCTGGCCTAGCAGTTCGGGCTGGACTGTTCCCATGGGGAACAGGGTCAAGACTGATTTGCATATGGCTGGGTCCAAACTGGAATGGCATGGGCAACAACAAAAACGATGGATTTAGGCCCAGATCACTGTACTGGGGGTGAATGTTTGACAATGTTAAGAATTCCGTCCATCACTTGTTGTTTTTGCTTTGTCGCCCTAAGTGGGAAGGGTATGCCCAGACGTGGGTCCCGTGCTTCCCATGCCACTGGATTCAAGCTAGCCTGGCTGATGAGGGGTGAAACCCCGAAACCGGTCCCAGGATGCTTGTTTCCAGTCCAGGGAAGACCTGGCCTAGCAGTTCGGGCTGGACTGTTCCCATGGGGAACAGGGTCAAGACTGATTTGAATATGGCTGGGTCCAAACTGGAATGGCATGGGCAGCAAAAAAACGATGGATTTAGGACCTGATCACTGTACTGGGGGTGAATGTTTGACAATGTTCAGCATTCCGTCCATCACTTGTTGTTTTTGCTTTGTCGCCCTAAGTGTGAAGGGTATGCCCAGACGTGGGTCCCGTGCTTCCTATGCCACTGGATTCAAGCTAGCCTGGCTGATGAGGGGTGAAACCCCGAAACCGGTCCCAGGATGCTTGTTTCCAGTCCAAGGAAGACCTGGCCTAGCAGTTCGGGCTGGACTGTTGCCATGGGGAACAGGGTCAAGACTGATTTGCATATGGCTGGGTCCAAACTGGAATGGCATGGGCAGCAAAAAAACAATGGATTTAGGTCCAGATCACTGTACTGGGGGTAAATGTTTGACAATGTTCAGCATTCCGTCCATCACTTGTTGTTTTTGCTTTGTCGCCCTAAGTGTGAAGGGTATGCCCAGACGTGGGTCCCGTGCTTCCCATGCCACTGGATTCAAGCTAGCCTGGCTGATGAGGGGCGAAACCCCGAAACCGGGCCCAGGATGCTTGTTTCCAGTCCAGGGAAGACCTGGCCTAGCAGTTCAGGCTGGACTCTTCCCATGGGGAACAGGGTCAAGACTGATTTGCATATGGCTGGTTCCAAACTGGAAAGGCATGGGCAGCAAAAAAACAATGGATTTAGGCCCAGATCACTGTACTGGGGGTGAATGTTTGACAATGTTCAGCATTCCGTCCATCACTTGTTGTTTTTGCTTTGTCGCTCTAAGTGGGAAGGGTATGCCCAGACGTGGGTCCTGTGCTTCCCATGCCACTGGATTCAAGCTAGCCTGGCTGATGAGGGGTGAAACCCCGAAACCGGTCCCAGGATGCTTGTTTCCAGTCCAGAGAAGACCTGGCCTAGCAGTTCGGGCTGGACTGTTCCCATGGGGAACAGGGTCAAGACTGATTTGCATATGGCTGGGTCCAAACTGGAATGGCATGGGCAGCAAAAAAACGATGGATTTAGGCCCAGATCACTGTACTGGGGGTGAATGTTTCACAATGTTCAGCATTCCATCCATCACTTGTTGTTTTTGCTTTGTCGCCCTAAGTGGGAAGGGTATGCCCAGACGTGGGTCCCGTGCTTCCCATGCCACTGGATTCAAGCTAGCCTGCCTGCTGAGGGGTGAAACTCAAAAACCGGTCCCAGGATGCTTGTTTCCAGTCCAGGGAAGACCTGGCCTAGCAGTTCGGGCTGGACTGTTCCCATGGGGAACAGGGTCAAGACTGATTTGAATATGGCTGGGTCCAAACTGGAATGGCATGGGCAGCAAAAAAACGATGGATTTAGGACCTGATCACTGTACTGGGGGTGAATGTTTGACAATGTTCAGCATTCCGTCCATCACTTGTTGTTTTTGCTTTGTCGCCCTAAGTGGGAAGGGTATGCCCAGACGTGGGTCCCGTGTTTCCTATGCCACTGGATTCAAGCTAGCCTGGCCGATGAGGGGTGAAACCCCGAAACCGGTCCCAGGATGCTTGTTTCCAGTCCAGGGAAGACCTGGCCTAGCAGTTCGGGCTGGACTGTTCCCATGGGGAACAGGGTAAAGACTGATTTGCATATGGCTTGGTCCAAACTGTAATGGCATGGGCAGCAAAAAAACGATGGATTTAGGCCCAGATCATTGTACTGGGGGTGAATGTTTGACAATGTTCAGCATTCCGTCCATCACTTGTTGTTTTTGCTTTGTCGCCCTAAGTGGGAAGGGTATGCCCAGACGTGGGTCCCGTGCTTCCCATACCACTGGATTCAAGCTAGCCTGGCTGATGAGGGGCGAAACCCCGAAACCGGTCCCAGGATGCTTGTTTCCAGTCCAGGGAAGACCTGGCCTAGCAGTTCGGGCTGGACTGTTCCCATGGGGAACAGGGTCAAGACTGATTTGTATATGGCTGGGTCCAAACTGGAATGGCATGGGCAGCAAAAAAACGATGGATTTAGGCCCAGATCACTGTACTGGGTGTGAATGTTTCACAATGTTCAGCATTCCGTCCATCACTTGTTGTTTTTGCTTTGTCGCCCTAAGTGGGAAGGGTATGCCCAAACGTGGGTCCTGTGCTTTCCATGCCACTGGATTCAAGCTAGCCTGGCTGCTGAGGGGTGAAACTCAAAAACTGGTCCCAGGATGCTTGTTTCCAGTCCAGGGAAGACCTGGCCTAGCAGTTCGGGCTGGACTGTTCCCATGGGGAACAGGGTCAAGACTGATTTGCATATGGCTGGGTCCAAACTGGAATGGCATGGGCAGCAAAAAAACAATGGATTTAGGTCCAGATCACTGTACTGGGGGTGAATGTTTGACAATGTTCAGCATTCCGTCCATCACTTGTTGTTTTTGCTTTGTCGCCCTAAGTGGGAAGGGTATGCCCAGACGTGGGTCCCGTGCTTCCCATGCCACTGGATTCAAGCTAGCCTGGCTGATGAGGGGTGAAACCCCGAAACCAGTCCCAGGATGCTTGTTTCCAGTCCAGGGAAGACCTGGCCTAGGAGTTCGGGCTGGACTGTTCCCATGGGGAACAGGGTCAAGACTGATTTGAATATGGCTGGTTCCAAACTGGAATGGTATGGGCAGCAAAAAAACAATGGATTTAGGACCTGATCACTGTACTGGGGGTGAATGTTTGACAATGTTCAGCATTCCGTCCATCACTTGTTGTTTTTGCTTTGTCGCCCTAAGTGTGAAGGGTATGCCCAGACGTGGGTCCCGTGCTTCCCATGCCACTGGATTCAAGCTAGCCTGGCTGATGAGGGGTGAAACCCCGAAACCGGTCCCAGGATGCTTGTTTCCAGTCCAGGGAAGACCTGGCCTAGCAGTTCGGGCTGGACTGTTCCCATGGGGAACAGGGTCAAGACTGATTTGCATATGGCTGGGTCCAAACTGTAATGGCATGGGCAGCAAAAAAACGATGGATTTAGGCCCAGATCACTGTACTGGGGGTGAATGTTTGACAATGTTCAGCATTCCGTCCATCACTTGTTGTTTTTGCTTTGTCGCCCTAAGTGGGAAGGGTATGCCCAGACGTGGGTCCCGTGCTTCCCATGCCACTGGATTCAAGCTAGCCTGGCTGATGAGGGGCGAAACCCCGAAACCGGTCCAAGGATGCTTGTTTCCAGTCCAGGGAAGACCTGGTCTAGCAGTTCGGGCTGGACTGTTCCCATGGGGAACAGGGTCAAGACTGATTTGCATATGGCTGGGTCCAAACTGGAATGGCATGGGCAGCAAAAAAACGATGGATTTAGGCCCAGATCATTGTACTGGGGGTGAATGTTTCACAATGTTCAGCATTCCGTCCATCACTTGTTGTTTTTGCTTTGTCGCCCTAAGTGGGAAGGGTATGCCCAGACGTGGGTCCTGTGCTTTCCATGCCACTGGATTCAAGCTAGCCTGGCTGCTGAGGGGTGAAACTCAAAAACCGGTCCCAGGATGCTTGTTTCCAGTCCAGGGAAGACCTGGCCTAGCAGTTCGGGCTGGACTGTTGCCATGGGGAACTGGGTCAAGACTGATTTGCATATGGCTGGGTCCAAACTGGAATGGCATGGGCAGCAAAAAAACAATGGATTTAGGTCCAGATCACTGTACTGGGGGTGAATGTTTGACAATGTTCAGCATTCCGTCCATCACTTGTTGTTTTTGCTTTGTCGCCCTAAGTGTGAAGGGTATGCTCAGACGTGGGTCCCGTGCTTCCCATGCCACTGGATTCAAGCTAGCCTGGCTGATGCGGGGTGAAACCCCGAAACCGGTCCCAGGATGCTTGTTTCCAGTCCAGGGAAGACCTGGCCTAGCAGTTCGGGCTCGACTGTTCCCATGGGGAACAGGGTCAAGACTGATTTGCATATGGCTGGTTCCAAACTGGAATAGCATGGGCAGCAAAAAAACAATGGATTTAGGCCCAGATCACTGTACTGGGGGTGAATGTTTGACAATGTTCAGCATTCCGTCCATCACTTGTTGTTTTTGCTTTGTCACCCTAAGTGGGAAGGGTATGCCCAGACGTGGGTCCTGTGCTTCCCATGCCACTGGATTCAAGTTAGCCTGGCTGATGAGGGGTGAAACCCAGAATCCGATCCCAGGATGCTTGTTTCCAGTCCAGGGAAGACCTGGCCTAGCAGTTTGGGCTGGACTGTTCCCATGGGGAACAGGGTCAAGACTGATTTGCATATGGCTGGGTCCAAACTGGAATAGCATGGGCAGCAAAAAAACGATGGATTTAGGCCCAGATCACTGTACTGGGGGTGAATGTTTGACAATGTTCAGCATTCCGTCCATCACTTGTTGTTTTTGCTTTGTCGCTCTAAGTGGGAAGGGTATGCCCAGACGTGGGTCCTGTGCTTCCCATGCCACTGGATTCAAGCTAGCCTGGCTGATGAGGGGTGAAACCCCGAAACCGGTCCCAGGATGCTTGTTTCCAGTCCAGAGAAGACCTGGCCTAGCAGGTCGGGCTGGACTGTTCCCATGGGGAACAGGGTCAAGACTGATTTGCATATGGCTGGGTCCAAACTGGAATGGCATGGGCAGCAAAAAAACGATGGATTTAGGCCCAGATCACTGTACTGGGGGTGAATGTTTCACAATGTTCAGCATTCCATCCATCACTTGTTGTTTTTGCTTTGTCGCCCTAAGTGGGAAGGGTATGCCCAGACGTGGGTCCCGTGCTTCCCATGGCACTGGATTCAAGCTAGCCTGGCTGATGAGGGGTGAAACCCCGAAACCGGTCCCAGGATGCTTGTCTCCAGTCCAGGGAAGACCTGGCTTAGCAGTTCGGGCTGGACTGTTCCCATGGGGAACAGGGTCAAGACTGATTTGCATATGG
The DNA here is from genome assembly GCF_031143425.1 of Pleurodeles waltl. Lineage (NCBI taxonomy): Eukaryota > Metazoa > Chordata > Amphibia > Caudata > Salamandridae > Pleurodeles > Pleurodeles waltl. Next base: position 224,722,036 of record NC_090438.1, read on the forward strand.
CGGGGTCCAAACTTGAATGGCATGGGCAGCAAAAAAACGATGGATTTAGGCTCTGATCACTGTACTGGGGGTGAATGTTTGACACTGTTCAGCATTCCGTCCATCACTTGTTGTTTTTGCTTTGTCGCCCTAAGTGGAAAGGGTAAGCCCAGACGTGGGTCCCGTGCTTCCCATGCCACTGGATTCAAGCTAGCCTGGCTGATGAGGGGTGAAACCCCGAAACCGGTCCCAGGATGCTTGTTTCCAGTCCAGGGAAGACCTGGCCTAGCAGTTCGGGCTGGAATGTTCCCATGGGGAACAGGGTCAAGACTGATTTGCATATGGCTGGGTCCAAACTGGAATGACATGGGCAGCAAAAAAACGATGGATTTAGGTCCAGATCACTGTACTGGGGGTGAATGTTTGACAATGTTCAGCATTCCGTCCATCACTTGTTGTTTTTGCTTTGTCGCCCTAAGTGGGAAGGGAATGCCCAGACGTGGGACCCGTGCTTCCCATGCCACTAGATTCAAGCTAGCCTGGCTGATGAGGGGTGAAACCCCGAAACCGGTCCCAGGATGCTTGTTTCCAGTCCAGGGAAGACCTGGCCTAGTAGTTTGGGCTGGACTGTTCCCATGGGGAACAGCGTCAAGACTGATTTGCATATGACTGGGTCCAAACTGCAATGGCATGGGCAGCAAAAAACGATGGATTTAGGCCCAGATTACTGTACAGGGGGTGAATGTTTGACAATGTTCAGCATTCCGTCCATCACTTGTTGTTTTTGCTTTGTCAACCTAAGTGGGAAGGGTATGCCCAGACGTGGGTCCCGTGCTTCCCATGCCACTGGATTCAAGCTAGCCTGGCTGATGAGGGGTGAAACCCTGAATCTGGTCCCAGGATGCTTGTTTCCAGTCCAGGGAAGACCTGGCCTAGCAGTTCGGGCTGGACTGTTCCCATGGGGAACAGGGTCAAGACTGATTTGCATATGGCTGGGTCCAAACTGGAATGGCATGGGCAGCAAAAAAACGATGGATTTAGGCCCAGATCACTGTACTGGGGGTGAATGTTTGACAATGTTCAGCATTCCGTCCATCACTTGTTGTTTTGCTTTGTCGCCCTAAGTGGGAAGGGTATGCCCAGACGTGGGTCCCGTGCTAACCGGTGCCAGGATGCTTGTTTCCAGTCCAGGGAAGACCTGGTCTAGCAGTTTGGGCTGGACTGTTCCCATGGGGAACAGGGTCAAGACTGATTTGCATATGGGTGGGTCCAAACTGGAATGGCATGGGCAGCAAAAAAACGATGGATTTAGGCCCAGATCACTGTACTGGGGGTGAATGTTTGACAATGTTCAGCATTCCGTCCATCACTTGTTGTTTTTGCTTTGTCGCCCTAAGTGGGAAGGGTAAGCCCAGACGTGGGTCCCGTGCTTCCCATGCCACTGGATTCAAGCTAGCCTGGCTGATGAGGGGTGAAACCCCGAAACCGGTCCCAGGATGCATGTTTCCAGTCCAGGGAAGACCTGGCCTAGCAGTTCGGGCTGGACTGTTCCCATGGGGAACAGGGTCAAGACTGATTTGCATATGGCTGGGTCCAAACTGGAATGGCATGGGCAGTAAAAAAACGATGGATTTAGGTCCAGATCACTGTACTGGGGGTGAATGTTTGACAATGTTCAGCATTCCGTCCATCACTTGTTGTTTTTGCTTTGTCGCCCTAAGTGGGAAGGGTAAGCCCAGACGTGAAACCCCGAAACCGGTCCCAGGATTCTTATTTCCTGTCCAGGGAAGACCTGGCCTAGCAGTTCGGGCTGGACTGTTCCTATGGGGAACAGGGTCAAGACTGATTTGCATATGGCTGGGTCCAAACTGGAATGGCATGGGCAGCAAAAAAACGATGGATTTAGGCCCAGATCACTGTACTGGGTGTGAATGTTTGACAATGTTCAGCATTCCGTCCATCACTTGTTGTTTTTGCTTTGTCGCCCTAAGTGGGAAGGGTATACCCAGACGTGGGTCCCGTGCTTCCCATGCCACTGGATTCAAGCTAGCTTGGCTGATGAGGGATGAAACCCCGAAACCGGTCCCAGGATGCTTGTTTTCAGTCCAGGGAAGACCTGGCCTAGCAGTTCGGGCTGGACTGTTCCCATGGGGAACAGGGTCAAGATTGATTTGCATATGGCTGGGTCCAAACTGGAATGGCATGGGCAGCAAAAAACGATGGATTTAGGCCCAGATTACTGTACTGGGGGTGAATGTTTGACAATGTTAAGAATTCCGTCCATCACTTGTTTTTGCTTTGTCGCCCTAAGTGGGAGGGGTATGCCCAGACGTGGGTCCCGTGCTTCCCATGCCACTGGATTCAAGCTAGCCTGGCTGATGAGGGGTGAAACCCCGAAACCGGTCCCAGGATGCTTGTTTCCAGTCCAGGGAAGACCTGGCCTAGCAGTTCGGGCTGGACTGTTCCCATGGGGAACAGGGTCAAGACTGATTTGCATATGGCTGGGTCCAAACTGGAATGGCATGGGCAGCAAAAAAACGATGGATTTAGGCCCAGATCACTGTACTGGGGGTGAATGTTTGACAATGTTCAGCATTCCGTCCATCACTTGTTGTTTTTGCTTTGTCGCCCTAAGTGGGAAGGGTATGCCCAGACGTGGGTCCCGTGATTCCCATGCCACTGGATTCAAGCTAGCCTGGCTGATGAGGTGCGAAACCCCGAAACCGGTCCCAGGATGCTTGTTTCCAGTCCAGGGAAGACCTGGCCTAGCAGTTCGGGCTGGACTGTTCCCATGGGGAACAGGGTCAAGACTGATTTGCATATGGCTGGGTCCAAACTGGAATGGCATGGGCAGCAAAAAAACGATGGATTTAGGCCCAGATCACTGTACTGGGGGTGAATGTTTCACAATGTTCAGCATTCCGTCCATCACTTGTTGTTTTTGCTTTGTCGCCCTAAGTGGGAAGGGTATGCCCAGACGTGGGTCCTGTGCTTTCCATGCCACTGGATTCAAGCTAGCCTGGCTGCTGAGGGGTGAAACTCAAAAACCGGTCCCAGGATGCTTGTTTCCAGTCCAGGGAAGACCTGGCCTAGCAGTTCGGGCTGGACTGTTCCCATGGGGAACAGGGTCAAGACTGATTTGCATATGGCTGGGTCCAAACTGGAATGGCATGGGCAGCAAAAAAACAATGGATTTAGGCCCAGATCACTGTACTGGGGGTGAATGTTTGACAATGGTCAGCATTCCGTCCATCACTTGTTGTTTTTGCTTTGTCGCCCTAAGTGTGAAGGGTATGCTCAGACGTGGGTCCCGTGCTTCCCATGCCACTGGATTCAAGCTAGCCTGGCTGATGAGGGGCGAAACCCCGAAACCGGTCCCAGGATGCTTGTTTCCAGTCCAGGGAAGACCTGGCCTAGCAGTTCGGGCTGGACTGTTCCCATGGGGAACAGGGTCAAGACTGATTTGCATATGGCTGGTTCCAAACTGGAATGGCATGGGCAGCAAAAAAACAATGGATTTAGGCCCAGATCACTGTAATGGGGGTGAATGTTTGACAATGTTCAGCATTCCGTCCATCACTTGTTGTTTTTGCTTTGTCGCCCTAAGTGGGAAGGGTATGCCCAGACGTGGGTCCTGTGCTTCCCATGCCACTGGATTCTAGCTAGCCTGGCTGATGAGGGGTGAAACCCCGAAACCGGTCCCAGGATGCTTGTTTCCAGTCCAGGGAAGACCTGGCCTAGCAGTTCGGGCTGGACTGTTCCCATGGGGAACAGGGTCAAGACTGATTTGCATATGGCTGGGTCCAAACTGGAATAGCATGGGCAGCAAAAAAACGATGGATTTAGGCCCAGATCACTGTACTGGGGGTGAATGTTTGACAATGTTCAGCATTCCGTCTATCACTTGTTGTTTTTGCTTTGTCGCCCGAAGTGGGAAGGGGATGCTCAGACGTGGGTCCCGTGCTTCCCATGCCACTGGATTCAAGCAAGCCTGGCTGATGAGGGGTGAAACCCCGAAACCGGTCCCAGGATGCTTGTTTCCAGTCCAGGGAAGACCTGGCCTAGCAGTTCGGGCTGGACTGTTCCCATGGGGAACAGGGTCAAGACTGATTTGCATATGGCTGGTTCCAAACTGGAATGGCATGGGCAGCAAAAAAACAATGGATTTAGGCCCAGATTACTGTACTGGGGGTGAATGTTTGACAATGTTCAGCATTCCGTCCATCACTTGTTGTTTTTGCTTTGTCACCCTAAGTGTGAAGGGTATGCCCAGACGTGGGTCCCGTGCTTCCCATGCCACTGGATTCAAGCTAGCCTGGCTGATGAGGGGTGAAACCCCGAATCCGATCCCAGGATGCTTGTTTCCAGTCCAGGGAAGACCTGGCCTAGCAGTTCGGGCTGGACTGTTCCCTTGGGGAACAGGGTCAAGACTGATTTGCATATGGCTGGGTCCAAACTGGAATGGCATGGGCAGCAAAAAAATGATGGATTTAGGCCCAGATCACTGTACTGGGGGTTAATGTTTGACAATGTTCAGCATTCCGTCCATCACTTGTTGGGCATACGTGGGTCCTGTGCTTCCCATGCCACTGGATTCAAGCTAGCCTGGCTGATGAGGGGTGAAACCCCGAAACCGGTCCCAGGATGCTTGTTTCCAGTCCAGAGAAGACCTGGCCTAGCAGTTCGGGCTGGACTGTTCCCATGGGGAACAGGGTCAAGACTGATTTGCATATGGCTGGGTCCAAACTGGAATGGCATGGGCAGCAAAAAAACGATGGATTTAGGCCCAGATCACTGTACTGGGGGTGAATGTTTCACAATGTTCAGCATTCCGTCCATCACTTGTTGTTTTTGCTTTGTCGCCCTAAGTGGGAAGGGTATGCCCAGACGTGGGTCCCGTGCTTCCCATGCCACTGGATTCAAGCTAGCCTGGCTGATGAGGGGTGAAACCCCGAAACTGGTCCCAGGATGCTTGTCTCCAGTCCAGGGAAGACCTGGCTTAGCAGTTCGGGCTGGACTGTTCCCATGGGGAACAGGGTCAAGACTGATTTGCATATGGCTGGGTCCAAACTGGAATGGCATGGGCAGCAAAAAAACGATGGATTTAGACTCTGATCACTGTACTGGGGGTTAATGTTTAACAATGTTCAGCATTCCGTCCATCACTTGTTGTTTTTGCTTTGTCGTCCTAAGTGGGAAGGGTATGCCCAGACGTGGGTCCCGTGCTTCCCATGCCACTGGATTCAAGCTAGCCTGGCTGATGAGGGGTGAAACCCCGAAACCGGTCCCAGGATGCTTGTTTCCAGTCCAGGGAAGACCTGGCCTAGCAGTTCGGGCTGGACTGTTCCCATGGGGAACAGGGTCAAGACTGATTTGCACATGGCTGGGTCCAAACTGGAATGGCATGGGCAGCAAAAAAACGATGGATTTAAGCCCAGATCACTGTACTGGGGGTGAATGTTTGACAATGTTCAGCATTCCGTCCATCACTTGTTGTTTTGCTTTGTCGCCCTAAGTGGGAAGGGTATGTCCAGACGTGGGTCCCGTGCTAACCGGTCCCAGGATGCTTGTTTCCAGTCCAGGGAAGACCTGGCCTAGCAGTTTGGGCTGGACTGTTCCCATGGGGAACAGGGTCAAGACTGATTTGCATATGGGTGGGTCCAAACTGGAATGGCATGGGCAGCAAAAAAACGATGGGTTTAGGCCCAGATCACTGTACTGGGGGTGAATGTTTGACAATGTTCAGCATTCCGTCCATCACTTGTTGTTTTTGCTTTGTCGCCCTAAGTGGGAAGGGTAAGCCCAGACGTGGGTCCCGTGCTTCCCATGCCACTGGATTCAAGCTAGCCTGGCTGATGAGGGGTGAAACCCCGAAACCGGTCCCAGGATGCTTATTTCCAGTCCAGGGAAGACCTGGCCTAGCAGTTCGGGCTGGACTGTTCCCATGGGGAACAGGGTCAAGACTGATTTGCATATGGCTGGGTCCAAACTGGAATGGCATGGGCAGCAAAAAAACGATGGATTTAGGCCCAGATCACTGTACTGGGGGTGAATGTTTGACAATGTTCAGCATTCCGTCCATCACTTGTTGTTTTTGCTTTGTTGCCCTAAGTGGGAAGGGTATGCCCAGACGTGGGTCCCGTGCTTCCCATGCCACTGGATTCAAGCTAGCCTGGCTGATGAGGGATGAAACCCCGAAACCAGTCCCAGGATGCTTGTTCCCAGTCCAGGGAAGACCTGGCCTAGCAGTTCGGGCTGGACTGTTCCCATGGGGAACAGGGTCAAGACTGATTTGCATATGGCTGGGTCCAAACTGGAATGGCATGGGCAGCAAAAAACGATGGATTTAGGCCCAGATTACTGTACAGGGGTGAATGTTTGACAATGTTCAGCATTCCGTCCATCACTTTTTGTTTTTGCTTTGTCAACCTAAGTGGGAAGGGCATGCCCAGACGTGGGTCCCGTGCTTCCCATGCCACTGGATTCAAGCTAGCCTGGCTGATGAGGGGTGAAACCCTGAATCCGGTCCCAGGATGCTTGTTTCCAGTCCAGGGAAGACCTGGCCTAGCAGTTCGGGCTGGACTGTTCCCATGGGGAACAGGGTCAAGACTGATTTGCATATGGCTGGGTCCAAGCTGGAATGGCATGGGCAGCAAAAAAACGATGGATTTAGGCCCAGATCACTGTACTGGGGGTGAATGTTATACAATGTTCAGCATTCCGTCCATCACTTGTTGTTTTTGCTTTGTTGCCCTAAGTGGGAAGGGTATGCCTAGACGTGGGTCCCGTGCTTCCCATGCCACTGGATTCAAGCTACCCTGGCTGATGAGGGGTGAAACCCCGAAACCGGTCCCAGGATGCTTGTTTCCAGTCCAGGGAAGACCTGGCCTAGCAGTTCGGGCTGGACTGTTCCCATGGGGAACAGGGTCAAGACTGATTTGCATATGGCTGGGTCCAAACTGGAATGGCATGGGCAGGAAAAAAACAATGGTTTTAGGCCCAGATCACTGTACTGGGGGTGAATGTTTGACAATGTTCAGCATTCCGTCCATCACTTGTTGTTTTTGTGGTGTTGAACTATACCTTATGCAAATACGGGATATCATTGCAGACTTGTTGCATATGTCAGTTGGAATGAGAGGGAGAGGAGTAAGGGGGGTTATTTAGGGGAACAGAAAAAGGTTTGGGGGGTTTCTGGTAGCAGGTTCCTGGTAAGTTAATGAGTTATAACAGGAGCAAAAGTTGTTCAGTTAAATACATATATGAGAATTTGTAGGGTTTGAGAGGAGTTGGGGTAATCAAATGGAGGATTAGAACAAAGTCATACAGCACATCCTGGAGACAAGAAGTGGGGGATGCAGTGATATGAGTGGTGAGAGTGGTGTATGGAAGTTTGATTGACAGGATTAGGAAGGGATAATTAGGGAAGGGGAAGGATCTTTGGATATTGGATAGTTATGATTAGGTGTAGTGAGGCCTGGCAAATATTTGGATATAAGGCATTAAAGCCAGAGGTTTGAATTAACTTAGGTTTCTACCTGTCTCATTAAAGCAGCCTGTTGCATACTAATGGGAGTCTATGGTTATTGGATTTGCCCTCCTGCACAGTACCCATCTGCCTTATATCCCCTCCAGAGTTTCAGGTGAGTCGTAGGGTCCACGGCTTAGGGATGAGCTGATTGACCATTTTGTTTGGCTAAGTTGGGTGGAGGGTAAAGCACAGGCGATCGTTAGTGGATGCCATATTATTGGTACACTCTTCCTGCTAGGGTCAGTTGGAGCCATTGAAAAATTGTCACACCCTCACTTCCCCATTTATTTTCTTTAATGAGACAGGTAGCATATGTAGGGGTTGGGGTGCAACAGCTATTGTAATTTGGGCATTTTGTTATCGGGGTGTTTTTGTTGCTGACGGTGAGCAGGTACAGAGGGCAGGCTCTTCGTACGTTAATGAGTTATAACAGTGGAAAATGTTGCTCAGTTAAATACATAGATTAGAATTTGGAGGGGCAGGTAAGGGTCATGGTAATGGAATGAAGGATTAGGGCAAAGTCATAGAGCAGATCCTGGAGACCGAAGTGGGGATCCAGTGATATGAGTAGTGAGATGGTGTATGGAAGTTTGATTGACAGAATTGTGAAGGGATGGTTAGGGGAGGGGAAAGGATCCTTGGATAGTTATGATTATGTATAGTAAGGCCAGAAAGTATTAGGATGTAAAACATTAAAGCCAAAGGTTTGTTTTAACTTAGGAATGCACCTCTCTCATTAAAGCAGCCTTTTGCACACTAGTGGGAATACATAGGGGGTCATTCTGACCCTGGCGGTCATTGACCGCCAGGGTCAACGACCGCGAGAGCACCGCCAACAGGCTGGCGGTGCTCTCAAGGGCATTCTGACCGCGGCGGTTTGGCCGCGGTCAGAAAGGGAAAACCGGCGGTCACCCGCCGGTTTTCCGCTGCCCTTAGGAATCCTCCATGGCGGCGCAGCTTGCTGGCCGCCATGGGGATTCCGACACCCCATACCGCCATTCTGTTCCTGGCGGTTCGGCCGCCAGGAACAGGATGGCGGTATGGGGTGTCGTGGGGCCCCTGGGGGCCCCTGCAGTGCCCATGCCAATGGCATGGGCACTGCAGGGGCCCCCGTAAGAGGGCCCCACAAAGAATTTCAGTGTCTGCTTAGCAGACACTGAAATTCGCGATGGGTGCAACTGCACCCGTCGCACCCTTCCCACTCCGCCGGCTCCAGCCCAGCGGGAAACACAGAATCACTGCGGCGGTCTTCGGACCGCGGAGCAGTGTTCTGGAGGGGGAACTCTGGCGGGCGGCCTCCGCCGCCCGACAGAGTTAGAATGACCCCCAAAGTTGTTTGATGCGCCATCCCACCTGAGAGTGTTCTATCTGTACCTTATAGCTGAAAAAATTAATGATACACTGAGTGTTGCATGTTACATGAAGCGTGACCCAATCCAACGCCTTTCATGCACCCACATACCTCTAGATGTCCCTGGGACGGCGATGCTGTACACTCAACATCCACCATGAAGTTCCAGTGCTTAATGGAGAAAGCCACTGTAAAAAAGGGCCAATGGGGGTTTGTCAACTTATGAACATAAACCGCAATGGAGAAAAGACTACATTGTCTACTACTAGGAGTTTAAAGCTTGATAGATAAAAAAAGATTTACGATGTTAACATTCTGGAAACACACCAATATATAACTCTTAGGGCCATATTTATACTTTTTGACGCAAAACTGCGCTAACGCAGTTTTGCGCCCAAAAATTTAGCGCCGGCTAACGCCATTCTGAAGCGCCATGCGGGCGCTGTATTTATTGAATGACGTTAGCCGGCGTTAGTCGACCGGCGCTGCCTGGTGTGCGTGAAAAAAAAACACGTACACCAGGCAGCGCCGGCGTAGGGAAAAATGGCGTTTGGGCGTCCCAAAATGGGGCAAGTCAGGCTGAGGCAAAAAAATCATCTTAACCCGATTTGCGCCATTTTTTTTTGGCGCCCAGACGCCATTAACATGACTCCTGTCTTAGCAAAGACAGGAGTCTTGCCCCCTTGCCCAATGGCCATGCCCAGGGGACTTCTGTCCCCTGGGCATGGTCATTGGGCATAGTGGCATGTAGGGGGGCACAAATCAGGCCCCCCAATGCCACAAATTTTTTTTAAAAAAAAACTTACCACAACTTACCTTTTCTTCCCTGGGATGGGTCCCTCCAGCCTTGGGTGTCCTCCTGGGGTGGGCAAGGGTGGCAGGGGGTGTCCCTGGGGGCTTGGGAGGGCACCTCTTGGCTCATTCTGAGCCCCCAGGTCCCTTAACGCCTGCCCTGACCCAGGCGCTAAAATCTGGCGCAAATGCGGGTTTTTTAGTCCTGCCCACTCCCGGGCGTCATTTTTGCCCGGGAGTATAAATCCGACGCAATAGCATTGGAGTCATTTTTTAAGACGGGAACGCCTACCTTGCATATCATTAACGCCAGGAAGGTGTTCACGGAAAAAAATGACGCTAACTCCATGAACTTTGGCGCTAGACGCGTCTAACGCCAAAGTATAAATATGGAGTTAGTTTTGCGTCGAATTTGCGTCAAAAAAAACGACGCAAATTCGGCACAAACGGAGTATAAATATGCCCCTTAATGTGGTAAAGACTCTCATCTAAACTGTGTACAGAATAATGTATACTGTAAAGTGTAAACATTAGAAAATGGCAATCGACCCACAAAGTGTATATTGTTCTCGACCTTTACTCGCAAACAACTAAAAAAACTGTGACCACATTTGCAAGTACAAAAGATGGCAATTGAGGACTATTACAAATAATTTGTGATGTGAAATGTCTAAAGGAACAACAGTAAAAGTTCCACCAAATAGTGACAGAAATTCTTCACGGCAGAGCATATAACATGTGGTACTTACAGCAAGAAAGAAATTATAACATAAAAAAACATACATGCTTGAGACATGGCATATAACCATCAAATGCATGAATGATACATCACTCACTTTGTGTTGTGAGAAAGATTAGCACAACTCTATCCTGTGATTGGCACTTAAAAGGGTCCACATAATCAACAAGACACTAATGTATGGAACAGATGAATTGGAGTGAAGTGTTGCCTACATAAACTATGGGACTCTCTGGGGTTAACGGAAAATAATAATGAAATAATAGTGCCTGAGGGAATCCTTGGCCTTCCAGAACCACTATGAATATATAAGACAAGCTTCTATAAAAAGCAGAACCTCTCTAGTTTATTGAGGCCTTTGGGATGAAGACTGTCCAAGTATTTGATTGAAACTCTTTCCTGCAGTGTGTATTGATTGTAAGATAATATAATGGATTCCAAAATTGTAAATCACAGTTGCGCAGTACTGTGGTTCTTATCATGCCAATGAGCAACCAAACACAAGTTTCAGTTTTTATTTCTCATCATGCTGTTGTGTTCGGTAATGCATACTTTAATTTTCCTCTCTGTCTTGCCTACATACAGCCACCCACAAGGGAATTTAATAGCACAGATTACTCTGATGTGCTGCAATCTGACGTGTGCTGCAATGTCACTGGTTGTCCCGCCTGTGGGCGTGCTAGAGTGTCACCTATCATGACATTATCACAGTGAATGTAATCATGCCACTTTCTCAAACTCTTGTGAACAGAGAACACACTTTGGGAGTCATCATGACCCCGGCGGTCGGTGGAAATGTGGCAGTAGTACTGCCAACAGGCTGGCTGTACATACCGCCACATTATGACATTGGCGAGTTGCCTGAAGCCAACCCGTCAATGTACCACATTGACCGTCATGGTGGTAGCAGCTGCTGGGCTGAAGATAACAATCTACAGCCTGGCGGCCGTTACTGTCCCGCTGGTGGCATTATGACCCTGCCTACCGCCTTGGTTTTCGTGGCGTTCGTAACACCATTAAAACCATGGCTGTAGGCCCTGCCAGTCACAGGAAATTCCTTTCACTGGTAGGAGGCCCACCCACCCCCCCCAACACTCCCCAGATAACCTCCTCTCCATCCACGCTCCCCCCTTCCAAACCTTCTCCCCATACATGCACACTCACAGGCACACACCATGCATTCACACACTCACTCACACAGGCATACACGCATGCATCCATTCATTCACGCACACATGCATACACACATCTAAACTTACACTCAGACATGCATTCACATTTCCATTCATTCATGCACTCTCACACATGGACACACACGCAAGCAACACTACACACTCATTCGCATGCACGCACACACTCACACATTCATGCACACACACCCCCACACACACAACACTCCTGACCCCCTCCCCTGTCAGAAACCTGACTTACCTGAATCCAGGGGGTCTTCGGGCAGGGGCGCCAGCAGAACACCGCCAGGCCGTATTATTTGTCATAATACGACTGGTGCGGTCTACTGGCGTGGTGCTGCTGGTGGTAGCAGCGCCACCTTAACCCCATCTGCCAGCATGGCTACAGCCAGATTTCCACCCTTCTTGTGGCAGAAATCCAGCTGTGGTCATGTTATGGCAGACGGATGTTAGCCATGGCGGTGGTCTTTTGGCATCTGTTGCCACGGTAGGTGGTACTTACCGCCAAAGTTATATTGTAGGCCTTTGTTTGGTGAATGATAGGGTCTCCTTGAGATTTTTAGTGCAGGTGTATGGAAAGATTTGCTGGAAAACACACCATTGAAATCCAATTATGACTGAAAAAGTTTCCAACAATGACAGATAATCCACTTAATTGCTGTAGATTTAGTACAAAACTTGGAAATGAAAACCTCCCGGGTTGTTTTGGCAGGTGCTTCTGGCTGTATCTGGGATGGCCGGTCCATGGAATGAACTCTTACTAATGCATGTCCCAAGGTCTGATCTGGATAATCCTGTAGTGATGCTTCTAAGATGTGTGTACTGGGGTAGAGATAGATGTAGTTTAAGTGAAGGTGTATGGAAGCTACTAAACAACAAGGAGTAATTGTGGTCTGTAGATTTCCTGTATACCCTCATTGAGAGACCTTCTACAGTCAGATCTCATTCAACATCCAGATGAGAGATGCTGATTCTGTGTACAGAGTGTGTGAATTAAATCGTTGGTTTGCATTGAGTAAGGCTAATGATCTGCTGTTCCAGGAGATCTCTGAGACCTCACTAAATCAGAAAAATGTTGTTGATGTATCTACAGTACATGATCACATGTTCTTCCTAAGTCATGGGGGTAAATGCAAACTGCTCCTCAAATTTAGCCATAAAACTATGAGCATAACTATGGGCTCCTATTTATACAAATAAAACTTCTTAGCCATGGGTCAAATTGTACACAAGGAGAAAATTAATTCAGCTATTTTATTTGTCGTGTGAGCCTTTGGGCATTTTTGTAGTGCATTGTGGGGCTACTACACTTGTGTAAGTATACTAGCTTCATATTAAAGGTTTATTTTGTCAGGTGGAATTTGTAGTTGATATGCCTGTGACATGTTTTTAAAGGCTACTTTAGTAGGTGACAGTGAGCAGTGTAGGTGCACTAGTAGCATTATGGGGCATATTTATACTCCGTTTGCGCCGAATTTGCATCGTTTTTTTCGACGCAAATTCGACGCAAAACTAACTCCATATTTATACTTTGGCGTTAGACGCGTCTAGCGCCAAAGTTCATGGAGTTAGCGTAATTTTTTTGCATGAACACCTTCCTTGCGTTAATGATATGCAAGGTAGGCATTCCCGTCTTAAAAAATGACTCCGATGCATATGCGTCGTATTTATACTCCCGGGCAAAAATGATGCCCGGGAGTGGGCGGGTCTAAAAAACCTGCATTTGCGCCGGATTTTAGCGCCTGGGTCAGGGCAGGCGTTAAGGGACCTGTGGGCTCAGAATGAGCCCAGAGGTGCCCTCCCCTGCCCCCAGGTACACCCCCTGCCACCTTTGCCCACCCCAGGAGGACACCCAAGGATGGAGGGACCCACCCCAGGGACATTAAGGTAAGTCCAGGTAAGTATTTTTTTTAATTTTTTTTGTGGCATAGGGGGGCCTGATTTGTGCCCCCCTACATGCCACTATGCCCAATGACCATGCCCAGGGGACAGAAGTCCCCTGGGCATGGCCATTGGGCAAGGGGGCATGACTCCTGTCTTTGCTAAGACAGGAGTCATTTCAATGGGGGATGGGCATCGTAAAAAAATGGCGCAAATCGGGTTGTGGCGATTTTTTTGCCTCAGCCTGACTTGCACCATTTGTGGACGTCCATACGCCATTTTCCCCCTACGCCGGCTCTGCCTGGTGTACGTCGTTTTTTTCAAGGCACACCAGACAGCGCTGCCGGCTAACGCCGGCTAACGTCATTTAATAAATACGGCGCCCGCATGGCGCTTCAGAATGGCGTTAGCCGGCGCTAATTTGTTTGGCGCAAAACTGTGTTAGCGCAATTTTGCGTCAAAAAGTATAAATATGGCCCTTAATTTAAAGGCATTGTGTACTTCTAGTACCAATTTTCTACGGACCTGGAAGCAAAGTAAATGCGTCAATTGGGTACAGAGCGTAAGCACTTTAGCACTAGTAAGAAGTGCTAATATACACAGAGGGGGTTATTACAACTTTGGAGGAGGTGTTAATCTGTCCCAAAAGTGACAGTAAAGTGACGGATATACCACCAGCCGTATTACGAGTCCATTATATCCTATGGAACTCGTAATACGGCTGGTGGTATATCCGTCACTTTTGGGACGGATTAACACCTCCTCCAAAGTTGTAATAACCCCCAGTCCTAAAATCCAACAAAAAATGGTTCAGAAAACAGGAAGGGTGAAGGCCAAGGTTTGGGGGTTACCGTGCAGAAAGTGCTAGGTACAAAAGAGGGGAGTAAGAGAGGTGAATTAGCAAAAAACTGTGAGGTAAATTGAGACACTGGCTGGCAAGGGTGTGGTGTGATAGATGAAGTATGAGGTAGAAATAAGGTATACAGAATGGTGAGTTAGAGATTGGTAAACTTGCTGGTGAATGACACAAATTTCAAATAAAAAATACTGTGTACTTAAATGGTGTGTCATTAATTTCATCCTAACAAAAATACCAGAACAGAATTTAAAAGGAAGAATATTGATCTTTGTATATAATATCATTTTTAAATATATTGTATAAATTATTGTTTACTTTAACATAGTATAATAATATAATAATATTTCTTTTTTAAGTCAATTTCTGTCATTTTTATTATTTTAGGTGTTAGTATTATCATCATAATTGTTGTAACTTTGTAATGTAATTTGCATTTTTTGTAAGGTGTAATTACATGCCTTTTACATTTGGGTAGTAATTTATAATTTAGTAGCGGGTTGTCAGGTTTGTAGGGAAATGGGTTTGGATGGTGTTTAAATAACAAATCATTCTTTTTGATTTTCAGTTAATTGTCTATATTTATTAAATAGTTATTTGGTGATTTGTTTAGTTGATTAATTGTAATTTTAAGATGCCGAGTGCATTTTGTGATTTTTAATGTTTGTTTTAGTTTACATAGTTAGTTACAAGTTGCTGAGTTTGTAGCGTAAGGCCAATCAATCAATCAATAAATCAGGTTTTATTTGTATAGTGTAACTTGTCATCCGAGTGGGTAGCCAGGTTGTTGCTGCAGTTGTTTATTCAGAATAGGCTAGGAAGGTATTTCAATTAAACATTTTTTCTTTCTTTACTAATTAATTTTTATGATAACTGAACATATATTTGGTAATTATGCAAGTTTTTAATTGATCATTTGTAATATAAGTAATTTATTTTGATGGGAGTGCAGCAGGACTTCCCAGGCATCTCTGAGAGGAACAGAGGGGGCTTACAGAGCATGGATCATCACAGGGAGAAGGTGGGCCACAGGTCTCAGTAGTCCCACCCCGCATCATATTTTAATCACGCTCATTCTCCCGCAGCGGGGGATGTGCCTGGCCAAGGGTGGGCCCATTGGAGCCCACATGACGCTGGGCTGGTGTAATGAGATTTGTGTTTTCACCACTGACTCCATGTTGCACTTAGCCTAGCAGCACACCGTCACATTGGTGGCCATCAGTTCCATTTTTAATTACAGACTTAGGGGATCATTACGACCTCGGCTGTAAAAGGCGCTTACCGCCGGTCAGAAGACCGCCATAACACCGCTGCGGCCGCGGGAAACCGCCACGGTCATTCTGACCCGCAACAGGCAAACCGCCAAAAACCCGACATCCACAAAAGTCCGCCACACCAACGACCAGCGAAAAACTGGCGATGACCAAACCTCCACCGTCACAGAAATACGCCCATTCCATTCTGACCCACGAATCCACGTGGCGGTCTTTCAACCGCGGTATTCCATTGGCGGTACACACCGCCGCGGTCAAAATACACACACATTTACAAAACACTGCCACATTGGTCATTTTGAAACACACACACCTGATACACATACAAACACCACTCCCACACACCCAACACAATATAAAACACACACCCACATCACCAACAAACCCCTACGACCACCATTTATTAACTAAGGCCAGAGAGAGACACCACCAGCTAGTACAGAGCATTCACAGGCACATAACACCATCACTCACACAACATCCACGCACAAAACACCACACACCACCACACTCATCACACTCATCACCACAAACAACACCCCACACCTCATCCACACCACCCCATGGCACCCCAAAGACACCCCAGGTTTTCAGACGCTGAACTCAGGGTCATGGTGGAGGAAATAGTTCGGGAAAAGCCCCAGCTCTTCGGGACACAGGTGCAGAACACCACCATTGCCAGGAAGATGGAGCTATGGCAAAGAATAGTGGACAGGGTCAACGCTGTGGGTCAGCATCCACGAAATCGGGACGACATCAGGAAGCGGTGGAACGAACTACGGGGGAAGGTGCGTTCCATGGTATCCAGACACAACATCGCGGTGCAGAAGACTGGCGGCGGACCCCCACCTCAACCCCCAGAATTTACAACATGGGAGGAACAGGTCTTGGCGATCCTGCATCCTGAGGGCCTCGCAGGAGTAGGCGGAGAAATGGACTCTGGTAAGTTTAATCTCAACTACTTCATCCCCGCCCACCCACCGGCATGCCAAATCATACCCCCACCCTCCCCCCTCACCCCCATCACACATCCTCCTTGCTAATGTCTCACCATCACAACCCACCCATCCCAACACCAAGCCCTGCATGCGACCACAAACCATGGACACCCATCACCTAAGCATGCCCACTGCACATACCCATCCCCCCCAAAACCACCGTCACAACAGCCCCCACAAGGGAATGCCAGCACTGGGGTACACGGGCACCCACCCATTGCACGCTATGGCACACACAGAAGCAATAACCATACCCTCATACCCCTGCAGGACCCGAATGCCACGACACCGCCCAGGAGGGTCCAGAAATGTCCATACCACCCCCAGAAGAGGCCCACAGTGATGACAGCAGCTCTGTCTCCCTGGACCCAGATGACCAGCCCGGCCCATCGGGGACTTCGGGACAGTCGGTTCCCCTCAGACAGCCACAGGCCACAGCAGACCTACCCCCCTCTGGGAACACCAGCACAGCACCCACCCAGCGGGCCCATGCCTCTGTCTCCAGGACACGTCAAGCAGCGGTGTGTCCACCACTACAGGGCACCCAGGTTAACCCACCACCCCAACAACAACAGGGACCTGGGGGCAGTGGTAGTGGGCACACGGTCCAGGGGACAGAGGCCCAGGGAAACAGGGGAACTGGGAGGGCTACTGTGCGACAGGGGGGGGACAGGCCCAGGGAACCCACTCTCCATGAGGCCCTATCCTCCATCATGGGAGCATACCACCATTCCCAGGAAACGATGGCGACGGTCCTGGCCAGGTTCCAGGAGATCCAGGTACTGCAGGAGGAACAGTATATGGGGTTCAGGGAAGAACTCAGAAACATCAGTTCCGCAATGGGCACCATCGTTGTGGCTCTCAATCAGATTGTCAGCACATTGCGGGACCATGTGGCACCACAAAGGGCCCCTGTCACTAGCATGGACCAAGAACAGGCTACCACCTCCACCGGCGCTAGTGGACAGGAGGCCCCGACACAAGAACAACAGGCCACCAGAACCCCACCCCCTGCAGAAGGAGAACCACCCCGCAAGTGGGGCCTGAGATCTAGGAAGAAGACAGAGTAAGATGCCAAGACCCCCGCCAGGAAAGGATACCCCCTGATTGTCATCCCACTGTCCCACATTGTCACCCTGTCCAACCTTAAACTGCCCCTGCTCCACCTTCCACAGGCATATGGACAATGCACCTGTGAGACTGAAAATCTGGACTCTGCCATGGACATTCCTCCACCATCACCCATCACCGAATTGCAACCATTTGCCAAAATTGAACACTTTAATAAACACACTTATTGCACAAAAATAATCTGGAGTCTGCCTGTATTTTAGAACAAATGTATTACACAGAACCGTGTCTAAATGTCCAGTTACATTGTGATGACAACATACCACTGTCACACAGCTGTAGTCCATGGGGAAACAAAGCAGAGGTCACGGAGTGGGGCCCACATCTCTGAAATTGGAAGGGAAAGTTACAACTCAGTTAACATACACTGGGGGGAAACTCAGACAGAAGAGAGGCAGGAGACTTTAAGTAAATGTAAAATGCTGGTGTTGATTCTTACCTGTATGTCATTGAAAATACTGCTGTATTACTGTGTCCCTGTTGTCTGGGTCGTCCTCTTCGTCTTTCTCGTCTTCACTCTCCGCAGGCTCCACAGCTGCCACAACACCACCATCTGGACCATCCTCCTGCAGGAAAGGCACCTGGCGTCACAAAGCCAGGTTGTGAAGCATACAGCAGGCCACGATGATATGGCACACCTTCTTTGGTGAGTACATTAGGGATCCACCTGTCATATGGAGGCACCTAAACCTGGCCTTCAGGAGGCCGAAGGTCCACTCGATCACCCTCCTAGTACGCCCATGGGCCTCATTGTACTGTTCCTCTGCCCTTGTCCTGGGATTCCTCACTGGGGTCAGTAGTCAGGACAGGTTAGGGTAACCAGAGTCACCAATTAGCCACACACGGTGTCTCTGAAGTAGTTCCATCACGTAAGGGATGCTGCTATTTCGCATGATGTACGCGTCATGCACTGACCCAGGGAACTTGGCATTTACATGGGAGATGTACTAGTCAGCCAAATAGACCACCTGGACATTCATGGAATGATAACTTTTTCTGTTCCTGTACACCTGTTCACTCGTGCTGGGGGGGACCAAAGCAACATGTGTCCCATCAATTGCACCAATGATGTTGGGAATATGTCCAAGCGCATAGAAATCACCCTTCACTGTAGCCAAATCGCCCACCTCAGGGAAGACAATGTAGCTCCTCATGTATTTCAGCAGGGCAGATAACACTCTGGACAACACCTTTGAAAACATAGGCTGAGACATAGCTGATGAAATGGCCACTGTTGTTTGAAATGACCCACTTGCCAAAAAATGGAGTACTGACAGCACCTGCACTAGAGGGGGGATCCCTGTGGGTTGGCGGATGGGTGACATCGAGTCTGGCTCCAGCTGGGCACACAGTTCATGTATAGTGGCTCTGTCAAGCCTGTATGTCAGTATGACATGTCTTTCTTCCATTGTCGACAGGTCCACCAGCGGTCTGTACACAGGAAGATTCCTCCATCTCCTCGCAAGTCCCAGCGGACGGTGCCTAGGAAGGACAACATGGAGCACAGAGTCAATCAACCCACAGGTACGTTCTCACAGCTTGCACAGTACACGATTCTCAATGCATTGCATGGCTTGTATGAGTGTTGATGCAAGGCCTAGGTATGTGTAACGCAGTAGAAATTAAGATATGGGGGCCCTTGAAATGGCGGCTGCCTGACCTGTGAAGTGCGACAGTGGAATGTGAGGTCAATGCGCTGGTCTGGCACACCGTGGCGGTAGGCGATCGAAGACCGCGGCGCAAAGCCGCATTGGTTAACATTGAACCCTATGGGTTTCAGGAGCCAATGACGATGTGCGCCGGCGGTCGCGGTACGCACCGCCGCTGTACGCACCGCCGCAGGCGTGACCGCCATTTTCTATCTGCTTAATCACTCGATACCTGATCATCCACAGGAGAGGACCTATACTGCAAGTGCTGCTGTGACCTCGGTCTGGAAGAGACAATGGCTGCTGCGACTGGTGAAAGGGCCCCTGCCTTCACTTCTGAAGAATTGGAGAAACTCGTGGATGGGGTCCTCCCCCAGTATGCGCTACTCTACGGTCCTCCAGACCAACAGGTAAGTACACTGGGACCATGCTTTGTGGCCAATGCCTGGGTTGAGTGGGGTGAATGAAAGATGGTGGGGAGGGGAGCGAATGAGGCGTGCATCAAACGACAGATGAGAGCATGTGCCACATGGCAAGGGTGGGGATGGGGGGCCACTCACATCGAGCATGCAGAAGGTGATGTTTTTTTTTTTCTCCACCTGCACATGTCACATAGGTCAGCGGCCATCAGAAAATCGACATTTGGCATGCCATCGCCAAGGACGTCCGGACCCTGGGGGTCCACAACAGACGGGGCACCCACTGCCGGAAGAGGTGGGAGGACATCCACCGCGGGAGCAGGAAGACCGCGGAGGCTCTGCTGGGGATGGCCTCCCAACGTAGGAGGGGTGCCAGTCGTACTTTGACCCCCCTGATGTCCCGGATCCTGGAGGTGGCCTACCCCGATTTGGATGAGCGCGTGAGGACATCACAGCAGACACAAGGGGGTGAGTACAAGCACATTGGAGGTGTCTGGATGGGGGAGGAGGGCTGTGGGTATCCCTAGGCCATGGCGTTTTCTGTAGGCTAGGCCCCTCCATTAGGCATGGCCATGTACCCCGCCCCCCACCTATGTAGGTTGCCTAGTACAGCTATTCATGGCCCTGTGTCACCTATGTGTGGAGTTGTCGTCCATAGGCTTGTAGGCCATGTCCCACGGATTGAGTAGTGTACCCCAAGTGTGCGGCGTAGTGCAGGGGGCTTCTGTGTCTGTCCTCTCCGCCAACGGTGTCGCCAATGCATGCACTCAACATGTCTTTGTTTCTCCACCCCCCCCTTTTTTTGTGGTCTTCCTGTTCATGTGTGCATTAGCATCATCAGGCAAAGTGGCATCTCACATGGCCATGGAGGGCCATGCAACTGACTCGGATTTCACCAGTGAGATGGAGGGCGAGGGGAGCTCCACAGCGGGGACATGTGGGGACACCAGCGACACAGACACGTCCTCGGAAAGGAGCTCCCTTGTGGTGGCGGCAACATCCGTGCCCACCACAACAACAGGTACAGCCGCCACCCAGCGCACCAGCTCCGCCCTCCCAGCAGCCCCTCTGCCTTCGCCCCGTGCCCGCTCACCCAGGAAGGTGGGCATCTCCTTCGTCCCAGGCACCTCAGGCCCTGCCCCAGTTACCCCTGCTGCCCTCAGTAAGGAGGTCATTGACCTCCTGAGGACCATCATTGTTGGGCAGTCTACCCTTTTGAATGCCATCCAGGGTGTAGAAAGGGAGGTGCACCGGAGTAATGCATACCTGGAGGGCACTCTTTCGGGTCAGGCTGCCCATCAGCAATCGTTCAACGCTCTGGCCTCAGCACTGACGGCAGCCATTGTCCCTGTCCCCTGCCTCCCTCCTCCAACTTCCTCAACCCAGTCCCACTCCCCTGTACCTCTGCCTATCCCAGACACACCATCAGACCAGCCTGCACACACCTCAACACCCAAGGGCAGCTCATCCAGACATAAGCACCAAACATCACACAAGCATTCACACAAGCAACATCCACATGCAAACATGCCAACAGCCACTGCCTCCTCTGTGTCCCACTCCTCCTCGTCTCCCTCCTCCCTCCCTGTGACATCTCCACTCACACTTGCATGCACAACATCTTCAGCCACTACGTCCATCACCAGCACACCCACCAGAACACTCCGCACACGTGCAGTCACCACCCTCACTACCATTTACACGTCCCCTGTGTCCTCTCCCAGTGTGTCTGTCACCCCCTCTTCCAAACCACACAAACGCTGGCAGCCACCCACCCAACAGCCATCCACCTCACGACAGCCTCCAGCACAAGCACCTGCACCCAAAGACACCAGACTTCACTCTCCTACAACTACATCCTCTTCCTCCACTCCCATACCCACTACAACTACCCGTCCCTGTCTTACTAAATTGCTTTTCCTTTCCAACCTTGACCTCTTTCCATCAACTGACCCACCCCCTCCATCTCATAAGCCTCCAATCAGCACCTCAGCCACCACAAAACCTGGACCTACAAAGACAATAGTCCAAGGATTTTTGAGTCCACCACCTTCAAGCCCAGCTACTTCGGCTAGGAGTAAAGAGACGGCCAGCCCACCCCCTGCAAAAAAAGTCAAGAAAGACAGTGCCCGGCGCGAGAGGTCAAAGACAGCAGGCTCCAAAAACACTACACTGGCACCGTCAGGGAGTGGGCTGCCACCTGGCACACCGGAAAAGGGAGGAAAAGGCCACAGACGAGCAGGGAAGGGTGGCAAGGGCAGGTACGGCAGCCCAGGAGGGCCCCGCTAGCCACAGCCCAGCTGCCCAGGAGGGCCCCGCCAGCCACAGCCCAGCTGCACAGGAGGGCCCCGCCAGCCACAGCCCAGCTGCCCAGGAGGGCCCCGCCAGCCACAGCCCAGCTGCCCAGGAGGGCCCTGCCAGCCACAGCCCAGCAGGGCAATGAAGGAGCGCCAGCCACAGCCCAGCTGGGCAATGAAGGAGCGCCAGCCACAGCCCAGCTGGGCAATGAAGGAGCACCAACTCAAGCAACGCTGAACATGGCAAGGACTGCCAAGGCAAGCACCGCTGAACAGGGCCCTTCAAGTCAAGAACCGCTGAACAGGGCACCGCCATCTCAAGAACCGCTGAACAGGGCACCGCCATCTCAGGCACCGCTGAACAGGGCCCTTCAAGTCAAGAACCACTGAACAGGGCCCTTCAAGTCAAGAACCCCTGAATAGGGCACCGCCATCTCAAGAACCGCTGAACAGGGCACCGCCATCTCAAGAACCGCTGAACAGGGCCCTTCAAGTCAAGAACCGCTGAACAGGGCCCTTCAAGTTAAGAACCGCTGAACAGGGCACCGCCATCTCAACCACCGCTGAACTGGGCCCTTCAAGTCAAGAACCGCTGAACAGGGCGCCGCCATCTCAAGCACCGCTGAACAGGGCCCTTCAAGTCAAAAACCGCTGAACTGGGCCCTTCAAGTAAAGAACCGCTGAACAGGGCACTGCCATCTCAAGAACCGCTGAACAGGGCACCGCCATCTCAAGAACCGCTGAACAGGGCCCTTCAAGTCAAGAACTGCTGAACAGGGCCTTTCAAGTCAAGAACCGCTGAACAGGGCACCGCCATCTCAAGCACCGCTGAACTGGGCCCTTCAAGTCAAGAACCGCTGAACAGGGCACCGCCATCTCAAGCACCGCTGAACTGGGCCCTTCAAGTCAAGTACCGCTGAACAGGGCCCTTCAAGTCAAGAACTGCTGAACAGGGCCCTTCAAGTCAAGAACCGCTGAACTGGCACCGCCATCTCAAGAACCGCTGAACAGGGCACCGCCATCTCAAGAACCGCTGAACAGGGCACCGCCATCTCAGGCACCGCTGAACAGGGCCCTTCAAGTCAAGAACCGCTGAACAGGGCACCGCCATCTCAAGAACCGCTGTACAGGGCACCGCCATCTCAAGAACCGCTGAACAGGACCCTTCAAGTCAAGAACCGCTGAACAGGGCCCTTCAAGTCAAGAACCGCTGAACAGGACACCGCCATCTCAAGAACCGCTGAACAGGGCACCGCCATCTCAAGAACCGCTGAACAGGGCACCGCCATCTCAAGAACCACTGAACAGGGCCCTTCAAGTCAAGAACCGCTGAACAGGGCACTGCCATCTCAAGCACCGCTGAACAGGGCCCTTCAAGTCAAGGCTGGCTGAACAGGGCCCTTCAACTCAAGCACTGCTCCGCTGGGCACCGCCGTCTCTGCACCGCTCCCCTGGGCCCTTCATCTCAAGCACCGCTAAGCTGGCCACTGCCATCTCTGCACCGCTCCGCTGGGCCATTCATCTCAAGCACCGCTCTGCTGGGCCCTTCATCTCAAGCACTGCTCCGCTGGGCCCTTCAACTCAAGCACCGCTCCGCTGAGCACCGCCGTCTCTGCACCGCTCCGCTGGGCCCTTCATCTCAAGCACCGCTCCGCTGGGCCCTTCAACTCAAGCACCGCTCCGCTGGGCCCTTCAACTCAAGCACAGCTCCGCTGGGCCCTTCAACTCAAGCACCGCTCCGCTGGGCCCTTCAACTCAAGCACCGCTCCGCTGGGCACCGCCATCTCTGCACCGCTCTGCTGGGCCCTTCATCTCAAGCACCGCTCCGTTGGGCCCTTCATCTCAAGCACCGCTCCGCTGGGCCCTTCAACTCAAGCACCGCTCCGCTGGGCACCGCCGTCTCTGCACCGCTCCGCTGGGCCCTTCATCTCAAGCTAAACATTTCTGGAAATTAGACACAATTCTGGATTCAGAAAAGGGTAATTTGAGTAGATCCTACACGGTCTTCCTACAGAAAATAACAACTGAAATAAAATATTGAAATTGAGGGGAAAAAAACTGTCATTTTTCTCCACGTTTTCCTCTGTAACTTCTTTAAAGCAATATCCTGCTACATCTGCTGGACTCTTCTGGTTGTGGGGATATATAGGATTTGTAGGATCATCAAGAACCTTAGGTACACAAAGCCAATACATGAGCTGCTCCTTGCAATGGGTTTTCATTCTGTACCAGGTATACAGCCATTCATTTGCTGATATATAAAGAGTGAAAAATAGGTTTCAGGAAAACCTTTGTATTTCTAAAATGGACACAAGATAAGATGTTGAGAAGCAGTGGTTATTGCCACATCTCTGAATTCCGGGGTTCGCATACTAGCATGTGAATTACAGGGCATTTCTCAAATAGACTTCTTTTGTACACACTGTCTTACATTTGAAAGGAAAAAATTTAGAGAAAGACGAGGGCCCCCGAGTGGCGTTGGGAGAAAAAAATAATATACTCACCGGGACTTACCTGGGATAGGTCCCCCATCCTTAGGTGTCCTCCTGGTGTGGGTGGGGGTGTCCCTGGGGCCAGGGAAGGGCACTTGACCATGGAAATATGCCTACACGTCCCCTTACGCCTGCCAAAACCCAGGCGTTAAATAATGGTGCTAAGCAAGCTTAGCACCATTATTTAAGGCCCCCAGAACCCCGTGCTGGATTTTAGCATGGGGGATAAATATGGCACAAAGGCCATATCGTCCTTTTCTGGACAGGAACACCTACCTTGCATCTCATTGATGCAAGGTAGGTTTCCCCTTCAGAAAACAATGTTAACTCCGTTACTTTGGCGGTAGACATGTCTAGCGCCAGAGTTTAAATATCGAGTTAGGTTTGCGCTGAATTAGCGTAAAAAACGTTACTCTAATTCAGCGCAAACTGAGTATAAATATGGGCCAAATTCTCTTAGTAAAGAGGCTTGGTTTAAATTGGTTCAGGCATCTGAGACCATTCATGTAACTTGGTTAATACACCTTTTAAAAAAAAGTGATTCTTCCCAAACACTAATATCATGAGTACCTTTTCTAGAATGTGTTAGCTGTTAGACCTGATAGCCTTAGGGTGTTCATCTACCAACTGTTTGCCTGCCTCCATCCAGTTTTTGGACACAGTTCTTGCTGGTTTTAGGACTCTGCACACTTTACCACTGCTAATCAGTGCTAAAGTGCATATGCTCTGACCTTAAAACATGGTAACATTGGCTCATACCCAATTGGCTTATTTAATTTATTTGTAAGCCTCTAGTCAAGAGCACTACATGTGCCCAGGGCCTGTAAATTGAATGCTACTAGTGGGCTGCAACACTGGTGGTGCCACCCACATATGTAGCCCCCTAACCATGTATGAGGCCTGCCTCTGCAGTGCATGTGTGTACAGTTTCACTGCCACTTTGACTTGGCATTTAAAAGTATTACAAAGCCTTAAACTCCCTTTTTTTCTACTTATGTCTCCCCTAAGGTAAGCCCTAGGTAGCCCACGGGGCATGGTGCTATGTAGGTAAAAGGCAGGACATGAACGTGTGTTCTATATGTCCTGGTAGTGTAAAGCACCTAAATTTGTTTTTACACTGCTGTGAGGCCTGATCCTTTAATAGGACAGCATTAGGGCTACCCTCATATACTGTTGAAGTGGTAGATCCTGATCTGAAAGGAGCAGCCAGGTCATATTTAGTATGGCCAGAATGGTGATACAAAATCCTGCTTAATGGTGAATTTGGATTTTAAATTACTATTTTAGAAATGCTACTTTTAGAAAGTGAGCATTTCTCTACACTTAAGTCCTGTGCCTTCCAATCCACGTGTGGATAGGTTTAGCTGACAGCTCCCTTGTGCATTCACTCAGAAAACCCCAAACACAAGATGCTCAGTCACACTTGCATACATCTGCATATTCAATGGGTCTTCCTGGGCTGGGAGGGTGGAGGGCCTGACACTTACATGTCAAAGGACAGTAGCCTGCCCTCACACAAAGGGCTGCCACACCCCATACTGGGAACCTGGCAGACAGGATGGAACTGAAGGGTACCTTGTGCTCTTCTAAGTCACTCTTTGAAATATTCCCCACTTCAAAGGCACATTTGCGTATTTAAGCAGGGACTCTGACCCTACCAACTCAGACACTTCTGAGGTAGATACTCTACTTCACTTCTTGACAAGACAATCTTGTCACAGACACTTCCTGTAGAAAAGGTCCTGAACCAGAACCTGCAACCTGCCCAGAAGAGCTGCCTGGCTGCGCAAAGGACTCACATGACTCCTTTATGAGAAGGATTGCTGCCTTGCTGTTGCCCTGCTGCCTTACTGCTCTCTGGCTGTGCTGAGAAGTGCTCTCTAAAGGCTTGGACAGAGCTTGCCTCCTGTTCCTTGAAGTCTCAGGACCAAAAAGACTTCATTCCTTGCAGAAGAAATTCTGGTGTGGTGAAAGTCAACGCATCTCCTGCCAGAAATGATACACAGCCTGCACCACGGTGAGAAAATGTCCGCATGACGAACCGGAACGACGCAGCCTGATTTTGCAAGGAGAAGATTGACACAGTGCTAGCGTAGTGACCAGAAATTTGACGCACATCCCACTGGATCGATGCACAGCCAAGCCAGAACGATGCAGCCCGACTTCCTGAGAGGAGTTGACACAGCACTTGCTGTGTGGTAGAATTTTCCACGCCACACCCAACGGATCAATGCAGCCCCTGTGATTTCATCCTGCCAGCTCCAGATTTCAATGCATTGTCCCTGTGGTGCCCGAAAACCCTGCAGCCCAAAGAGGATACAAGACCAAACGCTGGAAATCGACTCAAAGCCTTCCCTGCGCGAAAAATAAAGGACGCATTGCATTGTGCGGCCCGAGAAATCGACACACAACTCCCTGTTTTCCACACATCTCCTCTGCAGTTCCTTACAGAGATTTAAAACTCAAACCAGGTACTTTGTGCTTGCAAGAGACTTTTGTTGCTTTTAAGAGACTAAAGACACTTTATATAATTTTTACAGTGATATTTCCAAAAATACTTATTGCATCTTAATTGTTTTGACCTGCATCTTACCAGATAAATATATAATTTTCTAAACACTGTGTGGTGTATTTTTGTGGTTTTCTGCTGTGTTATTGCATTATTTATTGCACAAATAATTTACACATTGCCTATAAGTTAAGCCTGACTGCTCAGTGCCAAACTACCAGATGGTGAGCGCAAGATAATTTGGATTGTGTGTGACTTTCGCTGACTAGACTGAGGGTCCTTTCTTGGACTGGTGTAACCTGACTGCCAACCAAAGACCCCATTTCTAACACAGGGCATATACATGTGTGTTATATATGTCCTGGTAGTGGAAAACTCCTATATTCGTTTACCATTGCTGTGAGGCCTGCTCATTCCATAGGATAACATTAGGGCTACCCTAATATCCTGTTTGAGTGGTAGATTCTGATCAGAAAGTGGTGAACAGGTCATATTTAGTAACTCCTACTTATTGATGAGGTTGGATTTTATATTACTATTTTAGAAATGCCTCTTTTAGAAAGTGAGCATTTCTCTGCACTTAGAATCCATCTGTGCCTTACAAACTGTCTCCAATCCATGTCTGTTCTGGGCTGGTTGACAGCTCCCTTGTGCATTTCACCCAGACAACCACACACACAGGATACTCAGTCACACCTGCACTCATCTGAATACAGAATGGGTCTTACTGGGCTGGGCGGGTGGGGGTCCAGAAATACTTCTATTATTCCAGGAAACTCTTTGTGCAGTGAAAATCGGCATACAGCCTGCCGGAATCAACGGCCAGCATGCTCAGCAGTGACAGAATCACTGCATTGCCAAACTGGAATGACAGTGGAGATCCCTTAGTGGAGATCAACACAGCTCCCGTGCTGCGACCGGAACTTCGACGCACAGCCCTACCATATCGACGCATAGCCGAGCCAGAATGACGCAGCCCAATTTCCTGTGTGATGAATCGACGCAGCTCCTCCCATGCAACAGAAACAACGACGCATAGCCATACCAGAGTGTCGCATCGCAGTGAGGTTCCAAGGATGCCCGCCGGAAATTGAAGCAAAGCCCTTGCCATGTGGAAATAATCATCTGTGCACATCAAGAAATCTGATGCACACCAATGTTTTTCTAGGCATCTCCTCCTCCGATGTCTTTGTGTGTGTAATTTTGACACATACCTGGTACTTTGTGCACACAAGAGACAATTTTTGATTCTTAGAGACTTCTTATCATTTCAAAAGTGATATTTCAACTTGTGCTTATCAAATCTTGATTGTTTTGACCTTAATTTACTCAGATAGATATCTTATATTTTTGTAAACCTGGTGTGGTGTATTTTTTGTGGTGCTTTCAATGTGTTATTCCATGATTAATTGCACAAATACTTTACAAGTTAAGCCTGACTGCTCAGTGCCAAGCTTCCAGAGGGTGGGCACAAGACAATTTGGATTGAGTGTGACTTAACCTGTTTCCATGACTAGGATTGTGGTCCCTATTTAGACAAACTAGGGACCCCATTTCTAACATCATTCATTTCTCAAAGATTTTTTATACCTCCATGCGTAATAATTCTGACAAGGGCCATTTGGCCGCAGAGACCCAAAATTAAGATTGTAACCTAAGCCAGTAGCAAGTCTCTTGCATTCATGTTGGATGAGGTTTTTCTAGCCTTACAAACAAGTGTCAGTGTGAGCCCCCCTTGCCCCATGGGGTGCCAGTAGATGCAGCCAGAGTTCTGGCTGAGTTATGGGCCCCCGTTATGACCAGGGCGTTTAACAGGGCAGCCGAAAGCATGATAACAGCTAGTTGAGCAGACTCCATTATAGTGCCCATTTGTAAGAAGGAGGCAGATTAAGGGCCGTATTTATACTTTTTGACGCAAAACTGCGCTAACGCAGTTTTGCGTCAAAAAAATTAGCGCCGGCTAACGCCATTCTGAAGCGCCATGCGGGCGCCGTATTTATTGAATGGCGTTAGCCGGCACAAGCAGACCGGCGCTGCCTGGTGTGCGCGAGAAAAACCACGTACACCAGGCAGCGCCGGCGTAGGGGGAAAATGGCGCATGGGCGTCTTAAAATGGGGCAAGTCAGGTTGCGTCGAAAAAATCATCGTAACCCGACTTGCGCCATTTATTTTCGACGCCCATCCCCCATCAACATGACTCCTATCATTGTAAAGATAGGAGTCATGCCCCCTTGCCCAATGGCCATGCCCAGGGGACTTCTGTCCCCTGGGCATGGTCATTGGGCATAGTGGCATGTAGGGGGGCAAAAATCAGGCCCCCCTATGCCACAAAATAAAAAATAAAAAAATACTTACCTGAACTTACCTTAATGTCCATGGGATGGGTCCCTCCGTCCTTGGGTGTCCTCCTGGGGTGGGCAAGGGTGGCAGGGGGGGTCCCTGGGGGCAGGGGAGGGCACTCTGGGCTCATTTTGAGCCCACTTGTCCCTTAACGCCATCCCTGACCCAGGCGTTAAAAAGCGGCGCAAATGCACCGTTTTTGGCCACGCCCACTCCCGGGCGTCATTTTTGCCCGGGAGTATAAATACCACGTAAAGGCCTGGGAGTCATTTTTTAAGACGGGAACGCCTCCCTTGCATATCATTAACGCAAGGAAGGGGTTCACGCTAAAAAATGACGCACATTCCGGGAACTTTGGCGCTAGACGCGTCTAACGCCAAAGTATAAATATGGCGTTAGTTTTGCGCCGAATTTGCGTCGAAAAAAACGACGCTAATTCGGCGCAAACGGAGTATAAATACGGGCCTAAATCCTAAGTGCTACTGCCCCATTAACCTCATGAACACTTCGCTGGGCAAGGTTCTTTTGCAGCAATTGGAGCAGTGGAAGCCCTGTATGGATTGAAAAGGGGGGCTAGGGACGGTGGATTAGTGTGGGAATCTGGATCTGCTATTTGGTAAATATGCAAAGGCTAAGTCAGGTTGTCTTCAATTGTATTTTTCTTTTACCTTAGCATTGCTTTTGACTTGGTGGACCTCTTGTGTGTCACTCTGACTAGGGACTCCCGAGAACATTGTTTAATTCCAGCTTCAGTTGTACAAAAAAAGATCTGCTAAGGTACAATATGATGCTAATGGGGATCGCTCACCCTCTTATAAAAATCAAGTGGAGAGTTAGGCAGGGATGCGTCCTGGCTCTATTTATTTTTTCTCTTTTCATAAATAGAGTAGATGATGCCCTCCAGGCTCTGCAGTCTGATTCGCCCATAGCTGGTCAGCGTTCGGTTTCAGCACTTTTGTATGCAGATGACACGTTCCTAATGTATGGGACCTCTGTGGGTCTACAGAGACTTATGGACAAATTTTCAGACTTTATGGAGGCTAGAAAATGAAAGATTAACATAACTAAAACATTTGCATTGGCTTGTGGCAGATGTATCCCAAAGTGTAAAACTATTTTTAACAAGGGCACCCCCATTGTGAATGTCAACTCCTTTTGCTATTTTGGTGTTCCTTTTTACTAATAATGACTTAGGGGCTCAACACATTCAAAATGCTAGATCTAAAATGAGCAATGTGTGTGAGGGAGTCTTTAAATTCTCTTTTAAACTTGCCAGTAGACCCATTAGGAAATGGGTAACATCAATAAAGCAAGAGCTCTCTCTGCCGCTCTATATAGAGGGGGACTGTCGGGTGATATTACCTGTAGTCCTCTACGGGTGGAAGAGAACTCCTTTGTTAGGTATCTTTTATCTAACCCAGCTTAGACACTATCTACCTTTGTGTATAAGGAAGTGGGGCTAATCCACCTTGAGGACCTGCTCTCTCTTAAGCCCAGTTTACTTTGGTACTCTAATTGGGCCAAAACTGAGACAGAGTTTACAAAATCTATCATTTTGGATTGTCTACTGTTAGAACATGTACTTAATATCCTGTGGCTATCTTATATCAATTAAGTTTCTATTTCATTGTTGGGTACCTTAGTGCTCCGAAACCCCTATGGAATCCTCGCTCATTATAAGAGGGAGGTTAAGGATTTCTTTTTAGGCGATAAGACAGTACATAGGGCTCTTCTTCTGTTCAAAAAAATTACTGTTGTTTCCTATTTGTCAGGCACTTATCCAGAAGGTTAACAATTGTATATATCTTTGGTGACCAATACTCAACATCGCTTTGTTTTAACAAGGGTGCAGTTGGATATAGAACACCATCTTGTTGCCTACCTTATAATAAATCAGTCGCATAAGGACTTGGTACCATGCCCATGTGATGGAGTTTTTAATCAGAGCTCTTTTAGAATTATATTATTTTGTTGTTTTTATGACATTATAAGGAACTTTTATCTGAAACAGATTTTTGTTGCTAACCATACTAGGGACTATAATGTTGATTTTTGTTATTTGTGTGCACTGGAGGATTCTAGAACATGTTATAGAATAGCCTCTTACATACAGAGAGTGATTCAAATTAGGAAATGTAGATCTAGTTACAACTAGTTCTTGCATATTTTTAGACTCCTGGTCTTGTCACTGCTGTGCATAGCATGTTTTTAAAATGGGACAGCTCACTTGGGTTTTATTTGTGAATGATGTTTCTTTGCAGTGTTTGTTTATTACAAATGAATGATTACTTTTCCATTTTTTAAATTGTTTTAATTACGTATTTGTAGTAATTTTGTATCACTCGGTACTTTTATGGTTCAGCAAGATTGTGCTGCAGAAAAGATTTTAAAACTTTTTTTGCATTTGTTGTAGTTTTTTTAATTTATGTATATGTGTATTTAATAATAAGCTTGTAAAATCTATTTTATATTAACTATTTGTTTTAACTTCACTTTTCTTTTTCAATAACTATATTAATTGTATTATTATTTATATAGACTTTGTTTAATTTTGGTGGCTTTAGTGGGTTTTTATAGTAGGGAAGAAGGCATACTTGTTTTCAATGTATCTAAATAGTTTTTAAAATCATTTTTATTTTTTTGTAAATAAACTTAATTCTTTTAATTGATATTATATACATATACATATATCTATATATATGTATATCTCTCTCTCTCTCTCTATATATATATATATATATATATATATATATATATTTCATTTTTGTATAACATTTTGTTGTTAACTAATCAAATGTTTGCTTAATAATGATCAGGCATTGGGGTAATTTTCCAATTATGACAAACACTTCCCCTGCTTTTGCTTACACTGGAGTGTGAATAGTGAATATACCCTCTCCAAAGTCCATCACTTCCCATACTTTCACTCACAATGGAGTGAGAGTGTCAAACCTACCCCCTCCAAAGTCCAACACTATCCCTGCTTTCTGAGTAAATGAAGGTGGAATAGCAAATACAACACAAAGTCCAATGCCTTCCCTACTGTTGTTTGTCTGGAATGGCAACAGCAAACCTAACCCCTCCAAAGTCAAACACTTGGCATACTGTTAGATTGAAATGGGAATGATAAATCTTATCCCTCACACTTTCCCTACTGTTGCTTACATTAGAGCAGGAATAGTCATTTCCTTATTCCTGAAAGAATATTTCTGACAAACGTCTGCACCTACAATAGTAATTGGTTCCTTTTCCTGGGCAACTTAGTTGTATTTTCCTTTATGGGTGCAGTGACTGTAGTTTGTTCTTGTGCATACATCATCTCATGTTACATCAGAATTCTGCTGGAATATGGAGTTCATCCTTGTTGATGATTGCTGATGATTCAGACCCAGGTTCACACTGGTTCACTATGGCACCCAAGTTCAAGTCTAGAGAGTGGGATACAAATAGGCAAGGTAATTAGCTTCAGCAAAGTGTCTATTGATGGCATCAAAAGATACATGACATTTTCAAGATAATCTGAAGGGCTCTTCCATCTTTGTGAGTTCTCTTAAAGGCACGCTAATAGATAAATATCCTGACGATATCAGACACAATACTCCTATATGCCAAGTCAGCACACATAAAATTGATGTATGTGCTACAGATGTTGGCATCAGGATCCTTCCAATTCACATCTGACAAATTGACTGGTTTTTCACAGAAAGCATGTGTTGGCTTTCTCTCATCTGTTTTAAATATAAAACTCACACTCCAGTACCTTCTCTTCCCCAAAACTACTCAATTTACTAAAGGATATCAAGCAACACTTCTATACCATTGGTTCCCAACCTTTTGACTTTTGTGGACCCCCACTAAATCATTATAGGAATACAAAGATCCCCACTGGGTCATTACTGGAAGGCGGAGACCCCAGCCTAAAACATGCAAAACAATAAAGAAAAAGTACAAAAAAAGCATTCACTAAACACATACACAAATGATCACACATTTTATTGAATTTACAAAGAAATATAAATAAATTCAATTCAATTGGAGCCACTTGAAGCCACACATCGTCAAACTATATTCTGTTTGATGCACCTGCACTTCTCCCACAAATCAATCTGAGGATATTAATTTAAATTTCAGCCTCCAATTTCAAATTCCTTGGATTTTACAATACGTTTAAATATTGTCAATTGTACATTTAGCCACATCATTTATATAAACTTTATAAATCGGTTAATATTATTCAGAATGGCAGATATGGGAATGGCATTCCCATTTGTACTGAAAGCACAAATATACACTATACAAACTAAGAAATTGTAAGGTATTACATAATAGCCTTCTCTGTGCTTGTGTCTAGGTCTCATGTCATTCTACACATAGTGGGAGTATCTTACTCTAATATGTAGTCAATGATGTCCTATTCTTTGATTCTATCACTTATCTTGACATGAAAGTACGAAATATCCTACAGTGAGAAGTATTTTGTCATCTTGCATTGTGTGAGTGATCAGGACCACAATTTCTGCAATGTTGAACAAATTACTAGACAAACCAAGTGGTCCACAATTATATTTAATGTGAGTAAAAAGGACAAATCTTAGCAAAGTTTGAGATGTTCGTAAGTGCAATATTGTGACACATCTGGATCATTGGTAAATGTCCTGCTAAAATAACAGTTGTTGAACACATCTTGTGAACCTAAACATATGTGTCACACATTGCAGTAAATCTGCAGGCTTATCAATGTATCAGGAGCACAGAAGTGAGAATAATATCAAATTTCAACAGATGCATGCACGGAAAGTGTAGCACCAATCAATGCATACTCCGGTAACATATGTGATCCTAAAATATCAAAGTGCAGCTAATTACCACATTCAAAGTCCAAATAGCTACACTGATAATAAGTCATATTGAAATACTTCATCACTGTCATGGAAGAATAAGTTAATGTCTTACATTGGCTACATTTCTTGTTTCTTAGACCAGCAATTTAATACTGATACAATGAAAAATGGACTGTGAAAGATAATATACATTTTAAAATAACTAAGGTGAAATGTAACCCAGGCAAGATGTTAGAAAATGGGTTATTGGTAGTGGTAGGTATGAACCTACCACTGGCAATAAGGCCACTAATCAAATATGGGTTCAGTAAAGGTCTCAGTAAATTAGCCCTTTGCTCAACCCTTGGAAGCTGTAACCTAGGAGACAAGAATGCAAAGCATTCAAAAACATCAATACAGTAAATAGGTGTGAATCAACACACAATAAAAATCTAACACTGATTTATAAAAATAGGTTATATTTTTATGAGTAAAAAAATCCAATGTAGGGAACCGGAGATATGCATTTTTAACGAATAAACACTTTCGAGTGTTTAGAAACACAAAGCACCAACTTTACCAAATGTCTCCAAATTTCTCCAAACTTCAGGAGTTGTTTCCTGAAGGCCTTCTTGCAGGTACAAAGGGTACAAAGCACAAAGACAAGGGCATGGAATCTCCTGGATGGTCCTCGGAACCAGAGATATGATTTATTTGAAAGAATAAGCTCTTCCTACTGCTTAGAAACACAAAGCGCCAACTTTACCAAAATTCTCCAAACTTCAGGAGGTATTTCCTGAAGTCCTCCTTGTTATCCTGTATGTGCAAGGAGTCCACTCCTGAGTCCTTCTTGAAGTAGGGCACTGTCCCCAGGGCTGCAAAACCAGGTACTGCAGCAGGCGCAGTTCTCTCAGAAGTGCAGGCCAAGGTGCAGATCCAGATTCCATCAGGGCAGCAGATCTGAGAGGTTATGCACCACTCAATATTTATGTCCAGCTCCTGGGCATCAGGAAGTGGGGGGACCGACCAATAGAATGCAGACACCCAGATGCATGACCACTTCTTCCAAGGTTTGGCATATTCCTGTCCCAGAAAGCACCATTCTTCCAAAATCCATGATGGCTGAAATTTCAGCAGAACAGTAAATGCTGACTAAACCAGCTACCAATGTGGCTCATTATCATAGCTCTCCTCCTAACATCTGCAAATTCCTTTATTAAGCCTGGTATCTGGCTGAGGGATCCAGAAGGTGGGGGTTACGAGATCTGGCATTTACTTCTGTCTGCCTCTCCTTTGAGGCGGTATCTTTTATTACCCTACCTCCTGCTTTGACATTCCTGTGTAGCCACAGAGCTGCCCTTCACCAGATAGGCTCTCCCCTGGTCAGCCGCTTATCACTTAACCAAGTAGCTCTGCTAATCCTGTTAGCACTGGCCAATGAGAGGGTAACTTAAGAAGGCTGGAACTTGGCTTACAGTCAGAAAAATCTTATAACTTATTTTCTGTAGAAGTTGTGATAAATTTTCCAATGTCAGATTGCTGGATTTCTCAAAACAAATCTTTAAGTCCTTGAATGACTTTCCTATAGTTTTCTTTACTATATCTAGATCAAAATACAATATTTCAATAATAGGCTATGAAGGCAAGTATCTACAATAGGGGAAAAATTAATTGATCAGTTTTTCCCTCACCAGGGTTTTTAAAACATTTTTATAAGACCCCTGCTTATAGACACGTGCCCCCCACTCATGGGACACCTAGGGGAGACCCTGAGGGTACCTAATATTTGAAAATAAAGTATATCATCACATTTAATGTGCCCATACCACAAACGTTGAATTGGGACACCATTTCCATTTAAATGCAGCCTGCAGAGTCAGGCTGCATTTAAAAATGACAGAAAACCTCCAGCAGTGCCACACATGCACAGGGCAGAATTTCTGCTGGGCCTCTACTTCCATGCCCTGTTATGTACTACGGTCTTATAGGTAATTGGCACCCCCTTGCCATATTACGCATTAGGGACTTATAGGGGCTGTCATGCAAATGGTATGAATTTAACTTTTAAAGACAGGCTGCAAGACAGGCCTGCATTTAAAAGGACAAAAAAAGGACACAGAAGTGTAATAATGTAAGTGCAGAAATTCTGCCCGGCATCTCATCTCCATGCCCTATTTTATACTAGGGGGTGATAGGCAGATTGTACACCCTTGCCCTTTTATATACTAGGGACTTACAGGGTCTGTCAGTCCAATTAGAAGGGTACCCTAATACCTAGTGTGCTCTACTACATGTGTGTGTTTTAACATAGCATTGGCCTGGGTCTTCCTAACAGAGCCCAGGGCACAGTCAGAGTCAGAGTCAGTTATCATCAGCACTAGGCAGCAACAAAAAATGGGGGTGAACAGGGCAAAAAGATTACTTTGCAACATAAGGTATCACACTGCAAACAATCACAATTTGAACTGTTGCATGCTAAATAAATTGTGTAAGAATCAAGGGAAATAAGTACAGATTCACCAAGGCAAAATCACATACATATACAATTAGAGAACGTGTATTGTAAAGGTCTGTAGGACAAATTTGTTTATCACAATACCTGTGTGTCATAATATGTTCTGCAAGGTAACTTGGCAAGCAAAAAGCATTAGCTGTTTCATGAATAAACACAATTTAAATTGGTTTAAATTTGGCGAAGGTTACCAAAACCGTACCAGCCCTAGGAAAGGACAGGAATGTTACACATAAGGAGGAATATGGAACATTCTGCCCCTTTTCCTGTCACACACCTTATAGTAGCAATGTGCTTCACTATGTTATGTTGCCTGTATGTATCAAACATACAGCTCTTTTTGTGCCTTACTGTGTAGACACACATGAACATCTGCAAAATGTAGCCATACCCATATATGTGTCATTTTCTTACATTACTGTTAACTATATTGCTGAAAATCATCTATGCCTATAATCAGATCCTTTTATGTGAAGGGTTATCAGATATCATCAAAATATGAGTTTGGTAGCCCTTAGCATTGCTGTAGCTGGGCCACTGCATGGTCCTTAGCGTTGCTGCAGTTGAGCCACTGCATGGTCATTTGAGTTCCTGCATAAGTGTTGCTGCTTGGCTATGTGCCTTGTGCTGTAAGGGCCACTGCATGGGTAAAATATTCATGTCATGCCTATTTGGAGCACACCATATAGGCCATTGTCTAACTCTTGGTGTTGCTGCATAAGTGCTATGGTATTTATTTGTGCCATGTGCTATATAGGCCATTGCACAGATAACATATATGTTTCATGGCTATTTGTTGCTCACTATGGCCCATATTTATACTTTTTGACGCAAAACTGCGCCAACGCAGTTTTGCGTCAAAAAAATTAGCGCCGGCTAACGCCATTCTGAAGCGCCATGCGGGCGCCGTATTTATTGAATGACGTTAGCCGGCGTTAGCCGCCGGCGCCGTCTGGTGTGCGTTAAAAAAAACGACGTACACCAGGCAGCGTCGGCGTAGGGGGATATGGGGCTTGGGCGTCAAGAAATGGGGCAAGTCAGGTTGAGGCAATTTTTTCGCCTCAAACCGATTTGCGCCATTTTTTACGACT
The DNA here is from genome assembly GCF_031143425.1 of Pleurodeles waltl. Taxonomy (NCBI): domain Eukaryota; kingdom Metazoa; phylum Chordata; class Amphibia; order Caudata; family Salamandridae; genus Pleurodeles; species Pleurodeles waltl. The sequence goes on from NC_090438.1 coordinate 224,759,887, forward strand.
CCCAACCCCCATAGAAATGACTCCTGTCTTAGCATAGACAGGAGTCATGCCCCCTTGCCCAATGGCCATGCCCAGGGGACTTCTGTCCCCTGGGCATGGTCATTGGGCATAGTGCATGTAGGGGGGCACAAATCAGGCCCCCCTATGCCACAAAAAAAAAAAAAAAAAAAATTACCTGAACTTACCTTAATGTCCCTGGGATGGGTCCCTCCAGCCCTGGGTGTCCTCCTGGGGTGGGCAAGGGTGACAGGGGGTGTCCCTGGGGGCATGGGAGGGCACCTCTGGGCTCCTTCAGAGCCCACAGGTCCCTTAACGCCTGCCTTTTGCAGGCGCTAAAAAACGGCACAAAAGCGGCCGTACGTCATTTTTTTTGACCTGCCCACTCCCGGGCGTGAATTTTGCCCCGGAGTATAAATCCGACCCACATGCCTCGGAGTCGATTTTTTAGACGGGAACGCCTACCTTGCATATAATTAACGCAAAGTAGGTGTCCACGGTAAAAAATGACGCTAACTCCATGGACTTTGGCACTAGACGCGTCTAACGCCAAAGTATAAATATGGAGTTAGTTTTGCGTCGAAATTGCGAGAAAAAAAAACAACGCAATTCCGGCGCAAACGGAGTATAAATATGCCCCTATATACGTCACTAAGTAGGTACATTGTTATAGCATTAGCCCTTGCTTGTTTGTGATTGAGTAGTGCATCACACAGTGTACATTTGTCTAGCAATTCATCTGTAAAATTGGACAAATATCAAGAACATGCTTGTTACACCCAGGGAATGATGCAATTGGCGTGGCTACATACCATAAGGTGTTAATGCTACTTTCACTTTCTTTTAGTGTCTGTTGGTTGGTGCTGGTGATCTGAGGAGCGCTGTGTGAGTTTTTTTAAAATCTGTTTGAGGTGCAGTCTGTGTGTGTCCTGTCCCCGTGAATTATATATTTATTAGTGTTGTTTTTTTTCTTTTTTTTCTGCTGTTGGGTGTTTGTCAAATTTTGAGTATTTTTGTTGCTAGTGGTTTAAGTGTAGCTATGGTTTGTACCACTATGACCAGGTTTGGAAAGGAGAGAGGGAAACATTTTACAGAGGGAGAAATAGGTGGATTGATCTGGCTGGTGAGGCACTACTTGCCACAGATGCTGGCTGTAGCAGGAAGAGTCAGCAAGGTAGGTACCGCCCCAAGGATCATAAGGAACGATGGGAGAGGGTGAGGTGCCACATGGCCAAAGTGGCCCATGAACACCGGACTGATTTGCAGCTGAAACATCATTGGGCAGGTGCAATCTTGTGTGAGGCCGGTGTACTGCATCTGCTGGGTTTGGAGATCAGAGACCCTGTAGGTATGAATTGATGTTCGATTAGCATGTAGTAATGTTTAAGGTGCATATCATTATCAAAATATATCTCCAATGGATGTCTTGTAACACACAAGGCAAGAGAGATTGACTTTAGGTGGCAGATGTATCAAACTGTCACAAAGCAGCACACCCTTGTATAAGTGCTGTGTTGCGTTACAGTGAGTTAGCACTCTTGACGCTAAGTAATGCAAAGCAGCACTTTGCCCAAATGAGGGTTACTATTTAGCAAGGTTCAGCACTAAAGCAGGTTTGGGCTTGTAAACGTAATAGAATTCTTAATTTTTTGCTGTTTTCCCTCATTCATGAGATGTAAACACTGTACACTATATGGCAAAATCTTCCCCCATTGCTAGATTCACAATACATATAATGATCCACACTGCACAAGGTATAAGATATGTCAGTGTGGCAAGGGGCACATTCATAAATAATGCAAGCAGCACAGCACAGCAAGTCACCTGGCTGTGCTGTGTGAAAGTGAAAGGGTGGGTAGGTGTTGTTTCAATGATGTTGCTGTGCATTCCTATCCTTTCACAGCTCTGAAACACTTTTACCTGCTAATGATTGCATCCTTGCTTCTTGTTGCAAGGGGGTCTGTGATGAAGCTGGGCAGCGGTTCTTACAACATAACATGCTGTGAAAATGACTCTGGCATGTGATGTAAGACATCATTGACCATTCAACTCCAGGCACATAGGCCCTGCGAAGTGACTGCAAATGCATATAGATGTATGTAAGGGTGTCTAAATGTTCCAGTGCTGTGATATGTCATAGTGCTTAGTTTAGATTGGGAAGTGTGTGTAGTTGCTCTATTTTTAATGGAATTTATCAATTTTTGTTCTGCGGGTGGTTATTGTCCATTCACACTATCTGAAATTAAACATTTCCTGATGAGGAAAGTAAGTATCATGACTACATGATTGTAACTCTGACAATTCTGTGTGGTCCATGTTGATTGTAACAGTGTGATGTGTATTGGGTGTCCTGAGAAGTTTTCCTGACCAAACTAGTATTACAGATCTCCTTCTCCACAGGTACCTGTAAAATAAATAAAGAAAGAAAGGTTAACACAACTACAAAATAAGGTACGCCATTGAAAAGGCATTCAAATGTGCAGTTTTCTCTTCCAAAGGAAATATTCATAGACATCAAGACTTGACATATTATTTGACTTAAGTAAAATATTAGCAAGGCTTGGCTAAAACACTTAACAAGATTTTGGCACAAAAGAGTGAAGGTGCTCTTCCTGTGAGGGAACAAGACACTGTGCAAACAAACTATTGTGAGGAAACATTAAGAAATATAGAATGAATGCCACAAAAAAACAGCGCCAGGCATACAAGCAATAATTCTATGCTGTATATTTTGAAAGTTAGTAGCAAAGTATAGGTAAACTCATGTTTCAATTGGTAAAATTGATTAATTCACATCTTCACTTTCACAGTTCAAATTATAGTCAACACATCAAAACAGGTCAGCAGATCCAAAGATATGTTATTGTGAAGTACATAGATGACCGGAAGCCAATGTAATATGCATTTGTGATGTACAAACGACAAGACGTGTTTCACCCCTAATGGTATGTAAACCTGGGGCTTTCTCAAGACAGATTTTCAGTTCTCGTCTGCCAGCTTCACCTTTCAAGGGCCCAGGACTGGATAGGGCACCACTTGTCAGGGCAGAGAGTCCAGGTGCTGTCGGGGAAGGTCTTTGATGGCCCTGAGACTTCAACAACAGGAGACAAGCCCAATTCAAGCCCTTGGATTGTTGTGTAGCCATTTTAGCCATAGCTCCATGCACGTTATTTTAACACACTAGGCCAAGCCGCTGTGCACCTATATATATTTTATTCGGCTTCATTTTATTATTGTTTCAATAGCCACTTTTACGGTCTTGTTTTATTTTCTGTGTATCTAACTGTTTTGTCCTAGGCCAGCACTCTGTTCTCAAACAAGACATTCTTGATCACTCTGTGCCTCTTCCAATGCTACAGCACGGTACATTGCCGGTGAATGTGGTAGAAGTTTAGGGCCAGATGCAGGAAGAAAGCAAATTGCGACTTGCAATTTGCGAGTCCGTGCGACTCGCAAATTGCAAGTCGCAATTTGCTATGCAGAAAGGTGTCTCAGACACCTTCTGCAACTCGCAATGGGGTCGCAAAGACCCACCTCATAAATATTTATGAGGTGGGTCGCAGTTTGCGACCCCATTGCGAGTATAGGCACTCGCTAACATGGAGGCCTGCTGTAGTCAGCAGGCCTCCATGTTAGCGACCTGCTTTTAAATAAAGCAGTTTTTTTTTTTTTTGAAATGTAGCCCGTTTTCCCTAAGGGAAAACGAGCTGCATTTCAAAAAATCCGAAACCTTTTGTTTCGTTTTTTTCAGGGCAGGGAGTGGTCCCTTGGACCACTCCCTGCCCTGAAAAAATGTTTTGGGGTCCATTCACAAAGGGGAAGGGGTCCCATAGGGACCCCTTCCCGTTTGCGAATGGGTCACCATCCACTTCAAGTGGATGGTAACTGCGACTCCATTTGCGACCGCATACGCGGTCACAAATGGAATTGCATACCATTGCGAATCGCAAATAGGAAGGGAACACCCCTTCCTATTTGCGATTCGGAAATGCATTTTGCGAGTCGGATCCGACTCGCAAAATGCATTTCAACATAGCAAAGTGGCTTTTGCGAGTCGCACACGGCGTTTTTCGCCGTTTGCGACTCGCAAAACCCTTGCTACATCTGGCCCCAAGTCTCTAACATTCATAGAAAACACGAATCCTTACATAGGGACATTTTCCCAGAACATCAGCTGTGTTGTTATAAAAACACTTCCTTGTCCCTTACACGTTAGAGGGAGATTCCAGCCAGAGAACCACAACTGTATGCTGATTGCTGAATGCTTCTCTACAGTTGCTAACGCAGACCACAGGCCTTTGCTCAGGTATAGGGGATGGTGTCTTCCCAGGGAACCTGAAGGGCAGAATTAGAGCTTAACATGCTGTGCTCTATCATAGCTTAGGTAGGAGTTAGTCTATTGGCAATAGTGACAATATGATAGCATTATGTTTATGTTTCACTCTTCGCATAACAATTTTAATACTGTCATGTTGTGTGGTCCTGGTTATTGCAGCTCATGCTTTGCTATCGAAGATGCAGTAGTTTTTATTAAACTCATTACTAAAACATATACTGGTTCTGTTTGTCATTTATATATGAGACTAAATGTAACTGAGAGAAACGGATGAGACCAGAGTGACCACGGCTTCCCTGAGAAACCAAGTATGTCATGCGCTCGGCTGTCCAGTTATCCCCATCCTTGGGTAGAGATGAGGCACTGCTAGTTAGCTGGAGCAAAACCCCGATTGGAGCGACAGGTGTCACTCGCAGTGGATTAGACTTAGGCCCTCACTACAACCCTGGCGGTAAAGTCCACTGAAGGCCGCCAACACAACGTGTCCGCGGTGGAAATCCGCTACAGGTATTATGACCCACACTTAGAAATCCTCCACAGTACAGACACCCACACAAGTCCGCCACTCCAAAGGTCAGTGACAAACTGGCAATAGCAAAACCCACACCGTCACGCCAACAGGAATCACACTATCACGACCCACAAATCAATGCAGCGGTCATTCTACCGCGGTAATCCATTGGCAGTATACACCGCCGCGTTCAAAATACACACACACCTCCAAAACTACACCACATTGGACAATTCAAACTACACACACATGACACACATACACACACCACACCCACATACCCCCACCTCTATAAAAAACACACATAAATTACCCACAACCCCTTACAACAACATGTTTGGAAGAAGCAGAGAGAGAGAATAGCAAAGACAACACCATCATCCAGAGGCACACAACACCATCACTCATACACCACACACCCCAACACATCACCCCACACATCACATCAACCATCACCTCAAACATCACTCACACCACATCATGGCTCAGGGTCATGGTAGCGGAAATCATGCGGGCAGAGCCACAGCTATTTGGATCACAGGTGCGGCAGACATCCATAGCAAGGAGGATGGAGCCATGGTGGAGAATTGTCGACAGGGTCAACGCAGTGTGACAGCATCCAAGAACACGGGATGACATCAGGAAGATGTGGAACGACCTACGGGGGAAGGTGTGGTCTGTGGTTTTAAGACACCAGATAGCAGTACAGAGGACTGGCTGTGGAACCCCCGACCGCCTCCCCCACAACTAACAACATGGGAGGAGCAAGTCTTGGCGATCATGCACCCCAAGGGCCTTGCAAGAGTAGCAGGAGGACTGGACTCTGGTAAGTCATATCTCTACTATGATATCCTCCCCACCCAACCTCCATGCCATCACAATCCCCTACCCTCTCACCCATCACCCCAACACCTCACATATATCCCACTATCACAACTCACACATACCAATACCAAGCCCTGCATGCAACACCAAAACATGGACCGCCAACACAGACCTGCATGGACACCCATCACCAAAGCATGCCCAGTAGAGACACTCACCCAGCCCACAAAATCACCACTCACTCAAGGCAAAGCTGACAGTAAAATCACAACCATTCACAAGATGGCACACGCAGATACAGTAACAATGCATTTACACCCCAACAGGACCCCTACACAACGTCATCGGACAGGAGGTGCCAGCCATATCCAGTCCCCCCACAGAAGAGGCCCACAGTGATGACAGCAGCTCTGCACGCCTGGATCAAGATGACCAGCACGGCCCATAAGGGACCACTGGACAGTCGGTTCCACTGCCACAGTACCAAACCACCATTTACACCCCCCCTCAGGAAACACCAGCATAGCACCCACTCAGGGGGCCCAGACCTCTGTCCCCAGGACACGTCAATCAGCAGTGTGTCCACCACTACAGGGACCCCAGGCAACACCACTAACACAGGACGATCAGGGACCTGTGGTCAGTGGGAGTGGGCACACGATTCAGGGCACAGAGGCACAGGACAACAGGGAAGCTGGGAGGATTGCTGTGCGACAGGGGGAGGGCAGGCCCAGGGAACCCACTCTCCACGAGGCCCTCTCAAACATCATGGGAGCATACCACCATTCCCAGGAGACCATGGGCATGGTACTGGCCAAGTTTCAGGAGACCCAGCGGCTGCAGGAGGAACAGTACCTGGGGATCAGGGAGTCCATTAACACCACCCTGGTCACCATTACATGGGTGCTGGCAGACATGGCCAACACCATGAGGGAAACAGTGGCATCCCACGGGCCCCTGACACTAGCCCAACCGATGAACAGCCTTCCACGTCCACCGGCGCTAGTGGACAGGAGGTCCCGCTAATGGACCAACAGGCCACCAGCACCACACCCCCTGCAGAAGGAGAACCACCCCGCAAACGGTCCTTGCGATCCAGGCTGAAGACAGAGAACATTGCCAAAACCCCCGCCAGGAAATAGGACTCTCCTGATTGTCACCCTTCTGTTCCACTCTGTCACCCTGTCCACCTTGAACTGCCATTGCTCGACTTCCCATGCCCCCTTGGACAATGCACCTGTGATACCAAGAGACTGGACTCTATCCTGGACATTCCTCCACCATCACCCCAGCCCATTGCACATACCCCTATACTTATTAGCCCTGAAATAAACACCCTTGAATCACAAAACAATCTGGAGTCAGTCTGTACTTTCACAAATGTGTTATTACAACTTCTTCGACAAATATCAATGTTAATGTTCATTTGCACTTAGCAATGTATGACAGTAGTTGGGCAGCAGTAAACATAGCAGAAGGCAGAATGAGGTACCCAGATCTGTTGAAAGGAAAACCAAAGTGAAGTGTAAGGGTCCATAAACAGAGGTTAAACGGCTGACTTATACAATGTCCTACAGTAGTCAGATATGAGATGAGCAGTGCCAGTCTCTTACCTGTGTCTCACTGGAAGTACTGCATGATGGTGTTGTTTCGGTTGTCAATATCTTCTTCCTCTGCCTCCTCTTCCTCACTGTCCACAGGCTCCACAGCTGCCACAATACCATCATCAGGCCCATCCTCCTGCAGAAAAGGCACCTGGCGTCGCAAATCCAGGTTGTGCAACATACAGCATGCCACAATGATCTGGCACACCTTCTTCGGTGAGTAGTATAGGGAGCCACCTGTTAGATGGAGGCACCGGAATCTGGCCATCAGGAGGCCGAAAGTCCGTTCAATAATACATCTAGTTCACCCATGTGTCTCATTGTAGAGTTCCTCTGCCCTTGTCCTGGCATTCCTTACTGGGGTCAGTAGCCATAAGAGGCTGGGGTAGCCAGAGTCACCTGCAAATGTCAAGGGATATCTATTAGACACAACCCAACCCTTAGGGACTACCCCATACCCAGACACCTATTCATACTGTGTGGGAACTTGGGTTCACCTATCAGCCACACCCGGTGCCTCTGGAGTTGGCAAATAAGGAATGCTGCTATTCCTCAAAATGGAAGCGTCATGCACATAGCCAGGATAATTAGCATTCACATGAGAGATGTACTGGTCTGCCAAACACACCATCTGCACATTCATTGAATGGTAGCTTTTTCGATTTCTGTACACCTGTTCATTCCTGCGGGGGATACAAATGCCACATGTGTACCATCAATGGGGATATGTCCCAGGGCAAAGAAGTCCGCTTTCACTGTGGCCAAATCCTCCACCTGGAGGAAAACTATGTAGCTTTGCATGTGTTTCAGCAAAGCAGATAACACTTTGGTCAACATGTTAGAAAACATTGGCTGAGACATCCCTGATGCCATGACCACTGTTGTTTGAAAGGAACCACTTGCCAGGAAATGGAACACTGACAGGACTTGCACTAGAGGGGGAATACCTGTGGGATGGTGTATAGCTGACAAAAGGTCTGGCTCCAATTGATCACACAGTTCTTGTATTTTGGCAGGATCAAGTCTGTATGTGATAATGATGTGTCCGTCTTCCATTGACGACAGGGCCACCAGGGGTCTGTACACCGGAGGATGATGCCATCTCATCATCTGCCCCAGCGGATGTGCCTTATGGAGAAGAATGGCGAGCAGAGGGTCATGTACCACATAGGTTGCACAAGTGTTTTTGCTGTAATGTGAGTAAATCCGTGTGTGCTGTAGTCTGTCCGAATTTCTGCCCAAATGTGCAGTGACGCAGTTAGGTGCCATGCCATGTGCCACCCTGAAATGGTTGCTGCCTGACCTGTAAGGAGGAACAAGGGGAAATGAGGTAACTGCACTGGTGTTGTGCAGCGTCGCTGTAGGCGGTCGAAGACCGCCGCGCAATTTCAGCATTGGTTATCATTGGGCCCTATGGGTTCGCGGACGTTACTGCCATTTTCTATCTGTTCACTCACTTGATACCTGACCTTCAACAGGAGAGGACCTACATTGCAAGTGCTGCTGTGACCTGTGTCTGGAAGCGACAATGGCTCGAGTGTCTGGGGAAAGGGCCCCTGCCTTCACTTCGGAGGAGTTGGAGAGACTAGTGGATGGGGTCCTCCCCCAGTACACACTACTCTACGGTCCTCCAGACAAACAGGTGCGTACACTGTGAGCATGATGCATGGGCCATGAATGTATGGAGTGGTGTGGATGGAAGATATATGTGGGATTGGGGGCTGAGGGCTGCATGAGAGGATGGTGAGTGTATGTGTGGCAGAGCATGGGTGGGAAGTGGTGGGCAATGAGTATCTCGAACCGGACGAGGGAGTAATTTCCTATTATGCTATACCTTTCCTCTAGGCCAGCGCCCACTAGAGGAAGGGTATTTGGCGTTCCATTGCCAAGGAAGTGCGGACCCTGGAGGTCTATCATAGTCGGAGCACCCACTGCCGCAAGAGATGGGAGGACCTGCGCTGCTGGAGCAAGAAGACGGTGGAGGCCCAGCTGGCGATGGCCTCCCAATGTAGAAGGGGTGCCCGTCGCACCGCTACCCTCCTGATGTTCCAGATCCTGGCTGTGGCATATCCGGAGTTGGATGGGCGCTTGAGGGCATCACAGCAGCCACAAGGGAGTGAGTACAGTCTCATTCAGCTGACTGCGTGCTTTACAAGGTGTCTGGGTGGGGGCTGTGGGTTCCCCTAGTCCAGGGCGAACTTGGTAGGGTAGGTCCCTTGTTAGGCAGATTGTATGGCACTCCAACTCCAATAGTGTTAGTGGCCATCTACAACTAGTCATCCTTCTGTGGGTTCCAGGTGTGCATCAAATGGGGTTAGGCATAGTCCCCCATGGGCTGGTGATTTTCCTTCTAACTCCTAGTGCATAGAGCTGCTCCCTGTGTGTTGTGTCCGCCAGCGGTAGTGGTGTTGCTGGCATTGACCATGTGTCTCCTCTGTCTTTCCCCCCATCTTGTTTTGTCACCCTGTCCTTGTGTGCATTAGCATCATCTGGCGGAGGAGCAGAGGTACCGGAGACGGAGGGAGCTGCATCCCACATGGGGAGCTCCACGACAGGGACAGGAGGGACACCAGCGACAGCGACTCCTCCTCTGATGGGAGCTCCCTTGCGGTGGCGGGCACCTCTGTGCCCACCGCAACAACAGGTACAGCCGCCACCCCCCACCAGCACCGCCCTCCCAACAGCCTCTCAGCATGTGTCCCGTGCCCCCTCACCCAGGAGGGTGGGCATCTCCTTCGCCCCAGGCACCTCAGGCCCAGCCCCAGTCAGCCCTGCTGCCCTCAGTGAGGAGGCTATTGACCTCCTGAGATCCCTCACTGTTCTGCAGTCAACTATTTTGAATGCCATCCAGGGTGTAGAGAGGCATTTGCAACAAACAAATGTATACCTAGAGGGCATTCATTCTGGAGTGGTGGCCCAACAGAGAGCATTTCAGGCTCTGGCCTCAGCACTGATGATAGCCATTGTCCCTGTGTCCAGCATCCCCCCTCCAACCTCTACTACCCAGACCCAATCCCCTCTACTTCAGCCTATCCCAAGCACACCATCAGACCAGCATGTACACAAATCAACACACAGAAGTGACTCAGGAAAACATAGCACAACACATCCCACAGGCACTCACACAAGCACCATACCCATGCAGACACACCAACATCCACTGCCTCCACTGTGTCCCCCTCCTCCACGTTCTCCACCTCACTCCCAGTCTCGTCTCCACTCACACCTGCATGCACTACATCCTCAGCCACTACCTCCTTCACCAGCACACCCATCACAACACACCGCTCACATGCAATCACCACCCCGACAACCATTCACACGTCCCCTGTGTCCTATCCCACAGAGCCCTCCTCCCAAAGTAGACAAACACCGGCACACACCCACTCAACAGCCATCCACCTCACAAGAGCCTCAAGCCCATTCACTTTCACCCGAACTCAGCAGACGTACACCTCCTACAACCACTACCTCTTCCTCCTCTACCAAACCCCCTCCACCTTCCCATCCCAGTGTGTCTAAAAAAAAAATCCTGGCTAACCTTGACCTCTTCCCTACACCTCGCCCCCGTCCCTCCTCTAGGGCCAGGATGTCTAGAGCCCAGACCAGCACCTCAGCCACCAAAGCGTCATCCACTGTGGTCACTGCAAGTCCGGGAGGATTGAAGGGGGCACCCATCAGGGCTGCCAGTGTGCCACTTACTGAAGCTAAGGACCACCCAATTCCTCCACCTGCCAAGGTAGAAAAGGGGCCAACATGCAGAAGGGAAAGGCCACACCACCCACCCAGCACAGCCTCATCCAGAACCACAGAGGACAGTGCCAAGGTGCCAGCAGCGACTACCAAGGTGGGGAAGGGACACAAAATCAAAGGAAAGTCACCTCAGGGCACGGAGCCTCCTGGTGAGGGACTGGTGACCCCCATTTCTCATGACAGGCCAGCAACCTGTACCACGGTGAGCACCGCTGCAACAACGGCCACCTGCACTGCCACCTGCACGGTAGCTGCCACAACTACAGTCACCAGCATCATCCCCAGTGGGCAGCCGTCCGAGGCTGCTGGAGACGGCCTGGTGTCTCCCTCCACTACTACATGCACCTGTACCACGGGCAGCACCACCTGCATCTCTGTCGCAGACACCTCTGCAGCCACCACCACCTGCCCTGTGACATGCCCAGCCAGTGCCACTACAGCAGACATCAGCAGCATCCCCAGTGGGCAGCGATCTGAGGCTGCAGGAGATGTCCTGGACCCTGCACACACTACATGAGGCACCAGCACTGGCACTACAAGCAGCTTGCAGCTTAAGTCGCTGCAGGACGGAGTGTGGCTGTGCCTCCATGGAGTATCATGCTACCTGTTCCCTGAAAATCTCATGGCTCAGACACCCAGGTCAACGAATGGGAACTGCCACACCCCAGGTGCAGCATCACTGGGCACCAAGCCCCCTCCAGAACCAGTGGAGAAAAGTATCCACTAACACATTCCTTGGCAGGATGAAGCACTCTGGGCACAAAGCCCCCTCCAGAACCAGTGAAGAAAAGCATCCACTAACACAGTCCTTGGCAGGATGAAGCACTCTGGGCACCAAGCCCCCTCCGGAACCAGTGGAGAAAAGCATCCACTAACATAGTCCTTGGTAGGATGAAGCACTCTGGGCACAAAACCCCCTCCAGAACCAGTGGAGAAAAGCATCCACTAACACAGTCCTTGGCAGGAAGAAGCACCCTGGACACCAAGCCCCCTCCAGAACCAGTGGAGAAAAGCATCCACTAACACAGTCCTTGGCAGGATGAAGCACTCTGGGCACAAAGCCCCCTCCAGAACTGGTGGAACATGTCACCGACTTGAGAGACTGTGGCTTTGTACTCCCCAGGACAAAGCAGTGGGCAAACCACACACTTGAGAGACTGTGGCTTTGCACTCCCAAGGAGCAGGCAGTGGGCAAACAACCCACTTGAGAGACTGTGGCTTTGCACTCCTGTAGGAAAGTACCATCTTGCCTGGCATGTTACCCCCATATTTCACTGTATATATGTTGTTTTAGTTGTATGTGTCACTGGGACCCTGCCAGCCAGGGCCCCAGTGCTCATAAGTGTGCCCTGTATGTGTTACCTGTGTTATGACTAACTGTCTCACTGAGGCTCTGCTAATAAGAACCTCAGTGGTTATGCTCTCTCATTTCTTTCCAAATTGTCACTAACAGGCTAGTGACCAATTTTACCAATTTACATTGGCATACTGGAACACCCTTATAATTCCCTAGTATATGGTACTGAGGTACCCAGGGTATTGGGGTTCCAGGAGATCCCTATGGGCTGCAGCATTTCTTTTGCCACCCATAGGGAGCTCTGACAATTCTTACACAGGCCTGCCACTGCAGCCTGAGTGAAATAACGTCCACGTTATTTCACAGCCATTTTACACTGCACTTAAGTAACTTATAAGTCACCTATATGTCTAACCTTTACCTGGTAAAGGTTGGGTGCTAAGTTACTTAGTGTGTGGGCACCCTGGCACTAGCCAAGGTGCCCCCACATGGTTCAGGGCCAATTCCCCGGACTTTGTGAGTGCGGGGACACCATTACACGCGTGCACTATACATAGGTCACTACCTATGTATAGCTTCACAATGGTAACTCCGAATATGGCCATGTAACATGTCTAAGATCATGGAATTGCCCCACCAATGCCATCCTGGTATTGGGGAGACAATCCCATGATTCCCCGGGTCTCTAGCACAGACCCGGGTACTGCCAAACTGCCTTTCCCGGGGTTTCACTGCAGCTGCTGCTGCTGCCAACCCCTCAGACAGGTTTCTGCCCTCCTGGGGTCCAGCCAGGCTTGGCCCAGGAAGGCAGAACAAAGGACTTCCTCAGAGAGAGGGTGTTACACCCTCTCCCTTTGGAATAAGGTGTCAGGGCTGGGGAGGAGTAGCCTCCCCCAGCCTCTGGAAATGCTTTGATGGGCACAGACGGTGCCCATCTCTGCATAAGCCAGTCTACACCGGTTCAGGGATCCCTCAGCCCTGCTCTGGCGCGAAACTGGACAAAGGAAAGGGGAGTGACCACTCCCCTGACCTGCACCTCCCCTGGGAGGTGCCCAGAGCTCCTCCAGTATGCTCCAGACCTCTGCCATCTTGGAAACAGAGGTGCTGCTGGCACACTGGACTGCTCTGAGTGGCCAGGGCCAGCAGGTGACATCAGAGACTCCTTCTGATAGGCTCCTTCAGGTGTTGCTAGCCTATCCTCTCTCCTAGGTAGCCAAACCTCCTTTTCTGGCTATTTAGGGTCTCTGCTTTGGGGAATTCCTTAGATAACGAATGCAAGAGCTCATCAGAGTTCCTCTGCATCTCTCTCTTCACCTTCTGCCAAGGAATCGACTGCTGACCGTGCTGGAAGCCTGCAAAACTGCAACAAAGTAGCAAAAGACGACTACTGCGACATTGTAGCGCTGATCCTGCCACCTTCTGGACTGTTTTCCTGGTGGTGCATGCTGTGGGGGTAGTCTGCCTCCTCTCTGCACTAGAAGCTCCGAAGAAATCTCCCGTGGGTCGACGGAATCTTCCCCCTGCAACCGCAGGCACCAAAGAACTGCATCACCGGTCCTCTGGGTCTCCTCTCAGCACGACAAGCGAGGTCCCTTGAACTCAGCACTCTGTCCAAGTGTCTCCCACAGTCCAGTGACTCTTCAGTCCAAGTTTGGTGGAGGTAAGTCCTTGCCTTCCCACGCTAGACTGCATTGCTGGGAACCGTGTGTTTTGCAGCTACTCCGGCTCCTGTGCACTCACCGAGGATTTCCTTCGTGCACAGCCAAGCCTGGGTCCCCGGCACTCTAACCTGCATTGCACGACCTCCTGAGTTGTCCTCCGGCGGCGTGGGACTCTCTTGTTCAACTTCAGGTGAGCACCGATTCACTCCACTTTGTAGTGCCTGTTCCGGCACTTCTGCAGGTGCTGCTTGCTTCTGAGTGGGCTGCTTCTCTTGCTGGGCGCCCCCTCAGTCTCCTCACGCAATTGGCGACATCCTGGTCCCTCCTGGGCCACAGCAGCATCCAAAAACCCTAACCGTGACCCTTGCAACTAGCAAGGCTTGTTTGCGGTCTTTCTGCGGGAAAACACTTCTGTACAACTCTTCATGAAGGGGGACATCCATCCTCCAAAGGGGAAGTTTCGAGCCCTTGTCTTTCCTGCAGAATCCTCAGCTTCTACCATCCGGTGGCAGCTTCTTTGCATCCACAGCTGGCATTTCCTGGGCATCTGCCCACTTCCGACTTGATCGTGACTTTTGGACTTGGTCCCCTTGTTCCACAGGTACTTTTGTCTGGAAATCCATCGTTGTTGCATTGCTGGTGTTGGTCTTTCCTGCAGAATTCCCCTATCACGACTTCTGTGCTCTTTGGGGAACTTAGGTGCACTTTGCACCCACTTTTCAGGGTCTTGGGGTGGGCTATTTTTCTAACCCTCACTGTTTTCTTACAGTCCCAGCGACCCTCTACAAGGTCACATAGGTTTGGGGTCCATTCGTGGTTCGCATTCCACTTCTAGAGTATATGGTTTGTGTTGCCCCTATCCCTATGTGTCCCTATTGCATTCTATTGTGACTATACATTGTTTGCACTGTTTTCTATTGCTATTACTGCATATTTTGGTATTGTGTACATATATCTTGTGTATATTTGCTATCCTCATACTGAGGGTACTCACTGAGATACTTTTGGCATATTGTCATAAAAATAAAGTACCTTTATTTTTAGTATATCTGTGTATTATGTTTTCTTATGATATTGTGCATATGACACTAGTGGTACTGTAAGAGCTTCACTCGTCTCCTAGTTCAGCCTAAGCTGCTCTCCTAAGCTACCTTTTCTATCAGCCTAAGCTGCTAGACACCCCTCTACACTAATAAGGGATACCTGGGCCTGGTGCAAGGTGTAAGTACCCCTTTGGTACTCACTACAAGCCAGTCCAGCCTCCTACAACTCCCCAGGAGTAGGCAGTGGGCAAACCACCCACTTGAGAGACTGTGGCTTTGCACTCCCCAGGACCAAACAGTGGGAAAACCATCCACTTGAGAGACTTGAGAGACTGTGGCTTTGCACTCCCAAGGACCAAACAGTAGTAAACCTCCCACTTGAGAGACTTGAGAGACTGTGGCTTTGCATTCCCCACGACCAAGCAGTGGACAAACCACCCACTTGAGAGACTTGAGAGACTGTGGCTTTGCACTTCCCAGAACCAAGCAGTGGGCATGGAGCCCCCTCCAGGAGCAGTGGCGTTGTCCCATCATCCGGCTGAGGTATCCACCCTTTCCCTTCCCCCTGAGGTGTCTGTTTTTTATCAACCTGATGCCCCTGCAGTGTTCTCTCCATTTTGAGGCAGGTGTCATGTATGGGCTTTGCCCATGCTTTTTGGGACCATTGGTCCACAGACAATTAATGGGACAATGTACAGACTTGTGTACTTGCTGTAAATATTTGTATACACTGATTATTTACTTTTCACTTGGGCTATCTGTTTGTTAGAATATTACACTTGTTAAACTAATTTCGTTTGGTCCTTGCGTTCTTCCAGGGTGTGACAGGGTGTATCTGTGATGTGATTGGATATGTGTGTGTGTGTTGTTGTGGGTTGAGGTGTTGCGTGTGTGTGTCACTCTCTTCCCTCCTCCCCTCCCCTGTGTGCTAGGTGGAATACACACCGTGGTCATCGCCACCATCCTTCGTACTCCTGGTAGATGAGAAGATACACCAACATTGGTAACACCTGTAGTTCGGGCTCCATGGCGTCCTGGTTCCTCGTTGGGTGTCGAGAGGTGAGTGGTTTCCCTTCCAATTCCTGTTTCAGCCATGCTTTTGATGGCATTGGTACCACCCCAGAAAAGCTGGCAGAATGGTGCCTTGTAATAGTGTGGGTGGTACATTGAGTTCTGCCTGTCTGTTGGCGGTTACCGCCGCGGTGTTTGTTTCTACCACTGTGGCGGTCAGTCCGTTAAAGTGGCTGTCTGTGTTGGCAGTTTCTGCCATGGTCATAATTCAAATTTTTTGACTGCTGGCCTATTAGCGGTATTACTGCCGCTTTATGACCGACTGCAAGGGTTGTAATGAGGGCCTTAGTCTCCTACACCGCGGGTGATTCTGCCGCTCAAAATCCAGTAGTCTAATCAGAATAATGAGAGCCTACGCGACATGGCACCCAACGTTTGGTCAGGCTCTAATTTTCAGATCCTCCGGACTATCTCTGTCTCATTATATAGAACGATGCCTCAATATTGTATACGGAGACGTCCGTGGTACGGAGGATTTCCACCCCAGCTATGTAGGCTATCCTATCAGAGGCTGGAGGTTGTTCAAGCTTAAACTGTAAAAGGAAAGCCCTATTTGGTGTGTCTTCTGTGAACATTTCATTGATCTAGTATGGCGAATCCACAGCAGATAGTAATAGCAGTCAATATGAGACAACCTCTGACTGCACATTTATTAGCAAATGGCCTAATGTCCCGGGGGGTCCAGGCACATTTGTGGTGGACGCCCATCCAGCTTATAGAACAGAACTCTTCTATTCTTGGGTCACATTTCCAGCAGTTGATGGGAACACAAATACATTTTATTATTATACACACGCAAACGTACCTGGACAATACAGGGCATGAGCATATTGAGAGATACCATTATCTTATCAAGAACATATTAATTGGCTTGATGGTGCCCTACCCCACACAATATTAACAGTAAGGTTAGGTCCTCTCAGTAACGATGGTCCCACCTGGCCTTTATCGGCCACTTATACACCACATCATGCAGTAGCGAATTTAGCAGTAGCTGAGATTCGTCGCTCATATACTGAATTAACAACGACATATAGACGAGTGGTATAGTTTGTGATGCAAAGATTAAATATAAACCCAGCATGTGCTGCTCCAGCCCAACGGCATGCAGTAACATCAGGTATAAATCCTACTACTGTACATTCGATCATGGGTGAAGAACCCGCCAAGCGAGAGGAAACTCTGTTTTGGTTAGCACAAAAAATAAATGCGCTGGAAGCAGTATTTCCCCATACGGGACCTCAGGATAAACATAGGATTCTAACAATATTCTTGCCATTTAGAATGGTCCCTACAGTAGATAACTTCAATACTTCGGGCATGGTATTTGCCATGCTCTATACAACGGTACACGGTACACTGACACAAGCCAATTTGCCAGAAGTGTTGAAACAGATTCAAGATGAATACGGGGCTGCCCTGGCTCTGGACTTGGGGATTCAATTAATGGTCAATTTTGCCAGTGTCCTCAATTATTTTAAGTAATCTTAAAGGGGAAGCGGTTGCACTCACAGTGCACATGCGGCTCCGTAACATTCCTCAACAGGATCATGAATGCAAGCTGCCTAAGATTATCGCAGAGACCTATTCTAGCATTGGTCGAGATAGTTTAAGGGCCAGACCAACTAAACCACAATTTCAGGGCAAATCTAATAAAGATTTTTCCAAGCAAGCTCCTGACGGTAATAAGAAACGCTGGGATAAAAAACAGCAAACTCCTAAAAAAGAGAGTGGAGAATCTCTGTGTATGGATACCCCACAGAATAGATATATTCTCAGAAATAGAGATAATATAAAAACGCCTGATAGATATCAATATACTGATACATGCCAATATTGTTCCTTTCAGGACTCAGCGGAAAAACGAAATGAGAGAGGTGGGTGGTCAGAACTAAGAACAGAGTACGTGAAACCGAGACAGGAATCACAACGCTAGTCAGAGGTTTCTGTTAAAAAGGAAGAGAAACCTGCTCAACAAAAACCCCTATTCAAAAGGAAAAAGGTGGCAGCAGTGGCAGTCCGACATGCCACACAGGAAGAGGGTCCTCTTGAAGAACAAGAAGTGGGCACTAGCACTGCTAGACAGTGTGGCAGAGGTCACAATAGTTCACCGGAGTCTTCTAGAGCATCTGGAGGTGAAAGTAACTGATGACTTAAAACAAGGAGAAACTGCTGGCATGTGTGTCTCCATGCCTGATAGGGTTAATAAAGTAATGCTACAGTTGGAGACATTGAGCGCATACCTGACGCAATCTTTGGGGATCGCGTAGTAAATATATATGATGTTTTGCTGGCCGAACAAGATTGGCCACCTGAATTTGTCCATACCTGCCTATATGGGGAAGACGTTATTAAACCTTCTTTCTTGCCCCTTGTTCCAGAGGAACTCGCTGAATCCTATGCCATTGATTGGGCTTTGGCACAGGCACATGCATTATATTGCAATCACGTAGGATAGGATAAAGAATCCCCCTAGCATGTAATTCCTATTAAAAATGAACCACAACCACAACCTCAGTATCCAATCAAACATGATGCAAAGGCACCTGTGAGGAAAATACTCATGCAATTAGAGTACCAGGGTATAATTGAACCCTGCATAGCCCCATTGAAATAATCCGTTATTCCCAGTAGCAAAACCAGACCATTCATACAGAATAGTCTTAGACTACAGACACTTAAACAGTCATACACGCACATATGCTATACAAAACTCACATAGCACAGCACTGATGAACAATATAGTGCATAAAAAATACAAAACAACACTGGACATTTCCAATGGTTTCTTCTGCCAGAATATAGCGCCTGAGAGTAGAGACTTTACAAGTTTTAGTGCACTAGGCTCCCAGAAAAAATTCTGTTGTTTACCTCAGGGGTATAAGAACATCCCAGGACTGTTCACAGCTCGTGTTACTGTGATTCTACACAAGATTGACCCTGCAGCATCGTCCTATGTAGATGATATTTATCTTATGGATGATGAATTTCTACAACATTTAAGACGGGTAGCCCAAATTTTGTGGGATTTGCTGAATTTTGTTACAAATTCAACTTCAAAAAAACAAAAATTGCCTTCTTCAGCGTCCTGTTTCTGGGATATGAGCTGTCAAGTGAAGGAAAGAGCCTAGCGCCATAATTCTTAGAAAAATGTGCATGTTGGAAAATGGGTTATTGGTAGGGCAGGTAGGTACCTACACCTAGCAACAAGCCACAAACCTCCACAAAAGTACAGTTAGGTCTCAGTAAATTAATCCCAGCTCTACCCTTGGTAGCTTAGCATCGAGCGTCAAGGCTTAACTTAGGAGACAAAGTGTAAAGCATTCAAATATCACAAAACAGTAATTAAATAAAACACAGGAAACAGTTTAAAAATCCAAAACCAATTTATAAAAATAGCTTATATTTCTATCTTTAAAATGACACAAAAACGATTAAAATCGGTTCAGGGGAACCGGAGATATGAATTTTTAAAGTATTATTATTTTCTAGCGCTCAGAAACGAAAAGCGCCAATCGGGTCATCTGGTTGCACCAGGACCGGGGCAAAGTCAAACTTTCAGGCCGACCGCGATAGAGCCCTGCTCGGCTACGAGTCACGGGAGGCCTCGGTTAAAAAGTTACCTTCTGACTTAGTCTCTTTTTCGATGTTTTTCTTCCCCGGGACGAACCTGCCAGTTGGATCCGACCTCCTGGAGCCCTTGTCCGGATACGCGAAGTCGGTTTCCTCGGTGGTGATTTTTACCTTCGGACTTAGTCGTTTTTTCGAGATGAAAATCCTTCGACCAGGGTAAACCTGGATCTTGATCCGACGTCCGTGGAGCCCTTCCCGGATACGATGGCTGGAAGGTCCCGGTCAACTTTTTACGTTCGGACTTAGTCTTTTTTTTCGGATGTTTTTCTTTACCGGGACGAACCACGAAGTCAGGCCGGGTCGCGGTTGAGGCAAGCCGGCTAGAATTTCCGCGTCGGGTCGGTCACTTTATGGAGCTTTTTTCCAAAATTTCTCCAATCTTTTCCAAACTTCTGGGGCTTCACCCAGATGTTCTTTTAAGGTTCTTTTGGGGTCCACAGCTCACCCCAAGGGTCCAGAAGTTCTGTGATGGTCCTTGGGAAGTACGGACTTCAACTCCCAGAATACACCTGGCGCAAACTCCTTTTTGGCCACTGGACAGTGGTCAGCTGGTCACTTTTTCAGGAGTTGGTGCAGGGGACTCTGGTTAGCAATTTTTCACCTGTAGCAAACAGGGAGTCCCTCCTTGAACCAGTGGAAGCCAGGCAAAGTCCTTCTTGTGGTGAAGCCCAAGTGTGCAGCTGGTGCAGTCTTTCTGAGTGCAGGGTCCAGGTGCAGGCCAGGGGTCCAGCAGGGCAGTCCTTCTTCTCCTTGTAGTTCTTTCTTCTTGAAATTTGGTGGGGATCTGAGGCGTGGGTGCAGGTCTGCCAGTTTTATCCTTGCCCCTGGGTGAAAAGCAGGGGGGCCCTGGTCCTCCAATCAGGGACAGGGTTGTCCCCCTGTGATGACCACTTCCTGGGAAGTGTGGCAAAAATCCATCCCAGAAGGCAACAGTCTCTAAAAATTCAAAATGGATGAATCTGATTTTTAGAGGAGAGATCTGGCTGAGCCCACCCACTGGTGTGGCTAAAAATCATAAACACACCCCTCTCCTGCCCTCTCCTAATCTAATCAAGGGGGCACCTAGCTGTCTGGGGTTGCAGGATGTGGGGGTGTTGTTGGGTGCTCCAGATGTCCTTCTCTGCCTTTGAAGACCAGTTTGGCAGCCCTCCCCCTTCCTGCCTCACCATCTGCTGAGGGGAGATTCTCTCCCCCAAGCACATTCCTTTGTGTGAAGTCAGGCCACTTCACACCTCATTAAAGTAGCCTGGCAGAAGCTGCTGCAGGCTGGCCAATCAGAGCACAGCAGCAAAAACAATGCAGAGCTGAAATTGGCAACTTTTTAGGTAAAGTCTAAACTTTTTACCTGCACTAGTTATATTAAATCCAACAACTGGAAGTTGTGGGATTTATTATAACAATCAATTTGATACCAAATTCTTGGTATGTAACATTTAAGGAGACTTAAAAATTTTAAATAAAGTCTGCCCATTCTAGCCTATGAAGGCCATTTACTTCAATGAGGGAAAAACGAATTTGGCTGTTTTTACCTCACCAGGGCTTATAAATCTATTTTTATAAAGTCCCTGCTTATAGTTACATGGCACCCAGCCCTAGGGGCACATAGGGCACACCTTAGGGGTGACTTATATGTAAAAATAAGGTAGTTTAAGACTTTGGAAGTACCTTTAATTCCAAAGTCGAATTTGCATATAACTTTAATTTAAAAGCAGCCAGCAAGGCAGGCTTGCTTTTAAAATGACACTGGGCACCTCAGCAATGCACCTAGGTGTGCACCACCTATGCTGTGGTCCCTAAACCTACATGCCCTACCATATACTAGGGACTTATAGGTAGGTTAACTTAGCCAATTATAATTAGCCTAATTTGCATATCCATTTTACACAGAGCACAGGCCCTGGGACTGGTTAGCAGTACCCAGGGCACCATCAGAGTCAGGAAAACACCAGCATAAAGTGGAAAATGGGGGCAAAAAGTTAGGGGGCCTCTGCAATCAGCCCCAGTTTCTCACACAACCCCCCCCCAGCCCACACGCCCAGGAGACTCAGCCCAACCCTGGGAGAGTCTTCCTGGCTTGTTAGGCGAGGAAGACAGTGAAGAAAACTGGCTGTCCCTTTGCAGGGCCTACTCTGCCTTATATCCTCCTGTCAGGGTCACTCCCTCTGGGTAGTGAAGCCATCCCAACAGTAAAAGGACCCAACCCAAACTGAAACTTCCCTCTAGGGGGGTCTTCCTCCTCTCTCTCTGCCAACTTGGGTAGTG
Source organism: Pleurodeles waltl (assembly GCF_031143425.1). NCBI lineage: Eukaryota > Metazoa > Chordata > Amphibia > Caudata > Salamandridae > Pleurodeles > Pleurodeles waltl. The sequence continues at coordinate 224,781,880 of NC_090438.1, forward strand.
AGGTGCCCACCTCCCCTACTCCTAACTTTGCTAGGGCAAGACCTAGCTTACCCAAAGAGGTCACCCAACACTTGAGCAACCCCACCATGAACAACAGGGTCAGGGGGCCTACTTTGCTATTGGCCTTGGGGTCTGCCTCCCAGGCCAAGTACAGTGCTGCCAGGAAGGCTAGCACCCAGCAGAGGCTACTGACAGCTGTCAGTACCCAGAACCACACCCTAAGCTCTCCACTGACAGGTGGCTGAGCTGCTTTAGGGGCATCTTTGGGGTCCTGGCACCCCTCTTGCTGTCTAGAGTGGGGGGCTACCACCTCCTGTGGCAGACACCCTCCTTCCACTCTCCCTTCTGTCAGTGCAGGGGCAACACCTTGCATCTGGACAGCTGCCTGACTACTCAGGACTTCCTTGGGGTCAGGTGAGGCCTCACCAGTGCCAACTCTGGGCTCCCCCCCTACTGGGGCAGAAGGCCTTTGGCTCCCTGGAACTCTCTTTAAGAGTGGCCTACTGTTAGAAATGGGGTCTTTGGTTGACAGTCAGGTTACCCCCTGTTCAAGCAAGGACCCTCACTCTAGTTAGGATAAAAGAGAATCACCCTCAGCTAACCCCTGCTTACCCCCTTGGTAGCTTGGCAGAGCAGTAGGCTTAACCTCAGAGTGCTGGGCGTAAAGTATTTGTACCAACACACACAGTAACTCAATGAAAACACTACAAAATGACACAACACCAGTTTAGAAAAATAGGAAATATTTATCTAGACAAAACAAGACCAAAACGACAAAAATCCAACATACACAAGTCAAGTTATGATTTTTTAAAGGTTTAAAATAAAAAGAGTCTTTAGGTAGTTGTAACACCACACTAGCGCTGCTAGCGTGAAAATGTACCTGGTTTGCGTCAAAAATAACCCCGCACGGGCGGTGTGCGTCGAAAGTAACCCTGCACGGTTATATGCGTCGAAAACAGCTCGGCACGGCGAGGCGCGTCGAAAAAAGCCAGCCACGCGACGGTCCGAAAGTCCCGCGGCGCTGGTTGCGATCTCTCAGCCTTCGTCAGCGATGCTGCGCGTCGTTTCTCCTGCTCCGGGCGTCGATTCTCCGGTCGCGTTTCCTGCGGCGTCGTTTCTCAGCTGCGGAGCCGGCGTCGCGTCGTTTTCTCAGCCGCGATCGGATTCGCGTCGATCTTTTCTCCGCACGGCACTCGGTGCGTGTATTTTTGTCCTTAGGCTGCCAGCCTCTCCTTTCAGGGTCCCAGGAACTGGAAGGGCACCACAGAGCAGAGTAGGGGTCTCTCCAGAGACTCCAGGTGCTGGCAGGAAGAAGTCTTTGCTATCCCTGAGACTTCAACAACAGGAGGCAAGCTCTACATCAAGCCCTTGGAGATTTCTTCTTCAAGATGGAAGGCACACAAAGTCCAGTCTTTGCCCTCTTACTCTGGCAGAAGCAGCACTGCAGGAAAGCTCCACAAAGCACAGTCACAGGCAGGGCAGCACTTGTTCCTCAGCGATCAGCTCTTCTCCAGGCAGAGGTTCCTCTTGATTCCAGAAGTGTTTCTAAAGTTTGTAAGTTTGGGTGCCCTTCTTATACCCATTTTAGTCTTTGAAGTCACCTTTCTTCAAAGGGGACTCACACCTTCTTGTGAAATCCTGCCTTGCCCAGGCAAGGCCTCAGACACACACCAGGGGGCTGGAGACAGCATTGTCAGAGGCAGGCACAGTCCTTTCAGATGAGAGTGACCACTCCACCCCTCCCTCCTAGCAGAGATGGCTAATCAGGAAATGCAGATCACACCCCAGCTCCCTTTGTGTCACTGTCTGGTGTGAGGTGAAAAACAACCCAACTGTCAAACTGACCCAGACAGGGAATCCACAAACAAGGCAGAGTAACAGAATGGTTTAAGCAAGAAAATGCTCGCTTTCTAAAAGTGGCATTTCCAAACGCACAATCTTAAAATCAACTTTACTAAAAGATGTATTTTTAAATTGTGAGTTCAGGGATCCCAAACTCCACCTGTCCATCTACTCTCTAGGGGAATCTACACTTTAATCATATTTAAAGGTAGCCCCCATATTATCCTATGAGAGAGAGACAGACCTTGCAACAGTGAAAACGAAATTGGCAGTATTTCACTGTCAGGACATATAAACCACATTACTATATGTCCTACCTTATCCATACACTGCACCCTGCCCTTGGGGCTACCTAGGGCCTACCTTAGGGGTGCCTTACATGTAAGGAAAGGGAAGGTTTAGGCCTGGCAAGTGGGTACACTTGCCAAGTCGAATTTACAGTGTAAAAATACACATACAGACACTGCAGGGGCAGGTCTGAGACATGATTACAGAGCTACTTATGTGGGTGGCACAACCAGGGCTGCAGGCCCACTAGTAGCATTTGATTTACAGGCCCTGGCACCTCTAGTGCACCTTACTAGGGACTTACTAGTAATTCAAATATGCCAATCATGGATAAACCACTTACATACAATTTAAACAGGAGAGCATATGCACTTTAGCACTGGTTAGCAGTGGTAAAGTGCTCAGAGTTGAAAAGCCAACAGCAACATGTCAGAAAAATATAGGAGGCAGGAGGCAAAAAAGTCTGGGGATGACCCTGCATAAGCAAAAGTCCAACACGACCCCCTACCAGCCTAAAGCCAGGGGAGAACAATCAATACCTTGATGTACTTCCCTGATTGGGGCGATAGAACAGGGACCCAGGCCCACAACAGCAGGGGCATGTTCCAGTTCTACGCCTTCCTGACTCCAGTTGGATCCCTCTGTCCATACTCTCAGGGCCCACTAAGCTAACCCATGGGGAACCCTTCTCCACATCTACAGACACCATCTGTGCAACACCTAACTTTACTTTGCTCACAGATGTATTGCAATGGGCAGATAGTACCACCAGGGCCAACACAGTGGTGTTGCCCACTCCACCCCCGGGGTGTGACTCTCGTCCTCCCCCCCCCCAGGGGCAACTCTGTCCACCAGGACAGCAAGCCACAGTGGCCCCAGACAACTGTCAGGGATGAGAGCCCGACCTCAGGCCTCTCTAACCACTGTGACTGTGGAGAGTGGGGGGTGGTAGCCCCAGGTGCCTGGCACCCTTTGACCACTCTCTCTTCCACTAGGTCAGGGATGACAACCTGACCCTGGTCCTCCCCTCTGGGGCTCTGTAACCTCCCTACAGAAGCGGCACCCCCAGAGTCAAAAACTGTCAGGGTGCTTGTAGAAGCAGTCCTGCACAATTCTTCCATCAGTGCAGGGATGTTAACCTGCAACTGATCCTCCAACCTGGGGTCTGTACCTTCAGGTTGGACCAGGGCCAGGGGTGAGGCTTCCCTCCCCCTGCCCTCTCTTCTGGGGTCCTGAACCACCCAACTAGGAGTGGCCCCCCCAGAAGACAACATGGTAGGGGCACTGTTAGCAGTAGCCCCTTCCTCCAGGTCAGGGGGGACACCCTTAACCTGGCCTCCCAATCCAGGGCCTGTACCCACAGACTGGATCACTGCCTGGCAAACCAGGACTTCCTGGGGGGCATACCTACCCCCTACCAGGTCAGAGTTTACCCTCTGAACCTGGTCATCCAACCTAGGGTCACCACCCGGCGGTTGAACCACTGCCTGGCACACCAGGACTTCCTTGGGAGCACACTTACCCCCCATCAGGTCAGAGTTTACCCCCTGAACCTGATTATTCAACCCAGAGTCACCACCCTGCGGTTGAACCATTGCCTGGCACACCAGGACTTCCAGGGGGGCACACTTACCCCCCTCAAGGGACACACTGTCCCGAAGGGCCACACAAGAGTCTGGCTGGCGCAGGTCTCCTGACCTCTGCCCATCTGACAGAGTCTGGATTCCCCCCAGCCCAGAAATGGTCTCACCAAGGTCATTCATGGGGGGCTCTGCTCTCAGAGCTGACCCCTGACCCTCCAGGTTCTCCACTGGGGTCCGCAACCCCCTCTCAACCCTCTGTCTGGACTTCTGCACCCCCTCACTAGGAGTGGTACTGCCAGACACCAGAACTGGTGGGACGCTGGCTACAGCCGCCCCCCCAAGTTCTCCTGACACTGTGGGGTCTCCCTCAACAGATGGCCCTATGGTACAGGCTAGGCTCCCCTCCTGGTGTTCCCGCAGGGAACCCTCCAGGACCTGGGACCGGATCTCGGGCACCTTGGGCCTCAACCCATCCCCATTCCCTCTCCTCTGAGACTGGACATGGGGTCCCTCACCCATCCCACTACACTGGGACCTACCTGGGACACTACAATCCTTCCCTACCTCACCTGGTTGGGAACTACCTAGACCACTCCTCTCAGGAGCACCCCCAAATGCCTCTTCAGACTCTCTGGTACTCACCCAGAAGTCTGCCTCCATTGTAAGCTCCCTGGGGTCAGAGAACTCACACTCCACCTGGTGTTGGCATAGCTCTGGAAAATAAGGACTAGACATATGTTCTCCAGCAATTACATCACTCAGCCCCTCACATGAATTAACCAAAGTACCCTTCACCCAACCATCCAGTGACTCTGCTTTGACAAAGCACCCCACATCACCCTCCTGAGACTGGTGAGACAGTACCTGACTGTCCCTGACACTCAACCCACACTCTTCTGGGATGTCTTCACACTCCATAACCAGGACTTCTACCTGGGGGGAACCCCTCTCCCTGTCACTCTCACCTAGAGTCAGTAGAGTGTCCCTCCCACCAGTAGGAATATGACTCCCCATGCCAGTTCCCCAATCCACCTCAGGGACCCTGTGCATCACTGGAGCTACCTCATACCCCTGAACCTCCTGGCGTGTGTTAACTCCCTCCTTCAAGTAGGGCACCACATCTCTGGGCATGTGCACTTCTTCAGCAGTACTGGATACAAGATTTTTGCTGCCACCATCTGAACTGGACTCAGCCCTCATGGCCTCCAGCTTCAGCTCTTCACAGCTCAGCTCTTGAGCTGCAATCCTTTCTTTTTCCAGGACTAAGGCTCTCTTCTCCTCAGCCCTCTCAAGCTCTGCATCTAGCTCTTCCAGACTCCGGATTCGAGCTAGGAGCCACTCATCTCTTTCTGTTCCCTCCTCTTCGGAGTAGTCATCCTCCTCAGACTCATTTGGTGGTGTTGCCTGACAACGTTTCAATTCATACTGAAACAGGGCTGACTCAAGATCCTCCCTTCTGGATTTCTTGTTCACAGCCAGTCCCCTTTCCATGCAAAATGCTTTAAGCTGCCACTTTTTATACATAAATAGGTGCCAGAAATTGACTTCCATTCTGCAAAGGCTTCACAACCAAAAAACAAAGTCCAAAAATATTATCAATACTTCCAGGAGGACATCAGAGAACAAAAAGCAGAATCACAAGACTAGTAGTATGTGGTCACGTAGTGGTCTGAGATCAAAACAGTAGTGTACACTTAATCACTGTATGTCAAGTACAAATACAAGTCCAAATCCCGACCGCTGGTCACCAATGTTAGAAATGGGGTCTTTGGTTGACAGTCAGGTTACCCCCTGTTCAAGCAAGGACCCTCACTCTAGTTAGGATAAAAGAGAATCACCCTCAGCTAACCCCTGCTTACCCCCTTGGTAGCTTGGCAGAGCAGTAGGCTTAACCTCAGAGTGCTGGGCGTAAAGTATTTGTACCAACACACACAGTAACTCAATGAAAACACTACAAAATGACACAACACCAGTTTAGAAAAATAGGAAATATTTATCTAGACAAAACAAGACCAAAACGACAAAAATCCAACATACACAAGTCAAGTTATGATTTTTTAAAGGTTTAAAATAAAAAGAGTCTTTAGGTAGTTGTAACACCACACTAGCGCTGCTAGCGTGAAAATGTACCTGGTTTGCGTCAAAAATAACCCCGCACGGGCGGTGTGCGTCGAAAGTAACCCTGCACGGTTATATGCGTCGAAAACAGCTCGGCACGGCGAGGCGCGTCGAAAAAAGCCAGCCACGCGACGGTCCGAAAGTCCTGCGGCGCTGGTTGCGATGTCTCAGCCTTCGTCAGCGATGCTGCGCGTCGTTTCTCCTGCTCCGGGCGTCGATTCTCCGGTCGCGTTTCCTGCGGCGTCGTTTCTCAGCTGCGGAGCCGGCGTCGCGTCGTTTTCTCAGCCGCGATCGGATTCGCGTCGATCTTTTCTCCGCACGGCACTCGGTGCGTGTATTTTTGTACTTAGGCTGCCAGCCTCTCCTTTCAGGGTCCCAGGAACTGGAAGGGCACCACAGAGCAGAGTAGGGGTCTCTCCAGAGACTCCAGGTGCTGGCAGGAAGAAGTCTTTGCTATCCCTGAGACTTCAACAACAGGAGGCAAGCTCTACATCAAGCCCTTGGAGATTTCTTCTTCAAGATGGAATGCACACAAAGTCCAGTCTTTGCCCTCTTACTCTGGCAGAAGCAGCACTGCAGGAAAGCTCCACAAAGCACAGTCACAGGCAGGGCAGCACTTGTTCCTCAGCGATCAGCTCTTCTCCAGGCAGAGGTTCCTCTTGATTCCAGAAGTGTTTCTAAAGTTTGTAAGTTTGGGTGCCCTTCTTATACCCATTTTAGTCTTTGAAGTCACCTTTCTTCAAAGGGGACTCACACCTTCTTGTGAAATCCTGCCTTGCCCAGGCAAGGCCTCAGACACACACCAGGGGGCTGGAGACAGCATTGTCAGAGGCAGGCACAGTCCTTTCAGATGAGAGTGACCACTCCACCCCTCCCTCCTAGCAGAGATGGCTAATCAGGAAATGCAGATCACACCCCAGCTCCCTTTGTGTCACTGTCTGGTGTGAGGTGAAAAACAACCCAACTGTCAAACTGACCCAGACAGGGAATCCACAAACAAGGCAGAGTCACAGAATGGTTTAAGCAAGAAAATGCTCACTTTCTAAAAGTGGCATTTCCAAACGCACAATCTTAAAATCAACTTTACTAAAAGATGTATTTTTAAATTGTGAGTTCAGGGATCCCAAACTCCACCTGTCCATCTACTCTCTAGGGGAATCTACACTTTAATCATATTTAAAGGTAGCCCCCATATTATCCTATGAGAGAGAGACAGACCTTGCAACAGTGAAAACGAAATTGGCAGTATTTCACTGTCAGGACATATAAACCACATTACTATATGTCCTACCTTATCCATACACTGCACCCTGCCCTTGGGGCTACCTAGGGCCTACCTTAGGGGTGCCTTACATGTAAGGAAAGGGAAGGTTTAGGCCTGGCAAGTGGGTACACTTGCCAAGTCGAATTTACAGTGTAAAAATACACATACAGACACTGCAGGGGCAGGTCTGAGACATGATTACAGAGCTACTTATGTGGGTGGCACAACCAGGGCTGCAGGCCCACTAGTAGCATTTGATTTACAGGCCCTGGCACCTCTAGTGCACCTTACTAGGGACTTACTAGTAATTCAAATATGCCAATCATGGATAAACCACTTACATACAATTTAAACAGGAGAGCATATGCACTTTAGCACTGGTTAGCAGTGGTAAAGTGCTCAGAGTTGAAAAGCCAACAGCAACATGTCAGAAAAATATAGGAGGCAGGAGGCAAAAAAGTCTGGGGATGACCCTGCATAAGCAAAAGTCCAACACGACCCCCTACCAGCCTAAAGCCAGGGGAGAACAATCAATACCTTGATGTACTTCCCTGATTGGGGCGATAGAACAGGGACCCAGGCCCACAACAGCAGGGGCATGTTCCAGTTCTACGCCTTCCTGACTCCAGTTGGATCCCTCTGTCCATACTCTCAGGGCCCACTAAGCTAACCCATGGGGAACCCTTCTCCACATCTACAGACACCATCTGTGCAACACCTAACTTTACTTTGCTCACAGATGTATTGCAATGGGCAGATAGTACCACCAGGGCCAACACAGTGGTGTTGCCCACTCCACCCCCGGGGTGTGACTCTCGTCCTCCCCCCCCCCAGGGGCAACTCTGTCCACCAGGACAGCAAGCCACAGTGGCCCCAGACAACTGTCAGGGATGAGAGCCCGACCTCAGGCCTCTCTAACCACTGTGACTGTGGAGAGTGGGGGGTGGTAGCCCCAGGTGCCTGGCACCCTTTGACCACTCTCTCTTCCACTAGGTCAGGGATGACAACCTGACCCTGGTCCTCCCCTCTGGGGCTCTGTAACCTCCCTACAGAAGCGGCACCCCCAGAGTCAAAAACTGTCAGGGTGCTTGTAGAAGCAGTCCTGCACAATTCTTCCATCAGTGCAGGGATGTTAACCTGCAACTGATCCTCCAACCTGGGGTCTGTACCTTCAGGTTGGACCAGGGCCAGGGGTGAGGCTTCCCTCCCCCTGCCCTCTCTTCTGGGGTCCTGAACCACCCAACTAGGAGTGGCCCCCCCAGAAGACAACATGGTAGGGGCACTGTTAGCAGTAGCCCCTTCCTCCAGGTCAGGGGGGACACCCTTAACCTGGCCTCCCAATCCAGGGCCTGTACCCACAGACTGGATCACTGCCTGGCAAACCAGGACTTCCTGGGGGGCATACCTACCCCCTACCAGGTCAGAGTTTACCCTCTGAACCTGGTCATCCAACCTAGGGTCACCACCCGGCGGTTGAACCACTGCCTGGCACACCAGGACTTCCTTGGGAGCACACTTACCCCCCATCAGGTCAGAGTTTACCCCCTGAACCTGATTATTCAACCCAGAGTCACCACCCTGCGGTTGAACCATTGCCTGGCACACCAGGACTTCCAGGGGGGCACACTTACCCCCCTCAAGGGACACACTGTCCCGAAGGGCCACACAAGAGTCTGGCTGGCGCAGGTCTCCTGACCTCTGCCCATCTGACAGAGTCTGGATTCCCCCCAGCCCAGAAATGGTCTCACCAAGGTCATTCATGGGGGGCTCTGCTCTCAGAGCTGACCCCTGACCCTCCAGGTTCTCCACTGGGGTCCGCAACCCCCTCTCAACCCTCTGTCTGGACTTCTGCACCCCCTCACTAGGAGTGGTACTGCCAGACACCAGAACTGGTGGGACGCTGGCTACAGCCGCCCCCCCAAGTTCTCCTGACACTGTGGGGTCTCCCTCAACAGATGGCCCTATGGTACAGGCTAGGCTCCCCTCCTGGTGTTCCCGCAGGGAACCCTCCAGGACCTGGGACCGGATCTCGGGCACCTTGGGCCTCAACCCATCCCCATTCCCTCTCCTCTGAGACTGGACATGGGGTCCCTCACCCATCCCACTACACTGGGACCTACCTGGGACACTACAATCCTTCCCTACCTCACCTGGTTGGGAACTACCTAGACCACTCCTCTCAGGAGCACCCCCAAATGCCTCTTCAGACTCTCTGGTACTCACCCAGAAGTCTGCCTCCATTGTAAGCTCCCTGGGGTCAGAGAACTCACACTCCACCTGGTGTTGGCATAGCTCTGGAAAATAAGGACTAGACATATGTTCTCCAGCAATTACATCACTCAGCCCCTCACATGAATTAACCAAAGTACCCTTCACCCAACCATCCAGTGACTCTGCTTTGACAAAGCACCCCACATCACCCTCCTGAGACTGGTGAGACAGTACCTGACTGTCCCTGACACTCAACCCACACTCTTCTGGGATGTCTTCACACTCCATAACCAGGACTTCTACCTGGGGGGAACCCCTCTCCCTGTCACTCTCACCTAGAGTCAGTAGAGTGTCCCTCCCACCAGTAGGAATATGACTCCCCATGCCAGTTCCCCAATCCACCTCAGGGACCCTGTGCATCACTGGAGCTACCTCATACCCCTGAACCTCCTGGCGTGTGTTAACTCCCTCCTTCAAGTAGGGCACCACATCTCTGGGCATGTGCACTTCTTCAGCAGTACTGGATACAAGATTTTTGCTGCCACCATCTGAACTGGACTCAGCCCTCATGGCCTCCAGCTTCAGCTCTTCACAGCTCAGCTCTTGAGCTGCAATCCTTTCTTTTTCCAGGACTAAGGCTCTCTTCTCCTCAGCCCTCTCAAGCTCTGCATCTAGCTCTTCCAGACTCCGGATTCGAGCTAGGAGCCACTCATCTCTTTCTGTTCCCTCCTCTTCGGAGTAGTCATCCTCCTCAGACTCATTTGGTGGTGTTGCCTGACAACGTTTCAATTCATACTGAAACAGGGCTGACTCAAGATCCTCCCTTCTGGATTTCTTGTTCACAGCCAGTCCCCTTTCCATGCAAAATGCTTTAAGCTGCCACTTTTTATACATAAATAGGTGCCAGAAATTGACTTCCATTCTGCAAAGGCTTCACAACCAAAAAACAAAGTCCAAAAATATTATCAATACTTCCAGGAGGACATCAGAGAACAAAAAGCAGAATCACAAGACTAGTAGTATGTGGTCACGTAGTGGTCTGAGATCAAAACAGTAGTGTACACTTAATCACTGTATGTCAAGTACAAATACAAGTCCAAATCCCGACCGCTGGTCACCAATGTTAGAAATGGGGTCTTTGGTTGACAGTCAGGTTACCCCCTGTTCAAGCAAGGACCCTCACTCTAGTTAGGATAAAAGAGAATCACCCTCAACTAACCCCTGCTTACCCCCTTGGTAGCTTGGCAGAGCAGTAGGCTTAACCTCAGAGTGCTGGGCGTAAAGTATTTGTACCAACACACACAGTAACTCAATGAAAACACTACAAAATGACACAACACCAGTTTAGAAAAATAGGAAATATTTATCTAGACAAAACAAGACCAAAACGACAAAAATCCAACATACACAAGTCAAGTTATGATTTTTTAAAGGTTTAAAATAAAAAGAGTCTTTAGGTAGTTGTAACACCACACTAGCGCTGCTAGCGTGAAAATGTACCTGGTTTGCGTCAAAAATAACCCCGCACGGGCGGTGTGCGTCGAAAGTAACCCTGCACGGTTATATGCGTCGAAAACAGCTCGGCACGGCGAGGCGCGTCGAAAAAAGCCAGCCACGCGACGGTCCGAAAGTCCTGCGGCGCTGGTTGCGATGTCTCAGCCTTCGTCAGCGATGCTGCGCGTCGTTTCTCCTGCTCCGGGCGTCGATTCTCCGGTCGCGTTTCCTGCGGCGTCGTTTCTCAGCTGCGGAGCCGGCGTCGCGTCGTTTTCTCAGCCGCGATCGGATTCGCGTCGATCTTTTCTCCGCACGGCACTCGGTGCGTGTATTTTTGTACTTAGGCTGCCAGCCTCTCCTTTCAGGGTCCCAGGAACTGGAAGGGCACCACAGAGCAGAGTAGGGGTCTCTCCAGAGACTCCAGGTGCTGGCAGGAAGAAGTCTTTGCTATCCCTGAGACTTCAACAACAGGAGGCAAGCTCTACATCAAGCCCTTGGAGATTTCTTCTTCAAGATGGAATGCACACAAAGTCCAGTCTTTGCCCTCTTACTCTGGCAGAAGCAGCACTGCAGGAAAGCTCCACAAAGCACAGTCACAGGCAGGGCAGCACTTGTTCCTCAGCGATCAGCTCTTCTCCAGGCAGAGGTTCCTCTTGATTCCAGAAGTGTTTCTAAAGTTTGTAAGTTTGGGTGCCCTTCTTATACCCATTTTAGTCTTTGAAGTCACCTTTCTTCAAAGGGGACTCACACCTTCTTGTGAAATCCTGCCTTGCCCAGGCAAGGCCTCAGACACACACCAGGGGGCTGGAGACAGCATTGTCAGAGGCAGGCACAGTCCTTTCAGATGAGAGTGACCACTCCACCCCTCCCTCCTAGCAGAGATGGCTAATCAGGAAATGCAGATCACACCCCAGCTCCCTTTGTGTCACTGTCTGGTGTGAGGTGAAAAACAACCCAACTGTCAAACTGACCCAGACAGGGAATCCACAAACAAGGCAGAGTCACAGAATGGTTTAAGCAAGAAAATGCTCACTTTCTAAAAGTGGCATTTCCAAACGCACAATCTTAAAATCAACTTTACTAAAAGATGTATTTTTAAATTGTGAGTTCAGGGATCCCAAACTCCACCTGTCCATCTACTCTCTAGGGGAATCTACACTTTAATCATATTTAAAGGTAGCCCCCATATTATCCTATGAGAGAGAGACAGACCTTGCAACAGTGAAAACGAAATTGGCAGTATTTCACTGTCAGGACATATAAACCACATTACTATATGTCCTACCTTATCCATACACTGCACCCTGCCCTTGGGGCTACCTAGGGCCTACCTTAGGGGTGCCTTACATGTAAGGAAAGGGAAGGTTTAGGCCTGGCAAGTGGGTACACTTGCCAAGTCGAATTTACAGTGTAAAAATACACATACAGACACTGCAGGGGCAGGTCTGAGACATGATTACAGAGCTACTTATGTGGGTGGCACAACCAGGGCTGCAGGCCCACTAGTAGCATTTGATTTACAGGCCCTGGCACCTCTAGTGCACCTTACTAGGGACTTACTAGTAATTCAAATATGCCAATCATGGATAAACCACTTACATACAATTTAAACAGGAGAGCATATGCACTTTAGCACTGGTTAGCAGTGGTAAAGTGCTCAGAGTTGAAAAGCCAACAGCAACATGTCAGAAAAATATAGGAGGCAGGAGGCAAAAAAGTCTGGGGATGACCCTGCATAAGCAAAAGTCCAACACGACCCCCTACCAGCCTAAAGCCAGGGGAGAACAATCAATACCTTGATGTACTTCCCTGATTGGGGCGATAGAACAGGGACCCAGGCCCACAACAGCAGGGGCATGTTCCAGTTCTACGCCTTCCTGACTCCAGTTGGATCCCTCTGTCCATACTCTCAGGGCCCACTAAGCTAACCCATGGGGAACCCTTCTCCACATCTACAGACACCATCTGTGCAACACCTAACTTTACTTTGCTCACAGATGTATTGCAATGGGCAGATAGTACCACCAGGGCCAACACAGTGGTGTTGCCCACTCCACCCCCGGGGTGTGACTCTCGTCCTCCCCCCCCCCAGGGGCAACTCTGTCCACCAGGACAGCAAGCCACAGTGGCCCCAGACAACTGTCAGGGATGAGAGCCCGACCTCAGGCCTCTCTAACCACTGTGACTGTGGAGAGTGGGGGGTGGTAGCCCCAGGTGCCTGGCACCCTTTGACCACTCTCTCTTCCACTAGGTCAGGGATGACAACCTGACCCTGGTCCTCCCCTCTGGGGCTCTGTAACCTCCCTACAGAAGCGGCACCCCCAGAGTCAAAAACTGTCAGGGTGCTTGTAGAAGCAGTCCTGCACAATTCTTCCATCAGTGCAGGGATGTTAACCTGCAACTGATCCTCCAACCTGGGGTCTGTACCTTCAGGTTGGACCAGGGCCAGGGGTGAGGCTTCCCTCCCCCTGCCCTCTCTTCTGGGGTCCTGAACCACCCAACTAGGAGTGGCCCCCCCAGAAGACAACATGGTAGGGGCACTGTTAGCAGTAGCCCCTTCCTCCAGGTCAGGGGGGACACCCTTAACCTGGCCTCCCAATCCAGGGCCTGTACCCACAGACTGGATCACTGCCTGGCAAACCAGGACTTCCTGGGGGGCATACCTACCCCCTACCAGGTCAGAGTTTACCCTCTGAACCTGGTCATCCAACCTAGGGTCACCACCCGGCGGTTGAACCACTGCCTGGCACACCAGGACTTCCTTGGGAGCACACTTACCCCCCATCAGGTCAGAGTTTACCCCCTGAACCTGATTATTCAACCCAGAGTCACCACCCTGCGGTTGAACCATTGCCTGGCACACCAGGACTTCCAGGGGGGCACACTTACCCCCCTCAAGGGACACACTGTCCCGAAGGGCCACACAAGAGTCTGGCTGGCGCAGGTCTCCTGACCTCTGCCCATCTGACAGAGTCTGGATTCCCCCCAGCCCAGAAATGGTCTCACCAAGGTCATTCATGGGGGGCTCTGCTCTCAGAGCTGACCCCTGACCCTCCAGGTTCTCCACTGGGGTCCGCAACCCCCTCTCAACCCTCTGTCTGGACTTCTGCACCCCCTCACTAGGAGTGGTACTGCCAGACACCAGAACTGGTGGGACGCTGGCTACAGCCGCCCCCCCAAGTTCTCCTGACACTGTGGGGTCTCCCTCAACAGATGGCCCTATGGTACAGGCTAGGCTCCCCTCCTGGTGTTCCCGCAGGGAACCCTCCAGGACCTGGGACCGGATCTCGGGCACCTTGGGCCTCAACCCATCCCCATTCCCTCTCCTCTGAGACTGGACATGGGGTCCCTCACCCATCCCACTACACTGGGACCTACCTGGGACACTACAATCCTTCCCTACCTCACCTGGTTGGGAACTACCTAGACCACTCCTCTCAGGAGCACCCCCAAATGCCTCTTCAGACTCTCTGGTACTCACCCAGAAGTCTGCCTCCATTGTAAGCTCCCTGGGGTCAGAGAACTCACACTCCACCTGGTGTTGGCATAGCTCTGGAAAATAAGGACTAGACATATGTTCTCCAGCAATTACATCACTCAGCCCCTCACATGAATTAACCAAAGTACCCTTCACCCAACCATCCAGTGACTCTGCTTTGACAAAGCACCCCACATCACCCTCCTGAGACTGGTGAGACAGTACCTGACTGTCCCTGACACTCAACCCACACTCTTCTGGGATGTCTTCACACTCCATAACCAGGACTTCTACCTGGGGGGAACCCCTCTCCCTGTCACTCTCACCTAGAGTCAGTAGAGTGTCCCTCCCACCAGTAGGAATATGACTCCCCATGCCAGTTCCCCAATCCACCTCAGGGACCCTGTGCATCACTGGAGCTACCTCATACCCCTGAACCTCCTGGCGTGTGTTAACTCCCTCCTTCAAGTAGGGCACCACATCTCTGGGCATGTGCACTTCTTCAGCAGTACTGGATACAAGATTTTTGCTGCCACCATCTGAACTGGACTCAGCCCTCATGGCCTCCAGCTTCAGCTCTTCACAGCTCAGCTCTTGAGCTGCAATCCTTTCTTTTTCCAGGACTAAGGCTCTCTTCTCCTCAGCCCTCTCAAGCTCTGCATCTAGCTCTTCCAGACTCCGGATTCGAGCTAGGAGCCACTCATCTCTTTCTGTTCCCTCCTCTTCGGAGTAGTCATCCTCCTCAGACTCATTTGGTGGTGTTGCCTGACAACGTTTCAATTCATACTGAAACAGGGCTGACTCAAGATCCTCCCTTCTGGATTTCTTGTTCACAGCCAGTCCCCTTTCCATGCAAAATGCTTTAAGCTGCCACTTTTTATACATAAATAGGTGCCAGAAATTGACTTCCATTCTGCAAAGGCTTCACAACCAAAAAACAAAGTCCAAAAATATTATCAATACTTCCAGGAGGACATCAGAGAACAAAAAGCAGAATCACAAGACTAGTAGTATGTGGTCACGTAGTGGTCTGAGATCAAAACAGTAGTGTACACTTAATCACTGTATGTCAAGTACAAATACAAGTCCAAATCCCGACCGCTGGTCACCAATGTTAGAAATGGGGTCTTTGGTTGACAGTCAGGTTACCCCCTGTTCAAGCAAGGACCCTCACTCTAGTTAGGATAAAAGAGAATCACCCTCAGCTAACCCCTGCTTACCCCCTTGGTAGCTTGGCAGAGCAGTAGGCTTAACCTCAGAGTGCTGGGCGTAAAGTATTTGTACCAACACACACAGTAACTCAATGAAAACACTACAAAATGACACAACACCAGTTTAGAAAAATAGGAAATATTTATCTAGACAAAACAAGACCAAAACGACAAAAATCCAACATACACAAGTCAAGTTATGATTTTTTAAAGGTTTAAAATAAAAAGAGTCTTTAGGTAGTTGTAACACCACACTAGCGCTGCTAGCGTGAAAATGTACCTGGTTTGCGTCAAAAATAACCCCGCACGGGCGGTGTGCGTCGAAAGTAACCCTGCACGGTTATATGCGTCGAAAACAGCTCGGCACGGCGAGGCGCGTCGAAAAAAGCCAGCCACGCGACGGTCCGAAAGTCCCGCGGCGCTGGTTGCGATGTCTCAGCCTTCGTCAGCGATGCTGCGCGTCGTTTCTCCTGCTCCGGGCGTCGATTCTCCGGTCGCGTTTCCTGCGGCGTCGTTTCTCAGCTGCGGAGCCGGCGTCGCGTCGTTTTCTCAGCCGCGATCGGATTCGCGTCGATCTTTTCTCCGCACGGCACTCGGTGCGTGTATTTTTGTCCTTAGGCTGCCAGCCTCTCCTTTCAGGGTCCCAGGAACTGGAAGGGCACCACAGAGCAGAGTAGGGGTCTCTCCAGAGACTCCAGGTGCTGGCAGGAAGAAGTCTTTGCTATCCCTGAGACTTCAACAACAGGAGGCAAGCTCTACATCAAGCCCTTGGAGATTTCTTCTTCAAGATGGAAGGCACACAAAGTCCAGTCTTTGCCCTCTTACTCTGGCAGAAGCAGCACTGCAGGAAAGCTCCACAAAGCACAGTCACAGGCAGGGCAGCACTTGTTCCTCAGCGATCAGCTCTTCTCCAGGCAGAGGTTCCTCTTGATTCCAGAAGTGTTTCTAAAGTTTGTAAGTTTGGGTGCCCTTCTTATACCCATTTTAGTCTTTGAAGTCACCTTTCTTCAAAGGGGACTCACACCTTCTTGTGAAATCCTGCCTTGCCCAGGCAAGGCCTCAGACACACACCAGGGGGCTGGAGACAGCATTGTCAGAGGCAGGCACAGTCCTTTCAGATGAGAGTGACCACTCCACCCCTCCCTCCTAGCAGAGATGGCTAATCAGGAAATGCAGATCACACCCCAGCTCCCTTTGTGTCACTGTCTGGTGTGAGGTGAAAAACAACCCAACTGTCAAACTGACCCAGACAGGGAATCCACAAACAAGGCAGAGTCACAGAATGGTTTAAGCAAGAAAATGCTCACTTTCTAAAAGTGGCATTTCCAAACGCACAATCTTAAAATCAACTTTACTAAAAGATGTATTTTTAAATTGTGAGTTCAGGGATCCCAAACTCCACCTGTCCATCTACTCTCTAGGGGAATCTACACTTTAATCATATTTAAAGGTAGCCCCCATATTATCCTATGAGAGAGAGACAGACCTTGCAACAGTGAAAACAAAATTGGCAGTATTTCACTGTCAGGACATATAAACCACATTACTATATGTCCTACCTTATCCATACACTGCACCCTGCCCTTGGGGCTACCTAGGGCCTACCTTAGGGGTGCCTTACATGTAAGGAAAGGGAAGGTTTAGGCCTGGCAAGTGGGTACACTTGCCAAGTCGAATTTACAGTGTAAAAATACACATACAGACACTGCAGGGGCAGGTCTGAGACATGATTACAGAGCTACTTATGTGGGTGGCACAACCAGGGCTGCAGGCCCACTAGTAGCATTTGATTTACAGGCCCTGGCACCTCTAGTGCACCTTACTAGGGACTTACTAGTAATTCAAATATGCCAATCATGGATAAACCACTTACATACAATTTAAACAGGAGAGCATATGCACTTTAGCACTGGTTAGCAGTGGTAAAGTGCTCAGAGTTGAAAAGCCAACAGCAACATGTCAGAAAAATATAGGAGGCAGGAGGCAAAAAAGTCTGGGGATGACCCTGCATAAGCAAAAGTCCAACACCTACCCTTCCTTTTCTTCTTTCCTTTTCTTGGGGACCCCTGTCTCCTAACTGTAGGGACTGACTCCCCAGGACTTTGGGTTGGGGGGGCGCCCTGGGCGACCACCCCATCTGTGACCAGACTCACCTCTGGGAGGTCATTGCCCAGGATACAATCTAGGGGAAGGTCAGCACTGACTACCACCCTAATCCAGTCAAGGATACCCTCCCTCTCTAGGGGCACTATGGCTACTGGTTTGGAGGTGACCTCCCCTGTGGCTATCCTGACTTTCTTTGTCTTTCCTGGGACATACATGTCTGGGGTCACTAACCGGTCACTCACTACAGTGTGACTGGCACAGGTGTCTCTCAGGCCAGTGGTAGGGATCCCATTCACTTGAATGTGGTGGAAGTGCCTACTCCCACCCTCAGGGTTCACCAGCTTACCATCTGGTCCTGTCTCCCAGCACAATGCTAGGAGGACTTCATCATCTGAGGAATCCTCCTCTATGGCTACACTGGACAGCCCAGTGCTAACCACTTTCTTTGGACAGGCTGCATCTCCTCTGAAGTGACCTGTCTGCTGACAGTCAAAGCAAGCCCTACTGTCCAAGAGCTTTTTTAACCCTGGGTCTCCCTGTCTCTGCATGTCAGATTGGGAGTGGGATTTACTCTCCTCCTTCTTAGGGTTCTGGGGTACAGAGGGAGTCTCTGTGGTGGGCTTACCACCTCCCTCCTTAGGTTTTTGGGGACCTGTCCCCCCCTTCTTGGAGTCTCCCCCCTGGGACTTGACAACCACCCTGGTTCTCAACCACTCATCAGCTGCCTCCCCTAGCTCTCTAGGGTTGGTCAGCTTAGAGTCCACTAGATGCTGGCGTAACCTTTCTTGGATACAATTGGTCAAGATGTGCTCTCTCATGATCAGATTGTATAACCCCTCATAAGTATTAACTTTGTTGCCAATAATCCAGCCCTCCAGTGCTTTTAGTGAGGTGTCTACAAAGTCAACCCAAGACTGGGTACTGACCTTCTGGGTGTCCCTGAACTTCATTCTATATTGCTCTGGGGTCAGACCAAACTTCTTGGCTAAGCACCTTTTCATACTAGGGTATGAATCTGCCTCCTCCCCCCTTAAGGTCAGAAGCCTATCCCTCCCGGAGTTGGGGACCAACTCCCACAAAAGGGAACCCCAGTATTGAGGCCTAACCCTTCTCATTTGGAGTGCCCTCTCAAAGGCCTCCAGCCACTTATCTATGTCATCCCCCTCTACATAAGCAGGAACCACCCCCTTGGGTAATCTGGGGCAAACTCCCCCACCCATGGACACCTCAGCTTCTTTATCGCTGCTTCCATCTTTTTTTTCTTTGCTTGCCCACTTTTTCTTTTCTAGGGCAAGCTTATCTGCTTCCAAAGCTATGTAGGCTAGCTGGGCTTCCAGCTCTCTTTCCCTGATGGATGGGTTCTCTCCTCCTGAAAGGACCCTCTTCCTACCACTAGCTTTGGGTCTGCGCCTAGTGACTGTATCCAGTGAGGACCGTTCCTCCTCTTCCTCACTTGGGGTCTGATGCTTTCCCTCCCCTGAGTGGTTAGAGTTAGCATCTTCCTCTTTTTCTTCCACCTCTGGAGCTTCCTCTGTCTCTACCTCTTGGGCCTCAGCCCATGCTGTCAGGGATTTAATCAGGATTTGCTTCCTGAGATCAGGGGTTGCAGGCAACCCCCTCTCAATACACAACCCCCTAAGCTGGACTACTGTCAGTGTGGGTAGGCTAGCCAGATCAAGCTCCATGGTTCCCTAGTTTTGTGTCAACAAAAACTTTTTGCAAAAATTGGAAACAAGAATTTAGAAAAAATTACAAAAATTCAATAATTGAAATTAATCCAAATTAATTTTAAAAAAAAATTAAAATTAAAAATTAAAAACAATTTTTGCACTAGGACAATTTAAAGGATTTTTAATTTGTTTTATCTAAAACTGTAACGTGATATTGAACACAAGTACAGGATCCCGTCGCTGCTTCCAATTATGTTGGAAAATGGGTTATTGGTAGGGCAGGTAGGTACCTACACCTAGCAACAAGCCACAAACCTCCACAAAAGTACAGTTAGGTCTCAGTAAATTAATCCCAGCTCTACCCTTGGTAGCTTAGCATCGAGCGTCAAGGCTTAACTTAGGAGACAAAGTGTAAAGCATTCAAATATCACAAAACAGTAATTAAATAAAACACAGGAAACAGTTTAAAAATCCAAAACCAATTTATAAAAATAGCTTATATTTCTATCTTTAAAATGACACAAAAACGATTAAAATCGGTTCAGGGGAACCGGAGATATGAATTTTTAAAGTATTATTATTTTCTAGCGCTCAGAAACGAAAAGCGCCAATCGGGTCATCTGGTTGCACCAGGACCGGGGCAAAGTCAAACTTTCAGGCCGACCGCGATGGAGCCCTGCTCGGCTACGAGTCACGGGAGGCCTCGGTTAAAAAGTTACCTTCTGACTTAGTCTCTTTTTCGATGTTTTTCTTCCCCGGGACGAACCTGCCAGTTGGATCCGACCTCCTGGAGCCCTTGTCCGGATACGCGAAGTCGGTTTCCTCGGTGGTGATTTTTACCTTCGGACGTAGTCGTTTTTTCGAGATGAAAATCCTTCGACCAGGGTAAACCTGGATCTTGATCCGACGTCCGTGGAGCCCTTCTCGGATACGATGGCTGGAAGGTCCCGGTCAACTTTTTACGTTCGGACTTAGTCTTTTTTTTCGGATGTTTTTCTTTACCGGGACGAACCACGAAGTCAGGCCGGGTCGGGGTTGAGGCAAGCCGGCTAGAATTTCCGCGTCGGGTCGGTCACTTTATGGAGCTTTTTTCCAAAATTTCTCCAATCTTTTCCAAACTTCTGGGGCTTCACCCAGATGTTCTTTTAAGGTTCTTTTGGGGTCCACAGCTCACCCCAAGGGTCCAGAAGTTCTGTGATGGTCCTTGGGAAGTGCGGACTTCAACTCCCAGAGTGCACCTGGCGCAAACTCCTTTTTGGCCACTGGACAGTGGTCAGCTGGTCACTTTTTCAGGAGTTGGTGCAGGGGACTCTGGTTAGCAATTTTTCACCTGTAGCAAACAGGGAGTCCCTCCTTGAACCAGTGGAAGCCAGGCAAAGTCCTTCTTGTGGTGAAGCCCAAGTGTGCAGCTGGTGCAGTCTTTCTGAGTGCAGGGTCCAGGTGCAGGCCAGGGGTCCAGCAGGGCAGTCCTTCTTCTCCTTGTAGTTCTTTCTTCTTGAAATTTGGTGGGGATCTGAGGCGTGGGTGCAGGTCTGCCAGTTTTATCCTTGCCCCTGGGTGAAAAGCAGGGGGGCCCTGGTCCTCCAATCAGGGACAGGGTTGTCCCCCTGTGATGACCACTTCCTGGGAAGTGTGGCAAAAATCCATCCCAGAAGGCAACAGTCTCTAAAAATTCAAAATGGATGAATCTGATTTTTAGAGGAGAGATCTGGCTGAGCCCACCCACTGGTGTGGCTAAAAATCATAAACACACCCCTCTCCTGCCCTCTCCTAATCTAATCAAGGGGGCACCTAGCTGTCTGGGGTTGCAGGATGTGGGGGTGTTGTTGGGTGCTCCAGATGTCCTTCTCTGCCTTTGAAGACCAGTTTGGCAGCCCTCCCCCTTCCTGCCTCACCATCTGCTGAGGGGAGATTCTCTCCCCCAAGCACATTCCTTTGTGTGAAGTCAGGCCACTTCACACCTCATTAAAGTAGCCTGGCAGAAGCTGCTGCAGGCTGGCCAATCAGAGCACAGCAGCAAAAACAATGCAGAGCTGAAATTGGCAACTTTTTAGGTAAAGTCTAAACTTTTTACCTGCACTAGTTATATTAAATCCAACAACTGGAAGTTGTGGGATTTATTATAACAATCAATTTGATACCAAATTCTTGGTATGTAACATTTAAGGAGACTTTAAAATTTTAAATAAAGTCTGCCCATTCTAGCCTATGAAGGCCATTTACTTCAATGAGGGAAAAACGAATTTGGCTGTTTTTACCTCACCAGGGCTTATAAATCTATTTTTATAAAGTCCCTGCTTATAGTTACATGGCACCCAGCCCTAGGGGCACATAGGGCACACCTTAGGGGTGACTTATATGTAAAAATAAGGTAGTTTAAGACTTTGGAAGTACCTTTAATTCCAAAGTCGAATTTGCATATAACTTTAATTTAAAAGCAGCCAGCAAGGCAGGCTTGCTTTTAAAATGACACTGGGCACCTCAGCAATGCACCTAGGTGTGCACCACCTATGCTGTGGTCCCTAAACCTACATGCCCTACCATATACTAGGGACTTATAGGTAGGTTAACTTAGCCAATTATAATTAGCCTAATTTGCATATCCATTTTACACAGAGCACAGGCCCTGGGACTGGTTAGCAGTACCCAGGGCACCATCAGAGTCAGGAAAACACCAGCATAAAGTGGAAAATGGGGGCAAAAAGTTAGGGGGCCTCTGCAATCAGCCCCAGTTTCTCACAGTGCACAACTACAATCACCAAGTAGGATTCAAAAAAACTCCAGTCTCTAGTTGGTTTCCTAAATTTTGGCAGAACTTACATTCCAGATTATGCCCCATTAAAGAACGACCGCTAGATCAAGGAAAACCCATTATTGTCATTTTTCCAATCCCAACCCTGGAGGCTGTTACGAAAGCCAGCCTTCCAAAGCATTACATCTACGTTGGATACAATGAGCAAAGTCCTTCACAGCTACTGATGTAGATTACATTTTTTACCCAAAATTACAAACTCAAGGATTTTTGCAGTATGAACTAGAATACCCAGTTCTAGCTAATACAGTGCCTATCAAACAATATCATAGAGTCATGTACACCAATGGCTCTGCACAATCTGCAATATGCACAAAACACCAATATCCGTAAGCGGCTATATGGAGGACAATAAATCCTGTCCCCTACATACATTTACGCAAACCCTAGGGGACTGCACTGCACAATTGGCAGAGCTAAAAGCACTGCTGATGGCACTGGAATATACAGTTCCTACACAGCCAACGTTGATTGTTTGTGATTCATACTATTGTGTCCAGTCCTTCAATGAATACCTGCATTACTGGTGCCAGAATGGGTTCAGAGATTCTAAAGGCAACACCATTAAACACAGACTTCTGTGAGGGAAAGTAGCAGATCTAAAAGAGACGCTACCAAATGTCCATGTTGTACAGACACTTGGACACCAGCTCGTTGGAATGCACATTGCTGGAAATACATTGGCTGATGCAGCTGCAAAGTCAGCAGTGGCTGTGGCTGCTGTTGCTGCAGTAGCTCGCTTGAGTTCAAACCAGACGCAGGCATATGGGCTGCCGTGACAGCTACGGTAGATGGTATGCCCTATCCAAAAGGATTTCCTGACAAATATTCCTACCTTGTGGGAGGTATGCTGAGCGCTGCTATTGAGATACCAGGCGTAGGGAGATATAAGATCACAATTAATTAAAGAAGCGCATGAAGAGGTGGCATCTGCACATGCTGGTGTGGCAGCTACAATTTCAATCTTACAAAGCCCGCTATTGGTGGCCAGGCCTCTACAAAGTTTCCACTGCCAAACACCCGCTGCAGACACACCTTGATTTCAAATAAACCATTACAATGTGTGTACTTGGACCACTGCGGTCCCTTAACACTGGATAGTGCATACAAGTATATATTAGTCACTGTTGATTCTTGCAAGTCTTTATAGGTACATATGTGGTTGTGGCTTTCCACTCGGACCGGGGCCCTGCTTTCACCTCAAGGGCATTCAGGGACGCCATGGCTTTGTTCGGGGTCCAACTCCAGTACTCGTCTCCATTTCATCCCGAGGATAATAGTGTTGTGGAGCAATTAAACTGTGACTTAAAGCAATCCTTGATAGCCAGAGTATTAGGTACGGGTCGTAGTTGGCTTAATCACCTGTATGGAGTTCAGAGAGCACTTAATAACCTGCCTAGAAGGTCCCTGGGGGGTCGTACTTCATATGAGTGCCTGTTTGGAACTCAAATGTATGTTCCTGATCTTGATGGTCCTGGCGTGGAGGCGGCAGAAACACCATTTGACATAAATGAACGTGTCACTGCCTCCACAGGAATCAAGGATGTGCCTGTATCGCCTACTGTCTGGATTCCCAGGGTTGGAGACCTAGTACGTGAAAAGGCTGCTGTGAAAAAGGAATTTGGCCCCTCATATCGAGCACCAGTCCCAGTTTTGGGGATACACGGTACGAGAACTGTAATTCTACCACCGTTGGCAGGTGCCAAAGAAAACCGTTTTGTCTCCATCGACAATGTCAAACTACAACATGTGGCCAATCCTGCACAGCAGACCAAGAGGAACACCCGGTAGTTCCTGAATCCCTCTCGCTACTGGTCAAGACGTTCCTCTACAAGTTTTAAGCAGCAACACCAACACCTCTCCGAGCTTGGGGAGGGTGGAAAATGATCTTGCATTGGTTCCACTAATATTAAATAATACAGAAATATTTGATCGCTCTGATACATCTTCAACACAAATGGATGGTCCGATTTATTCTGTGCCATCGCGAGAAACACCAGCTCCACCAATGAACACAATTCCAGCATTAGCAGGAACTGCTTCTGGATATTTTGCTGACATCAATGATGACATCTCAGACTCATATGCCTCTTCGACACCTGAACTATCAAAGTCACGCATGTTAATGAACTGGCTTAAAATACCATACCTTATTTTTCAATGGAACTATCTATGGCTCTCCTTGAGTGTACTAGCTTTCCCACTTTGGATTGATTTTGTTATCACTTTCTCTTTATTGATAAATGGTCATTTTCTTCCTGAAAAGTCAACAGTTTAACTGGTGCATGAAGCCCAAAAACCACATTTTTCATCCCATAAGGTCCAAAGAGACTTATCCTTTGTGAAAATTTCCACAATACCGATTCCTGATGGGATTGTTTGGGATAAAGTAATATTTGATATATACGGTCCAACTGAAGTTATTCAAATAGCATATGTGTTCAAATTAACAATGAACAATATTATAATACCAGGCATTGTTTTTGATGATTGGGATGTGAAAACAATTGATTCTATGATGACTGAATTGCAGTATTATGCTGTATTTGAAAATGAAGATGTTTATCAATCTAAAAGAAAATTATGGTGATATGTGTTGCTATAATTGTGATGGGTACCATTTCATACATAGAGCGAGCAGCCCCAAAACTGTTTTTAATCATACACAATGGGAACATTGTCTGACTCCACCACAAGGGAGTTCTAAAACATATTCTGAAAAGTTTACATACTTTTCTGGGCATAATGTAAAAAATGTTGAGTCATATTATTTTAAATTGCCACCTACTAAAGATATATGTATATTATTTACAAATACTAAATTTATATATTCGGAATTGTTTGTTTCCCGGGTGGCGATAGAAGGCTATGAATATTGGCTGAAGTCGATTGACTTGAAAAGTGTATGGGGAACTAGACATTGGCAAATAAGGGGGAAGGAGGCTTTATTCAGAATATGTCTGATACCTGCACAAATAATATTCTTAAATGAAACAGTACAACAAACAAGTTGTTTAGGCTTAGCAAAGATCAACAAATTAAACATGCCCAGTATACCTGCCCCTGCTTAGTTTTATAAATGGCAAAAATATGCAAATGCAACTGAAGATTAGCTCAACTGATGGGTCCAGAATGGTACATTTAATGTTTCACTGACACGTCCTGGTGCCAGTAGAATGGGTGTCACCAACATTTTGTCAACTCCTTGGGGGTTTTTTAAACTAATAGGCCGGACCCTCGCTATATATCCTCCGAAGAGTCGGGTATAGTTACAACACATAGTGAAGTATATAATGAAATTTGGAAGCTTTCCCAACAAGAAGCAGCTGCCCTGTTAAGGCAAATAGACCAGGAAAATCTAAAAAAGGCATTGGCTGTTGTAGATAATGGGATTAATACCCTGTCCTACCGGATTTACACCTTAAACAACATTGTCTCTTCTGCTATAGACATCATGCAAACAGATATGTCGTGATTACAACATGGACAGAGTCAGCTAAGGTCCATTATGCAGTTGGGTTGGACACTTCAAACGTTGAAGGCAGGTCGCGTTCCCTGGCAACATGTCAGCGTGAGGGAGATATTTTCTCCCTTTAATTTAACTCGACAACAACAACTAATGGCTAAGAAAGAAGCAACTTATGTCATGCTAAATATCGAGAAATTAGAAAAGTTGCCTTTTACTGTGGCTGAAATACCATCTGCTGAGTGGCTCATACACTGGGTCATCAATCTGCCTATTTCTACACTTCAATTCACCTCCTGTTTATAATACATTCCGGTAGGCAGATATGAAAGGCTGGGAGATAGTTACATCCATGAGGTCTGGGAGCTTACCTTCTCATACAAATGTCTCAGTGGCATGAAAGAAGTCTTTGTTAGCGGGAGTAAATGTGAGACTTCAGTCAGCCTTTCCATGGTTTGTAAACAGCTGTCCTTGAATGGGGCGTGTAATGCGTCTGCAGCGAACTTGGCTTGTTATCTGAAGGGAGATCCAGTCCCCTTGATTAGACCTATGTTCCATGTGCTTTCAAACGGCAGCTATGTCCTTCTCAATAGTGAAGACTGTTGTGGTATGCGAGCCTGAATAGTTTATATTGTTCTGGTCTCTAACGTCGTTACATGCTGTGGGAACATACTTCCCCCCAACTAAGATAAAAGTAGTAGCTGACATTTGGCCTCAAATTGCTACTTCAAATGTGAATTTTGACAAGTTGAGCAGACTCGAGGATTTATTGTTTCAAACGCATGTGGCCCTTACATCTGCACTTGAGACCTAAGCACTTCAGGTGGCAAGGTCGTCAGCAGAAATACAGTCCCTTTTAAGTACAAACTTTCCAAGACAGTTTGGTGAACTGGTTTGATGGATATTTAATGCGTCCAATACAACTGGAATCACACATTTCTTTAAAGCTGTTGGTTCTGGTTTCATTCACACCATCTCCTCCATATTCGGTTTAATACCATCAGCTATCCACTCAATTTTTCCTAGTATTTTTAGGGGATTTCCAATAACTTTGGCTTTATTAGCTGGCATTCTGCTGTTGTTATTTTTTTATGTGCAATGGCTGTCCCATCGTAACAAGGAGAAATGAAAGCGCTCCCATCAGTGCAGCTGTGTCATGAATGCATGATGCAGTGTTTTGGAGCAACACTCCTGGAGCAATTGGAGTGTGGCTGGTCTTTGTCATTCAGACCGGTTTTACATTGTGTGCACCCCGTGTTTCGGTGCCTCTGGTGCTCTTTCGAACACGCACTGGAAGTCTGTCTGTCTACGCAGCGCTTGCTTTCATTGGAGACTGATCTGTTGATGTTCTCGCTGAGGGTTCATTACCTGACATGCGTGTTGAGGTTGCGTTTGCTACTGGAAGCTACTTGTGAGTTTCCCTTCTTGGAGGATGTGGCTCATGACTCATCATTGGGCACACCACAGATTGCCACCTTGGCTGAGGCTATGGAACACAACTGCTCCTTGATCCTTCTTGGCGATGTCTTCGGCCGAAGTGGAAGATTTCCTGTCCTCTGTGGTCCCGGAATCGATTGGAACTTTAAAAAAATAACTTTACCTTTTGAAATTCGGTTTTATGCCACATGTTCATGTTTTAAATTGTCCTTCCACATGCTCATGTTTCCCTTTGACTTGTCATAATTGACACTGCTTTTACATATATATTTTGGGTTGAGCTTTTAGTAGCAATTTTATATGTTTAGGCTTTGAACCACCTTCAACCGAGAAGGGGAGGGTGTTGTGTAGCCATTTTAGTCATAGCTCCATACACGTTATTTTAAAGCACAAGGCCAAGCCGCTGTGCACCTTAACCTAGATATATTTTATTCAGCTTCATTTTATTATTGTTACAATAGCCACTTTTACGGTCTTGTTTTATTTTCTGTTTATCTAACTGTTTTTGCCTAGGCCAGCACTCTGTTCTCAAACAAGACATTCTTGATCACTCTGTGCTTCTTTCAAGGCTACAGCACGGTATACTGCTGGTGAACGTGGTAGAAGTTCAATCTCCAACATTCGTAGAAAACACGAAGGGACATTTTCCCAGAACATCAGCTGTGTTGTTATAAAAACACTTCCTTGTCCCTTACACGTTAGATGGAGATTCCAGCCAGAGAACCACGACTGATTGCTGAATGCTTTGCTACAAATGCTAACGCAGACCGCAGGCCTTTGCTCAGGTATAGGGGACAATGTCTTCCCAGGGGAGCCTGAAGGGCAGAATTAGAGCTTAACATGCTGTGCTCTATCATAGCTTAGGTAGGAGTTAGACTATTGGCAATAGTGACAATGCGTTATTTTTATGTTTCACTCTTCTCGTCACAATTTTAATACTGTCATGTTGTGTCGTCCTTATTGCAGCTCACGCTTTGCTTTCTAAGATGCAGTCATTTTAAGAAACTCATTATTAAAACATATACCGCCTCTGTTTGTCCTTTATATATGAAACCAAATGTAACTGAGAGAAACGGATGAGACCTGAGTGACCACGGCTTCCCTGAGAAACCAAGTATGTCATGCGCTCGGCTGCCCAGTCATCCCTATCCTTGGGTAGAGATGAGGCACTGCTAGTTAGCCAGAGCAAAACCCGGATTGGAGCGACCGGTGTCACTCATAGTGGATTAGACTTAGTCTCCCACACCTCAGGCGATTCTCCCACTCAAAATCCAATAGTCTCATTAGAATAATGATAGCCTATGTGACAGGATATTCTTCTCAAGCAGGAATGTGCAACAAAGTCCAGTCTTCGTCCCCTTTCACAGGCAGAAGCAGGAACTACAGGAAAGCCCAACAAAGCACAGCAACAGGCAGGGGCAGCACTTCTCCTCAGCTCTTCAGCTCTTCTCCTTGGCAGAGGTTCCTCTTGATTCCAGAAGTGATCTGATTTTGAGGGGTTTTGGGTCCACTACTTTTACCCCTTTTTGCCTTTGAAGTAGGCAAACTTCAAAGGAAAGTCTCTCTTGTTTGTAAGATTCTTCCTTGCCCAGGCCATGTTCCAGACACACACCAGAGGTTGAAGACTGTATTGTGTGAGGGCAGGCAAAGCCCTTTCAGGTGTGAGTGACCACTCCTCTCCTCCCTCCCAGTACCAATGGCTCATCAGGAGGTGCAGGCTTCAACCCAGCTCCCTTTGTGTCACTGTCTAGAGGAGAGGTGCAAACAACCCAACTGTCAAACTGACCCAGACAGGGAATTCACAAACAGGCAGAGTCACGGAATGGTTTCAGCAAGGAAATGCCTACTTTCTAAAAGTGGCATTTTCAAACACACAATGTAAAAACAAACTTTACTAAAACCTGTATTTTTAAAATGTGAGTTCCGAGACCGTTAACTCCAAATTTCTATATGCTCCCAAAGGGAATCTGCACTTTTACAATATTTAAAAGCAACCTCCATGATAACCTATGAGAGAGATAGGCCTTGCACAATGAAATCCTAAGTTGGCAGTATTTCACTGTCAGGTCATATAAAATACATCAGTATATGTCCTACCTTGAACATACACTGCACCCTGCCCCTAGGGCTACCTAGGCCCTACCTTAGAGGTGCCTCACATGTAATAAAATGGACGGTTTAGGCCTGGCAAGTGGGTACACTTGCCAAGTCGAATTGGCAGTTTAAAACTGCATCCACAGACACTGTGGTGGCAGGTCTTAGCCATGTTTGCATGGCTTCAAATGTGGGTGGCACAACCAGTGCTGCAGGCCCACTAGTAGCATTTGATTTACAGGCCTTGGGCACCTCTAGTGCACTGTACTAGGGACTTACTAGTAAATCAAATAAGCCAGTCATGGAAAGCCAATTACACATACATTTTATATAGGAACACTTGCACTTTAGCACTGGATAGCAGTGGTAAAGTGCCCAGAATATCAAAAACAGCCAAAACAGGTCATAAAAAAATAGGAGGAAGGAGGCAAAAAGATTGGGGATGTTCCTGCAAAAAGGGCCAGGTCCAACACTTGTTCTCACACCCTAAAACATAGTAAACTAGGTTTAAACATGATTGGCATATTTGATTTACTTATAAGTGCCTAATGCAGTGCTATATCATATACCTAGGGCGAGTAAATTAAATGCTACTGGTTGGTCTGCTGCACTTATTGTGGTATTCATATAAGTAGCCCTTAAAACCTATCCCAGGCCTCCTGTAGGGGTATGTTGGGAGTTTTAAACTGGCAATTTAATTTGGCAAGATAACCTTTTTGCCAAGCCTAAAACGTATTTTTCATTACTTATAAGTAACCCCTACGGTAGGCCCAAGATAGCTCATAGGCAGGGGGCATTGCAAATAAAAAGTTGGACATATACTTTTAAGTTTTACATGTCTTGGTAGTGAAAAACACAAATTTGCTTATCACTACTGTAAGGCCTACCTCTCCCACAAGATAGGATTTGGTTACCTTATTACATTTAATCGGTGCAAACGTTTGATTGAGAGCAGGCAGAAAAGACAAGTTTGGTGTCCATGTAATTGTCATTTAAAAGCCTCTTTAATGGTAAAGTCACAGATTAAGTCACAATTCTGAGAATGCTAGCTTTAGAAAATTGGCATGCACTTGTCCTAACCATTTGGTGCCTGCAGCCTCTTCCTGGGTCATGTCACTAGTATAGTGGGCAGGTACCTTTTGTGTATTCCTCCCAGAGAGCATCACAATAGAGCATCTGCGTCTTGGCATGATGGGCCATCCTGGCTTAAAGGGAGGGGACAGAGCTGTCTCCTACAACACTTGCACTTCAAAGGTACTGGCTCAGCTCACATGCAAAGTGTAGCATCTTCTTCAGTATGGGTACGAGCCAATGACTATGTAACCCCCGGAACTGAGTATTAAACTTCTTTTTTTATCTGCATGTAGCTGCAAACTTGACATTCCAAACCTGCATCCACTTCACAAAGCTCCAACACTTACGTCACAGTTGTACTGAGTCCATCAGGAGCCAAAATAATTCTGTCATGCATACCTCACATGACAATACATCATATATATGTATATATATATATGTATATATATATATATATATATATAATCATAGTTCTCCGATGAGCCCTTCCTGGCACTCTGAGTACTCATCCCGATCATGTCTACGGAGACTGGAAAACTGCAATAGAAGTCTCCATGATCTGTATTGTTGATACAGGAGCAAAAGCAGCCAGGGGTTTTTCAATTGTCATTTTAGAACCAGTCTCTACTTTGACATCAGCATAGGATGAGTTGTGAGATATATGTCGGAAATGCAAGGAATCTTGCGTAATGGACTTCCCAGAATGCTGGGCAGTCACCATGGGTCACTTGCTGGCTATGACATGGAATGGATCAGCAGCAAATTGAGCATCAGACTTAAGTTTCTCGACTGACGGACAAACACTCTGTCTTCTCTAGTGAAGACAATGTTTTTTGCATATTGTCACTTGTCTACATAGGCATTAATTTTTCTTTTAAGGGCCAAGTCTTTAGTATGCATTTCTTTCTCAGTACTTTGATTGGTCCATTGAGACAACTTCGTTGTCAAGGCTCTCCCGAAAATCAGAGTTGTAGGGCTTTCACATGTGGTTGATATAGGGGTCAAACAGTTAGCTTGCAGAGTAGAATTCAGGAGAGTTTTAAGAGGGAGCTTTTCCAACACAGTACACAAAATAGCTCTCTTCAATTTACTCATGAAACATTTGACAAGGCCATTGGCCTGAGGCCAAAGAGGTGTGCTCTTCTGATGCTTCATATTATGATGACTGAGATGATTTTTGAATTCTCAACTGTGAAAAGGTGGGCCATTGTCAGGGTTTTAGATCTCAGGAACACCCCATGTCACATAGATGCTGTCTAATCTCTTCAGGACTTTCTCTTGTGTGACAGATGGGAGATCTTCTACAAATAGAAAATAGGAGAATTCACCAATAATCAACATCAGGTGCCATGTTTTCACAACTTTGACATGGGAGCTGAGTGGTTTTTGATGACAAGCAGTTACATAGATGACATGCCTTTAACTCTCTTTTAACTCTCTCATTGAGATGAGGAAACCAGACTCAAGTGCTCATTATGAGTTTGGTGGTATTTCCCAAAGACAGCTGTCTAAGCGGGAGCTGAGAGATCGCCAGTGATTACGGACTGAAGATTGTTGTATTACGAGTCACCCACAGAACACAGTTTAAAAACAGCCACAAATCTGAAATCGGTGTCTTGATTGATGGAGGGAGAAATGTGCTTCCGCTGACAACATCCCACCCTTCATATTACGGCCCACAAATCAGCACAGCGTTCTTTGCACAGCAGTAATCCATTGGCGGTCTGAACCACTGTGGTCATAAATGCACCTCCACTAGAACACAACACCAAATTGGACAATACGAATACCCCACACCTGATACACATTCACACCACACACACCTGATTACAGCACTATATAACACACCCCTACACACCCCACAATCCTTTGCATACAGAAACATTTGACAGAGACAGGGAAGACTGCACCAACAGACAACACTGTACCTAGTTTGCAAAGGCCCCCTCATATTGAACATGCATCACACAACACACAACAGCATCAGCAACACAACACGCACATCACCACTGCACACAAACACCACAAACCACATTCACACCCTAGCACTCAACATCACCCCAACAACCACACACCCAGCATCCCTGCACATCACACTCCCCACCACCCAAAACACAACCAACATAGCACCACATAAATACCCACGATTCACAGATGAGGACTTGACGGTCATGGTTGACAAAATCATCAGAATAGAGACACAATGGAGGGGAGGCCAGAGACAGAGCCCTGTTGCTCCCCACCCAGTTGTCCATGCCTGCTCACCCAGGAGGGTGGGCATCTGCTTTGCTGCAGGCACCTCTGCTCCTGACCCAGTAAGCCCTGCTGCCCTCAGTGAGGAGGCTATTGCCCTTCTGAGGCCCATCTCTGTGGGTCAGTCAACCATCGTGAATGCCATGCAGGCAGCTCAGGTACAGCAGATAGCTCAAATACAGCAGAGCAATGTGTTCCTGGAAGGCATTCATGGTGCCGTGGTTGACCTGCAGAGATCCTTTCAGGCTCTGGTCTCCTTGCTGCTGGCAGCCAGTGTCCCTTTGTTTTCCATCCCCCACCAACTCCCTCTGCCCAATCCCATACCCCTCTCCCCACACCCATCCAGAGCACACATTTAGACCAACATTTATTCACCTCAACAGACACGGTTTGCAGTGACTAACACAGCCCCCACAAGACCCACCACCATCATGCACACACTACTACATCCACTCCATACACTGACCCCCACACCACCACCCTTTTTTACAGACACTACATCCCTCACACCTGCTGGCACAACATCAACACTTCCAGATCAAGCCACAAGTCCCATCATACCCACAGTCACCACACTTCCAGACCCGCATACCTCCACCCCATTCACCACATGTGCACTCACCACAACTACCAACACCCCCACATGCAGCACATCCACCTTACCTGCAGGCACCACCCCAACAGACAGTCACCCATCCACCATGACAGCTCCCTGCACCTCCTCCCCCTTCTCCCAGAACGCTCACATGCCCACAGTCACATAACCAACAGACACCCAGCACACACATGCCTACCACCCATGCACCTGCACCCAAAACACCTACAGGGACACACTTCACAACCACTCCCTCCACTAGCAAACGCTTTTCACATGACCACCCTTGTGTCACTAAGAAAAGAATCCTACATAAGTTTTCGGGCTTCCCTACCACTCTCTCACCTCCGTGATTAATCAAAGCGCACTGTGTTCCTCCTCTACCCCACCCATTCCACCTCCCAGTCCTCCCTTGTCCACCCTGGTGTTACCCATGCCTCTCCCCCTGCCAAAATCAACCTCCCAAACCCAAGTCCCCCGTCCCAAGGACAACCCTAAAAAGCCTCTGACTAAAGCAAAAGCTAAGCCCAACCCCCCCAAACCCAAGGGCAAACCCATTGACCCCCCCCCGACCACCTCCCAATCCCCTGCCCCCTTGATGCCCCTATGGAGGCCACTTTGCAGTCAGGAGTCAAGTTGGGGCATTCACAAGTGCCATAAGTGCCTGGTGACACTTGGGGTACTTGGACTGGCCAGTTGGTCCATTTTGTTAAAATTATTTATGCCTGATATATATATTGTCCTGCCTTTTCTTCATGATGAATGTGTTGTATTCATGCAAATTGGTTTGTGTTAGCTTTGTGTATGTGATGTGGTTGTGTTGCAGCATGTGTTGTGTGATCTCCTTGTGCATTATACTCAGTGAGATGTGTTTTGATGGTGTTGTGTGGCATTGTATGGTTGTTATGTGTGCAAGGCCCCGTGTGCTGATGGATTTGTCATGTGGGTGGTGTGTTGTCTGGATGTGGTGTGCAATTTCACACGTGTGTGGCAACGTTTTGGCATAGATTGGTTGTGTGTGGTTGTTACGTGTTGCTGTCAGTATGTGTTTTCATGTGGAGGTATGCAGTGTTGTTCCTTGCCAATGCCTTTGTGTGTTTGCAGTAGTGATGCCCTTGTGTGAGTTTGTGGTGTTATGTATGTTTGTGTTAGACATTGGCAGGGATGTGTTTGTGCAGGGTAGTGTATGTGTGGCATATGTATGTTGACCTTGGTGTTTGTAGTTTGTGTGTGTATGTTGATGTGTGTATGTGGGCTGGAACGGGTGTTTGTTTGCGTGTGTTGTTCATAGCTGGCCATCCTGGATGTGGGCGTTGTGTGTGGGTGCGTACTAATGCCTTTCCCTCCAGAGTCTGCTAAGTGGGTGTACTTACGGTTGTTGACTTTTTTAGCTGATTCTGAAGTCGTAGGGTGATTGGGAGCAGTGGGAAGGCTTCAAGTTCAGGTTCCATGGCAGCTCCAGATGTGTCTGTGTTCCTGAAGGTGAATGTCTCCATTTATACTGTTAGTCCCTGCCAGGAATTTGGTGGTGGTCTGACCGCCCTGGAAATCCTGGCGGTGTGCGACCTCGTAATATGCTCGGTAGTAACATGGTCCCTGCTGGACTGGAGATGTCTGCCAATGGCTGGGACAGACCATCCACACTGGTGGTACAGGCAATATATTGGCTGTGTTCCATTGGGAACACCGTTATGGTCATAATATGGTGGCCTTGTATGCCAGGCCTACGGCAGTGCAACCGCCACCTCCACCCTGGCGGTCCTCCAACCCCCAAACTCGTAATCAGGGGCTTATATTTTTATAATGAAATAAACAAATATGTTTAGAAAAGGTTGTAAATGTACCTGTATTTGTCCTTGAGTTCCAACTGATGATATCCTGTATTTGAATCAAGGCAAGAGAAGACATTTGCACCAATTGTGTTATCATGTCACAATGAATTGAATGTGTCTTTCAATTGCCTTGTTCGCTTGACGCATGTCCACACAGATGCATGTCCTTCACTGTCTTTTCTGGGTAATACCACTATGGGAGAAACCCATGGTATTGGACAAGTAGAACACTCAACTATATCATGTTTAAGTAATGATTTGAGTTCCTTTTCTTGTAAATGAAATGCAGTTTGTCAGTGTTTTTGATCAACAGGATGGATGTCCTCATTAATATGCAATTGTACTTTCATAGTCTTAAGTTTTGGTAACCCATGAAACAATGAAGGGAACTGACTTGCTTTTTCATGGTGAGCATTCATGTTGTAGTTCATTGATATCAGTTACATATTAGCAGCCGTGCTGAAACTGAGTAAACAGGCACTTGACGCAATACCTTGAGACAAACGAAGGGGCCATTTCACTTTTCTCTTATTGTGTTTCATAATCTCTACAAAATGAACCTTGACTTTTCATTGGAGTTGATGTAGCCCAGGTATAAACTTTAGTTTGGGATGTCATCATTTTTGCAATGGAAATAGTTCATCATATTTGTCCTCAGGCAGAATCTTTATCTACACACCACAGTCAATAATGAAAGGTGTTGAATAACCGTTTCCTTTCAGTATAAACTTGGGGCAATGTTTGAATTACTGTGATGCTTTTTCATGTTAACTTTACTTTGACTGGTATTTTCTTCACATGCGGCTAGTCCAACATGAGCACATTCTTCTGAGGTAAACATCGACATTGCACAAGCATCTTCTTCACTTTCACTCAATATTGATACGCAATAACTTTTTTATGATGATTTAGATGACAATTGACTTAATTTGGTGTTGATTTGTCTCAACAGATGTTGTAGCTTGAGCTTGTGGTCCTGCGTCAAACGTCACTTCTGAAATGTTCGGGGACAATTTTGCATTCTTGCCATGATGCACTTTTCTTTCCCCTTTGCCTTTTAAGCCATTGCAAAATGGTTCTGCTTCCCACAGCCTTTGCATATCTGCCCAATGGTGTGATGTGCTGTGTTGGACCTTGCCCTTTTACAGAGTCAGTCCCCAGACTTTTTGCCTTTTGCCTCCTTATTTTTCTGACCTTTGTTGGCTGGCGTTAGGACTCTGAGCACTTTTTCACTGTTAACCAGTGCTAGAAATGCATGTGCTCTCCCTTGTAAAATTGGTATGATTGGCTTATACCTAATTGGCATATTTAATTTACCTATAAGTCCCTTGTAAAGTGGTATCCCTAAACCCAGGGCCTGTAAATTAATTGCTACTAGTGGGCCTGCAGCGCTGCTTGCGCCACCCACTGGAGTAGCCTTTCAAACCTATCTCAGGCCGCTAGCGCAAGGCCTGTGTGCGCAGGTTTCTGCCACAGGGACCTGGCAGCTAAAGTTACTTGCCAGGCCCAGAACTCCCCTTTTACTACTTGTTAGTCACCCCTAAGGTACTCCCTAGCTAGCCGTATGGGCAGCGTGCCATGCATGCATGCATGTAGAAAGCAGGACATGTGCCAGGTTGTGCGGCCTGTCCTAGTAGTGACAGCTTAACTTGATGTCTCACTGCTGTGAGTGCTGCCTTCTCATAGGATTACATTAGAAATGCCTTGCCTTATGTGTAAGGGATATTGTCTGATTTATGAGGGGTAGTGTAGGCATGTTTGGTATGGTAGTGATAAGAAATGCTGCTTACTGGTGTAGGTGTATTTTTTATTACCATTACACAAATGCAACTTCTAGAAAGTGTGCATTTATCTGTGCTTATTACTCTGGTGTTTTTGCAGCTTGACTCCAATCCAAGTCTGGGCAAACGGACAGTTGGGGCTTTGTGCATACTTTTCAGACAGCCTGTACACAGGGAGGGTGGAGGTGTCACAGAGGTGCATCTACATATTGTAGAGTCTAACTGGGCTAAGAGAAGGGAGAAGCAGGAGACACCTGCATTTGTAAAGGCTGTGCCCTGGCCTCACACAATAGGGTCGTTTACCCCCTACTGATGTTTGGAGCCTGTGCTGGAGGAAAGAACGGACACTCACAGAACCAGTTGTAACTGGTTGAATCCCCCTCTTCTCCTCATTGACAAGGACACTTTAAACTGAGTATAAGTACAGGGGAATTTTCCCCACAATTTAAACATTCTAGGACATTTCTGGGAGACCAGAACATACTTGGAACTGTATAACATGGTGCAGTATGGACTCACCAGGAACGACTGCCGCTGTTGTGTTGACCTGTGACCTGCTGGTCACTGGGAGAATCTGCTGCTACTGGCAACCCTTGTGCTGGCCTGTTTGTTGAGCATTGGAGTCATGTGTCCCCTCCTGTCCTATCTCCAGGGGCTGGGTATTGTGGTCCCTGCTCCCTGCATATACCTGCTCCTGATCTCCTAAACAGTGATCCCTTCCTTGAGCCATTGCACTTGGGGAGGAGTAGTTGGAAGCCTTGTTGGCGTTCTGGACGATGCGCTTTAAAAGCGCTCCTTTTCCTTGCTGGACAATCACCGCTGCAGCCCAGGATATCTGAGCGCATTAGAACTGTGCGCCCGGATGTGCCCTAGGGGCATGAGAACGACAAGGACGAGAGCCAGCGTGCTTTTAGGAAGTACCCCAGGGGTGCGGCATACTACAGGGCGCCCCTGGGGTGCCACCAGGTTCCTTCCTTCCTGTGCTTTTACTGCGGCAGCCGGGAAGAGCAGCAGAGCAGCACACCTACCGTGTTGGGTGCGGCTGCAGCTGCTCCCCGAGAGGGGTGGATGCCTCATACGAGGCCCCCCACTCCACCAGGCCCCACTCCACTGAAGAGCTCAGGAGGAGAGGCAGGCCTCAAAGAGGGCTCCCCGCCCCACTAGGCCCTTAGCCCCATCGGAGGCCCCCGCACCGCCTGGTCTTTCTGTTTGTTCTTTGGTGGAGTTTTTGCTCTTCCCCCAATTTTGGGGGGTCCATACTGGCCTGGGGACCACCCACAAGATCGCAGGTCCCAGGAGGGGCCTGATAAACGAACCGGAGGGTGTGCGTACTGTCCCCCCTCCTGAATAACCATCACCACGAGGCCCCCGTTGTGCGCAAGGAGCACTGGGGGCCCCCTTGTATGATATGTGGCACTGAAGGTGCCCTTCAAATTCAAAACAGGTACTCTTGCCGCACAACACTTTCTATATGGTTCTTTTAGGGGCTTGAGAGGCCTGTTGGCCTAACCTGTTTGGGTGTGATATAACATACATGTGTTGAAGTTTCTTTTATGGGCTTTCTACACTGATCTGATGTCCTGACTTGCCGTTTGGTTTAAAGTGTTCCTGTTATAGGCCTTTATGATACTTTTATGACAAGTGCATTTAGTTCTTGACTGTGATTCCTGACTACTGCTTATGTTGCAGAATCCTGAGTACTTACATGTTCTAATGCGACAACTGCCTATTCCTGCAGAGTATTAGTAACTTGTGTAACATTCTGACAACTGCTAAGGTAGCAGGGTATTATTGATGCGTAATTATGTTTTGTGCAATACAGTTTATTTTTACATAGCTCAGTGTTGTGTTTACTTGGTGGGGTACATCTTGCATCACGTGTGTTGTGTGTGTTGTGCAATTGCTTTATACATAGACTCCGAGTTAGGCCTGACTGCTTGTGTCAAGCTACCAAGTTGGTAAGCTGGGGTTATCTTGGATGTGTAACTCCTGTGCCCTGACTTGAGTGGATGGGTTCTGCCTGCCTTAGGTGCATACCCTAGCCAACCAGAAACCCCATTTTTAAAATGCCGGCCTCTGGGTTTGTTTTGATAACTCCTCAACTAGTTCGATTGCCACTCTCACCCTTTAAGGCTTCGAAGAACTGTGGGGTTGTTCCTAGGCCTACTCAGCAGATTTGGTGGTGTGCCGCGTCGGGTGGTGTGCCGATTCAGGTGTGGATGGCTCTGTAGCACAACCCTGGGAATTTCACCTTGGGCCACTTCCTCAGTGTTGTAGTATGATGTCTCTCTATAATCAATTCTCTTAAGCAGATGATTTCTTTCAGGTGAGTTGCTTTGTTTTCAGACGTCCATTTGTGCTTTTTGACACCTGGTTGATCTCTGCCTCGCAGCACTTCTGATCTCAGCATTATCTTGCAATTTGCTACACTTTCAAAACCTGCTTCCACCCCCTTCGGTATTATCACTCTGTGTAATGTTTAGCTTTATGTTGCGCAGTAGCGCAGTACCTCTCGTTGTGGCCTTGCCAACAGGTTCTTGGCCAATGATGTGTAGGTTTGTCCATGAAGCTTTCATTTTCTTCAGATGCTTCACACTGCAATTGCGCTTTGACTTCACAAACGCCAAACCTAAATTACCCATTTCACTCAAGGCACATGTGGCATGCACAAACAGTTTGCTTTCAACTCTTTAAACTCTGTGGGAGAGTACTGTAGTTCTTAGTTATCCCATCGCCAGTTGAAGCATCTTTTCCACCCTGGGTCCCCACCAATGACTATGCCACACATGGAGCAGAGTATTCAACTTCTTTATTTGTCTGCATGTATCTGCAAACTCAACATTCTAAACCTGCATTCACATCATCACGCTCTTACACTTATGTCACTGTTTTCCAGACCTCATCAGGAGCCAAAATTCTTCTGTCATTCATAACTCACAAAACACTACCCAAAGGACTTTGCACTACCTTATTGTGTCTCCAGACAGACTGGAACCAGGGCAGGGAGGCAAGCAGTTCCGATCATCTCTGTAAGCTTCTCTCACTTCAAAGTGGACATCAGGTATAAATACTGAACCATCAAATTCACTCTTCAGCAAGATCAACTGGTCTGCTGCACGGCTGCTCTGCTTCCTGGGTAAGAAGGAATGAACCTGCACCTTCAGCCCGGGACCACCACAGCGACTCTACAGGATAGTTGGAGGGCCTCATGATCAGGTCCTCAGGGACAGAAAAGCCTCTAACCATCTTAAACCCTACAACTGGACTAAGCCTGCTGTGAGTACTGACCTCCAAGTTGTGCCTCTCAAGTCTTGGACCCTTCAACGTGGGGATGAAGGTGCTGTGCCAGCCCAGAGCCCATCAGAACCAATGCAGAGACATGCAGTGCTTCACAATTCATATCATAGCGCTCACAGCTCCTCATCAGAATATATGCAGTGCAACACAAATCAATACAGGACCCACATCACTCGTTGGAACTGCCACTGCATAGCCCATCGCCCAGCATCAAGGACAACAGGTACAATTTTCAGCAGGCCTTGTAGGGTGCTTGTACTTGGCCTTTGCTCTATCACAGCCAGCCTTAACGTGTGACTTTTTTCTTGGTCTGGTTCAACCAGATAACCACAGTTGCCACTTTTAAGCACTATTTTGACCAAAATCTTTCAAATTGCATATCTCGGGATGTACTTATTAGATTTTTGTCAGTTTGGTGTCAAACAATTTATTACATTCAATTATTTTATTAAATTGTTGTATGGTTTTTCTTGTGTTGCATCCTCACTTTTTTTTAATGTTTGTTTACTGCATAAATACTTTACACATTGGCTCTTAGTTATGCCTGTGTTAGCACATTTGCAAATAAGGTTGATTCTCTGAGTCAATGTATTTACTTCCACATCCTACTCATCTGAATAGAGATTTGCATACTGCGCATTGCACACAATTATAATATAGACAATTAGCCTAAGTAAGTGTGTGTTTGTTCAGTTTTTTTAAACAATTCACTTAAAATTCATGTATTACATTGTCTCTTCACAGTTTCTTCATTTCTATTTCATTTTAATTGTACATTTAAAACATGAAAATATAATGAAATCTGACTACTATAATTGTTTTAAAAGCTTTCAAAAACAAGCATTCGATAATTCTACACCTTTTGGAAAACAAAAGAACTGTCTAAATAACACTCATGCCACCATGCGTACCACTTTATATTTCTCATTTACATTTAAAATACTACCCACCTATAACTACATTAGAATTCCTTTATTTGCATACAAAATAGTTTTCTCAGCTGCAATGTGCAATTTGTACTTCTAAAAAGAATGTAACAGAGACATTTTTATTGTCCTAAACAATTCTTGCAGCAAAGGATGGCCTTGGAATGATTTGTTTCTGTCAAACGGAGTAACACTTCCTCAGGATATGTATGCGGATCAAGAAGGCCCACCCTTCAGGGACCTCCAAATCTATATGCTATTACAGCGCAGATTCATGGAGTCGCCTGGCGAGGGGAAGGGTGTGGGATGGGGCCAGCAGGGAAGGAGATCTGAAATAGAACATAATCAAACAATTCTGAATATGTTCGCTATTGATTCATAGCAGTTCAGGAATATATGTATATATGAATATCCTGCAATGGGATTTATTCACCATCGTTCATAAAATTCTGGTCCAACTGACAATATGTGTAATTCTCATAGGATGCCAAAAACACTTGTAATCAAACCTGTTGGTTCTGGCCCATCACATGATTTTTTTGCCATAATTTCCAAATGATTCCAACACGCTTGCATTGACACATATAAGTATCGCATTCACACTAAACAACTCACACAAAACAAAAATTACAAAATGGCAAGTGGCTCAAGAAATTGTGTATTAATGATTAGTAACTGTTCGCCTTGAAATAATCTCAATGAGCCAAGATGAACGAGCCTTGCAAATATCTTGCTCAGGTCAAAACACTAAAATTCGATATGCATTAGCCAGTAGGTCACCTTACCATACAGAACTCGGCCTGTTCTAGGTTTGCGTGTAAAGGAAGCAACTTCCTTATGCAAGAACATGCTCTGACGAAGGAAGGCGAAAACGCCCAGGAAATCGAGAGCCATTTTATCGCAGCTGTGATAAAAAGGGAGACGAAGAGGAGAAGATTCTTCCAGGGCCAGAACCTCACAGAGAACTAAAATCAGCACAGGAAACAAGCTGACCTTCAAAAGGAATCCGTAAAAGAATAGTGTGCATCGATTGCAGGTAAGAGACGATTTTATACTGGCTGCCACACCCAAGATGGCGGTCATGCAGCTTGCTGGGAAATGTAGTCTCTACTGACTACTACAAAAACGAAGAAATGCAGCACAACCATAACATACAGCTGTATAATCAACAAGTATTACCCCTAAACATAGGTAGCACGCAATGTAACATGTAATATAACATCTTACAGGGTATAAGGCACATTAGTGGGAAAATTAAGTTGGCATTATAGGCTGCTTCGCGCACCAACCGTGTTCTGACAGTTTCACATCCCCTAGACTGGTCAAAAAACTATTCTAATAAAAACTTTCAGAGGAAAATTTGACCCTTCCCCTAGAACTATTGTACACCAATGGTCGCTTATTAGGAGTTGAATTAGCTCAGTTTATGAACCATTGCAAACACATGGCCTTATTTACAAGAAACTGACGCATCACATCAATGCATCGGATTTCTTGTGCCTGCTGCAAATCCCCTAATGACACCATGGATGGAGAGTTCCATGGTGCATGTTTTCATGGATGCATCAGAAATTCTGTTGGTGCTAAAGTGACACATTGCTGGAGCTGCAACTTAAAACTGATGCAACTCCAGCAATGTGTCAGAACACAGAGGAGAGTCCCATTGTAAACAGCCCTGCATACATTTTACACCTGGTTGAGAAGCCGTTAAAATTTTGATGCAGAGAAGCCACAGAGTGATGCAATGAAAAGTTGTAAATTTCACTGTGTAGTTCTACGTGGCTTTTTACATGGGAACACCTACCCTGCATACATTATACCTGGTGCAGATATAATACGACGCAGAGCTTTACTAACTAATGCATTGGGCCGCCGTTGCATAAAAACAAAAAAAAGGATGTAGCGGTGATGCAAGGAGCAATGCTGTTAAGACTTGAAATTCTGCATATTTTAAAACCACTGTTAACACTGGAATGGATGAGGCAAGAAGTGTATTAAGGAAAATCACGGATGAACCATTTGACACAGTGAGTTGTCTTGCTGTGTTGCATTGCATCAGATGCCAGTAAATCTAGGCCCAAGACTCTTCCTATTTTAAGGTCTCAGGTGCCACAGGCACATGAAGGGCCATTCCCCAAGCCTCATTTTGTCAGAACTCAGAGAGGATAAATCCAAATGTATTGGGTCAGATAGGCACCATCAGGAGGCGCAGGAAGTCAAGTGTGGTATCAGGAATGCAAATCACTTCTAAGATCAGAAGAATGCAAAACATGACAGGAACAGTTCAGAGTCATAAGAGGCACTGTATAGCTAGGATTAGAACAGTGACATTGCCCTTTTTTTGGATATTTCAGACAGAAACCATTTCATCTATTTCAATACTCTGCCCTAAATTTGCATCTCTGAGATCTATGTTCAATGCGTCCTGGCACCTTAGTTATCTTGCTGACTTTATATTTGGCCTAAGGAGGTGCTGACTGATGTAAGCTTTTGTTAACCTTTAGAAGGAACGGAGCATCCTTCTATTTCTAGAGGAAACACTCAATACTGTGTAGATTCGGCCAGTTTGGTTTCCTCCACAATAATATTCCTATGTTTAGCTACATTTAACCAGTGGGTTTAACTTCTTATTTACAGTTTAATTCAGCATAAAACGGTTCTGAACTTGGTTAAATAGATTATAATCCTCAAAGTAAGGACTCATCTGTTCGAACACTGACATTTCAACAGACTAGAGGCACACATGCATTGTACTGTAAGTCTACAATAAGAAATATTTTGGGGTGTGTTTGGGATTTTATAAATGTTTACTGGTATGCCCTTCCAGAGAGAATGAAAATAGAATGCACTCAAGGCAGTAGTTCAAAAGAAGGATGATTGCAGTCTGCAAAAATGAATCCCGGGCACGGTCTTCCGGAGAGCTGTAGTCTTTACTATTAACTGTTTTGAAACAGAGTTTATCCTTTCTGAAAACGTTTGAGTAGTTACTCAGTTTTTAGGCATTGTTTCTGTATCTCAGTGCAATCTTATTGTGAAACTATTTGCATGAACCTTATTGATTTAGATTTTTCATTTAGTAGTTCTCAGTTCTTTAAAAAATAATTTGGTTACTGTTTCACTGTGAGGGAAAATGTATTATTGTTCAGTGGTCTTTATATTTAATTGTTTGATGCTGAAATGAATAGGTACTGGTTTTGGTACTGAAACATAACATTTATTCTTTTGTAATCAACGGTAATACATGTTCAAAGTATGTAATTAGACTAATTTACTGAGTCATAACATTTCCCACACTTCCAAAATACCTAAAATAGGCTATTTACAAATGAAGTTTAGTCACAGTCACTAATGTGCCCTGTTGGAAAGTGGATTATTGGTGAGAGCAGGTAAGTACCTACACTTATCAATAGGCCACTAACCTCCACTTAGGTCCAGTTAGGTCTCAATAAATTAAACCCACCTCAACCCTTGGTAGCTTGGCAACGAGCGACAAGGCTTACTTTAGGAGACAATTGAGTAAAACATTTAAAAGTCACAAAACAGAAAATAAGTAAAACACCAGTTTATAATAATAGATTATATTTTTTATCTTTAAAATTACACCAAAACGAATAAAA
The DNA here is from genome assembly GCF_031143425.1 of Pleurodeles waltl. Taxonomy (NCBI): domain Eukaryota; kingdom Metazoa; phylum Chordata; class Amphibia; order Caudata; family Salamandridae; genus Pleurodeles; species Pleurodeles waltl. Next base: position 224,826,332 of record NC_090438.1, read on the forward strand.
TCGGATAAGAGGAACTGGAGATATGAATTTCTAAAGAATTAGGCCCTCATACGAGTTTGGTGGTCTTTGGGCAAGACCGCCATGCAAAATCCCACCACCATCCCACCAGTGTTGGCGGTACATTTTCCACAGTATTACGAGTCACAAACACCAAGTCGACGAAACATAGCTAGAAATCCAACACCGCCAGTGCCACAGACAGCGAAAGAGCGACTGTCCGTCCACCGGGCCAGCCACGCCGACACCATTCCTGCTGCCATATTATGAGTTACAAATCAGTACAGTGGAACATGCACAGCGTTAAACCATTGGCAGTGCATGAAATGGCAGGTAACAGGAAGACCATTGACCTACCAATTTATGTGACAGTGCCAGAAGAGGGAGCAATTATTTAGAAGTTCTGTAATACAGTTAACAGCACCGCATCTAAAGGAATGTGTACACACTACACCCACATTGAATTCACAACCCTGGTGGCAGCCCTGCACATGGCAGACATTGCTACTGGTTACATAACTCGGCTCTGACACATACCTGTATGTCAGTGGAAGTATTGTTGTGTCAGCTCTGCTCTGCAGTCACCTGCATCCTCGTCATCATCCTCCTCATAACTCCCCATGTCCCCTTCATCAGCCACTGGCATAACTGCACCCTCCTCAGCATCCAGTAATGGAATGTGACGTCTGATAGCCAAATTGTGCAACATGTGGCATGCCACAATGATCTGCCACACTTTTGGTGGTCTGTACAGTAGGGCCCTCCAGTGAGGTGCAGGCACCTGAATCTGGCTTTCAGAACTCCAAAGTGCATACGATTACCTGTCAGGTCTTACCACGGGCCTCATTGGAATGGTTTTCTGCTGCTGTAGTCAGATGCCTGAGAGGTGTCAGTAGCCATGGCAGGTTGGGATAACCAGAGTCATCCGTGTGCACAGAGGTAATTGGCATATTGAAAACTGTGGGTAAATCTGGAAGGAGGTGTAGAGTGTGCAGAATGCAGAGGCACACATATAACACAATACATACCGATGAGCCAGGCACGATCCTTTTGCAGTGGTGCCATCAGGTGTGGGATATTGCTGTTCCGTAGTATGTAGGCATCGTGCACTGACCTGGGAACCGGGCAGTCACTTGAGTGATGTAGAGGTCTGCAAGACATACCACCTGAACATTGATTAAGTAGAAATTTTTACAGTTCCTAAACACCTGTTCACTCCTCCTGGGTGGCACCAGGGCATTGTGGGTCCCATCAATAGCCCCGATCACATGTGGCACATGTGCCACAGCGTAGAAAGCTGTTTCTATAGTGGGCAGATCGTCACATTGGGGGAAGAGGATATAGCTACCAATATGTTTCAGTAGGGCACATAGGACATTATTCAAGATGTTACTGAACATAGGCTGGGACATTCTGGCAGCCCAGCCCACTTTTATTTGGAAGGACCCTGAGGCATGGAAGCGGAGGACTGCCAACACCTCTACTGAGGGTGTAATGGCATTGGGATGATGAAGGCCAGGCTGCAAATCCGGCTCCAACAATCTCACAAGATCCTTGATGGTCTGACGGTTGAGCAGATAGCACTGGATGACGTGCCTCTCTTCAAGGTACAGGAGCATTCCTCACCATCATTCTTCCACCGTACCCAGGAATCGGAGGGAGTGGCAATCATTATGTACATAAAGGACGTACATAAAGGACCATGTGAATGCAGCGGGCTGTGCACAGGTCATTATTGCACACCCATGACACACCTCATAAACCCCCTCTGTTCACATTGTAAAAGTAAAATGGCAGCCGCCTATTCTGTATGCACAGGACAGAAGGAAGTGAGCAAATTCTGCTGGCGTAAGATGTCATGGAGGTAGGTGGTCGCAACCGTTGTGCAACTCCTCATTTGTTAACTTTGTTGCCTATGGGAGACATAAGCCAGTATTGTTCACCGCCGGAGGTGACGGTGATGTCCATAGTGGCCTTGACCGCCATTTCATGTGCTCATGTTCACTTGAGTCCTGGCACTTGTGCTGAGTATACCTCCACTGCTGTGTTCTGCCACTAATAGCCACAATGACATGCTGCAGGGGCTAGGACCCCAGCCTCTCACAGGAGGAACTTGAGAAGCTTGTCCCATCCCTGCATGCCCAGTTGTATGGGGCACCAGGGCAGCAGGTGAGTGCATTATGATTGTACTGTCTGTGAGTGATACAAATGTGGATGGGGGCCTTGGGACGAGGATGAGTGACTTGTAGAAGGACCTGGCTGAGGGCTGTGAGGACAGCTGGAATTTTGAAATGTGTGTATGTTCATGGGATGTGTTGTGTCCAATGCAGTCCCAAAGATGCTACATGATTGTCTCCTTTTCTCCATGTTATCCATGCAGGTGAGCGCCCACCAAAAGAAGGGGATCTGGCGTGCCATCGCCAAGCAAGTGCGGACCCTGGGGGTCCATGCCCGGCAGACCGCCCACTGCAGGAAGAGGTGGGAGGACCTGCGATGCTGGGTGAGAAAGACCAGTGAGGCCCAGCAGAGAACTTCCTCCCAACGAGGGAGGGGTGTCCATTGGACCCTGACCCCTCTTATGTCCCCCATTTTGGTGGTGGCGTACCTGAGGTGGATAGGCGCTTGAGGGCAGCACAGCAGTCAGAAGGGGTGAGTTCACATTCATACTTAGATTATGTTGTGAATGATAGGTGCAGCATGTGCAGTGTGTGAAGGCTGTGGAATGTGTGCTAGATAGCTAATGTATGACTAGGCTTGTGACACATTGATGCCGGATATGCTACATACATGTGTCCATATGCCGTGCAGGATGTGAGTTGGGGTTGACTTCACTGCTAAGTGGCATTGATGACAGGGCAACTGTGTAGTACATGAGCAGGGTCTTAGATGTGGACAGGATTCCTGCTTCTGAAGTTCTCACACATTGTCCTCCCAACTATCCAATCAGTGTTGCTTGGGCCATCTGCTGTCTGCTGGCATGTTGTGTATGTGTAGTTTGCGAAGTCTGAGGTTTCACATCATACAAGTATATGTGCTTGGGTATGTGGGTGTGAAAGTATGCCTCCAAACCCCCATAGAGTATAACGTTTGGATCTAGTGATCATATAGAGCCATGAGCCAATGGGGTGGGTCAGACATGTGTTGAGGGTATGGCTTTCATCCTGTACAGGATTGAATGTGTGTCAGCATGTGTTAAACTCATGTGCATTTCTGAGGTGGGACACATGAGCGGTCTTTGCAATGGCATGTGTGTGTGAAGGCATGGTATGTAATGACATGGCACTGGCATTTGTTGTAGTGACTTGTATGTGGCTATTGTGCTGGCATTGACTACTTGCTCCCTGTTTCTCTTTCTCCCACCCTGTCTCTCACTGTCCCACTCTCCCTCCCTCAGCTCCTCTGTCTTTGTGTGCAACAGCATCATCTGCCAAAGGAGAAGCGGCACTGGCAATTGGGGAAGCTGCATCCCACGGGACCCAGGAGGCTCATACTAGCAGAGCCGAGGGGACCAGTGGGACTGAGGGCGAGTGGAGCACCATGGGGGAGACAGGAACATCTACAGCAGCATCTGATTCTTCCTCCAATGGTGACTCCCCATTGGTGGTGGAAACTTCAGGCCCTATGCCTGCACCATCCTTGTCCGCCACTCCCCTTACCAGCACCTACCTCCCTGTAGCTCTCGACCCAGTTGCCCATGCCTGCTCACCCAGGAGGGTGGGCATCTCCTTTGTAGTAGGTACCTCTGCCTCTTCCCCAGTCAGCCCTGCTGCCCTCAATGAGGAGGCTACTGACCTACGTAGGTCCATCTCTGTTGCATCATGAATGCAATCCAGGGACTGGCATCCCAGATGCAACAGTCCAATGCGTTCCTGGAAGGCATTTACGGTGCCCTGTCTGCCCTTCAGAGATCACTTCAGGCTCTGGCCTCCTCATTGGCGGCAGCCAGTGTTCCTTCTACTTCCTTCCCCCCTCCAACTACCTGCTCCCACATCCCTCTCCCATTTCCCATCCAAAGCACACTATCATACTAGAATGCATCCCCACCAACAGACCCAGAGCGCAAGGACATTCACATGCACCACAAAGGCCACAACCGCCAAGCACCCACCCACCATTCAGACGCACACACACCAACATCCACTACCTACCCTGACTACCCCACCTGCTCCGCCTTTACAGTCACATTGCCACTCACACATGTAGACACCACATCATCAGTCCCAGGTCCCGACACATGTCCTGACACTGCCACCATAAACAAACAGCTGACCCCTATTCATGCACCCCATACACCACATCCGCATGCACCACAACAGTCAATACAACCACAAGCAGAACATCCACCATACCTGCACCCACCACCACAAAATTCACTCACACATCCCCCGCCATTTCCCTGTGTCTCCTCGACTCCTCCTCCCACTACACCATTACGCCCACATTCATCCACCACCCAGCACACACATTTCATACACCCACACACCAGCTCCTAAACCATATTCATGTACATTACCCATTCCCTCTCCCTCCACTCCCAAATGCCTAACCCATGACCTACCCGCTGCCCCTAAAAAGAAATTCCTGCATGAGTTTTCCCTCCCATCTCCTGGTCCAGTCACTGTTGCCCCCAAACGGCCTGCTACCCTTCCCAGAGCCCTGCCTTCCACCTCCTTGTCCTCCTCTAGGCTGAGCCATGCCCTGCAATCAGTAGTCTGCACTGCTGCGGCAACAGGCACACCTGACCCTCACACCTCCAGCCCTGGTAGCACTCCATGTGGGTCCCCTGCTGTTGTGGCCTCCACCGCCATCCCACCTAAGAAGGCAGGAAAGAGGGGCAAGGCTATGGCATCCCCCCGAAATTAGGACAGTAAGGGGAGAAGCCTGATAAGAAGAAAAAGGACCCCATCCAAACCTTGATCACAGACCCCCAATCTCCCATCCCTGAGGTGCCTGCATGCCCCATTGATGCCCATGTCCTGTGGAGGTCTGCACATTGCAGTCAGGAGTCAAGCTGGACAGTCCTCACATGCCCAGTGTGCCAGGGACATTTGGATAGTGATGCACTGGCCCTTGTGTCGTTTTGTAAGTAGTTATTATCATGACATTTTTGATATTTCCAATAATATTTATCTACAATGGCACAGTTGGTGTTGATGCTACATAGCTTGTCCTTGCTTTCCTTGTGCATGTAAGTATGGTGACTGCGTTTGTGCATGTGTGTGTGTGTAATATTGTCCTTAGCTCCAGTGTGTTCTAGGATGGGGTACTTATGGCCGGTGTCTATGTTGGCGTCACTGGTGCTGAATGTCAATGGGCAGCAGGAGCAATTTGCATGCCATGGCACCTATGGATGTGTCTGTGTTCCAGAAGGTGGATGCTTCCTTTTATGAAGTCCTGGCGGAGTGCAACCTTGCAATACGGTGGGCGGAAACTGTCTGCCTGTCAGCCTGAAGAGGCCTTCCGCCGGCAACAGCAGTCCGTCCAAATTGGCAGTACGAATGGAAACTTGACTGTGTTCCATAGGTGCCTTTCCAGTACTTGTAATATAGCGGTCTATAACGCGGCAGTCAACAAACTGCCAAACTTTTAATGAGGGCATTAGAGTTTTTTATTGCCTAGAAACAAAAAGCACCTCAACCGGGGCAAAGTCAAAGTTTAAGGTTGATCACGATGGAGCCCTACTCGGCTACAGCATGCAGGAGGCCTTGGTCAACAGGGTACCTTCGGGCTTAGTCGTTTTCTTGAAGATTTTCATCAGCGGGACAAAGTTGTCAGTCTGTTCCAACCTCCCTGGATCCCTTCCTCGGATATAGGGCGAGGTAGTCCTCTGTGAAGATTTCTTTGTTTTTTTAGATGAAAATCCTTCGATCAGGCTGAACCTGACTCTTCATCCAACGTACCGGGAGCTCTCTTCGGACTCATTGCGCAGGAGGTCCAGGTCAACTTTCTATGTTCGGACTTAGTCACTTTTTCAGAGATTTTCTTCAGCGGCACAAACTTGCAAGTCAGGCCGGGTCGTGGTTGAAGCAAGCCGGCTAGAGTTGCTGCAGCGGTCAGTCCCTCTATGGAGCTTTTTCCAAAAAGTTCTCCAATCTTTCCAACATTTCTAGAGCTTTTTCTTTTGGAGTCCACAGCTCAACCCAAGGTTCCAGATGCTTTGAGTTGCTCCTTGAGGGTGTGGACTATAACTTCCAGAAGGCACCTGGCTCAAACTCCGAAATGGCCACTTGACAGTGGTCAGGTAGTCAGTTTCTTCAGGATCTTAGGCAAGGGATTCTGGTTAGCAATATTTCATCTGTACCAAACAGGGAGTCCCTCCTTTACCAGTTGAAGCCAGGCAATGTCCTTCTTGTGGTGAAGCCCAAGTGTGCAGCTGGTGCAGTCCTTTAGAGTGCAGTGTCCAGGTGCAGGTCAGGTGTCGAGCAGGGCAGTCTTCTTCTGTAGGGATCTGATAGGGATCTAAGGTGTGGGTGCAGCTCTGCCATATTTATCCTTGCTCCTGGGTGACAAGCAGGGGGTCCTGGTTCTCCAATCAAATGCAGGATCCTTCCCCTGTGATGACCACTTCCTGGGAAGTGTAGAAAAAATCGATACCAGGGAGCAACATTCTTCAAAAATCCTTCATGGCTGAAACTGATTTTTGGAGGTTACATCTGGCTGAGCCCACCCTCTGGTGTGGCTAAAAGTCCTAAACACACCCCTCCCCTGCCCTCTCCTAATCTAATCAAGATGGCACCTAATTGTCTCAGGTTGCAGAATGAGATGGAGGTGCTGGGTTGCTCCAAATGTCCTTCCCTGCCTTTAAAGACAAGTTTGGCAGCCCTTCCTGCTTCCCCATCTGCTAAGGTAGTTCTCCTCTCCCAAGCACTTAGTTTGTGTTCAGCCCAGGCCACTTTACATCTCCTCATGGTAGCCTGGCCAGGCTGCCAGAGGCTGGCCAATCAGAGAAGGGCATTACAAAGCTGAAGTTGGCAACTTTTTAGGTAGAGTTTAAACCTCTTTATCTGAACTAGTTATATTAAATCCAAATGTTGTAAGTTGTGGGATATATTATAGCAATTAATTTGATATCAAACTCGAGGTATCTGACACTTAAGGGGACTTTGTTAATTAATTCTAGAAAGTGTTAGAGCATTATCTCATTTTTCACTTCAAGTTGTTTTTAATCTTGGTCTTATCCCCTTGCTGACTATTAAATTAGTGATTTTGATGGGGTACAGAACCTATTTTAACTCTCTCCTGTCTTGAGCTACTACCTGCCTGTAGGTTTTAGTTTCTCACATTCTACCATGGCAGTAATTATAAAAGATCTCCGGCAAAGAGCCCCCTCAAGGGGAGCCCATCACATATTGCAGGGCCGGTCTGATGAGGAGCACCCCGATGATGAAGCATGACATCCGAATGGATGTGTGAGGGCTCTTGCTCCTGAACCAGTGGGTTTCCCGCTCTTTTGCCAGGAACAGTGTATTCATTATTGTTTATCGTTACTTGGGGAGACTGTACACTGGACCTTCAATACTCCCTCTCCCTCTCTTTGATGTTGATAACCATATGAGCCAGTCACACTTGGAGCCATCATCCTGTAATGGGTCAGCCAGTCTCTCAGACTTCCTTCCAATAACATGCAATAGTGTTATTAGAGCTATGGGCACCCTTAAATCAGGCTCTCCGCTTGATCCTGCCCCTCCGAAGGTCCTAGCCCTAGGATTGTCAATAATTGCTCCCATCCTTTCCAAAGTATTTAGCCTGTCATTGGAGATGGGCATTTTTCCTGCTCAATGGAAACATGCGATTGTGAAACCCCTTCTCAAAAAAACAAATCTAGATCCCTCAATTTTACAAAACTGTAGACCCATCTCTTTGCTGCCAGCATTTGCTAAAATATTAGAAAAGCATGTAAATAGCCAGTTGTCCAACTATCTTGAGGACAATAACATCTTACACCCCTCACAAATGGGTTTTAGACCATCCCATAGCACCGAATCAGCTCTGATTGCTGTGATGGAAGGGGTGAGATGGCGCCTTGATGATGGGCAAGCATTGGAAGTAGTGCTACTTGACCTGATGCCCGCCTTTGATACAGTGGATCATAGTATTCTTCTCCGTCGGCTAGAAGAGATAGGTGTTACAGGCGTGGTAGTAGGCTAGTTTAGTGAGTTCATAAAAATACGATCAGGCCAGGTACTGGATAGATCCTTCTACTCACAAAGTTTCAATAGTGGATGGGGTGTACCTCAGGGCTCCTCCCTTAGCCCTGCATTATTCAATGTATATATGTGGCCTCTCGCTAAGGTTGGGGAGCCATTCGGTCTCTCTCTTATAACCTACGCCGATGACATACAACTGGTGTTTTCATTGACCACTAACCAAAATTCTTTAGATACTTCATTGGGTCCTGGCCTGTGTGCTATTTCCAACTGGATGTCAAAAAGTTAACTGAAACTTAATACAGACAAAACGGAGGTCGTGTTTTTGGGCCCTCAAGTTTTGCTATCGCCATCCTCTTCTGCTCTGCCTTATTTGAGAGAGCTCCCAGTTCCAAAGGAATATATTAAGAGCCTTGGTATTTGGCTTGACCCATGGTTAGCCATGGACCAACAGGCAAAGAAAACCTCAGCCGTGTGCTTTGGCATATTCAATCTTCTGAGGAAGGTTTTGAAAATTCTACCCTTCATGGCCAAGAGACTAATTATTCAGGCACTGATCAGTTCCCGATTGGACTGTGGGAATGCCCTTTTTTTAGGGTCCCCAAAGTATGTTAAGAGGAAGCTTCAAGTGGTACAGAATACAGCCGCCTGATTAATTTTCAATATCCCCAAACATGAATCTGCTAAACCAGCTCTTCATACCTTGCATTGGCTCCCAGTTGAGCAGCGTATCAAATTCAAGGCCTTATGTTATATACATAGGTCCTTACATGATAAAGGTCCCCCACAATCGCGATCTTTGGCCACATTTTACAAACCTTCGAGAAACCTCAGGTCCTCATCAGCAGCCTTAGCAGCAGTCCCTCCTACAAAAAAGGCCAGATGGGGTGGGAGGTCCCTGTCGTTTCTTGGGACAAGGCTATGGAATTCTTTGCCTCTACCTCTTCGTCTCACTGACCAGGAACTACGTTTTTTAGATGGCTATTGAAAACATGGCTATACTGACTTTCCTCACTTTCTGCCGTCAGGTTCTGTTGAAGCGCTGGGAGGCCTCTGGGTAGCTATGCGCTATATAAATTGATATAAAATAACATAACATAACATAACTAGAGCTCCCACAGTACTTATTGGGACACCAACTTAAGTACCCCCTTAAAACATGTATCAGGCTTTCTTGGTAGTTTTTAACTGCCAGTTTAATGTGCCAAAATAAACCTCTTGCCATGCCTAACACTCACTTTTTTAATACATGAAGGTCACCCCTAAGGTAGGCCCTAGACAGCCCAAAATGTTACACATTCTGGTAGTGGAAAACTCACAAATTAGTTTTTCACTACTGTGAGGACAACCTATCTAATTCGATAAAATTGGGCTCCTTATTAAATTTCATAAGTGCAAAACTTTCATTTGGGTACAGGTAGGAAGGCCATGTTTGATGTATGAGAAACTTTAAACCTGTTTATTGGCAAAGTCGGATTTTAAATCACAATTCTGAACATGCTGCTTTTACAAAGTTGGCACTTTCTTGTCCTAACCATTTGGTGCCTGCAGCCAGTTCCTGAGTCACATGACTAGGTGTAGTTGGCAGATGGCTTTTGTGTATTCCTCCCAGACTGCAACATAATAGAGGCACTAGGGGAGCGTGGATGGGCCATTTCAGGCAGGGTGGTGGGGGGGCGGAGCTGTGTATAGCCCCAGTTGGACTTCAGAAGATGGTGCCTCTACTTCTGCACAAAGAACTTCACACTAGCCTACTGTATATGCAGACAGGCTAGGACCGGGAGAAGAGGCAGCAAATTCCAGACAATTCTGTGAGGGGAAGCCTCCAGAAGATGCCCTCCGTTAAAATGGGGAACCAGGTATCCAAATAGGACTCTGAGACCCAATCTCCAGTTCCCTTCTGGACCTACAGAAGGGTTCTCAGAGGCCTGCATACTGCTGTGTACCTCAGAGGACTTCCTTCGTGCACGTAGAAAACTGTCCTGCTGCCTGAAGCCAATTCTGTTCCCCCAAAGGTCTGCCGTCCTGCTTGAGACCTGGTTTTCTGCTTGAACCCTGGACAGCCAGGGTATCTCCAAGAGCTATATAGCTAACTTCTTGATCAGAGCCTGAGGGACAGAAAAGGCTTCAACCATCTTGTACCCACACCTGGACCAAGCCTGAGTGCGCCCTGACTCTCCATTTTAATACAGTCCTGTCCTGGACCCTTGGAAGTGGTACTGAAGGTGCACAGATATTCCAAATCCAAAACTTTGGAAAATGTCACCCAAAAAGTGCTCTGAGAATCAAGAGTAGATTGGCACCTACCTGCTTGGTGATCTGCCCAAGGTGCATTGCCGACTTGCCTGACTTCAAGGCAGCTCCCACCACGGCTGCCCCTGCGGCCCACCCCATTTTTCAGCTCTGACACCACTAACTCATCTAAGCTGCCAAAAGAACCACCTTCAAAGACTGAATCAACAACAATGCGCACAGCCACAAGGAGCTCTTCAACATCAAGATGGAATTCTCCAACCGAAGCTCCAACACCAACAACATCCTGCCATCCCGAGAGCTCTGTGACTCCCTAGCCTCCTACTTCCACCACAAGGTTGCAGACATCCATGACAGCTTCAGCACCCAGACCTCCCCGGCAACCACCAACACCATGGATTCACCTCCAATCAACCTTCTGCTCTCCTGGACCCCGTCAATGACAACGACACCATTGAAACCGTGAACACCATCCACTCTGGCTCTCCATCTGACCCCTGCCCTCACCACATCCTCAACAAAGCAAGCTCCGTCATCGCACCCCAACTACGGAAGATCATCAACAGCTCCTTTGAGTCCACCACCTTCCTGGAGATCTGGAAATGCACAGAGATCAATGCCCTCCTCAAAAGACCCAAGGTGGATCCAAAGGACCTCAAGAACTTCCAGCATATCTCCATGCTCCCCTTCCCGGCAAAAGTCTTCGAGAAGGCCATAAACAGACTCCCTAGAAGAGAACCGCACCCTGGTCCCTTCCCAATAAGGATTCTGCAGCAACCACAGCACCGAAACCGCCCTCATCACCGCCACTGACGTCATCAGCACCATACTGGACAGCGGCAAAACCACAGCCCTCATCCTCCTGGACCTCTCGGCCGCGTTCAACACTGTCTGCAACCACACCCTATGCTCTCGCCCCAGCAATGCTGGAATCTGCGACAGAGCCCTGGACTGGCTCACCTCCTTTAACACCGGTAGAATCCAGAGAGTCCGCCTCCCCCATTCTGCTCGGAGGCCACCAAAATCCTCTGCGGTGTACCCCAAGGTTCGTCCCTCAGCCCGACCCTCTTCAACGTCTACATGGCCCCGCACGCTAACATCGCCCGATCCCACAACCACAACATCATCTCATGCGCTGACGACACCCAGCTGATCCTCTCCCTCACCAAGGACTCCGCCAAGACCTACCTCCACGAAGGAATGAAGGCCATCATCGAATGGATGAAGAGCAGCTGCCTCAAACTCAATCCTGACACGATGGAAGTCCTCATCTTCAGCTCCACCCCCTCCACATGGGATTACTCCTGGTGGCCTGCCACTCTCGGAACCGCTCTGACTCCCACCGACCATGCATGCATACTAGGACTCATCTTGGACCCCTCACTATTCATTACCCAGCAAGTCAACGTCATCTCCTCCTCCTGCTTCAACACCCTCCATATGCTCCGGAAGATCTACAAATTGATACCCACCGAAACCAGAAGAACCTTCACCCAAGCCCTCGTAAGAAGTAAGCAGGACTACAGCAATGCCCTCTACTCAGGAACCACTGCCAAACTCCAGAAGAGGCTGCAACGCATACAGAATACCTTTGCATACCTCATCCTGGACATCCCCCGCCACTGCCCATCACAGACCACCTCAAAAACCTGCACTGGCTCCCAGTCAACAAGTGAATCACCTTCAAACTCCTCACCAGTGATCATAAAGCACTGCAACACACCAGACCAGAATATCTCAACAGACAATTCTTCTTCTACAACCCGACCCAGCGTCTCCTCTCTGCCGACCTCGCCCTCGCAACTGTCCCATGCGTTTGCAGAACTACAACCGGCGGTAGATCATTTTCACACCTCGCCGCCAAAACATGAAACACTCTTCCCACCCACCGGCGCCTGACGAAAGACCTCCTTACCTTCAGGAAACTTATCAAATACCTGCCTGTTTGAGCAGTAGCAGCACCTTCCCACCGCCATCTCCCCCCTCCCCTGCTCAGCGCCTTGAGACCCTCACGGGTGAGTAGTATGCTCTACAAATCCCTGATTCATTATGTCCTTCTCTGTAGTGACAAGTCCTGTTCAGCGGCTCTTCACAGAACGGGCTACAGCCTTCAACTTTATCCTGCTGGAGACTATGGGCCTGATTTTGCTTTCGGCGGATGGGTAACCCCATCATAATGGTGACGGATATCCTGTCCGCTGAAATATAAATCTCATAGTAAATAATGGCTTTTAAATTTTGAGGGACGGTATGTCCATCACAGTTGTGACAGAGTAACCCCTCCACCAAAATCTAACTCATGCCCTATATCCAAATGTAAGAATCTTCACCTCAACAATATTGTTGCTAATCCTTCAAAGTGACAGGAGGCCGATTGAAAACAATGGGAGCCTCATTCCTAGCGTTCAAAATATTGTGAGGAATGGCGCAGTGGAATTTCAGAGATTCCACTGTGCCGTTTTTCTGGGCTTCCTAATGCCAGAATGCCCCTCCTCTTGCATACATTTTGCCTGGTGCAGGCCTAATGTGGCACAAAGGTTTAGAAAGTGTCTCCTTGCGTGCATTAAACCACGTTGTAAATATGGCATGGCGTTTTTGCCTGCCTAACACCACATTAGTGTAAACAAAATACACTAATGAGATGCAAAGTGGTCCTAAGGGCCGTATTTATACTCTGGTTGCGCTGAATTTGCGTCGTTTTTTTCGACGCAAATTCGACGCTAAACTAACGCCAACTAACGCCATATTTATACTATGGCGTTAGACGCTTCGGGCGCCAAAGTGCCCGGAGTGAGCGTCATTTTTTAGCGTGAACCCCTTCCTTGCGTTAATGATATGCAAGGGAGGCGTTCCCGTCTTAAAAAATGACTCCCAGGCCTTTACGTGGTATTTATACTCCCGGGCAAAAGAGACGCCCGGGAGTGGGCGTGGCCAAAAACGGCGCATTTGCGCCGCTTTTTAACGCCTGGGTCAGGGATGGCGTTAAGGGACAAGTGGGCTCAAAATGAGCCCAGAGTGCCCTCCCCTGCCCCCAGGGACCCCCCCTGCCACCCTTGCCCACCCCAGGAGGACACCCAAGGACGGAGGGACCCATCCCATGGACATTAAGGTAAGTTCAGGTAAGTATTTTTTTTTTTTTTTTTTGTGGCATAGGGGGGCCTGATTTGTGCCCCCCTACATGCCACTATGCCCAATGACCATGCCCAGGGGACAGAAGTCCCCTGGGCATGGCCATTGGGCAAGGGGGCATGACTCCTATCTTTACAATGATAGGAGTCATGTTGATGGGGGATGGGCGTCGACAAAAAATGGCGCAAGTCGGGTTACGACGATTTTTTCGACGTAACCTGACTTGCCCCATTTTAAGACGCCCATACGCCATTTTCCCCCTACGCCGGCGCTGTCTGGTGTACGTGGTTTTTTTCCACGCAAACCAGGCAGCGCCGGTCTGCTTGCGCCGGCTAATGCCATTCCATAAATACGGCGCCCGCATGGCGCTTCAGAATGGCGTTAGACGGCGCAAAATTTTTTGACGCTAAACTGCGTTAGCGCAGTTTAGCGTCAAAAAGTATAAATATGGGCCTTAATATGTTACAGTAGCCTTCGTTTACACATGGGAGGACGTGTTATTTGAATTCAAAAAGGATACACACACAAAGTGAATGATTCACCTACAGCTATGTAATATCATAATATGAGCTCTGTTCAATACTAATGAATGTTTATAATGATTTTAAAGTTAAATACTGTCTGAAATATCCCAGTGCATTTAACTATGAGCCACAAGTAAAACTTGAATCTGTTCAAAATCAATAATGTCATAACAAAATATAGATCAATCATTGTCATTTCTTATGACTATGAAGTCATTTTGAAGACATCTATCAATGATTATACATTCACTAGTTTTAAAAAGGCACTGGCATACAAATAGCAAGAGGGAAAGAGTAAGGCGCGCCATGTTATCAAGCGAGGCACAAAAACAACTCAGATAAAAAGCAGTGCTCAGCAATGCCACGTGTTAAATGAAAGACACAAAACCAGACAGGGAAAAAAATCTGACTGGAGAACAAGTAGTGAAGGATTTGAAATAACCGGCACTGCCTGAGCATTCATCTTTTGAAATACTTTATAGCTGTAGAATCTAATTCATAGAAAGAATATAAAATTATGTTCCGAGGTTTACAGCTCTATCTGTTTTATTTTTCAATTCACAACCATTCCCAGGTATACATGCCTGGAGGCAGCGCTTAATAAGGGGTCTAATTGGTGTTTGTGAATGTACACAAACACACAGTTTTACGCACCTGTGATGGATATATCTGCAGTAATAAACCTGTTTACAACTTCCAGGAAATATTTTGTGAATTCATAGCAAGGTAAATTAGATACATTTGTTGCAAACTTAATTTTTTGTTTTCAAGGTACACCTGTGAGTCGGGAAAATAATGTTTTTAATTTCCGCTCACAACAAACTAGAGTCACAGCTTGAAACAAAAAAAAAACATGAGAAACTGCCCAGACTTGTACTGGGTTGAGGAATGGCCAGTCCAGTCAGAGACTGATTACTTTCAGTAATCCTCTCTGCATGGGTAGACCCTCGATCGGTACTATATACCGACTGCCCAAGATGATGTTATTTATTACACAATTGGGAGCAATATACAAATAGTCACCGTACTATCCTTTTCTTGTTCTTTTGCATTACCTACATGACCTAAAGTCCTTCCTTCTGTTTGATCATCTATCTTTCTGTATATCACGGTCAACAATGAATCTCTATGTCTGCTGTAACAGCAATTTTGTGTATAACAAGGGACTAACCAGAAAATTGAAATAGTCCTCACTTTGCACTAAGCCACTTCTGCCACCATGCAAGTGAAGCAAGTCAAACTCTCCGTAGAACAGCTTCCTTGGCTCTTCCATCTATGCATATATCCATTCATTCTTTCATCCTTCCATCCACTTGCTATATCCTCTATTTCACCTTCATATTCTGCCATCCTTTCATTGTTTCATCCAACATTCAATCTTTAACAGTTCCATTCACTCTGCCATCCATCCACTCTGCCCACCCATTCATCCACACTGTCATCCCTCAATCAAGCCACTTTGCCATTCATCCACTATGTCATCCATCCACACTGCGGCCCATATTTATACTTTTTTACGCTAAACTGCGCTAACGCAGTTTAGCGTCAAAAAGTTTTGCGCCGGCTAACGCCATTCTGAAGCGCCATGCGGGCGCCGTATTTATTGAATGGCGTTAGCCGGCGCAAGCAGACCGGCGCTGCCTGGTGTGCGCGAGAAAAACCACGTACACCAGGCAGCGCCGGCGTAGGGGGAAAATGGCGCATGGGCGTCTTAAAATGGGGCAAGTCAGGTTACGTCGAAAAAATCGTCGTAACTCGACTTGCGCCATTTTTTTTCGACGCCCATCCCCCATCAACATGACTCCTATCATTGTAAAGATAGGAGTCATGCCCCCTTGCCCAATGGCCATGCCCAGGGGACTTATGTCCCCTGGGCAGGGTCATTGGGCATAGTGGCATGTAGGGGGGCACAAATAAGGCCCCCCTATGCCACAAAAAAAAATTGAAAAATAACAAAAATTATACTTACCTGAACTTACCTGTACTTCACTGGGATGGGTCCCTCCATCCTTGGGTGTCCTCCTGGGGTGGGCAGGGGTGGCAGGGGGGGTCCCTGGGGGCAGGGGAGGGCACTGTGGGCTCATTTTGAGCCCACTTGTCCCTTAACGCCATCCCTGACCCAGGCGTTAAAAAGCGGCGCAAATGCGCCGTTTTTGGCCACCCCCACTCCCGGGCGTCATTTTTGCCCGGGAGTATAAATACCACGTAAAGGCCTGGGAGTCATTTTTTTAGACGGGAACGCCTCCCTTGCATCTCATTAACGCAAGGAAGGGGTTCACGCTAAAAAATGACGCTCACTCCGGGCACTTTGGCGCCCGAAGCGTCTAACGCCATAGTATAAATATGGCGTTAGTTGGCGTTAGTTTAGCGTCGAATTTGCGTCGAAAAAAACGACGCAAATTCGGCGCAATCAGAGTATAAATACGGCCCTGCATCTATCCAGCCTTTCATTAATTATCTCTGCCATCTATCCATCCATCTGCCATCCATCCATTCACTCTAACATTCATTCATCCACCCATCTATCCGGTCACTCATCCACTCCCTGTTACATTTACCCAGCTGTCACTTTTCTTTGCTCCTGTTTGCTCTCCTATTGTCACTATATTCAAGTGTTAACGAGGAGCTTGTGTCTGCCAAGCTCCAGACCGAAGAGGTCCATAAGGAAACCCCCAACTCTGCTGAACCTACTAATCGGGTTGGGTTGGGGGGTTGGGGTCCCCCTCGGCATTGGTGTGTAACACTGCTTTTTGAAACGTGCATGTCAATCTCCCTAAACTATAGTTTATCCTACTCATTTCTTTAGAGCCACATATCTCTTTTATTCTGTCTTGTACCACTTTTGTGCAAACGCTAATTGCTTATGCTATTAACATACAGGTTGTTTTAAAACACTTGCATTCTCTTCCAGTGACTGGGTGATATTAAACCATTATATACATACATGCATGTGCTGCAACAGAAGAGCACATTATATTTGTTCTTAATGCACATCAGCAAACCTTCATAGACAAATACATACATATACAATTTGCCTTCCAAAGTAGGGTACACTCTGATCAGAGTTTAAGATTGAGTCTGGAAAAAAGGGTTAACAGCGAGCCTGTGCTGTCACTACTTTCAGAGGCCGATCTCAAGGTATGGCAGGTGGTCTTCTGTCAGGTCAGCGGGTGACATCCCTCTCCAGAAGCGCCCCCCATACTCCTAATGAAGCTCATACATATTGGTGAGATATTAACATTTTAAGCCCTTTATTGCTTTCATTGCTCTATGATTTGCAAATAATTTTGAGGGTATGTAGCAACATTTTCAAGGTGTCACTGATTTTTTATGTACAGTTTAAGATTACATTGATTACTCGTTGTGAAATAGGAGTTACATGTACAGCACCCAATCATTTATGTTTTCCAGGCATGATGCAGCATCACCAGTGTGGTTTAATAAAACTAAAACAAATGTGTGATTACGGCTGGGACGCAAAAGGTTGGTGCAAATTGCAGACATGACATTTTACAATAGCTCAAAGTGACCATATTGGAGATTATGAAACGTGAACCAAATAAAAACTTGGGCAAATTAGAATGGGAAATACATGCTAATAGTGCATGTTACTCTCATAATGAGCTGCTCGACAAGTGCATGCACAGATTTCAGGTGCTTTTCACTAGTTGCAAATCTCTGGAGAAATAACTATTGATTTGTGCCCAGATGGTAATTACATTATGGATGCAACCTCCGGATTGTATCAAAAATAGATAGAAATGTAAGCTTATTTGCACCTGAATAGCTACAGGAAAAAAACATTCAACATCAAATACTATATATGAATTTCATAATATTATGCCTTTCAAAAATTCTATGGGTATGAATGGTGCCTATTATGCCTTAGATCACAAAAGATACAGATCAAGGAGCATATTTATGAGAGGTTTGCGCCGCCAAAGCTGCACTTTTTTTTACACTCCAGCGGCGCAAGCCTCTCACCCATATCCATGAGGCCACGCAAAGCCACTCTGCTTAGCTTTGAATGGCCTCATAGATATGGAGTAAGACAAAGCAGCACAAGTCGCTGTGCTGCCTTACTCTTTGTCAGGGAGATGTTCCATGGGTGTTGCACTGGGTTTTCCCATGAAAAACCCATGGATTTTGACACTGCCTCTGATTTACCTAATCATATAAACCTGGGGCAGCGCCAAAACCTTACACTTCGCCAGAGCAGGCGTTACGATGAGCAATATTTTCATTCTCCACATTTTGTCCTCTTTTCATGTTTGCTGCATTCTGCAGCACACATAGAAAAAGGAAAACACCCCTCTGAATAGTTTTTGTGCTGGAAGATGGCCCTTTTGCCAAGGGCTGGAGTAAATGATCTGCAGGGTTGGAAAGACAATTAAACAGTGTAATACCACCAAATATTGCTGGGGGTGTTGCAAAAGGAGTTTCCTCAAAGGTAAAAAAAAAAAAAATCCCAGTGAAGAAAAAATGACAACAAAAAGATGCTATTTCACTACCAAAATGTGCTGTTCACAATTTCTCCTAGTTCAAATAGTAGTGGGAACAACATGAAATTAAAAAGAAAAAAAATTCTCAGCAGTGTCCCTCGACACATCTAAAACTGGGACAGCTTTTTAGTAATACTCCTGATAGGTTTTGTTGTGAGTTCCCAAAGAAAGTAGATGGGGTAATCTCCAAACATGCTTTTATATTCCTTTATGTGAATTGGGAACAGAAATGTTTTCTACCTTCAATATGAGGTTTTTCGCTCAGAGAGCTCTGCAACAAACAGAATCTGAGTAACAGCCTGTGCCCGATTCAAAATGGTTTTTCTAGGAGTTGGTGTGAATTACTCTTTACATATTCCTACATTACTCCTGAAATTCAATAGTACAACAAGAGAATTCCTGGGTAATCCTAGAATTCAAGAATCCATTATGAGTGCAACTACAATGACCCTATCTGGTTTTGAAAATTATAGACGACACATGGGTGTGGCTGTCATTGGTTTGACAAGATTTTGCTTCTAGAAGCCCCAAGGTGCTGTGGGAGTACTCAAAATGCAGCCACTTTGATGGAGAAGACACACCCCAAAAACAATTTAAACGATCTATAAAAAAGGAAAAGGAATGCCAAGGATGACAATATTTGATTTGGCATTATTTTTGCTTGAGAAGTTGTGAGATGCATCAAAAGAGCATTCTCATGTAGAAGACAATCTAGCACCTAATGCACAAGATATCCGATCACAAAAAGTGATCGCAAATTGCACACTTTCCAAATGAAAAACAATTTTGTGAACTGACCTATGCGTTAACAAATTTCTGAATCTTAGTGGGTCTCAATTCAAACGACCTCATCAATATATATAAGGAAGTTTGAAAACTGCATCTCACTACTATTCATGCCATGACCTGCTGCGGTCAGCAGACTATCATATGTGTGATCACATTTTATATAAACATTTTTTAATGCCTCTCATTTTTCGTACAGAAATGAACCTGTATTTAAATGGAAAATGGTTATCACCTTCCGAGAAGGAGGTTTATTGGGATCGATTGTTTGTCCAATACAACTAATAAAGTAATTATCTTGGAAGGACCAGTCACAGTTATCAGTAATTTACTGCTGAACTCAATTCCTTGTAGCTATGACATGGGCTAAACAGGCATAAAGTAGTGAAAATGTGCAGTCCTTAGAAATAAAAAAATTCAAAAACATAGCGCAAAAAATATCCCACTCCAACTTATAACAATAGAAACAATTTAATAGGAGAAATTACATCAAAATGACAAAAAAACAATAAGGGGAACTAGACCAATGAAGTGTACAAAAGTAACAGAAAAAACACCAAAAGGTGCAAAGCGCCAATGGTAGTCAATAGTCGCAATAGGCTTGATTTGAGGCCTACTGCATTGGAGATAGGACCAGATACACCAAGCAAACAGGCACTGCTAGGGCCTAAAACTAGAAAAGTTTATGTCTTTGTTAATTTTCTGAGAAAAAAACTAAACTCATCTTTGTTCTTTTTCTAAGAAAAAACTCTTTTCCACTGGGAACAAATGTGAAATTCAATTTTACACCATGAAACTACAGTAAGCAATTCCCTTGAAGAGTTGGAAGAAACGTTTAAAAAACGTTTCCAAGCCTTTTTTGGTGCCCATACAACCACAGTAGTACACCTCCAAGGTTCTCAGGACCTCAGAATTAACACTTGCCGACCCTGAGGTCCTGATTCACAAAAAGTTATGATTCGTAAAATTCCAAATAAGGATTTTCTGCATTCATGGAGGACTCTCAGCACTGAAGCAGAGTCTGTGCACTGCAGTGCTCAGTGTGAAGATTCCACCACGAGTGTGAAGACTTCACCATGAGTGCAGAGGTTCTGCCCAAAGTGCGGAGACTCCTCACTTGCAACTGTACAAGCCATAAGTTCCTATTTGAACCAAGCCCTCAATGTGTCAGGAACAGGTAAGTGGTCTGCTAGGATTCAGAAATTTCCTTTCAACTAATCTTGTGTCCTCCCAAAATTAAAAACCAGTTTGAAGTAAACACTGTACCTGCAACAAGCCTAAAGACAGGTATCTGGGAAGAGAAAAGCAGGCTTCTTCAGCAACAAGACAGAGAATACACACGAAATGACCTAGCATCATGTTTGTCCCCTTTAAACGGCCCAAAACATTTAAAGGATTTTCAGATGGCCCTGCCATGCAGAATTTACCATTATCATGGCTATGGAAGGGGCACAGCAACCACACTGGATATTCTATTGACCTCAAAAGAGTCATCTCTGCCCATTCAGGTCAGCCTAATATGTACCCCCGGAAGGAATTTCACAATTCATTTAAAGCTGAGTACTGGCTGGGAGTAGCTGGAGAGGTAATGGAAATTAGTTCCTGAAAGGTCAGACAGCTTTCTAAGCTTTCAAAAAGCTACTTTTATTTAGTATTTATTAATAATCTGACTTCATGTTTGAATTGCATTTATAATAACTAGCAGAAGTAATGGTATATTTATTTTTCTAGCTGCCCCCTTCCTGAGTTAGTAATATTTGTATTTTAATCTGCACATTAGTTTCTCACATTTTGTGACTAAACCTGCACACAGAAAATAGCTTTTTAGACGTTGTCAGTGTTGGCATATTCTAACATTCATTTCCTGCATGTCATGCTTTTAAATACCATACACCCTACATTTTGACTACAAGGTTTACATGGGGCGACATACTAATATTTTAAAGGCAGGTTTTAGCCTGTCACAATGCATCCTTTTGACACTTTGCACTGTAGGTTCTAATTGCAGCATTCAGGCTACTATGGTAGGCATGGAACCATGTTTTCCTTGTCATAGTCGAAGCCACAATATGTCAACAGACCACCAATGCAATTTTACTTTACATACCATGGATGTCATTTCTACACCATACACTATAGCCTTACTGGGGACTTAAGAGTACCAATAGCTAAATTCTACATGTTTTAGGGGCCAGGCCACATACATTAGGCACTGGACAACAGTGTCCAAGTGTGGAGAATCTAACATTCAACAATAAAGTTTGGCAAAAAATTGGAGTGACCAGGCAAAAAGGGACTTTTTCTCACACACTTCCTTTAAGGTGTTAGTAAAATTGCAACGTTTTGTAACCAAAGTTGCAAAACATCTGTGCATACCTTATCAAATCTATTTAAAAGGAATGTCCTAATCATGCCCCTTACAAATATGAACTTGTCATCGGGGACTAAACCTATTCTATGAATAGTTAACTTATTATTAAATTAAAAAACGGTTGTAGTACACAACAAAAAGCCTTACAGACTTTGTGACAGCGAAATGGCTTTCGATATCAGGATTCTTATGTCTTAGAAATGAGTGCATTTCATGTACATGGATTAGGAAGTGAGCAAGCTTGAGTGAGCTTTGAGAAAAGTAGACATTCCAAGGGATTAGTATGGGATTGCTTTCTTTCTTCATTGACTTAGTCCTTGACCTGACTTTTTCTTGTAGTATTGCTGATTTAGTCCTGAATTCCAGGAGTAAGCCAAGAGTGCTATTGACACACTCTTGCAATTCATGAGGAGGATTGGATTACTACAAGAATAACTCATGTCTTCTCATAAATATATATTTGTTAACTGGGCCCAGGAAGTTTTTTTTTTCTTTTGTTTTCTGTAAAGGAATTGCTAAACTATGGCCCTCAATACGTGTTTGGCGTTTTTTGGCCAAGACCGACATTCAAAATGGTGCCACCATACTGTCAGTGGTGGCGGTATAGCGACCGCCAGATTACGAGTTACAAAACACCCAAAAATAGACACAAAACCAACAATGTCAGGCAAACCCTCGGCGAAAGAGTGACTGATCAACTGCTGGCCTGCCACGGCAACATCATTCCGACTGTCATATTGAGGCAACTTCCAGTACAGCGGAACTTGCATGTCAGAAATGGTTTGCGGTTCGCACCATGGCAGAACAAAAAGGCACAGCAGAAAGTAGCCAACACCACATTGGCTAGTTCAAATATCCCACACCTGATTACTATACACACACCAGGCACACCTGACCGTGCCACCATGTAACACCCTCACCAACAATTCCTTGCGACAGATATGAGCAGCCACACTCTAGATGGAAACAAATATCACACAGCACATATTGCACAAATCAACACCACAGCTCACCAGCACACACAGCCAAACACATACCCACCCCTCAACATGTCACGCCAGCAGCACCCACGGTTCACCGACAATGAGTTGCAGGTCATGGTGGACGAAATAATCAGAGTCGAGTCACAGATCATGGAAGTCCAGCTACAGCAAACACCCATAGCCAAAAAGAGGGAGTTTTGGCAGAGGATCGTCGACAGGGTCAACGCAGTCAGCACATACCCATGCACAAGGGAGGACATCAGAAAGAGGTGGAAGGACCTCAAGGGGAAGGTCCAAGCCATGGCATCCAAGCAGAGGATAGCCAGAAACAAAATTGGTGGTGGGCATGGCTCCCCACCACTCTCCAACCCACTGCAACCCACTCCACTGTCCCGTCCCAAACACCCCACTACTCTCCTCTGCATGCCACCCCAACCCATTCCCACCATTCCTGCAAACATGCACCCCTAATGCATGGATGCCAACCACAATGTGAAGAACCACAGCTCCGATAATCCTGACCAAATCAATGTCTGCAGTGAAGCAGCTGTCAATGCCATCAGTGGGAAGCTAGTCAAGCCACTGCATGTATCACAACAGGGACATAACAACTACAGTTACACAACTAACAACTACCATATCCATCCACAGGAACCCCTGCCACTGTCACCCTGCAGAGAATGCCAGGCACAGACTGTCCTCCTCAAGATGAAGGCCCCACTGGATGAACGGATGAGGACGACTAGCCTGGGTTATCTGGGGCCACTGGACAGTCCACCAACAGCACACTCGCCATGGAAACACCGGACACCCCTACCCATGTGGCAACAACAACACCACAGCCAGACCCTGAACCCCAAAGCTGTGCCCCAGGGACCCATCAATCAGAGGTCTGCTCCATAGTACAGAGGCCAGAGTCAAGGAGACCAACCATAGACAATGGAAACCCTGCTGCAAGTGGGTGTGGACACACTGTGCCAGGGGCACAGGCACGAGGGCCAGGGGAAGTGGGAGGGGAACCATGGCCCATGAGTCAGGACAGCCACACCAACTGACTGCCCAGGAGGGCCTCAACCAATCCCTGGGTGTACACCAGAACACCCAGGACACAGTGGCCCAAATCCGTGCTACTGTGTGGGAGACCCATGTGCTGTATGGGCAATAGTAGTGGGGGTGCTCAGGGACCTGACCAATGTCATTCATGAGTCCACCACCCACCAGCAGGCCCCTACCACTGGCCAAATCCCATCACAGTCCTCTACATCAGTGGCAGCCAGTGGCATGGAGGCTCAGCCACAAGACTTTCAGGACACCAGCACACCAACCCCTGTAGGTGAGGAATCCCCACGCAAGCGAGGAAGTCCAAGTAGAAATCCAGCCGGACATGATGGCCAGACCAGGACCACCCCCAGGATGTGACCCTCTCTTGAGCATTGTCAGTTGTGTGTGACTATGACACCCTGTTGACTGTCCACTCCCATACCGCTGTCTACCCATAGCCAGCACCCTGGACCCGGACTACCTACAGCTGGCCTAACCACTCTGATGATCTCCGCCGCCATGACCCCACTCATCACCCCTTACACTTGTACATACCAAATAAATGACAATTGAGCACAGTTCATGTCTATTTATTGATTTGTCATGAGTACGCATAGAACTGCCAATACGTGTACAACCGCCAACCCATTTGCCAGCACATTCATGGGAGGGTGACAGACAGGGGAGCAAAATCCCGGGAGGTCGATGGTGTAGCAGGAAGTGGCTGGACATATGTGTCAATGGAGGCAACAGGCCAAGCAGGGACCGCAAAACACCACAACATTGTCCTGAAAGTAGAGCAAGATAGGGACAACAATCATTGTAGGAATCACAGATGCCAAGTAGACACAAATGCACTGTACGAACAGGAATCTATTGCAGATATGCCAGTCAGGTCCACAACCATATGGCCAGTACCAACACACAAAAACAACACGTACCAACCCAATGGTCCAACCCGCACAGCACCCAGCACCAGACCTGACCCCATACCCACTGCCACCAACAACAATGCAGCACTGCAACCCAATGTCGACTCTCAGGATAGATGCTGCACACATACAACAACCTGTATGGCACACACATAGCACTTCAGTTCAGGGAACATACTACATACGCATTGATGGCACCAGTGTACCAGCACAACAGCTGCCTGGCTATAGGCCGAACCTGTACAGTGTGTCTATGGCGCATGTGACATCACCCCAACCCACCCAGAGACAGAGCTGCAACCAATAGCATCAGTGGTCACAAACAACAAGTGGCATCAGGGACAAGGCAGACTGTTGAATGGGACACATACCACACTGTTTGCACAAACCTGCATCTCAGCTGAAGTAATGTCAAATCAGCTCAGCCCTGGAGTCAGCTGCTTCCTCATCATCCTCCTCTTCATCACTCCCCATGTCCCCTTCAGCCACTGGCACAGGTACCACCTCCTCTGCATCCAGCACTGGAATGTGACTTCTCAGGGCCCGATTGTGCAGCATGCAGCAAGCCACAATGATCTGGCACACCTTCTTTAGGTTGTAGAGCAGGGCACCCCCCGGAGACATGCAGACACTGGAACCTGGTCTTCAGCAGACTGAAGCATCTCTCAGTAACCCATCTGGTATGACAGTGGGCCTTATTGTAACGGTCCTCTGCAGAGGGGTTGGATGCCTCACAGGTGTCATGAGCCAGGACAGGTTAGGATAGCCAGAGTCACCCGTGTGTATAGAGGGGAGAGGCATGTCAAGACCAGGAGGGCAAATGGGCAGAGACACAAGGGTGCATAGAGTTGAGGGGCACACTCATGCAGGGGTACATACCAATGAACCAGACCTGCTCTCTCTGGAGTGGTGCAATCATGTGTGGGATGCTGCTGTAATGCAGGATATAGGAATCATGCACAGAGCCTGGGGACCTGGCCGTCACCTGCGAGATATACTGGTCCGCAAGACACACCACCTGCAAATTGACCGAATGAAGGTTTTTGCGGTTTCTGTACACCAGTTAATTCCTCTTGGTAGGCACCAGGGCAATTAGAGGGCCATCAATGGCCCCAATCACACATGGGACATGTGCCATATGGTAGGACACAGTTTTGACAGTGGGCAACTCTGCACTTCGGGGGAACTGGATGTAGCTGGACATATGTTTATTCAGGGCACACAGTACACACCTGCCCACTCCCTCCACTCCCAAACATCTTTCCATTGACCTCCCATGTGTCCCCCAAAAACATTTCCCCCAAGAGTTTTCTCTGTTCCCCACCACTGACCCAGTCCCTGTCCCCCTCAAGTGCCCTGCTAACCTTCCTATGCCCCTGCCTTCTGAATCCCAGTCTGCCACTGCCCCTGTCCCTCCACCACCAGCTACATTCACCCCTGTCACATCCACTGCTCCTGCTGCCAAACCCAAGCCCAAGCCCACTCCCTCCACTTCCGAGACCAAGGCCACTCCCTCCACTTCCAAGGCCAAGCCAAATTCCCCATGGCTGAGCCCCCACTCCAAAGGCAAGGCCAAGGACCCCCCATCCAAGTCCACTCGTTAGGACCTGCCTCCAGCCCCAGACAGAAGGACCTCTTTCCAAGCCCAAAACCCCCCCACCCCCTCAACCTTGAGGTGCCTGCATTCCTCATTGATGCCCCTGCCCTGTGGAGGCCTGCACTTTGCAGTCAGGAGTCAAGTTAGGGTGTCAGTGTGCCCGGGGCACTATGGAATTTGGACTGGCCTTTGAGCCTGTATTTTCATTGTTCATTACACACTTTTGCAAAATATTATATTTACTACACTGTTGGTGCCGATCGTACCTACCTAGTCCTTGCTTTTCCTCAACATTTATGTGCAGTGGTTGTGGGTATTAGCATGTATTCGTGTGTGTAAGCGTGTGTGTGTTGGTACGGACCCGCGGCATTGCAGACGCCAACTCCAGCGCAAGTTCTTGTTATTTTTTTTAATGTTTTCATTTATGTTTGACAATGGCTGTTGCCATGTTGAATTGGTAAGATACAGTAGTTAAAATGAGTGCAGGGGAGTCATGACACATGCATGTACATGTGCCACAACACAAGTACACACATTCACTTATGCATCAGCCATCTTAGGATGCTACTCATCATTTCAAAGATGTGTGCTTTGAGCATGACACATGCATCACATGGTGGCAAGTTGCAATGTTTCTTAAGCATTCTGAAAACAGAATCTGTGTGAGGGTTTGAGCAGTTGTGCAACACTGTCATTTTAGCTGTTTTAGTCTAGTCTTCTATCATAGCCGACAAATGTCCATCTTAAAACATTAAATAACATTTTTAGAAAATGCACAGAACGGCAAAAAATTAAGAGTTGTCTGGTAGCACTTTGCAACTCTGGGGCCCTTGAAAAAAAAAAAAAACAGAGATGGATGGGGCACTGTAGGGAGCACTATGGGGCAACGATTCAGACTGCGGATAGGTATGAATAAGTAGATCATGAGGATGAGAGCATTAAGGTGGTAAAATCATGAGTGTGCCAAATTTGATAGACACTCCAGACAATGCCAAAAGGCAGAGGAACCACAGTTTGCAATGGCTGCAATGAGGTGTCCACAATAAGCTTTCTGTATATCTAAGTATGTGGATGCATGTTGTTCAGTGTGTGCTGTTTGAATTATTTTTTTTTTTTAATTAATAGAATAGGAAATTATAGTTAAAAACACATTGGATTTAAAAGGTAACTTTGTAATTACAATTACCTTTGTCCTAGCTGACGTGATGTATGTTCTAAAAAATCGCCTTAAACAGAACATTGTTGATTTTTTGGGCAACAAAAAATGCAGATTCCTAAAGTGCAAGCAGTTATTAACATAACATTTCTGAAAAAAAATAAGGAATCACTACAAGATTGGCTGAATAACAAATGATCAAGAAGAAACAACCTTTACTATACCATTAATGTTCTCTCTTTGAGGCTAAGAAGTATCCTTCTGATAGCACACCCCACCCTATAATTTAAACACCTCAACTATACATTCAATGAAGACAATAAACATGGAAATATTTCTAACACACAGTGCAAAATGACTAGAGAGTAAAATGTTGGTGTCGCAATTAGGATCTAAGCAAAGTCACTTTAAAAAACTGTCATGTGACAGAGGCAAAAATATATACACAATACATCATTATGATACAGACTTTCACTAGCAAGGTAAGGGTAGTTTAACCCCCAGGGTGCCCAGGATGAGCTGGTCTTGCTTTCAGCAACAGCTGCCCGCTGCCGAGGACGAGAACAGCTCGTCCTGCTATGGGCCCCCGGTGGGAGCGCTAGCGCTCCCCCAGATGGCCAAGCACCCCCCTCCCTTGGGCAGAGATAGAATGGGAATCACTTCCCCTTCCACCCCGCCTCCCCCCCTGGCTACCCCATGGCGTCTGGTGACATCAGCTCGCTAATGCGCGC
This sequence comes from Pleurodeles waltl, assembly GCF_031143425.1. Taxonomy (NCBI): domain Eukaryota; kingdom Metazoa; phylum Chordata; class Amphibia; order Caudata; family Salamandridae; genus Pleurodeles; species Pleurodeles waltl. The sequence goes on from NC_090438.1 coordinate 224,854,481, forward strand.
TGACCTCATCAGAGGCCTTTCCCTCCACGCTGGAAGCTTAGTTTCCAGCGCCGGTCGAAGGAGAAATGCAAAAGCACTTTTCCTCCATCACGTGGAGGGGGCAGAGAGGGAGAGGCATGAAAGGAGAGGAAAGATCCTTCCTCTCCTTTCATCTCTCTCTGAGCATTTCTGCTGCCCGATCGCGATGCGATCGAGCAGCAGAGAAGCCACTAGACACCAGGGATTTTTTTTTATTGTGTTTATGAAATAAGGGGAGTGGCCCTTTGGGCAAGGGTCGCTCCCCAGGGGGGCAATCTATTTCTAGGGTATTTCTGTCCCCCCTGGGGGGCATTTCCTGTTCTGAGCACAAGCCCTACACACACACAAGTGAGGTACGTTTTATCGGGAGACTTTGGGGAATGCTGGGTGGAAAGAAATTTGTGGCTCCTCTCAGATTCCAGAACTTTCAGTCACCCAAATGTGAGAACAAATAATTTTTTTTGTGCTAAATTTTAAGGTTTGCTAAGGATTCTGGATAACAGAACCTGGTGAGAGCCCCACAAGTCACCCCATCTTGGATTCCACTAGGTGTCTAGTTTAAAAAAATGCATAGGTTTGGGAGGTTTCCCTAGGTGCCATCTGAGCTGGAGGGCAAAATCCACAGGTAGGCACTTTGCAAAAAAACACCTCTGTTTTCTTTGGGAAAATGTGGTGTGTCCACGTTGTGTTTTGGGGCATTTCCTGTCGCGGGCACTCGGCCTACCCACACAAGTGAGGTATTATTTCTATCGGGAGACTTGGGGGAAATGCTGGGTGGAAGGAAATTTGTGGCTCCTCTCAGATTCCTGAACTTTCTGTCACCAAAAATGTGAGGAAAAAGTGTTTTTTTTTGCCACATTTTGAGGTTTGCAAAGGATTCTGGGTAACAGAACCTGGTGAGAGCCCCACAAGTCACCTCATCTTGGATTCCCCTAGGTCTCTAGTTTTAAAAAATGCACAGGTAACCACTACTCCTCAACACCTTATCTTGTGCCGATTTTTGAAATACAAAGGTATTTTTGATACCTATTTTTCACTCTTTATATTTCACCAAATGAATGGTATACCCAGTGTAGAATGAAAACCCACTGCAAGGTGCAGCTCATGTAGTGGCTCTGGGTACCGAGGGTTCTTGATGAACCTACAAGCCCTATATATCCCTGCAACCAAAAGAGTCCAGCAGACGTAATGGTATATTGCTTTCAAAAATCTGGCTTTGCAGGAAAAAGTTACAGAGTAAAACGTGGAGAAAAATGGCTGGTTTTTTTACTTCAATTTCAATAATTTTTTATTTCAGTTGTTATTTTCCTGTAGGCACCCCTTGTTGGATCTACACAAATTATCCATTGCTGAATTCAGAATTCTGTCAACATTTCAGAAATGTTTAGGTTTCTGGGATCAGCATTGGTTTCACACCCATTTCTGTCACTGACTGGAAGGAGGCTGAAAGCACAAAAAATCATAAAAAATGGGGTATGTCTCAGTAAAATGCCAAAATTGTGTTGAAGAATTGGGTTTTCTGATTCAAGTCTGCCTGTTCCTGAAAGCAGAGAAGCTGGTGATCTTAGCACCACAAACCCTTTGCTGATGCCATTTTCAGAGAGAAAACCACAAGCCTTCTTCTGCAGCCCTTTTTTCCCATTTTTTTCAAACAAACTACATTTTCACTGTATTTTGGCTAATTTCTTGGTCTCCGTCAGGGGAACCCACAAAGTCTGGGTACCTATAGAATCCCTAGGATGTTGAAAAATAAAAAAGGACGCAAATTTGGCATGGGTAGCTTAAGTAGACAAAAAGTTACGAGGGCCTAAGCGTGCCCTGCCCCAAATAGCCAAATAAAGGTCTGGCACCTGAGGGGGAAAGGCTGGCAACAAAGGGGTTAAAGGTTGAATAAATGACCATATCTGTCTACCAATAGTTAGCTAGTGTAGATTAGCAAATGCTACAATGGGTTGGATGCAAAGCAGTTTTAAGTGTTTTTATTTAAAACATGCCAGTTAAGTAAAGTTGACACACAGAAAAGAAAACAGCACTGTTACACTATACCAGACAAAGGTAAAAGTAACAAAATCACAATATTGTGAAAGCTGTTGATGTAAAAGAGATAGATAAAGTACTGATGTCAGCAAATATTTCAATAGGGTGAATGGGAAACAACCAACTACAATACAGAAATAAAGTGAGAGGTGGTTATATCAATTTACAACAACTCTTATCTTCACAGAAACCAGATATATTGGGGGTTTCTTCTGAAATGCAATAGTTACTCTTATCATCTAAGCAAGTTTTTTATCCCCCCCAAGTGTAGTGAAGATCCACTATAAGAAATTAAGAGGAAGATTGTTTCACCTGTAAAGTACTGACTGAAGAAAAGGGTAACTTGCAAAATAAAGATCAAAGGCACTCCTCCATAGCCACTGCATGGAAAATCAGTACACCAGATGTACCTTTAAAATGAATGTGTATGTTTTACAATAGATTGTGAGTGTATACTGTAGAGGGTAGCTGTGTAATATGGCTTATACTGCCATCAAGGGTTACTAGTGGATGAAAATTTTAGATGTGCAATGTGTATTGCTATAAATAAAATTTTAAATGAAAAACACACTATAAGTATAATGTCAACATGTGTTTCTTAAGTTTGCTTTTCTATGTCTATGGGCACAATAGAGTAGGGATAACAAGACAAATAAAGAAATTAGATAAAGTGCAATGTGGGACAGTGTAAGAGTTTGCTTTCAAGGCTCTGTGTTAAAAAAAATTATTTTCAAACATTGGGGTGGATTCATTGGTATTTATGGGCTGCAGGGCTGAGTGTGCTGGTTAATGGTCCAAGAGCAATGCTGTCATTATGAAAGCATCTATTTATTTAACTCACACTGAAAGAAAGAGGTCATCAACATGCAACTAAAATTGTTCCTTGAGGCAAACAGCATTCTAGACCCTTTCCAGTCTGGATTCTGAAACAACCACAGCCACGAAACGGCCCTCCTCACAGCCACTAACAACACCTGCGCCACACTGAACCATAGAGACAAAGCTGCCCTCATCCTCCTTAACCTCTCCGCCACTTTCAACACAGTCTCCCACTCCACCCTATGCACAAGACTCCACAAGACCTGCATTTGCGACAAGACAATGCAATGGATCTGATCCTTCCTCACGGGAAGAACCCAGAGTGTCATACTTCCACCATTCACCTCAGCACCCAACGAAACCTGCTGTGCAATACCCCAGGGCTCTTCACTAATTCTGACCCTCTTCAACATCTACATGGCTCCATTCGCTAAAATTGTCAGACAGCATGGCTTAAGCATCGTCTCCTCTGCCAACAATACTCAACTGATCCTCTCCCTGACTGATGACCCAGTAACAGCCACGAGCAACTTTCACAATGGAATGAGAGCAGTCGTCGCATGATGAAAAACAGCTGCCTTAAAACTCAACACGGACAAGACAGAGATCCTGTTTCTGGGTTCCACCCCCTCTGCCACAAATGACTCCTGGAGGCCTACTGCCCTAAGTAGTGCCCCCAAACCCACCGACCATGCATACAACCTGGGAATCATCTTGGACTCAAAGCTATCCATGGCCTGTCAAGTTGACCTTGTCTCATTGTCATTCTTTCACAATTTCCATCTAATCCAGAAGATCTTTAAGTCAATCCTCACTGAGACAAGAAGGACGGTCACCCACACACTGGTCAGCAGCAAACTGGACTATGGCAATGCACTCTACGCCAGCATCATGGCAAAGCTATAAGCAAGACTAGAGAGAATCCAGAATGCAGCAGCCAGGCTGATCCTGGACAACCCCCATCAAAGCCACATCTCCGCCCACCTCAGAGACCTCCCTATCAACAAACACATCACCTTCAAGCTACTGACTCAGACCTACAAGGAAGTGCACAACATCGGACCAGCATACCTCAACCATTGCCTGACTTTCCACACCCCGCCAGACAACTCCGATCCTCCCAAATCTCCCTCACCGCATTACCAGAATCAGGAAGAGCACAGCCGGAGGCAGATCCTTCTCTTACCTTGCAGCTCGAACCTGGAACACACTCCCACTCAACCTCAGACAGGCTCCCGCACTGAATTAGTTTATGAAGGTTCTCAAAACCTGGCTCTTTGAATGATCAGCATGCCCACAACAGAGCTTTGAGACCTCACGGATAATTGAAAGATGGAATGCTGTGTTTAACCTTTGCACTTGATAAAGAAAAGCTAATATTCTGTAAAGGCAAAGCAAAATAAGAACACCCTTAAACCATAAAAAGGCACAACCCAGTGAAGCAATCAAAGAGAATGCGACACAACAACTACTCTAAAACGCAACAACCTCACATTGCAATAATGCAGGACGAAACATAGCAGACAAAATTAAATTCAACAAAACCCACCACTTCCATTACAAAGTAGCACTCAACAAATATGCACAATGTATGGAAGTGGATTAATATTGTGTCATCTTGAGTCATCCAACAAAAGGGATAATAACACAATCTTGTGAGTGTGAACTCCAAAGTCAATAAATTAACCTTAGCTCAACCCTCCTGTCACTATAGAACAGAGCACACAGATTTAACTTATGGTGATGTGTAAAGTATTCATGCTGTACCAAAACAGTAATAAAGTCAAAACTCCAAGTAATAAAAATCTCAAACTAGAATAGTAAAATGTAATAAACAAAATGACACAGATCCATAGGGGGCAAAATAGCAATGAACTTAAATACAAATATTACCAAAATTCCATGGAAGCAGTGGACCAGGACTAGATACAATTTGAGGCTGACTGCAATGGAGAATGGGTTGCATTTACCAACTTGGTTAGTCCCAGCGAAAGTCTGGAATTCAAAAAGTTAAAAAAATATTCTAAGTCCCCCTTCAGATAAAGGATGTTGTCATTATTTGAATAACAAGGTTCCGATGTCTTCCAAGTCCCAATGCAGTATTGAATATTTTGAGAAATAAGATCTTCCCTGTGTGGGCTGCCTCTGAAATTGTAGCCAGTGCTATGTACCGGAAGGCCAAGAACTGAACAAGTTTTGTCCTGTGGGATAATCTTGAACTTTGGAGAGTTCTTACTGAAAATATTCTAATTTATAAAGCAAAATGGGATATAGCTATTTTTTTCATAGTTGCAGGTGCCTTTGAGTGGGACAACGCTGAAGTATTTTTAAAAGCTGGGAAACTGAAGGTTGGATGGCTTTGAAGGTAAGTTATGTTGAAGCTCCGGATCTCTAAAAGAAATGTTTTCAAAAGTTTTAAACTTTTTTTGATTCCGCCAAAGCAATCACAAAAGTATACTTCTAGAGCCCCTATAGCCTTGGGGGAAGACTCTAAAAAAAAATAAAGTCTATGTCCAGTTGCCAGATGGGCACTTCAAGGAAAAGGACTCTTGCAATATCTGTGTCCCTTTAGCCACACAGGAGGTCAGCCAACTAACCCTTGGATTCTACATCTTTGTCTTTGAAGCAGAGGTCACAGGCAGCAGGTCCAGTCCTCTTCTTCCCTTCCACAGTTCCAGTATGTATTCTAAGGAGGGTGCATTAGGCCGCATTTATGGTTGGCACTAGAAGTGGGTGACTCCTGAAGACTTCATAACCAATGGGGTAACATTTCCCAGGAGGCATACCTATCAGCATTTTTAACATGTCCTGTGTGCCCTACAGCAAACAATCCCACAATGACATTTCCAGATGGAAAAGCCATTTCTCTCTTTTGCAGAGCCTGTATCCCACCCAAAGGTGGGACCAAGGTAATGAGTAGTCTTTTCCTCTGTGGTCACTCAAAACCAGTCCCAGGCGTAGCTTTGCCCCCACTGGATTTGGTGCCAGCCTGACAATGGGCATGATGAATGGGCCGTTCTAGGTATAACCTGGTATTTGCTTGTGACAGTAATATGCCTCTTTGAAGTTAATTAATGCACTGGGTTCACTCTAATTCATCTTCCTGCAAGGGAACAAAAACACCTCACCACTCCCGGCAATTGCCTGAACTGTTTTCACACATCAATTATTTTTCATACCTCTTTTACATTTCATGTATGCTAAGGAGAGGTTGGGAAGTGGCTGGGGTACAGATGCAAATTAACCTCCAGGAGCTTCAGGCAGGTAACTTTAGTGTCTGTGTGTGAAGTCTTAAACTGCCAATTCGACTTGGCAAGTGTACCCATTTTCAGGCCTAAACCTTCCCTTTTCTTACATGTAAGGCACCCCTAATGTAGGCCCTAAGTAGCCCCATGGGAAGGGTGCAGTGTATGTTTAAGGTAGGACATTTACTAATATGTTTTGTATGTCTCAACAGTGAAATACTGCCAAACTTGGTTTTCACTGTGCAAAGTCTGTCTCTCTCATAGGTTAACATGGGGGCTGCCTTTAAATAATATTAAAGTGTAGATTCCCTTTGGGAGCTGTTAGAAATATGAAGTTAGGGTCTCTGAACTCACAATTTAAAAATACATCTTTTGGTAAAGTTTTTTTTAGATTGTGTGTTTGACAATGGCACTTTTAGAAAGTAGACATTTTCTTGCTTAAACCATTCTGTGACTCTGTCTGTTTGTGGATTCGCTGTCTGGGTCATTTTGACAGTTGGGATGTTTGCACCTCTCCTTTAGACAGTGACACAAGGGAGCTGAGGTATAGCCTACATATCCTGATGAGCCCCCTGTTCTGGGAGGGAGGGGAGGAGTGTTCACTCACACCTGAAAGGGCTGTACCTGCCCTCACACAATGCAGTCTCCAACCCCCTGTTATGTGTTTGGGGCCTGGTATGGGCAAGGTAGGATCTTACAATCAAGAGAGACTTTCCTTTGAAGTGTGCCTACTTCAAAGGCAGAAAGCAGTATAAGTAGTGGACCAAAAAAAACTGAAAATTGACTCACTTCTGGAATCAAGAGGAGCCTCTGCCAAGGAGAAGAGCTGAAGAGCTGAGGAGAAGTGTTGCCCCTGCCTGTGACTGTGCTTTGTTGGGTTATTCTGCAGTTGCTGCTTCTGCTTGTGAAAGGGGACAAAGACTGGAGTTTGTTGTGCATTCCTGCTTGAGAAGAATTTCCAAGGGCTTGAACTGAGCTTCCCTCCTGTTGTTGAAGTCTCAGGGTATTCAAAGACTTCCCCTGCCAGTGCCTGGACACCCTGCACTGCCATGTGGTACCCTATTCAGTCCCTGGGACCTTGAAAGGTGAAGTTGGCAGACAAGAACTGAAAATCCTTGCACAGAATGCCTTGCGGGGAAATTTCCAACACACCTTCTGCAACACGGCTGATAAACATCGCCGACTTCGCAGCTGAAACCAACTCTCCACCTGCATTGCGGCTAGGAGATCGACGCATCATGGCTGGAGAAACGACCCGCAATACCTGCTTACAGAGTCTGATAATGACGCAAAACCCACGCAGCATGTTTTTCTGACACAGTGCACCTGGATTTTTCCCTAGGCGTTCAAGTCAACTAGACTCTGTGCGGATCTGAGGTGCCCCATCCAGAATTCGACAAAACACTCTCTTGTGAGGGAGAAAAACAATGAATCATTGATCTGGCCGGAAAAGGAAATCATGCACAGCCTCACTTGTGAGTAAGGTATTGACGCATCGCTACCCTTTTCCAATGCACACACGCGCCATGCCGCTTTATTTTTTACACTAACCAGGCACTTTGGGTAACAATAGCATTATCACTATTTTCTAAGGATTAAGACTCTTGTTTTTTTTTTTATTCATATCTTGACTTGTATAAGTTGAATTTTTGTCATTTTACTCTTGTTTGATTTAGATAAATATTACCTACTTGTGGTGTTCATTTTGTAGTGTTGTCACTGTATTAATGTGTGTGTGTGTTGGTACAAACACTTAATACATTGTTTCTGAAGTTAAGTCTGCCTGCTCGTGCCAAGCTACCAAGGGGGTTAGTGGGGGTTTAATTGAGTGTGATTCTACTTTACACTGACTAGAGTGAGGGCCATTGAAGTTAGTCATCTAGCCAGGGATGAAGGGATCATGTCTAATTTTCATTATCAGAGATTCAGGCTCTGGGGAACAAAGCAGGCCTCAAGCAGCAGGGTAGTCCTCTGAGGAACTAGGCAGGTTCCGAATGACTGGGCAGTCCTCAGAGAAACAAGGCATTCAACAAACATTAGGGCAATCATTTGGGACTAAAGGTCCATTATTTACATCTTATGCAAGCCTTTGAAGTGGGGGGGATTCCCTATACTACCCCCATATCTGGTTCTGAAAACGTCTTCCCTTTCCATGTCTGGGATTACAAATGACTAGTGTCCATCCTGCCTACATCTAGTCCCCTTTGCCTTACTGTCTTGCAGAAATACAAAACAGCAGAGCCATTCACAGCCATGTGACTAAGGGCACTGACAACAGTCACCAAATGGTTAGGGTAAGAAAATTCCAGCTTTCTAAAAGTGGCATTTTCCGAATTTTTACTTAAAATACAACTCAACACTTAAAGAACGTTTGTAATTGCAATTCAATTGAGTCAGTCTAGTCATAATATTCCTACCTGTTACCAGTCAAATGCAATAAGGTAACCCAATCCTATCTAGTGAGGGAGATAGACATTACAGTGGTGAAATGACTTATTTAGGAGTTTTTCACTCATTGGACATGTGAACACATGCCTGTTTTTTTAATGCAGTGCATCCTGCCCTATGGACCTTTATGGCCTACCTTAGGGGTGACATATGTATTAAAAAGGGAGGTTTAGATTGGTAAAAGATTTACTTTACCAGGCTGAACTGGCAGTTTAAAGCTCCACTACAGGTCATAATTGCATGCGTGAGACATGTTTTCAAGTGTTTCATTAGTGGGTGGCACAATGAGTGCTTCAGACCCTCTAGTAGCATTTAATTTACGGGTCCTGGGTACATGTATTACATCTTAACTTTGGGGTCTACAGGTAAATTAAATGTGACAGTTAGGTAGACATCAATTGTACCATGTTTTATGGAGAGTCCCAGCATGTACAAGTAGATAGCAGAGATAAAAACGTACAAATTCCTAATGCCCAAAAATTGGGTTCAGCACCAGAATGCATTCATTTGAAGGTGCCCCAGCAAAGCATACAAGGTCAAACAATAGCAATTTCAAAATACTGTGTAATACTATTTACTCTATAATGAGTTGCATACAAGGCATACTGTTATTATTCACTAAAACAAATAAAGACAAATAAAGAGCAAAATATTTGTTTTAGTAAGATGTAATTAGGCATCCCGCTGAGTTTTAACTGTTGCCACTGCAACTCAATGATGAGTTGCAGAGAAGATGGCCTTCCATATACAGGAAAATAATTTTAATTGAACAAATTTGCAACAAAAACAAATGAATTTGCTAACTAAAATACTCGTGGGGCCTTACATAGAGATAGTAGAGATTGAACTCAGTGAACATGAGAGACGGTTATTACTGAAAATGTTGCGTGTGCAGTAGTAATACATTTCAAATTGGCCATGTACAACACTGACCAATTTAAAATTCAGCTTCTCACAGTAGCAATAAATTACCCAGATTAGATTTTTTTTTTTTTAACTCTCATAATTGAAGCAAGAAGTGGCTTGGACCACTAGTTAGCTCAGCAATAAAGGGTTTGAATGTAAATACAGGATGTGGTGACTTCCGAAATACAAATTGTAAAATATATACTCAATAGATTCAAAACTTATTGTTGCAAAAGATGCATTACCTCATTCAGAATGTGAAATCATGATCACCAACACATTACTGGGATAAAGAAAAAGAAAAAAATTGGAAAATGAATCGACATGTCTTGATGAAAGAACTCATTTCTGACAAGTTTGTGATGACTGCCAAAATGTATTTAAGATGAAATTACATTTATTTTCAGATATAACCACTGAATTTCGATCTGTGATTATGGGTGCTGATAACAAAAGATTTTTGTTCTTTTATTTTTTTCACTTCAGTTGTTTGATTGACTTGTACTGAGAATTTACTAACAAAGATATCATTATGTCAAAAATTAAGAATGAAAAGCTGCACATGGTAAATACACAGGATAACAGCTATACTCTTTAAAGTTGTTCATTGAACAAAAATATATGTTTTATTCAAAATGTTTTTTGAACAATTTAAGTCAGAAGGTAAAGTATGGAACACCTGAATACTTATAAATTATTGCGCATAAAGTTCCTTTCATAAGGACTGAACAGTGCAAAATCATAATAAACAAGCTTTAGATGAAGTTCAGTTTATATCACTGGTGATAAAGTTGATTTGAAGTTCTTATAAAAGATGGGCCTCAAACGTATTGCATTTTATTATAGGCATGTCTCAAAAGGTTCAAGTATTTTCCGTTAATGCTCAGATCCATGCATTGGATCAGAACATGTTCTGTGGGCACTCTTATGATTTTTAGAGTGTTAGAGGAGGTCTTGTACTCTTATGTATGAAGGAAAAGAGAAGCTTGTTTTCTGAGTATTCATAAACGCAGCCAGGTTGGTTGTGACTTCAATCCGTCATAAGTGATCAGGTTTACATTTCTGGACCTAAGGAATAGAATTGGTATATTAGGAGTTGAAGAAGTGCAAATTCATCAACTTTGCAGACGGGGCTTAAGTGGCACATTTCTCATTGCAATCCGATCAGCTAGCATTCTGCTATGCCTCTGAGCTATGTCCCTTCTGACATAGTCTAGAAGATGAGAGGCAGCATTTTCAGTAGAAAGTATAGAGACTGGATTAAAATAAACTAGAAATACCACTAATGATTTTTGCAGCTGCTGCTCAGATAGCTTTGTCAGAAAGGAGACTTTCCATGGTTTGATGAAGATATTGTACTTTCCATCTTTGGTCAGGTAAAGAAGCATGTTGAAAAAAATCAAGTACCATAACAAAGTACAATTTGAGATACTACAAAGACCCATAGAAGGATCGATCCCGTTTTGAATAAATATTAAGAGCTAGTAAAGAAATTAGAGTTTAGGCAGACAACAATATTGCTGATATTTAAAAAAAAAAAGTGTTCTCCATTGCCCCTTCATTGTCCCACCACAGTGAAACCCACACTACTTGAGAACAATTAGCCACATTGACTGTGTTGAAGGAATGCCTGGACATTGTCAGGGATCAAGTCTGTGTGGAGGCAGTACCTTAGTCATTGGCTAAATGAGAACAGTAATGACTACTGGGTTTATTGCCTGGATAAGTATAGTTCAATTTAAATTTGCTCTTATCTTACATGCACCTGCAGGAGTAAATTCATATTCACTAATATTTGTGTAAATGTTAAGGATTCGTTAATTTGGAGGCACATGAGATGTGCTAGAATAATGAGTCCATATTCTGTTTTATTATCTGAGTCTGTGCTAGAATTTTACTAAATATAGACAACTCCAAAATAGAATACTTGCTGAACATTGCTAAAGTCAAACTCAGTTGTTTCCTGAAAGCCAGATTCAATGGGAACGCCTGTAAGAACTTGCTACCTAAGCATATGCTATTAGATGTGTGTTGTTACTAAAATATGAAATGGCAAGCAGTTAAAAACTAAGCAATGCATTTCAGGGATCTTCATTTTAATTAATTTATAAATTTAATATATAATATAAGCAGGAAGCAAAAAAAGCGTTAATTTAAAAAAAAGTCAAACGAAATGAAAACTTTAAATATTTGATTATTTTGAAACTTGAAGTATATCACCGGAATATGGGGAAATTGACATTACAGCATGTATATCCAAGCGAATTATTAAGAATTCAAGAAATCATTTGAAGACAACCACTCTCTGTTTTTTGGTTCACTTTTGCAATAATTTGGCAGGTTTCCCACCATCATCTTAAAAACATCGCCATATGGACTTACTTGAGCGCGCTGTAATATTTAAAGCAAGTCCTGGTCTATGATTAGGGAATGAATTAAATAGTGTCTCATTAGCAAAAGTCAATATACAGACAAAGTCACACATGAATGAATGTGGAAAACTGTTTGTTTGGCTTCATGAACTACTGACAAATTGTACAGAATCTTCACAAAATCACCCCATAGTGCAAAATGAGGTTTGCTGGTCTGGAGTATTTCTCTAAAGCTCAATATGCAAGTCATAACTCACATAAAAAAGTCATAATAGATACCAGCAAGAGGCTGATTGTAGCAATTACTAGTGGTACTTTATAAATAAGCCTTCATCACTGTTCAACAGCAAAGTTTCTAGTATAAAGAATGTTCAAAAAGTGAAGCACAGCTGTTATTTTAATAATGTAATTAAACGTTCAGTGTATAGTTCTATCCTTTGCTATTCTATGAAAGACTCATGTTAGAGCTGCTGATTACACACGTTGTGAATTACCATATGTGCTGCAGATACATATGAGTACATGAATTACAAAGAATCAAGCCCCTGTTCTCCTTGACCGTTCCGATTTCAAGGTCAATAGAAATGTAGCTTGGAATTGGTAAAAGAAAAGGAATAAAACGAGCTGCAATGGGGACAATGTTTACTTTACTTAACAAATCTAAGGAACTCATCTGCCCTGATGATGACCACTAATCCTTTTTAGTTTTTACAGCATCCATTTGATTGAGGGGTGGGACTTCTGTTTTTGACTCAGATGTACTGTGTTTCTGTCTTTATAGTTCCTAACACAAACTACGCTTTCAAAACTTAGTGGGGCGTTCCGTTATCCAGAGTTTCTTGTCTATACAGATTGCCATCCATTTAACATCTCCGGTATAGGCAGCTTTGGCTTCAGATATGAAAAATAAAATGCTATGCTTTCAAATATGGTCACCGCTTATGTGAATGTATCTACGCTGTCAATCTTTTAACTGTATTTGTAAGAATAAAAGACAATGTGGCAGTTTTGCAAGCCCCTTGTGCCTCCTTGTGCTAAATTAGCATCATTTTTTAATGCTAATTTGTCATTAAGGAGGCAATTTCCTGGTGCCATTTTCACAAAGTGGCGCAATACATGCTTTGCGTCACTTTGCAAACCCTTGCACCACATTATGCCTGCACCAGGCTTAATATATGCAGAGGGGTGTTCCCACACAGGGAGGCCCAAACAAATGGTGCAGTGAAATTCACTAGATTTCACTGCACCATTTTTGGTGTCTTTTTTAGCACCTGCTCAGGGAAGGCGTTAAAATAATGCATACATAATCTCCTATGAACCTCCCTTTGCTTTGCTGGACCTATGTGAAAATGTTTAGTGCTAGTGCAGCAAAGTGCCATAATACGGCCAAAAATGTTGATGCTATTGTGGTATTGTGCGCCATGGGGCATCACATTGTAAATATGGTGCACCCATGGTGCCGTTAGGTGGGATAGGGGAGCACAAGAAAAGTGGTGCATCAATGCTGATTTGCCACTTTCTTGTAAATATGCCCCAGTGATTTCAAAGACTACCATCAAGGATGCACATATTTTTGCAGTGGTTATTCACCACAAAACAAAAGAGCGCAGCTGTTTAGTGAGAACCTGGTAAATAAGCAATTCTCTCTGTTACTTACTTAGCAAATAGCTTATATACTAGTTGGCCTACAGCCTTTAAGAACAACAGGGAAACACTGCTATATAGCTGGCCACTGGCTAAATAATAGAGATTCTGCACTGTTTGGCTGGTGGCCAAGCAAATAGTAGAAAAACCTCTCTGTTTACCGGGCCGTTCGATAAACAGTACAGACTCTGCACTGTTTGGATGGCAGACGTAAATAATAGGGAAACTGTGCTACTTGGCTTGTCACAGACTAAATAACAGAGGTTATGTGCTATTTGGTCAGCAGTCAAGCAAACAGCAAATTAAACTTTGCTCATTACTCAACTGGTGGCAAACAGCAGACATTATTTATACTTTAGCCAGCAGTTATTCAAATAGCAATTACACTTTAGGTTTTTTAGAGGGCTTTTTTGTAAAATACCAGAAATGTCATATTATTTAACCATTAGTTCATTGTTCACCTGGTGGCACGCTAAATAGAAGACAGTGGGGGTCATTACAACCCTGGCGGACGGTGTTAAAGGTGCGGTAATACCGCAAACAGGCCGGTGGACAAAAAAAGGGAATAATGACCCTGGCGGAAACCGCCAACAAAGACAGCCACTTTAACACACCGCCCGCCACGGCGGTACAGACAAGCAGCGCGGTGGTCACCACCAACAGACAGGCGGAAGACAATGTACCGCCCACAGTATCACAACCTGCCAATCCGCCACCTTTTCCGGGGCGGATTCACCGTGGATAAAAACACAGCGGAAACAGCCATTTCAATGGGAAAAACAATCACCTGAACACATCCCACGAGGAAGGAGGACTCTATGGAGCCGGAACTCCAAATACTCCCTGTGCTTGTCTTTCTGCTCCTCTACGATCACCATCTACGTAGGTGCCGAAGACAACGGTGAGTACTGCACCTATGACATAAGGGTGGGGGGAGGCAAAAGTCAGGGACACACACACGCAACACCCCCACCCCCACCCTCACCCACTACAACACACACACCAATGCATTCACAAAAATCACAGTAACAACCCACAACCCCCCCGGAAGAATGCAAAGACAAACAAAATCAGTCCAAACATTGTAATGTTTCAATATACATGTCTCAAAAATATACACATATATTAGAAAATCATACAAAAGTATATACATTCCGAGAAGTAGTGCAGATATGCACATATCAATGTCTGTGCACCACTAGTCCAAAAATGCATGGGCGAGGCCCACAAAAGATACCTGTCCACACACGGAGAGAACACTGCCGGGGCATCAGATCGAAATACTACAGGCACCTCAGGGGGAAGGGAAGGGGGGGCACCTCAGCCGGAGGAGTGCAAAGCCAAATCCACGACGGGGCTCCATGCCCATTGATGTATTCTGGGGAGTGCAAAGCCACAGTCTCTCAAGTCTCTACAGTGGGTGGGTTGCCCACTGTTCCATCCTGGGGAGTGCAAAGCCACAGTCTCTCAAGTCTCACAAGTGGGTGGTTTGCCCACTGTACCATCCTGGGGAGTGCTAAGCCACAGTCTCTCAAGTCTCTACAGTGGGTGGGTTGCCCACTGTCCCATCCTGGGGAGTGCTAAGCCACAGTCTCTCAAGTCTCTACAGTGGGTGGGTTGCCCACTGTACCATCCTGGGGAGTGCAAAGCCACAGTTTCACACGTAGATAATAGCCTCCACTGGTTCTGGAGGGGGACTGGTGCCCAGACTGGATTGGTCTCCCCGTGGAAGTTCCTGTCCCATCACTGTCCCACCTGCACATGGGATAACGAGGCTTGAAGTGGCTGCATTTTCATTCTTCCCCGGTGCATGCCCTGTTCAGCGTTGCTTTGCCATGGCGGTTCTGGACTGTTCAGCATTGCTTTGCCATGGCGGTGTCTGAACTGTTCAGCGTTGCTTTGCCATGGCGGTGTCTGGACTGTTCAGCTGTGCTTTGCCATGGCGGTTCTGGACTGTTCAGCGGTGCTTTGCCATGGTGGTGTCTGGACTGTTCAGCGTTGCTTTGCCATGGCGGTGTCTGGACTATTCAGCGGTGCTTTGCCATGGCGGTTCTGGACTGTTCAGCGTTGCTTTGCCATGGCGGTATCTGGACTGTTCAGCGGTGCTTTGCCATGGTGGTTCTGGACTGTTCAGCGTTGCTTTGCCATGGCGGTGTCGGACTGTTCAGCGGTGCTTTGCCATGGCGGTTTTGGACTGTTCAGCATTGCTTTGCCATGGCGGTGTCTGGACTGTTCAGCGGTGCTTTGCCATGGCGGTGTCTGGACTGTTCAGCGGTGCTTTGCCATGGCAGTTCTGGACTGTTCAGCGGTGCTTTGCCATGGCGGTGTCTGGACTGTTCAGCAGTGCTTTGCCATGGCGGTTCTGGACTGTTCAGCGTTGCTTTGCCATGGCGGTGTCTGGACTGTTCATCAGTGCTTTGCCATGGCGGTTCTGGACTGTTCAGCGTTGCATTGCCATGGCGGTGTCTGGACTGTTCAGCTGTGCTTTGCCATGGCGGTGTCTGGACTGAGCATTGGTGTGTGGCATGACGTTCTCTGGACTGGGCATTGGTGTGTGGCATGACGTTCCCTCATTGCCCAGCGGGGCTGTGGCAGCCGGGGCCCTCCTGGGCACTGACTCTGCGGTGGTCCCCTGACCAGTGACGATACTTGGGCCCTCCTGGGCACTGACTCTGGCGGAGGCGGTGGTCTCCTGACCAGTGACGATACTTGGGCCCTCCTGGGCACTGACTCTGGCGGTGGTCTCATAACCCGTGATGATACTTGGGCCCTCCTGGGCACTGACTCCGGCGGTGGTCTCCTGACCAGTGACGATACTTGGGCCCTCATGGGCACTGACTCCGGCAGGGGCGGTGGTCTCCTGACCAGTGACAATACTTGGGTCCTCCTGGTCACTGACTCCGGCGGTGGTCTCCTGAGCAGGGACGATACTTGGGCCCTCCTGGGCACTGACTCCGGCGGTGGCGGTGGTCTCCTGACCAGTGAAGACGGTGCTGGCGGTGGTGTCCCGACCGCCGGGAAGGATGCCGCCCTTCTCCGACGTGCTACTCACACTAGGCTGTGCAGACTTCCTCTGGCCCTTCCCCACCTTTGGAGGAGTCACGGCTGACTCTGCAATCCTCCTGGAACCCCTGCGAGTTGTTTTGCCTCCAGAAGTCTTCACAGGGTCCCGTCGCCCACTTTCCAATTTCAGAGCCTTTACAGGGGGTGGGCTGCCAGTGCCTGGCTCCGGGTCACAATGCCTGCCCTGGTGGCTGGTGCACTCCATACACCTTGAACAGGCACCACTGGTTTTGGAGGCTTTTTGGCTGAGGCACTACGACGCGACTGATGAATTGGAGGGGGGGCAAAAAGATCAACTTTACACAGGGACAGTTTCTGACGAACACTGGGGTGGGTAGTTGGAGGGGGTCTGGGAGTGGAGGAAGAGGAGGTGGTTGTAGGAGGTGTCACTTTAGGTTTTTTGGGTGCAGGTGCAGGTACTGGAGGCTGTCGTGAGGTGGATGGATGTTGGGTGTGTGGGTGGCCGCATTTGTGTACTTTGGGAGGGGGCGTCACAGACACACTGGGAGAGGACACAGGGGACGTGTAAATGGGAGTGGTGGTGGTGAGTGCAGGTGAGCGGGTGTGGTG
This sequence comes from Pleurodeles waltl, assembly GCF_031143425.1. NCBI lineage: Eukaryota > Metazoa > Chordata > Amphibia > Caudata > Salamandridae > Pleurodeles > Pleurodeles waltl. The sequence goes on from NC_090438.1 coordinate 224,871,603, forward strand.
CTGGGTGTACTGCTGTGAGTCCTAGTGCCTGTAGATGTAGTGCATGCAGGTGAGAGTGTAGACGATACTGGGAGGGAGGAGGGAGATGACGAGGAGGGGGACACAGTGGAGGCAGTGGATGTTGCTGTTTCTGCACATGGGTGATGCTTGTGTGTGTGCCTGTGGGTTGTGTGGTGCCTATGTTTGCCTGAGCTACTTTTGTGTGTTGAGGTGTGTGCATGCTGGTCTGATGGTGTGCTTGGGATAGGCTGGGGTACAGGGGACTGGGTCTGGGTGGAGGAGGTTGGAGGGGGGAGGCTAGACACAGGGACAATGGCTGCCATCAGTGCTGAGGCCAGAGATTGCAGGGTTCCCTGATGGACAGCCTGTCCAGAATGAATGCCCTCCAGGAATGCATTACCATGTTGCAACTCCCTTTCTACACCCTGGATTGCATTCACAATGGTAGACTTCCCAACAGTGAGTGACCTGAGGAGGTCAATGGCCTCCTCACTGAGGGCAGCAGGGGTGACTGGGGCAGGGCCTGAGGTGCCTGGGGCGAAGGTGATGCCCACCTTCCTGGGTGAGCGGGCACGGGGCGAACGCTGAGGGGCTGCTGGGAGGGCAGTGCTGGTAGGGGAGGTGGCGGCTGTACCTGTAGAAGTGGGGTGCACAGATGGTGCCGCCACCACAAGGGAGCTCCCATCGGCGGACGAGTCCGTGTCGCTGCTTGGTAATCCGGTGGCCGACGTGAAGCTCCCCTCGCCCTCCGTCCCACTGGTGCATTCTGAGTCCGTGGTGTGGCCCTCTATGGCCATGTGGGATGCAGCTCCCTCGTGCCCCGGTACCACTGTACCTCCGCCTGATGATGCTGATGCACAAAAGAACAGGGAGAGCACAAAAAGGTGGGGGGGAGACAGAAGAAAGACAGGTTGAGTGCATGGCATACCGCGACCGTTGGCGGACAATACAGACACAGCAGCCCCCTGCACTACGCCTTGCTCCTGGCCTCTACAGATGCAATTCCTGGGATCTGGCCTACATGGCTATGGTGGACATCTGCACACATGGATGCCACAGGGGCATCTATACCTGTACATGGCACTCTACTGCGGTGGGGTGGAGTGGCACATGGCCTGCATTACGGAGGGGTCTAGCCTACGGAACTCGCCCTGGCCTAGGGAAACCCACAGCCCTCCTCCCCCACCCAGACACCTCCACTGCATGCAAAGTCCGCAGAATGATGCTGTACTCACCCCCTTGTGTCTGCTGTGATGCCCTCAAGCACCCATCCAACTCAGGGTAGGCCACCGCCAGGATCCTGAACATCAGGGGGGTCATGGGGCGACGGGCACCCCTGCCACGTTAGGAGGCCATCCCCAGCTGAGCCTCCGCCGTCTTCTTGCTCCAGCGGCGAATGTCCTCCCATCTTTTACGGCAGTGGGTGCCTCGTCTCTGGTGGACCCCCTGGTCCGGGCGTCCTTGGCAATGGCATGCCAAATGTCCTTCTTCTGGTGGGCGCTGACCTACATGACATGCACAAGGGAAGAAGAGACGTCATTAACAACCGCACCGTCAATGTGCGTGGCCCCCCTCCCTACCCTAGCCATGTGGCACATTCATTCACATGCATTAATGTTCCCTGAACTCTGCCCCCTTCCCTCTTACAACCAGCCCTCTCCACCCAGTCCTAGCCCATACAACGTGCTCCCTGTGTACGAACCTGTTGGTATGGAGGACCGTAGAGTAGCGTGTACTGGGGGAGGACCCCGTCTACCAGTCTCTCCAACTACTGAGCAGTGAAGGCAGGGGCCCTTTCCCCAGACGCAGCAGCCATTGTCTCTTCCAGACTGAGGTCACAGCAGCACTTGCGGTGTAGGTCCTCTCCTGTCGAAGATCAGGTATCTAGCGATTGAACAGATAGAAAATGGCGGGCACGTCCGCGGTGGTGCGTATCATCACCGCCGGCGCACTTCCTCATTGGCTCGTGGGACCCATAGGGTCCAATGTTAACCAATGCAGCATTGCGCCGTGGTCTACGACCGCCTACCGCGACGGTGTGCAACGGCAACCCAGTTACCCCACACTCCCATTGTCCCAGTTTAGAGGTCAGGCAGCCACCATTTCAGGGGCCCACATGGCTTCATTTACTTCTGCGTCACACATAGCTAGGCCTACACTCAACACACATACAGGAAGGCTTTTGTGTTTGGTGTCGTGTTCTGTGTAACAGTGTGTACATACCTGGAAAAAAGTTGACCCGATCCTCGCTGTTGTCCTTCCTAGGCGCCGTCAGCTTGGACATGTGAGGAGATGGCGGAATCCTCCGGTGTACCGACCGCTGGTGGACCTGTTGACAATGGAGGAGCGACATTTAATCGTGACCTACAGGTTTGACCGTGCCACAATCCATGAACTATGTACCCAGTTGGAGCCAGACCTGATGTCACCAATCCGCCATCCCACTGGAATCCCCCCTGACGTGCAGGTGCTGTCAGTGCTCCATTTCCTAGCAAGTGGGTCTTTTCAGACAACAGTGGCCATGGCATCAGGGATGTCCCAGCCTATGTTTTCCAACGTGCTGTCCAGAGTGTTGGCTGCCCTGCTGAAACACGTAAGGAGATACATCATTTTCCCTGAGGTGGAAGATTTGGCTACAGTGAAAGGTGACTTCTATGCCCTTGGACATATCCCCAACGTCATATGTGCTATTGATGGGACCCATGTAGCTCTGGTCCCCCCCCACAGGAGTGAACAGGTGTACAGGAACCGTAAGAGTTATCATTCGATGAATGTAAAGATGGTATGTTTGGCAGACCAGTACATCTCCCAGGTAAATGCTATGTTCCCTGGCTCAGTGCATGACGCCTACATCCTGCGGAATAGCAGCATCCATGATATGATGGGTCAATCAATCAATAGTTTATTCGGTCCAGGTTTGGACCATTTGGGAAATTAAAAAATAATCATACATACAGAAGGATAAAAACCATAGACCATCAGGTAAAAAGAGACATTAGCAATTAGTACACTACTTATATAAAAAAAGGGTTCATAAAACTACATAAAAAGTTTCATAAATAATTAAGACAAGACTCTTAAAATAGTGTCTGGATCTTGCCCTATACAAGAAGCTAAATGCTAAAATAATACAAATCAATTGTTAAAAACATATAAACTATTCTAAGACGGATTTGTACAGAAGATAAGACATAGAAACTACATACAATAGGTCCTGTTTACAAAAGTTAGAAGTCAATCAGTGGAAAATGGACCCCTAAGTTAGTCAGTTCTCTTAAATAAGTTGATCAGATAAATTGCATCTTGCCATTTATAAAATTATATGCGCCAAGGGGCTTATGAGTCACTTCAATTGGGGTAACCCACTGGACAACATGCTCGGAGATACTGTCTTATGTCCTTGATAGATCGCACTAATGATTTCGCCCAGACTTTTATGACAGGATGCTAATTCGCTAACTTCTAGACTGTTCTTCAACCAGTGGATTTAAGATCTGTAATGATTCTACTGCGTATTTTCCATGCTGCTGCCAAATATTTAGAAACAGAGCTCACTACCAGCGTGGAAGTGTCATATTTACACATTCTATATACACTGTTTCGGTTTTGTGTTGACAGTGTTTTGCACAGAGGAATAATCCACTTCCCTCGAGGGCATTTGTACAAAGGACAGAAAAATAGGACATGCTCAGAAGTTTCCTTGCATAGATGGCAGTTTATGCATTTGTCAGATAAAGGACTATTGGTCGACCAGCAAGCCGTAAAGCTGTTGACTGCCAATGTTCCATATCTGAACTGAAGTAGTAAAGAGCGGGCACGGGCTGGTATAGGGAGATCCAGGAAGCTTTCAGGCAGAGGTTCGTGTTTGACCAGCAGAAACTCTGCTGTCAGCCGACCTAACCGAGTTGAGCCGAGAGATTCCTCATGAATTTTTTCCCAATATCGATCTTTGATCAGGCGTCTAGCGTTACCAGGAATCATCTCAGGATTCTCCCAATAATGGGATAAATTCAGTTTGACCCAAGCCGCTTTCATCTCCCTTAGCCACCTTACTTTTTCCCATCCGTAGCAAGGTGGCAATAGTTCTTTAACTGCTGACCTGAAGGGTTCGAGTTCTTCCGTTTTCCATAGTCTGACCCAGTACAGAAGTGGTCTTAAGCATGCTGTATCTTTAATGCTATTTAGACCCAGGTCCAGTCTTAGGGGGAGCATCGGCGAGCCCTTCCCTAGTCTGGATATGTGTCTAAGGAAATTATTTTCTTTGATTTGAAGAGTGTCCAGTTGTCTGTGAGATCCCCAAAGTTCCGCTCCATATAAGGCCGCGGCACGGATTTGGGCTTTGTAAATTTCTGAGATAAGTGTCAGAGGGGGGCTTATTGCAGTGCAAGCCTTATGTCCTATCGCTCCACATCTTTGGCTGATGGTTAATGCCCCTTTCCTTATAGCTGCATCCCAACTGCCCTTATCAGATAGTCTGATGCCCAGGTAATCGTATTCCATTACCCTCTCCAGGTGAATTGAGTCCATCTTTATATTTGTTCTAAGCTTCTTGTTCGGGGCACTGTATATCATGAGTTTAGTTTTCTTAACATTTATATCTAACCCGTAATCTCTGCAGAATACCCCGAACTGGTTAACCAGATTTTGGATTCCCATAGATGATTTAGACAGGAGGATAGTGTCATCTGCATAGAGTAGGCATGCAACTTTGTTTCCGGCCAGCTTTGGGGAATCATTAATGCAATTTGCTAAATACTTGATACAATTATTTATGTATAGAAGAAAAAGAGTAGGGGCCAAAACACACCCCTGTCTGACTCCCCTCTCGATAGCCACTGCTTCTGTTAGATCACCATCCTTACCGCTCCTGATTTGTGCATAAGTATTCTAGTGTAGTCGGGCGATAAGTTTCAAGAGGCCGTGTGGGATACCCATATTGGCTAGTGTCAGCCATAGCTGGTTTCCGGGGACCAGATCAAACGCGGCTCTAAGATCAATAAAAACTACAAAAAGGTTGCCCCCCGCTACTTCCACAGTCTTCCATTTTATTGTAAAAAATCTTAGCACCTGATCTATGGTGCTAACTGCTGGCATAAACCCTGCTTGTAGATCAGAAATGGCACTGGTTTCCAGAATCCATTCTTCTAGACGGGACAAAATTTGCTTTGCAAAAAGTTTTTGGAAGTTGTCAAGTAAGGAGATTGGACGGTAGTTGACAGGGTTAGAGGGGTTACCTTTCTTAAAGATGGGAACTATCTCTGCTCCCATCCAGGAACTCAGGACAGGTGCTCCTGCAGTTACCGCATTGGAAATGAGGTTCAGATATGGGGCCCATATATCCGGGTTTGTCTTGTATAAATCGCCTGGTATTTTATCAAGGCCGGGGGCCTTTCCCCATTTCAGTGAAACGATCGCAGCCCTGGTTTCAGCCAGGGTAAATTCAATTTTGGGGGTCTCAGTAATCATGATATGGCTCAATTCCCTGGTAGTAACACTGGTAATCCCAGAATATAATTGGGAAAAGTGATCTGTCCACTCTACAGGGAGTATTGAGGCACCAGGTGAACGATTAGGTTCTTCATTGGCATCAGCCACCAGTTTCCAAAATTTCGAGGTGTTGTTTATTTTAGCAGACTCCAGGAGGAAAACCCATCTAGATTCATCCCATCTCCTACGGGCTCTACTTTGTTCCTGTTTATAATCTTTCCTAGCTTCCCTTATATGATCTGACTGGCCTCCTCTTAAAGCTCTCAGCAGTTTGTGCTGTGCTTCCCTGCATGCATCGTTAAACCACCTTGCGTTGCACTTCTTTTTAACTTCTTTTGCAGGCTCTTTAGTAAAAAGATTTTTTAGAGAATTAAAAAATTGAGTGTGGGCTGCTATAAGCCCACCACTATCTTCTAAAGGCTGAGAAATGCAATCCATGTGATCAGCCAACTGCCTGTAGACAGATGCCAAGGTGACTGTGTTGGTGTTCAGGGGTTCCCATCTGACATTTTGTCTATTGTTGGTCAGTGCGAGCTGTTGTTCGTGAGTCTTGTGACAGGAGACTTGATATGATGGGTCAACTCCAGAGGCACTGTGTGTGTCTATTAGGGGACTCTGGTTACCCCAACCTTTCCTGGCTATTGACCCCAGTGAGGAATCCCAGGACCAGGGCAGAGGAACGGTACAATGAGGCCCATGGGCGGACTAGGAGGGTGATCGAGCGGACATTCGGCCTCCTGAAGGCCAGGTTCAGGTGCCTCCATGTGACAGGTGGTTCCCTATTCTACTCACCGAAGAAGGTGTGCCAGATCATCATCGCCTGCTCAATGCTTCACAATCTTGCTTTGCGACGCCAGGTGCCTTTTCTGCAGGATGATGGCCAAGATGACGGTGTTGTGGCAGCTGTGGAGCCTGTGAAGCCTGTGGACAGTGATGAGGAGGAAGCTGAGGAAGAAGACAACAACAACAGGGAGTCAGTCATACAGCAATATTTCCAGTGACACACAGGTGAGAACATTTTCATTTTTTAAATTACATTCACTGTCACAAGTCTTACTCTATCCTGTGTGTAATTTACTGGGATTATTTGGTAACTGAGTTGTTCCTTTCCATTACGGTTTGACAGGTGTGGTTACCAACGTGTGTCATCTGCATGCATCCTTCAAGGACTTGTGATGTGTGACATTGGTATGTTGCCTTAACAACTATAAAAGCATTTTGATAATGTCATTGATAATACATTTTACAATGTCATAGACTGACTCCAGAATGTTTTGTGGTTCAAGGGTGTTTATTTAAGTGCTCAAAAATGGAGGGGGGTTGTAAAATGGTGATGGGTGATGGTGGAGGAATGTCCATGGCAGAGTCCAGTCTATTAGTCTCACAGGTGCACTGCCCATCTGGGCATAGGAAGTGGAGCTGGGGCAGTTTAAGTATGGACAGGGTAACAAAGTGAGTGTTGGAAAATGGGTTATTGGTAGGGCAGGTAGGTACCTACACCTAGCAACAAGCCACAAACCTCCACATAAGTACAGTTAGGTCTCAGTAAATTAATCCCAGCTCTACCCTTGGTAGCTTGGCATCGAGCGTCAAGGCTTAACTTAGGAGACAAAGTGTAAAGCATTCAAATATCACAAAACAGTAATTAAATAAAACACAGGAAACAGTTTAAAAATCCAAAACCAATTTATAAAAATAGCTTATATTTTTATCTTTAAAATGACACAAAAACAATTAAAATCGGTTCAGGGGAACCGGAGATATGAATTTTTAAAGTATTATTATTTTCTAGCGCTTAGAAACAAAAAGCGCCAATCGGGTCATCTGGTTGCACCAGGACCGGGGCAAAGTCAAACTTTCAGGCCGACCGCGACGGAGCCCTGCTCGGCTACAAGTCGCGGGAGGCCTCGGTTAAAAAGTTACCTTCTGACTTAGTCTTTATTTTGAAGTTTTTCTTCACCGGGACGAACCTGCCAATTGGATCCGACCTCCTGGAGCCCTTGTCCGGATACGCGAAGTCGGTTTCCTCGGTGGTGATTTTTACCTTCGGACTTAGTCGTTTTTTCGAGATGAAAATCCTTCGACCGGGGTAAACCTGGATCTTGATCCGACGTCCGTGGAGCCCTTCTCGGATACGATGGCTGGAAGGTCCCGGTCAACTTTTTACGTTCGGACTTAGTCTCTTTTTTGGATGTTTTTCTTTACCGGGACGAACCACGAAGTCAGGCCGGGTCACGGTTGAGGCAAGCCGGCTAGAATTTCCGCGTCGGGTCGGTCACTTTATGGAGCTTTTTTCCAAAAATTCTCCAATCTTTTCCAAACTTCTGGGGCTTCACCCAGATGTTCTTTTAAGGTTCTTTTGGGGTCCACAGCTCACCCCAAGGGTCCAGAAGTTCTGTGATGGTCCTTGGGAAGTGCGGACTTCAACTCCCAGAATACACCTGGCGCAAACTCCTTTTTGGCCACTGGACAGTGGTCAGCTGGTCACTTTTTCAGGAGTTGGTGCAGGGGACTCTGGTTAGCAATTTTTCACCTGTAGCAAACAGGGAGTCCCTCCTTGAACCAATGGAAGCCAGGCAAAGTCCTTCTTGTGGTGAAGCCCAAGTGTGCAGCTGGTGCAGTCTTTCTGAGTGCAGGGTCCAGGTGCAGGCCAGGGGTCCAGCAGGGCAGTCCTTCTTCTCCTTGTAGTTCTTTCTTCTTGAAATTTGGTGGGGATCTGAGGCGTGGGTGCAGGTCTGCCAGTTTTATCCTTGCTCCTGGGTGAAAAGCAGGGGGGCCCTGGTCCTCCAATCAGGGACAGGGTCGTCCCCCTGTGATGACCACTTCCTGGGAAGTGTGGCAAAAATCCATCCCAGAAGGCAATAGTCTCTAAAAATCCAAAATGGATAAATCTGATTTTTGGAGGAGAGATCTGGCTGAGCCCACCCACTGGTGTGGCTAAAAATCATAAACACACCCCTCTCCTGCCCTCTCCTAATCTAATCAAGGGGGCACCTAGCTGTCTGGGGATGCAGGATGTGGGGGTGTTGCTGGGTGCTCCAGATGTCCTTCTCTGCCTTTGAAGACCAGTTTGGCAGCCCTCCCCCTTCCTGCCTCACCATCTGCTGAGGGGAGATTCTCTCCCCCAAGCACATTCCTTTGTGTGAAGCCAGGCCACTTCACACCTCATTAAAGTGGCCTGGCAGAAGCTGCTGCAGGCTGGCCAATCAGAGCACAGCAGCAAAAACAATGCAGAGCTGAAATTGGCAACTTTTTAGGTAAAGTCTAAACTTTTTACCTGCACTAGTTATATTAAATCCAACAACTGGAAGTTGTGGGATTTATTATAACAATCAATTTGATACCAAATTCTTGGTATGTAACATTTAAGGAGACTTTAAAATTTTAAATAAAGTCTGCCCATTCTAGCCTATGAAGGCCATTTACTTCAATGAGGGAAAAACGAATTTGGCTGTTTTTACCTCACCAGGGCTTATAAATCTATTTTTATAAAGTCCCTGCTTATAGTTACATGGCACCCAGCCCTAGGGGCACATAGGGCACACCTTAGGGGTGACTTATATGTAAAAATAAGGTAGTTTAAGACTTTGGAAGTACCTTTAATTCCAAAGTCGAATTTGCATATAACTTTAATTTAAAAGCAGGCAGCAAGGCAGGCTGGCTTTTAAAATGACACTGGGCACCTCAGCAATGCACCTAGGTGTGCACCACCTATGCTGTGGTCCCTAAACCTACATGCCCTACCATATACTAGGGACTTATAGGTAGGTTAACTTAGCCAATTATAATTAGCCTAATTTGCATATCCATTTTACACAGAGCACTGGCCCTGGGACTGGTAAGCAGTACCCAGGGCACAGCCAAGAGTCAGTAACCACCAGTACCTATCCAGAAAGAGTGGGGGTGATCAGGCAAAAAAAAAGGACTTTCCTACACTGCCCCCCCCCAGATGAAAGGTGATGGGTACTAACCTATACCCTGGTAGTCCTCATCAGCTAAGTGGAAAAACCTGGAAAGGCCATCTGCATTGGCATGAGCAGTCCCAGGTCTGTGCTCCACTGTGAAGTCCATCCCCTGTAGGGAAATGGACCACCTTAACAGTTTTGGGTTCTCCCCCCTCATCTGCATCAACCATCTGAGAGGTCTGTGGTCAGTTTGTACACAGAAGTGAGTGCCAAACAAGTAAGGCCTCAACTTCTTCAGGGACCAAACCACAGCAAAGGCCTCCCTCTCAATGGCACTCCATTTTTTCTCTCTGGGGAGTAGTCGCCTGCTGATGAAGGCAACTGGGTGATCATGGCCCTCTTCATTAACTTGTGCTAACACTGCCCCAATCCCTTCCTCTGAAGCATCTGTTTGCACTACAAACTCCTTGCTATAGTCAGGGGCCAGTAACACTGGTGCTGAACACATAGCCTGTTTTAGGGTGTCAAAAGCTTTCTGACACTCTGGGGTCCAAATGACCTTCTTGGGTTGTTTCTTGGAGGTAAGCTCAGTCAGAGGGGCCACTATGGTCCCAAAATTCTGAACAAACCTCCTGTAATACCCAGTCAGGCCAAGAAAGGCCCTGACCTGAGTCTGGGTTTTTGGAGCCTCCCAATCCAGGATAGTCTGGATCTTGGGCTGGAGAGGTTGTACATGGCCTCCACCAACAAGGTGGCCCAGGTACACAACAGAACTTTGCCCTATCTGGCACTTGCTTGCCTTGATAGTCAGGCCTGCTTGAAGCAAGGCCTGAAGCACTTCCTTCAGGTGGACCAGGTGGTCCCTCCAGGTGGAACTAAATACAGCTATATCATCTAGATAAGATGCACTAAAAGATTCCAACCCAGATAGGACTCTATTCACCAACCGTTGGAAGGTGGCAGGAGCATTTTTCATGCCAAAGGGCATCACCTTGAACTGAAAGTGGCCCTCTGGTGTGGAAAATGCTGACCTCTCCTTAGCTCTTGGACTTAAGGCAATCTGCCAATATCCTGAGGTCAGATCAAATGTGCTCAGGAATTTGGCAGCCCCCAACCTGTCAATGAGCTCATCAGCTCTAGGTATGGGATGAGCATCAGTCCTAGTGACTGCATTTAGACCTCTGTAGTCCACACAGAATCTTAATTCTTTCTTCCCACCTTGGGGATTAGCTTTGGGCACCAGTACCACTGGACTGGACCAAGGACTATCAGAGGGCTCAATTACCTTCAGGTCCAACATCTTAGCCACTTCAGCTTTGATGTTGGCCTTGACCTGGTCAGACAGCCTGTACAGCTTGTTCTTGACAGGCAAGCTGTCACCAGTGTCAACATCATGGACACACCAATTGGTGAGTCCAGGGGTCAGGGAGAACAGACTAGCAAACTGTCCCAAGACTTGCTTACAGTCTTGTTGTTGCTGATCTGTCAATTTGGGAGAGAGTACCACTCCCTCCACTGACCCATCTTTTTCCTTTGAGGACAGGAGGTCTGGCAGAGGTTCACCCTCCTCCTCCTTCCCTTCATCAGTGACCATCAGCATGGTCATGTCTGCCCTGTCCTGGTGGGGTTTCATCCTGTTTACATGCAGGATCCTGTGAGGATTCCTGGGGGTGCCAAGGTCCACCAAGTAGGTGACCTCACCTTTTTTTTCCAGAATTGGATAGGGCCCAGTCCATTTGGCCTGTAGTGCCCTAGGAGCCATGGGCTCCAAAACCCACACCAGCTGTCCTGGGTGATACTCAGGCATGGTAGCCTTTTGATCATGCCAGAGCTTCATGAGCTCCTGACTGGCCTCCAGGTTTCTGCTTGCCTTCTTCATATACTCAGCCATGCGAGACCGCAGGCCTAGTACATAATCCAGCACATTCTCCTTGGATTCCTTGAGAGGCTTTTCCCAAGACTCTCTCACCAAGCACAATGGGCCTCTTACAGGGTGCCCAAACAGTAACTCAAAGGGGCTGAATCCAACCCCCTTCTGTGGCACCTCCCTGTAGGCAAACAGCAGGCATGGGAGGAGGACATCCCATCTCCTCCTGAGTTTGTCAGACAAACCCATGATCATGCCCTTCAGGGTCTTATTGAATCTTTCCACCAGACCATTGGTCTGTGGATGGTAGGGTGTGCTGAACTTATAAGTAACACCACACTCCTCCCACATGGCTTTCAGATAGGCTGACATAAAGTTTGTGCCCCTATCTGAGACCACCTCCTTTGGGAATCCCACTCTGGTGAACACACCAAGTAGGGCCCTAGCCACTGTGGGAGCAGTGACTGTCCGGAGGGGTATTGCCTCAGGGTACCTGGTGGCATGGTCCACTACCACCACAATGTACCTGTTACCTGAAGCAGTTGGTGGGTCTAGGGGACCAACAATGTCAATCCCCACCCTCTCAAAGGGAGTCCCAACCACTGGCAGTGGAATTAAGGGAGCCTTTGGCTTGCCCCCTGTCTTGCCACTGGCTTGACAGGTGACACAGGAGCTGCAAAACTCCCTGACTTTCACTGACATTTCGGGCCAAAAAAAATGGTTGACCAGCCTGCTCCAGGTCTTGGTCTGTCCCAAATGACCAGCTAAGGGGATATCATGGCTTAAGGTAAGGAGGAATTCTCTATACTTTTGGGGGACCACTACTCTCCTAGTAGCCCCTTCTTTAAGGGTCCTAGCCTCAGTGTAGAGAACTCCATCCTCCCAGTAAACCTTGTGGGTACCACTGGTATCCCCTTGTTCTTGCCTGGCAGCAGTCTGCCTCAGGCCCTCAAGAGTGGGACACTCTCTTTGTCCCTGGCACAAATCTTCTCTGGTGGGCCCACCTGCCCCTTGCAGTTCTGCCAAGTCAGGCAGAGTTTGCAGGGAAGGTGTCCCTCCCTCAGAGTTCAGATCCTCCCCCTCAGGGTTGGATTCTTCCTGACCCTCTGTACTTGTTGGGGCTGGCAAGCCAGACCCAGTGCTCTTTCTCTTTCTCTTGGAGGCTTGGCCCATTGTTCCAGGGTCCAAGTGTCCAGCATTTCCCTGTTGTGCTGCCTGTGACCTGGTCACAGCACACCCATTCAGGGAGGTCCAGCATCTGTGCATGGACCCTTCTCTCCACTTCTGACCATTCAGATGCTTCAAGATCATTTCCCAGCAGACACTCTACTGGGAGGGCAGGAGCTACAGCTACTTTTTTAGGGCCAGTCACACCTCCCCATTCCAGACTCACCATAGCCATGGGATGGAGTTTGGTTCTGGTATCTGCATAAGTCACCTGGTGGAAGACACCAGGTAAGACCTGCTCTGGAGAAACCAGCTTTTCTGCAACCATTGTCACACTGGCTCCTGTATCTATCAGAGCTTCCACTTCAGTCCCATTGACTTTAGGCCTCTGCCTATACCTCTGCATGATGGGAGGTAAGGTGGCCATAGTTGCAATGTCCACCCCACCCACGGATACTAAGGTGACTTCAGTGTACCCTGATTCCACCCCTGGGCCAACTTCCACCCCCAACCCTACACTAGCAATCCCCTGGGATTGCCCACCAGTGGGGGGCTTCTTGGTGCAGATAGCATCTCCTCTTTTATGTCCTGGCTGATAACAGTCAAAACACTTGCCGGCCTTAGCAAGCTCCTGAAACTTTCCTGCTTTAGCAGGATCAAAATTCTTTCCCTGATACCCTTTCCCTTTAAAAGTGAATTGGCTCGGGGCTCCCCCTCCCTGAGAAGTTTTTGGGGACTCTTGTGAGGACTCTTTGGGTTTTTTGTCATCTTTCCCTTGGTTCTTCCCCTGAGAAGAACCATGTCCTCCCTTTTTCTGATCACCCCCTGGGGGTCTCTGGTTAACTCTAGTTCTTAACCAGTCATCTGCTGCCTCCCCCAGCTCTCTGGGGTTGGTCAACCTAGAGTCTACTAGATACTGGCGGAGCCTCTCTTGGACACAATTAGTTAGAAGGTGCTCCCTCATAATCAAATTGTACAGCCCCTCAAAGGTACTTACCCTGTTGCCCTGTATCCAGCCCTCCAGTGCTTTTACTGAAATGTCCACAAAGTCCACCCAGGACTGGGTGCTTGTCTTTTGGGTGTCCCTAAACTTAAGCCTATACTGCTCTGGGGTTAGACCAAACTTTTTAGTCAAGCAACTCTTCATACTGGGGTATGAGTCTGCATCCTCCCCACTCATGGTTAGGAGCCTATCCCTCCCAGAGTTGGGAACTAACTCCCAAAGGAGTGAACCCCAGTACTGAGGCTTGACTTTCCTCATCTGGAGGGCCCTCTCAAAGGCCCCCAGCCACTTATCTATGTCATCCCCCTCTACATAGGCAGGAACCACCCCTTTGGGTAATCTGGGGGCAAAACCCCCACCCAGGGACACCTCAGTTTCTTTCTCGCTGCTTCCATCTTTTTTTTCTTTGCTTGCCCACTTTTTCTTTTCTAGGGCAAGCTTATCTGCTTCCAAAGCTATGTAGGCTAGCTGGGCTTCCAGCTCTCTCTCCCTGATGGATGGGTTCTCTCCTCCTGAAAGGACCCTCTTCCTACCACTAGCTTTGGGTCTGCCCCTAGTGACTGTGTCCAGTGAGGACCGTTCCTCCTCTTCCTCAGTTGGGGTCTGATGCCTTCCCTCCCCTGAGTGGTTAGAGTTAGCATCTTCCTCTTTTTCTTCCTCCTCTGGAGCTTCCTCTGTCTCTACCTCTTGGGCCTCAGCCCATGCTGTCAGGGATTTAATCAGGATTTGCTTCCTGAGATCAGGGGTTGCAGGCAACCCTCTCTCAATACACAACCCCCTAAGCTGGACTACTGTCTGTGTGGGTAGGCTAGCCAGATCAAGCTCCATGGTTCCCTAGTTTTGTGTCAACAAAAACGTTTTGCAAAAATTGGAAACAAGAATTTAGAAAAATTAAAAAAATTCTATAATTGAAATTAATCCAAATTAATTTAAAAAAAATTAAAATTAAAAATTAAAAACGATTTTTGCACTAGGACAATTTAAAGGATTTTTAATTTGTTTTATCTAAAACTGTAACGTTATATTGAACACAAGTACAGGATCCCGTCGCTGCTTCCAATTATGTTGGAAAACGGGTTATTGGTAGGGCAGGTAGGTACCTACACCTAGCAACAAGCCACAAACCTCCACATAAGTACAGTTAGGTCTCAGTAAATTAATCCCAGCTCTACCCTTGGTAGCTTGGCATCGAGCGTCAAGGCTTAACTTAGGAGACAAAGTGTAAAGCATTCAAATATCACAAAACAGTAATTAAATAAAACACAGGAAACAGTTTAAAAATCCAAAACCAATTTATAAAAATAGCTTATATTTTTATCTTTAAAATGACACAAAAACGATTAAAATCGGTTCAGGGGAACCGGAGATATGAATTTTTAAAGTATTATTATTTTCTAGCGCTTAGAAACAAAAAGCGCCAATCGGGTCATCTGGTTGCACCAGGACCGGGGCAAAGTCAAACTTTCAGGCCGACCGCGATGGAGCCCTGCTCGGCTACAAGTCGCGGGAGGCCTCGGTTAAAAAGTTACCTTCTGACTTAGTCTTTATTTTGAAGTTTTTCTTCACCGGGACGAACCTGCCAATTGGATCCGACCTCCTGGAGCCCTTGTCCGGATACGCGAAGTCGGTTTCCTCGGTGGTGATTTTTACCTTCGGACTTAGTCGTTTTTTCGAGATGAAAATCCTTCGACCGGGGTAAACCTGGATCTTGATCCGACGTCCGTGGAGCCCTTCTCGGATACGATGGCTGGAAGGTCCCGGTCAACTTTTTACGTTCGGACTTAGTCTCTTTTTTGGATGTTTTTCTTTACCGGGACGAACCACGAAGTCAGGCCGGGTCGCGGTTGAGGCAAGCCGGCTAGAATTTCCGCGTCGGGTCGGTCACTTTATGGAGCTTTTTTCCAAAAATTCTCCAATCTTTTCCAAACTTCTGGGGCTTCACCCAGATGTTCTTTTAAGGTTCTTTTGGGGTCCACAGCTCACCCCAAGGGTCCAGAAGTTCTGTGATGGTCCTTGGGAAGTGCGGACTTCAACTCCCAGAATACACCTGGCGCAAACTCCTTTTTGGCCACTGGACAGTGGTCAGCTGGTCACTTTTTCAGGAGTTGGTGCAGGGGACTCTGGTTAGCAATTTTTCACCTGTAGCAAACAGGGAGTCCCTCCTTGAACCAGTGGAAGCCAGGCAAAGTCCTTCTTGTGGTGAAGCCCAAGTGTGCAGCTGGTGCAGTCTTTCTGAGTGCAGGGTCCAGGTGCAGGCCAGGGGTCCAGCAGGGCAGTCCTTCTTCTCCTTGTAGTTCTTTCTTCTTGAAATTTGGTGGGGATCTGAGGCGTGGGTGCAGGTCTGCCAGTTTTATCCTTGCTCCTGGGTGAAAAGCAGGGGGGCCCTGGTCCTCCAATCAGGGACAGGGTCGTCCCCCTGTGATGACCACTTCCTGGGAAGTGTGGCAAAAATCCATCCCAGGAGGCAATAGTCTCTAAAAATCCAAAATGGATGAATCTGATTTTTGGAGGAGAGATCTGGCTGAGCCCACCCACTGGTGTGGCTAAAAATCATAAACACACCCCTCTCCTGCCCTCTCCTAATCTAATCAAGGGGGCACCTAGCTGTCTGGGGTTGCAGGATGTGGGGGTGTTGCTGGGTGCTCCAGATGTCCTTCTCTGCCTTTGAAGACCAGTTTGGCAGCCCTCCCCCTTCCTGCCTCACCATCTGCTGAGGGGAGATTCTCTCCCCCAAGCACATTCCTTTGTGTGAAGCCAGGCCACTTCACACCTCATTAAAGTGGCCTGGCAGAAGCTGCTGCAGGCTGGCCAATCAGAGCACAGCAGCAAAAACAATGCAGAGCTGAAATTGGCAACTTTTTAGGTAAAGTCTAAACTTTTTACCTGCACTAGTTATATTAAATCCAACAACTGGAAGTTGTGGGATTTATTATAACAATCAATTTGATACCAAATTCTTGGTATGTAACATTTAAGGAGACTTTAAAATTTTAAATAAAGTCTGCCCATTCTAGCCTATGAAGGCCATTTACTTCAATGAGGGAAACACGAATTTGGCTGTTTTTACCTCACCAGGGCTTATAAATCTATTTTTATAAAGTCCCTGCTTATAGTTACATGGCACCCAGCCCTAGGGGCACATAGGGCACACCTTAGGGGTGACTTATATGTAAAAATAAGGTAGTTTAAGACTTTGGAAGTACCTTTAATTCCAAAGTCGAATTTGCATATAACTTTAATTTAAAAGCAGCCAGCAAGGCAGGCTGGCTTTTAAAATGACACTGGGCACCTCAGCAATGCACCTAGGTGTGCACCACCTATGCTGTGGTCCCTAAACCTACATGCCCTACCATATACTAGCGACTTATAGGTAGGTTAACTTAGCCAATTATAATTAGCCTAATTTGCATATCCATTTTACACAGAGCACTGGCCCTGGGACTGGTAAGCAGTACCCAGGGCACAGCCAAGAGTCAGTAACCACCAGTACCTATCCAGAAAGAGTGGGGGTGATCAGGCAAAAAAAAAGGACTTTCCTACAGTGAGACAGTGGGGGGACAATCAGGGTGGTCTCATTTCCTGGCGGGGGTCTTGCCATCGTGCTCTGTCCTGTTCCTGGATCTCAGGGACCGCTTGCGTGGAGGTTGTCCGTCTGCGAGGGTGGGGTGCTGGTGTGGTGGTCCTGTGGCGGGGCGTCCTGTCCACTAGCGCCAGCGGAGGTGGTGGGCAGTTCATCGTCCTGGCTAGTGTCAGGGGCCCCTTGGAGTGCCACGGTGTCCCTCAAGGTCTGCTGTATGTCCTTCAGCACCCCTACGATGGTGCCCAAGGCAGAGCTGATGGTCCTGAGCTCCTCCCTGAAACCCAAATACAGTTCATCCTGCATGCGCTGGGTCTCCTGAAACTTGTCCAGGACCGTCGCCATCGTCTCCTGGGAGTGGTGGTATGCTCCCATGATGGAGGAGAGGGCCTCGTGGAGAGTGGGTTCCCTTGGCCTGTCCGCCCCCTGTCGCACAGCAGCCCTCCCAGTTCCCCTGTGTTCCTATGCCTCCGTTCCCTGGACCGTGTGCCCACTACCACTGTCCCCAGGTCCCTGTTGTTGTTGGGGTGGTGGGTTATCCTGGGTTCCCTGTAGTGGTGGACACACGGCTGATTGACCTGTCCTGGGTACGGAGGTTTGGGCCCGCTGGGTGGGTGCTGTGCTGGTGTTACCAGAGGGTGGAAGGTCAGTGTTGGGCTGTGCCTGTGCGAGGGGAACCGACTGTCCCGGGGCCCACGATGGTCCGGGCTGGTCATCAGGCTCCAGTAGGGCAGAGCTGCTATCGTCACTGTGGGCCTCTTCTGTGGGTGGAGTGGAGATGTCTGGACCCTCCGGTGTGGTGACGGTCCTTCGTGATCCTGCAGGGGCATAAGAGCATGATTATTGCATGTGTGTGTGTGATGGTGTGCAATAGGTGGGTGTTTGTGTACCCCAGTGCTAGCATTCCTGTGTGGGGGCTTGTGTGTTGATGGTTAGGGAGTTGTTCTGGGTATGTGCAGTGAGCATGCTTTGGTGAGGGGTCACCATGCTTAGTTGTGTCATGCAGGGCTTGGTGTTGGGATGAGTGGTTTGTGTTCTTAGTACATTATTGAGGATTTGGGGTCATAGGGGAGGCTGTGAGGGTGGGGGTGTGTGATAGCATGCAGGTAGGGTGGGGGATATGATAGTTAAGATTTGTCTTACCAGTGTCCATTCCTCCACGACTCCTCCGAGGCCCTCTGGATGCATGATGGTCAAGACTTGCTCCTCTCATGTTGTTAGTTGTGGGGGAGGAGGTGGGGGTTCACCGCCAGCCCGCTGTACCGCGATGTTGTGCCTGGAGACCGCTGAACGCACCTTCCCCCGTAGGTCATTCCACCTCTTCCTGATGTCCTCCCGATTTCTTGGGTGCTGTCCCACAGCGTTGACCCTGTAGACGATTCTGCACCATAGCTCCATCTTCCTGGCTATGGATGTGTGCTGCACCTGTGAGCCAAATAGCTGTGGCTCTACCCGGACAATTTCCTCCACCATGACCCTGAGCTCCTTCTCGGAAAAGCGGGGGTGTCTTTTGCGTGCCATGGGGTGGTGTGTGTGATGTGTGAGGTGGTGTATGTGGTGATAGAGTGTAGTGATGTGTAGTGGTGTGTGGTGTTTTGTGCGTGGATGTAGTGTGGGTGATGGTGTTGTGTGCCTCTGTGTGGTGGGATTGTCTAATCAGTGCTGTCTCTCTGTCCTTCGTCTCAAATTTTTGGTTGTAGGGGTTTGTGGGTGATGTGGGTGTGTGTTTTATATTGAATTGGGTGTGTGGGGGTGGTGTGTGTATGTGTATCAGGTGTGTGTATTTTGATTTGTCCAATCTGGCGGTGTTTTGGAGATGTGTGTGTATTTTGAGCGCGGCGGTGTGTACTGCCAATGGAATACCGCGGTTGAAAGACCGCCGCGTGGATTCGTGGGTCGTAATAGCATGGGCGTGTTTCTGTTGGCGTGGAGGTGGAGGTTTTGTTTTCGCCAGTTTAACACTGACCTTTGGTGTGGCGGACTTGTGTGGGTGACTGAATTTCGGCGGATTCCGAGATGTGTGTCATAATAGCTGTGGCGGAATTCCACGGCCGCGGCGGTGTATTGGTGGTCTTCTGCACAGCGGTAAGCGCCTTTTACCGCCAATGTTGTAATGACCCCCAGTATATCTAATCTGGCCATAGCCATGCAGACCTAAGAAGCATTTTATTATTTGCCCATTTGCTTTCTAAACAGCTTAATTTTGTTGTTATTATGCCTCATGCAGACTTAACAGGTACATGCCACCAGGTAAACTGTAAACAAGGAAAGAATATAATTGGCATCCATCTTTTTATGAAACTTAGGTTCCTAAGGTATTATTATTTAATTCACAAGATGTTGTTGCACATTTCAGACATATGTATCACTAATGGAATAATATTTAACTAATAAACATATGTAGTATTAGGTAAGTTCACAAAATACTGAAACACAAGGAGTTGCAGAATGACCTGCCTAATTATTTTTTCTTAGACAGGGGTACATTTGTGACCCCCTGTGACTGACTGTAATTACAGGAATGATGGTCTGCAAAGGACAACTCACCACCATCTCAATGAGTGCATTCCAAAACAGAAAACGTTTTAAAAGTAAACAGGGCGACCATTTAAAAAAAAAGAGGTATTCCAGTTAAGAAAACATCTACCCCTAAGGATGCCAATATGAATCCCAAAGGGATAGGGCTCCTAAGGGAACCCCTTTCTCTCTGAAAATTAGTTACCACCCCAACTCATGGGTTGTTTGATAATCAATGGTTTGTGACAGCAATTGCACTTGTAAGTTATGAATGAGCTCATTTTCAACTTGGAAAGGGGAGGGGTAAAACTCCTTTTATGACCCCTGTAATTTGCAATACAGAAATGATTGTTCAAGGGGTTTCATACATAATTATAAGCACTTTTCCTGCCACAAACTCGGGGAACATGCTAAAACTGGTTTTGATGCAAAGGCTAAGTTATAGATGGGCATGGGAAACATTTTTATTACTCCAGAATAACCTGCGTAATTTTGGGGACTACGCATTCCTCATGTGATGCAAAATTACTAAAAGTACATGATTACACCCTCACACATAATTAACAGTAATTTGGGGCAAAAGTCGTACAGCAGAAGGAAGTCTTTACCTGATTGCTTTTATCCTAGGCTACCCAGAGTGATTCCAAAGGATAGTTGGATAACCTCCTGTTTGAGCAAAAGGGACACAACAAGCTTCAGTGGCCTCCCAGCAACTGGCTAGCTGATCTGCCTAACTGGACCTGTCTGGACCTGCAACTGGACCTGCCTGAAAACTGCTGCTTGCCTCTGCTGGATTGAGTCCCCGACCCTAGAGGTGCCTCCTCAGGTCCTGGAGAGTTGGCTGGCATCAGAGTGTGCACCTCCCTGCCTAAATGTGGGCTCTATCAAAACCAGAGAAGGGTGACACAATTTGATGCAGGACCCCACTTTGAAGCATTTACAGTTCCTCTTAAAACCAACATAGTGTTATGCAACTCAAAGCAGGAATCCACATCCCAGCATCACACAGCTCCTAATCAGAATAGATGATGAGCAACACAAAGATTTGCATAATAGACATGAGGTACAACTATCAGTGGGACTAACTTGGTCCCTGTATCTGGCTCATGCTCTATCATGGCCTACTGAAATTTGTGACTTTGTCCTAGTCCGACGTGTCCACATTACCATAGTTTGTGCTTTGTGCTTTTGGCCTCTAGTTGCCTATAAAAAGTTGACATTAAATAACTCTGGCCCTACTGAGTGGATTTTGTTGGTCTGCTATCATTTTACTTATGATAATTTACTCTTTTTTTCTAAATTGGTTTAGGGTTTTTCTTGTGTTGTGTTTTCACTTTACTAATAGCTGTGTTCTGCATAAATACTTTAGATGATAATGTTGCTTGTCTCTGAGTTAAGCATAACTGTTTTGTTACTATGAGGCAAAAAATAAATTAATTGTTTCCAGAGCGCGGCCAGGGGTGGGTTCCCTGGCGGAGTACGGGGAACATTCTAAATGTTTGCGCCTGTTTTTAGGCCTGTGTTTTCCCATGAAGCCTGTTCCATAATGGGGAC
This sequence comes from Pleurodeles waltl, assembly GCF_031143425.1. Classification (NCBI taxonomy): domain Eukaryota; kingdom Metazoa; phylum Chordata; class Amphibia; order Caudata; family Salamandridae; genus Pleurodeles; species Pleurodeles waltl. The sequence goes on from NC_090438.1 coordinate 224,892,680, forward strand.
GGTTAAACTTTAGAAGTAACAAGCCTGAGACGTACTTGACTATCGTAAGTGACTGGAGACCTTGAGACTGATAGTGTCAGATGATAGGAGTCTATGTGTTGTATAATAGGAGAAGTATTTATTTGGTTGGTCCTGAAGAAGTGTCACTGGATCCGCATGGACCACTGAGACGCGAAACATGTTGACCCTTTACAAAGGATGGTCTGGTAGTTCCTTGCTTCCCATCTTTCTTTAAATACAGTAGAGAGTGATTGATCATGACCTCGTTCTCACTCTCTTTAACATCTTAATATTAGCCATTACCCACATTGGATTAATACAATTGTTGCTCTAAGGTCTGGGTCAATTTTAATCTCCTTTTTTAGTTCTCTCCTTACTTCTTTTTCCAAGCCCACCTTAGGGGTCTTGGCGTCATCGAGAAAAGATATCCAGCAAAGAGTCCCCCTTCGGGGGGTGCCCGTCAGACATTGCAGTGCCGGTCTGACAAGGAGCAGACCCGATGATGAAGCATGACATCCAGTTGGGTGTGTGAGACTCTTGCTCCGAAGCTTGGAACTTCTCTTTGTCCTCTCTCTCTTCTCCTATTTTGGAACAGTGTATTTATTTTTTGTCTTATAGTATCAGTATAGGGAGGCTGTACACTGGGCCAGTAATTCTCCCTGTCCCTCTTTTATAACATAACTGCTTTGTGTCAAGCTATGAGAAGGTTAAGCATAGGTTAACCAATAACCTACTGTCTTACATTGGTGTTCAGCAGTGTGAAGTCCCACTCAATGATTTGTGTAAAACTCAAAATCCCAAATAATATTCTGACATCAGATTTACCAATGTTTGTATTCTCCTCAATCAGCTATTTTTTTCCAAATGTAATTCCTGCTTACCATTTGGTGCACCTGTGACTGTTATGTGCAATGATGGAGTTGAATCTCGACAGGATAGAAAGCTGCAGTGTGCCAAAGCTGCAGAATTTGTGCAGGGAGAGAGAGCTTATGCTGGTCAAGGGCTCTCCAAAGCTTGACTATGAGATAGCCTCCTGAGCCTAGGGGGAGGTCCACAGGATGCAAGCTGCAATACAAGAGCAGGATGATGATGATGAGGAAGAAGAGGATGAAGCTGAAGGAGAGTAAGAAAGGGAGGATGATTTGGCAATGACTCCAGAGGAGAGAGAAGGGTCCTCAAGAGTGGGGTCATCTGTTGGACCCAATGTTAAGAACATTTATTGAAAACGCTCCTGCATCTTTCTTATTGCCATTGTGTGTATGAGAGACATTGCTAAAGAGAGCAAAGGGTAATCTAGAGTCCATGTGTAAGGTTGCCACAAACCACTTTTACTGAGTTTTGGTGAGATACTGCTTCTGAGCCTGGAGGGTTGGGCCGACAGTTGCGACTTGTTCTAGGAGTGACTCAGCTGCCAACAAACAGAAGTACTGTTACCCTTAAACCAGCGGTCTCACTAAGGACCGAGAGTCCAACTATGACATGGCGTCATCAATTGTGGTGTTTTGGTATGGATATCCTGAGTATCTCTGTCTCACATACAGTAGGTACCTTAATTACCATTATACGGAGATGTCCGTGCATTAGTGGTAATCTTCCTCAGCTGAATAGGGAGCACTACCCGGGCTGTAGGTTGTTCAAGCTTGAACTTTGAAAAGGATTTCCTCCCATCTGGTGTTCCCTCTCTGTACCCATTATTCAACATGGCTCATGCTGTAGACATTCCAGAAAATGGCAGACACGCATTAACACAACATCTAGAAGCCCATGGCTTAGCAGGTCAGGGCAGGGATGTCACATTTATAGTGGAAATTTATTTTAGGCCATTTCTGCCCTCCCTGGGGGCAGATCGGCCTATTGTTATTAGAAACCTCTAGGCGCCAGGGCAATTTTTTTACTTTTTATTTTTTTTTGTTTGTTTGTTTTTTCAGAGATGGGGAGCGACCCATTAGGCAAGGGTCGCTCCCCTGGGGGGCAGATTGTGTTTAGACCATTTCTGCCCCCCTTGGGGCAGATTGGCCGATTTTAGGTCAATCTGCCCCTAAGGGGGCAGAAACCACTATTCACCGGGTTTTTATTTTCTGGCGCCAATGTCATGCAGGGGGAGTGACCCCGTAGGCAAGGGTCGCTCCCGGGGGGGGTTGGGGGGGGATTTATTTTAGGCCATTTCTGCCCCCCCTGGGGGCAGAAACCTCTTGGCACCAGGGCAATTTTTTTTGTGTGTTTTCTTTTTGTTTGTTTGTTTTTTCAGAGATGGGGAGCGACCCATTAGGCAAGGGTCGCTCCCCTGGCGGGCAAATTGTATTTAGACCATTTCTGCCCCCCTTGGGGGCAGATTGGCCGATTTTAAGTCAATCTGCCCCTAAGGGGGCAGAAACCACTAGGCACCAGGGTTTTTTTTTTTGCCGCCAATGTCACGCAGGGGGAGCGACCCCGTAGGCAAGGGTCGCTCCCGGGCAGGGGTTTGGGGGGTGGGGGACAAATTTATTTTAGGCCATTTCTGCCCCCCCTGGGGCCGGCTGAGCTAGAGGCCAAAATCCACAGGTAGGCACTGTTTTCTATGAAAAAATTTGATGTGTCCACGTTGTGTTTTGGGCCATTTCCTGTCGCGGGCGCTAGGCCTACCCACACAAGTGAGGTATCATTTTTATTGGGAGACTTGGGAGAACGCTGGGTGGAAGGAAATTTGTGGCTCCTCTCAGATTCCAGAACTTTCTGTCACCGAAATATGAGGAAAACATGTATTTTTTGCCACATTTTGAGGTTTGCAAAGGACTCTGGGTAACAGAACCTGGTCAGAGTCCCACAAGTGACCCCATCTTGGATTCCCCTGGGTTTCTAGTTTTCAAAAATGCGCTGGTTTGCTAGGTGACCCCAGGTGCCGGCTGAGCTAGAGGCCAAAATCTACAGGTAGGCACTTTGCAAAAAACACCTTGGTTTTCTTTCAAAAAATGTGATGTGTCCACGTTGCGTTTTGGGGCATTTCCTGTCGCGGGCTCTAGGCCTACCCACACAAGTGAGGTATCATTTTTATCGGGAGACTTGGGGGAATGCTGGGTGGAAGGAAATTTGTGGCTCCTCTCTGATTCCAGAACTTTCAGTCACCAAAATGTGAGGAAAATGTGTTTTTTTAGCCAAATTTTGAGGTTTGCAAAGGATTCTGAGTAACAGAACCTGGTCAGAGCCCCACAAGTCATCCCATCTTGGATTCCCCTAGGTCTCTAGTTTTAAAAAATGCACAGGTTTGGTAGGTTTCCCTAGGTGCCGGCTGAGCTAGAGGCCAAAATCTACAGGTAGGCACTTTGCCAAAAACACCTCTGTTTTCTTTCAAAAAATTTGATGTGTCCACGTTGCATTTTGGGGCATTTCGTGTCGCGGGCGCTACGCCTACCCACACAAGTGAGGTATCATTTTTACCGGGAGACTTGGGGGAACGCTGGGTGGAAGGACATTTGGGGCTCCTCGCTGATTCCAGAACTTTCTGTCACCAAAATGTGAGGAAAACGTGATTTTTTAGCCAAATTTTGAGGTTTGCAAAGGATTCTGGGTAACAGAACCTGGTCAGGGCCCCACAAGTCACCCCATCTTCGATTTCCCTAGGTCTCTAGTTTTAAAAAATGCACAAGTTTGGTAGGTTTCCCTAGGTGCCGGCTGAGCTAGAGGCCAAAATCTACAGGTAGGCACTTTGCAAAAAACACCTCTGTTTTCTTTCAAAAAATGTGATGTGTCCACGTTGCGTTTTGGGGCATTTCCTGTCACGGGCGCTAGGCCTACCCACACAAGTGAGGTATCATTGTTATCGGGAGACTTGGGGGAACGCTGGGTGGAAGGAAATTTGTTTCTCCTCTCTGATTCCAGAACTTTCTGTCACCAAAATGTGAGGAAAATGTGTTTTTTTAGCCAAAGTTTGAGGTTTGCAAAGGATTCTGGGTAACAGAACCTGGTCAGAGCCCCACATGTCACCCCATCTTGGATTCCCCTAGGTCTCTAGTTTTTAAAAATGCACAGTGTTGGTAGGTTTTCCTAGGTGCCGCCTGAGCTAGAGGCCAAAATCTACAGGTAGGCACTTTGCAAAAAACACCTCTGTTTTCTTTAAAAAAATGTGATGTGTCCACGTTGTGTTTTGGGGCATTTCCTGTCGCGGGCGCTAGGCCTACCCACACAAGTGAGGTATCATTTTTATCGGGAGACTTGGGGAAACATAGATTAGAAAAAAAACAAGTGTTATTGCCCCTTGTCTTTCCTACATTTTTTCCTTCCAAATATAAGAGTGTGTGTAAAAAAGACATCTATTTGAGAAATGCCCTGTAATTCACATGCTAGTATGGTCACCCCGGAGTTCAGAAATGTGCAAATAACCACTGCTCCTCAACACCTTATCTTGTGCCCTTTTTGGAAATACAAAGGTTTTCTTGATAGCTATTTTTCACTCTTTATATTTCAGCAAATGAATTGCTGTATACCCGGTATAGAGTGAAAACGCACTGCAGGGTGCAGCTCATTTATTGGCTCTGGGTACCTAGGGTTCTTGATGAACCTACAAGCCCTATATATCCCCACAACCAAAGTAGTCCAGCAGACGTAACGGTATATTGCTTTCGAAAATCTGACATTGCAGGAAAAAGTTACAGAGTAAAACGTAGAGAAAAAGTGATGTTTTTTTCACCTCAATTTCAATATTTTTCTTTTTCAGTTGTTATTTTCTGTAGGAAACCCTTGTAGGATCTACACAAATGACCCCTTGCAGAATTTAAAATGTTGTCTACTTTTCAGAAATGTTTAGGTTTCTGGGATCCAGCATTGGTTTCACGCCCATTTCTGTCACTGACTGGAAGGAGGCTGAATGCACAATTTTTTTTAAAAATGAGGTATGTCCCAGTAAAATGCCAAATTTGTGTTGAAAAATTGAGTTTTCTGATTCAAGTCTGCCTGTTCCTGAAAGCTGGGAAGGTGGTGATTTTAGCACCGCAAACCCTTTGTTGATGCCATTTTCAGGGAAAAAAACACAAGCCTTCTTCTGCAGCCACTTTTCCCCTATTTTTTTTTTTAAAACGACATTTTCACTGTATTTTGGCTAATTTCTTGGCCTCCTTCGAAGGAACCAACAGAGTCTACCTCTAGAATCTCTAGGATGTTGGAAAAAAGGACCCAAATTTGGCTTGGCTAGCTTATGTGGACAAAAAGTTATGAGGGCCTAAGCGCAAACTGCCCCAAATAGCCAAAAAAAGGCTCGGCACAGGAGGGGGAAAAGGCCTGGCAGCGAAGGGGTTAATAAAATACATGAGATTAGGTATGTAATGACGGACCAATGTGGCGTATGTTTGCCACATACATAAAACATCCTGTCCTACAGGCTATGCAAGCAGCCAATATACGGACATGTTACAATGCGCTAATAGCATTATACAGATGACTCATTCAGTTAGTGATGTAAACTTTGAAAACTACCCCGGCGCGGCACCAGCTGGACCCCAAATGCCCATTACTGGGATTAACCCACAAACAGTAACCATCAACATCAGAATATTGCCTTCTTTTGCTGAACCCGTTTCTGTTGGTGTTAGTACTTTGTGAACTTTTTCCCTGCTAGCCCATAGCAAAGTGCTTGTGCTCTCTCCAACTTTTTAAACACTGTTCACCCTGCCCTTTGGGACTTTAGAGCCTAGCTTAGAGGTGACTCAAAAGTATTAAAAGGCAAGGTTTATGCCTGGCAAAAAGCTTCCTTTGTCAGGTTAAAATGGAAGTTTAAAACTGTGCAACAGACTGCAGCCCTGTGTACATGAAGTACACTTTACTAGGCACTTTCAAGTAAATTAAGTGTGCCAATTAGGTGTAGGCCTATTTTGCCGCATTTGAAAGAGAGCCCAAACACTTTATCACTGGTTAGCAGGAAAAAAGTGCACAGTCCTAATGCGAACAAAATTAAGTTCAGCAGCAAAAACAAAAATGTAAGTTAGACTCTGTAAAAATTACCAGGTCCAACACCCATTATCATGGGCGTCTACATACATTTTTTTCAAGTGGGGTATCCCGGACTGTTTTTGGCAGGGGTCGCTGCCCTACTAGTGCAGGCAGTGTAACACTACAGCGGCCCTAGTGTTACGCTGCACTGTATGCCTGCACACCTGGCTGGCTGTACCTAAATCCAGGGGGCAAGCACCTGACCTCCCTACTGCCCTGCGGATGCCCATGCCATCATCCTCAATAAGTTGTGAGACATATTTTAGCCCCCTTATGTTCTCTAAAAGAGTTTTCACACTTGGATTGAATTTTGCATTTTATCTAATGGCTGCTGTGAGAAGTTGGTCAGTTTTATAGTTCAAATTGCTGGGTAGCTCGTGAATAAAATTGTCAAGAGTGTGATTAGTTTTTGGGTTAGGAGATACGAGCGTAGTACTGTCATGAAAGGAATATACATGGTTTTGGCCCATTTGAAACTAAATTCTGCAGGAACTCCCCCATCCGCTGTAGCCATTTGCCAGTGAAGAACAACTGGACTGTCTCATAGATAGAAATGTGAGAATAAAGATCTTACTTAAATATTCGCAGGAAAACACTTGAATGTGTGATTACTTTCAATGACCAAAAGAAACCTCCCAGCAGAATGTAATCGCAGCTTCCTAATCTGATTCCTTTTTTAAAAATATTTTCTCTATTAAGATTTTCAAAAGCAGTACCACCGTGAATACAATAGGCATAGGCAGATGAAATCAGAAGGTATGATGAGAGTTCACATCAACTTGAGCAAAGAAGGTCACTTTTCTACAACTCTTCCAGGGGCAATATGCCAAAACGTAAGTATTCCACACTTGTACTATATATCATACAGCGTGTCAATCTAATGAAAGCAAGACACACCTATACACAAATTATCCTTCAGTGTGGCATTTGGTCAAGTGGGAACAACAGAGCCTGATCAAACATATTCCATTAAGTGTGGTCATCATTCAATTTTTGTCTCTTTAGTAGATTAACCCTTATAAACAGCTTCTGCCTCCGCCCACCACTACCAAATATTTAGCCAGTTGTAACACTTAACACTTCATCATACTAACTGCAAAATGATGCTATGCAAGAACAAAGTTTTCGAGTAGTGATGATAACCGATTCAGCATGATTTTGAGGTCAGTGCAGGATGAAGATAGGAACAACGTTTTAACCTGTTGCACCCCCAGAGTTCAGTAATCTTAGGAAAATGCCATATCAAGAGAAAACTCTTTCCACAGGACATCCATATGTGTACAGTTGTTGTTCCTAGCAGAATTGAGCTTGTGTAGAATTACTCAAGTCATACTGGGGTAATGCAAAGTATGAAATACGGCCAGCTGAAAACTTGAGTTAGAGGCCATTTTCATGTGTATTTATGTCATGCTGAATTTCTTTTCAGAAGCTTCAGGGGCACCTTCGGGTCCCTTTTAGATACAATAGTGCATTTTGCACTAAGAACTAAGAACCTAGCGCTAAGTGCTGGGTTATGGTCTTTGCATTATGCAAAATATTTTCGCTATAATTCCACATAATTACACTTCAACATGTTAAGCCCACCCCTACTTATAGATTTAACGGTTCCAAATGTTTGAATGTATCCATGTTATTTTAACAAAGATGGCACAGAATGCCACTTTAATACACCTTAGGCAAGGACACAGCAACTTGGGAGGCCCTTTATGGAGCTGTCTAGTGCCCCACACATGCTCACGCTCAAGTTATCAGGACACCTTATTTCCTGCAGCAATCAGTGCATTATGGAATTATTAATTCCAGTTCAGCACAATTAAACAAAAAAGACTAAACCACACAAAAACAATCATTGATAAAAGCAAAAGCCAGAACTGGACAGTTGCATCCCAGTGAGATAGCACCATCTGGTATTTACAGTTATCTGATCAAAAAAAGAAAAAAAAATCATTATGAAATCACCAATACAGTTTAATTGACAGGGTTCATTCCAATCCCATGATGGAATGAAGACAGGCTATGGGCCTGATTTAAAGTACTGGGTGCCGAGGAAACTCCGTTTGGATGGCAGAGAACAATATCCCTGCCATCCTGAGGGAACTCCGCCCATCAAATTTAGAGTTGTCCTCCGCGTTTCTGGCCATAGCTCTACATTGGCAGGAACTGCTGTCAAGGCAGTTCCTATCTAGGCAGGAAAGGTTTGACTTTTATTTTTCAAAAACAAACTTCCAAAGTAGGAGTTTGTTTTTGAAAATAAAAACGAATTGCCCCACATGCTAGAGGTTTTGTCCACCAGGGTTTTGGGGTCATTGTTTGTTTGGCTTGTCTCTGGACTGGACCTATAATTAATTGAACTGAATGTCATTGTAATATGAATGAATATTCCCAATGAATCAGAGAAAGACATATTGACATAAAAACACAGAAGAAATTAAACTTACAGATATATTTTATACATTGATTTAATTACAAATAGTGTAAAAAATAAGAAACTGAATAAACTGAGATATTTTGTATGTCCATGCTTGTGACCTACAAATCAATAATTTCACAGTTCCACTTTTAAACTCATTCTGCAGACAGGAGATGTGTATTCATTGTTGAAATTTCAGAACTGATTTGGTGTGCTGTGCTTTTTTTTCAAATGTAATTTTCTGGCTGGCTGTAACTCTGAGAGTCTTTTTCTCAGATGATGGCTCACAAACGAGTAGCAATAGGGCAGCTCCAATCACAAGTATTTGAAAGCCACAATGAATCATTAGATCACATCACCTTGCTGTCATGTGTCTTCCTGGACAGTCATCAGGCACAGCCAACAGAGCAACCCTGTTTAGAAACCTTGACACATTTATTAAATGAAACCTCTGACCTACCCCTTACTAATAACAACTACCACATGTCATTACTCAGAAAGAAGAAATAGGCAGCTCTTTGAAAACATCTGTGGATAGACATTTAGCCATCCTCCCTCAGTCCAATGTCTGAATCCTTGCTCTCCAGTCACAAGGATGTAGTCAGCACCTGTCTAGGAAAGCTGTATCTATTCTCCATCAAGTCATACAAAATGCATCACCCTGGTCCATGCACTCAGACTTTCACCCCACACTGAGTTTTACTTCTGTACACTTGCTACATATGCACCACACATACATGCACTTGGAATGCCAACTGAAAGGTCTCAGAGTCACACCAACTACTCTACCGGTCTTGACAAATGCTGCCTCTCTACTGCTCTTCCAAACACCTCTGCCACATATGTAGCACCATAACCCTTTATCAAGCCTGATCATAGACACCTCATCTGGTGCTGAAGCTATCAACGCTGGCATTGGTTCCCAGTGCTATCACAGTGGTCAATCATAACCCTTTGTTGCCCAGAATCACTCTTTGGACCATCTGAGATGACCTATCTAGAGTCTTACTCAAATGATCTTCTGAACACCTGAGCTTTCTTATGATCCTTAGCTCACCTTTGTGGATTGTCATAGCCTTTTGACCCCCCCCCCTTTGTTAACCTTTCTCCCTTGTTGCTTACTTCCACCATCAAACCCTTTCTGAAAGTCTTTACACCACATTTACACATCACACTCCTTTTCACCCACCTACCACTAGACCCCTCTGCCATGTTTCATTCCTTCTGCCTTCATATCCACTCTCAGGCTATTTTACCCGCATCAGAGAGTGCCTGAAATCACTCAGCAGTCAAAATTTAACACTTCAGGGTCTTTATTTACTTTGCCTGCTCTGACCTCTCAACAAATACTTCAAATTTCTATATTTGGGCAAAATAAGTAGTGGGTATTACTTGGGGGTTGACAGCATAAGCAGAATAAGTAGGAATCATTTACAAAAGAGCTATCATAATATGTGTTGTACAGAGTCACATTGGTGCCCTACTGCTTCTGGTCCTCTCCTCCAGTATGTTCTAAGTCTTCTATTGTATTTCCTCCTCTTGGTCCTGTTACAAGCCCTGTCCTGTTACAAGTCCTACTCATTGTGCACCTGGTCCAACTGGTTCTGATCACCATGCTACTGACATAAAGCCCCTAAAGTCCAACTCCATCTTATAACTACATCTTAGTTATTGTAATTCCCAATCTTCCATGATTTATGCAGGAATCATTATCATGTCTGAGATTTGATGCAGATGTCTTCTGAGCTTATCTTTCTAGGAACTGTGAAAGTGTCAAGTCATTCGACTTAATTTTGGAGAGCCACAAGTGAGAAAGAACTCCACTGCATGGCAGTTGGCAGAATTTTTCAGAAAATCTGTGCTCCAATCGTAGTGCAGAGTGGGCAAAACTCCACGAACAGAGTTTATCACCCAACCCCCAATAGGCAGCCTTTTCTGTCAACAAGCTATGCAGTGTACATCTTACCCCTAAGAAACTCTTGACTGTAAGTTGCTCTGCCTTCCATTCTCTCCTAATGTAGCACATAGAAGTAAATGTCAAGGTGTTAGGTTAGAAATTTGCATTTTATTCTTATTTTTTAATTGTTTTGCTGCTTTTATAATATTCTCTGCAGTTGTTTTAGACATTGTGAGAAACAGGTTGCACATGTATTATTAAATGCTTTTACTTAACAGTTTTCATTCTTCTTAGTGCGGTGTGTGTGTGTGTGTGTGTGTGTGTGTGCATGTGTATGTGTGTGTGTGTGATATTGTGACAAATGAAATAGGGTTTGCTACTGTTACCACAATGCCCCTGATTCCTTCAAAGGTATCGTTAGTACCCAAAAGCAATATCTCTTTTTCATTACTACATTTAGTAGTGTTCTATGGAGCTACAATAATCTCCCTTTTACATTCATCGCAGGTGCATTGAACAAAGTTCACTCGTGTCACGCGTGGGTGTGAAAGCAAACCTTGTAGAACTAGTACAATGTTGTAAGTTGCACAACAGTACTGGTTTGCTGACTCTGGTACTCCTGGTTTTAGTTTTTCCTGACCCTCGTTGCCCTGGCCCTGCACCTAGGCATACCTTATATTAGCCCTTCCTGATCATGGTTTTACTGATCCACACCCTGATTCTGCTGGTCTGTTGGATCCTTCTCCATGTAACTCTGTTGTCCTGATTTCCCAGATATGGCATTATTAGTCTTTTTAGTTTGGGTCTTCCCAATTCTTCTTGCCCTTATCACTGTATTTGTGGTCCACCTGGTACTGATTTCACTTATGCCTTAGTCCTTCTTATTAGGTCCTCTTGGGTTTGGCCTACTCATTTCATCCTGGTCCGGTCTCATTGGCCCTTGTGGTTCACTAACTCCCACCCATCTGGTTGTAATGACTTTAGGCCACCTGCCCCTGCCTTGGCTCTCCTCCTCCAACTTTTTATGATATTCTTGAGCTTGATGTACTCATTTTGATTCTAGTGTAGTCTCATTGTCCCTTGTGGCTCTAGTGTCCTGGTCTCCTTGATCTAGCCTGATCTGTTACACAGGTTCCTGGTCTTCCTGTGCCACTTTGGATTTCTGGCCCTGGTCCACTTGGTTTTGACCCCTCTGGTCCCCCTTGCCTTCTGATTCTGTTTATTCTGATTCTTCTAGTCCACTTAATCCTCCCTCATCTGGACCCTGCTCCAGTTCCTGGTCCTGCTGGTCCCTTTGGTCTTCCTGAAGACTTGTGTCCCTCTTAGCCCTTGTCTTCCTGGTGTGGCTCAACCTGGTCCTCCTAGCCCAGTAACTTGTCCTTACAGTCTTTCTAACACTGCACATAATGGTCTGGGCTATCTTGGCCCTGGTTCTCTTTGCCTGGGTCTTTCTGAGACTTGTTATTTTGTTCCTGGTTCTCCTGTACATCCAGGGCCTGTCCTCTTAGACTTCCTGGCTCTGGCAGTTCTGATCCTACTGCTCTTCTTCACCCTAGTCATTCCATCATGTTCCGAGTCTTTCTGCTCCATGTTGTACTTTGAGTCCCGGTCCTATGGTCATGGTCCCTCTGGCTGTCCTTGGTCTGCTCCTGATTTTTCTTGTAGTTAATCCTTCTAATCCTCCATTCTCTGGTCCCAGTCACAATAGCAATATTGACATCATCGTCCTTGCTTATTCTGGACCCCTGGTCCTATTGGCCATTATCCTCCAGTTCCCAATTTTCCTAGTGTATTTGGACCGGTCCTGATATCCCTGCTCTTTGTCATTATTCTTCTAAATCAACAGATCGTATTCTTTCTTGCTTTCTGAATCCTGGGCCTTACCATCTTGTTCGTCAGCTTCCTGGCCATCCTGTCCCACACCCTACAGTCTGTATCTCCAGGGTGTGTTCATTCCAGTTCTGATGCCCCTGATTCTGAGCTTCCTCTTGCTTCACACCCTGGTCCTCCTGGTCCTACTTCTCAAGGTACTAATGTTCTTTGTCCTGGTTCTCCTACACTTTTGTTTCATATTTGAACCATTCCTTCTGGCCCTAGTTGCCTGTGACCCTGGACCCATCTACCTGGTACCCCTGCCCATGGTGATGCTATTCTTGTTTTTCATAGACCTTGTCTTTCTCAAGATTATGTGCCCATAGGCCTTGATCATCTTGGTGTGGGTCCTAGTTTTCATGAAACTGTTGCACCAGCCACCTTAATCTATGGTTCCTTGGTCCTGGTCATCCTGGGCCTTCTTGACATAGTGTGCTTGTTATCATAATCCTTGTGTTGGGGCCATCATATCCCTTCTTGGCTCCCACAGTCCTGTCCCATCTGGCTCTGTTCTTTTCTGGATATTTTGTCCCTGGTCAACTTGTCCTGGTTCTCCTCACCCTGAATATCCTAGCCTTGGTACTGCAGGACTTGGTCTATCTGGCCTCTTGTGTCCCAGCCGTATAAGCTTTTGCTCTCCTGGATTGGTTGTCCTGGTTCTCCTGGGTCTGTCTCTTGTCCTTTTAGCACCACTGGTACTGCAGCCATAGATCCAGGACTTCTTGAACCTGGATCTCATTGTTCTGGTCACCTCAGCTGAGTCATTTTGTTCCTGGCCCTACTGGCCAACACTGCAGGGTCTTCTTGCTCTTCCAGATTCAGCTTGGCCTTTCTACATCTGATCGTCCTCATCCTGGTCCTAATACCTGTAATGATTGCCCATTGGTATTCCAAGCTCTGGTCCCTTGTGCGTGTTCTTAGCCTTATTTCCAATACTCCTGATCATGATCTTTTAAAATCTTTCACACCTCCTTGCTCTGGTCTTCTGGGTGCCCCTGGTTCTGGTCCCCTTGGTCTTGCTAGTCCCTGTCCTGCACATCATCATCTACTGGTACTACTGCCCATTGCCCTGCCGGTCCAAACCTTTATATTTCTCATCAATCTGATCCTGATCTTCCTGGCCCTAGTCTCCCTGCTCCATGCACCAGGGGCTCTGTAATAACTTGCCCTGGTCTACCACAGATCAGCATATCATTTCCTAGTTCAGGTGTTCTTGATCTCTGTTTCATTGTAGCCTTAGAACTTCCAGGTCCTGTAATTTCTGGTTTGTCTGGCTATCATTTCTATATACGCATGCACATAATCCTTTGGATTTTGGGATTCCTGTTTCACAGGCTGCCAATCCTTGACCTTTTTATCCTAATTGTCATCCATCAATCCTCCTGGTTCTTCTCCCCAGATTCCTCTAGTCCCTCATTGTTCTTAAATCCTGTTCTCCTGGTTCTCCTGTTGTAGGTTGTCCTAGATTTAGTTCCTCTATTCCTTTGTTTGGTCCGTACATATATTGAGTCATCTGGTGCTGGTCCCTCTGGCCTTGGTATCCCTAGCCCTCTTAGTCCACCGGTACTCCTGCCCCACCCTTCTCTGACTAGTCTTCCTGGTCTCCTTGTTTGCTTGTTCCATCTTGGTCTTGTTCATACGACCCTTTTAGCCTCTATCATGCTTCTCATAGTGGTGTTACTCCTGGATTTTGTATTCTTTATCCCTCTGCTACTGGTTCTCCTAGATGACATGTTGATGTTACCCTGGGTCATGCAGTCCTTGTCACTCTGGTTCAGGATCCTCCTGAGTCAGACCTTCATTGACCTATTGATTTGGTTCCACTTTAAATCCTTCCTAGTTATTCTCATCTAAGATTTCCAGGTTCTGCTAGCCCTAGTCCTTTCTGATCATGGTGTACCCGGTGATGGCCCATTCTATTTTGGCCCCTGAGTACTCCTTAATTTAAACTATGTGGTCTTTGCTCTCCTGTCTCTGGTCTTCTTTCCCATTGGTTTCCTACTGTTGGTCCTGTTTGGTCAGTCTATCTGGGTCTCCTACACCTGTCCCTGATTGGGCTTATCACTCTAGTCCTGGTTGTTGAGCCTAGCCCCTTCTATCCCTTCCTGGCCATTAGAGTCCATGGCATGGCCTTCTGTTCCTTCTAACTCTGGCCTTTCTATCCCTTTAGTCTGTTTTTGACTAGGTCCATTGGCCATGGTTACACATCCTCTTTGCCCTTCTGATGCTTCTAACCCGGGTTATGGTACCCATAGTACTGTTTTGCTTGTCCTGTTCCTCATCATCTGTTTGTTATTTGACCCCTTTAACACTGGTAATATTGGTCCTCTTGTCCTGGTCCTGGTGGCTCCTGACATTATAGCCCTCCTTGTGGTCCACCTACTACCTCTTATTTTCCTACTTGTAATCATTCTCTCCCTGCTGGTCCTTCTCCCTCCTTCCCCAGTCAACCTCTAAAATGACTTTAGTCAGGTAAAGGCTCCAAGCCTATCACTCAGTTTTTTTTGGGCTTCTGGATTTATTTTACTAAGACAGCATTGAGAAGGACAGAAATGAGGGCTTAGCAAAGAAAGGACCTTGCCTCTTAAAATACTACGTATCGTGTTACACTGTACAGGAGACTAAAATGTCTGTGTGGCTAAAGGAGCAACTCAAGACATTTAACCAATACTAGTTGTGCCTGAATCCCAGTGTGCTAGGAGAATAGCATCAACAAATGTTGTTTGTTCACAGGCAAGTGACTACACCCTTCCTGTGAATTACCCAGGTGCCTTACTTACTCTCTTCCTTTTTCACTATCCAATTCCACAGTATTCCTATTCCTGTTTTTCACTCAACCACTTGCAAATGTCCCAAAGTGCTGTATCCCCACTACCAATTGCCTACTGTAGATGCCCTTCACTCTGGGGCACAGATAACACCTTTCTCTTTGCATTCCCTGTTTTCTGCTGCTTGTCAACCTCTGCTGTGTTCCCAAGTGTGAAAACACACCCCTCCTTAAAACGAAGACTGCAGCTAGCACAAAGCCTTCCATAAAGAGCACACAAATAGCCGAGCCATCAACAATCATCGAAAGGGGGACCATGTACTTTAAAATAAAAATGTATTCCAATGGGAAAGAAAATAATTTTGCAGCATTCTTTAAATCTATACTCATTTTTCTTTGTAGACAGCAAAATACCCCTAAATTGCAGCACAAAGGGAGTCATTCTGACCCTGGCGGTCATTGACCGCCAGGGCCAACGACCACGGAAGCACCGCCAACAGGCTGGCGGTGCTTCCTGGCCAATTCTGACCGCGGCGGTAAAGCCGCGGTCAGAAAAGGGAAACCGGCGGTTTCCCGCCGGTTTTCCCCTGGCCAAAGGAATCCTCCATGGCGGCGCTGCAAGCAGCGCCGCCATGAGGATTCCGACCCCTCTTCCTGGCGGGAACGGGTGTCGTGGGGCCCCTGGGGGCCCCTGCACTGCCCATGCCACTGGCATGGGCAGTGCAGGGGCCCCCTAACAGGGCCCCAGCAAGATTTTCAATGTCTGCTTGGCAGACACTGAAAATTGCGACGGGTGCCACTGCACCCGTCGCAACGCAGCAAATACGCCGGCTCCATTCGGAGCCGGCTTCATCTTTGCTGGGGCTTTCCCGCTGGGCCGGCGGGCGATCTTTTGCAGATCGCCCGCCGGCCCAGCGAGAAAGTCGGAATGCCCCCCGCGGTCATCTGACCGCGGGTGGTGTTTGGGCGGTTTCTGCCCGGCGGGCGCCGCCCGCCGCCCGCCGGGGTCGGAATGACCCCCAAAGTGTCTGTATACAATATCCTGAGGCTCCTAAAACAGAACATTGATGGCTACATTTCTTATTTGAATGTTGAAATAACATAAGTACTTTTATTCACAATCGATTTGAAGTTTTTTTTCATCCCTGTAAATCAGTTAGTTGAATTCATGCACTTAACATTGTGCAAACTATTGTACATTTGATTATGCACTTGCTCTCAAATGCTTCACACACACTGCATGCCAATTGCAAGATGACCACCACCCTACCATTACCTAAATTCCCTTTTGTCTTCATGGATAGATGAATAAAGACCTCCTTCACACTATGTACAGGGCCTTCAGCCCTAACATGTCTGCTATGTTAGCCTGAGGCCAAAGGAGAGAGTATCTACTATTTTGCAGACTGCTGGACAAACAGCAGAAATGATGTACTAATTGGCTGGTGGCCAGGTTATTAGGCACTTCCAAAACATATAACACTTGCAAAGCCAATAACTTACATGGCTGAGACCTATTTGATTTTCCAATGCCTGTTAAAAATGTAACTTAGAATATATTTTACTGAATGTGCTTTTAAGACCCTTACCAGGCACTGCACTAAATTCACAATTGACATGGAGAGAGTTATTATTTTATCCATGTGCCCAAGCTGACTGGGAAACTTTCTTATAGTTACTTAGCACAGATGATTGCAGACCATGTGTCAGGTAAAACTGAACTAACTTTGGTAAAATATTTCTTCTGTTTTGTATTGTTATTACAGGCTGCTTTTGAAAGAAAATTATAGGCAAAATTACTTTAGAATTAAACGTACTTCAAAAGTCTTGAACTAACACTTTTACATATGTCACCCCTATGGTCCTCCCTAGGTGCCCCATGGGTAGGGTGCCTTGTAGCTATAATCAGGGACAGTATACAATACGTTTCACATGGCCTGATGAGGGAAAAACTGACACTTTAGTTTTTCTCCATTGTAGTACATCAGTCCCATAGGCTATTATGTGAATAATTTATTACATTTCAAATAACAATAGGAGTGGGCTAAAAATATAATTCAGTGACTTAAAATGATTGAGTAAATCTAACAACTTGCCACAGTTAGATCTATTATAACTAGCACTTCTCTGATTGGCCAGCCTCTGCCAGAATAAGCCAGAATAAGCCAAGCTGTCTTAATGAGGCGTGAAGTGGCCTGTATTGAGGCAAAGGAACATCTGTTGGGTATAGATATGCAAGCTCCAGAGCTAAAGGCAGCAAGAGAGGTGGGTAGCCAAACTGGTCTTTAATGAAGGGAATGACAGGACACAGGCTCACCCCCACTTCCCGCAACCCCAGTCCAATGCGAGCCCCAGTAATTAGGTTAGCAGAGAGACTAGAAGGGGAGCATTGGTGAAATGTAGCCACACCAGTGGGACAGCTTAGCCAGATCTAAAACCTCCACAACACAAGAATATGCCACACTTTGGAGGAAGTTGTCATAATTCTGGGTGACATCCTGCACTGCATTGGTCAGTGGTGCCCCTCTGCTTGTTGTACAGGAACACTGGATAAATATGGCACAGCTGCCCAGCAACTCAGATCCCTGCCTAAAACCACAAGGAGAATAAGGACTGCCCTGCTAGAACCCTCGCCTGCACCCCAAAGGATAAGACTCACAAGGACTGCACCTGCTGCACACTCTGGGATTCACAAGAGGACTTTGCCCGGCTTCTAAAGGATTCCGGAGTATAATCCCTCATCAGCAACAGGTAGAAAAGTGCTGGAAGGGCTACCAGTAACATCAACAACAAGGGCCATTCCACCTGACAAGTTTCTCCTGGATTTTACTACGACTGACCAGGTTCACTGTGGTAGTTGTAGTCCCAGACCCCGAGACGGAAACCCGAGCTTCTGAACCCTTGGCTGGTGCCGTGGACCACTTTTCTGCATCAAGGAACACTTCTGGAAGTAAGTGTAAATGTGTCATATTGCAGGCAGCTGGTTCTCTTGACTTTGTTCTGGTCCAGCAAGACTTTTTTCAAGCCATTGAGCACTATGTGCTTCTAAGCCCTAGTTTTACTTTTAAACTTTAAAAATTAATTTCTCTGGTGCCCTACATTTGTTTTTTGTCGTTTTGGTGTCATTTTACTCATAAAAATATCTCCTATTTTTATTGATTGGTGTTACATTTCTAAGTGTCCTGTGTCTTACTTATTTAATGTATTTGTGGTTTTAAATGCTCCACACACCTGCCTCCTAAGCAAGTCTGCCTGCTCATTGCCAGCTACCATGGGTTGAGCAAGGGATTCATTTATTGAAACCTTATATTGTGATTGGGACCTTATTACTGGTGGAGGGTGCCTACCAACCCATACTAAGAAACCACCTTCCAACTTCCACTATTAGAATATTGAAAAACTGAGGTGTGATGTTCTATGGTAAAATATCTTTTAAAGTGCACGTGGCTCTGAGTCCACCTCAAAATTCAAAAGAAAATCCAACTCTTCTTTCTAGATAAGATGTTCTGAACCTCCAAGCAGCAGCAATAATCGATCATGCCTATCTACAATTGGAGGAGGATGCATCAACCAGCCTTTTACCCAAACTTCCCCGCTACTACTCTACTGCTGGTTCTTCATAGACTTAGGTTCCAGTGCACAAGCATGCCTCGCCTAAAAGCCTTTGAATCTTTGTATCTGCTTTAAAGTGCCTCATAATAAAGGTCCTAACTTTATTCTAAAATATTATCTTGGTTAACGCCACCTATAAACTTGCTTTCTTCAGGGGCATTCCTATTAAAGGTGCCAAGGATTAGCAAGCCTTCACCAGATGGAGGGCTGTCACTTTTCTGGTGGTGACAGCTGTCATGAGCCATGAGTGAACCATTCTCCTGTACATCCATGTTCCTGATGTACATACATTCGGGAGATAAGGGGCATTAATATATAAATGCAATGTTAAATCAAAACCAGTTGGTTAGGGCTTTCACCCAATTAATTAATTAATCCAAATTAAAACTTGAATTTCACCGCTTTCCAGTTTACTAAAGTGAATAGTGCCCCACTGGCTCCACACCATGAAAACATCTCATCACCCAATGTGGACAAAATGAAATTACAATAAAACATTTAAACACGCTAAGTACACCAATACATGCTTGATTCTGAAATTTGCACCTGATTTTGAGCAAAAGGTCAATCAAACTAGTTTGTCTTCAACTGGAAGGGAAAAAGAAATAGCTTTTTCGCCATGATGCAAATTGAACAGGCCATCCAAAATTAGAAATGTATGCTTTGAGAAAATATTATTTTTTCAATTGAAAGGAGGTGAAGACAGGGGTTCTTATTAAATCAATTACATCTGCATCATAGCTGGATAATATTTTGAGCACAGTAGTTATTAAGGTGCTGATAAAGTTCCCCATACCTCTGACAACTTCCACGTAGTAGCTCAAGGTGGGAGCTTGTTGGAAAGCCCTCATTAAGACATTGGCGGTAATGATCGCCTACCGCCGCAGCGTCAGCCATCAAAACACCATCACCGTGGCTACCTACTGTCTACCATATTGTGACCGTAGCCAGAATTCTGCCAGAAGGCTGGTGGAATTCTGGCTACGGTCATGGCGGCGGACGGCGGTTAGGTGGCGCGTCTGCCAGCTGCAGTACCAAGCCAGAAGACCGCCACAGACCGTTCTGCTGGCAGACGCTGCTGCTGACAGCAACACCACGTCCTCTCTCCTGCTGAGGAACCCTCTGCAAGCAGGTAAGTCGGGTGCTCCGACAGGGGAGTGGGGTGGGGGTGTTGTGTGTGTGTGTGAGTGTGTGTGTGTATGTGATTGTGTGTATGCATGTGGGTGTGCGGTGTTTGGAATGCGTGTGTGCATGAATGGTTGTGAGTGTGCATGTATGTTTTGTGGTGTGAATGTCAGTGTGTGTTGATGTGTGTATGCATGCGTAGTTAAATGTGGGTATGAGTGTGTGTATGCGTGTGTATTTTGGGGGTTTGGAAGGGGAGTGGGAGGGTGAGGGAGGACTCTGCGGAGGGGGGGTGGAGTAGACCCATATCAGTGTCAGTGAAGGAATTCCCTGGCACTGATAGTGCCTCCCACCATGGTTTTTGTGGCGTTAAGATTGCCATGAAAACCATGGCAGTAGGCAGGGTCATTATCCCGTGGGTAGGACAGTGATGGCCACCTGGCTGGAGACTGAGGCAGCTTTTTACCGCCCTGGCAGACGGAGTGGTACATTGGCAGTTTGGCATATTTTTGGGAAAGGTACCGGCAGCCTGTTGGCAGTACCTTTCTCCAAAATACCGACGTTCGCCAGGGTCATAATGAGGACCTGAGTGATTTGTCCAAAACTACAAGATGCTGTCCAATGCCAGAATAAAACCCAGATCCTCACTTACAAAATTGGTAGCTTTAGCCCTAAGGCCCTATCCTCCTCATGTGTTGAAAAGAGGTGAAGCAAATAACTACTGTCTCTACACTATCATCAAGCTCTTTGTTTTCCCTCTTCTGGGTATCTGCACTCTTCTAAGTTAGTGCTTCAGTTGAAGCCATCCAACTTTCAGAAGATGCAGGCTGACCCTACAGGCCAAAACCTTTATTCCAGCTTTATCATTGGTGCAGCAATTCTCTGTGGCTTTCATACAAAGAGCTACAGTGTGTAATTAATGTATGCGCTCACCTCACCACCTCTCCTTGATCTGCATCAGGCCATGTGTACTTTTTCCAGAAGTTGGCCATCAAAAGATTGGCAAAGATAAATAAACTGCATTACCACCAAGGTAGTTGCCAGAATAGCAGTCACCTCCAAGCCTGCAGCATGCATTTCACTTTTACCTTACTGATGTTGCTCTGACATATTGCTAATGCACTGATAAACAAGCTCTGAACTATTGCATTTATTAATTCCTGGCTGAGCATTGTAATTTTATGTCAAGACCGGAGGTTCTATTATGCGTTCTAATCTTGCATTTATTTCTATAGCAGGAGTCAAGAATGTTATACTACAACTTCAAAGAGGCTCAGCAACATGGTAGCCAATAGGAAAAAACGCAACTATCAGCATAACCAATAGTAACCCAACTGTATGTATAAGGTCCTGCTTGACTGCAAACAGCAGTCTTTTCTTGCTGCTCGTAGTCAAGATAAGTACTATTCTGTGTTGTGATACATTATTCATATATAGATGTAATATTAATCATTATGTATGCATTTTAGTATTACTTAATTAGTAATGTATTTGTACAGCTTTATGGAGCGTCTCACGCTCTTCGTTTCCTCTTCCTTCCACTGCGGGCTTGTTGAGCATTCACCTTAATTTTCTCATACGCCATTTTGGTTGGCTATGCAGTATTGCTCTTTCATTCAGCCTTCATTATTACATTTTGCTGCTTCAGACCAATAGTTGCCTGCTCTGCTTGGTATCTTCACGGGAGAGCCCCGCATATTTCCAGCCTTTCTTCCCTCCAGTCATCTTTGGAGACACATCAGAGCATTGGCTCCTGTGAGGCTCCTTTTTGTCACTGGGGGTGCAGCCTATTTTCTTGTCTTGCCTTAATTTAAACTGAATATTGTCTGCAAGTACACGCCCAGGGGGTGTGTTTATTTGCTATTTTCACTCCCTTTCAAGTTACCTCAAAATATTAACCTTTTCTCCACATTTCTTTGTGTTTTCATTATGCAACATGGAAATTGACAGCTCCTTTTTATTAAACAAAGTGAATGTCAATGAGGAAGCATTGAAAAAAAAAATTGAATGACTTCATTCATTCATGTGTTGAGCAGTTGTTGCTTCCATGGAAAAAATGTCAGAAAATATAGAAACTTTTGTGTAAAGCATGATTTCAAAGACTTTTCTGACCCATTTTGCAGGGGAAAACAGGAAATGTAAAACATTATCATTACATTCTAATAAGAAACAAGTCATGACATCTAATGTTTATTCGGCATGTTTATTTAGTGAGGTTCCTTCACACCAGAGCAAGGACAACGTTGCTCCCAGGCCTCCTACGAAGGAGGGGAATTTTTTTAGCTCATGCAACGTGTAAGTCCAAAAAAAATAACATTCAAGATGCTTCCCCACAAATAATTATTTCAAATATTTTAGACACTGATGACAACATGGGAGATGCAGATAATGATGCTGTCATATTGGGATTTGATGATTCTTTCTACTCTCCTCCTTAAAAAAAATCAAAGGTTAATCACTATGGGGGTCATTCCGACCCCGGCGGGCGGAGACCGCCAGAAGACCGCACCCCGGTCAAATGACCGCGGCGGTCATTCTGACTTTCCCGCTGGGTGGGCGGGCGACTGCCAAAAGGCCGCCCGCCCGCCCAGCGGGAAAGCCCCAGCAACGATGAAGCCGGCTCCGAATGGAGCCGGCGGAGTTGCTGGTGTGCGACGGGTGCAGTGGCACCCGTCGCGATTTTCAGTGTCTGCTTTGCAGACACTGAAAATCAGAATGGGGCCCTGTTAGGGGGGCCCTGCAGTGCCCATGCCAGTGGCAGTGGCATGGGCACTGCAGGGGCCCCCAGGGGCCCCACGACACCCGTTCCCGCCAGCCTCTTCCTGGCGGTGTAAACTGCCAGGAACAGGCTGGTGGGAAGGGGGTCGGAATCCCCGGGGCGGCGCTGCTTGCAGCGCCGCTGTGGAGGATTCCCTGGGGAAGGGGAAAACCGGCGGGAAACCGCCGGTTCCCCTTTTCTGACCGCGGCTTTACCGCCGCGGTCAGAATTGCCCCAGAAGCACTGCCAGCCTGTTGGCAGTGCTTCCTCCGTCCCCGGCCCTGCCGGTTCATGACCGCCAGGGTCGGAATGAGGCCCTATGTATCCCAGACTGTTTTTGACGCTGATGGGACTCTGATGTTTTATCCCACCCTTATCTGATATCCAAATTCTACAGAATGGTTTCCAGCTTCCCATGTAGGGGACTATGGTCCTCATCACGACTTCTGCGGTCTTTTCCAAAGAATACCGAAACTACCAGTGCTGGTGGTCTGAAGACCGCCCTATTATGACTGATCTCTGACTTCTGGCCAAAATCAGGTAGAATTCCAAGACCAGTCATGCAGGCGGTCGGAGGTGCAGCAGCGGTACCGCCACACCAAAAAAAGACTGCACACCGTATTGCAACCTGTAAAATGGTGTGGGGGTGTCCAGATGGTGAGGCTTTGCTGGCGGTAAAAGTGCCAGGACCGCTCCCCTCCTGGACGACCTCCTCAATGTCTGAGGTAAGTGGATCATCCGACAGGGGAGGGTGTGTGTGTGTGTGTGAGTGTCTGCGTATGTGAGTCCGTGTGTGAATGTTGTGAATATGGTGGGAGGGGGGTGTTTGTGGGTGCATGTCTGGGTCTGTGTGTTATTGTTTGTGGAAGGGGTGAGTGCATAAGTGAGTCTGTGCAGGTTTGAGCGATTGAGTGCATGAGTGCGATTGAGTAGATGGAAGGGGTGAGTGTGTGTATGCATGTGCATGTGCATATAAATGGATGGGGATAGGGGTGAGTGTTTATGAGAGTCGATGGGGGAGGTTGTGTGTGTTTGTGTGAGTGGACTGGGGGATGGTGGTGCATGTTTGTGTGAGTGGACGGGGAGGGTGATGTGTGTTTGTGTGAGTGGATGGGGAGAGCAGATGAGTGCATGTGTGCAGTGCAGGGGGAGGGGGTGTGAATGTATTTATGCACTGGTGGTGTGAATGTATGTATGTGCTGGGGTGGTGGGGGATGGGATGTGAATGTATGTATGCACTTGGGAGGGGGGAATGAATGCTTGCATGAGTGCAGTGATTGTGTATGTATGTTAGTGTGAATGGGGCTATATGACGCAAGTGCCTGGAGTGTGTTTGGGAGTATGTGATTGCATGTGTGCAGGTATGTGGACATGTGTGCGAGTGTGTCCTGGCAAGAGGAATGCTCATTCCTCTCACCAGGGTGCAAGACCACCAACTTTTCCTGGCGGTGCGACCGGCAGAAAATGCTGATGGTCTCCCGCATCGTGATACCACTAGCGGTATCACACCATTTACTGTGTTGGAGTTGCTCACCCCCAGCCCAGTGGAACGTGATAATGTGGTGGGACGGGTGGAGGCTCAGTAGTTTGACTTCGGCCAAACTGCCAAACTCCTAATTTTGTTTTATTCACTGGCGGCCCGACGGCGGTGACACCACCACCACGGCCCTGGCAGTCTTCGGTCAGGGTTGTAATGACGGCCAATATCTCCTCAAGACTTCATCAACCTTTAGACAATCAAACTAGGAGCAAAATAAGATGTGAATGTCCCACACCGTCTTTTTCTGTAATATTACTTCCACCTCCTCTATTGACCAGTCTTTACTTACCTTCTTTTCAAAAATGTGTTAAGGACCCTGATAAGGGTGTTGACAAGGCCTGGTCTTCTTGTCAAGATCATCTGCTGGACATAGTAGGCCCCCTTGCACGCATGTTCGATATGCCAGAATCAGCTACATTTGACAACACAGACATTGACCGACAAAGCCATTCTTTGTGGATTCAGAGAGCCTTCTGTTTCCTCGGCAACGCCAACTCCACAATAATTCATGAGAGGAAAAAAATTCACTTGTTAAAGTTGTACCAAAGACTGGCTAATCTGGCTACTCGCGATCCAGGCACCAAAGCTGATGGTCCGCTTTTTGGAGACTCCTTTATAAAAGACCTCAAGAGATACATTACTATTTTCTTTTCAATTGACAAAGCCCAACCATTTTAAAAAAAAAGTTTTTTCATGGCAGGTTTTTGCACAGGCTGACAGAGGCAGGAGCTGCTTTACCTGCCAGGCCTATTGTAATCAGGGATTCAGAAACTCCTTCGTCACTTCTTACTCCTTTTAAGACTACAAGCCACAATTCTACCCTCAAAGAGGCAGAGGTTTCTGAGGTCACAGACAAAAGAATTCCAGGAATATTAATCAACAAGGTGAATCCTCCTTCTGGCCATTCTCCAGTGGGAGCTTTCTTCAGTAATGTCTCAAAAAAATGGCAAACAATAGCTGCAGATCCTGCAGGTTTAAACACAATTCAAGGCTGTTGTATAGAGGTTATACTCCACCTTTCCAAAATGTTTTTCCTCCTCCTCCACAAGATTTGAAGTGCCTGTTTCTGAAGAAGGGATTGGATTTCTAAAGAGATTAGATTTTCTATGTCTGATGACATCTAATGAATCCCTTCTTCAAAAACAGGCACTTCAGATCTCTTCTCCAGATCTCTTAGGGTTTTTCGGTTCTCTGTTTTTAGTACAGAAGAAGAACAAAAAGATGCGTCCAGCGATCAATCTTTGACTTTTTAGTCAATTTGATTATATCAACACTTCAAAATGGAGACTATAATTCAGCTCAGAGACTCTTTATGTCAACACGACTGGATGGTAAGACTAGACCTATAGGATGCTTTTCCTAACAATTCCCATTCATCCTTCAAACAAACAATGTATTCAGTTCCAGTGGCAGGGACATACATATCAATTTTCCTCCCTTTTTTTCAGTCTTTCTTCATATCCATGATGTATCACAAAGGTGATGAAGCTGATAGTGACTTATCTCAGATCCGTTGGCATCAGAATGATAATTTACAACATCATACTTTCAGATTCTTCAGTCCCATCTTCTTCTTTCTTGTTCTCCTTTCAGAGCTGGGTTTCCATGTCAACACAGAAAAGTCAATTATAGTTCCCACTCACCAGCTTCAATTTCTAGGTTTTCTAGTAAACTCCTCAAGAACTACTTTATATCCTCCTCAAGCAAATGTAAACTCAATCAAAACTGAGATCCTTCATTTCCTTCACAATTCACAAATTTCTCTCAGATCTCTAGCAAGTGTAGAAGTCCTTCTGTCCTCTTCTATTTAGGTGATCTACCTGGATCCTCTTCATTATCGGTCCTTTTACACCCCAAAATCACCATCTACGCAAAGGTTTATTTGCTTATTCTGACTCTGACCTATTCAACATCAATCCAGACTCCAGTGGTGGATAGACTGTTTAGATGCATGGAACGGCAAGACTATCTTTGCATCAGTCCCTGATCTTACATTAGCATCAGATGCAAGTTGGACAGGCACCTGTTGTGGTACAAACTTGACTGGGGAAACATGGTCTCTCAGGGAGTCCTAATTGCATTTCAACTGTTTAGAGATGCTTGCCGGCTCTTTTGAAATCAAAAACATGGCAAAAGTCAAAGTTCAATGCTCCATCTTCGTTGTATGAACATCTCTGCAGTCCATTATATAAATCATCTGGGCGGCACCAAATCCAAGCTTCTAGCAGAACTGGCAAAAATCTTTTGGGAGTTCTGTATTTTCAGCAACATTTCAGTCAGAGCAGAATATCTTTTGAGCAACATCAATTCCCTTGCAGACTCGCATGCCCGTCATCTATGAAACTTCATCGATTGGAAACTTCATCCCTCCATCTTCCATTCTCTTTCTGAAAACTGGGGCCTTTTCAACATAGATTGATTTCACTCCTCGACCCAAATCCCACCTCCTTCGGTTACTCGGTTACTGTCTGGATACTCTAGCCTTAGCTTTAGATGTGCTTTTACAGGGCTGGTTGAATTTTACTAATTATGCCTTACAACCTTCTTCTAGATCTTCTTGGCTATCCTAATAACCTGAATCTCAACAATCCCCTTACTCTCTCTGCTTGGAAATAGCAGGTCTTCCCAGCCATCCCTTTTCCTTTCAATGCAAGCTTCAAAATTCATTAGCAAAGCCTTGGATCCAGGAACATATAAAGCTTATGAGTCAGCTTGGTCTTTATGGTCTATCTGGTGTCTAGGAAAACATCTCAATTCCTTTTCAGCCAGTTTAACCTATATTGTTAACCTTCTGGCTGTGGAAGATTTTGTTTGTTTTTATGCTTGATTTCTATTACACGTTTTAGTATTTTACCCTTATTTTCCTAATCATCCCAAACTTTGTGTTGGACAATGCCTCAAAGTGTATGAAGAACAGAATTATGATCTCAGAATGTCATCTCAATCCCAACTACATATTTATTTTTGTAAACCCCACCTTCCTGTATCTTCTTTCAATCTTGCTCACTGACTCAGATGCGTCATGTCCTTAGCAGGTACTGATACCTCTGTTTTTGTTGCTCATTCCTCTAGGGATGCCATGGCCTCTAAAGTATTTTGGGCAGGCTCCAGGCTTGAAGACATTCTGAGTTCAGCTGACCTGCTTAACGACAAAGGGCCTGATTTATACTTTTTTAGCGCCGCATTTAAATCATTTTTGATGCAAAAATGGCACAAACTTACAAAATATAATTGAATTTTGTAAGTTTGCACCGCTTTTGCATCAAAAAGTGACGCAAATGCACCGCTAAAAAAGTATAAATCAGGCCCAAAGTGTTTTAGATGTTTTATTGCATACCCGTTTACACTGCAGCTTCTGTAGTAATTGATATGCTTTAAAAAGCATAATAGGAGCTTCTGGTCTTGACATAAAAAGTAGAATTTCCTAATAATTTATGATGGAATTTCTTAACTTTATTAAAGACACAGAAAAATGTGTTTTCCCACCTCAACAGTTGGTAGTTGATGCTTTTCTTTCCCTCCCTAACTGGAACTCTAGTTATTCCTTCTACTTCCAGTGAAAGACTTCATGGAACATTCAACAACTTCTTCTGCCGTATCCTCTTTGACTTCCACAGGAAGAATTGCCCTAGTATCCTCAGATCCTACACAGATATGCCTTTCATGAACTTTGGCCAGGAACTATTTACTCTTTTATAGTTGTTTCCATTTTACCTCTGTTTTCTGGTTCTTTTTTACATCTTGCACAAGAAAAGAGGGCTGTTTGTAGACAAGCAGGACCTTATACATACAGCTGAGTTACTATTGGTTATGTCGATCATTGCATTTTTCCCATTGGCTACCATGTTGGTGAGCTCCTTGTGAGTTGTAGTTTACCAGTTTTGACTGCTGCTATATAAATAAAAGCCGGATTAGAAAGAACAATACTGCCCTCTGTGTCTTTAATAAAACTAGAACTTCTGTCAAAATTTATTAGGAAAATCTACAATAAAACCACTGATTTGTGATGACCCAGTGTTTCTGGAGTACATCAGTGAGCAGAAAATAACAGATACATAGCACATGCATAGAGAGAGCTAACTGAAATAATAATATCCATTATGTTTTAAAGTTGTGTTATACAAAGAGCAACTTTGCTAAATGGAATGTTCATTCCCTGTGTCAACTAGAGTAGACATTCCTGGAAGGCGTTTGTTCTATCTCAGTAGAGTGTTTCACATCACCCTATATAAATATTGAATCAGCAATATCGACAACGAATGTAACAACGTCAAGGTAAGTTTATTGAGGTAAGTATTTGTTTGTGTGTGTTTGCTCCCATGTATATATAGGCACGTAGATGTAGTTGGGGTAAAGTTAAGTATCTCTCTACTTACTTACGTCAACCTTTTCTATACAGTGGTAGTTGATATCCTGAATTTTATATTTCTATAGGTCCATGTGAGGGTCACTTTGACTAAATTAATACAGGCGTAAGACATATGTCAAGTTCAAATAGGAGGTTACTTATCGCATTGTTTTCCTTGCTTATGTTTTGTTCTCTTTGACCGAGAAACGTGCTAATGTGCAACAAAGATTCCGGATTTTGTTGCAATTAGAAACATTTTATCCACTCAAAGACACCAAAGTCGAGTAGGCTGCTTTAGAAGTGCCTTGTGGAAGCCGAGATTGTTTCTGTGAGGTAGTTAGCAAGCTTTTTGGCACTTCTGAAACTATTTTTTTCAAGGTTACCTATTTTATTTTTTTAGTCCAACTTTTTTCTACAGTGAATCGACTTTGTGTCTAGTTAAAGTGGTTATACGATTCATGTTTGTACAGCTAAATAGTTTTTAAAGATTTAGTATACTGAGTCTGAATCTGCTTTTATTTCCCACTGCTTTGTTTTATTAGAAATACGTACATGTATAATTTCTAACTTAAATGACAATAATTGACTGCACCATGATATGTCTGTATGACATATTTGTACAAAACACAGTTTCAAAAGTAGTTCTAAAGGGCTGCAGAAATTACCAACCTCATCTATTACTGCTTGCTCAGCCATTATAAAAGCAAAAAGAGTCAGAAGGCGAATGAAATATTCATATACAATTCAAAATGCTGTGAAAAATGCCACAAAAAATATGCCTTACAGACTATAATGTCCAAGTGCAACGTGTGGTAAAACCGTGTAATATGGTTGTCAGCCTCATAATTTAAAAGCTAAATTAACACATCAACAATCAAGCAGACTATGGCCCTCATTATGACATTGGTGATACAAACCAAATATCGCCATGGTGACTGCCGCCAACATACTGCCACAGAGGCGAACATCTGTCCACCAGATTATGACACATACACACAAAACCGACAGAAAACAGCCACAACCACAAATTCACCAGACCCACTGAATGTGATAAACTGATGGAACTACCACCCATACCGTTACGCCACCAAAACAATGCCCACCAAACAATGACCTACGAATCACACACCGGACATTCAATGACGGTAAACCATTGGCAGTGAACACTGCAGCGGCGAATATGGCCACTCAAAAACTAAACAAGACAACATTGGCCAGAACAAAAAACCCACACCTGCCAAAAATACACACACCCCACACACCCACCAACAGCACTATAAAACACACACCCACATCACCCACAAACCTCTGCAAACAAGACGAGACAGCTCCACTTTGTGAGGACAATCCAAGAGAGAACTGCACACACATCACAACTACCAATTCAGATGACAAGCACCACACACCCCACCACATCACACATCACCCCTGCACAACCTACACACACCACACATCTACTATGTCCCCATAATGGCACCCCTGTTTCACTGATGAGGAGTTGCGGGTCATGGTAGAGGAAATAGTCATGGGAAGAGCCACAGGTACAGTAGATATCCATTGCCAGGAAGAGGAAGCTATGGCAGAAGATCGTGGACAGGGTGAATACCGTGGGACAGCATCCATGACCAAGGGACAACATAAGGAAGAGGTGGAATGACCTTTGGGGGACGATGTGTTTCATAGCACAAGGCACCAGCTCGCAATCAAGAGGACTGGTGGTGGATACCCACCACCTCCCCCACAGCTGAAAGCGTGGGAGGAGCAAGTCTTGGCAATCCTGCATCCTGAGGGACTCACTGGAGTTGCCGGAGGACTGGACACTGGTGATCGACATTTACTACCTATCAGCCCCCATACGTGCATGCCATCTCGACCCCGACCATGACTCCCATCACCCTACTCCATCCCACACAGTGCACTATCACAATCAACAAACCTGAATGCCATACCCACTGCATGCACATCCCTTCCAGCCCTGCATGTACATTCACCACCAATGCATGCACAGCATGGAGAATTAACAATCCTACAATCCATCACCATACACAAACAAAGGTGGCAGGGCAACAGCAATAATATAGGGAAATCTAGGGATTCAGAACATGTCACAGACATATAGCATAATATACCACTTACATCCCCACAGGTTCCCCAACCAATGTCATCGACGTGGAGGTGCCATGGCTATCCAGTCCCCCACCAGATGATGCCCCAGTGATGACAGCAACTCTGGAGTACTGGATCTGGATGAACTCCCTGGCCCATCATGTACCACTGGTCAGTCAGCTACCCCAGCCCACACTCAGTCCACCACAGAGCCTCTGTATCCAACACCACAGCAGCCACCCAGCATCCCCGGACCTCTGTCCCAGGCCACGTCATTCAGTAGTGTGCCCACCTGTACAGGGACCCTAATCCACACCTCACAGGCAAGACAATGAGGGTTCATGGGTCAGTTGCAGTGGGCACACCGTTCAGGAGACACAGGCTCAGGCGGCCACGGACGGTCGGAGGACAGGCCCAGGGAACCGACTGTCTAGGAGGCACTCACTAATGTCCTTGGGGGCATATCAACAATCCCAGGACAAGATGAGTCAGGTGATAAACATCATTCAGGAGAACCAGTGGTTGCAGGGGGAACATCACCAGGAGATCAAGCACGAATTGTAGGCTCTGAATACCACCATGGTCTCCCTTGCAGGGGCGCGGGGTGATACAGCCAACATCATGAGGGACTACATAGCACACCAGTGAGCCCCTTCCACTACCCAGTGTACATCTGCTGCAGCTAATGGACAGGAGCCACTGCCACGGGACGCACAGGCCACAGCACCCCTCCCCCCGCAGAAGATGAACCACCCACAAACGGTCCCTGCGACCCGGACAGACACCTCCTGAATGTTCCCCTTGAGTTCCACTGTGTCACCTTGTCCACTTTGAACTGCCATTGCTCCCCTTCTGCTGACCCCTTGTACACTGGACCTGTGCTACAAACAGACTGGCCCACTACACTGGATTATTCCCAACCATCACCCCACTCTATTGCACTTCCCATTGTATTCCAATTTTTAATAAATACCCTTGGGCACAACTTGAGTAATAGTGTTTTATCTACAGTTAATGTACAATGTATAGAACTGTATTGAACTGCATGATCCTGTGTAAATGTCCAGTAACATGTTGACGCATCCTACAAATTTGCCTCAGCAGTCTGTACACATCACAGCAGTACACTATCGTAGCAACAGCGACATCTGCAATAAGGGAAGGTATAGGTGACAGTCAGGTGGGATGCAAAGGTAATGACTTTCATTATGCTACTGTCACACAGCACAACACTAAAACGTAGAAATGTTTAGTTCAACAGTCTTAACTGAGTGCCATTGGAAGTACTGCAGGATCATATGTCACCTGTTGTCCACATCCTCCTCCTCTTCCTCCTCTTCACTGGCCTCAGTGTCCACTGCTCACACAGGTGCATTGTCACTCCCCTCCTCCTGCAAATAGGGCACGTGCCGTCTGAGGGCCAAATTGTGCAACATGCAGCACACAACAACAATTCTGCAGACCTTCTGAGGGGAGTAACTTGTCAGATGAAGGCACCTGAACCTAGCCTCCAGGAGATCGAAGGTCCTCTGGAAAATCCTCTTGGTACGCCCATGAGCATCATTGTACCTATTCTCAGCTCCTGTTGTCAGATTCCTAACAGGTGTCAGGAGCCAGGACAGGTTTGGGTAGCAGGAATCACCTACAAGAAGTAAGGGACACACATTAGCCCTGCACAATGACATGGGCTAAGAATCCTGAAGGCATACACTGACATACATTGGGAGGGAACTCATGCTCACCTATTAGCATTACTGTGGGCCACTGTAGTTGTGCTATTAGCTGTGGGACACTGCTATTCCTCAGGACAAAGGCATCATGCACCAACCCAGGATACTTGGCAGTGACGTGGGAGATATACTGGTCAGCAAGGCACACCATCTGGACATTGTGTAAGTGGAAACTCTTTTGATTCCTGTACACTTGTTCATTGGCCCTGGGGGGGACTAAGGCAATATGGGTCACATCAGTGGCCCCAATTACATGTGGTATATGTTTCATTGCACAGAATTCAGCCTTTACAGCAGGTAAGTCATCTAGCTGGGGAAATGAGTTGTAGCTGCACATGTGTTTGAGCAAGGTTGCCAAAACCCTTGCAATCACAATAGAGAACTTTGGCTGTGATTTTCCTGCAGCCAACCCCTCTGTAACCTGGAAAGAGCCAGTTGCCAGGAAATGGAGCACCTAGAGTACTTGCACAAGAAGGGGTATTACTGTGTTGCTACGGATAGCAGGTAGCAGATCAGGCTCTAATTGTGCGCACAGCTCTGTGACTGTGGCCCTGTCCAGACGATAGGTGAGCATGATGTGCCTGTCGTCCAGTGTAGCTAAGTCCACAAGGGGTCTGTACACTGGTGCTTGCCTCCTCCTCCTCCTGTTCCTCTGCAGTGGTTGGTACCTAAGGGACCCAAAAGTAAGAATGGAGTGACTAGAGGAACCATGAACACTCTACAGCAGTGTACACAGAGCATGCTTGTATGTTGGACACTGGAATTGTATAGTTGAGAATATTCAAATACAATGACGCACTTATCAATCTGTACATGTGTACCAGCATTAGAAAATGGCACCCGCCTTTCCTGTATTCAGACACAGGTGTAAGTGATCTAGCTCTGCTGGCGTTCGCGTCATGGCAGAAGGCGGTCTGCACCGCCGTGCAGTTCCTTATTGGCTAACCTAGCCCTCTATGGAGCAAGGAACCAGTGATGATCAACGCCGGCGGTGACGGTGTTCACCGCCGCGGACGTGACCGCTATTTTGTTTCTTCTACATCACTTGATTCCTTACTTTCCCCAGGATGACATCTCCATTGCGTGTGCTGCTGTGACCTGTGTCTGGAACCTGCCATGGCCCCAGCCTTCATGTCGGAGGAGTTGGAGAGGCTGGTGGATGGGGTCCTACCCTCTATGGGCAGTTGTACGGGGCTCCAGACCAACAGGTGAGTACACCATGGGTACATTGCATGCGACATGGCTGCATGGAGATTTGTGTGTGTGCTGGCAGTGTGTCAAGTGGGAGAGTTATGGCTGATGGCAGTGCTAATGAAGCGGTACGGGTCATGTGTGTGCCTGATGAGGGGAGAATGCATTTTGTAGGCCATATGTCTGACAGGCTGGATTGTCTGGTTAATACTGTCCCACTTTTTGTTTTACCTCAGCTGGTCTGTGCCCATCAGAAGAAGGGGTTGTGGCATGCCATTGCCAAGGATGTGCTGACCCTGGGGGTCTATAGAAGATGGAGCACCCACTGCAAGAAACAGTGAGAGGACCTGAGATGCTGGGCCTGGAAGAGCGCGGAGGCCTGGCTGGGGACAGCCTCCCAACGAGGGAGGGGTGCCCGTCAGAACCTGTTCCCCGTGATGGCCCACATACTGGCAGTGGCCTACCTGGATGGGCACTTGAGGGCATCACAGCAGCCACAAGGTGGTAAGTACAGTGTGTTTGACACCCGTCTTTGTTGCCTGGGATAGGATTTGGGTACAGGGTACTAGTCAGCGGATGTCCCAATATGCCAGTTTAGACATTGCTCTGTGGTACATCGTAGGTCAATATGGTGAAATGCATGTTTTTGATAGCTAGGTAGGCGATTTCCCATGGCAGACAGGGCTAAGCTGGTCCCAGTTGGTGTGTAGCTGGCAGTGTTTGGCTCCTACCTGCTGACGTACTAGCCAATGTGCTGCTGGTACAGTTATTGACCCTGTGGTCCCTTTCTTTTTCCTTTTGTCATCCTGCCCATGTGTGCATTAGAATCATCTGGTGAAGGAGCAAGGGCACCAGCGAGTGAGGGAGTTGCAGGCCGCGGGGCCCAGGAGGCAGAGTCCACCGATGCCGAGGGGACCAGTTGGACAGAGGGTGAGGGGAGCACCAGGACGAGGACAGGAGGTGATACCACTTACTCTGATTCCTCCTTTGATGGTAGCTCCCTGGTGGTGTTGGACCCTCTGGGACCACCCCACCTACAGGTTCTACCACCATACCAGCACCGCCATCCCAGTAGTCCCCCACCAAGTTGCCCGTGCCCACTCACCCAGGAGGGTGGGCATCTCCATCGCCCCAGGCACCTCAGGCCCTTCCCCAGTCAGCCCTGATGCCCTCAGTGAGGAGGCTACTGACCTCCTGAGATCCATCTCAGTAGGGTATTCAACAATTGTGAATGCCATCCAAGGGCTGGCATTCCAGAGGCAGCAAAGCAATGCCTTCCTGGAGGGCATGCACAGTGGATTGGTGGCCCTACAGAGATCGTTTCAGGCTCTGGCTTCTTCACTGACAGCAGCCAGTGTTCCTGTTTCATCCGCCCCCACCTCCAACTACCACTTCCCAGTCTGAGTCTCCTCAACCCCAACCCATCCCATGCACACATTCTGACAAGCAGGTACCCAAAACAAAACACAAGACTCACACAGACAAACACAGGCAGCACACTTCAGTCCACAAGCACTTGCACAGCCAACACACAGATGCACACACAACATCATCCACTGACTCCACTGTCTCCCAATCCTCTTCCTCCCTCACAGTCACATCCTCACTCACACCTGCATGCACTGCACCAATAGTCCCTGAACCTGCCACCTGCACTACCTTGCCCACAGTGATCACAACAGCATACCCGCAGTCATGCACTCTACAAACTACATGCGCAGTCACCACCACCACCATCACCACCTCCACCTCATGCAGCACACCCACCTCACTTGCAGACACCACCACAACATCCATCCACACGTCCTGTTTGTCCTCCCCCATCCTGTCTGACCCCCCTTCACAGACACACAAACGCTTGCAGTCAGACCCCCAACAGGCATCCACCTCACACACACACACACACTGTCCATGCACCTGAACCCAAGTCCAGCACATCTCCTCCTCCTACAACCACTCCCTCTACCTCTACTCCCTTCCCTCCTCCCACACCCCACCCCATTGGCCCTAAGAAGCGTTTCCTTGCCCGCCTTCACCTCTTGCTTTCCCCTCCCCCTCCTGACCATAAGAGGAAGCTCCCACCCCACAGGCATGGGGTAACCTGACCGCCAAGGTCATAATGACCACCTATATATGTTTAATTTGTAATGGGGATGCTTAGCAGCAGTTGAGGCATGGCACTATTTCTGGTTTAATTTCTTAACTCAGTTATCTCATTCTACATGATTAAGAAACAATATCAAAGAGTTGCTTGATAAATATATGGATTCAAGAATCAAATAAGATTACAATCCTTATGAAAGGCACAGAAGAACAAATCGTGTGAACAATCAATAACTTGTTACACGCAGCACTGTACCCATCTTCTGCTGCAGAGAGCATCTTAGTATGAAGTACTCATGTAAATAAATAGTAATGTGCATACCTACATAAGAACAATGTGGGCAAGTGAATCTTCAGAACTCATTACAAACTAATATCTAAAGGGAAAAAATGAGTCTGAACTATTCAGAACATCGGGACTGATTTAGAGAGGTAAGTCTATGGGGATGCAGGTACAGTGATCCATGTAGATAAATCCATACTTAGGCACATTTCAGTACATTAGGGTGTAGTATTACGTCAAACTGTAAAAGTTTGTGATCCGATCCTTATAAATGAGAAATGGGGAACTTTATAAATCAAACAACTAGTAACAAGATACATGTGTGCCAGTTTTTTATGCATGGATCAGAGCTATGTAGAAATACAAAGTGAAGCATGTATAAAACACAAAAGCTACCCCTCAGAAACTAGGGGAGCCAGATAAAAGACAAAGTAAAACAATACAACACCAAATATAAGGAATTCTTATAAGAAAATCTGAGTTAAAACAATTCATATAACACTAAAAAGTCCATGAATAGAAATATACATTTGTCCATCTTGTAACTATAGTATGAATTGTGTTATAAATATCTAAAGAAATCATCAAACAGTGGTGAATATTATACCTTCCTAAAATGTAACCTCAGGGCAATCAAGCTCATTAATGAATGAGATCAAAAGCTCTAAGTGGGACTGCTGGATTCTTTCAGAGCAGGGTTTTCCCGGAGATAAGATCATCGAAAAGCTAACATTCAGTCAATTTGTAGAAGAGCTTGGCCTGTTGGATTCTTCCCAGGCAAGATTTTTTCCTGGTGAACAATGGTGATCTTGGAGCCCTGGGTCTGGCGCATCTTTAGACCACTGGTACCACTCAGCTCCTGGTTGTCAGAAACTGATAGTTCATGTGCTATCTTAAAATAGAGAAAATTTTATCTGCACAAAAGATGTCAGTTATTAGCTGTAACGTTTCACAGATGGCCATGCTACCCCAGATCCTACATACGAGCCCAGTAAAATTGCTTGATCATCCTATTGCATGTTTTACATGTATGTGGATGGGATTTCAGCTAGTCTTTTGTCTTGCGAAGTCCCAATGTGCCAGTGAAGCAGATAATGGCAGAAAATGGCCCATCAAGTATGACATACTGTGACATCATCATAAGTTGCTTGATGGCAGCAAACCATGTGAAGTATTATGGTCAAGTTGCAGGGGTGGCCATGCAGTGGCACACTGATGTAGCTTATCTGGACACTGTAATGTAGATTTATGGTGCATATTCAAACTTCTGCATCAATATCTTAGTAATTGCATATGTTGAAGTACTGGTGCAAATGATTCAATAATCTGGATGACAAAACTCAACAAATGGCTAATGGCCCAAATTGCAGTTTTTACAATCAAACAAAAACGTGGCTTGTCTAGATGGCTCAATGGGACAAATACAGAAACCACATGAATCTGGAGGTAAGTGACAGTGAGGTTTCACCACTTATGTGTTTTATGGAAAGCATAATAATTTTTATGATTTTGGTCAGCCTGATTGCATTGGTCTCATATCTTGAGGATTACCCATTCCACTTAGTTGTCCTTAACACAAACCCCTCAGTCAGAGGACCAGCTATTGTCATTGCAGCGTATTACAGCCTTCTTCAATTTAGGAATGCAGAATTGGTTACGACTACAAGCTAGATGCTAATCCTTAAGGAGAATGTCTGCCGGTTGAAGCCCTGCACATGAAAAATATGTTCTTTATGTGGGTTTGTAGAATATTCTCAAGTTCCAAAAGAAATATCAGTTGTTGTCATATCATATGTGAAACTAGTTTGAGATTGGGACCAATTTAGGTGTTTGCTGTTGTCAAAATGCTAATTCTTCTTTGAAGAAGTTGTAATGAAATATTGATTGTTTTCAGATTTTCTGTAGAGTTACTGAGGCAGTAGTCATCAATCATAATGTCTCATTACTTACTGGCAATCTTCATTACTCTCGATCAAGTTGCCCTCGTCCCATTCCCATATCCATCTTGCAATGCAGAAATAAAGAACAAAGGAATGCTCCTTTATCCTGCCCCTTCTCCTCATGCTGGAGCCTACAAAAGCAGTACCTACCCAGCATTTCATCTGAATTGCTAAGATCTCCATATGAAGGTTGGTAATTTGGGAGGAGAGGAGGGGCATGACAAATGGGACAAAGACTAACGGACAAGAAGTAATGAAGATTACTGGTTAATAATGCAACATTACCCCCAGATCCCCATTGTCCACGTCCCCTTCATCACTAATGAGGAATAACCAAGCTGTGCCCTTCAACTTTCACATGGTAATGGAAAAATCAAAACAGGGAGACCCCTACAAGAATGTGGCACCTCGTAGTGATTCATTCAGAAAATCAGAGTAGGCATTTCAAGAGAAACAAGAATGTGAAACCCCCAGACCAAAGCTGCCCAACAAACCCCTGGAATGGAAACCCCTTTCAACTCTTCCCATGTAAAGAGCAACTCCCCAGGTGGTTTTATCTTGAATCCCAGCCAGAGGAAGAGTTCCAGACAAGTAAAAGGTTAACAAAATCACTCTACAGATAGACAGAAAAAGAAGCCATATCACTTTTAGTAGAAGCTCCAAAAGAGACAAATGAAAAAATGATCTTATGAAAAGATTTTGCTTATCCAGATAGATGAAAAGGGCTCTTTTAAAATCCTGTAAGCACTACTGCACTTACAAATCAGGGTATCCACCTGCACCCAAGGCTTGAAAAAATCACCATCTGATCACTATGAACCTGGGAAGCTACCTTGAAGAATCCAGATGGAGAACCCCCTCATCATCAGAAAAAGACAAAAGGGCTCCTTTCTAATAAGAGCCCTAAACTCTCAGGCCTACATAAACATAATTTTAAATTTTAAGAATTTAATATCCATAATCTCTAAAGGTTCAAAAGAATGGGAAATCCCACATTGGAAATAATGGTTTTACCAAAGGCCTGGACAGAGAGAAACTGTGAAACAACGGTGTCACTAAGGCTTCTGCATCAGCCAAATTACCTCAAGAAGACCTGAAAGCTTGAATACCCACCCACTGGCCATGCAAGGTAGAAACTGAGAGCCATTTTTCAAAACTTTCCCTCAAAAATTGCAGAACATCATTCAGATGTTATTCAAGAGAAGAAAGATATAGAGGTCCACACCAACTTTGTAAACTGTTTCAATTCTTCTTGTAAGATTTCAAGTGATATTTTTCAGGATTGCTAAATTGCTTCAGCTAAATGGTGTGGCAGACCTTTTTCACAATAAGACCCTCCTCTCAATTTCCCTTTCTGCAGTAACAACCTCCTCTAAATTTCCATATTGAGAGATGTGACCCCTGAAGAAATAGAAAGGGAGAGGTCTGAGAGGGGAAGGAGAAGAGGGAATAATCTACAGAACCTGGACCACTAAGTACTTGGGCCATGGAAACCATAAGCATCTGGGCCAAAATAGGACTACCACTACCATTACCCTGGGTTCGCCCAACAGTCCGTTCAACAGCCTGGGAATCAGAAGAACATTTGGGAAGTCATACAGCAGCTAATATGGTCAAGGCAGAGTCAAGGTATCCACTATCCAAGCACCATTCTGTGGTTTCCGGGAGCAAAATTTGAAAACCTGCACTCTGTGGAGAGAAACAAATGGGTCTAGAATAAACACATCAAAC
Source organism: Pleurodeles waltl (assembly GCF_031143425.1). Lineage (NCBI taxonomy): Eukaryota > Metazoa > Chordata > Amphibia > Caudata > Salamandridae > Pleurodeles > Pleurodeles waltl. The sequence continues at coordinate 224,932,051 of NC_090438.1, forward strand.
CTCTCGCACTGCTTCAGAAAATCTGCCCTGGTCAAAGACATTTTCTGGGAGGAGGAAAGGTACGGCTGAAGGAATATGCCACCCTATTGTACACTCCTCCGATATTGACCACCACTAGAGACTGCCAGTGATTCTCTACCCTCTGGAAAAGGAGGGTAGCTACTTCATCTAAGGAACTGGAACAGGTCCCTCCCTGATTCTTCAGATAAGCAACCGTTACTAAATTGTCTGATTTGACCATCAAGTTTCAACCTACAAGATGTTGCTAGGACCCCATTATTGCTCTTTAAACAGCCATTAGTTCCCCTCCAAATGGATGAACATCTGCTTCCTTGCAGAGTACATTTTGCCAGCAGCTATCAGTCCCCCAGAGTGGCACCACAAACAAAGGAGCTGACAACCATTGTGAGAACCTTCAGAGGCTCCTGCTGAAGAACTATGCCCCTATAAAGACTGTCTGGCAAAGTCCACCCTCCTAATTCACTGCCCACCTTTAAAGTCATCGGAACCATAAATTTAAAGTTCTTGACTTCAAGTCCCAAAATGAAAGCAGATAATACCACAAAGGGTGAAAATTAAAGAGTCCAGGGGACCATGAAAACTGCCGCTGCCATGTGCCCTAGGAAAATCAACCACTGACGCACAGAGAGGGAGCAGCAGCCCATTAGTCACAGGGACAGGGACCTCAAGACAGCCAGAGATGTACATGTGTCATTGGTGAGTAAAGGGATTAGGACAAGGGGGACCTTGGGGCAATGCCCATCTTTACAAGCCAACAACCAACACAACAGAAAAAGGGGTAACTTTCAATGCTGAAAATGGAAACTACATGGAAAGAATGATGATTTCCCACAGCAAGGTAGGAAACTCAAATTTGTTCAAACAAAGAGATTAAAAGAACATCATGCTCACAGTTTATGCCTATATGAAGATCGCAGTATTATGTATGTTGTTTCCAAAATGGGTTCTGCTCCCAGTACATGGACTCCTGACTATACACAAAAGAAAAACTTTCAAACAATTCATATCCAAGAGTAAATAACATTAAACCTCACTCAAGCGTGTTTCTTCACCAACCGTGTAGCAAAATATTTCTGTAGCTTTGAACTCTAATATGCTTGCACCTGCCTAAGTAATCTTACATCACAATATGGCAGGACCGCAAAAACTCACGGTATTGAGGTTATACTTTGAATGCACTCTATGACAGCTAGAATACTGTATAGTACCTCTTTACAGAAGTTGGAGAAGAAGTGTGAACACAAGAAAGATCAAGAAAATTAGCATAGCAGGTCTGCACAGCTTTGTAAAGTTCTAAAACGAAAGGTATTTTTGATGCTTGTAAGAGGTCCTGTGGTATCTCAACAACTGCATATAACAGCATGCAAATACTCTATTACCAATCACTTTCGGATTTCAGAGCTGGGCCATTCCTAACACTAATCAGAATTGTGACTTGCATGTGTAGAACGGGCTAACATATGCGGACAAAAGCAAAAATAAAAGAAGACAAAAATGATTTGAAAAAACAGCTAACTAGGGCAACTAGCTCAAAAATATGCTGGTGCAAGTAACCAAGCTACAAAGGAAACAAGAAACCACTTCTCCTTATGGGACAACAGACAGTAGTAGTTCATCAAGACAAAGTGCTCACCATACTCCTGTGTCAGGTGACAGCAGCATCAGGACAGTGTAGAACACGGGTTGCACATAGGAGAATTCAGTAGTTCAGAACTAGTTGGTTATAATAGTGCAGAATGACATAACAGAATAGGGCAGTTAAACTATGATGAGGATCCTCATCAGGCAAGCCCAGAGAATAGGAATGTGAAAGCAGACTTAAGCAGGGTTCTGGGCCACTTTGAGTCAGGAGGAGAATTAACTCTAAGTTTCTAAGGGCCATATTTATACTTTTTGACGCAAAACTGCGCTAACGCAGTTTTGCGTCAAAAAAATTAGCGCCGGCTAACGCCCTTCTGAAGCACCATGCGGGTGCCGTATTTAATCAATGACATTAGCCGGCGTTAGCCGCTGGCGCTGCCTGGTGTGCATGGAAAAAAACGACGTACACCAGGCAGCGCCGGCGTAGAGGGATATGGAGCTTGGCCGCCAAAAAATGGGGCAAGTCAGGTTGAGGCAAATTTTTCGCCTCAACCCGATTTGCGCCATTTTTTTCTACTCCCAACCCCCATAGAAATGACTCCTGTCTTAGCAAAGACAGGAGTCATGCCCCCTTGCCCAATGGCCATGCCCAGGGGACTTCTGTCCCCTGGGCATGGTCATTGGGCATAGTGGCATGTAGGGGGGCACAAATCAGGACCCCCTATGCCACAAAAAAAAAAAAATGACTTACCTGAACTTACCTTAATGTCCCTGGGATGGGTCCCTCCAGCCTTGGGTGTCCTCCTGGGGTGGGCAAGGGTGACAGGGGGTGTCCCTGGGGCCATGGGAGGGCACCTCTGGGCTCCTTCCGAGCCCACAGGTCCCTTAACGCCTGCCTTTTCCAGGCGCTAAAAAACGGCGCAAAAGCGGCCTTACGTCATTTTTTTTTACCCGCCCACTCCCGGGCGTGAATTTTGCCCGGGAGTGTAAATACGGCGCACATGCCTCGGAGTCAATTTTTTAGACGGGAACGCCTACCTTGGATATCATTAACGCAAAGTAGGTGTCCACGCAAAAAAATGACGCAAACTCCATGGACTTTGGCGCTAGACGCGTCTAACGCCAAAGTATAAATATGGAGTTAGTTTTGCGTCGGAATTGCGTCAAAAAAAACGACGCAATTCCGGCGCAAACGGAGTATAATTATGCCCCTAAGTTTTTCAGTAACTAAAATATGGAAAATGTACTTATTGGTTTTTCAGGTGGGCATATTCTGAGCGTCAGTTCTAGCATCCAATTATTGCAGATGGCACCACCAAGTTTGCTACTTTTGGAAATCCTCTCTGCAAATGTGTGTTGTCATCTTCCTTCAATTACAGGCTTCTGCCAAATTATTAAGGGGGTCATTACAACATTGGCGGTAAAAGCCGCCTACCGCCGTGCAGAAGACCGCCAATACCCCGCCACGGAATACCGCCACAGCTATTATGACACACATCTCAGAAAACTCTGAAATTCAGACACCCACACAAGTCTGCCACAGCAAAGGTCAGTGTTAAACTGGCGAAAACAATTCCTCCACCGTCACGCTAACAGCAACACGCCCATGCTATCACGACCCACGAATCCACGCGGCGGTCTTTCAACCGCAGTATTCCACTGGCGGTACACACAGCCACGCTCAAAATACACACACATCTCCAAAACACCGCCACATTGGACAATTCCAAATACACACACCTGATACACATACAAACACCACTCCCACACAATCAATACGATATAAAACACACACCCACATCACACACAAACCCCTACAACCTGAAATCTTGAGGAAGTCGAGAGACAGAGAGCACAGCAATTGGGAACCCCACCACACAGAGGCTCACAACACCATCACCCATACAACATTCCACGCACAAAACACCACACACCACTACACATCACCACACACATCAACACATACACCACCCCACACATCACCCACACCATGCCCCCATGTCACGCCAAAGACACCCCAGGTTTTCCGAGGAGGAGCTCAGGGTCATGGTGGAGGAAATCCTCCGGGTAGAGCCACAGCTATTTGGCTCACAGGTGCAGCACACCTCCATAGCCAGGAAGATGGAGCTATGGCGCAGAATCGTGGACAGGGTCAACGCTGTGGGACAGCATCCAAGAAATCGGGAGGACATCAGGAAGAGGTGGAACGACCTATGGGGGAAGGTGCGTTCAGTGGTCTCCAGGCACAACATCGCGGTACAGCGGACTGGCGGCGGACCCCCACCTCCTCCCCCACAACTAACAACATGGGAGGAGCAAGTCTTGACCATCATGCATCCAGAGGGCCTCGGGGGAGTCGGTGGAGGAATGGACACTGGTAAGTCATAACTATCATACCCTCCACCCTACCTGCATTCTATCACACCCCCCCACCCTCACCCCCTCTCCTATCACTACAACTCCTCACTAATGTACAAACACAAACCACACATTCCAACTCCAAGCCCTGCATGACACAACTAAGCATGGTCACCCCTCACTAAAGCATTCTCACTGCACATACCCATAACAACCAGCTAACCATTATCACACAAACCCCCACACAGGAATGCTTGCACTGGGGTACACGCACACCCACCCATTGCACACCATGACACACACACATGCAATAATCATGCTCTTATACCCCTGCAGGACCACTACGGAACGTCACCGCACAGGAGGGTCCAGACATCTCCACTCCACCCACAGAAGAGGCCCACAGTGACGACAGCAGCTCTGGCCAACTGGATCCAGATGACCAGCCCGGACCATCGTGGGCCTCGGGACAGTCGGTTCCCCTCGCACAGACACAGCCCAACACTGACCTTCTACCCTCTGGTAACACCAGCACAGCAACCACCCAGCGGGCCCATACCTCCGTACCCAGGACACGTCAATCAGCCGTGTGTCCACCACTACAGGGAACCCAGGATAACCCACCACCCCAACAACAACAGGGACCTGGGGGCAGTGGTAGTGGGCACACAGTCCAGGGGACAGAGGCACAGGAACACAGGGGAACTGGGAGGGCTGCTGTGCGACGGGGCGGACAGGCCAAGGGAACCCACTCTCCACGAGGCCCTCTCCTCCATCATGGGAGCATACCACCACTCCCAGGAGACAATGGCGACTGTCCTGGCCAAGTTTCAGGAGACCCAGCGCCTGCAGGAGGAGCAGTATTTGGGGTTCAGGGAGGAGCTCAGAACCATCAGCTCCTCCCTGGGCACCATCTTAGGGGTGCTGAAGGACATACAAAAGACCATGAGGGACACTGTGGCACTCCAAGGGGCCCCTGCCACTAGGATGGACGATGAACTGCCCACCACCTACGCCGGCGCTAGTGGACAGGACGCCCCGCCACAGGACCACCACACCAGCACCCCACCCCCTGCAGACGGAGAACCACCCCGCAAGCGGTCCCTGAGATCCAGGAACAGGACAGAGCAGGATGGCAAGACCCCCGCCAGAAAATGAGACCACCCTGATTGTCCTCCCACTGTCCCACTTTGTTACCCTGTCCAGATTGGGACTGCCCCAGCTCCACTTCCTATGCCCATATGGGCAAAGCACCTGTGAGACTAATAGCCTGGACTCTGCCATGGACATTCCTCCACCATCCCCCATCACCATTTTACAACCCCCCTCCATTTTTGAGCACTTAAATAAACTAGCACACTACAGCGATAACTACAGCGATGACTACCCTTATGGTTAGATGTAATATGGTCACCATTTTTTTATGTGGCCGCTGATTCTCGACAAGGTCCATTTCACTTTCATTGATACTGGGGCTAATATACGATGGTTCCATGCCCCCAACCCCCATGTGATATCCACCTTTAACTAGGACAGTTGACACACTATTGGACTTTCCCAAGTTCCTGCTTGATGCTGTTGTTTTTGACTAAAAACCTTTTGAGACTCGTCTATATATTATTTCTTTGAATGCCACAAACTATTTTTTGTGTATGATCAAAACTTGTCAGCTATTCTAATTGAGCAAAATTCTCAGTTACATTCCTTTTTCTCTCCCCGCTCTTGACAACTAAGAGGCATTCTTCTGTTTCTATACTAGTCTTTCCCTTTGCCAGCCGGGCTCGGATCACGTTGTTCAGCAACAGAGACGTTAGAATGACGCTCGCATTTCCGCTGGACCTCTTTTAAAATCAACAACAACTGCGGCCGTTCCCATTGATTCGGGAGCTCGGCCAGGGGTAGGTTACCCCGCCCGGTTTGCAGCGATCAAAAGTAAGTGCTTGACGGTAGTTTGGGGTTGTGCACCTTAAACGCATTGCTGACCCCGTGTTTTTACTCTTGGCTGATACTGATACAATCGTATTGGTTAGTTTTCTAACCATCATTACGACGCTTATGGACGTATATACTGATACGAACGCCCATAATTAGTGCTCTCTTTTTTTGAAAAACAGTGGTTAGTTAATACATGGCACATGTCATTTAGTGACTCTTTTTAGTAATTCCCACATAATCTTCTTTTGAATTACTACAATATGGTACTTATTAATCTCCACAAGCTCCCCTTGTTTTCATTTTAATGTAAATTATGGCAATGTGGGTGACGTGATTGATATGTTTGTCCCTTGAGTCTTTTCAAGACAGATATACACCGGACCTCCGGCTTTGCTGTTAGTAGAACACTGCTATCAATTTCTGAATGTGTTATAATTATGACTGTACCTCTTTTTGTTTACTCAATTATTAGTAATTTTGTCCGCTGACCATTGGCCTCAGCTATCCCATGAAGTGCGTTCCTCAAATTAGGGGGGGTAAGCACTTTTCCTTCTTCCTTTTTGACACATTTCCACCAGCGTGCCACTTCTCGCACTGTCACCTGAATGTTCACAGATTCGCACGTGTTGCACTTTATCATTGAATAATTGTGCATTTGGTTACAGGACGAAGTGTAGGATTAGTAAGTTCTATACAATTTTGGACTTTATGTAAGTGACTGGAGATACTATGACTAACAGATTGTAAGTTATAGGAGCCCTCCTTTTTATTTATTCATGGTAGGAGAAGTTGTTGTTGTTTTTGGTCCTGAAGAAGCGTCAGAGGATTCGGCTGGACCACATAGACGCGAAACATGTCGACCCAAGTTGTAGAAAAGGTGTGGTAGTGCCTGACCTTCCTAATATTTAAACAAATTTGATTGAGAACACCTGATAATTGTTTCAGGTGTACTCCCCCTATTGTTTTTAATCTTGGCCCATACCCTGTATGGACTAATATATTGGTTATTCTGTGATCAGGGTTGTGAGCTAATTTTACTCTACTGATTCCTTTCTCTTCTACCTTTCCGAACCCACCTTCTTTGGGGGTCAGGGCATCATCATTGAAAAGATCTCCGGCAAAGAGCCTCCCTTCTGGGATGTGCCCGTCAGACATTGCAGCGCCGGTCTGACGAGGAGCATTGCCGATGATGAACCATGACACCCATTCGGGTGTGTGAGGTTTCTGCTCCTAAATATTAGGACTCCTTACGCTTGTTCTCCTGTCCTTTTTCTTCTAATTGGAACAGTGTACCTTTTTGGTTATTTCATAGTATCTGGTTAGGGAGACTCTACACTGGACCATTATCTCTCCCAATCCCTCCCATTTTTTGATTTCACTTAAATAAACACCCTTAAAGCACAAAACAATCTGGAGTCAGTCTGTGATTTGGTAAATTTGTATTATCAATGACAGTGTCAAAATGTGTTTTCAATTGTAATGCCAACATACCTATGTCACACATCACAAGTCCATGAAGGATGCAAGCAGATGACACACGTTGGTATCCACAGCTGTGAAACCGTAATGGAAAGGTACAACTCAGTTACCAAATACTGCTACTAAATGACAGACAGGATAGAGGTAGAAGTGTGAAAGTGAATGTAATAGTAAACAAAAATATTCTCACCTGTGTGTCACTGGAAATATTGCTGTATGACTGACTCCCTGTTGTCTATGTCTTCTTCCTCAGCTTCCTCCTCATCACTGTCCACAGGCTCCACAGGCTGCACAGCTGCCACAACACCACCATCTGGATCATCCTCCTGCAGAAAAGGCACCTGGCATCGCAAAGCAAGATTTTGAAGCATTGAGCAGGCGATGATGATCTGGCACACTTTCCTTGGTGAGTAGAATAGGGAACCACCTGTCATATGGAGGCACCTGAACCTGGCCTTCAGGAGGCCGAAGGTGCGTTCGATCACCCTCCTATTCTGCCCATGGGCCTCATTGTAGCGTTCCTCTGCCCTGGTCCTGGGATTTCTCACTGGGGTCAATAGCCATGACAGGTTGGGGTAACCAAAGTCCCCTAATAGCCACACCCGGTGCCTCTGAAGTTGACCCATCATATACGGGATACTGCTATTCCACAGGATGTAGGCGTCATGCAGTGAGCCAGGGAACATAGCATTTACCTGGGAGATGTACTGGTCTGCCAAACATACATTCATGGAATGATAACTCTTCCGGTTCCTGTACACCTGTTCACTCCTGTGGGGGGGGACCAAAGCTACATGGGTCCCATCAATAGCACCTATGATGTTGGGGATATGTCCAAGGGCATAGAAGTCACCTTTCACTGTAGCCAAATCCTCCACCTGTGGGAAAACGATGTAGCTCCTTACATGTTTCAGCAACGCAGACAACACTCTGGATAACACGTTGGAAAACATTGGCTGGGACATCAAAACATTGGCTGGGACATCCCTGATGCCATGGCCACTGTTGTCTGAAAAGACCCACTTGCAAGGAAATGGAGCACTGGTAGCACCTGCACGTCAGGGGGGATTCCTGTGGGATGGTGGATTGGTGAGATCAGGTCTGGCTCCAACTGGGTACACAGTTCCTGGATTGTGGCACGGTCAAACCTGTAGGTGATGATCAAATGTCGCTTCTCCATTGTTAACAGGTCCACCAGCGGTCGGTACACCGGAGGATTCCGCCATCTCCTCAAATGTCCCAGCTGATGGTGCCTAGGAAGGACAACAGCGACCACAGAGTCAACAAATTCCCAGGTATGTATGTTGAGTGTAGGCCTAGGTATGTGTGTTGGTAATTAGGCAATGTGGGCCCCTGAAATGGCGGCTGCCTGACCTCTAAAGTGGGACAATGGGATGTGAGGTATTTGCGCTGGCGTTGTACACCGTTGCGGTAGGCGGTCGTAGACCGCGGCGCAATGCTGCATTGGTTAACATTGGACCCTATGGGTCCCAGGAGCCAATGATGAAGTGCGCCGCCGGTAATGAGACGCACCGCTGCGGACATCACCGCTGCGGACGTGACCGCCATTTTCTATCTGTTCAATCACTCAATACCTGATCTTCGACAGGAGAGGACCTACACTGCAAGTGCTGCTGTGAACTCGGTCTGGAAGAGACAATGGCTGCTGCGTCTGGGGAAAGGGCCCCTGCCTTCACTGCTCAGGAGTTGGAGAAGCTCATGGACGGGGTCCTCCCCCAGTACATGCTACTCTACGGTCCTCCAGACCAACAGGTAGGTACACAGGGAGCACGTTGTATGGGCTATGCCTGGGTGGAGAGGGCTGGATGTCAGTAGGAAGGGTGCAGAGTTCAGGGAACATGAAGGACTGTGAATGCCTGTGCCACATGGCAAGGGTAGGGATGGGGGCCACCCACTTCAACGGTGCTGTTGTTAATGACTTCTCTTCTTCCCCTGTCATGTACGTCAGCGCCCTCCAGAAGAAGGACATTTGGCGTGCCATCGCCAAGGACGTCCGGACCCTGGGGGTCCACCAGAGACGGGGCACCTACTGCCAGAAAAGATGGGAGGACATTCGCCGCTGGAGCAAGAAGACAGCGGAGGCTCAGCTGGGGATGGCTTCCCAACGTGGGAGGGGTGCCCGTCGCACCATGACCCCCCTGATGTTCCGGATCCTGGCGGTGGTCTACCCTGAGTTGGATGGGCACTTGAGGGCACCACAGCAGACACTAGGGGGTGAGTACACTCTCATTCAGCAGACTTTGCGCGCAGTGGAGAGGTCTGGGTGGGGGAGGAGGGCTGTGGGTTTCCCTAGGCCAGGGTGAGTTCCGTAGGCTAGGCCCCTCCAAAATGCAGGCCATGTGCCACTCCAATCCACCTCTGTAGAGTGCCAAGTACAGGTATACATGCCCCTGTGTCATCTATGTGTGCAGATGACCACCATAGCCATGTAGGCCAGATCCCAGGAATTGCATCTGTAGAGGCCAAGAGCACGGCGTAGTGCAGGGGGCTGCTGTGTCTGTATTGTCCGCCAAGGGTAGCGGTAAGCCATGCACTCAACCTGCCTTTCTTCTGTCGTCACCCCCCCCCCCTTTTTGTGCTCTCCCTGTTCTTTTGTGCATCAGCATCATCAGGCGGAGGTACAGTGGCACCGGAGCACGAGGGAGCTGCATCCGACATGGCCATTGAGGGCCACACCACAGACTCTGAATCCACCAGTGGGACGGAGGGCGAGGGGAGCTTCACGTCGGTCACCGGATCACCAAACAGTGACACGGACTCGTCCGCTGATGGGAGCTCCCTTGTGGTGGCGGCACCATCTGTGCCCCCCACTTCTACAGGTACAGCCGCCACCTCCCCTACCAGCACCGCCCTCCCAGCAGCCCCTCAGCCTTCGCCCGTGCCCGCTCACCCATGAGGGTGGGCATCACCTTCGGCCCAGGCACCTCAGCCCCTGCCCCTGTCACCCCTGCTGCCCTCAGTGAGGAGGCCATTGATCTCCTCAGGTCACTCACTGTTGGGCAGTCTACCATTGTGAATGCCATCCAGGGTGTAGAAAGGGAGTTGCAACACGGTAATGCATTCCTGGAGGGCATTCATTCTGGTCAGGCTGCCCTTCATCGAACCCTGCAATCTCTGGCCTCAGCACTGATGGCAGCCATTGTCCCTGTGTCTAGACTCCCCCCTCCAACTTCCTCCACCCAAACCCAGTTCCCTGTACCCCAGCCTTTCCGAAGCACACCATCAGACAAGCATGCATACACCTCAACACACAAAAGTAGCTCAGGGAAACATAAGCACCACACAACCCACAGGCATTCAAACAGGCATCACCCACATACAGACACAACAACATCCACTGCCTCCACTGTGTCCCCCTCCTCGTCATCTCCCTCCTCCCTCCCAGTGTCGTCTACACTCTCACCTGCATGCACTACATCTACAGGCACTAGGACTCGCACCAGAACACCCAGCACCACACCCCGCTCACCTGCACTCACCACCCCCACTACCATTTACACGTCCCCTGTGTCCACTCCCAGTGTGCCTGTGACGCACCCTCCCAAAGTACACAGACGCGGGCACCCACACACCCAACATCCATCCACCTCACGACAGCCTCCAATACCTGCACCTGCACCCAAATCACCTAAAGTTACACCTCCTACAACCACCTCCGCTTCCTCCACTCCCAGACCCCCTCCAGGTACCCATCCCAGTCTACGTCAGCAACTCTTCCTCAGCAACGTTGACCTCTTTGCCACCACCCCCACCCCTCCAATTCATAGGTCCCGTAGTAGCACCTCAGCCAAAAAAAGTCCAGTACCAGTGGTGCGTGTTAAAGGTGTGTGGAGTGCACTGGCCACCAGGGCAGCCAGTGTGACACGGAGCCAAAGCACTGCCAGTCCACCCCCTGTAAAGCACCTTAAGTTGGAATGTGACCGACGGGACAGGGTGAAGACTCCTGGCGGCAAAACTGCTCACAAGGGTCCCAGGGGGAGTGCCGAGTCAGCTGTGACTCCTCCAAAGGTGGTGAAGGGCCAGAAGAAGTCTGCACAGCCTGGGAAGAGCAGCACGGCGGAGAAGGGCCACATCCTCCCCGGCGGCCGAGACGCCACCGCTAGCACTATCGGTACAGGTCCGGAGACCACCGCCAGAGTCATTGCCCAGGAGGGCAGCACAATCGTCACTGGTCAGGAGACCACCGCCAGAGTCATTGCCCAGGAGGGCAGCACAATCGTCACTGGTCAGGAGACCACCGCCAAAGTCATTGCCCAGGAGGGCAGCACAATCGTCACTGGTCAGGAGACCACCGCCAGAGTCATTGCCCTGGAGGGCCCCGCCAGCCACAGCCCCGCTGGGCAATGAGGGACCGTCATGCCACACACCAATGCACAGGTCGGACAGCAAAGTCAAGCACCACTGAACAGGGCACAGACCACCATGGCAAAGCACCGCTGAACAGGTCAGAGACAGCAAAGGCAAGCACCACTGAACAGGGCAAAGACCCCATGGCAAAGCACCGCTGAACAGGGAAAAGACCGCCATGGCAAAGCACCGCTGAACAGGTCAGAGACAGCAAAGGCAAGCACCGCTGAACAGGGCACAGACCGCCATGGCAAAGTACCACTGAACAGGGAAAATACCGCCATGGCAAAGCACCGCTGAACAGGTCAGAGACAGCAAAGGCAAGCACCGCTGAACAGGGCAAAGAACGCCATGGCAAAGACCCGCTCAACAGGTCAGAGAAAGCAAAGGCAAGCACCGCTGAACAGGGCAAAGAACGCCATGGCAAAGTCCCGCTGAACAGGTCAGAGACAGCAAAGGCAAGCACCGCTGAACAGGGCAAAGACCGCCATGGTGAAGACCGCTGAACAGGGCAAAGCACTGCTGAACAGGTCAGAGACAGCAAAGGCAAGCACCGCTGAACAGGGCAAAGACCGCCATGGTGAAGACCGCTGAACAGGGCAAAGCACCACTGAACAGGTCAGAGACAACAAAGGCAAGCACCGCTGAACAGGGCAAAGACCGCCCTGGTGTAGACTGCTGAAAAGGGCAAAGCACTGCTGAACAGGTGAGAGACAGCAAAGGCAAGCACCGCTGAACAGGGCAAAGACCGCCAAATCAAGCATCGTTAGCCCATGTGCAGCTGGGACAGTGACGGATCAGGAACCGTCACGGGGAGCCTGATGCAGTCTGGGCACCATTCCCCCTCCAGAACCAGTGGAGACTGTTATGCACTTGTGAGACTGTGGCTTTGCACTCCCCAGGATAATGCAGTGGGCAACCCACCCACTTGAGAGACTGGTGAGACTGTGGCTTTGCACTCCCCAGGATGGTACAGTGGGCAACCCACCCACTGTAGAAACTTGAGAGACTGTGGTTTTGCACTCCCCAGGATGGTACAGTGGGCAACCCACCCACTGAAAAGACTTGAGAGACTGTGGCTTTACACTCCCCAGGATGGTACAGTGGGCAACCCACCCACTGTAGAGACTTGAGAGACTGTGGCTTTGCACTCCCCAGGATACATCAATTGGCATAGAGCCCCATTCTGGATCTGGCGTGGTGCTGTAATCCGGCTGAGGTGCCCCCCCCCTTCCCTTCCCCCTGAGGTACTTGTTGTATTTCTATCTGATGCCCCTGCAGTGTTCTCTCCGTTTGTGGACAGGTATCTAGTGTGGGCCTCGCCCATGCATTTTGGGCCCAGTGGTGCATGGACATTGATATGTGCATACCTGCACTACTAATCGTGATGTATATTTTGTTTAATGTGTATATATATCTGTATATATTTGGTTACTGTATTTTGATACATTACAATGTTTGCACTGATTTCCTTTTGTCTTTGCATTCTTCCGGGGGGGGGGGGTTTGTTGTTACTGTGCTGTTTGGACATGCATTGGTGTGTGTGTTGTAGTGGGTGAGGGTCGGGTAGGGGTTGGGGATGTTGCGTGTGTGTCCCCCTGACTTTTGCCTCCCCCCTCCCCTATGTCATAGGTGCAGTACTCACCGTTGTCTTTGGCGCCTACGTAGATGGTGATCGTAGAGGAGCAGAAAGACAAGCGCAGGGAGTATTTGCAGTTCGGGCTCCATGGTGGCCTCCTTCCTCGTGGAGTGTGTTAAGGTGAGCGTTTTCCCATTGCAAAAGCTGTTTCCGCTGTGTTTTTATCCACAGTGAATCCGCCCCGGAAAAGGTGGCTGATTGGCAGGTTGTGATACTGTGGGCGGTACATTGTCTTCCGCCTGTCTGTTGGCGGTGACCGCCACGCTGCTTGTCTGTACCGCCGTGGCGGTCGGAGTGTTAAAGTGGCTGTCTATGTTGGCGGTTTCCGCCACAGTCATAATTCCCTTTTTTTCCCGCCGGCCTGTTTGCGGTATTACCGCAGCTTTAACACCGTCCGCCAGGGTTGTAATGACCACCTAAATGTTTTAATAATTTGCAACTTACAGTTCCTCTCACTTGATCCACAATAAACTAAGCTAATATTCTTTCACATGAGTACTGTGAGTTCCTTCTCCACTCGACAGCTGGAACGAATATAGTAACATTAAACTTGAAACATGTTCTTCTCTTGAAATACAAACATTACATTTGCTGGTTAGGAAAATAATTAAGGTCAGAGGGTCCAGAATAAATGAGGATTTTTTCCATGACTGCCTGAAAAATTAACCTTCAAGGCCTAGTCATGTTAAGAAAGCCTAATAAACGTTAATACAATTAATATATTAACAAAAACGTTTGCACATGTTAAATTCAAGTGAAATATGCAAAGCACATTGTTTGTCTAAAACATCATTCATGTTATGTCAAACCAATTTTTAAACGTGCATTTATATTTCTAACCATGTTATGAAATCCATTTAATTTAATGTGTGTTTAACTCATACTCATTTAGTAATCGTAATACATTTTGATTTCCACTAAAAAATACTTTCATGTTAATATTTACTAATAATTCACTCAAATTACAAATGCATGGCTTTATGCTAAATGTGATATCAAAATACAAGTGGTAGACACAAATGTTCACCACCATTTAAACGTGTGTATTTTCATTTCTACGTTAGCCATTTAAAACTGTAGATTTATTAGCTGCCAATTGCTACTTTTGTGCCACTAATAAAAACTGAGCTCTCTGACACCTATTTTTTTTAAGAAAATTCACCGCAGCAGAACTGCATGCCAGATGTCATAGCAAAAGTAAACAGGAAACAGTTGGGAGCACGCTGACTCACACCCCAGCATGCAGTTTGCTCTATTACATTATGGTAAATGCAGTACAAATTTGTGCTTACTTCATTTGTAGTCTGTAGCATTTTACCTTAGTGGGTGCATTTCATGCTGTATATCTCTAGACACATGTTTCTGGGTTTAGACTTTCATCAATAGAGAGCATTAGGCTTTTTTTTCTAGGGGTTCAGGGTGAATAAGATCTCAGTACCATTCACTGGCACTAAGGTGTATCAACCAACGCTTGTCAGCTTTTTTAAACGGGAAAGAGTTGAGAGTACACTGCATCTTACTCCAGCACGCAGTTTGCCCCATTGCAAAATGGGAAATGCAGTACACAGTTTTCTTTACTTTATTTGTAGTGAATAGTTTTTCACCTTAGTGGGTGCAGCTAGTGTGGTATATCTCTAGACACATGTTTCAGGGTTTAGCCCTTCATCAATACAGAGCAGCAGGCTTTGTCGCGCCGCGCGGTGCGGCGCGAGCCGAGAGCTCGACTTCTGCCGGGCGTTCGGCTCAGGCCGCGCACCGCGTTATTAAGACGCGGCACGCCCCCAGCCTCTCCTGCGCGTTTCGAGGCCCCAGATTTGCTTGGGGCCTCGTTCTTCCTTCTGCCTTTCACTGTCCCAGGGGTCTCTGAACCCTTTTACCTGTTTTTCTTCGTTTCTTTGTCCTTCTTCTTTTTTGCAGTCTGTTGTGTGCCTTTCTTTATGTTTTTTCCTCCTTCCCAGATTCCTGTGCTTTCCCAGCATTCCTTGTTCCCTATTCTCTATGGTTCCTCTACTATTCTGTTCTATGTATTGTTTCCCTATCTAAGATGGTGTCCTTTTACTTCCTGTGGGTCACTTCCTGTTTTTTGGTATATAAGGGCTGTGTTTTTCCTCTTTCTTTGCGCTGCAACACTTTCTGCTCAGTTAGTGTCTTCGCTCCTGATTTCCTTGCCTTTTGGTTTTGGATTCAGCATTCTGTGTTTTCTGATTTTTGCTCCTTTTGGATTCCTGTTTGTTTGTTCTTGTTTTTCTCCAGGAGTCTTCCTGTTTGGAGGTTTTTTCCCCTTTTTAAGGGTTTTTTTCCCTCTGGCGCTACTTTCTGAAGGGCACGGTCTGTTCTTGGTGTCTCCATTGCCTACAGCACCGTGGCTACCAGAAAGAGTCGCCCCTTTTTGGGCCAAAGCCGAACATTGAAGATTCACGCCACCAGATCTGCAAATTCCAGGCGCAAGCAGCACGTGAGTCGTGACAGATTGCAGCGCCCAACCATTCCGACGTCCTCAAACACCATGGATAATACCGTGGCGGCTGCTGCAGATCCGGAGCAATCTCTGTTGACCACGATTCAGCAACAAGCCCAGGAATTGCAACAACTACGTAATGAAAATGCTGCGTTACGACAGGCTTTGGCCCTCCGCACCAGTGATGTTCCGACAATCTCCGCTTCTACCCCTTGTTTCTCTGGTGAACGAACCAAGCTTCGCGAGTTCTTGGATGCTTTAACGGTGTATTTCGCCTTCCGACCTACTCAATTCTCCCACGACAGGACCAAGGTGGGTTATCTTATCAGTGCCTTATCCGGTCCAGCCTTGGCCTGGGCAACCCCGATGGTGTCCTCCAACGACCCTGTATTGTCAGACTATTCCGCCTTTGTGAGTCGCTTCAAACAGATGTTTAGTCGTCCTGGATTGGAAGCCTCCGCTGAAGAAGCCTTGTGCGACATCCAACAAGGCTCCCAAGACGTCCTGCAATATATAACCCGTTTTCGTCAGCTGGCGGCAGAGACCACTTGGGTGGAACGTACTCTGGTAACATTATTTCGTAGAGGACTCAAAGAAGAAATAAAGGATGAACTAGTGCATTCTACCAGAGCGGAAGATCTTCGTGGCCTGATGGATCAAGCACTGTCCATCGAATATCGTCTTCAGGAACGGAGATCGGAGAAGAAAAGGAGTAGAGGGTTTGCCCAGCCAAGTAGCTCACGTGCTTACCTGCAGCGTTCCGAGGAACCTCGCACTCCTGCTAGAGACATCGAAGGGGAACCCATGCAGGTGGATACTACCCGAGGTCCGCTCTCTGCTAGTGAACGAGAAGATAGACGCAAGAGAGGGTTGTGCCTGTATTGTGGTTCTGCTGGCCACATGCTCCGTACCTGTCCAGTACGTCCGTCCAGGCCTTCGGGAAACGCCACCTCCCGTCCTCTGTAAGAAGGGAGGGGACGGGATCTACAGCTATACCTTCCATCAGCTCCTTTAATGACAATACAACTGCCTTGTTCATCTTTCCGGTCCTGTTACAACTTCCTGACGGTCGTCAAGAAAAGACTATGGCATTACTAGATTGTGGTGCTAGTGGTATATACATGGACAAGACGTGGGCTGCTGCTAACCTAGTTCCTACTCAAGCAAAAGAAGTACCCGAACAGGTACACACTGTGGATGGATCTTTGATATCCTCTGGTCCTGTAGACACCACTACCCTGATGTTAAGTCTACAGGTGGGAAACCATCAAGAACACATCTCCTTCGATCTTATTACGTCCCCTAACCATACCATCATTCTTGGATTTCCGTGGCTCATCAGACATAACCCATATATAAATTGGGTTACCCGGACAGTCTCTTTGTCTTCGCAATTTTGTCATGAGAACTGTTTTACTTCCGACAAGTATTGGTCTCCGAAAAGATCCTTAGCTACTGAAGGTGCCACTGGTATGTCCATTAATACGGTCCAAGGGATCCCAGACCACTATTTGGAGTTTCAGGATGTTTTCCAAAAACCGTCAAAACCTGTGCTACCTCCACATCGAGAATATGATTGTGCAATTCCATTGGAACCCGGCACAATTGTTCCTTTTGGGAGGATGTACTCCCTCACGGAACCCGAAAAGGAAGTTCTAAAGGAGTATCTGGACGAAAATATACAGAGTGGTCTTATTGTTCCATCGTCGTCTCCGGCTGGGGCCCCTCTCTTTTTTGTGCCCAAGAAGACTAAGGATCTTCGTCCGTGCCTGGATTTTCGAGGTCTGAATAAAATTACCATTAAAGATCGTTATCCTTTGCCTCTCATCAGGGACATACTGGAAGCAATCAGAGGGGCCCAACGTTTTACTAAATTGGATTTACGAGGAGCCTACCACCTTTTACGCATAAGAGAAGGCGACGAATGGAAGACAGCATTCAGGACCCCATTTGGCCATTTTGAATATAGGGTTATGCCGTTTGGTCTTACTAACGCCCCCGCAATCTTCCAGAGATTTATGGACTCAGTGTTTTCAGACCTACTGAATCAGACAGTCGTGATCTACCTAGACGACATTCTTATTTATTCTAGAAATCCTGAACTCCATACTTCCCATGTTAAACAAGTTCTTCAAAGACTTCGTGATCATCAACTATTTTGCAAACCAGAGAAATGTGAGTTCGACATGACGGAAGTCAAATATCTGGGCTATCATTTAAGTCCCACCGGCATAGCTATGGATCAAGAAAAGGTACAAGCTATCCTAGAGTGGCCTTCTCCTTCTACCATAAAAGAAACACAATGTTTCCTAGGTTTAGCAAACTTCTATCGACAATTCATTCTAGACTTTGCCAGTCAGACTAGCCACATAACTCACACCTTAAAGAAGGACAATTTAAAGAAGGGGTTTGTCTGGACTGAGGCTGCTGAAGCAGCCTTTCAAAGCTTAAAGAGAGCCTTCACCCAAGCCCCCATCTTAAGACATCCAGATACCACCAAGCAATTTATAGTAGTAACTGATGCTTCTGAGAGAGCCATCGGAGCTGTCTTACTCCAACGACAAGAGGATGATGGCCTTGAACATCCTGTTTTCTATTTGTCTCATATCCTTTCCACAGCTGAACAACATTATTCCGTACTTGAAAGGGAATTATTGGCTCTGAAAACAGCCTGCCTTGAGTGGAGACAGTTTCTGATGGGTTCCAAGGAACCATTTGAGGTGAGGACAGACCACCGTAATTTACAATGTTTAAGAAATTTTGTATGCCAGAATAGTCGTCAGGCCCGCTGGGCCTTTTTCTTCAGTCAGTACGATTTTTATATTACATATATTCCAGGATCTCAAAACATTCTGGCTGATGCTCTGTCTCGCCGATATCCAGAGTGTTCTCCTTCCTCATCCCAGTATCTTCTAGAACCCAGTAAGATCATTGGAGTGGCTCAGTCTTTCCTGGAAGAAGTACAACAAGAATACGCCAACCTATCGGACCATGACATAGAAGAACTAAGACCATTATTGTACAAGAAACAAGGATATTTTTATTACCAAGACCTGATATTCCTCCCTACAAACAAGGTGCAAAAGAAAGCATTACAAATGTGCCATGATTCCCCTGTAGCTGGTCACAGAGGCATCAAAGCCACACAAGAACTACTTTCACGATTTTTCTGGTGGCCTACCTGGAAACTGGATGTGGAAAAATACGTTCAGGCCTGTCCCATATGTGCCCAAGTCAAAATACCTCACACCAGACCGGCAGGATTACTACAGCCTTTGCCTGTTCCATCGGCCCCATGGCATACTATCTCTACTGATTTTATGTGTTCGCTCCCACCATCAGCAGGAAACCGGGTTATCATGGTCACAGTGGATTCTTTCACAAAGATGGCTCATTTCACTGGCCTAAAAAAGCTGCCTACTTCTCAAGAACTAAGTCAAATATTCATAGATCATGTCTTCCGTCTCCATGGACTTCCACATACCATAATATCTGATAGAGGACCTCAGTACATCTCCCGATTTTGGAAGCATTTTTGTAAAACCCTGAATATAAATAGAGCCTTGTCTTCAGGGTTCCATCCTCAGACCAACGGACAGACTGAGCGTCTGAACCAAGGACTAGAGCAATATCTTCAATGCTTTTGCAATTCTACCCAAAGTAACTGGAGCACTTACCTCTCTTTAGCTGAGTTTTCCTACAATAACTCAGTCCATAGTGCCTCCAAGGTCACTCCCTTTTTCTGTTCCTATGGTTTTCATCCTACCTCTTTCCCTACTTCTCCACAATCCAACTCTCCTCTACCTGCTATTAACTATTTCTCCAAACGCCTTCTCCAACTCCATAAACTAATTCGATCTAATTTGTTACATACCAAGAGGTATATGAAGAAGGCTGCAGACAAGAGACGTACAACCAATCCAAATTATCATCTGCAAGATAAAGTCTGGCTCTCCTCCAAATTCTTGCCCTCACGTCTCTCTCAAAACAAGTTCACACCTCGTTACTATGGGCCTTTCCGTATTCTCCAGTTGGTCAATCCTGTCACTGTCCGTCTTCACTTACCCCATACATGGAAGATCCATCCGGTTTTTCATGTTTCTCAGCTTAAACCTTATGTGCCTGATCCTTACTCACGTCAGTTTCCTTGTCCACCTCCTGTCCTTGTGGATGATGCTCCTGAATATGAAGTGCAGGAAATTTGTGACTCTCGTCTTTTTCATAAACGACTTCAGTATCTGATTCATTGGAAGGGTTATCCTCTCAGTGAATGTTCATGGGAAGATGCCTCTTCCGTTCACGCTCCTCTCCTGATTCAACGCTTTCACCGTTTATTCCCTCTTAAACCTGGGCCTTCGGGAGGGGGACCTACTGTCGCGCCGCGCGGTGTGGCGCGAGCCGAGAGCTCGACTTCTGCCGGGCGTTCGGCTCGGGCCGCGCACCGCGTTATTAAGACGCGGCGCGCCCCCAGCCTCTCCTGCGCGTTTCGAGGCCCCTGATTTGCTTGGGGCCTCGTTCTTCCTTCTGCCTTTCACTGTCCCAGGGGTCTCTGAACCCTTTTACCTGTTTTTCTTCGTTTCTTTGTCCTTCTTCTTTTTTGCAGTCTGTTGTGTGCCTTTCTTTATGTTTTTTCCTCCTTCCCAGATTCCTGTGCTTTCCCAGCATTCCTTGTTCCCTATTCTCTATGGTTCCTCTACTATTCTGTTCTATGTATTGTTTCCCTATCTAAGATGGTGTCCTTTTACTTCCTGTGGGTCACTTCCTGTTTTTTGGTATATAAGGGCTGTGTTTTTCCTCTTTCTTTGCGCTGCAACACTTTCTGCTCAGTTAGTGTCTTCGCTCCTGATTTCCTTGCCTTTTGGTTTTGGATTCAGCATTCTGTGTTTTCTGATTTTTGCTCCTTTTGGATTCCTGTTTGTTTGTTCTTGTTTTTCTCCAGGAGTCTTCCTGTTTGGAGGTTTTTTCCCCTTTTTAAGGGGTTTTTTCCCTCTGGCGCTACTTTCTGAAGGGCACGGTCTGTTCTTGGTGTCTCCATTGCCTACAGCACCGTGGCTACCAGAAAGAGTCGCCCCTTTTTGGGCCAAAGCCGAACATTGAAGATTCACGCCACCAGATCTGCAAATTCCAGGCGCAAGCAGCACGTGAGTCGTGACAGGCTTATTCTGATGTTGCTGGAATTGCTGCCAAAGTCCTCTCAGGTCTCAATACCACTCACTGTCACACAGCTGCATCAAACAAAGCTCATCAGTTTGCTGGCTCAACTGAGTATTTTTAAACAGGAAACAGCTGGGTGCACACTGCCTCACACTCCAGCATGCAATTTGCACTATTGAATTATGGCAAATGTGTACTTACTTCATTTTTAGTCTGTAGTTGTTCACCTTAGTAGGTGAAGCTAGTGCTGTATACCTCTAGACACGTGTTTGTGGGCTTAACCCTTCATCAGTAGAGAGCAGAAGACTTTTTTTCTGGGGTGGCTGGAAATGCTGCCAAAGTCCTCTCAGATCGCAGTACCACTCACCGACACACAGGTTCATCAACCAAAGGTCATCAGCTTGTTGGCTCAAGGGAGCCTTTTCAAGCAGGAAACAGTTTGGAGCACACTGCCTCACACTCAAGCATGCAGTTTGCCCCATTGCATTAGGGTAAACGCAGTACAAATTTGTGCTTACTTCATTTGTAATTCATAGTTTCTTAAGAACTGGGGCATGTCTTAAGGGACAACGTAAGTTTGTGGCACAAAAAGTGTTGCAGGTCCACTAATAGCATTTAATTTAGTGCCCCTGGTTAACCACTTTACTGGGGACTTAAAAGTAAATTAGATATGCCAATTAGGTGTATGCCATATTTTAGGAAGTGAGAATAACCCCTTTAGCACTGGTTAGCAATTGTAAAGTGCATAGACACAATGCAATAAAAGAAGTTCAACAAAAGCGGAGGGACGAAGGCGAAATGTTTGACAGTGACTGTGCGAAGTGGGCCAGTTTCAGCACAACCTCATCAAAAACACAGCATTAATACATAGCTTGGACAACATTAAGCAGCCATTTGGACTCTTGAATTGAAAATGCAGGTGCCTGAAACATACTGGTTCTGATTACGAATTGGACAGCACTGGAGTAACAGTAAATTTGCATTTGAACATAGTGTCATGAGTTAAACCTCCTGAGATAAGTAATAACCATATGGGGATTTTATTTCAGTCACAAAACCAAATTCCTAATTACGTGTTGTTTGATGCAAACATTTTCCATCTGCTCTGAGTAAGTAGTAATTGTATGTATGGATCTCTTAGTAGGATAAGGAGTGAACGAGGAGACGGGGAGGAGGGGATGGATGCGTTAGCAGTGTATGCCGCATCTATAAATAACCACGAGGTAGATGTTTGGAATCAGATATTTAAATATTCTTCAATATACTTCTCAAGTAGTGAAGTCTGCTTATAGCATCTAACACTTCAGTGCTGATGATATATGACTAATATAACATATTCGGTTATGCCACAACTGAATGCTCTAAACCACTCTCAGAAGACACTATGAATTGATATACAATAATGTCACACATAATACAACATACTACAAGTAGAGCACACAAAATTGAGGTCAGTTTGCTATTGATGCAACTCATCCTTGTAGACACTTGTCACACTTGTCACCTTTTCAAAAATATTTGTGGATACACATTCTGTAAGGGTTGTTCTGTATGTCATTGTGAGAAATTATCGCATTTTTGTTGTTGCCCCACATTTCTCCGTGTCTGATTGTTATGTTAAGTAGGGGTAATATATATATAGTAAAAAGATAAAGAGAACCAAGTCAGTTGACTGGAACCTTCCTAGACAACTCAGAAGCAAGCTTCACACCTTAAGAAGATGTACGCCTTACAAATGTAGACTCTGAAAAGCTTTGAGTATAGAATGATGAACTGTATCAAAAGCAGCTGACAGATCCAGCAGTATCTGGACATTGATATGGCCAGTACCATGTACGAATATGCACAAAAAGGAGGGCGTACGAAATATTGTGAGCAGAGTGGAAACTCCCCTGCAATCGAGCCAAGCAATTTGTGAGCTGAAGACGGTTCTGCAATTGCTTCGCTTTCTGCCCTTCCAGAATCATGACCGCACATGGCAAAAATGAAATATGGTGAAAGTGTTTTAGATCAGTGAGGTTAGCTCCTGGGTTTTTCAAGATAGGAATAAGCATGTCAGTTTCAGATGATTACGAAACAGTTCCTGTTTCTATAGTGTAATCCTAAAAGTTGGTCAGACGGGAGACGATTACCATAAAAACGTGTTTGAATATAAAATAGGAACAGGGTCATGAGGAAACCAGAGTTAGAATAATACATGAAAACCGCCAATTTCTCTTCAGAGAATAGGGAAAGGCAGTAAGGGGAGAGTACTTGGTTTGAGTTCCATGATGAAATATTATGTTGAAAAATATTAAGTCACATAAAGATCTTGTCAAAAACATCGTTTACATTCATCATCTTCTTATACTTATAATTGGAATTACAAAGATATCATGACAGAAATATCACGGAAGGCAATATCGGCCAAAACAAGGAAATAATATTATTAATTTTGTAATACATTCAAATTGTAAAGTAATATTTTTAAAATATTATTGTAGGTAACAATATAATGTAAACCACATAGTTTTAATTAATCATGTATATTTTCACCAAAAGTGTTGTTGATGATGTTATAACAGATGTCATTGTGAAGTTGTCAATGATGTCAGGGAACATGATATGAGTGTTCTAATATGTGAAGTCAAATGTAGTGCAAGGCAACGGTGTAAGCTATTGTTAACAGAAGCAGCCAAAACTGGTGCATTTCTCTGGTTTCGTTGCAGTTTAAAATATTATGTTTCAACTAACATTTTCATCTAACTATATTGTAACTTTAACCTTTGGCTATTTCAGTCAATTTCTGAGTTTTCTTTTTTTTTATGCCAGGTAAATTATTGTAAATATAACTAGCTATAACACCACTTTATACTTTGGATTTTCAGTCAATTTGTAGGTTTTCTTTCAACATAAAGTAATATTTTCTTACCATATGTAGCTATGCCAACTCACCGCAGCCACGCCTTGCACCCAACCAGCCCACCCCCATGGGTAGCCAATTCCCTGCAGTCAAAGTATTTAGGGATGCATGCTGGATGCAGCAAACTCCAGGGGCATGCATGGCCTTCGATGTGCACACTGCGGGTTAGCCACAGGTTCAATTGCTTGTGCACAGCCAATGCAGAACAGCCACTCAGGCCACCCTTTTTAAAATGTTTTCAAACTCTTACTGGAGCCAATACAGCACCTGTGTTCGCATGACTTTCTTGTGGGAGCATGTGATACCACTGGTTCCCGAGAGAGTCCTGCATGTCGCGGAAACCCCCAAAAATTATTTTTAAAATGTAGCCTCTGGGACAAGATCCAGGGAATCAGGTACTCAGACCTTGGACCTTTATGCGTTATTTGTTTTTTACATTACAGGACTCAGGGATTGAGTTCATGTTTCCTGAAATGGTATTTGCAATGTGTTACAATCAACCAATCAGAGAAAGAACTCATGGCTCATGGGAATGCAAGACAGCCAATGGGGAAAGAGGCCCTCTCACCTTGCTTCGTTATTTAAAGTTGCATGTTCATGGGACTCCCGCAAACCCATCCATCCACATATACATATATTTTGAACCTTAAATTCTCAAATACTACTGAACAGATTTACACAAAATCACAAAAAGAACACTTTCTTGGTAAAGAGTCTCACTTTCTGGGGGTGCGTGGTCACACTGTCGACTAAGATGGCCGCATGGTAATGAAGCTCTGACACCAATAACCCCAAGAACGAATGAACCGTATGCTTCCACATTTTACTGAGGCCTCAGTGGTGATATAATGCCTCAAACACAGCGAGTGCGGAGATCCACTCCACTGTCTAGATATAATTATGATGGCAACAGATTAATCAAGAGTGTGCTCCTGTGACCTGATGCGGTCCTTGGAGGTCCCATGGCAACATGGACCACAGACGAGCCTGAGGACGGGGTTGTCTTGCCGTGCCCGCAGCTGCACTGGACTGGCTATGTGTGATGTGGATCATGAAGCAGATCACCAGATCACCAGATCACCAGAGCTTTGTGAGGGATTGGCTGGCTGCTTCACTGGTACATACAAATGCTGGTGGGGACCGGAAGCCACATCTTCTGCCTCAGATGTGTATGTGCCTCAGGTACCTACCATACAAACACCACCAACTCAGGGGAGGCACAATACCCATTAGAGAAGAAGGATGTAGAGTTCCCCAGTTTCCGTCAGCGATCTGAAAGATAACATTGCCTCTTAGCCAGTTTCCTTTTGGTCTTGTGTTTAACATCATGCCATCTAATTTGACACCCAGTACTGTACTGTTTCTTTGTGCACCTGTTGATCTTATACACTTGTGGACTTTTAAACAACCCTACCTTCCCTAATGGCAATTTTTACCTCCTCGCTGAAATACTCCTCACCTTCAGATGTTTCATGACATATCTCCCAAATAGTCTCTGTCTGGTCATTTATGCTTTCAATAACTATTGGTGTTGCACAAAAAATAAGCTCCCAAAAACACTGTATGGGGGTTTTACAATCTTGAATAAAATTAACTGTTATACATACGTTTTTTTCAAAAGCATAAAGACTATTGCATTTTTTTTGTGAAAGGGCTTCATATACCATGGTGGAAGTGTAAAATCTTAAACCATGTATATGCATCTCAGATAGAGTGAGCTAAAGTCAATTGCGCATCCTGTCTTTGGATATACATCTAGACCAAGTACATTAACTGCAATGGTATTATGAGGAATGTGTTGTCTTCCAGTGGAATGTCGGAGTGCAACAAAATGCTGCAGTTACTCGAATTATGCACAATGAGAATCTGTATTCAATCACACAAATACTTACAAGCCTTAAATGGGATGTGTGAGGCGTGTGAGGACATTACACTGTCCACTCATCCAAACATATCTAGCTCAGTGAACATGACAACATAATCATCCTAATATGATAGCTTCACTGCTCACCCCTGAAGAGATTTTACAGTACATCAATTAGCTTGGTGTAAAAATAAAAGTGAGATACTCATGCCCATAGTCCTCATGAATTAGCAACAAACCTGTGCCACAAAAGGATGTACATGGCCAATCTAAAACCTTGGATTTCTGTAGGCATGAAATGCAAAGGCTGTTTGTTGGGCTCTGTGTTAACAGATAAATAGGAAATAATGCTACACTGTGATTAGGAAATACAATGTGCCCTCCTGCCCCTGAAAGACCTCATACATGTTGAGTGTGAGTACAATCACAAATTACATCTACTGTTCATTGTACATACATCTTTTTGCAAAAGAGCCAGGCAATGGAGCAACAGACAATGCAACACCTCCCCAGGGGAAGATGACATGAAAGATTTACGGCCATTAAACTTTGAAAGCAGTTGACCAAAGTGAGCTGCGTGAATCACTGAAGTGAATCTTGTGTATCTTGTGAAGTGAATTTTGTGAATCACTGAAGTGCTACACTCAGTAAGTAGTCAATGTCAATGATAATGGATGTTGGGTAGGTAGAAATACATTCACAATTAATAACCAGACAACAACAATGACTCCCTTGCACAATGGTGCAATGGTGTGTGTGGTAGTGCTAGGCACTAGTGTGTGTCCCAGCACAGTCAGCAATCTGAAATCTGCAGTAACAAAACTATCCAGACTATAACTGCCCTATCACTTTCACACAGAGTGCTAAAGTAGGAGACTACCTGTGATGTGCTGTGTGTAAAATAATCAAATGAGGCCCACTTACAGTGCCTACAGTATGGAAATGGGAACATACTTGACTCAAATGTGAAGTACACTAACAGTTGTTTATGGGCCTCTGACAAAGCAACATATACCTTTAGCGACTGCTGGTAAATTACTACTTCATGTACTCAACTCAACTCACACAATGGTACCAACTCTTGAATATGAAATGATGTCTAAACTACCTACACCTTCCTAGCCTACATTAACTAACCTCAACACTAACCTAAACTATCTTAACTTATGTTAATCTATCTTAAGTACAATATACAAATGACAAACTAAACCCCAATACACATTGCTTAGTAAAATACAAACAACTACATATTAAACATATACTAACCACACATATTTATATATAAATGTTTTTTTAAACACTGAACATCAACCTTCACTTACCTAATATTAATACCATTAAATAACACACTTAGAAACAACTTGTTAAAATAAATAAATAACTACCTTACACTAATCTACTCTAAGCCTACACCTATACTAAACCCTAAGACTATGTATAATAACTAAAAAAACAACATATTAGATTAAAGGAAAGGGAATGTCCAGAAGGAGAGTCTTAAATGTGTGCAGAAATCCACTCCATGGCCCCCTGAGGGTTAATAATTTTTCCTGGAGGCTAACCTGCTCTTATTTTATGCCATGCATCCCCCTGTGAATTTTCCACATTTGAAGATGAATCCCATGGAAAATCAGGACATTCTGGCCAGTGTGTTTGGCTGCTATGAGACAGTTGATGGTCATGCAATGGGCTGTGCCTGGTTCGGATGCTGTTGCTGCTGCACATCCTCCAGATTTTTTGGCCCACCGGATTGTTTCCTGTCCATCACCCTTCCATACTTCCAGGTCCCAATGCCTTGGCGCTTTTGTATACCTTCCCTTTCTTCCACTATGCATTGATGATATGACGCGTCAGACAGTAGCATTTCTTTCAAAATTCAAATGTTTTAGCTTTGTCAGCTGTCATGCTATCTTTGGAGTTAAAGGAGAACAAGTATTAGCTCAAGTTCTAAATGCACATGATGTTTGAGAAAATAAGCTGACAATATTATGCAATCATTTGTGACAGTCCAGTCCAACACCAAAAATTGAGATAGAGATGTGGATAATATACCTTCAGGACAAAGACATCTTCTAATTAAACAAGGCAAATTGAGTCAAGTGCAATCAGTGTATGTGTATACTATGAAAATGCTGGTGGTCGGTGATAAAGCAGCGGTAATATCGCCAACAAGCCAACAGTAAAAAAAAATGGAATTATGACCACGGAGGAAACCGCCCACACAGACAGGCACTTTAACACACCGACCGCCACGGTGGTAGCAACAAGCACCGCAGCGGTAACTGCCAGCAGCCAGGCGGAAGACAATACCGCCCACAGTATTACAACATGCCTATCCACCACCTTTTCCCGGGTGGTACCAACGACATAAAAAGCACAGCAGAAGCAGAACACAGAAGTCAAAGGACTCACCTTTGGACACTCAGGGAAGAACCACGCCGCCATGGAGCTCGATCTGCAGGTGTTCTCCATGCTGGTCTACCTACTCCTACACCAGGAATACCAATGCTGGGGAAGACAACCATGTTGAGTACTGGCGCCTAGCACACAGGGGAGGGGGAGGAAACAGAGAGTGACACACACACACGCAACACCCTCACCCCCAACACCACACACAAAAACAGATGCAACAACGTTACATAGCCACCCCGTACCCCTCAGGAATAATGCAAGGACAAAAGGAATTGTTTGAAGTGAGTGTAATAAGATAAAATGCTAGAAATACATCCTCAAAAATCAAAACAGTATTTACATATATACAAATGGAGGGACACTGCCCAGTCCATAATGTCCGTGGGCCACAGGGCCACATCACATAGGCCAAGGCCCCACTTGACTCCTGCATCAACACGGAGAGAACACTGCTGGGGCATCAGGTTGAAAATACACAGGCACATCAGGGGGACGGGGAATGGGGGGCACCTCAGCCGGAAGATGGTACAACACCACTTGTCCTGGAGGGGGCAACATGCCCTGTGGGATGACCTGGGTAGTGCAAAGCCACAGTCTCTCAAGTGGATGGCTTCTCCACTGCTTGGTCCTGGGGAGTGCAAAACCACAGTCTCTCTAGTGGGTGGTTTGCCCACTGCTTGGTCCTAGGGAGTGCAAAGACACAGTCTCTAACTGCTTGGTCCTGGGGAGTGCAAAGCCGCGGTCTCTCAAATGGGTGCTTTGCCCCCTGCTTGGTCCTGGGGAGTGCAAAGTCACGGTCTCTCAAGTGGGTGGTTTGCCCACTGCTTGGTCCCGGGGAGTGCAAAGCCACGGTCTCTCAAGTGGATAGTTTGCCCACTGCTTGGTCCTGGGGAGTGCAAAGCCACAGTCTCTCAAGTGGGTGGTTTGCCCACTGCTTGGTCCTGGGGTGTGCAAAGCCACAGTCTCTCAAGTGGGTGGCTTCTTCCACTGGTTCTGGAGGGGGCTTTGTGCCCAGTGTGCTTCATCCTGGTAAGGAGGGGGGTTGAGTGGATGCCTTCTTCCACTGGTTCTGGAGAGGGCCTTGTGCCCAGTGTGCTTCATCCTATCAAGGAGGGGGTGAGTGGATGCCTTCTTCCACTGATTCTGGAGGGGGCTTTGTGCCCAGTGTGCTTCATCCTGGCAAGGAGGGGGTGAGTGGATACCTTCTTGCATTGGTTCTGGAGGGGGCTTTGTGCCCTGTGATGCAGATCTTGAGGAGTGCAAGGTCACAGTCACTCACCTGAGTGTGAGACCCACACGATTTGCAGTGGTCAGGGTGCATCACAGTCCATGGAGGCAGGACCACACACTGCCCGCCAGCAGTGACGGCTGCTCAGTGGGGGCAGTGCCGGTGGTGGTGTCGGTGCTGGCAGTGGTGGGGGGAGGATCCAGCCCTTCCACTGCAACCTCGGACAGATCAGATGCCCACTGGGGCTGCTGCTGGCGGCAATGTTGCTGGCGGTGCTGGTGGCAGTGTAGGTGGTGGTACAGGTGGCAGTGCAGGTTATGTTGCTGGTGTCCGATCTGCCAGTAGTGGGGGAGGCTCCAGCCCTTCCCCTGAAGCCTCGGACAGATCAGATGCCCACTGGGGCTGCTGCTGGCGGCGATGCTGCTGGCGGTGCTGGTGGCAGTGTAGGTGCTGGTACAGGTGGCAGTGCAGGTTATGTTGCTGGTGTCAGGTCTGCCAGTAGTGGGGAAGGCTCCAGCCCTTCCCCTGCAGCCTTGGACGTATGCCCACTGGGGCTGCTGCTACTGGTGGCAGTGCTGGCCATGGTGCTGGTGGCAGTGCAGGTGCAGTGCAGGTGGCAGTGCTGGTGTCGGGGCTGCCAGTGGTGGGGGGAGGCTCCAGTCCTTCACCTGCAGCCTCGGACGGCTGAAGCGCTGTGTTTGGTGTTGGGGCTCAGAATCAGTCCCAGCACCAGGCCTCCTGTCCTTCCTGGCTGTAGGGGCAGGCCTTTTGCCCTTCCCCTTGTAAGCTGGTGGTGCCTCCTTGACATCTGGTGGGGCCTCCTTTCCCTTACCAGCTGGTGGTGCCTCATTGCCCTTCCCATTGCCAGCTGGTGGTGCATCCTTGCCCTTCCCCTTGGCAGCTGATGCATGCACACCTCCAGTGCTGATGGGTGTTTCCTTGGAGCCTTTCACACCTGCAGTAGCTGCCGAAACTACTGTGGCTGTGGACTGTGTGGCTGAGGTGCTAGCCTGGGTTCTGACCACCCTGGCCTGATGTGAAGGATGGGGGAAGGGTAGGGAAGAGGTCAACGGAGGAGAGGAAAAGCTTCTTAGGGACACTGGGGCGGGAATAGGGTGAAGGTTTGGGAGTGGAGGAAGAGGGAGTGGTTTTTGGAGGTGTCTGTCTGCTGTGTTTGGATGCAGGTGCATGGCCTGGATGCTGTTGTAAGGTGGATGGCTGTTGGGTGTCTGAGTGCTTGCGTTTGTGTACTTTGGGAGGAGGGGGCACAGACACAGTGGGAGAGGACACAGGGGATGTGTGCATAGAGGTGGTGACTGCCAGTGAGGGGCGTGTAGTGATAGGCATGATGGTGATGGAGGCAGTGGATGTGGATCTAGTGCATGCAGGTGTGAGTGGAGATGCTACTGGGAGGGAGGTGGATGACTAGGAGGAGGGGGACACAGTGGGGGCAGTGGATGTTGTTGTGTCTGCATCTGGATGGTGTTTGTGTGAGTGCCTGTGGGATGATGTGTGATGTGTGGAGTTTGCCTCAGCCACTCCTGTGTGTTTTCTTGGGTGCATGCTGGTCTGAATGTGTGCTTGGGATAGGTTGGGGTTGAGGGGAATGGTACTGGACAGAGGAAGTTGGAGGGGGGTGGCTAGAGACAGGAACAGTGGATGCCATCAGGGAGGAGTCCAGAGCCTGGATTGATCTCTGTTGGGCTGCCATGCCACAGTGAATGCCCACCAGAAATGCATTTGTTTGTTGAAAATGCCCTGCCAGCCCCTGGATGGCATTCATTATGGTTGTTTGCCCAACATAGATGGATCTCAGGAGGTCAATAGCCTCCTCACTTAGGGCAGCAGGGCTAACTGGGGCAGGGCCTGAGGTGCCTGGGGCGAAGGAGATGCCCAACCTCCTGGGTGAGCGGGCACGGGAAACTAGCTGAGGGGCTGCTGGGAGGGCGGTGCTGGTATGGGGGTGGCAGCTGTACCTGTAGTTGGGGAGGGCACAGAGCTGTCTGCCACCATTAAGGAGCTTCCATCGGAGGAGGTATCACTTTCTGCACTGTCCCCTCCTGTCTCTGTCTTGGTGCTCCCCTCGCCCTCCGTCCCACTGGTGCCCTAACCGTCCGTGGATTCGGCCTCATGGGACCTGTGGGAGGCATCTCCCCCCCTCCCCGGTGTCTCTGCTCCTCCTCCAGATGATGCTAATGCAAATAAGGGCAGGATGACAAAACAAAAAGGGGGGCAAGTGACAGAGGATAACCTTGGTCAGTGGCAGCAACAACACCACCATTGGCGTACACCTCCCTAGGCAATCCACTACCAGTCACAATGCTAGTCCCCAGGCCATGGACAGTAATACCTAATGCCAGCTGTAGCATACTTGAGACCCACAGAGCCCTGCCCAGTAGTGGATGCCCACTAGCTTGGTTGGAGGTGGAGTTCATCAGCCCCTGCCCAACATGAAACCTACCCCGCAATGTCCAGCCTGGCCTAGGGGTGCTAACAGGCCCACATCCCCCACCCGAAGGCCACTCCACCATGCACAAGTGGTATAATGTGAAACTGTACTCACCCCTTTGTGGCTGCTGTGAAGCCCTCAAGAGCCCATCCAGCTCTGGATAGGCTACTGCCAGTATGCAGAACATCAGGGGGGTCAGGGTTTGACCGGCACCCCTTCCTCATTGGGAGGCCATCCCCAGCTGGGCCTCCGGCGTCTTCCTTGCCCAGCATCTCAGGTCCTCCCACCGTTTGCGACAGTGGGTGCTCAGACTGCCATAGACCACAAGGGTCCACACATCCTTGGAGATGGCACGCCATATACACTTTTTCTGATGGGCGTTGACCTGCAGAGAAATACACATAGAAAAAAGGTATCAATTATACCGTCCAGCCTGTTACACTAATGGCCCACCATATCCCTCCCATCCCCTTATGCACATACATTGCCCACCATACATGCAGCATGCTGCCCAGGACCCCTCAACCCCCACCCCTACCCTCACCACATCACTCTACCACCTCACATACACTCCACCAACACAACCCACCCCTCCCACTACCAAGCCCTGTATGCAACACCAATGCATGGACACCACTCACAGACCAACACTGTCTCCATCTGCCGGACTGGCGGGGAAATCATTATACGGCCGGCAGGTTTTCCAGGAGGCTGGTGGTCCATGGAAAGACCGCCAGCCGAATTCCCGCCGTGTTCGTAATGACCGCCTTAGTGATTCCATGATGTACCCATTCAAACACCCACTCATACCCTTATACACCCATTTACAGATCTAGTGACACCCTGACACACCCATTGAGAGACACAGTCACAAACTTCATGCACCTATTCACAGATCCACTCACAGTCTTATGCACCGATTCACACTCCAAGTCACACCCAAAGGCTCCCATTAACAGACCCTGTCACACTGCCCTGCACCTATTCACAGATCCTCTGACATTCTGACGCACCCAATTGCAGACCCAGTCACAGATTCACACACACATTCACATATCCACTCACACCATGATGCACTCATTTGCCGACTCAGTGATACTGTCATGTCCCCATTGACAGACCCTGTCACACCCTCAAGCACCCATTTATAGATCCTCTCACACACAGATGCAACCACTTGCAGACCTAGCGACTCCCAAATGCAGCCTTTGCAGATCCACTTACAGCCTTATGCATTCATTGCAAGACCCAGTCACACCCTTATGCACCTATTCATAGTTCTTCTCGCACCCTTATGTACCCAATCGCAGACCCAGTCTCACCCCTGCCCACACATTCAGCAATGCAGTCACACACTTATGCACCCATTCATAGATCCTCTCACACCCTCAATCACCTATTCGTAGTTCTTCTCACACCCTGGTGCACCTAATCACAGACCCAGTCACACCCTGATGCAATCATTCATAGACCCAGTTACACCATCATTCACCCATTTGCAGACTCACTTATAATGGCACTTGTCCATTCACAGATTCACTCACACTCTGATGCATCCATTTGCAGACTTACTCATACTTACTCATACCATCTGGCACCCATTCAGAAATGCACCCATTTTCAGACCTATTCATACCCTCATACACTAATTTGGAAATCCACCCACACCATGATGCACCCATTCACACACCCACTCACACCCTCATACACCCATTCACATACCCAGTCACACCATTAGGGCACCATTCATAAACCCAACCACACTTTCTAGTGCACACAATCACAGACCACTCACACCCTGATGCACCCATTCATAAACCCATTTACACCCTCATGCACCCATTTGCAGACTTTATTATACCATCTTGCACCATTCACAGATTCACTCATACTCCTCATACTCAGATGCACCACTTTGCAGACCCAGTCAGACCCTCATGCACCCATTCACAGACCCACTCATACTCTGAGGCACCCCTTCACAGACTCAGTTATACCCTCATTCACCCATTCACAGACCCACTCATACTCTGAGGCACCCGTTTGTAGACCCAGTCATACCCCCAGGCACCCATTTTTAGATCCACTCACACCCTGATGCACCCATTTGCAGACCTAACCTCACCCCGATACACCCATTCACAGACCTACTTACATCTTAATGCAGCCATTCATAGACCCAGTCACACCTTCAGACACCCTTTCATAGACCCAGTCACACTCTCAAGGGCCCAATTATAGACCCAGTCATACTCCCATGCACCCATTTGTGCACCCAGTCACACTCTTATGCACCCATTCACACATCCACTGATACCTTCATGCATCCATTCGCAGACCTAGTCATTCCCTCACTTACCCATTTCAATATCCACTCAGACCCTTATGCTCAAATTCACAGATGGAGTCTGACCCTTGTGCACCCATACATAGGCCAAGTAGCAGCCTCATGAAGCCATTTGCTGACTCAGTGACACTGTCATGCACGCATTTATTGATTCAGTAACACTTTGATGCATCCATGCGCAGATATAGGCTTACTATGATGCACTCATTCACAGACCTACTCACACCTTCATACACCTATTCACAGACACAATTCCACTGTTACACAACCATACAGCGACCCAGTCATGTTCTCACGCATCCATTTGCAGATCCAGTCACACTCTCATACACCCTTTCACAGATCCAGTCACACCCTGATGCAACTATTTGCAGAAGCAGTTACACCCCTATTCTCCCATTTGCAGACCTACTGACACTGTCAGGCAGCAATTTAAAGACTCACTCACATCCTGATACATATTTGTAGACTCACTCATATCCTCATGCACCATTCACAAATTCACTACACTCTGATGCACTAATTTCCAGATCTATGCTCACTCTGATGCACCCATTCACAGACCCACTCACATACTCATATAACCATTTACATACCCAACCACACCTTATGCAGCCATGCATAGACCCAGTCACACTCTCATGCACCAAATCACAGTTGCAGTCATACTCTCAAAGAGCCATTCGAAGATGCATTCACAGCCTTATGCACCCATTCACAGATCTGTTCACACTCTGATACACCCATTTGCAGACGTAGTTACAACCTAACAAAATACACTCATTTGCAGACTCATCGACCCATTTATAGAGCCACTCATACCTTGATGTATCCATTCGCAGACTTTGTCATACCCTCATGCATCCATTTGCATATCCAGTCAGACCGTTACGCTTCTCTTGACAGATTCAGTCAGACCCTTGTGCACCCAATCAAATACCAAGCAACACTGTTGTGCACACATTCACAGACCCAATGACACCCTCATCCACCCATTCATAGATGCACTCACACCCAGATGCACCCATTTGCAGACCTAACCTCACCCTGATATACCCATTCACAAACCCAATAACACCCTCATGCACTCATTCACAGACCCACTCACATTTTCACACACTTATTCATGGACCCAGTCACACTTTCAAGCACCAATTCACAGACCCAGGTATACTCTCATACCTTTTGCACACCCAGTCACACCCTTGTGCCCCCATTCACAGATCCACTCAACCATTCATGTACCCATTTGCAGACCTAGTCATACCCTGACACAACTATTCGCAGACACAGTTACACCCTTATGCACCCTTTTGCAGCACTACTGACACTGTCACACTGCCACTTACAGATTCTATCACATTCTGATCCTCATTTGTAGACTGATTCATACCCTTTTACACCCATTCATAGATCCACTCATACGTTGATGCTCCCATTTGAAGATGTACACACCCAATAACATATCCCGTCAGACCCCTACGATCTTATGGACAGTCCCACTCAGACCCTTGTGCATCAATTCAAAGACCCAATAACACCCTCATGCACCCATTCACAGACCCAGTCACACTCTCGTACACCCATTCATACATCCGCTCACACCCTGATGCACCCATTTGCAGACCTAGGTTCTCATCATCATACAGCCATTCATAAACCCACTCACATCCTCATACACCCATTGACAGACCCACTCAGACCCTCATGCACCAATTTTCATACCATTGAAAGATTGATTTAAAATCATATACATGGACTTAGACACTTACTCATATATATGTTTGTGAACATCTTATGAACGTAATGTTTGGTGTTCACGATATATATATATATATATATATATATATATATATATATATATATATATATATATATATACACACATTTTCAGATTATGGGCAAAAGGGTGGCCCTTACAAGAGCCTTTGTGTTTATTGTTAGTATGAAATAGTGACATGTAAGACTGATACATGTAAGACTAGATGCAGAGTTTCAGGTTTGTAAGAAAAACTCTGTTGCTTTCGTCTGTGAAGTGCTCACCATCACTTCTATATATACCATTCATGTGAAAGCGCGGGTTGTTGTATATACAGCCCATGCTATGGTCCCTGAGAAATGCAGAAACAGCTTTATTTACATGTTTCCTGGCTTTGTCAATCTGTGGGCAGAATTGTTGGAGTATACCACAACAGTCTGATGGAAAAGTCTTTAGGCTTTCCAGTCCTACCCCATTTAGTGTGCCTAAGTCATTACAACCACAGTGTACATTCATGAGGTCAGGGGTTGGCAATCTTTAATGCGTTTAACGAAAGGCAGCAACTGATGGCACTTTAACTTTCTCTGGCCAATCCAACTAATGTCCACTCTAGGAAAACCCAGATCCCTGTCAATTTTACTCTCTCATGCAGCCTCCCTAGCCCAAAACACATAGCCAACAATACACATTTTAACTGTTGGAAAGTGGATTATTGGTAAGGGAAGGTAAGTGCCTACACTTAGCAATAGGCCACTAACCCCCACTAGGTCCAGTTAGGTCTCAATAAATTAACGACCGTTCAACTCTTGATAGCTTGGCAACGAGCAGCAAGGCTTTATGTAGGAGACAAAGTACGCAAACGATTCAAGTATCACAAAACAGTAATAAAATAAATCACAGGAAACAGTTTAAAAATCCAACACTAATTTATAAACAAAGGAAATATTTGTATCTTTAATTTGTCACTAAAACAAATAAAACGAATAAGGGGAACCAGAGATGTAAATTTTAAAGGAATTAATGTTTCTAGAGCATTGAAACTCTGGATATCTGGTCACACCTCAACCGGGGCAAAGTCAAAATTTAAGGGTGACCACGATGGGGCCCTGCTCGGCTACAGCAAGTAGGAGGCCTTGGTCAAAAGTTTAACTTTGGGCTTAGTCTTTTTCTTGAAGATTTTCTTCAGTGGGGTGAAGTCACCAATCTGATCTGACATTCCTGGAGTCCTCTTCAGATCAGCATTGCAGGAGACCTCAGTGAAGAATTCTACGTTCAGACTGATTTTCCAGGATGGAAATCTTCGTTCGGGCCGAAGCTGAATCTTGATCCGACGTCCCTGGAGCCCTTCTCGGATACGCTGTGCAGTAAGTCCCAGTCAAACATTTACATTTGGACTTTGTCACTTTTTTTAAGCATTTTCCTTCTGACAGGGGTCGACCCTACACAGCAAGATGATTTCGATGTGAGGTCGTTGGATCACCTTTCTAGGATCCCCCAGTGAAATCCTAGAATTCCGGGCCTCCGGAGCTTTGTAGCAGGACGAACCTGCAAGTCAGGCTGGTTCACGGTTGAGGTAAGCTGGCTTGTCTCACCACACTGTCCCTTCACTGAGCTTTTTACCAAAAGTTCCACAATCTTCTCCAAGCTTCTACATCTTCTTCCAGAAAGTCTTTGAAGGTCCTTTAGGAGTCCACAGCTCATCCCAAGGTACAAAAAGCTCTGAGTTACTCCTTGAGAGGTAGGACTCGAACTCCCAGAATACACCTAGCTCAAACTCCAAAATGACCACTGGACAGTGGTCAGCTGGAGAGTTCCTTTAGGATTTGATACAGGGGACGCTGGTTACCTATTTTCAACCTGTAGCAAGCAGGGAGTCCCTTCTTGAAATAGTTGAAGCCAGGCAAAGTCCTTTTAGTGGTGAAGTCCAGGTATGCAGCTAGTTCAGTCCTTCAGACTACAGTGTCCAGGTGCAGGTCAGGGGTCTAGCAGGGCAGTCCTTCTTCTTCTGTTGTTGTTCCTTGAAGGGATCTGAGGTGTGGGTTCAGCTCTCCCAAACTTGTCCTTGCTCCTGGGGTGAAAAGTGGGGGACAACTGTCCAATCACAGGCAGAAGCTTGGATGACCACTTCTTGGAAAGTGTGGCAAAAATCAATCCCAGGGAGCAACATTCTTTAAGATCCAAAATGGCTGAAACTGAATTTAGGAGGTTAGGTCTGGCTGAGTCCAACCACTGGTGTGACTAAAAATCCTTAATCTCTCTCCTAATCTAATCAAGCAGGCACCTGGTTGTCTAGGTTTGCAGGAAATGGGGGAGGTCCAGAGCAGCTCCAAGTGTCCTTCCCTCCTTTGAGGACCAGTTTGGCTGCTCTCCCACCATCCTGTTTCGCCTTTGCTGAGCCAGATCTCCAACTCCAGCACATTCGTGGTCTTCAGCCGAGGCCTATTCACACCTAGAGACTGACCAATCAGAGAAGGGCACTACAGAGCTGAAGTTGACAACTTTCGTGTAGCGTTCTGAACTAGTTATAATAAAGTCAACAATGGCGAGTTGTCGCATTTATTATAGCACTCAGTTTGATACCAAACTTGGAATATCTAGCTCCTATTGGGATTTTATTAATTGAAATAGTTTAAAAGGCCTGCCTTGAAAATGACACTGGGCACCTCAGCAGTGCACCTATGGATGCAGTACCTATCCTGGGGTCCCTAAACCTACATGTCATACCATGTACTAGGGACTTATAGGAAAAATTGATACTGACAATTATAATTAGCCTAATTTGCATATCCACTTCAGAGAGCACTGGCCCTAGGACTAGTAAGCAGTACCAAAGGTGCAGCCCAGAGTCAGTAACCCTCGGTATCTGTCCAAAAGGTTTGGGGTGACCAGGACAAAAAGGAGCACTTCCTACACTAGCCATTTTGAAATGAAGCAGTAGTAGCAGTCAGGGCAAGGCTGGAGCTGTATGAGGCAGTTTTGAAAATGGGATGGAGTCAAAATGGAGGTATGATCCTGGTTTAAAAAATTACATATTTTTGGGTATTGACTCACATACTCGGAAAGCAGGTATATTTGCAGTACTATCAGTCATTCGCACACACTCACATACCCCTGTATTCTCTAACACAGGCACTAAGGTATTTCTTCAGTCACTCATGCATACTTTTACAGAGATATATAGGTACTAAAAAAGGTAGTCACATATGAGCATATGTACTAATACATATCATGGTGCTAGTACAGATACATACCTACATTCACTAACATATATAGGCAATTACTGACACAATGTTGTTATTCATCCAGACAATACTGCTTTAATCATGAGTGAGGCCTAGTAGTGCACAGCCTTTGTATGCTCTGTTACCACCTAGTCAAACTGGCCTGTAAAATCCATTTGACAAGTCTTAACTCAGGTTTTAGTAGAACTACCTCACACTTGTGATGTGCTGTATGTATGCTGCCAGCCTGGTGCATTGTGCTTAAGTGATTAGGAAATGCACTTTTCAGTTTTAGAAACTTACTGATGCACTTGCAGACCTCTAGACTAACCATTTTAAAGAGCATACCAGTCACCGAGCAACTGGCATTCATGTTTCCAAAGCAGGGAGTGTGTCTCAGGCACTGCCAGAGTGACAGAGACACAGTTACATT
Organism: Pleurodeles waltl; assembly: GCF_031143425.1. Lineage (NCBI taxonomy): Eukaryota > Metazoa > Chordata > Amphibia > Caudata > Salamandridae > Pleurodeles > Pleurodeles waltl. The sequence continues at coordinate 224,971,659 of NC_090438.1, forward strand.
CACTCACACACTCAGAAAACAGTTATATATACAGCACTATCAAAGGCAATTGCAGACACATTCACACATCCCAGTATTCTATAACACAGGTACTGAGGGTTTTTTTCAGCCACTTACATGCACATTTACATAGCCATATTGGTAGTAAAACAAGCAGTCATATACCGGTAGATGTACTCATAGAACTCACGGTGCTGCCACAGATTGACACCTGCATTCATTGACACAAATAGGCAAGTACTGACAGAATATTGTCCTTTATACAGAGAAATACTACTTTAATCATTGAAGAGGCCTACTAGTGCAGACCCTGAATATGTTTTGTCAGTGCCCACTCAAATTGACTTCTAAAAGCCCTTTGCCAACTTTCAAACTCATGTTTTAGTAGAAATAAGTCACCTCTAAAAAATGCTGTAGGTATGCATCCAAGCATGGTGCTTTGTGCTTAGTGCATAGAGAGTTGTCCTTTTCAGTTTTAGAATCTTGCATTCAGTCACATATATTGGGAAATAGTGACATAATCTTGTCATGTGTCCAAAGAAGAATTGCAGGTATTTGTGAGGTATTTGTTCACTCAATGCGATACTCATATAGAGAGCAGTACAGAGAGAAAAAACAAACAGTAACATAATGGCAGACATACTAAAACATGTCATCCTAGTATTAAATGTGGACATCTATATATATTCAAATATATATGTAAATAGTGGCATATGAAGAATAACTCTGGTTTAATGATGGGTGAGAGCTACAGGTCCTGAATCTGTGTATTTTATGTTGCTGGTTACTTAAATAGGTCCACTAAAGCACTTTCTAAAATGTTAAAGCTACATTTTACTAGAAATAATTCAGCTGTGCGATTTGTTACATATGTCTTGTGAACCATAATAACACATTTCCTTATATTGTTCTTATTTGGTTACAATGTTTAATATACAACTATATAATTAAAAAACAAATGTATTTTTTTAAACGTTTTTTCAGGTGGAAGATTCTACCTAGCTACACAGAGTTGCAATGCCATCAAAATGTGAGCAGAGAAAGAGAGAAAGACAACAATAGTACCTCCTTTCAACTGAGAAACAATAGGAACAAAATGCTAAAAACAAAGTGGAAGTCTGGTAAGAGAACACAGACATTTCTTAAAATAGCATGTGGTCAACTTGAAAGACAAGAAAATGAATTCCGTATAAGAAAACGTTTGACATCAACTAAGAAAGGAGTAAAAGTACACAACATCAGAAATACGAAAAATCCTACAAAGAAGTACAGAGTTTAACTAGAAGGCTGCGTCATTTCATGGAAATAGGAGTGCTCTATAGCAGAGTAATCAAGAATCTAATCAGAAGTATGAAGAAATATAAAAGAAGGAGAGAAGCTGTGAGATAAAAAGAGCGTATAGAGAGCATCATTGATAAATCATGTGCTCTGAAGGGGAAGCTATTTATTTTAATATTGAACAGAATTAAAACACTAGATAAAATAGTGTTGAGTATGAGGAATGAAAGCCTAAAGAAAAGACATAAACAGAACTAACTTTTGCAAAGTTTTTAGAGGAGATTGGATATATACTTCTAGTACTGAGCCTTTCTTTAATGAAGAACGCTGCTTGCAACAGAACAGAGTAATGCATGCAGTTGATGAATATGGCCGTTGTTTTGAGATGTAAGGTGGCTCTTTCATTGAGAAAGAGGAAATTGTACCTAGATATGTAGAGGAAGTCATAACTGAAGAAGTTCAATGAAGGCATAGACAGGCACCTGTATGAGTGGAATTGTAGCAGTATTTGTGCTGTTCGGCCAGGATTCAAATGACATAGTCAGATATGTTTTACAGAAGATTCCATGCAAAAGTTTTAAACATAAAATTTTACTTTTAGAAAGACTAGAGTGATGCCTAGTAAGAAAATGTACAAGTCTACAGGGACATTCACTGGCCTGTTTATTGAAGGAAGTGTGCTAGAGCACCTTTCATTATTTTGGAATGTTAGCTGTACAGCACTCACAAATGTGCACTCTAGTTAGGAGGTTTTACCATGTGAAGAGTTCTGTAGTATGTTTTGGGGAAATGAATAGAGTTATTTTGTATGGAATAGTGGCAGAGTTAGAAAAGATTTGTAATGATGTGCAGTTTTGTTTCTTTTGACCTCAAGAATAGTGCAGAGAAAATGGACAGCTAGAATCTGCAGGTGTAGCAGAACAGGGGATACCTATTAGTGTTGATAACTTTCATGAAGAGATTAGGAAGTTTAAAATAGTCTGTTCAGAAAAAACGGACAGTGTGTGTGTGTGTTGTGAATGCGCTCACTACAAAAGTCAAACTCATGTTATTGTATCTTCAAAAACTGAAGAAGACAACATTGATAAATGGCGAGATTTTGAAGCTTACTTATTTGTAGAAGAACACTTTGATTGTTGCAGTCAACAAGTTATATGCAAGTACTGTTATAATACATTAGAGGAGAATAAAATGCTAGCTAGAGCAGTGTAGAACAAGATAGAACTAGTTTTTATTGCAGGAGAACTGCAAGACTTGAATGTTTATGAGTCTATATTCATAGAATGTGTACATCCATTCCAAGCAATAATCCAAATAGAACCAAAGACAGGAAAGTTACCTCCAACTGAGTTCCCAAATGATCAAAGGTAGGGGTATTTATTTGCCATTCGATTTTAGAGAGAATGTTGAAACTGAAGGTGTGGAAAGAGATTTTGAGGAAGGACTTGTGATTTTAGTTAATGATGTGGTTACTAAGAGTAAAAAGGTACGGCAAGGGTTAGTAGATGTTAGTAAAGTAAAGAAAGCAACAATATATCTGGTACAAAGTAACATTTACCATAAAAATGTAAATTCTCTTCAAGACATTTCACACATAGATGATGATATAGTTTTGCCCAGAAGCCAAATTGAAAAGGTCTGTCAAATGAGAACAGAAGACATTTATGAATACTACATTATTCATCCTCTACATTCTAAGGAGATTAATGGAGATGCTATTGATCTATTTCAGATGGAAAAAGCAAAAGGTGCTCCATTAAGTGTGTGGGAGAAAAGCTTTGGAGCTTATTTTCTTTCTCATCTGTTTCCTACTGGAGGTGGTGGTAGGTATGATGACCAGCCTGAGCATATACCAGCAGCTGAGTACAGATCTACCAAACTTTATTCAGAGGATGCTGGATTTTGCCAGAGTATGCCTTATATATTTCATCTACTATCTGAGAGCAACTTATCTGGGTTATCCTTTCTACTAAATCACATTCTAAAACCAGGAGTAAACCCCCAGAATCTGACAGCAAGGGAATTTGTTGTTAAAGTTCATGGAACACCTTGCATACAACCAAATCAATTTGATTTCAGGTCCTGAGCTCGCCCCCCACGACCGCAGCACCAACCTGCTGCCTTCTGCCTCTGTCCCACGAGCACGCTGCCGTTTGCATGTTCGAGGCCCTCCTCCACCCGCAGGCATCCTCCTGCGCCTCATCCCTGGTGGCTAGTGGGCTCACTTGACCCGTGTGCCGCTTCCGCCGTCCTGTAAGTGTTTTTTGGCTTTTTCGTTTTTTCAGCGCCTCGCCGCCGGCGTACTGCCCCCTTTGTGCCCCCCTGATTGCTGTCTCCCCGATCGTGTATTGTGCCATTATTGTATTTCTGATTGTATTTCTGATTGTATTTTCTCATTGTAACTGCTTGTAGTTTTGCTCGTTTTCAGTGTTTTTTGCCCCTTGTGCGCTCCCCGTTCCCTGCCGCTGCCTCCCTGCGGCTCCACCCCCCTCACCCCCCATTTGCCGCTCCCTCCCGCCTCCCGCCTCCCAGCTGCTCCTCCCTCCCCCTCCCTTCTTAATGGCTGGCGCTGCGCGTCACGAGTGAGCGAACTCTGACCTGTTTCAGGTCCTGAGCTCGCCCCCCACGACCGCAGCACCAACCTGCTGCCTTCTGCCTCTGTCCCACGAGCACGCTGCCGTTTGCGTGTTCGAGGCCCTCCTCCACCCACAGGCATCCTCCTGCGCCTCATCCCTGGTGGCTAGTGGGCTCACTTGACCCGTGTGCCGCTTCCGCCGTCCTGTAAGTGTTTTTTGGCTTTTTCGTTTTTTCAGCGCCTCGCCGCCGGCGCTTCTGCCACCTTTGTGCCCCCCTGATTGCTGTCTCCCCGATCGTGTATTGTGCCATTATTGTATTTCTGATTGTATTTCTGATTGTATTTTCGCATTGTAACTGCTTGTAGTTTTGCTCGTTTTCAGTGTTTTTTGCCCCTTGTGCGCTCCCCGTTCCCTGCCGCTGCCTCCCTGCGGCCCCGCCCCCCTCGCGCCCCCATTTGCCGCTCCCTCCCGCCTCCCAGCTGCCCCTCCCTCCCCCCTCCCTTCTTAATGGCTGGCGCTGCGCGTCGCGAGTGAGCGAACTCTGACCTGTTTCAGGTCCTGATCTCGCCCCCCACGACCGCAGCACCAACCTGCTGCCTTCTGCCTCTGTCCCACGAGCACGCTGCCGTTTGCGTGTTCGAGGCCCTCCTCCACCCGCAGGCATCCTCCTGCGCCTCATCCCTGGTGGCTAGTGGGCTCACTTGACCCGTGTGCCGCTTCCGCCGTCCTGTAAGTGTTTTTTTGGCTTTTTCGTTTTTTCAGCGCCTCGCCGCCGGCGCTTCTGCCCCCTTTGTGCCCCCCTGATTGCTGTCTCCCCGATCGTGTATTGTGCCATTATTGTATTTCTGATTGTATTTCTGATTGTATTTTCTCATTGTAACTGCTTGTAGTTTTGCTCGTTTTCAGTGTTTTTTGCCCCTTGTGCGCTCCCCGTTCCCTGCCGCTGCCTCCCTGCGGCCCCGCCCCCCTCGCGCCCCCATTTGCCGCTCCCTCCCGCCTCCCGCCTCCCGCCTCCCAGCTGCTCCTCCCTCCCCCCTCCCCCCTCCCTTCTTAATGGCTGGCGCTGCGCGTCTGCGCCGCTGGCGCGCCGGAGGCGCGCCAGGGGCAAGCCCGTCTGCGCCCGTCCGCGCCTGGACCGCGCCCAGCGCCACACCCCCTGGCCCTCGCGCCCCCCGCATCCGCTACTCGATCAGCGAACTACGCGCCTTCAATCCCGGCCCCTCCACTGAATGCTGCCGGGCATCCCCGAAGCACACTAAAGGACCTTTTTCCTGCCGTACCTGCAACTTCTCCTGCATCAGAACGACCAATCCAACTACTGAAACATTCAACCCCAACCACCTGTACTGCATCCTCATCAACACCCGCTCCGCACGAAAACACGCCATCGAGCTCTGGGATTTGCTCGACACCACTGCTCCTGACGTGGCTTTCCTGACCGAAACCTGGTGGAACGACTCCTCGTCTCCGGACATCGCCATCGCCATACCGGACGGCTACAAAATCACCAGAAGAGATCGAACCAACGGAATCGGCGGCGGAATAGCCATCGCTCACAAAGCTACCCTCAAAATCCACACCCACTCGGACGACACCCTCAGGACAGCCGAACACCTCCACTTCCAGATCCACACGGACCCCAACACGACCCTCAGAGGAACCCTCATATACCGCCCTCCAGGACCAAGAGCCCCCTTCAGCGACACCATCGCCGACCTTGCAAGCACCCACGCCCTCGCTTCCCCGGATTACATCCTCCTGGGAGATCTGAACTACCATCTGGAAAATGCCAACGACGTCAACACCGCATCACTGACCTCCAACCTCCTCAACCTCGGACTCCGCCAGCTAGTCAACACGCCCACCCACATCGCCGGACACACCCTTGACCCCCTCTTCACCTCAAGCAACCACGTTTCCTTCAGCCACACCTCCGAACTCCACTGGACCGACCATCACTGCGTCCATTTCACCTATAAGAAAACCACAGAGCAACACCGCATCCAGCTACCTCCCCACCGCCGCTGGGGCAAAGTCACCCAAGACCAACTGACCAGCACCCTCATCAACAACCTTCCACCCGACGCAACCGACCCGAGCACAGCCGCCATCAACCTCCATCAATGGATCCTCGACTGCGCCAACACCCTTGCCCCTCTCAAGAAACCCACCGCCATCCAAGGAAAGAAAAAAACAGCCTGGTTCACAGACGATCTAACTACCTCCAAAAGCATCTGCCAGAAGCTCAAAAAGAAATGGATCCAAGAACGCACACCCGACAACCTCGTCGCCCTCAAAAACGCCAACCGCGAACACCACCAACGGATCCGCATCGCCAAGCGCGCCCACTTCACCGAACGCATCAACAACAACGCCCACGACTGCAAAGAACTCTTCGGCATCGTGAAGGAACTCTCCAATCCAAAAGCCAACTCCAACGACATCCCGCCCTCCCAGAAACTCTGCGACGACCTCTCCACCTTCTTCCACCAGAAAATCGCTACCATCCACGACAGCTTCAACACCGGTCCACCGCCAGACCCCACCCCCGACGTCTCCTCCCGCGACTGCCGCCTCACCGCCTGGACCCACGTGGACGAGGCAGAAACCATAACAACCATTAACACCATCCACTCAGGCTCCCCCACGGACCCCTGCCCCCATCATGTTTTCAACTCAGCCAACGCCACCATCGCCCCCGAACTCCGCAAGATCATCAACCTCTCCTTCACTTCTGCCACCTTCCCGGACAGCTGGAAACACGCAGAAATCCAACCCCTCCTCAAAAAACCCAAGGCCGACCCCAACGATCTCAAAAACTTCCGTCCGATCTCTCTCCTCCCTTTTCCAGCGAAAGTCATCGAGAAGATCGTCAACACTCAGCTCACCCACTTCCTCGAAGACAATTCCATTCTGGACCCCTCACAATCCGGATTCAGACGAAACCACAGCCCTGAGACTGCTCTCCTCGCCGCCACAGATGACATCAGACATCAAATGGACAACGGCGAAACCTCAGCCCTCATCCTCCTCGACCTATCAGCCGCCTTTGACACCGTCTGCCACCGCACCCTACTGACCCGCCTCCAGGAAGCCGGCATCCAAGACAAAGCCCTCCACTGGATCTCATCCTTCCTCTCCGACAGAACGCAGAGAGTCCGTCTCTCCCCTTTCCGCTCCAAAGCCACCAACCTCATCTGCGGCGTCCCCCAAGGATCCTCCCTCAGCCCTACGTTGTTCAACGTCTACATGGCCCCCCTCGCTCAACTGGCCCGCCAACATCATCTCAGCATCATCTCTTACGCCGACGACACCCAGCTCGTCCTCTCCCTGACCAAAGACCCGCTCACCGCCAAAACAAACCTCCACGAGGGACTAAAATCCATCGCCGATTGGATGAACAACAGTCGCCTGAAACTCAACTCCGACAAGACGGAAGTCCTCATCCTCGGGCGCACTCCCTCGGCCTGGAACGACTCATGGTGGCCCTCCGTCCTCGGACCCCCGCCCACCCCTGCCAGCCACGCAAGAAACCTCGGCTTCATCCTGGACTCCGCCCTCACCATGTCCAAACAGGTCAGCGCCGTCTCCTCCTCCTGTTTCAACACCCTTCGAATGCTCCGCAGAATCTTCAAGTGGATTCCAACAGAAACCAGAAAGACGGTGACCCAGGCCCTCGTCAGCAGCAGACTTGACTACGGCAACGCACTCTACACAGGCATCCCAACCAAAGACATCAAACGACTCCAACGCATCCAAAATGCCTCCACCCGACTGATCCTCGACATACCCCGTCGAAGTCACATCTCCCCTCACCTAAAGGAACTCCACTGGCTCCCGGTAGACAAGAGGATCACCTTTAAACTCCTGACCCACGCTCACAAGGCACTTCACAACACCGGACCCTCCTACCTCAACACCAGACTTAACTTCTACACTCCAACACGTCAACTCCGATCCGCCAACCTCGCCCTCGCCATCGTACCCCGAATCCAGCGCAAGACATCCGGCGGCAGATCCTTCTCCTTCCTCGCCGCCAAGACCTGGAACTCTCTCCCCACATCTCTTCGCCAGACCCAGGACCTCCTCGCATTCAGAAGGCTCCTCAAGACCTGGCTCTTCGACCGCTAAATCAGCAGCGCTCCCCCCACCCTCTCAGCGCCTCGTAACCCTGACGGGTACATAGCGCGCTTTATAAATACTATGATTGATTGATTGATTGATTGATTTGATGGCATGACAATGTGGCACAAATTAATGTTGGTATCATCATCATGGTGTATTAAAATACATGTCAAGGATTCTAGGACCACCTACTTAGTTTGTGACATTCAGTTGTGCTGATTATGCATGGGATGACCTTCTTGAATTGTTGTGTGAGGCAAACTCAAATATAAATAATACCAATTTGAAAATAGCAAATTGTTACTGTTAATTGGATCCTGCAAACGTTTGCAAATAGTTTAATCACCAATTTCAAGGAATGATGGCTTTCTTCTGTAACAAAACAAATCCATCTCTTGGAGAAGTCACTGATTTCCTCTGATAGAAAGAGTACCAAGCTAGAGGCGCTCCACACATTCATATTCTTTTGTGGGCGAAAGATGCTCCACCGTTTGGAACAGACCCTGATGAGTCTGTATTGTCATCTATAGAATAGTATTTCACATACGCCACACCAAAAGACACATCTGAGAAGGGATTGAGACAACAAGTTCTTTGAGACACACTGACAAAGAAATCACCAAAAAACACATATAAAATCAGAAGAACAGAAGCATCAAAATATACAACCGACTACAACCCAGTTATTCTCAAGATGTGGAATCTAAATATGGACATGCAATTTGTTGCTGATAATTCTATTGCTGTAGCTCACTATGGCCCTCATTCTGACATTGGCGGTAACTGCCGCTTACCTCTGCGCTGATGGCCACCAACTTACCGACGCAATGATGAATATCCGTTCACCATATTATGATACACATACCACAATCTGACAGAATACAGCCACATGCACAAATCTGCCAGACCAAAGGTAATGATAAACTGACAGTCCCAAAACCCACACCGTTACGCCAACAGAATAACGCCCATCACATTTTCACCCACGAATCATCACAGGGGACATTCAACTGCAGTAAACCTTGGTGGTACATCCTGCTTCGCTCACAATGGAAACTCCCATACAAAACAACACTACATTGGCCAATTCAAACTACACACACCCGACACCCATACACACATCATACCCACACCACTATAAAACACACATGCACATTACCCACAACCCTTTACCAACAACTATTTCCACCACAAGACTGAGAAGAAGAGCACAGAGACAACTAGACACACACCACTCACACCCATATATCGCTCACACACTCCACTTCACACACCCCACCACATTACCCAACATACCCTCACCAACACACATCACACAACCCCCATGGCACCACAAAGGCACCCCCATTTCATTGAGGAGGAGTTAAGGGTCATGGTGGAGGAAATTGTTAGGGTACAGCCAAAGCTCTTTGGAGCACAAGTGCAACAGATATCAATAGCAAGGAAAATAGAGCTGTGGTGGAGAATCGTGGACAGGGTCAACGCTGTGGGACAGCATCCAAGAAGAAGGGCCGACATCAGGAAGAGGTGGAACGACCTACGGGGGAAGGTACGTTCCATTGCAGCAAGACACCATCTTGCCATACAGAGGACTGGCGGTGGACCCCCACCTCCTCCCCCACAATTCACAGCATGGGAGGAGCAAGTCTTGGAATTGCTGCATCCTGAGGCTCTCGCCGGAGTTGGAGGAGGTCTGGACACTGATAAGTCTACTTGTAACAATTATCACCCACATACCTGCATGCCATCACACACCCTCACCCTCACTCGCATCACTCAACCACATCCCACACAATCCACCATCACATCTCACTAATCCCAATGCCAAGCCCTGCATGCTGTACCAATGCATGGACACCCCTCCCAGCCCTCCATGGACACTCATCACCAAAGCATGCACAGCATAGTGAAACTATCATAACCACAATATACCAAAATGCACAAACAAAAGCTGGCAGGGGAACAACAACCATAGAGGGAAGCTACAGAAGTACAAATGTCAGATAACTGAAGCATAATACATATTTTACATCCCCATAGGTACCCCAGCCAATGTCACTGGAGAGGAGGTGCCACCACTATCCAGTCCCCCAACAGAAGAAGCCCACAGTGATGAAAGTAACTCTGGACTTCAGGATCTGCGCGATCTACCTGGCCCATCAGGGACCACTGGACAGCTGGTCACCCGAGCCTACTCACAGACAACCACAGAACCTCCCCCATCAGGAACCAACACCACAGCACCCACCCAGCATACCCACACCTCTGTCACCAGGGCACATCAATTAGCAGTGTGCCCACCTGTAGAGGGACCCCAGCCCACACCTTGCACATAAGACAGTCAGGGACATGGGGTCAGTGGGCACACTGTTCAGGCGACAGAGGCACAGGCCAACAGGGACACTGAGGACTGCTGTGCACCAGAGGGAGGACAGGAGCAGGGAAAAGAATCTCCAGGAGGCAGTCTTAGAGATCCTCAGAGCCTACCAACATTCTTAGGACACAATGGGCCAGATCCTAGACAATGTGCAATGAACAGGCAGCTGCAGGAAGGACAGTGTCAGGGGATCAGGGAGGACTTACAGGCCATTGACAACACCCTGACTCAATAGCAGGGGTGCTGGCAGACATGGCCAACATGATGAGGGAGGCAACAGCACACCAGCGGGCCCGGCCCCTAAGGAGTCATCAGAACAGTCCTCCACTTCTGCTGCCGCTAGTGGCCAGGAGGCCCCGCCACAGGACCAACAGGCCACCAGCACCCCTCCCCCTGCAGAAGGAGAACCACCTCACAAATGTTCCCTGCGATCCAGACAGAAGCCAGAGGCACTTGCCAAGCCACAGCCAGGGAATGATTCTCCTGATTGCCCACCTTGTGTGCCACTCAGTGACCTTGTCCACCTTGAACTTCCATTGATCCCCTTCCTATTTCCCCAGGGACAATGCACCTGTGCTAGAAACAGACTGGAACAATACCCTGGACTTTCATCCATCATCACCCTATTTCATTACACTTTCCCCTCTATATATTAGCACAACAATAAATACCAGTTGATAAAACTCGACTACTAGTATTTCATGTAATCCAAATTTGTATTGATTGAAACAGCTCCAACCATTGCAAATGAACTGTAAGTAGTATGAGCATAAAATGAATGACCTGTAAAATGAATATCAATAGGTAACAGTAAGTAGGGCACAGAAGTGGGTAATGCCAGCATGCCAATGCCAAACAGAATACACCAATACTCATAGAAATGTGAAGTTTCACCGTCTAACCTGTGTGTCATTGAAAGTACTGACATTTCACTGATGTTCTGTTGTCCGCATCCTCATCATCATCCTCCTCATCCTCAGGGTCCACTGTTGCCACAGGGGCATCTCCAGTCTCCTCCTCCTGCAGAAAAGGGACATGCCATCTGAGGGACAGGTTGTGAAACATGCAGCATGCTACCACTATCTGGCAGACCTTTTGGGGTGAGTAGCACAGGGATCCACCTGTCAGATGGAGATACCTGAACCTGGCCTTCAGGAGGCCAAAGGTCCTTTCAATGATCCTTCTGGTTCACCCATGTGCCTCATTATAACGTTCTTCAGCCCTTGTCCTGACATTCCTCACAGGGGTCAACAGCCATGATAGGTTTGGGTAACCAGAGTCACCTGCAAATATTGAGGGACAACATTTAGCCACACACTATCCTATATGGCCAACACCATAGGCATACACCAACATATACTGTGTGGGAACCAGGGCTCACCTATTAGCCACAACCTGTGCCTCTGTGGTTGGGCCATCACATGTGGGATGCTGCTATTCCTCAGGCCAAAAGCATCATGTACTGACTCTGGATACTTAGCATTGACCTAGGAGATGTACTGTTATGATTCCTGTACACCTGTTCATTATGACGGGGGTAACAAATGCAATATGTGTTCCGTCAATCGCCCCAATAATATTGGGGATAGGTCCCATTGCATAAAACCTGGACTTCACAGTGGCCAAATCCTCAACATGGAGGAAAGCAATGTGGCTGCACATGTGTTTTATAAGTGCAGACAATATGGTAAACATCCTTTTTTACGACTTTTTTTTCTCCGATAGTCGTGGTTAACAAAAGCGCAACAATGCTTTTTTTAACCACAACTCTGGTTTTTTGTGCGTTAACTACGTATGTTCTGAACAACGAACATGCGTGGTTAAGGTACAAAGAAGGGAGTTGGCGAAGGTAAGTGGTGGGTTTAGGTTTTGGGGAGGGGGTGGGGGGTCAGGGGGTTTTAGGTTTTGGGGTGGGGTTGGGGGGGGTGGGGCGTTTTTGGTTTTGGGGAGTGGGTGGGGGATCAGGGGGTTTTAGGTTTTAGGGTGGTGTTGGGGGGGTGGGGCGTTTTTGGTTTTGGGGAGTGGGTGGGGGTCAGGTGGTTTTAGGATTTAGGGTGGGGTTGGGGGGTGGGGCGTTTTTGGTTTTGGGGAGTGGGTGGGGGGGTCAGGGGGTTTTAAGTTTTAGGGTGGGGTTGGGGGGTGGGGCGTTTTTGGTTTTGGGGAGTGGGTGGGGGGTCAGGGGTTTTTAGGTTTTGAGGTGGGGTTGGGGGGGTGGGGTGAGGGATGTAGGGTGAATAGTGCCTATTGCTAATGATTTTATCAGGAATGCCTTTACAATGAAATATCGTTGTTAAGGCATTCGTGGTAAAATCATTAGTAGTAGCAACGAGGTCGGTGTTCCGACCTCGTTGTTAAGGCAGTAGTTGTTTTTGAAGTCGTTGTTTCGTTGTACAATCAACAGGACTCTTGCTAGCACAATTGAGAACATTGGCTGTGACATTCCTGCTGCCAAGCCAGCTGTCACTTGGAAAGAACCAATTGCCAGGAAATGGAGCCCTGATAGAACTTGCACAAGAGGGGGGATCCCAGTGGGATGCCGCATAGCTGAGATCAGGTCAGGTTCCAATTGGGCACACAGCTCTGTGATTGTGGCCCTGTCCAGTCTATAGGTGAGTATTATGTGCCTGTCCTCCAGTGTAACCAAGTCCACTAGGTGTCTGAACATGGAGGTATGTCTCAATCTCCTATTCAGCTGCACCAGTAGGCATCTAAGGGACACAAGAGTGAGTAGGCTGTCACAACCTGAACAATGGAGCTACAACAGCAGTCCACATCGTGTAAACATGTTATGGGACAGTGTAATTGATAAAGTATGTGCCTATTGATCCTGTGACGCAGCAAGTATCGATAGGCTTGTTCACCCCCCCCCCCGAAATGGTGACCGCCTGTTCTGTGTGGAGGAACAGGTAGAAGTGAGGTAAAGCAGCTGACGTTGTTCACCGTGGCGGTGGGCGGTTGTGAACCGCTGTGCAATTCCTCATTGGTTAATATTGGGCCCTATGAGGTACAGTGGCCAATGGGGATCTACGCCAGCGGTGAAGGTATGCACCGCCGCAGATGTGACCTCCATTTTCTATCTGATTCCTCACTTGTTTCCTGACCTTCCATAGGAGAGGACCTACACTGCATGTACTGCTGGGACCTGTGTCTGGAACCTACCATGGCTGGTGTGACTGGGGAAAGGGCCCCAGCCTTCACTTCTGAGGAGTTGGAGTGACTAGAGGATGGGTTCCTACCCAAGTACGGACTGCTGTATGGGCATCAAGACCAACAGGTGAGTACACTGTGGGAACAATGTATGTGGCATGATTCCATGGAGTTGTGTGTGAAGGCCTTGAGTAAGGGGGGTGGGTGAATGTCCTCTTGCCTCTGCAGGCCAGCGCCCATCAAAAGAAGGAGGTGCAGACCCTGTGGGTCTGTGGCGGGCAGGGCACCCACTGTCGGAAACAGTGGGAGGACCTGAGACACTGGGCATGGAAGACCGCGGAGGTCAGCTGGGGATGGCATCCTAATGAGGAAGGGGTGCCTGTCAGACCCTGACCCCACTGATGGCCCGCATACTGGTGGTGGCCTACCCTGAGCTGGATGTGCGATTGGGGGCATCACAGCAGCCACAAGGGGGTGAGTAGAGTGGCTATCATTACAACTGACGGCTGATGGGGTGGTATCTGGGTGGTGGTTGTGTGTCCTTGGGTGCCCCTATGCCAGGCCAGACATAGCAGCGTAGGTCCTCTGGTGGCTAAGGGTTTGAATGTAAAAGACTGCTTAATTAGCTTCTTAGTATTCACCTCTGGGCAGGGCTGCGTGGGTCCCAGGTGTGCTGCAGTTGGCGGTGTTTGCCCCTCCCCATTCCTTGGTGACTAGCCATTTTACTGGTAGTGCCATTCATAGTGTGTAGGCCTGTTCCCTGTGTTTGCAGGTGCTGTGTACGCATGGTGTTGGTGCAGTCATTGACCCTGTGTATCCTTTGTCTCTCTCTCTCCCTTTCTTGTTTTGTCATCCTGTCCTTATGTGCATTAGCATCAACTGGCGGAGGAGCAGAGGCACAGGTGACAGAGGGAGCTTCATTCCACAGAGTCCACCAACGCTGAGGGCACCAGTGGGACAGAGGGCAAGGGGTGCACCATGGGAGAAACTGGAGGGGACAACACAGACTGATAAATACTCCGATGGGAACTCCCTGGTGGTGGCACACACCTCTGTGACCACCCCATCTGCAGGTGCGGCCGCCACCCCAACCAGCACCGCCCTCCCAGTAGCCCCTCAGCAAGTTGCCCGTGCCCACTCACCCAGGAGGGTGGGCATCTCCTTCACCCCAGGCACCGCAGGCCCTGCCCCAGTCAGCCCTGCTGCCCTAAGTGAGGAGGCTATTGACCTCCTGAGATCCATCTCTGTAGGGCAATCAACCATTGTGAATCTCATTCAGGGGCTGGCTTCCTGGATGCAGCAATGCAATGCATTCCTGGAGGGCATTCACAGTTGATTGGGGGCCCAACAGAGATTGATTCAGGGTCTGGCCTCCTCTCTGATGACAGCCATTGTCCCTGTTTCTGCCGTCCCCCATCCAACTTCCACTTCCCAGTCCCATGCTCCTCAACCCCAAACCATCCCAAGCACACAGATAGACACGCATGCCCACAAGACAACACCCAAGAGAGGCACAGGCAACACATGCACCACACTTCATCCCACAGGCACTCACACAATCACTATTCAGTTGCAGACACAACAACATCCACTGTCTCCCCCTCCTCCTCCACCTCCCACCCAGTTATGTCTACCCTCACACCTGCATGCACTACATCAATATACACTACCAGCATCATCACCACACCAAGCAGAACACACACCTCACTGGCAGACACATCCATAACATCCATGCATGCGTCCCCTGTGTCCTCTCCCACCGTGTCTGTCCCCACTCCTAAAGGACACAAACACAAGCACTCAGACACCCAGCAGCCATCCACCTTACAACAGCATACAGCCCATGCACCTGCACCCAAATCCAGCCAATATACACCTCCGAAAACCACTCCCTCATCCTCCACTCCCATTACTCCTCCCTCTTATTGCCCCAACATACCTAAACAACTTCCTTTCCACCATTGACCTCTTCCCTACCCCTCCTCTGTCCTGTACATATGGGCAGAGTAGCGATGACTCAGACCAGCACCTCAGCCAAACAGTCCACGAGGACAGTGGTAGCACCACTTACTCATGTTGGTCTGGTAGGGATACCAGACCAACAATACCGTAGGGGAAGGAGGCAGCACAACCTGGGATGCAAGGGAAGAGCCCAGCACCAGCTGGAAAGAAGGGGCAGGACTCTGCACCAGCTGGAAAGAAGGAGAAGGAGCCTGCACCAGCTGGAAAGAAGGGAAAGGAGCCTGAACCAGCTGGAGAGAAGGGAAAGGAGCCTTCACCACTAGGCAGAGGGGGGAAGAGCCCAACCACCCCTGCTAGGAAGGGTAAGGGATCCCCAACCCATGACCGGGAGGAGAAGAGGTAATCTTGGCCAGCGGAAGCTGTCAGCAAACACCACCACCACCAGCAGCTGTCACAGGGCCCCCACCACCAGCTGTGGGTTTGCAGCCATCAGAGAGTGCAGGGACTGACCAGGAGCCTCTCCTAACCACCACCACAGTGCATCCATCAGAGAGTGCAGGGGCTGACCAGGAGCCAATCCCAACCACCACCACAGTGTAGCCATCACAGAGTCCGGAGGCTGACCAGGAGCCTCCCCCAAACACCACCACAGTGCAGCCATCAGAGAGTGCAGGGGCTGACCAGAAGCCTCCCACAACCACCACTACAGTGCAGCCATCACCTCCAGCAGATGTCATGTAGTCCACCCTCCAGGGGTTACTGTGCAAGCTACCCCCTCCAGAACCAGTGGGGAAGACAGCCACTTTAGAGACTGTGGCTTTGCACTCCCCAGAACAAAATGCCCCCTCCAGAACCAGTGGCCAAGACACCTACTTGAGAGACTGTGGCCTTGCACTCCCCAGGACAAAGCACAGGGCTTGTTGCCCCCTCCAGAACCAGTGGCCAAAACACCCAATTGAGATACTGTGGCCTTGCACTCCCTGGGACAAAGCACAGGGCATGTTGGCCCCTCCAGAACCAGTGGCCAAGACACCCACTTGAGAGACTGTGGCCTTGCACTTCCCGGAATAAAGCACAGGGCATGTTGCCCCCTCCAGAACCAGTGGCCAAGACACCCACTTGAGCAGCTGTGGCCTTGCACTCCCTGGGACAAAGCACACAGCAAATTGCCCCCTCCAGAACCAGTGGGGAAGACACCCACACGAGAGACTGTGGCCTTGCACTCCCCCGGACACAGCAATGGGCATGTTGCCCCCTCCAGAATCAGTGGGTTTGTTCCCACATCTGGCTGAGGTGCCCCCTCTCCCTGAGATGCCTGCCTATTTGACAACTGATGCCCCTGGCATGTTCTATTCAGATTGGTGGAGGATTCATGTTGGGCCTTGGACTGTGCCCTGTGGCCATGTGGGCCCTTTGAACGATGGACTGTGCAGTGTCCCTTTTTTGTACATATCTGTTTCATGGCTAAATCAGATTGTTGATTGTATTGTTGACCTGATTACAATCACTTTCATCAATTCCTGTTGTGCTTGCATTATTCTGAAGATTTTCGGGGTCTAATTGTTTTTGTAATGCAGCTGCTTGTGTGTATGGTGTTCGTGTGTCAGGTGTGTGTTGTGCGTGTGTGTGTCACTCTCTTTCTTCTCCCACCCTCCCTTGTGTGCTAGGCGGCTGTACTCACCGCTGCGTCTTCACGGGCACTGGTGTTCCAAGTGGAGCACAACGCATTACGTAGAAGTTCATCGGGAAGACTTAAAGTTTGGGTTCCATGGCAGTGTGGTTCTTCCCTGTGTCTCCAATGGTAAGTCCATTGACTTTTGTGCTCTGTTTCTGCCAGGCTTTTGATGGCGCTGGTACCACCCCAGAAAAGGTGGTGGTTTCCTGTGTCAAAATATGGTGGGCGGTACTTTATCTTCCGCCTGGCTGTAGGCGGCTACCGACTGTTGTATTCGCCCTGGCGGTCATTGTGGTACATTGGCTGTCTATGGGAGACATCACCGCCATGGTCATAATTTGACGGTTTGGCAGTATTATTGCCACTTATCACCAACCACCAGAGTCCTAATGAGGGCCTATGTCACTTCTTACAATTCAAAGGCAGAAAAGACAAAAATGAAAGAGATGGGTTAAGAGATTTCAGCAGAGAAGAGTCTCACCAAAAATTGGACAGTTTTAGTTTTTAAATGCTTTCACGCAAGGAAATTGAATTTTATGAATGTGCAGATTGGTTCAGCTCTACAAATTGGTTCTCCAAGTCTAGGCCTTGCAAGTAGGAGTAACAGAGTATTCAAGTTTTTTCTAGAAATAGAGTATCTTTCAGAAGTTGATCCCAACAGTATAGACATTCTAAAGACTAACATGATGAATATTTACTACCCAAGAAGGGCCCATCTTGAAAATATGTGTCTATAGAGTGTCTATATAGAAGTACTATAGCAATAGTCATATATAACTATGTTACTGAAACCATTGAAGAAGGACGATTTGCAGTTACTGGATATGATGGTTGTTTGGTAAGACATAACAAGGGAAGTCTAATTATTTATAGGAAGCTCCGTTGCCAAACTCCAGACAACAATTTTTCTACTTGGCACTTTTTCAAATGTTTAAACCATGGCAAGTTGAATCAGATCTACTTGGACATTATGGCCCTCATTCTGACCCTGGCGGTCGGCGGAGAGACGGCGGTCGGACCGCGAACAGACCGGCGGTATTAAAAATGGCATTCTGACCGCGGCGGTCCCCGCCGCGACCGACCGCTACTTCTCCACTCCGACCGCCGCGGCGGTCATGACCGCGGGGCTGGAGTTTGCGCACTCCGGCCCGGCGGTCGTCCCAAGACCGCCAAGGGTATTATGACCCTGCCTACCGCCGCGGTTTCTTGCGGGCGGGAACCGCCGTGCGAACCATGGCGGTAAGCACTATCGGGGCCAGGGAATTCCTTCCCTGGCACTGATAGGGGTCTCCCCCACCCCCCACTACCCACCCGAGTCCTCCCCCCACACCCTCCACCCCCCTGCCACCCCCCAGAGGTGGTACGAACCCCCTCCCCACCCCCACCCCGACATGCACATACATGTACCCCGACATGCACACACCCCCAACATGCACATATACACACCCCCTACACACACATACACAACGGGGACACATACCCGCACACATACATGCCGACATGCGCACCTGCCGAACAGCACACATTACCCATAGACACAGCAGCACCCCCCGCCCGCATACACGCACTCACACACCCCCTCTACACACTCACACGCACACCCCCATGCACGCCCACATCACACAACACCCCCCCACCCCCTCCCCTCACGGACGATCAACTTACCTTGTGCGTTGGTCCTCCGGGAAGCGACGGGAGCCATAGGGACGTGACCGCCAACAGAAGACCGCCAACAGAAGACCGCCACACAGAAATGTGGGTCGTAATTCTTTGGGCGGTGTTCTGCTGGCGTGGCGGTGGAGGTTGACCAGTCTCCACTTTCCCGCCGACCGCCAGTGTGGCTGCTGGCGGTTTTCCGGCGGAACGCTCCCAGCGGTCAGAATGCGCACAGCGGCACACCGCCGCGGTCGGCGGTCTTCACCGCGGCGGTAACTCAGCGGTCTTGCGAAAAGACCGCCAAGGTCAGAATGAGGGCCTATGAGTGTTATAAAGATGCATTCAAATCTGCAAAAGGCACGATTTAGTGTTTTTTCTTTCCAACATACGTGTAGGTGTTATAAGATGAGGTTCAACCAGAAGAAACTATTGCAGCTGACATAGAAAGTTCTGCATCAGCAAGTCAAGATCCATTTTGGAGAACCAGTAATTAAAAATTAAGCAGCTTTAGCAATGAACAAAGTAGAGATTGCAATGTAGCAGGTGAGAGAGGAAATTGTGGATTTAGAACAGTTAGTGGAACTGAACAATGAACAGAGAGAAATTTACAACAAAGTTAAAACTAAAATAGAACATGGAACTCTGCATGACAAAAAACTATAGCAATATTCTGCATTTAAACCAATATTACTTTAAATTAGTGGACAAGCTGGTACGGGTAAAAGCTTCCTAATAAAGGTTCTCACACTTTATCTACAAAAGACTACTGATTCAAATTTCTCATGTGTGGAAACAGCACCAACAGGATTAGATGCTCATAAAATTGAAGGAATTATTCTACATCATCTTCTAATGCTACCTGTTGAACATAACACGTTATCTGGTGACGCTTGTTATGAAGTATCCATATTATTTAAGAAGGTGACTCTTATTGATTCGGTAAGCATGGTATTAAACGTAATTCTTGCTTCCATACACTTATGGATGCAGCAAGTTTTAAGAACAAACTAGGATGAACTATTCGGAGGAAAACATCTAATTGTCTTTAGTGACCTCACTATCATCATCATCATTAAACATAAGCTTTATTCAGTCATGGTTAAACCATCAAAGCATACAGAATACAAGCACAAGATAATCAGTTAAAATACATACATAGCTGAAATTGAAATAATATTTAAGTATAATTATCTATTCAAAATTAATGTCAGCTTTACGATTTAAAAACAATTGGATCAGTACAGGACAGTCACCAAGAAAACTTGCTAACAGCAAATACAATAACGTTTGAAGTGTAACATTTTAAAATCCTAAGGACAATTTCATACTGTCTGATTCCTACATGTGTACAAATAAAGCATATCCAATTTCACCCAAAAGCAGTATATGCTGAATATAAAATCCTACTTAAAGTTAGAATCAGCTTTTCATTAAAAAAATTGGTTCACCTATACCAAAAACTTGCTGACAGAGATTTTACACTTTAGAATCCTGAGAACAATGACATACTGTCTAATTTCCAAATTCAAGCAAGTTTGGTGTATCCATTTCCATTGAGAAACTGTAAATGCTGTACAAAAAACACAGAATATGGTTGTCTCAGGAGCTAAACCACAGGCCCGGCACAAATTTGTCACAGACCCATTTTTCCAACATTTCATAAAGGACTTCAATGGTAAACATCCATATTGAAAACAAATATAAAGACTCTTTGCTAAAGGTTTATAAATGAATTCCAATAAAAGGCTCAAAGTAAAAATTCCATTTAAGTTCAAAACACTGATTCAAAAGGCCCTCATTAGAAACATTAGCCTACTCACACGTACCCCTTTAAAAGGACAATCAAGTTTCAAAAGACTTCTGCATAATGAAACATTTCATAGGAAGTATTGGCTATGTTAATATTTTGTCAAACTTTGAGTACAAAGAATTAGTAAAAAACTTGTGTCAAGTGCCTGATGTGGAATATAGAGAGATACTGAAAGACAATAGAGTAGGAGTTTTTACAAAGCAAGGGAAACATTCTTGAAAAGTCGCCTAATCAAGAGTCTATTCCCACCTGACAAAAACTGAACCAGAACTAATGTTCTGTTTTATCAAAAGAAGACAAATCTATAGTTTGTTTATTGACAACTGTTCAAGAGACCTCAAACTTTAATGAACAATTGCCACAGTTGGAGAAGAAAGTCATTTTAGAAATTACAGCTATTGATAAAATGGAGCATCAATGAGTCACACCATTACTGACAGATAAACTACAAGTGAAATGGAATTCTTTAGAAAATATCAGTATCGAAAACAGGAGGATTAGAAAAGTGTTTCTGTGTCCATAATTTTTTTTATTTTACAAAGTAATTTAAATGTTGAGGAAGGCTTAGTAAATGGTGCAATGGGTAATGTTGTTGACTTCATTCATTTTTCAAATAGAGATGAGGTGGAATACTTGTCTACAAAATGTGATTAGGTGAGGTGAAAATGATTGGCTAATGTGTGGCATTGTTTTTGCTTGTAAATGACATATACATTCTATTACAACAGTTTCCTGTCTCTTTAGCATATGTAGTAATCACCCATAAATCACAAGGTCTAAGTGAGATGCAGCTTTCGTTAATATTGGAAGTTCTGTTTTTGAGGGAGGAATGTTCTATGTAGCATTGTCATGGATTAGAAGTTTGTCTGGCTTGTTTTTAATTGACTTTGATAGAAAGCAAATGCTAGTGCTGACATAAACCGCGCACAAGAGTATAATCATTTAAGAAGTGTTTATGCTGCTCATTTAGAGAAGTACCCTATTTTTGGGAAACATACACTGTGCCCACAGTGGAACTTTACACAACAGTCCACAGGCGCTCATGAAAAAAAAAAAGCAGAGCAGGACCACAAAGCCTGTGCTAAGAAGAGAAAACTGGAAAACATTAGTGACATTTTGGGATACCAGTATGAAAACAGTCTAGGTGTCAACTGCTATGCGAATGTCGTTGTCAACATACTATTCCATGTACCCCATGTAGTAAACCAAATTGAACAAATGTCAGGTAAGAGAAGGTGTTCTACTCTATATAGTTTGGTGCAACCTTTAGTGAATGATAGAACTGTAACACATTCTGCTTCAAGAATCCGAGATCTTTTAGATATATGTACTGGATTTAAAATATTTACTCTGACCACTAAGGAATTTATTATGGTCATGCTTGGAGTTTTAGAACTCGAAGAAGTAAATATTGATGATCTATTTTAACTCAGTCACAAATGGACCCATGACTGTGAAGACTGCTCTTATACATAGCACTAACATCAACTCTGAGTGCAGTGCCACTTTCCCTGTGCCCCTTAGCACCCCCCTCCCGCCACCATGTGTGCGCTGTATTTAAATTACGTCACACCATGGCACAGGGGAGGGGCAATAGTATCATTTCACATGACGTTATTGATGTACTCTGCAGTAGTAGCGCCAAAATATTGGGCTACTTCTGCAGAGTACATAGGGCTCCATTCTAAAGAATGGAAGCCACCTTTTAATGCCTGATTTTGAGCAGGCATTAAAAATGCTGTAAAGAATGGTGCAAGGGAATCTCATAGATTTCCTTATGAAATTTTTCCGGCTCCCCTAACTTACTAATAGGGGAATGCACCCTTTGCATACATTATTCCTGCCGCAGGCATAATGTAGCACAAAAGGTTACAGGGTGGCACAATACATGCATTGCACCACTCTGTAAATATGGCATGGGGATTTTGACCTCGTTGGGCCACATTAACGTAAAAAATAATAACGTTAACGTGGCGCAAGGTGGAGCTAGGGCATTGTAAATATGCCCCTTAGAGACCTATACATGCACTCATTAATTTACTTACTCACCCATACATGCATTCATACACTTTCACACTCATCCATACCACCACTCATGTACCCACCCACTCAGTCAATATAGCCATTCATGCTGCCACTTACTCTTCCATACCTTCCATACATGCACTCATGCAGTCACTCACCCATACATGCACACATACACTTAAGCACTAACCCATATATGCACTCATTCATCCATACATACACGTATGTACACAGCCAATCAACCTTAAACACACTCATGCAGTCACTCACTCCATACATCAACTCATTCACTCACTCACCCATACATGCAGTCATGCACCCATTCACTCACCCATATGTGCACTAGTACAGTCAGTAAATATTTCATGCACTCATCCATACACTAGTCATAAACTCACTCACTCACCCTTACACCACCCATTCACTCACACAGAAATACACCCACAGTCACACTCAGTCACTCACCTATGCATGCACTCATGCACACATGTATTCACCCAAACATGCTCTTGTGCACTCACTTACTGACTCATACATGCACCCATGCACTCACTTACTCACCCATATATGCATTTATACACTCACTCACCCATACAACCACACATGTACCCGCTCACTCACTCAATCGTGCCATTCATTCAAGCAGTTACTCTTCCATACATGCACTCATGCAGACAGATACTCACCCATAATTGCACACATACACTCAATCACTAACCCATATATGCAGTTGTGCACTCACTCATTCACTCATCTATACATATATGTACTCAGCCAATCACCCATACACATAATCATGCAGTCACTCACTCACCCATACATCAATGCTTGAACTCAGTCAGTCATCCATACCTACAGCCATGCACTCACTCACTGGTACGTGCAGTGATGCACTCGCTCACTCACTCATACTTGCACTCAGTCACTCAGATATACAGTCAGTAAAGTATCCACTCACTCCCTCAAAACAGTAATTCTTGGACCCAGCCACTCAACAATAGATACACTAACATATTCTCTTACCCATACATCCACTTATACTCTTACTCACTCATGCATACATACATTCAAGCACTCACTCACTCACTCACCCATACATGAACTTATGTACTCAATCACTCCTGCACACATGCATGCATTCTTTCACTCACTCACTTATACATGCACTTGTGTACTCGCTCACCCCTACGTGCACTTACACACTCATTAACTACCTGTGAGAAAATGCCACTTTTGTCATGGATTTTGCCTGGTATGTGATGTAGCCTGTAGTTGATAGTGCCCAAAGCACCTGCTAACCAGACCAGATCTCTTTCCCTAAAACTGTCACAGGGTGATTGTTCTGGTGCAATCCTAAAAGACGAACTTGACATAGACACAGCCTGTATGCCATTTCTACTACCCACTGCATGTCCTATAGGTAAGCTACCCCTTTGGCAGGCCTTCTAGCCCTGAGGCAGGGTGCATGCTATGATATGTGAGGGCGTAGCTGTAAGAGCAATATGCTCCTATTGGGTCTTTGCAGAACCTGGGACGTAGGAAGTGAACAGAGCATCCATTTTCATATATGTGCTGGATATTGGTCAGTATGAGTTTCACAGCTACATCATGGCCACTCTGAACCCTAAGTTGTTTGGTATCAAACAACTCAGAATGATAATTCCAAACGTACCAGCAATGGATTTATTACAAATTTACCCAGGGATCACCTGAGAGGTGTCCCCTGGAAATGCCAACTACCCTGGCATGGTTGCTGGCCAGTCACAACCAGTATGCCTCCACCAGACATTATTCTGAATCCCTTAGGTGAGTGATACTGCTCTCTGGGATTCAGAACAAAGCACTTTTTGGGTGGTGGTGCTGACACCCCCTCCCTCAGGAATGTGCACTGCTCTGTTGGTGAGCTTCAAAGGGCACACTTCCTTTAAAACTCGAGCCTGAGGATTGTTGCTACCAGAGGATGACCACTCCCTTTGCAAACCCCCAATGTTGGGGGGAGCAGCGGTGGAAAAACAGACAAAGGGTAGGAGGACTGGTCACCCCCAGCTTCTACCACCCCTAAGGTGTTGCATGTGAGGTGACCTCTCCATTTCATCTTGGATGGAAGGAAAATAGCCATTCAGGTGTAGGGAAGTGACCTCTGCCTGCAGGAATTGGTCATTTAGTGGATGTAGCCACCCTAAGGTAGATGAATCATTGGTCACTACCGGGTACCCGCTAAAATGCCCACTAAATGCAGTATTTAGTGGGCATCCCTAGACCAAGAACTCAGATTCCACAGTCAAAAAAAGACGAGTAACAAAGAATACCCAAAGGTCAAGACTAAAGTCCTGCTGTACCAAGAAAAGGTGCCATATCCTGCCTGCTGCAGCCAGGAGTTGACAATTGCCACTGAGGGGTTGCTTAGTCACTGGACAGACTTGAAAGACCCCCAGAGGACCTCCACTTTTTAAAATTCACCAATGATCTCCCTCAAGAGTGAAGACATCACTCTGAAACACAATGGAACCAAAGACCCAGTGAAGGCCTTTACTAACTGGTTGCTGACCAAGGAGCCAGATGCCACAGCTAGACCAAACTACAACCATCAGACGATAAGGACAAACCCTGCCAGTGTGCCATGATTAGTGGCATTGTGCCTTCTAGTGGCTAGACCATGCAATAGTCGCAGGTACTGATCACTTCATGTTGAACATCCATAAGAACCATCCACTTTGGACTGAAAAAGGACCAGGAGTAATTCCCAGTCAAGAGCATTCAGGAACTCCCTGGACCTCCCACCAGAGTACCCCTGCTGACCTGTAATCGACCCTCCAGGTTACCTACCCCTTGCTTCCAAGTGCACCTTTGCACAGAGCTCCTTGTTCACTGATTCACTCTGCACCCAGCCGCCCTGCATCCTGCACCAAAGATCTAGCTGGACCCTAAGGGTCCCTGATCCCTTGTGACTTCCATGGTCCAAGGGGACCCACCAGACTTACCTCTAAGTCCACCAGTGCAGCGATTTTCTAAGTGGTTTCCTGCAGTGGTCTGGCACCAGCTCCATCGACTTTTTGCAACTGCTCCCGCCGGAACCGCAAATTTCCTGAATTTCTCCTGCTGGTCCAGGGTACCCATTGACAACCTCAATGTACCTTTAGAAGAACACACTGGTAAACGCATTGCCTGATTTGCTGTGAATTTTCAAAGTATTTATTAATAGATTTCTATGGTGCGTAATTACTCACAGAAAGGCTCTATTTGATAAACTTCAAAAATTCATAACTTAAAAAGTACTTACCCATTTTCGACAATCTCGGTCCTAAAAGATAACAAAAATCTGAAGTATTTTTATAAATTGGTCTTGAGTTAACCTTTTGAGTTTGCGGTCTCATTTAGATACTGTGCACACAACATATGCTTTCCAGTCCTCTAAGATTAGCCAAATTGTATGACCAAACTACCATAAAATTTAGCAATACAAAAGGATGATGGATGGAGTGCTGAAACTTTTTAAACAATCACCCCCAGTCACAGATGTGGGTTTAATCCATCATTCCTTTTCCCACCATGCCCCCCAGTTTGGACCCAGCCATATGCAAATCAGTCCATCATCTGTTGTTTTTGCTTTTGTTGCCCTAATTGGGGAGGGTATGCCCAGATGTGGATCCTGTGCTTGCTATGCCACCAGATTCAAGTTAGCCTAGATGATGAGGGGTGATACCCCAAAACCGTTCCAAGGATGCTTGTTCTGGTCCAGGGAGAGCCTGGTCTGGCAGTTTGGGCTGGACTGTTCCCATGGGGAACAGGGTCAAGACTGATTGTTGGGTCCAAACTGGAATGGTATGGCAAGCAAAAAATCTGATGGATTATCCCCGAATCTGAGACTGGGGATGAATGTTTGATTTGTTCTGCATTCCATCCACCATCTATTGTTAGCATATTTGTTGGCCTAAGTGGGAAGAGTATGCCTTGACATGGGGTCCATGATCGTTATGCCACCAGATTCAAGCTAACCTGGCTGATGAGGGTTGGTACCCTGAAACCGGTCCCAGGAAGCCTGTTTCTGATCCAGAGAGAGCCTATTCTGGAAGCTCGGGCTTGACTTTTACCACAGGGAACACTGTCAAGAATAATTTGCACATGGGTGGTGCCAAACTTGGATGACATGGCAAGCAAAAAAAAAACTCATGGACTAAACACAGATCTGTGGCTGGGGGTGAATGTTTGATTTGTTCCTCATGCCCTCCATCATTTGTTGTTTTTGCATTTGTTGCTTTAAGTGGGAAGGGTATGCCCAGACATGGGTCCCGTGCTCGCTATGCCACCAGATGGAAGCTAGCTTAGCTGATGAGGGGGTGGTACCCCAAAACAGGTCCCAGGAAGTTTGTTTCCAGTCCAGGGTGAGCCAGGCCTGGAAGTTCGGGCTAGACTTCTCTATGGGGAACAGGGTCAAGACTCATTTGCATATGGCTGGGTCCAAACTGGAATGGAATGGCGAGCAAAAAAAAAAAAACAGATGGATTATACCCACATTCCTATGACTGGGGGTGTATATTTGATTTGTTACCCATTCCGTGCATCATCTGTTTTTGCATTTTTCACCCTGAGTGGGAAGGGTATGTCCAGACATAGGGCCCATGCTCGCTATACCACCAGATTCAAGCTAACCTGGCGGAAGAGGCATGGTACCCCAAAATAGGTCCAGGGATGCTTGTTTCTGGTCCAAGGAGAGCCTGGCCTGGCAGTCCAGGCTTGACTGTTCTCATGGGGAACAAGGTCAAGACTAAT
The DNA here is from genome assembly GCF_031143425.1 of Pleurodeles waltl. NCBI lineage: Eukaryota > Metazoa > Chordata > Amphibia > Caudata > Salamandridae > Pleurodeles > Pleurodeles waltl. Next base: position 224,999,060 of record NC_090438.1, read on the forward strand.
TTGTGTATGACTGGGTCCAAATTCAAATGGCATGGTGACCAAAAAACTGATGGATGAAACCCAGATCTGTGAATGGGGATGAATGTTTGATTTGTTTCACATTCCGAACATCATCTGTTGTTTTTGCATTTTTTACCCTAACAATCAAAGCATTAAGCTTTCTAATTTTTACCTCTGTATACCAATATGTGGTTGCCTGGATCCCCTGCACAGTGTGTCTAGCTTTGCACACTACATAGAGGGCCAGCCTCCAACACTATCCATACATGCACTCACACAATCAGCAAATCACACATGCACCATTCAAAGACACAGATACTCACCGATACATTAGTCATACACTCACTCACTCACCCACACAGCTATCATAAACTCACACACAACTACACACACAGTCTCCTATGGAGGCACTCATGCACTCACGCTTTTACCCCTACATGCTCTTGTGCACCCAGTCACCCATATAGGTGGCCGTGCACTCACTTACTCACCCACACATGCATTCATCCACTCACTCATTCACCCATCCAACCACTCACGTTTGTACCCACTCACTCAATAGAGCCATTCATGCAGCCACTCATTCTTTCAAACATGCACTCATGCAGATAGTTATTCACCCATAAATGCACTCATACAATCATGCACTCACCCATACATGCACTCATGCACTCACTCATCCATATACCACTCATATACTGATTCAGTAACCCAGACAGCACTCATGCACTCTCTCACTCATACAACACTCTTACATTCACTCACTGCTACATGCACTCATTCCCTCACTTACTCACCCATATTGTCACTTGCTCACTTATCTATAAAGGCACTCATAGACACAGTCAATTCCGTATCAATCAAGTTTGCAGTCCGTTATTCACTGATACACTACTCATATATTTGTTCAGTTATCAATACATCTCTCATACATTAATTTACTCATCCATATACTATAGCAATACTTCTAGTCATCTGCTTGCTCAATCAATCATTACGTACCTATAAATATAAACAAACACTTACATTTAGCCCCTTCGCTGCCAGGCCTTTTCACCCCCCTGTGCCAAGCCTTTTTTGGGCTAGTGGGGGCAGTTCGCACTTAGGCCCTCATAACTTTTTGTCCACATAAGCTACCAATGGCAAATTTGCATTCCTTTTTCCCAAGATTATGAGATTTCTAAAAGTACCTAGAGTTTGTGGGTTCCCTTGGAGGAGACCGAGAAATTAGCTGACATACAGCTAAAATTTCATTTTTTTCAAAACAATGGGAAAAAGGGCTGCAGAAGAAAGTATGTGTTTTTTCACTGAAAATGGCATCAACAAACGGTTTCCGGTACTAAAATCACCATCTTCCCAGCTTTCAGGAACAGGCAGACTTGAGTCAGAAAACCACATTTTTCAGCATAGTTTCAGCATTTTACTGGGATATCCCCCATCTTTACTATTTTTTATGTTTTCAGCCTCTTTGCAGTTAGTGACAACAATGGGTGTGAAACAAATGCTGGATCCTGACAGTTAAACATTTCTGGAAAGTAGACAACATTCTGAATTCAGCATGGGGGTCATTTGGGTAGATCCTAGAAGGTTTTCCTACAGAAAATAACAGGTGAAATAAAATAATAATGAAATTGAGGTGAAAAAAGAGCCATTGTCGTCCACGTGTTCTTCTATAACTATTTCCAACTATGGCAGATTTTTTAGAGCACTATACCATTACATATGTTAGTCTCTTATGGTTGTGGTGTTGTTTAGGGCTTGTTGGTTCATCAAGAACCCTAGGTACCCAGAGCCAATAAATATGCTGCACCTGCAATGGGTTTTCAATGTGTACTGGGTACACAGCAATTCATTTGTTGAAATATAAAGAGTGAAAAATAGGTATGAAGGAAACCTTTGTATTTCCAAAATGGGTATAAGATAAGGTGTTGAGAAACAGTGGTTATTCGCACATCTCTGAATTCCAGGGTCCCCATACTAGCATGTGAATTAAAGGGCATTTCTCAAATAGGTGTCTTTTTTACACAGTGTCTTACATTTGGAAGGAAAAAATGCAGAAAAAGACATGGGGTAATAATACTTGTTCTTCTATTCTGTCTTCCCAAAAGTCTCCCAATGAAAATGGTACCTCACTTGTGTGGGTAGACCTAGTGCCCACAACAGGAAATGACCCAAAACACAACATGGACACATCACATTTTCCTAAAGAAAGCTGACCTGTTTTTTGCAAAGTGACTAGCTGTGGATTTTGGCCTCTAGCTCAGCCGGAACGTAGGGAAACCTAGCAAACCTGGACATTTCTGAAAACTAGACTCCTAGGGAAACCTAGGATGGGATAACGTGTGGTGCTCTCATCATGTTCTGTTACCCAGAATCCTTTGCAAACCTCAAAATGTGGCAAAAAACACTTTTTCCTCACATTCCGGTGATAGAAAGTTCTGGAATCTGAGAGAAGCTACAAATTTCCTTCCAACCAGCCTTTCCCCAGGTCTTCTGATAAAAATGGTACCTCACTTGTGTGGGTAGGCCTAGTCCCCATGTCAGGAAATGCCCCAAAACACTAAATTGACACATCAAAATGATCAATCACAAAACTACCTGTTTTTGCAGGGGCCACCTGTATTTTTGGTCCCAGGCTCAGCAGCCATCAAGGAAAACCTACCCTACAATTCTGAAAACTAGACACCCGAGGGAGTCCAGGGAGGTGTAACATGTGTGGATCCCCAGTTGTTTTCTCACCCAGAATCCTCAGCAAACCTCAAATTTAGCTAAAAAAATCCAATTTTCCCCACATTCCTGTGTGTGATCACCACACATGCACAAATTTCCTACCACCCAACGTTCCCTTCAGCCTCCTGATAAAAAATGATAACTCACTTGTGTAGGGGGTCAAATGCCTGTGACAGGGACAAGCCAAAAACATGTGAAAATTGAGAGGGGAGCAAAGCGGGTCCAAACAGACAGTTTGGAAAAAAACATTTTTAGGCTGACAAGTGGGGCCGAATTTTTATTGGTATAGATGCGTCAATGCTGGGTGGTAGGAACTTTGTGGATTCCTGCAGATTCCGGAAGGTTCCATAAAACAAATGTGGGGTGAATGTGTGATTTCAAGCAAAGTTGGAGGTTTGCAGGGCATTGTGGGTAAAAAATATGGTGCAGGGTGCCTGTAAAGCACACCACCCTGGACTCACGCAGACGTTTAGTTTTCATATGTGTCTTGATCTCATAGATTTTTCGAGATGGCAGTGTCCCTAAATCCAAAAACTGCATTCCTCACTATTTCAAGTGGGACAATTTTGAGAGTTTGCCAAGCTTTCATGGCCCAAATGTAAAACCAAAACCACAAAAAATCTAATATCCTCTTGCTTGCCATTGGTATAAGAACTTTTAGTGTGTGGGGGAAGAGCTGAGAGAGTGTTACCCCCTTCAGTTGAGGGGGGCATAATCATGCACATACTGGTTGTTAGCCACAACCCCACTTTTGTTTTTAATTCCCTGGCATCTAGTAGGCCCTCTGCCCCCCAGGGAGTGAATCAGGGGTAATTGCACAATTTGCCGACCAGTGGGCAGAACAACCTTGTCCCAATTTATTTGGGGTGGGGGTATGGCCTTACCCCAACCCTCTTTTTAAAAAAGAAAAAATTTCCCTGATGACTGGTGGGCTTTCTGCCCACTTGGGAGCAGATGGGCTTCACAAAAATAGGCCAATCTGCCCCAAGGGGGGCAGAAATGGCCAACAGTAGAGTCCCCCCATGGAAAGTGACTCTTCTCCCAAAGGGGTGCCCCCCTAAACAAAACACACATACACACCAATCCCTGGTGCCCAAGTGGTTTCTGTCCCCCTTTGGGGCAGATGGATCTAATAGAAATAGGCTGATCTGCCGGGCAGAAATGACCTTTAAATAAATTTTGCCCCAGAGGGGACCGACCTTTGCCTAAGGGGTCGCTCCCTATCTGTAAGAACCAAAAACAAAAAAAAAATGAAAAACCTGTGGTGTCTAGTAGCTTCTGCTTCCCTAAGGGGTCACTCCCCGTTTTGAAACCGTAACATACACATCGCAAGTGTTCGCGATCATCGCAAATATAAAAACATGTTTAATAAACATTCTTTGTCACTGTTCTTTCCTTTCTCTTTCTTTCTTACCATTTCTATTAGGCAGTCTGATTCTTTTTTAATATTTCGTTTGTAGCTTTTTCATTCTTTAATATCTTTTTATATGCCTCTTCAATGATTTTATATTTTATTTCTTAACCTTTGTTTACATTTCTCTCACATTTTTTTAATCTGCTTCTGTTTCAAACAGTTTTCTCCTCCTTTTTTGTTCTCAGTTTTTACGTCTATCTCCATTTTGTACCTTCCATTTCTTTATTCTACCTCTTTCCTACTCATTAATTAGACTGTTTTACTGTTTCTACTCATTTCATGCACTCTGTTTCTGTCCCTGTCACATTTCTTGCTCCTTTTGTGACAAATCCATGTCCATGTTGTGGACACAAACTCACAACCCTGGGGGTCACATTTGAACATTGTGTAGTTGCCAGCTGTGATGTATACTGGGTTTAATGTATTTCCAGTCTTAATGCTTTGTCATATGATATAGTTGACATGCATCATGTATATTGCTGTTGTCGCGTTGGCTTTCATTGTACCAATGAGGCTGCTGGATTTGGGTGGAAGCATCACCTGATTTGTGGGGAATTCAACTTGATCTCACACCATGTGACAACTGTTGACCTAATTCATTTTTGACCAGCTAGCAACACCTCACCTATGCTCGTAAGCATATCTGTAGCAACAGAGTGCCTGACGTTGTGACTTCTCAGGAAAATCACGGTGGATCAGATCTCATCCTTTTCTCTCAGTTACATTCATCTCACACATACAGTACAAAGACAAATAGAAGTGGAAATAGTTCAATAAGATTTATTGAGTCAGCCTTGTCTTAGATAAACTAACATGAACTGCAATAACTAGGATACTGAAACATATTAGAAGCAGAATAGTGACATGAAAAATGAAACACAAGAACAGTCCCACCACACCATCACTAAGCAAGATACTACCTATGCTACCAGTGTTCTATGTTAGAGCACAACAGGATAAGCCCTAATCTGCCACTTAGAACCCTCCTGGGAAGTCATCATCCCCCATATCTGAGTATGACAGTAGCTAAGGAGCCTGTCATCTATAGAGACACCATCCCTATATAGTCCAGGGAACCAGTAGTCTCAGTTAGCGGCTGTAACAAATTCAGACAGCATGCATTTGTGGTCATGTGGATGGAACCTCCCTCTAACGTGCATACGACAAAAAATGTTTTTATAATAAAAAAGCTAGTGTTCTGAGAAAAGTGTCCCCATGTAAAAAAACATATGTTTCTGTCAAATGTTAGAGATGCAGTGTACCACTTGTGCCGACAATCATATCGTGTTGCAGCCTTGAACAAAGCACAGAGTGAAAGAATGTTATACTAAGAAATGTAAATGCTTTCCTAGGTGCAAGGACAACATGATAAAGGAAAATAAAACATTATCACAAATGTGACCATTTCTAGTAGAATAAAATTAAATACAATGAAAGTTACTAGCCTAAGGGGCACAGGCAGCAGTCCTAGTTGCTAAAATAATATGTTCACTAGCCTCACTAAAATGGCTCCACAACACTGTGGGCACAGTCACTAATGTTCCAAATCATGTATTTTTACCCAATGGGATAGTGAGGATGTGACAACCTCCTGTCTACCATCCATTGCCAGACCTCCAGCCCATGGAGGAATGCCACATTATCCAGCTCTACCATCTGAAAGGGCAAACAGTATTGGATTTATACCACCAGTTGGAGCTAGGTATTTTGCTAGCTGACAGAAATCCATATTCCATACCACCCATTTTTCAAGTCATGTCGGTACTGCGATTCCTGTCCACAGTGTCCTTCCAACATATAGTAAACATATCTAGTGGATGTCCCAACCAATGTTTAGTCTGGTGCTGAGAGATTTCCACTCAGCAATATTGAAACACATTGACAGCTATATCAGATTCCCCCAGTTTGAGAATTTAGCCAGTGTGAAGACCGACTTTTATGGTTTTGCCCACATTCCACATTTGATGAGGGTCATTAATTGCATGCATGTTGGCTTGCTGCCACTGAAGGCCACCAAACAAGTTTATTGCAACATAAAAAACTCTCATTTCATCAACATGCAGGTTGTCTGTTTGGTGGATCTCTACATATCAAATGTATGAGCCCATTTTCTAGGATCAGCCTGTGAATCCTTTATGATGCAGAACAGCATCATACCCCAGGTGATGTCACAACTGCAACAAGAGAGGGCCTGACTGGTTGGCAGTTCATATCTGTTCTGATTGTGTGTGAACATTGCCAGGTGCTACAACCCTGAAGTAAATTACTCATTGTTTCACTTCTGCCCCATTCCTTAACAGGAGACTCAACATATCTAAACCATCCTTGACTATTGACACTGCTAGGAAATCCAACTATACAGGGGAAATCTGCTTCAATGAGTCCCATAGAAAAACACAACGGGCAGTGGAGCATGCTTTTGAGCTCCTGATGGCCAAAATACACTCTCTGAATAGGTCTGGTAGAGTTCTCCTCTACTCACCCAGGAAAGTGTGTCAAATCACTGTGGCATGCTGCATGCTCCACAACATCACCCTGTGGAGGAATATCCTGCACCTCCCAGATGTGGGGAAGCCTGCAGTGCCACTGGGTGAGAACCCTGAAATGCCAAATGAAGATTGCAGTGGTGAAGAGAAAGGAGATGACTTGTGAGATCTTATCCACACCTACTTCTCATGAGTGTAAGTATGTCATGTGATATTAAAACAGTGACTGCACAATGAACTGTAGTTGTGAGAATGTATGGAGGTTAGTGTTTTTGAGGCAGTAGGGGAGCTGCTACTCTACAAAAATCGCCCAAAGGCTTATTGATAAGGCAGCTTTTTACAGATCCCCACCTTGATGATGTTGCCTTGTTTGTGTCAGATTTATTGCAATGTACTTTGTTTTCTACATGCTTGCTATGTGACTTGAGTCCAATGTATGGTTTCAAGCCTACACACTCTGTTTTGTTCCTTGTACAGGTACCTTAACCATACATCTTCATGTGAGCATTTCAGAGTTGTGACATTGGCAAGTTTGTGATGCTGCTCTGACATATGAATTGGACATGGATTGTTCCAGGTAATTTAGGTCACATAGTTTGTTTGAAGGAGACCTGTGCCTAGACAGTTTGCACAGTGTTTGGATGGAAGTTCAGAAGTGCCCAGTGAACGTGTTTTCATCATGTTGTAAAAAAGTATGTAGTCCTAGGTCACGACCAAGTCAGTTTCCAATCACATTGACTAAAAATTCTTTTTTGTATGACCTGTATATACCTGTAGATGTGTTTCATCATTTTCGGCCACAGTGCCTTGCCAAAACACTGACATATGTTTGTGCCTTACCACCAGATGCATGGGCATTGGATTCTAGTGACACTGTGATCAGGAACTGTTGTACTGCCATCTTTCTGAATCTTGGATTATGTGATGTTGTATTACTTTGGTGTGGTAAGTGATAAGGCTCAAGCTGGTGACATCACCAACTTCAATGTTTGCCTACTCTACAGGGCAATGTCTGGCAAATCCCTTCATTCGGTGGTCTACCAATCTGCCCCTGTAAATATCTTCATTTACTCAGTATGAGTCACTCATTAATAATTTTCAATAGTTCAAACATTTTGACAGCTTGTGTGCTGAACACTGTAATGAGATCTTTAGTTTGACCAGGCACTTTTATGTATATATTTGTGTGGGATGGTGTAACTCTGAGCTGGGAATTGTCTACATGCAACATATCCCATCGTGAACACGTACCTTGTATCATCACCGTATGGATCACATGCTGTGTTATATATACAGGGCCAAATTGCAAATCAAAATCAGTAGACAATGAGTCTATGAGGGATGATTTAATTGTAAAGCTAGGACTGACAGAAAACATATGTGATATGAATCAACCAAAAAAAGAAATATGAAGTGGTCAGTCATGGTGAATGAAATAATTGGAGTAGATGACACACCATTGGAAGTCCAATGTCCAGAGTATTGGAAAAGGAAGGTGGCTCAGGTTCAGTCCATGGAGTAAATGTGTAACACACAAAGAAGGACCTTAAGGAAGAGGGTTATTGCTTGCAGTGATGGGTTTATTGCCATCTGCACCTCCTCATTTCTTTGCTGGATGTCCCCTTTGGAACTCCTCATAGACCACCAAGTCATGGCTGATGGTGTCTTGGACAAGAAGAGGTCCCAGGGTCCTCACCCCACCAGCCCACAGCATCCTTCCCATGCATCCAACCCTACGGGCATGCGCCCCTGCCACAAGGTGCCCTCTTCAATTTGTTCATGGACCCTCATTGTCCAAAGTGTTAGGCTGCAACTCAGGATCCAGGACTGGGTGGGCATGGGATGGTGGACACTGTGCTAGGAACACAGGTTGTGGGGGGTGGGAAATGGTTTCCTGTGATGTTGAAGCAATAGGACTGAGAGGTGATGTTGTGGGCATAGTGAGGCTCACTTTAGCCATCTGACCAGGTTGCCCTGATGGGACAGAATCATCCTTCACATCCAGGAGTGTTGTGGTAGCTTAGGGCTTCATCCAGGAGGGTAGTGGTAGTCTGTTCTGTGGGCTCCATGTCCCCAGCGGCAGATCCCCTGTTGATTAAAAACGTACATGGTTACTGGTTAAATTGTGATATCTCCCTCCAAAGGTTTTATGTTAAAGTAAGCTGAGACCTTGGACATAGTTAAGTTGTAGTTAATCTGATTGTGCAAGGTGACCATGTTATTGGGTGATTTGACATGACATGTGTGAAGCATGCCAAACTAATTTGACTTCAGCAGCTGATGAGATGTGCAGGTCAGTTGCACTTTGGAAGATAGCCTGAAAATGACATATTACCACTAGTGCAGTCAACACAATAGCGAGGCAACATGTGGCTTTGACCATTTGGAGACCTAGTTGAGTGAGATACAGGCAAACCCAGGACTTTGTTGTATATGTGACAGGAGTCATCATGTGCACACTGCTGTGTCAATGTGTCTGCTGCCAATAACAATCTGGTGATGCATCTTGAAACCTTAGGAATACTTGTTGCACACACTGGATGAGGTGTCATTCCTGTCCTCAATAGTTTGATCTTGGGTTGGCACGTCAAGATGGAGCTAGGTGGACACATACATCTCTGAGTTGAACATGATCTGCATCTTGGTCACTCCCAGGTAAGTAAACGTCAAATGAGAGTTTACATATAGGGGTATTTGGACAAGTGAACTCTGGGCTAGTGTTTGGAGTTACTGAGGCAGGGTCTCCTGGAAGTTGCAGTCAGATCACTCCCTCTACTACACACACTAGACAAATGGTATTCACCCGGGAGAGTACACTTCAATTGAGAGTTCAGACACGGGTATTTGGACATGTGAACCCTGGGCTGCTGTTTGCAGTTACTGAAATAAGGTTTTTGGGAGTTGCAGTCAGATCACTCCCTCTACTCCCCAACACTAGACAAATGTTTGGTATTACATATCTGCATTAGTTTACATTTTGGGACATACCATGAATCCTGGAATGTTTTTTGGTATTGTGACATAATAGGCAATGTGTGGACATATGGCATGTGATAGACCTTGGTAGCTGTGTTGTTGGATCACATTGTACACACTGACATTGAAAATTCAATCTCAGATACTCTGGGTATTGAATGTTGGTGAGCTGCAGGAAGAAGAGAGTGGCAGTAGCTGAGCTGTGAGAATGAATGGCATGACATTTAATTTTTGTGACAGTGTTTGTGTAGTAACTTACCAGACTCCTCTCCTCCAGGTATTCCTATCTAGCCCTCAGGATGCAGGATGGCCAACACCTTTTCCTCCCAGAAAAAGAGTTTTACCGGGGTACAGGGAGGGCCACCACCAGTTTTCTTGGCCTCCAGCTGACACCTGGAGACCAAGGTATTGACCTTGCCCCTGATGTCATTCAACCGCTTCCTAATGTACTCCTTTGTGCACAGGGTGGCACCTAGACCATTCACCCTATTGACCATCCTTTCCCAAATTTCCATTTCCCTACTGAGAGGAGTGAACTGGACTTGGGCTCCAAACAACTGCAGCTCTACTCTCATGATTTCATCCACCATGACCCACAACTCATCCTATGAAAATCATGGGTTGTTAGCCAATGACATGACTGAAAATTAAAGGGATAAGAGTGACTAACTAAACAAAACAAGTGAATATAGGGAAAAAATCAGACAGTGTGTGTGAAAGGTGTAAAATGGGCTGTGGAAAAAAAGTTGCTGTCCTATTGAAAAAAAGGAAGAAATTACGTGGTTTGTCTTGCTGTGCTGCAGAGTAAAATGCAAAGGATTGTGATCTTTGAAGAGGTGTATTTAAAATTTTAGAGAGCTCTTTGCTGGTGTGTCCACTTGGCCAATGTACATCAGCTGTGTTGTTTTGAATTCATCCAATGTGCACCTGTATGTTACTTTGCTGAGCGCGGACTACGGTGGTCGACCACCATTGGGTGACTGCAGTGAGGAAACCACCATGGCAACTGTATGTTTGTAATAGGATCAGTGGTTGGCTGTGGCACTGAGGCACTGGAGGTTGGACCACCTAGATCTAAACTGCCACTCCGCTGGTTGACTGCCTTTTTCGCTTGGCAGACAACCGTCTTGCCTGTATGAATGGTCTATGGACCGCCAGCACAGCTGTCTTTTTGGGACCTTCCACATGGTGCACTGGCGGTGCAATCACCAAACTTGTAATCAGGCCCTAACGGTTGGAAAAAAAACACATTAGAAGAAAAAAATCCATTTGTGGCAACATTTTCCTTTGTAACTTCTTGTCATAATGGCAGATTTACAAAATCAATATACCCTGCTGGTTTAGGGGATATATATGATTTGCAGGTTTTCCAAGAACCTGAGGTACCGGAGTTGCACCTTACAATGGTTTTTTTATTGTGTACTGGGAATAGAACAATTCATAAGGTTAAAAATAAAGAGTGAAAAATGGGTATGAAGGAAACATATGTTTTGCTGAAATGGGCACAAGATATAGAGTTTATCAGCTGTGGTTATGTGCACATTTGTGAATTTGTTGGAACCCATACTAGCGTGTGATTCAGAGGGCATTTCTCAAAATGTCTTATTTCGTACACACTGGCTTACATTTGGAAGGCACAAATGCAGAGAAATACAATTGATGATAACACATGTTCTAACATTGTGTGTTCCCCTAAGTCTCCCAATAAAAATGGTACTATACTTGTGTGGGTAGGCCTACAGCTTGCGACAAGAAAGGGCCCAAAACACAGCATGGACATATAAAATTTCTCCACTGAAAATTGCCCCTTATTTTTGCACTGTGAGTAGTTGTGGAGTTTGGGCCCTAGCTCAACTGGCACCTAGGGAAATATAGCAAACCTGTACATTTTTAACAACTAGACATCTTGGGGGTCCTAGTAAGTCTGCATATGTTATAAAACCAGACACCTGGAGGAATCCAGGGTGGGTTGACTTATATGGCTCTCGCCAGGTTTACTTACTGAGAATCCCTTACAAACCTCAGGCTTTCATTAGAAACACACAGATTTTCCTCACATTTCTGTGAGAAAAACCTGCGGAATCTCTGGAATCCTTCCGTCCAACATTCCTCCAGTTCTTCTTCACTTGCTCAGGTAGACAAAGTGCCCGGTACAGGAGCGGTACCAAAATGCAACATGGAAAAATCTAATTTTTCCACTGAAAACTGACTCTTTTGAAATGTGGGTAGTTGTAAGTTTCGGTCCCTAGCTCAGCCAGGACCTGGGGATACCTAGCAAGCCTGCACATTTTTGAAAGCTAGATTCACAGGGCAATCAAGGGTATGGTGACCTTTTGGCTTGCACCTGGTTTGTTGACCCAGAAGACCTTGCAAACCTCAAGCATTGACTAAAAACACATTTTCCTAAAAGATCTGTAATGGAAAATTCTGGAATTGGTGGAGAGCCATGCATTTCCTACCACCTAGCATCCTATTAATAAGAGTCCCTCACTTGTGTGGGTAGGTGTTAGAAATGGGGTCTTGGGTTGGTAGTCAGGTTACCCCCTGTCAAAGCAAGGACCCTCACTCTAGTTAGGGTAAAAGAGAATCACACTCAGCTAATCCCCGCTCACCGCCTTGGTAGCTTGGCACGAGAGGTAGCATTAACTTCAGAGAGCTAGGTATAAAGTATTTGTACCAACAAACATACTAACTTAATGAAAGCACTAGAAAATGACACAATAGAGGTTTAGAAAAATAGAAAATATTTTTCTAAACAAAACAAGACCAAAATGACAAAAATCCACATTACACAATTCGAGAGACATTGGGCCTCATTATGACCCTGGCGGAAGAGAACCGCCAGGGCCAACGGGGGCGGGAGCACCGCCGACAGGCCGGCGGTGCTCCCTTGGGCATTCTGACCGCGGCGCTTTGGCCGCGGTCAGAAAGGGAAAACCGGCGGTCTCCCGCCGGTTTTCCACTGCCCCTAAGAATCCTCCAAGGCGGCGCAGCTCGCTGCGCCGCCGAGGGGATTCTGACAATCCTTACCGCCATCCTGTTCCTGGCGGCTCGCCCGCCAGGAACAGGATGGCGGTAAGGATTGTCGTGGGGCCCCTGGGGGCCCCTGCAGTGCCCATGCCAGTGGCATGGGCACTGCAGGGGCCCCCGTAAGAGGGCCCCGCTAGTATTTCACTGTCTGCGTAGCAGACAGTGAAATACGCGACGGGTGCAGTAGCACCGGTCGCACCTTCCCACTCCGCCGGCTCGATTACGAGCCGGCGTCCTCGTGGGAAGGGAGTTTTTCCCTGGGCTGGCGGGCGGTCTTTTGGAGACCGCCCGCCAGCCCAGGGAAAAACTCATAATACCCTCCGCGGTCTTTTGACCGCGGAGCGGTATTATGGAGGGCTGAATTCTGGCAGGCGGCCTCCGCCGCCCGCCAGAATCAGAATGAGGGCCATTATGTCCTTTTAAACACAACGCTAACGCTGTTAACGTGAAAATGTACCTGGGTCGCATTAAACTAACCTACACAGCTGAGTGTGCATCGAAAAAGGTAAGCGTTGCATCCAATTCTCAACCGCAAACAAGGTTGTGTGTCGTTTCTCCTTCTCCGGTCCGATAGGCATGCATTGTTTCTTTCAACGCAGGAAAGAGATGCATCGATCTGGACAAAGCACCTCCAGTCCGGGCAGACTTGTGTTGTTTTTCCGTGCCCAGTGAAGTTGCGTCATTGCAGCCTCCGTCAGCGATGCCAAGCGTAGTTTCTCCAGCCACATGCGTTGATTTCACAGCTGCGCTGCAAGCGCTGCGCTGATTTCAGCTGCAGAGCAGGTGGCGCATTGTTCTTTTAGCCACTCTCAGAGGTTGCATCAGAAATGTCCCTGCACAATGATCTGTGCATGAATTTCCAACCTTGCTCCACCAGCTTCACCTGACAAGGCCCCAGGAACTGGATAGGGCACCACTTGGCAGGGCAGGAGTCTCAGCAGAGGCTCCAGGTGCTGTCAGAGAGAAGTTTTTTGCTGTCCCTTTGACTTCAACAACAGGAGACAAGCTCTAATTCAAGCCCTTGGAGAGTTCTTCACAAGCAGGAAGGCACACAAAGTCCAGTCTTCGTCCTCTTGCACAGGCAGAAGCAGCAACTGCAGGATAGCTCCACAAAGCACAGTCACAGGCAGGGCAGCTTTTCTTCCTCAGCTCTTCTCCAGGCAGATGATCCTCTTGGTTTCCAGAAGTGTTCTAAAGTCTGTGGTTTTGGGTGACCTTCTTATACCCATTTTGCTCTTTGAAGTAGGCTTACTTCAAAGAAAAGTCTCTCTTGTTTGTGAAATCCTGCCTTGCCCAGGCCATGCCCCAGACACACACCAGGGGGTTGGATGCTGCATTGTGTGAGGGCAGGCATAAACCCATCATCAGTACAATTTACACAAAGAGCATATGCACTTTAGCACTGATTAGCAGTGGTAAAGTGCCCAGAGTTTAAAAGCCAAAAGCAACAGGCCAGAAAAATAATAGAAAGCAGGAGGGAAAAAGATTGGGGATGAACCTGCAAAAGGGCTAATTCCAACAGTATGCCTAGTACTTAAAACAGGAATCATCCAGAAAGGTAACATGGACACATCACATTTTTCCATTGAAAACTGACTCTTTTTCACAATGTGGGTAGCTGTAGATTTTGGGCCCTAGCTCTGCTGGCACCTACAGAAACCTAGCATACCTGCACATTTTTTAATCTAGCCAAAAGGTAAAATCCAGGGTGGGGTGTCCTGTGTGACCTGAACTAGGGTTTCTTACCTAGAAACCTTTGTAAACCTCATACCTTGAATATAAATACCATTCTGCTATCATTTATGTGAAGGAAAGTTCAAATATCTGTGGAGAACCACAAAGTTACTACCACCTAAGTCTTCTAATAAAAAGTGATACATCAATAGTGTGGGTAGGCCTAGTGCATGTGTCAGGTATGGGCCCAAAACACAATGTGGAGACCAACATTTCCTGGCACAAAAATTACTTGGTTTGGCAACGGGGAAACCTACCAATGCTAGACATTTCTGAAAACTAGCCAACTAGGGAAGTGTCTCACTTGTACCCCACCACATTTTCTTACCCACAATGCCATTTAGACCTAATACCGAGCCTATGGCCATATGTACGAACACTTTTTCCCATAGACACAGAATGGGTAAAAACCTTTGCTACATCTGGCCCCTAATTCTGTGCACCTTCCTTGTATGTCTGTGGTGTAATCTTCCCAGAACACCAGGACTCTACATAGCAAACCAAGGTCAAAGGAATCCCTGCAGGGCAACTCTCCTTGAGTCTGCTTTGATCTTGGAAGCAATAGACCCAGCCATACAAGTGGAGTAGCATTTTTACTGGGAGGTTAGTTGCAATTTTGGTTTCTGGAATTTTACATTACTGAAATGCAAGGAAAATGGGTGATTTTAAAAAGAAAACAAAGAGAGCCATCCTTGCACGCTTTTTGAGAATCCATGGGGCATATTTACAAACCCCTAGCACCACCTTGAGCCATCGTAGCATCATTCTTTTAAGCTAAGGCAGCGTTAAGGAGGCTTTTTTCCTGCACTGTATTTTCTAAGTGGTGCAATGCTTGCATTGCACCATTTTGTAAACCCTTGTGCCTGTGCCAGGCATAATGTATGCGAGGGAGGCATTCTGATGTAGGGAGGCCCCAAAAATGGTGTAGTCAAATCTACGTTTCACTGCACCATTTTTTCCATTGCACCTATTTTAATCAATGGGCCTCTTTGTGCTTTGCTGCACTAGCTTCTACCTTTTTGATGCTAGTGCAGCAAAGCTCCACAATATGACAACAATGTTGACACTCTTGTCCTAACGATCGTTATGGCGCACCATAGTGTAAATACGGTGCAACCATGGTGATGCTAGGTGGGGCAGGGGCAACGAAAGAATTGTGATGCCTCAGGACTGATGCGCACTTTCTTGTAAATATGCCCCCATGCATTTTTGCTGTATTCCCCCAATGATAGAAACACTATGGGGCATATTTATAGGAAAGTGGTGTATCATTCACGATGCACCACTTTTCTAGAGTCATAATTCATCCCCCTAATGACACCATGTGTGCGCCGTATTTACAATACGAGCCACAATGGCAGTCATGTCCACATTAACATCATAATTTATAGTGGTAATGTGGAATTTTGTTGGTTTTGCCCCATAAATTATGGGGCTAATGCAGCAAAGCACAGGGAGGTCAATTGTTTTAAATGGGAGTGTCATCTTAAAGCCTGCCTTAGGCAGGTGTTAATAATAACACTAAAAATGGCACAGTGAAATCTAGTAAATTTCACTGCCCCATTTTTCTGGACCTCCCTTTATGGGAATGCCTCTTCTGTACATTATACTTGGCGGAGGCATGATGCGGCGCAAGGTATTACAAAGTGAGGCAGTTCTTGCATTACGTCACATTGTAAATATGGCGCATGACAAACACCACCTTAAGACCACATTTATGTAAATAAAGATACACATTTGGTGCAATGTGCCACTAGGATCATCATAAATATGTTCCTAATTATTTTCTTTTTACAACCCTTGATAAGGCTTTGTGAAGGGAGACACTCACAAAAAATATTCTGAAGTTTTCAAAATAGTTCTTCAATAAACCCCATTACACAGCACAGCTGTACACTGTAACAAATGAGAAAAGACAAAATAACTTTGTTGTAATGAATTAAACTTTACATTTGCTCATTGTTGGAAATGGCCCTTTTTGCAGTGCAGGGTTATCCCCATACTAATTGTTTTCTTCCTCCTATTACTTCTGATCTGTTTTTGCTTAATTCAGGACTCTGGGCACTGCTGACTAGAGCTGAAGTGCAAGTGCTCTCCATCTAAATTGGATTGGTGATTGGTTTATCCATGATTGAGATATCGGTTTACTGTAAAGAGCACTATGTGTGCCCAGCACCTATAAATCAAATGCTACTAGTGGTCCTGCAGCACTAATTGCACCACCTACATGAGCAGCCCCCTAAACCTTTCTCAGACCTGCCACCTCAAGGTATCTGTGTACAGTTTTGTACTGCCAGTTTGACTTGTGACCAGTGTACCCAATTGCCAGGCCCACCCCTTCCCGTTTACTACATGTAAGTCACTCCTGAAGTAGGCCTGCAGTAGCCCCTTGGGCAGGGTGCAGTAAATGTAAAAAGTAGTGGTGTGTTTTACATGTCCTGATACTGAAATACTGCTAAATTAATTGTCCACTATTGTAAGGCCTATCTCTCACACAAGCTAACATGAGGATTGCCTTGAAATATATTTTGTTTAGTTATCTATTGGGAGCAGATAGAGCTGTGGAGTTTAGGGTCTCTGAACTCAGAATTATCTTTTGGTAAAGTTGTTTTTTAGATTGTAAGTTTGAAAAAGCCACTTTTAGAAAGTGGGCATTTTCTTGCTTAACCTCTGCATGGCTGTGGAATAAACGTCTGGTCAGTATGACAGTTGGGCTGTTTGTGAATTGACTCAAGACACACAGAGGGAGCTGAGGTGTGTCCAGCATATCCTGACGATTCTCCATGGGCTAGAGTGAAGGGAGGAGCTGACACTTGCACCTGAATAGGACTACGCCTGTCCTTACACAATGCAGTCTCCAACACTCTAGAGTGTGTCTGGAGCCAGGACAGGGAGGGGCAGCGCCTTGTGCACTACAAAGACTTTCCTTTGAGGTTTGCCTACTTCGAAGGTGGAAATGAGTATAAGTATTGGACTGTTGACCCCACAACATTAGAACACTTCTGGACTGAGGAAGTTCTGCCAGGAAGAAGAGCTGGATGCTGTAGAAGGAAGTGCCACTCTGCCTGTTGCTTTGCTGTGCTGGACTGCTGCTTCTGCTTCTGTCCTGGGAGTGAAGCAACTTGACTGTGCTTTCTACATCCTGCTTTCCAAGGTTATCCAAGGGCTTGAACTGAGCTTGCCTCCTGTTGTGAAGGGAGGGACATCAAAGACTTCACCTGCCAGTGCATGGGCTTCTGCTGAGGGTCTTGACTTGTTACATGGTGCCAAATCCAGTCCCTTAGAAATGGAAGCTGGTAGCCTGTGGGGGAAAATATATCTACTGCTGTGTGCGAGTCAGAAATATTGATGCAGTGCCTGTCCTGCAGCTGAAAATTCAATACAGCGCCTGCCTTGCCACAGAAGAATCAACGCAACGCCTGTTCTCAAAGCAGACCCTTCACAGAGCGCATCTGAATTTTCCACTCATCATCCCAGAGCATCATTTTATTAATTGACACTGCACTGCAGTAAGAAATTGACGCATTGCCAGCCCGGCAGGAAAAGAATCCATGCACCGCCTGTCTGGTGGGAAAAGAGTTGACGCATCACAAACCCGGCAGAAAAAGAATCCAGGCATCGCTCATCCAGCTGGGAAATATTTGATGCATCGCTAGCTTTTTGGATGCATCACCTCCTTTGCATCTTCTCTGATTTTGAAGCATCCACGGTACTGTGTGTTACGAGGATACAACCACTGATTTTTCTATATTAAGACACTTTTAAACTTTTGAAAAGTGATAACTTTATTTGTGCATGTTGGATTTTTGATATTTTGGCCTTATTTTACTAGATAAATATTGGCTATTTCTCTAAACTGGTGTTGAGTTCTTTTGTGATGTTTTCACTGTGTTACTGTGTGAGGGTACAAATACTTTACACATTGCCTCTGAGATAAAGCCTGGCTGGTTGTGCCATGCTACCAAGGGGGTGAGCAGGGGCTATCTGAGCTGTGTATCTCCCTTACCCTGACTAGAATGAGGTGGAGCTGTAGGTGTTTTGGAGTGTTTTGAGTGTTTATTGTGCTGTGTCATGTAGTTGTTGTGTTTTATTTGACTTTAAACCTGTCTTTTGTACTGTAAGTGTACTGTTTCTTTCGCTGTATTTTGGGCTGTTTGTCTCGGGTAGTATAGTTGTAGGGGTAATTGGGTTAGTTGTATGGAATTTCATTTTTTTGGAAGAATTGCATTTGCAGATCAGTATGTCTGGGAAAGGGAAGATGGTGAGGATGTCGGCCGACGAACTAGGGGGTTTTATATGGCTGGTTCAGGAGTACCTCCCCATGATGCTGGAACTGGGTGGCTGTGTCATACTAGGCTACTTCGCAGAGGCAAGGAGGCTGCAGTGGAGCAAGGTGTTCCACCACCTAGCACAAATCTTTAGGAGTAGAAGGAATGACCATGAACTTAAGCACCGCTGGGCAGACCTCATTACAAGGGAGCAAGATCTGCTGGATCATCTGGGCATGGAGATTGGTGGAGCAGTTGGTAATTTTCCAATTTCCATACAAATTCTTTTTTTGCATGTGCATGACAGTTCGAGATAAAGTAGAGTGCTGCATGTAATGGATGTTGATCTGCACATGCTGTATGCTACCTGAATGTAAAGACCCAGAGCTACCTTAGGCCTGCAATTAAAATGTACAATAATGATGCTGATTCAGGGCAGATGTACCATTTTCCCTGCATAACCATTACAAAGTGTTGTGATGAATGCATAGGGCACTCAGTATTGAGCAGCACCAAATGAGGCCTTTGCAATGCATCAGGTATGGAAGGGGGGCCCAAAATCTGTTTGGGAGGTGTTGGAAATGGCTTTTGTTTGCAGGGTCATCCCTAAACATCTTGCCTTCTTCCTCCTATTTTTTCTGACCAGTTTCTGTTGGCTTTCGGACTCTGGGCACTTTACCACTGCCAAACAGTGCTAAAGTGCTTATGCTCTCTGTGTAAATTATATTGGTGATCGGTTCATCCCTGACTGGCATATTTGATTTACTAATATTCCCCTAGTAAAGTACACTAGACATTCACACTGCCAGTAAATAAAATGCTGCTAGTGGGCCTGCAGCACTGGTTGTGCCACCCACATGAGTAGGCCTCTAAACATGTCTCAGACCTGCCACTGCAGTGTCTGTTTGTGCAGTCTTGCACTGCCAATTCGACTTGGCAGGGGTACCCACTTGCCAGGCCTAAACCATCCCATTTCATACATGTGAGGCACCCCTAAGGTAGGCAGTAGGTGGCCCCATGGGCAGGGTGCAGTGTCTGTTAAAGGTGAGACATGCACTGATGTGTGCTACATGGCCAAACAGTGACATACTATTAAATTCAGTCTTTACTGTTGCAAGGCCTATCTCTTTCACAGGTTAACATGTGGCTGTCTTTAAATATTATTAAAGTGCAGATTCCCTTTGAGAGCAGATAGAAATATGGAGTTTAGGGTCTCTGAACTCACAATCTAAAGATACATACTTTAGTAAAGTTGGTTTTTAGATTGTTAGTTCTAAAATGCCACTTCTAGAAAGAAAGCATTTTCTTGCTTAAACCATTCGGTGCCGTTTATGGATCTCCTCTAGACAGGCAGACAAAGGGAGCTTGGGTGTAGCCTGCATATCCTGATGAGCCATCTGTGATAGAGTGGAGGGAGGAGTGGTCACTTACACCTGAATGGGCTGTGCCTGCCTTCCACAATTCAGTCTCCAACCCATTGGTGTGTGTCTGGGGCCTGGCCTGAGGAAGGCAGGATCTTGTGAACAATGAAGACTTTCCTTTGAAGTAGGCCTGCTTCAAAGGCAAAAAGGGGTATAAGTATTGGACCCAAAACCCCTGAAAATTAAATCACTTCTGGAACTAAGAGGAACCTCTGACATGGAGAAGAGCTGAAGAGCTGAGAAGTGCTGCCCCTGTCTGTGACTGTGCTTTGTTGGGCTATCCTGCAGTTGCTGCTTCTACCTGTGAAAGGGAACAAAGACTGAACTTGGTTGTGCATTCCTGCTTGTGAAGAATCTCCAAGGGCTTGAGTAGAGCTTGCGTCCTGTTTTGAAGTCTCTAGGCCATCAAAGACTTCCTTTGCTAACATCCGGACTCTCTGCTGAGAATCATGCTCTGCCAAGTGGTGTTCTATCCAGTCCCTGGGCCCTTGAAAGATGAAGTTGGCAGACAATAACTGAAAGCCATGCACAGATCGCCGTTCAGGGAAATTTGTGATGCACCATCTGCAACATGGCTGATAAACGACACGCCGCCGGATTCGTGGCTAAAATCGGAACTCCACCTACATCGTGGCTGGGAGATCAACGCATCGTGGCATGAGAAACAAAGCACAACATCCGCTTGCGGCTGCTGATAATGACGCAAACCCCATGCAGTGTGGTTTTCTAACACCATGCAACAGGACTTTCCACGCATCGTCCCTTGGTGTCAAAGTCAACTCGACTGCACAGATCTGAGGTGCCCCTTTCAGAAATCGATGCATCACTATCTTGTGACGGAGAAAAATGGTGCATCACTGACCATGCTAGAGAAGAAAGGACGCACGGCCTCGCTTGCGAAGAAGGAATCAAAGCATTGTTGACTTTTCTGATGCATGCTCGCCCGTGCATCTTTAATTTTGATGTCAACCAGGTACTTTGTGCAAAATCATCGCTTTCATTGTTCTCTATGGAGTAAGACTCTTACTCTTTTGAAAATTCATTTTTTAACTTGTGTATGTTAGATTTTTGACATTTTTGTTTTGTTTGATTTAGATAAATTTTGCCTTTTTTTTCTAAACTGGTGTGAGGTCCATGTTGTAGTGTTTTCATGTATAACAGTGTGTGTTGATACAAATACTTTATGCATTGCTTCTGAAATAAGCCTGACTGCTTGTGCCAAGCTACCAAGGGGGTAAGCAGGGGTTATCTAAGTGTGTTTCTCAATTGCCCTGACTAGAGTGAGAGTCCTTGCTTGGACAGGGGGTAACCTGCAGGACTTTGGGGACACAAAGCTACACACAAGGTTCCTAACATGACAATTGTGTATGCTGGTCTCATTAACTACAAGCAATTCACTGAGTATGTCAGAAATTAAGGCCACATATATAGTTCCCTCACCATATACGGCAAGTATGTCTGAAAAGCAAGTCGCATCGCACCACAAAGACAACCCCGTTTCACAGAGGAGGAGCTAAGGGTCACAGTTATTTGAAGCACAGTTGCAACAGATATCGATAGCTAGGAAGATGAGGCTATGGCGGAGAACCGTTGACATGGCCAATGCCGTAGGACAGCACCCAAGAACTAGGGATGACATAAGGAAGAGGTGGAATGACCTACGTGGGAAGGTACGTTCCATTGCAGCAAGACACCAGCTCACTGTACAGAGGACTAGCGGTGGATCCCCACCTCCTCCCCCGCAACTAACAGCATGGGAGGAGCAAGTCTTGGCAATCCTGCATCCTGAGGGCCTGGACGGAGTAGGAGGAGGACTGGACTCTAGTAAATCAACTCTCCGCTACTACTATCCCTCTACCTGCATGCCATCACATACACCCACCCTCACTCCCATCACTCCACTCCATCCCACATACCCTACCATCACATCTTACTCATCTCAATGCCAAGCCCTGGATGCTCTACCAATGCATGGACACCACTCACAGCCATGCACGGGCACTCATCAGTAAAGCATGCACACTATAGAGAGCTAATCATCCCACCATACACCAACATACACAAGTGAAAGCTGCCAGGGCAAATACAACCAAAAAGGGGAAGCCACGGATGCACAATATGTCAGACACAGAAACCATTACACATCATTTACATCCCCACAAGCACCCCAGTCAATGTCAGCGGAGAGGAGGTGTCAGCAATATCCAGTCCCCCAACTGAAGAGTTCCACAGTGATGACAGCAACTCTGGTCTTCAGGATCTGGAGGACCAGACCTGGCTCATCAGGGACCTCTGGACAGCGAGTTACCCAAGCCCACTCGAAACACCACCATGGAGCCTCCCCCATCAGGAAACACCACCACAGCACCCACCCAGCGTACCCACACCTCTGTCGCCAGGACACGTCAATCAGCAGTGTGTCCACCTGTATTTGGACCCCAGGCCACACCTCATACACAAACCAATCTGGGCCTTGGGGACATTGGGAGTGGGCACACCATTCAGGGGACAGAGGCACAGGCCAACAGGGAAACTGGGAGGAGTGCTGTGTGCCAGGGGGAGGACAGGCCCAGGGAACTGACTCTCCAAGACGCACTTGCAGAGATCCTTGAAGCCTATCAACATTCCCAGGACACTATGGGCCAGATCCTAGACAATGTGCAGGAGAACAGGTGGCTGCAGGTGGGACAGTACCAGGGGATCAGGGAGGACTTACAGGAAATCAACAACACCCTGATATCCATAGCAGGGGTGCTGGTAGATATAGCCAAAATTATGAGGTGGGGCAGTATCACAACAGTGGACCCCTGCCACTAGCCAAACATTTGAACTGCCTTCCACATCCATTGCCGCTAGTGGACAGGAGGCCCCGCCATAGGACTCACAGGCCACCAGCACCTTTTCCCCTACAGAAGGCGAACCACCCCACAAACATTCCCTGCAATCCAGATAAGAAGCCAGAGACACTTGCCAAGACCTTTGCCAGGAAATGAGACTCTCCTGATTGTCCCCCTTGTGTCCCACACAGTCACCTTGTCCATCTTGAACTACCATTGCTCCCCTTTCTATGTCCCCTTGGACAATGCACTTGTGCTACAAACAGACTGGAACAATACCCTGGACTTTCCTCCATCATCACCCCATCCAGTTGCACTTGCCCCTCTATATTTTAGCACTTCAAAAACACCCTTGGAAAAAAATAAGTTTGGAGTATGTCATGTATATCAAATATGTATTCATTGAAATAGGTGCAAACATTGCAAATCAACTATACAGAAAATGAACATAGATTAATGACCTGCAGCTGGCTGCATTGATCACACCAGGAGTATACGTGAGGTCACCAACATCTGCAAACTTAATTGCCAGAGGGAAGAGTACGTGGGAATAGAAGTGGGAAATATCAGCATGCCAGTGCCACTGAAAATCAAACAAATGTAATTGAAATGTGAAGTAACACTGTCCTACCTGTGATTCATTGGAAATATTGTCTGATCACAGATGTTCTGTAGTCCTCATCTTCATCCTCTGCATCCTCATCCTCACTGTCCACAGGATCCCCTGCTGGCACACGGGCATCTCCAGCCTCCTCCTCCTGCAGGAGTGGGACATGGCATCTGAAGGTCAGGCTATGCAACATTCAGCATGCCACCACTATCTGGCAGACCTTCTTGGGTGAGTAGCACAGGGATCCACCTGTCAGATGGAGGCACCGGAACCTGGCCATCAGGAGGCCAAAGGTCCTTTCATTGATCCTTCTGGTTCACCCATGGGCCTCATTATAATGTTCCTCTGCCCTTGCCCTGGGATTCCTCACAGGGATCAGTAGCCATGATAGGTTGGGGTAACCTGAGTCACCTGCAAATATTGAGGGACATCATTTAGCCACACACTATCCCATATGGCCCACACCATACGCATCCACAACATCTACTGGATGGGAACAAGGGCTCACCTATTAGCCACACCCTGTGCCTCTGCAGTTGGGCCATCACATTTGGGATGCTGCTATTCCTCAGGACAAAGGCATCATGCACCGACCCAAGATATTTAGCATTGATGTGAGAGATGTACTGGTCCGCAAGGCACACCATCTGTACATTCATAGAGTGGAAACTCTTCCGATTCCTGAACACCTGTTTATTCTGGCAGGGGGGTAGGGACAAATGCAATCTGTGCTCCATCAATCGCCCCAATTATGTTGGGGATATGTCTCATTGCATAGAACTCGGCCTTCACTGTGGCCAAATCTTCAACCTGGGGGAAAACAATGTAGCTGCACATGTGTTTAATCAGGGCAGACACCAGTCTTGTCAGCACTATTGAGAACATTGGCTGTGACATTCCTGCTGCCAAGCCCACTGTGACTTAGAAAGAACCAGTTGCCAGGAAATGGAGAACTGATAGCACTTGCACAAGAGGGTGGATCCCAGTGGGGTGACGGATAGCAGATGTCAGGTCAGGCTCCATTCGGGCACACAGCTCTGTGATTGTGGCCCTGCCCCGTCTATAGGTGAGGATAATGTGCCTGCCCTCCAGTGTTGCCAAGTCCACCAGGGGTCTGTACATGGGGGTATGTCTCCATCTCCTATTCATCCGCAGTGGTAGGAATCTAAGGGACACAAGAATGAGGAGCTGGTCACAAACTGAACAATGGAGCTACAACAGAACTTTGAATCCTGTAAACATGTAATGGGTCAGTGTGATTTGTCCAGTATGTCCTAATATCACCAGTGATGCAGCATTTTTCTAGGACCTGGCCAGTCCCCCTGAAATGGCGTCCGGCTGTCCTGTGTGGCGGGACAGGTGGAAGTGAGGTAATTCCACTGACGTTGTGCACCGTTGCGGGAGGCAGTCGGGAACCGCTGGGCAACTCCTCATTGGTTATAATTGGGCCCTCTGGGGTACAGTGGCCAATGGTGAGCTACACCGGCGGTGACGAGACTGCCATTCTCTATTTGATTCCTCACTTGCTACCTGACCTTCCACAGGAGACGACCTACAGTGCATGTGCTGCTGTGACCTGTGTCTGGAACCTACCATGGCCCATGTGACTGGGGAAAGGGCCTCAGCCTTCACTTCGGAGGAGTTGGAAAGACTGGTGGATGGGGTCCTACCCCAGTACAGACTGCTTATATGACTTGCACAAGAGGGGGGATCCCGGTGGGCTGACAGATAGCAAATATCAGGTCAGGTTCCAATTGAGCACACAGCTCTGTGATTGTGGCCCTGTCCAGTCAATAGGTGAGGATAATGTGCCTGTCCTCCATTGGTGCCAAGTCCATCAGAGGCCTGTACACAGGGGGATGTCTCCATCTCTGACTCATCTGCAGCAGTTGCAATCTAGGGGGCAAACGGTGAGTAGCTGGTCAGTATCCCATATTTCAAAACACTACGCTTCATTGCATGTTGTGACTGTAACACAAGATTGTGCATAGGCCCAAATGGTGTCTATGTGTACTGTGAAGCAATTAGATGCCATGGCCTGCCCTCCCCCCTGAAACGGCGTCCACCTGTCCTGTATGGAGTGACATGTGGAAATTAGGTAATTCCTTTGATGTTGTGTGCCATTGCGGGAGGCGGTCGAAAACTGCCATGCAACTCTTCATTGGATCCCATTGAGCTCTATGGGTTACAGTGGCCAATGGTGATGTACGCCTGCGGTGACAGCTTGCACCGCCGCAGACGTGACTGCCATTTTCTATTTGTTCACTCACTTGCTACCTGACCTTCAACAGGAGAGGACCCGCTATGCAAGCGCTGCTGTGACCTGTGTCTGGAACCGACCATGGCTTGTGTGACTGGGAAAAGGGCCCCTGCCTTCACCGCTGCGGAGTTTGAGAGACTGGTGGATGGGGTCCTACCCCAGTACCAAATGCTGTATGGGCCTCCAGACCAACAGGTGAGTACACTGTTGGTACGATGCATGTAGCATAAATAGATGGAGTGCTGTGTGCGAGGGCCTCGTGTAAGGGTGGGGTTGGTGGAAGGGTCCTGGGCAATGTGCTGCATGGTGTGTGTGAAGGCCTCATTTAAGGGAGGTGGGTGGATGTCCTATGGGCGGCATATAGGTTGTGTGCTGGGCCATGTGTGTGGAAATGGTGACAGAAACAGGTATGGTCGGACATATGTATAACTGGCTGGATCTCAATCTATTTTCCTGTGTGCATTGACTCTGCAGGTCAGCGCCCATCAAAAAAAGGGTATGTGGCATGCCATCGCCATGGCGTGCAGAACCTGGGAGTCTATGGCAGGCAA
This sequence comes from Pleurodeles waltl, assembly GCF_031143425.1. Classification (NCBI taxonomy): domain Eukaryota; kingdom Metazoa; phylum Chordata; class Amphibia; order Caudata; family Salamandridae; genus Pleurodeles; species Pleurodeles waltl. The sequence continues at coordinate 225,025,377 of NC_090438.1, forward strand.
AGCACCCACTGTTGCAAACGGTGGGAGGACCTGGGACACTGGGCATGGAAGATGGCAGAGGAAGGGTTGCCTGTTGAACCCTTACCCCCCTGATGGCCTGCATACTGGCGGTGGCCTATCCAGAGCTGGATAAGTGTTTTAGGGCATCACAGCAGCCACAAGGGGGTGAGTACAGTGCCCATCATTACAATTTACGCATGGTAGGCTGGTATCAGGTTGGGGGTTATGTGTCAGTGGGTGCCCTTAGGCCAGGCCTGACATTGCAGGATATGTCCCCTGGTGGCTAGGGTTCAGAGGGAAAATCGTGCAACCTAGCTCGTAGGCATCCACTACTGGTCAGGGCTGCGTGGGTCCCAGGTGTGCTGCATTTAGGGGTGTGTGCCCCTCCCCATGCCTTTGCCGCTAAGTATTTATTTGGTAGTGCAATGGCATATTGCATAGACCTGTTCCCTGTGAGTGAGGATGCTGTGTACGTCAACGGTGGTGTTGATGCAGCCATTGACCAAGTGTATCCTTTGTCTCTTTCCCCACTGTTTTTCTTTTGTCATCATGTATTCATGTGCATTAGCATCATCGGGTAAAGAAGCAGAGGCACCGGCGATGGAGGGAGGAGCATCCCACAAGCATCCCACAAGACCCAGGGGCAGAGTCCACCGACGCTGAGGGCACCAGTGGGATGGAGAGCGATGGGAGCACCACAGAAGAGACTGGAGGGGACAGTTCTGACACAGATACCTTCTCCGATGGAAGCTCCCTTGTAGTGGCGGACACTTCTGTGACCACCCCAGCTACAGGTACATCCACCACCCCGTACCAGCACCTCCCTCCAAGCAACCCCTCGGCGAGTTGCCCATGCCCGCTCACCCAGGGGGTTGGGCATTTCTTTCACCCCAGGCACCTCAGGCTCTGCCCCACTTTACCCTGCTGCCCTGAGTGAGGAGGCTATTGACCTCCTGAGATCCATCTCTGTAGGGTAGTCAACCATTGTGAATGCAATCCAGGGGCTGGCAGCCCATATGCAACACTCTAATACATTCCTGGAGGTCATTCACACTGGATTGGCACCCCAACAGAGATCGATTGAGGCTCTGGCCTCCTCTCTGATGGCAGCCATTGTCCCTGTTTCTACCGTCCCCCCTCCAACTTCCACTTCCTAGTCCCATTCTCCGCAACCCTAACCCATCCCAAGCACACAGGCAGACGAGCATGCACACATGACAACACCCAAGAGAATCACAGTCAAACACAATCACCACACTTCATCCCACAGGAACTCACACAAACACCATCCAGTTGCAGACACAACAACATCCACTATTTCCACTGTCTCCCCTCCGCCTCCTCCACCACCTCCCACCCAGTTCCGTCCATTCTCACACCTGCATGCACTACATCATCATCCACTGCCAGCATCAACACACCAAGCAGAACACACACCTCACTGACAGACACCTCCACAACAGGCATGCACACGTCCCCTGTGTCCTCTCCCACTGTGTCTGCCCTCCTTCCTAAAGTACACAAATGCAAGCACTCAGACACCCAACAGCCATCCACCTCACAACAGCATACAGCCCATGCACCTGCACCCAAAAGCAGCAGACACCTCTGTTGTAATATAGTTCTAGTAGTATAAAATAGCCTAGGGCTAGGGTATAAATGGTGTAAGTATATATATATATATATATATATATATATAATATATATATGTATACATAGGCTTGTTCAAGTAAGAGTTAGTAAGATGTATGTATAAGTAGTATGTTCCTTTACCCCCTTTTTCATTCCCTTAGAGCAGTGTTGTCCAACCTTTTTATCGCCGCGGACCGGTAAATGTTGGATAATTTTTCCGTGGCCCGCTTGGGAGGGCGCAATGCTCTGCGCCTCGGCCGCCCGCCACAGTGAAATGAAGTTGAAGTTCCTCGGGCGGCCCGGTGCCGATTGATCCACGGACCGGCACCGGTCCGCGGCCCCGGGGTTGGGGAACACTGCCTTAGAGAGTCAGGAGTTGACATTGGAATGTTGAGGAAGCTGTGGAGAAGAGTGTGTATGAAGAGCTGATGAGGAGAAGTGGAGATGGAAAATAAAGACAGACACTGAAGAAAATCAGAGTGATCTTATTATAACACTGGCGATGAGTTCAGTGCGTAAGGGTGCACTTTCATCTCTACCCCTTATTGGTGCTTCTCATTTATTGTGACGGTCATCACTCCAAGGTACTGTTATTTGTTTCACCTTACAACTGGTGAAGGAATATAATGTTCCTACACTGAAACTTTTGATAATTCAGGCTTTCAATCTGCTGGTTATTACCATTAACCAAGCCGGACAGAAGGTGTTTTATTTCCTGTTATTCTTCTGTCAAAGTTAACCCGCGTCTGTGCTACACAATGAGGAAATACATTAAGCTCCATAAATATTAGTCTGTGAAACCCCCGAAAATCGTATAACGATCAGAAAACATTCAGGGCCATATTTATACTTTTTGACGCGAAGCTGCGCCGGCGCAGTTTTGCGCAATTTTTTTTACCGCAGGCTAACGCCATTTTGATGCGCCGTGCGGGCGTCAAATTTATACTTTCATGCACGGCGGCGCAACCAACAGGTGGGAGTCATTTTTTTTTTACACACACAGCGGCGTCAAGTCGTAAAGGAAAACAACGTTAACGCGGCGTAAATGACTGTGGGTCGATTTACGACAGCGCAACCCGGAAAGCGCCTTTTTTTTTACTCAATAGCGTCAAATTTACCCGCGAACACTGCCCTTTCAGCAGAGGAGAGCCAAAATGGATCCCAGATGCCACTACAGACCCCAGGAAGATGACAGCAGACCAGGAACCAGCCAGGATGATCCATACAGGAACCAAGACATATATAGAAAAAAAAGAAAGTGTCGCTTCAGTGCAGAGGAGCAGGAAATCCTGGTTAAAGAGGTGATGGAACACCAGCACCAACTGTTCATCACCTCTAAGTTGCCAATCAGCAGGAGAGAGGCCATATGGCAACACATTGTTGACAAGATCAACAGTGTGGCTGAAGTACGCAGGACAGTCACCGAGTGTAAGAAACGATGGCATGACTGCAAACGTAGGACCAAGGAAAAAATGGCCAGGAACAGGAAGGCAGCACGGCAGACTGGAGGTGGGAGTCCAGCACACCAGGAGGCCCTGGACCACATGGAGGAGATGGTCGCAGCCGTCATCCCTGAGGAGATCGTCACAGGGATTCAAGGACAGGACAGCGCAGACTACCACGAGTCAACGCACATGCAGGGTAAGTCGCATGGGGAATTATAATGCAATAATGTTAACTGCAACCGGGGGGGGGGGAATCTCTACTACACAATGCATGTAAGTCAGCATATATATGGAGTGGCATGGGTAAAGGGGCACGGCAGGGGGGCATGCCCAGCACAGACAGAAGCTGGGGCACGACATAACACAGCACCAACAACAGTCCTTTGGGGGCATCCTGTCATGACAACAATGGAGCTAAGGGAAAGCCTCGACAGGTGGGAAGGCCAATACGTCAAACTTACATCCTGGCACTCGTCAGTCAAAATATATCCTACATCAACTAGGTCCCTATCAGTAATCCAGTAGCCAAAACAACAACTGCAATGTAACTGCAACAACAGTTGACACTAACACCTCTGATCTCTGTGCAGCTATAGTAGCCAATGGCAGCAACCTCCCCATGGAACATACATACCTAAATTAGGGGGTGAGGATGACATCTGCAACAATCTCCAGAAATAAGACAAAGGCACCAGTACACTCAAATGTCAAGGCCCATAGTTGACACATACATCAGCCAAAGTAAACAGCAATAGGAGCCACACAGCACTAAGGACACACACATGCTGCATACGTCAGGGTCCCTCACGTGCCTGGCTAACAAGGCAACATCACTAATGTCATACTGCTCAGACAACAACATTGAGGAGGGGACACATGCAACTGGTCACTGAAATACACCTGCACAGTCAGAGGACCAAATAGGACATTGAAACGATAAACAGGGCAATCCAGTTAAACACACATTACCCAACATCAGCTGGAAACATCAATAATGTCTACATCCATATCACATCGTAACATTGCCATGCATAGGATAGGCCACATTACAATTACAATTAGGTCAATGTGAACAAACAGATTTTGGGGCAGGTCCTGAGAGGCAAGTGTGCTGCCAGGGCAATCACAACACCCACAGCCAGTGAAAGGTCTCACCATAAGAATAGATATACACGGAGGGTCGAGTAGGACAAAAAGATGGCTATTCCCTATTTGGTACAAAGCAACACCTAGAGGCGATTAGGCAGACAAGTCTGATATCTCTATGTCATACATGTGACACACAGGTGGGCCATAGGCCTATGACAATGCCCATATGAAGGACAGCAGATACCAATACCAAACAAGATCACAAAGTAAAGTCATCAAAAGGCTTGCATGTTACGTCAAAATTGTCACAACACGGACACACTAATTGTACCCTGTTTCATTGCAGAGGAACAGGGATCTCCTGCCGATATGCCTGTCCCTGATTTCCCTGATGACATGGATGACGAGCCTATAAACATTCACCAGGAGACCATCCAAAAGGTCCTTGAAACCCTCCAGACCCCACCTTCAGTCACAAGGAGGAGCACAGAACAAGTAGCCATCACAGAAGAACCACCCACCACCCCTATTGTAAGACCTGCCAGCTCCAATACAGCTGAGGACTCTGATGACACTGGCACCAGCTTTGAAAGAACTGTAGTTGGTGTACAGCGGGAGCTGGCCAAGGAGGTGCGGGTGGGGATGCAAACTATGGCAGCCAGCCTTGAGGGGGTGCGCTCGTGCATGTTGTCATCTGCAGATCAGGCAGCAGCTATGCAAGCCCTAACATCCATACTGCAAGGACTACAAGAAACTATAAAGGAATTCACCACTGCAGTAAGGGAGTTGCCCCAACACCTCGCACCCCAAACTTTCCACTGCATGCACGAATGCAATCATGACTCCCTCAGGGCTGACCTGGCTGCCTACCATTGTGATGTGGCTGCTATTCTCAAAAACCAGCAGGCCCTCCTTGCTGCAGTACTGCCCTTAAGAACTTCACAGGGAACAGCCCCCGGGATGTCTGACTCCACGTCTTCTAACACTGAGGTGTGTGTTGCCCCTTCACAACCAACAACAACAAGGACAAACCAGGCAACACACACATCAGAAGAAGAAGACATGGAACAGATCACATTCACACGGAAGAGTACCCGGAAGCACTAGCCCCTGCACCATGGCCTACTTTGACCAAGGTCCTACGTTTTGTCAAATGCCAGTCTCACTACAACTATACTCAAAGACTGTTCTGCTAACCACTGTATGACTTGTCAGAATTGCCAGTGAATGTCTCTCTCCTACTATTCGGCAAATCCTGTCCCTCTGCACTGTCTGTTACATCACCCGAGCATGTCAGGAGCAACATCCACACCCCTTCTGTAGGATCACCATGTAAGAATGCACCAGAACGGACTCAGCAAACATGGACAATGTACATTTTGCACAACAGCACTTATCAATAAATAGCACTTGCACACCTTATATGTCTCTGTGTTATTTGACACATCAACTGTGCAGTAGATAACTCTAAAGTGCCTGTGTGACAACCATGTAGCTTGTCAATACAACTGTCCTGACATCATGTAGTCTGATACATCTGTGCAGTGGCCAGGATTGCATCATAGCCTGACCATCCTGAGGAGAATAACTGATGAAGGGACAAACCACACACAATTATGCTGTGTTGGACAGAATAATGCTCCATCTATAGCAATCCAAGTCAACTAATGGTGGCTGAGAAATGTAGGCACCATGCAATACTAAAAAATGAATTTATGCAGCATAATCTAAGCAAAACAACTAAACACTGCATCAATCACCCTTTCTGAGTATACTTCCATGAAGGGAAGTCATGCTGAATTTTTACACACATGATCTATGTCAGCAATGAAGACAACAAGACAAGAGTGTTAACAACACCTCATCTACAAAGATGTCCCTGAACATCACACTGCAGTCCGACCTAATACAATTACCACAATACCAAGTCTGGAAGCACACTTTGTGATGTAGAATACCTACTCATCAACACAAATCCTTGGTGATCCATGTAAACTACTAATGGTGGGTCTACCAAATGGTGGATACTTGCAAAGTTAGCACAGGGGTAGCTGCCATGTTAAACCTCCATTTTCTGTGGTGGGTAGCATAGGACACAAATGTCATAGAAAATCATTCACCTACACTGATGTCAAGCCCATGATCAAGTAGCAGTTAACGCATAATGCAAAGGGTTAACTATATGTTTATTCCTATGTATTCACACCAGAGGCAACTAAGGGAAAAGTCATACCTACACTAATCTAACCTGACTACTCCTAACCCACAACTGTCCCTAACTAACCTAAGCTAAACTTACTCTACACATATAACGAATCGATCTAAACATCAATCCTCCACCCACCATTATGAGACAGGACACATGCAGGACAACACATACTAACCTACACACATACTATACTATCCTAAACAATCATATTTTTTTTGTATATATATATATTTTTTTTTTTTAAACAGACAGGAATCCCAACATTGACCCCCACCCACCCACACAAAAATGAAAAATAGAAAGAATAAGGACCCCCCACCCTCCTCCCTAACACTAACTAAGCTAACAACCTACACTAACCTAACACTAATCCCCAAAACCCAACTATCATTACAAAAAAGAAAGAGGAGAGAGGGGAGGGATACATTTAAAACAAGCAATAAAGTCCTAGAGGTTGGCCCTCCATAGGGGCCGTCTGATGGACCGAACCCTTTTCTTAATGTAGGCCACATCCTGGCTTAGCTTGTCCACCTTGGTAATAAACTTGTCCATTTTCCTGTTTAATGCCAGGAATGCCGCAGGGTCAATATGAGGGGCTGCTGCAGTCTGTGTGCTGGCAGAGGTGCACGGTGTTGGAGTTGTTGTTTGCCCACTGGACTGTCCTTCAGCTCGGAAATTGCTGGGTCCAGGTCGTGCTGCAGAAGCAGGGTCAACTGTCCCCGCCGTTCCTGGGGCCACTTGGGGAGAACTGGTGGTGGTGGTGGCTGTTGTGGGCAATGTTGGACCACCCTGTGGTGAGGTCCACCATGCTCCGGAGGCCCGATCCGCTTTGTATTTTCGGGCCATCCTTCTGAACCCCGACTGCACCTGCAGGATGTGCCCGTATCTCATTGCACGCCTTTCGAACTGATGTCTCTGTGCGGCACTCATGTTTGCAGCTGTGAAGAGAAAGGGCAACTATTTACCATAGGAAATGCATTGGGTGGAATAGCACAATGGGTCAATTGCACATTACTTGTACTGTCTTTGTTACAGCGATTTTCACAACATAGATCATTGAAAGTCTCAGAGGAAGTACATGGGAAGCCTGCATACCAAAGGGCATCTCACACCTTGCATATCCATGTCTCTACATGATGGGTGACATCAGCCTAAACTGCTCATCCAAATAATGGGTAATGCAGCTGACATTATGGCTGAACCTCTTCCGCCTACTGACTTCACTACATATGTCACTCTATTTGATAACAATCACAACCCTCAATATATGCCATTTGTAATTGATTTTTGCTAATATAGAACTCATGTGCCATAACCAAATGTGTACACTAGGTTCAAAACAAAGTTGCCAAAGGTCACAAGTATGTGTAACATACTGGTTGCTACAGTCCTAGGTACCCTATTCCCAAACACATGGCAGTCTTTGATGGTGGGGTGGGAAGAACAACCAACAATCCCATATTCAATGCACACCCACAAGTGTATAGAAAGCTCAACAAGTATTTGCCCCCACACACAACACCAATGAAGGGCTAGCAAGAAATTGGAGTCAGCCAAACCTTGTCCTATCCAAGGTCCACACATGTCAAAATTTACTGACTTAGGCCAACATCACATACTACCAGTGAGGCATATTTTACCACACACACAGAGGAGCAAGAACACCCATGATCATGAGTATAATGAACACCTAGGCCATTGCACTCTAGTCCCACACACTTCTAGTTCAACTTGTGGTAGTACATCCCCCCGGAAGATCCAACCTACAGTGTACTCAGTCCATCCTCAACTAGGGAAGCTGCATATTTAAGACAAGCCTTTTGCAAAAGCTATCTGCGAGAATGTCAGTCTGAAATGCAGACTTAGTCCAAGCCAAGTCCCAGAGCAACTCTTACATTAACCAGTGTATTCCACATGACTCATCCCATTCCCCATAGCGGGCCCGACTGGTATGGCCTACAGACCCTAAATCTGAGAGATGGATAAGCATAGGTCTACTGAAACTGAAGTGATATTTGAAATCCCACTAATGGAACAATACTAATGAATGGGCAGCGCATCAAACCTTGAATTCTGTTGAACACACAGTAGTCCATCATGCATCACTAGCAAACAATAAAAATAGCACACATGCAACACTCACTGTAGGTGTCGGGGTCCTCAAAATGAGCCACCTCTCCCACGGTGTACGGTGCAGGTCCACCTGTAAAGCATGGAAGGAAGAATATACTCAGACTCCGTGCACTGACAAACAATTGCAATTACAAAGACAATGTGAGAATATGACATGCGTAATGAAACACTTTCACACATGCTCATACTGCATGGAATAATTCTTGATCAACATTTACATTGGATGAGTCTCCTGCTACAGTTACACACCCTACTACACACATGCAGTGGCCAGGACAGTCATGTAGTGTCAAAGATGCACCTCCATTAGTATGCCCCAACAATATCGGGGTGCATTCATCTCATCATGTGCATCCCAGAGAGACATCCAAAAGCTGGTTACTTGAGTACTGCATGACCCCTCAAACTCAAACAGCCTATGTGGTCATTTTCAACACACACCAACCAGACACACATGTGACATATGTGTGGACAACATAGCTAACTTCAATTGACGTGAAGGCAGAACTCATTTATAGCATCATATTGGGTTTACAAATTTCAGTCTAGCTATGGCGTCTACATATGTAGGTATGATGTTTCAACATCTATTTTTCACTGGCTATTGTGACCTGTAGAGTTCAAATAGAGGCATTAACGTGTCGCTTGTCTGACACAAAGGCAACACTACATTACATACAGCTACAGGCAACCGGTATGTGTAGAAAACATGAGCTACCTGACTGCTAGCATTTGTCTTCCTACACATTGTGCAACAATTACCCAGTAGGTTTCCCTAGCATTACACACAGTCAGCTACTTATCTAGCAGATTGGGTAACAATCATCACATGCCCCCACACAGCTTTCATTTGTTCACATGTAATTGATTTGTACTCACCAATATGTCCACCAATCCTGATTCCCAGGTGGTCCAGCAGATCCTGCTCCCTGGATATCAGATCAGCCCAGCGGTGCTTGAGTTGATGGTCATTCCTCAGGCTACCATAGACACGGACCAAGTGATGGCGGACCTTCCCCCACCGGACTTTACGTGCCTCCGTGTGATACCCCTGTATCACACGACCCCCAGCCTCCAGCATGAGTGGGAGGAAATGGCAAACAAGCCATATAAATCCCCCCAATTCCTCGTCACCCATCCTGGCAAGCCGTGGCCTACCTGACATCTCTGCACAAAAAAGTGGAAAAAGTTGGACAAAAAGGAAAAGGGGGAAATGGGGAAAGGTAGAGTAGTGAAAAACAAAGAAAACTTAAGAATAAGAGCCCAACTAACCCCAAAATTACACTACCCAGAACAGACTCCCACAGACAATAAAAGAAACACTGGACTTGACAAAAGTATACAATACAGACTCAGACAGTATTCAACAACAAGACAATGATGACAAAAGCACAATAGAGAAGTACACTGGACACAAAAGCACTAAAACACAGGACAACACTTTCCACACAGCCACACAGTCTAGAATAATCTGAGACTGCAAAGTGAAAGTGAAAGTACACCCACAGTACAGAATCTGTAAACAGGATATCCTATTACATCACATCCTGCATAAAATGGCCGCCATTTCAATTTTTCCGTTATGTGTCATATTTTCACGCATACAGATTGTGCGTCATATTTTTTGACGCATAAGAGTGCACATAATGCAGAGTCAAAAAAAAAATCGGCATTGTTCCCTTATATTTGTGTGAGGCTTATTTTACAGTTCTAGAGTTGAAATTTAAGCCGCTGGCAAATATGATGACCAAATATGAAAATGTATTTTGACTCTGCATTATATGCACTCCTGTGCGTCAAAAATTTATGACGCCCAAGCTGTATGCGTGGAAATATGACGCATTATTGAAAATATGGTGGCCATGTAATGCTGGTTATTAATATATTTATTTTAAAATGATATATTTTGACTCAGCATTATGTGCACTCCTGTATGTCAAAAATTTATGACGCCCAAGCTGTATGCGTGGAAATATGATGCATTATAGAAAATATGGTGGCCATGTAATGCTGGTTATTAATATATTTATTTTAAAATGATATATTTTGACTCAGCATTATGTGCACTCCTGTACGTCAAAAATGTATGACGCCCAAGCTGTATGCGTGGAAATATGATGCATTATAGAAAATATGGTGGCCATGTAATGCTGGTTATTAATATATTTATTTTAAAATGATATATTTTGACTCAGCATTATGTGCACTCCTGTACGTCAAAAATGTATGACGCCCAAGCTGTATGCGTGGAAATATGACGCATTATAGAAAATATGGTGGCCATGTAATGCTGGTTATTAATATATTTATTTTAAAATGATATTTTTTGACTCAGCATTATGTGCACTCCTATGCATCAAAATTTATGACGCACAAGCTGTATGCGTGGAAATATGACGCATTTTGACAAATATGTCTTTATTTTGTCAAATTGTGAAGAGAATTTTGTCATGACCAAACGGTGCTAAGTGATACACATTTGGGCTTAGCTATGGCACATGTCCCTTATAGGATGTATAGAAGGCATTTACAGTGTAATAGTAATGATTGCTCCAAATGGTTATTACCCATAATTGTACACATATTTTGGATAATTGCTGATGGCTAATTTCAAATGATGAATGTGATACCAGGATGTATTCCTTAGCAAAAATTTGTCTACATTTATCACGGTAATCCAAATTATCTATAGGCCAAATAGGTAGTGCAATTGTCACCTACACTTTTTATGGGGGTAACCATGTCCTAATTATGAATTTGTGTATCTTATATGTGTTAGACTTTTGACATGTAGGCCACACATGCGCCTTATGCATGTGTGTACTTCACATGTGCATATTTCATGTATATTTGGGGGGCGGTAGAGGTGGACTTAGGCCCCCAGCACCCTAGGGTTTGCCCTTCCAGATTTGCTAATTTATCCAAGGGTTTCATTTATTCAGTAATGCTAAACCTGCAGCAGCAGGCTCATGGAAGCCCATAGGGTATGATTCACTGTTTGCCATTCAATAATCCCATTTGCCCATTTGACGTTTGCCCTATTGATTCTTTGGAGCAATCTGACATACCATTTTGCATTAATATTTTTAGCTAAATCTCAACGTTCCTCATGTGCTGATGACAAATAGGTTGTTGATGTATGTGGCCCTTTATGCATTGCCTGGTTTGGTGGCATGTTTCATTCTTCCTGCTAGGTTCCAACTGGGACACTACTGTGATTGGCTGCTTGCAAATATTTTGTTGATTGGATGGCACATGTTTATATGTGTGGTCCAATGTGGGATCCACTATCAACTGTCAGGGTGTATGTTGTCACTGTAACTTCCAGGTCTCCTCATAAGTTAGTGGCAGATAATCTTGTTCTAATTGGGCATTGTTTGTAGCAAAAATGGAGAGAAGCCATTGAGGACATGGTCACCTACACATGGATGGTCCCACCCTGTCACTGAACACGTGTAATGAGACTTTCGAATGGGCAACCTTTTTGTGCTGAGTGAGAGAATGTCTCAGGTGTCTGGATCTGGCATGTGTCATTGCCACATTTCTACTCCAGTTGGCCTCTGTGGATGGTAATGTATCATGAAACATCATAGTCTCTGTGCAGAAGTAAATGGCTGGTATTCAACACACGACTCATCTTTATCATTTGAAAAAGTGTTACTCAGCGTTTAGAACAGTCAGGGTCCTCATATGTATTGACTTTTCATGGACATTATCTGAGGTTGCTGGTTTTGATGGAGGCCATTTACACCATCATACACTATGGTCCTGGTCCACTGTCACACTTTTAAGTTTAGGCATTAATGAAGGTCAGACAACGGAAGGGCCAAGTTTTGGCTATTCATGGGCACTGTCACAAATCTGATGCAAATGACAGTCAGATGATGCACTACTATGTATTTGAGTATACATTGATGAGGGTAATGACAAAATATTGTCTGAGGTACAAAAGGCATTGGACAGCATGTGTGGTCCATAGGTGGACCCCAGGTATCTGTAGAGTGACCCACGGACAGGTGCCAGTCAGGCTGACAGGATGCTGGGTCAATCAGGTGCAGGCTCTTTCAGTAATCACATGATCACGTGTTCTGACTAGGACTGGTCAGAGGGAGCATTAGACAGTTGAGATGTCACACTGTGTATGTCCTGTGTTGCTTTGAAGGTGACACATGAACCCTGATAAAGGGTTACACGGCAACATTAGTGTCAAAGCTTAATGATGTAATGGCTCACATTCAAACATGTATGCAGTAGGAGGCATCTGCAGGGACAGGGCATGTACATTTGGGTGGTGTGCATGGAGGGGATCACAGGTGTGGCCTCCATCTGTGTCTCACTAGTCCTGTCAGATGGGATTAGCTGATAAATAGCCTACAGTACCTTTCACAGAAGAATCAATCTACAGGTGATACCAGGCCTTATAAACTCCAAGCCAGTGTATTATATGAGCTGAGTTCCATGCAGTGAGATGGTAGTATGACAATGGTAGGCATAGTAAAGGGTGTGGCACACTGGATGACTCTTGTGAGTGTGTGTGGGTAGATGAGGGAATCTAAGTGTACACAAATCGCATTCCAGGGACCTCTTCAGACAGGTGGGGTGTGAGCAGCTGCAAGTGTGTGTATTGTTTTTAGAAAAGGCCTGACATGTAGATGGGATGTGATGTGCTGGATGCTTGTCATAGGTGTAGCACTTGTGCTGTGTATGTTCTGCGTATGTGTAACTCTAGTGACAGATAGTCATTGCAATGATAGTAAGTAGTTGGAATTACTGTTGGCAAGGGTCTAGTACTACATTCCTGTTCCTGAAGCATTAGCATGTGAACTGCCTGATGTATGAGGCCTGTTTTCACCTAGTTGAGTCATGGTGTTTTAGTTGTGTGCCATCTGCTGCAATGATCCTTGTTTCCTACATGTATGTGAGTCATATGTGAGGTCCTCAGCTATTGCCCTTCAAAGGTGAACTGTACAGGATGTCTGTCATTTACATGGTGTTTGTATTTGACCATTGTATGGTGGCCATTACATTTGTGGTGTATATTTTTTGTGTGATGATTGTTATGTCATTATTGCTCAATGAGACAACATTCTTCTTCAGCAATTTCAAACTAAAGGTGGGCAGAAATGAATAGGCCAAACCATGATGTGGTGTTTGTTATCTGTGTTTATTTACAATTGTGCATTAAGTGGTGATAGTAAAAATTAAGAAAATAAATTATTTACAATGTGTTGGTGCCTACGCACTCCAGCAGCCGTGTTTGGTTGTTCCCCCTCCTGTTGCAGGCCAGCATCCTCCTCTTCGTCGTCTTCAGGCATGTATGGGTCTGGTTACAGGAGGGGAATGTTCCTTTTTACACAAATGTTGTGCAATATGGCACAAGTGAGTATGATCCTATAGACCATCTCTGGGGAATATAGTAGGCTACTGCCAGTGATGTCAAGGCAGCGGAACCTTGACTTTAGGATCCCAAAGGTGCGCTCGACAATGCTGCGTGTCCTCTTATGGGCGTCATTGTATGCCCGCTCTGCAGCAGTAGTCGGGTTCCCAAATGGTGTCATTAGCCATGGCTGGATGCCATACCCCTGATCAGCTGAAAGAAAAACACAGAATGGGATCATGTAGATGTAGCTGGCACTATTGAAAAGACCTTTAATGGCAGTAGTTGTCTTGTGTTATCTGTGACTCTTTTGTGTACTAATGTGACAACCTATACTTGTAGGCTATACCTTCTGCATTGTGTTTTTATCTTGGCTGAGCAAGTATTTGTCTGCTAACCCTTTGTCAGCAGTATGTTTTGGGAATTGCAATAGAGTGTGTCCTCCCTAGCATTGTGACTTGTGATACAGGTGTCTGTGTGTCTTCACTGGGGGTGAGATGATAGTTCCATGCAGAGTTAAAATTGAAAGTGTTGTTAACACGTTCATATCAAAGTACCCTGGACATCCCATCCCTTGAAACTTATGCAATTTATTAATGTAAAGGTTATTGTGACACTTACAATTTGCAAGGTGACATGTAGGCAACCACACTCATTAATGTCTTCACATTAAGCTGTACCGTAAATTACAATGTGTGACAGGTTCAATGGTGAGTTAAGAAACATGGCTAGTGATGTGAGGACCTCAGTGTGTTCCTGTCTAGGTATTGCTGTTGTGGTGTATGTGTTGTGTGTCCTAGAGGGTTGCTGTGCAGTGTGTATATAAGTAGGTTTCTGTACTTACCAACAAGTAGTCCATTGCCATACCGTCCATCCTGGAAGTGTTGGTTGATGGTGCTGTGACGGAAGATGAATGAGTCATGGACACTCCCAGGATATTTAGCCACAATGTTGGTGATCAATCCCTGGTGATCGACTATGGCCTGCACGTTGATTGAATGTGTGTGCTTCCTGTTGCGGTAGAGGTTTTCTGTTGCAGCAGGTGGCACAAGGCGTACGTGTGTGCAGTTGATTGCACCAAGGACGTGTGGGAAGCCACTGATTGCGTAGAACCCCTGTTTAGTTTCCTGCTGCTTCTGCAGTGTGTTAGGGAAGCAGATGTGGAGGGGTGTCAGGCGAATGATGGCATCCAGTACTTTTGGCAGAAATGCGGAGAATGATGGTTGTGATATTTCGCCTACCAGGGCACCAGTTGTTTGAAAGGAGCCACTTGCCAGCAGGTGAAGTACGGCAAGCAGCTTTGTTTCTGTTGGGATAGTGCGGGGTGTCACCAAAGTGGGGGCCAACTGCTGTTCAATGTTTCGCAGCAGCTGCTGAATGGCCTGCCAGTTCAACCGGTACCTCTGGATGATGTTGTGTTCCCTGAGGCCATGCAGGGTTGTTCTTGGGTGGAATATCCTCTCCTGCCTTCTGCGTTGCCTTTGGGGTCCCTGCTGTTGTTGTTGTAGCTGCTGTTGTTGCTGCAGGGCTCTGCGTCTACGTGCACGCTGGATAAAAATCACCTCCATGTCTCCCTGTTGCTGCTCTGTTGCTCTGCTGCTCTGTTGTTTGTTCTGTGTGTTCTGATTAAATACAGGTGTGTTTGCCCCATTTTAACGCCTGCCCTGACCCAGTCGTTAAATTTTGACGCACATCGGGCTTTGCGTAATTTTTTTGCTCCGCCCCCTCGGCCGAGATTCATTTTTGCCCAGAAGCATAAATACGACGCACGGCCGTGTGCGTCGTTTTTTGGACAGGAACGCCTACCCTGCATATCATGAACGCAGGGCGGGTTGCCACATCCAGAAAATGACGCACACAGCGGATTTCTGTCGTCCGCGGGCTCGGGCGTCAGGGTTTAAATATGGGGCAACGTTTGCGCTGATTGTGCGTCCAATTTTTTGACGCACAATCGGTGCAAACGGAGTATAAATATGCCCCTCAGTTGGCTGCGACGAAGAACATCTCTTTGTTTTATTCACAGGCAACTATCGAAATTCATTCATGCGTAAGGAGCGCGTCCTTTTTCTCACCTCAACAAACACGGTTCTGTCAACTGTTACGAAGCGTGACTCATAGGGAGCGACGAAGAACATATCTTTGTTTTATTCACAGGAAACTAATGAAATTCATTCATGCGTAAGGAGCGTGTCCTTTCTCTCAACTCCACAAACACTTTTCTGTCAACCGTTACGAAGCGTGTCTCATAGGGAGCCCGTCTGTTATTGCAAGCCTCAGGAGCATTTATGGAACGTATTACAAAGCTGTGAATTCAACTGCGTGTCTATGTATATTTAACCGCACATATCCGATTCAACAAATGCCTTGCACTAATCCTGCTCAGAAACGGCGACTCGTCTTTCACATCATTTTCAGTACAATGACTTACCTAATTTATAAGTAAACTGTCAAATGTAAGCTCTGAAACTGGGTTATGGTAGTTGGATCCTGCAATTTAAAGAGCCTGTGGTGGAACGCTGACATGCACAGCTTATCTTCACAGGACGATTAATCTCTTACTGGCACAGCTTCTTCCTGGTTTGATTAGCCTTGTGGGAAATACACGTATTTACTCAGGTTCTTTCCTTTAAACTACTAGACTGTGCTTTACCATATTTCATTCAAAGTTATTTGTTATATTTGTACAATGCATAGCACATTGTAATTGCTTGTCTTTACCCATTCATATATGTATATTCAATAAAAGGATTATTGCCTGTAGATAGCTATTTACATTGGTACATTGTAAAATGGCTGCAGCAGGCACGTCCCAACCGATTCCATTTTTAAATGAAACGGGAGAAACCAATATTCCATGGAAAGAGTGGTTCAAAATATCACAATCTTACTTAATTGCCATTGGTGGTGATAAATTTAACCCAGTCAGGAAACAACATATATTATTACATAATTTAGGAACGCATGGCAAAAAAAATTATGAATCTTTACCTGAACTTGATATTCCGGAGGGACAAGAGCAGGATGGTTACGTCACCACTTATACTAAATTAGAAAAACAATTTGGGGATAGGGTTTTTGTCATAAATTTTTCTGTCGTTCCCAAGGTAAACAAGAAAGTGTGATTAATTATGTTGCCGCTTTAAGGGGTCTGAGCACCTTATGTAATTTTGGGTATCTTAATGACTCCCTTATTCGGGATCAATTAGTTTGTTGCACGAGCAATATAAAAATTCAAGAAAAATTATTACAAAAACAGCCAGATCTGCAAGAAGTAATTGAAATTGCAAAATCTATTGAGCACACAGCCCTCTGCCTACAATAAAATTAGATCTCCACCTTCTTCCGATCAAATTGCTGAAATCAAAGAAACATAGAGGAAGAAAAAGTGCTGAAGATTAAAAATGGGGGTAAACAACTTCTAAAAAATAATATCTCAAATGCAGGTCTGAAATGCTACCGTTGTAGAAGCTGCAATCATTTGGCGAATTCAACTTCCTGTCAAGCCAGGTATGCCATATGTAGAAAATGTAATAAAAAAGGCCATTTTGCTAGAGTGTGTAGGGATGTCTCTAAATTCGAAAAAACATTTGAGTGTAAGAAATTGGGAATCTCAAGAGGTTAAAAAGATCATACTTCATGTTAAAAATAAAGAGGTCAAGTTTTCCCAATATCCAGAGTGTAAAATTTCCATTGATGGCAATCCTATAAAAGTTTTTGCTGACTCTTGCTGACCCTTCACAATCATAAATGTTTCAAACGTTAGGAAATTTAGTGAAGAGAAAGCAGTCACATTATTGGATCCAGACATTAATCCCATGGGATATAACAAAGACCCTATTCGTCTTAAAGGCATGTTCAAAGCCCTGATTTCATTCTAAAGTCGTAACACTGTGGGAAAAGTTTATGTAGTAGAGGAGGGATCCAGTTTATTGGGTTGGCAACATCAGAAAGAGTTGGGAATCAAATTGGATCTAAACAATCCGGAACAGGTTTTACTCATTGACAAACCCAACTCCAATGATGTGATTTTTCAGGAATTCCCAGAAGTTTTTAGTGAAAAGTTAGGTTTAATGGTAGGCTTCCAGCATAAAATTAAATTGAAACCCAAAGCTAAACCAGTGGTACATAAAACCAGACAGATACCTCATCTACTTAAAGATCCTCTAAAAAAAGAACTTGAGAGACTAGAATCCCTTGAAATTATTCAACCAATTGAGAGTTCAGAATGGTTATCTCCCATTATGATTGCTAAAGAAAAAATATTGTAATGACATTAGGGTATGTATAGACCTAAGAGACTTGAACAGAAACATTTGGGTAGAAAGACATCCACTCCCTATAATTCATGAGATATTGAGTACTATGGGTGAAGCGGCATGTTTTTCGGTGCTAGATCTCTCCAGTGCTTACCATCAAGTTAAGCTACACCCAGATTCTAAATGGCTCATGACTTTCACCACGCCATTGGGGTCATTTATGTTCAATAGAATGCCATTTGGGCTTGCATCAGCCACTGCTGTATTTCAGAAAATCATGCAACGTATTTTAGAGGATGCTCCTAAGACTCTGTGTTTTTAAGAGGACATTTTAATATTCAGAGCCACTGTAGAGGAACATAAAACAAACTTGAGTAAGGTTCTCAATAAATGAAAAGCTGCTGGTCTAACATTAAAGAAAGAAAAATGTCAAATTGGGGTAGACTCTGTAGATTATTTAGGGCATACCATTTCAAAAGATGGATTCAAACCTAAAACTTCCCTAGTGGAAGCTGTGAGAAAGGCAGAGGCACCCAAAAATAAGGAAGAACTTAAATCTTTCCTAGGTCTCGCTGAATATATGACAAAGTGCGTTAAGAAGTTCTCAGAAATATCATATGATCCCAGAGAGTTAATAAAAAACCACGTCCCTTACAAGAGGATGGAGTGCCATGAATCTGCTTTCCAAAAGATTAAACAGGCCATATAGCAGTACTTTTTCTATGTACTTTTAATCATAAAAGGAAGACTATTCTCACTACAGACTCCAACAGATTGTGAGCAACCCTATCTCAAGTTGTCGATGGAAAAAAGAATTGTGACCTTTGCTTCAAGGGCTTTAAGTAAGGCAGAGTGCAAATATTCAGTCATTTAAAGAGAAGCTATGGCTTGGTCATGGGCTATAAACCATTTTAAGTTCTTTCTTTGGGGTACAAAATTTACTATACACACAGACCACAAACCATCAGTCTATGTAGTCTCCACGAAACGTTTTTACAACTGCACCCCAAGGATTGCAAGGTGGGTTTTAGGTCTTGAAAGCTTTTGTTTTAAAATTGAATACCTCCAAGGTAATAAAAATACTGCTGCAGTCTTCCTTTTGAGAGTCCCGTTATACATAAAAGAAGACTATCAGACCTCTGAATACCCAGTGATGTTAGTTTGTACACCTTCAATTAGTAAGGAAGAATGGAGATCAGCATGTCAAAAGGGTGAATCGTTATCCTTATTAAAAATGTTAGCCAAGGAAAGATGGCCTGAATCCAGGAAGGATCTGGATGAAACACTAAAAAACTATTGGGAGGTGAGATACGAAATAAATGAAAATGGAAATTGTGTATTTAGAAATGATAAAATAATACCCCCAGCAAGCTTGACACATAAAATCATCAGTCTGGCTCATAAGGGCCATATAGGCCGGAGTCTTACCAAATCTCGTGTTAGGGAAAGATATTGGTTCTCTAATATAGACTTGATGATTGAAGCTGGAGTTAAGGACTGCATTAAATGTGAACGCAGTGACAAAACAAAATTGGTTCGCAAAACGCCAATATCGCCGGTGGTCATACCGGACAAGCCTTGGACTAAGTTGGCGTTAGATATCATAGGGCCAATCAACATGAAAGGAGTAGTCAAACTTTTTGCTTTAGTGTTAATTGATCATCACTCACGTTGGATAAATGTGAAAATGGTTAACCAAATCACTCCAGAATCGGTTATTATTTTCCTCAAGGTTGTATTTGCGGTTGAAGGCATACCAGCTACCTTGATCACCGATAATGGAGTTCAACTAACTTCATCAACAATGAAGGATTTTCTTGCTTCTCTAAGTATAAACCACCTCACTACAGCACTGTATTGCCCCAGGGCGAATGGTCTAATTGAAAGAACCAACCGTATGATTAAAGAGTGTATCCAGTTAGCTGGTGTCAACCAATTAAATATTGAAAATGCTATCCGAGACATGTTATGGGCGTACCATACAACTCCAAACTCAGTTACAAAAATGTCTCCATTCTCAGCTCTAAAAGGCAGGAAACAGTGTACAAAGTTCTTCTCTTCATGGTTAGGAGGAGGAGAGAGAAGTCAACCTATAACAGCAAAATTCAAGCTTAATGTAGCATTACATCAAAATGATTACAAAAAAAGATATGATGTTAAACATGGTAAGAGGCAGCAACAATGGAAAGTAGGGGATAAAGTGTATGTTAAAAATCTAGTAAGGGTTTTAAGTTCCAATATGAGAGACACTAAGGGGGTCATTCCGACCCTGGCGGTCCATGACCGCCAGGGCCGGGGGCCGTGGAAGCACCGCCAACAGGCTGGCGGTGCTTCCTGGCCAATTCTGACCGCGGCGGTAAAGTCGTGGTCAGAAAAGGGGAACCGGTGGTTTCCCTCCGGTTTTCCCCTGGCCAAAGGAATCCTCCATGGCGGCGCTGCTGGGATTCCGGCCCCCTTCCCACCAGCCTGTTCCTGGCAGTTTACACCGCCAGGAAGAGGCTGGCAGGAACGGGTGTCGTGGGGCCCCCTAACAGGGCCCCATAAAGATTTTCAGTGTCTGCTTGGCAGACACTGAAAATCGCGACGGGTGCCAAGCACCCGTCGCACGGCAGCAAATCCGCCGGCTCCATTCGGAGCCAGCTTCCTCTTTGCTGGGGCTTTCCCGCTGGGCCGGCGGGCGATCTTTTGCAGATCGCCCGCCGGCCCAGCGGGAAAGTCGGAATGTCCCCCGCGGTCATCTGACCGCGGGGCGGTGTTTGGCCGGTTTCCGCCCGGCGGGCTCTGCCCGCCGCCCGCCGGGGTCGGAATGACCCCCTAAATGTATGGGTCCTTTTGGTATTGCTAAAGTAAAAAACCATGTAATTATATTGGAAAATGGTCAGTATTGGAGTATGGATAGAATCGTCAAACAACCACCAGCTCTTGAGAAGAGTGATGAAAATTCAGATGAAGATGACAGGAGTACGGAAGATCAGCAGAATCGAGATGTTGGTATATAGCAAATGGACCCATAGCAGGTGAATTATACCTCCTGTTTGGCATAAAGACTATGACGTTGCTACTGTAGTATGAGTATGGCATCCAATATAATATGTGCATAACACTCATTGGAAAGATATGTATATATGAACACTTTGTAAAACAAAGCAAAAAAAAGAATGCCATGTTGTGGAAGGGAAGATGTGTTGTAGTATAGTTCTAGTAGTATAAAATAGCCTAGGGTATACATGGTATAAGTATATATATATATATATATATATATATATATATATATATATATACTGGAAGATGCAGGATCACAAGAAAACAACAGCCAGCCAGGGCAAAAATCTGGATCCCAAAGCATACAAAGAGCCACAAGAAAAGGGACACACTCCAGTCCACAATGTTCATAGGCCACATGGCCACATAGCTATATAGGCTTGTTCAAGTAAGAGTTATTAAGATGTATGTATAAGTAGTATGTTCTTTTCCCCCCTTTTTCATTCCCCTAGAATGGAATGTTCTGACAGTTAGAGAGTCAGTAGGTGACATTGGAATGTTGAGGAAGCTGTGGAGCAGACGGTGTGTGAGGAGATGCTGAGCAGAAGTGGGTATGACACCCAGCTGAGAAACTGTGGCCCATGACTCACCAGGATCAAGCACAGGGCATGTTGCACCCTCCAGAACTAGTGGGTGTGACACCCACCTCAGAGACTGTGGCCCATCACTCCCCAGGATCAAGCACAGGGCATGTTGCCCCCTCCAGAACCAGTGATCCCGGCTGAGGTGCCCCCGTTCCCTGTCCCCCTGAGGTGCCTGCCTATTTACCAACTGATGTCCCTGCAGTTTTCTCTCCTTGTTGAAACAGGTGACATGTGTGGTCTTGGACTTTGGCCTGTGGCCATGTGGCCTATGAACATTGTGGACTGGGGTGTGTCCCTTTTTTTGTACATATGTATATATCTATTATCTTGCCTAACTTATTTTTCATACTGTTTTGATCTCATTACATTCACTTTTGGAAAATCATTTTGTCCTTGCATTATTCAGCCGAGTGACGGGGTAAAATTGTTTTTAGAATGCATTTGGTTGTGTGTATGGTGTTTGTGTGGGGGGTGTGCTGTGTGTGTGTGTGCTTGTCACTCTCTTTTTCCCACTCCCACCCTCCCTTGTGTGCTAGGCGGCTGTACTCACTGTCGTCATCTTCGCCGGAATGGGTATTCGTGGTGGAGCAGAACGTAGAAGATCATCGGTAAGACATGCAGTTCAGGTTCCATGGTGGCCTGGTTATTCCCTGTGTCTCCAATGGTAAGTCCTTTCCCTCTTGAGCTCTGTTTCCGCCAGACTTTTGATATTGTTGGTACTGCCCCGGAAAACGTGGCGGTTTGGCATGTCATATTATGGTGGGAGGAACATTGACTTCCGCCTGGCTGTAGACGGCTACCACCGTGGTGGGTGTTGTTTCCGCCCTGGCGGGCGGTGTGGTACATTGGCTGTCTGTTGGAGATCTTTCCGCCATGGTCATAATTTGGCGGTAGTTACCGCCAGCCTGTTGGCAGTATTACTGCCACTTTATCACCGACAGCCAGGGTTGTAATGAGGGCCATAGTCCTGCCCACATGATATTTGTTAGTGATGTAGGTCACTTCACGTATGTATATGAAGTCAATGCTGTGTGTGTACCTGGTACTTTGATGATGTCTGACATGCATGTGCATATGATGAATAATATATCAGGATACTCACTGTGGGCCTAAGGGCACCCACACAGCCATCATGTGTGTGCCGTTTAATACATGTATAACAAACTAGCACATGGTAGGGGGCTTAAGTTCCGTAATGCGTTGACAACGTTGAAATGAAGCTCAGCTTCTGACCAAACTTTATTGAGACATTGCATCAGTTGTACATGTGGGCACATCATGGGCAATGATATACCCCCTTGTAACGTAAGCTCATGCCAGGTCTTACACCTAGACACATGAATGATGATTTACCAAACCTTAAAATAGCTGGAGCTGGTGGGAAGTTACCAGACTCCCTATCATATGGGCCCCAGCTTGCATCCTTGATGTCTCACCAGGGGTGTTGAGGTGATATATTGCATGTACAGCCACCTTTCTGCTCAGGGACAGAGGAAATCCAGACTTGTACGGGCATGTGATCCTCACAAGCTTGAGGACACCAATGTTGATCATGGACAATTTAGTCCAATCAGCTCTGGGTCCTATTGGTTCACCCCAGTGACATCTACACAATACTGTTGATGGCTGGTAGGAAATAGTCATAGATGAGGGGTAAGTAATTGTTGAGGAATGTGTGGTGGACTGAATTTGTTATCTGCAGTTGCGGTGTACATAATATGTCTGTACAACCTCCACCCAACTCTGATGCTTTCTTCTCCTCATGTTTCAGATGCCAATATGACACAAGACCAGAGGCGCGCTTTTCGCAAGTGGGTCGAACGCCACTGGCACATAATGGAGGTTCAGACAGGATACCGTTGAATGGGAAGGAGGTTCCACGGTGAGAAGGCATCTGGGGAATGGTGTGAGTTTGCACATGGTGGTCCTCCCCAGCAGCCACAGCCACACAAAGACACTGGAGCTAAAACATCAGGGGTGCACGGGGACACAGCCAGTCCTAGGCCCTCCACGTCATCTGCACCAATCATGACCCAGGCACAAGTTCAGCGAGCTGCTGCAATTGTTGCTAGCCAGTTTGAACAACACATAAGATGGAACATGGCCAAGATTTTAGCCAGAATAAAAAAATTGGAGGAGGAAAGTGCAGAGAACCAGTGGATGGTATGACACATCAAGAAGAAAATTAAGAAAACCAGGAAACAAACTTATAGGTTAGGTTAGGTATAGTAGGGGGTGGGGTCTTCTACATTTTTTATTGTTGAGAGTTGGGTGGGGGTCATGTTGGGGTATTTCTGTATTTAAAAATAAATAAAAAATAAGAAAATACCAAACAAGATATATCTGTTTAGGTCAATGGTTAGGTTAGTACATTGGTAATCATCGTTTATTGTTGTCCTACATGTATCTACCCTTTTAAGGGGGTTGGGAAAGGGCAATATTTAGAGTGAGGTGTTACATGTTTAAGATATGTTTAGAATTGGTTAGAAAAGTGTAGTTGTTGGTTAAGTTTATTAAGTAGAGGTTAGTTTAGCATAGGGTAGTTTCCAGGGTATTTTTTGGTATGTGGTTTTACAATAAATCCTTTTTATCTTAGCCTAATAATTTTGTAAGTTGATTGAGTGTCTGGAAGTTTTTATGAGTGCAATGGCTAGTTGGGGGAGTGGCCTATGGAATGCTTACTCTCTTGATTTCCCAGGTTTACCATGTACATCCCCTGTGACCAAGGAGCAGTCAGAATGGCTGCTACATACCTTCTACTAGTGCATACATTTGCCATTTAGTGTCCCAGCCATTCACAATGTGTATGCACACTTTATCTTGAATAGGTAAATATGGTACTTCACCTGTCATTGGTAGGGGTCCTACAATTTCATTGTTGGTAGGTATGGTACATCTGACAACAGGCAAAATTGGAACTGTATGTTGCAACCCTGACAGATGGCCATCACTGATAAGGTTAGCTCGCCTGTACCACAAAAATAATTTGTACTGGTACTCCCATCTGGGTAAATGACCATTGAATTGGTTCAGAGCTGTAAATGCCATATGTCTACTTCAAAGGATATCTGTTCACATTTATATAGTATACTCAGTAAGATGATTGTAGCCGATAACACCATCATTCTCTTTTGTCATGTTAGTATCCTAGTGTTTGGCTTTATGTCTGACAGTGATGCACTCATGTCCTGATATTCTGTACACATGGACATGGATTGACACAATGCTATCTTTTAGCTGAATAGCTGGATCACAATAAACTTAGAAATGCTACATGTGTACAAGGTGTTTTTATCTACAGGTGCAATTGTAATTGTGATTTCTATACAATGTCCATTTCACAGACCCCATGAGTGAATGTTAGCCATATGTAACACAATTGGAGTCCAGGGATGAGGGACATGTCATGAGACATGGTTAGGATTAGCGTGCATTAGTGAGGAGTTAAAAAACTTGCCAATTGGTATGAAAGAGACAATGGCAGCATATATCAGAATATTCAACAGTGGTTAGGTGAAGAGGGCACATTTCCTACTTTCACAACACTAGCATGAACTTACGGCCAGATCTAAGAACAAACTGTCTATGTGGCACAAACTGGTGCTACCGAGTGGTTTTCCTTGTGAATGTTATTCCTTCCACATATTCATCCTCTGATGTGTGTGGTGCCTCCTGTGCCATGGCTGATGCGGGCCACACACAGTTCAGGGGATAGAGATGTGGAGTCAAAGGTCCTGGCAGCTGTCATTGGTGTCAACTCATAAGGCATCACTGCAGCAAGGAGGATCTGCTGATTTTTTAACACCGCTGCCATATCATGGTGGTAGGCAGCCATGTTTTCCCTGAGGGAGGCCACTTCATGCTGTATGGCATTCTGCATAGCCCCCAGACTGTTGGCTGTTATGCTGCTGCCTGTTAGGGAGGGCATTTGTTGTAGCCACTGCTTCATGACAGCAGCTATGCTGGCCAGATTGTTAGAGTCCATGTAACGGGGAGTGGGTGCCTCTGATGGCTGCTGAGTTGTCCTATTTAGACTGAGGCACCTCTGCACTCCTTTTAGGCTGCCTGCTGTGGTCTCCATCCCCACCCACACCTACTTAGCTAGGCCAGTTTCCACTGGACTCCTACCACTGCCCTCTGAAAGTTGGTGTCTGAGTCCTCGGAGTTGTGTGAGTACTGGCTGGTGACGTGTTTTGGTTGCTGGGTGGTTCATGTGGAGACCCCACAACACTATGGCCCTCATTACAACCCTGGCGGTCGGTGATAAAGCGGCAGTAATACCGCCAACAGGCCGGCGGTAAGAAAAATTGAATTACGTCCATGGCAGAAACCGCCAACACAGACAGCCACTTTAACACTCCGACCGCCACAGTGGTAGAAACAAACACCGCAGCGGTAACTGCTAACAGACAGGCAGAAGACAATGTACCGCCCAGACCATTACAAGGCACCAATCCGCCAGCTTTTCCGAGGCAGTACCAACACCATCAAAAGCACAGTGGAAACAGTACACAGAAGATAAATCACTCACCTCTCGACACTCAACGAACAACCAGGACGCCATGGAGCCCGAGTTACAGGTCCTGCCGATGCTGGTCTACCTCTTCATCTACCAGGAACATCAAAGACGGCGGCGACGAAAACGGTGAGTACTGCACCTAGCACACCGGGGAGGGGAGGAGGGAAAAGACAATGACACATACATGCAACACCCTCACCCCCACCCACAACAACACACACACATATCCAATCACAGATACACCCCGTCACCCCCTGGAAGAACGCAAGGACCAAATGAAATGAGTCCAATGAGTATAATAATCGAACAATCAGATAGGCCAAGATAAATCATCAGTATATACAAATACACAAGTCCGTACACTGTCCCATTAAATGTCCGTGGACCATTGGTCCCAAAAAGCATGGGTGAAGCCCACACATGACACCTGCCTCAAAACAGAGAAAACACTTCAGGGGAATCAGGTTGAAAAAAAACAGGCACCTCAGGGGGAAGGGGAGGGGGGCACCTCAGCTGGTTGATGGGACAACGCCACTGCTCCTCGAGGGGGCTCCATGCCCACTGCTTGGTCCTGGGGAGTGCAAAGCCACAGTCTCTCAAGTCTCTCAAGTGGGTAGTTTGTCCACTGCTTGGTCCTGGGGAGTGCAAAGCCACAGTCTTTCAAGTCTCTCAAGTGGGTGGTTTGCCCACTGTTTGATCCTGGGGAGTGCAAAGCCACACTCTCTCAAGTCTCTCAAGTGGGTGGTTTGCCCACTGTTTGGTCCTGGAGAGTGCAAAGCCACAGTCTCTCAAGTAGGTGGTTTACCCACTGTTTGGTCCTGGGGAGTGCAAAGCCACAGTCTCTCAAGTCTCGCAAGTGGGGGTTTGCCCACTGTTTGGTCCTGGGGAGTATAAAGCCACACTCTTTCAAGTGGGTGACATGTTCCACAGGTTCTGGAGGGGGCTTTGTGCCCAGAGTGCTTCATCCTGCCAAGGATAAGTTGAGTGGATGCTTTTAACCACTGGTTGTGGACGGGGCTTCTTGCCTTGTGTTGCAGCACCATAGTTGTGGCAGTTCCCATTCCCTCACCAGGGTGTCTGAGCCACGGGATTTTCCGGTAACAGGTAGCATGATAATCCATGGAGGCAGAGCCACACTCCACCTTGCGAAGACTTAGGCTGCAAACTGCTGGTAGTGCCAGTGCTGGTGGTGGTGCCTCATGTAGTGTGTGCAGGGTCCATGACATCTCCTGCAGCCTCGGACGGCTGCCCACTGGGGATGATGCTGATGTCTACTGGGCACGTTGCGGGACAGGTGGCAGTGGCTGCGGCGGTGTCTGCGGTGGAGATGCTGCCAGTGGTGCCTGTGGTGCAGGTGTCTGCAGTAGTGGAGGGAGACACCAGACTGTCTCCTGCAGCCTCGGAAGGCTGCCCACTGGGGATGATGCTGGTGACTGTGGTTGTGGCAGCGGCCGTGCAGGTGGCGGTGCAGGTGGCGTGGCAGGTGGCGGTTGCTGCGGCGGTGCCCACAACAGTAGAGGTTGCCGGCCTGTCTGGAGAAATGGGGGTCACTAGTCATACTGTATGCCCTCAGGTGACATTCCTTTGCTCTTGTGTCCCTTCCCACCTTGGCAGTAACTGCTGGGACCTTGGCACTGCCCACTCTGGTTCTGGAGGAGGCCTTACTCAGTGGGTGGTGCAGCTTTTCTCTCCTGCACCCTGGTCCCTTCTTTAGCTTGGCAGGTGGCGGAATAGGGTGGTCCTTGGCTTCATTAGAGGGCACACTGGCAGCCCTGATGGGTGCCCCCTTCAATTCTCCCGGACTTGCAGGGACCACAGTGGATGGTGATTTGGTGGCTGAAGTGCTAGTCTGGGCTCTAGACAACCTGGCCCTAGGGGAAGGACAGGGGGGAGGTTTAGGGGAGAGGTTTAGGGAAGAGGTCAATGGTAGCCAGGAAACGTTTTTTGGACACACTGGGACGGGAAGATGGAGGGGGGTGGGAGTGGAGTAAGAGGTAGTGGTTGTAGGAGGTGTACGACTACTGAGTTTGGGTGAAGGTGCATGAGTTGGAGGCTGTTGTGAGGTGCATGGCTGTTGAGTAGGTGTGTTCCGGTGTTTGTGTACTTTGGGAGGAGGGCTCAAAGACACACTGGGAGAGGACACAGGGGACGTGTGAATGGTAGTGGGGTGGTGATTGTCCGTGAGCGGTGTGTTGTGGTAGGCATGCTGGTGATGGAGGTAGTGGCTGAGGATGTAGTGCATGCAGGTGTGAGTGGAGACGAGACTGGGACAGAGATGGACGACGTTGAGGAGGGGGACACAGTGGAGGAAGTGGATGTTGGTGTGTCTGCATGGGGATGGTGCTTGTGTGAGTGCCTGTTGGATGTGGGGTGCTTATGTTTGCCTGACACACTTTTGTGTATTGATGTGTGTGCATGCTGGTCTGATGGTGTGCTTGGGATAGGCTGAGGTAGAGGGGATTGGATCTGGGTAGTGGAAGTTGGAGGGGGGAGGCTGGACACAGGGACAATGGCTGCCATCAGCGCTGAGGCCAGAGCCTGAATGAATACCCTCCAGGTATGCATTTGTTTGTTGCAAATGCCTCTCGACACCCTGG
This sequence comes from Pleurodeles waltl, assembly GCF_031143425.1. Taxonomy (NCBI): domain Eukaryota; kingdom Metazoa; phylum Chordata; class Amphibia; order Caudata; family Salamandridae; genus Pleurodeles; species Pleurodeles waltl. Next base: position 225,054,260 of record NC_090438.1, read on the forward strand.
ATGGCATTCAGAATGGTTGACTGCCCAACAGTGAGGGATCTCAGAAGGTCAATACCCTCCTCACTGAGGGCAGCAGGGCTGACTGGGGCAGGGCCTGAGGTGCCTGGTGCGAACAAGATGCCCACCCTCCTGGGTCAGCGGGCACTGGAAACACGCTGAAGGGCTGCTAGGAGGGCAGGTGGTGGCTCTATCTGTTGTTGCAGTGCCCACAGAGGTGCCCGCCACCGCAAGGGAGCTCCCATCAGAGGAGGAGTCGCTGGTGTGTCCCCCTGTCCATGTCGTGGAGCTCCCCTCGCCCTCCGGCCCACTGGTGCCTTCAGACTCCGTACATTCACCCTCCTGGGCCATGTGGGTTGCAGCTCCCTCCTGCTCCGGTGCCACTGCTCCTCTGTCAGATAATGCTACTGCACACAAGGACAGGGTGACAAAACCAGAAGGGGGGGAGACAGAGGAGACACATGGTCAGTGCCAGCAACATCACTACCATTGGTGGACACAACACACAGGGAGCAGCCCTATGCACTAGGCCATGCACTAACAGTTCTTAGGAAAATCATCTGCCCTTGGGGGAATATGCCTAACCCCATTAGCTGCACACCTGGAACTCACAGGAGCCTGACTAGTTGTAGATGGCCACTACCACTTTTGGGGTTGGAATGCCACAGAGCAAGCCTAGCAAGGGACCTACCCTAGCAAGTTTGCCCTGGCCTAGGCCTAGTCAGCGGAATGAGACTGTACTCACCTCCTTGTGGCTGCTGTGATGCCCTCAAGTGCTCATCCAACTCCGGATATGCCACCGCCAGGATCCGGAACATCAGCGGGGGTCATGGTGCGTCAAGCACCCCTTCCACGTTAGGAGGCCATCCCCAGTTGGGCGTCCGCCTTCTTCTTGCTCCAGCTGCGCAGGTCCTCCCATCTCTTGCGGCAGTGGGTGCTACGTCTATGATAGACCCTCGGGGTCCACACTTCCTTGGTGATGGCATGCCAAATACCCTTCTTCTGGTGGGCGCTGACCTAGAGGAAAGCTAAAGGAGGAAAGGAAATTACTCTCCCGTCTGGCCCGTCATACTCATTGCCCACCAGTTCCCACCCATGCCCTGACACACATACACTCACCATCCTCACATGCAGGGCTCCGCACCCCAACATGACTCTTCCATCCACACCACTCAATACATTCATGTCCCACGCATCATGCTCACAGTGTACTCACCTGTTTGTCTGGAGGACCGTAGAGTAGAGTGTACTTGGGGAGGACCCATCCACAAGTCTCTCCAACTCCTCCGAAGTGAAGGCAGGGGCCCCTTCCACAGACACTGTCGCTATTGTTGCTTCCAGACTCAGGTCACAGCAGCACCTGCAGTATAGGTCCTCTTCTGTTGAAGGTCAGGTATCAAGTGAGTGAACAGATATAATATGGCGGTCACGTCCGCGGCGGTGCGTACCGTCACCGCCGGCATACATTGTCATTGGCTCCTGGAACCCACAAGGCTAAATGAGAACCAATGCTGAATTGTGCGGCGGTCTTCGACCACCTACTGCGACACTGCACAAAGCCAGCGCAGTTACCTCATTTCCCCTTGTCCCTCCTTACAGGTCAGGAGGCTGCCATTTCAGGGTGGCACATGGCATGGCACCTAACTACGTCACAGCACATTAGGGCAGCAATATGGACAGTCAATGCCACACACGGATTTACTCACGTTAGTGCAAGAACACCTGTGCTACCTATGTGGTGCATGACCCTCTGCTCACCATTCTCCCCCATAGGGGCCCATCCGCTGGGGCAGCTGATGAGATGGCGTCAACCTCCGGTGTACAGACCCCTGGTGGACCTGTCGACAATGGAAGACAGACACATCATTATCACCTACAGACTTGATTGTGCCACAATGTTAGAACTGTGTGCCCATTTGGGGCAAGACCTGATGTCAGCTATCCGCCATCCCACCGGTATCCCCCCTCTAGTGCGGGTTCTGTCAATGCTCCATTTCCTGGCCAGTGGTTTCTTTCAAACAACAGTGGCCATGGCATCAGGGATGTCTCAGCCAATGTTCTCTAACATGTTGTCCAGAGTGCTATCTGCCCTGCTGAAACACATGCGGAGCTACATCATTTTCCCCCAGGTGGAGGATTTGCCCACAGTGAAAGCTGACTTCTATGCCCTGGGACATATCCCCAACATCATGAGTGCCATTGATGGGACACATGTGGCATCTGTCCCCCCCGCAGGAATGAACAGGTGTACAATTTGAAAAAGCTAACATTCAATGAATGTGCAGATGGTGTGTTTGGCAGACCAGTACATCTCTCATGTGAATGCCAAGTATCCTGGCTCTGTGCATGACACTTACATTTTGAGGAATAGCCGCATCCCTTATGTGATGGGCCAACTCCAGAGGCACTGTGTGTGGCTAATAGGTGAGCCCAAGGTGCCAACACAGTATGAATAGGTGTCTGGGTAAGAGGTAGTCCCTAAAGGTTGGTGTATGTCTAACAGATAACCCTCAACCTTTACAGGTGACTCTGGTTACTCCAACCTCTCATGGCTACTGATCACAGTGAGGAATGCCAGGACAAGGGCAGAGGAACGCTACAATGAGGCACATGGGTGAACTAGGAGGATTATTCAGTGGACTTTCGACCTCCTGAAGGCCAGATTCCAGTGACTCCATCTAACAGGTGGCTCCCTATACTACTCACCGAAGAAGGTGTGCCAGATAATCGTGGCATCCTGCATGTTGCGCAACCTGGCATTGCGATGCCAGGTGCCTTTTCTGTAGGAGGATGGCCCTGATGTTGGTCTTGTGGCAGCTGTTGAGCCTGTGGACAGTGAGGAAGAGGAGGCAGTGGAAGAAGATAATGTCAACCGAAACAACATCATCATGCAGTACTTCCAGTGAGACACAGGTAGGAGACTGTCACAGCTCATCTCATATTTGACTACTGTAGGACATTGTATGAGTCAGCCTTTTTAACCTCTGTGTATGGTCCCTGACAGTTCACTTTGGCTTTCCATTTCACATTGATATTTGTCTAAGAGGTTGTAATAATACATTGGTGAAAGTACAGACTGACTCCAGATTGTTTTGCGATCCAAGGGTGTTTATTTAAGTGATAATAAGTAGTGGGGGATGTGCAATGGGCTGGGGTGATGGTTGAGGAATATCCATGGTAGAGTCCAGTCTCTTTGTATCACAGGTATATTCTCCAATGGGGCATAGGAAGAGGAGCAATGGCAGTTCATGGTGGACAGGGTGACAGAGTGGAACAGAAGGGTGACAATCAGGAGAGTCTTATTTCCTGACGGGGTCTTGGCAATGTTCTCTGTCTTGTGCCTGGATCGCAGGGACAGTTTGCGGGGTGGTCCTCCTTCTTCAGGGGGTGGGGTGCTGGTGGCCTGTTGTGCCTGTGGCGGGACCTCCTGTCCACTAGCGCCGGTGGACGTGGAAGGCTGTTCATCGTTCAAGCTGGTGTCAGGGGCGCGGTGGTATGCCACTGCCTCATGGTTTTGGCCATGTCTGCCAGCACCCCTGCAATGGTGACCAGGGTGGTGTTAATGGACTTCAAGTCCTCCCTGAGCTGCTGGGTGTCCTGAAACTTGGCCAGTACCGTGCCCATGGTCTCCTGGGAATGGCGGTATGCTCCATGATGTTGGAGAGTGCCTCATGGAGAGTGGGTTCCCTGGGCCTGTCCTCCCCCTGTCGCACAGCAGTCCTCCTAGTTTCCCTGTTATCCTGTGCCTCTGTCCCCTGAACCGTATGCCCACTGCCACTGACCCCAGGTCCCTGATCGTCCGGTGTTAGTGGGGTTGCCTGGGGTCCCTGTAGTGGTCGACACACTGTTGATTGACGTGTCCTGGGCCCACTGGGTGGGTTCTGTGGTGATGTTTCCTGAGGGGGGAGGTTCTGTGGTGGTTTGGGACTGTGGCAGGGCAACCGACTGTCCAGAGGTCCCTGATGGGCCGGGCTGGTTATCTTGATCCAGGCATGCAGAGCTGCTGTCGTCACTGTGGCCTCTTCTCTGGGGGGACTGGATATGTCTGGCACCTCCTGTCAGGTGACGTTGGGTAGGGGTCCTGTTGGGGTGTAAATGCATTGTTATTGTATCTGTATGTGCCATGTTGTGCAATGAGTTTGTTTCCTTCTACTACTGTGCTTGCATTATCACCTTGGTCCTTGTGTGAGTGGTGATTGTGTGCCCTGGGTGAGTCTCTCCCTTGGACGTGCTGTGGTGGTGAGTGTCCATGCAGGTCTGTGATGGGTGTCCATGCATTGGTGTCCCATGCACGGCTTGGTATTGGGATGTGTGGGTTGTGATAGTGGGGTTTATGTGAGGTGGTGGAGTGATGGGGTGAGGGAAGGGGTAGGAGTTTGTGATGGCATGCACATTGGGTGGGGGATATAATAGTAGAGATATGACTTACCAGTCCTCCTGCTACTCCTGTGAGGCCCTCAGTACGGCTACCTGGTGTCTGGATACCACGTAATGTACCTTCCCCGTATGTCGTTCCACCTCTTACTGATGTCATCCGGTGTTCTTGGATGCTGTCCCACTGCGTTGACCCTGTCGACAATTCTCCGCCATAGCTCCATCTTCATAGCAATGGACGTCTGCTGCACCTGTGATCCGAATAGCTGTGGCTCTACCCGGATGATTTCCTCCACCATGACCCTGAGCTCCTCCTCAGAAAACCTGGGGTGTCTTTGATGTGCCATGATGTGGTGTGGGTGATGTGTGAGGTGATTATTGTGATGTGTGGGGTGATGTGTTGAATGTGTTTTTCGAGGTGCGTGGATGGTGTATGAGTGATGGTGCTGTGTGCCTCTGGATGCTGGTGTTGTTTAAGCTTTTCTGTCTCTCTGCTTCTTCCAAAAATGTTGTTGTAAGGGGTTGTGGGTAATGTGGGTGTGTGTTTTATAGTGTTGTTAGTGTGTGGGTGTGGTGTGTATATGTGTGTCCGGTGTGTGTATTTTGAATTGTCCAATGTGGTTGCTTTTGTGAGTGTGTGTGTATTTTGAGCGCGGTGCTTTGTACCACCAATGGATTACCGCAGTTGAAAGACTGCTGCGTTGATCGTGGGTCGTGATAGTGTGGGCATATTACTGTTGATGTAATGGTGTGGGTTTTGGTAATGCCAGTTTATCACTGACCTTTGGTGTGGCGGACTTGGGTGGGTGTCTGTATAGTGGATGACTTCTAACTGTGGGTCATAATACCCGTAGCTGATTTCCGCCTCAGACACAGTATATTGGTGGCCGCCAGGGTTGTAATGAGGGCCTGTGTGTCTTCCTTGCGACTGGAGGTGGTGTATTCAGTGATCCTAGGACATCCTGGAGAGTTTGTTCATTGATGGCTGCTGGCCATCCACCTAATCTGCAAAATCCAGGATAGGCAGGTCAACAGGAGGTAAGCCATCATCCCCTGCAGCAAGATAGTGTAAAATCAATACGCAATTGTATTGGCTGTTGACATGGGACATCATGTTTTTGCAACGGGAGGCTCAGTGACATGTCACTGACCCAAGGTTGTAGTTGTACTTTTGTGTAGCATTGTGCATCACAAATGGGTCAAGCTCACTAGTAACTGAAAATTACGGAGCATTACGCTGTGCCCATCATTTTCACAACACAGGCATGCACTGTATTTAATTCAATCCAGCGCACACCTGTGTTGTCCGTTGCACTGGAACTAAATTGAGTTCCTTAGCACCAACACAGGCATCCTTGAACCATCGTGCAAGGATGTCCGCATTGAGCGGTTTGATTGTTTATGTGTGGGAAGGTATCCCTTCGTGCTCATAAACAGTCACTAATGGTCATTTGGTACTTCTGAAGAGCCAACGAGTCATTTTGAATTGATTCTTTATGTGCAGGAAGGGACACCTTACCACACATTAACAATCACATCTGCCATTTTGCTCTTTGTATGCATGCTGCAGGATGCGGCACACATAAAAAAAGCAAAAAACGAGGAGGAATAAAATTATTCTTCCTCTTTGCGCCTTGCTAATGCACACCTGGTGTGGCGTTAGATTTCGGCGCTGACTTAAGCTTACGAAATTCATAAATCTGAGGCAGCATCAAAATGCAATGGGTGATGCTGTGGCACACCCACAGCAACACCCATTGCACACCCCTTCTGAGCAAAGGGCTGTGTGTGAAGGGGCAATATGCCACCTTGTAAATACGGCACAGGGCATTGCGAACCGGAGAGTCACATAAAGTGTTGCTCCGGTGGTGCTATGGGCTCATAAATATGCCCCTAGGTCTTTGGGGCACATGTAGGTGCCCACAGTGCCCGACTACCTGAGAGGAGTAGATGCAGGGCCAGCCGTGCGACAGAAATTTCCATGCATCGCCCACCGGATCGAAGCAGCTCCTCTGAGTTCATCCTGCAAGCAACAGAATTTAATGCATCGTACCCGGGGCATCCAAAATCCCGAAGAGGATCCAAGTCCATGCGTCGCAAAATGACGGAAAGCCTTCTCAGTTTGAAAAATAAACGACCCATCGTTTGTGTGGGGCTGGAGAAATCGACGCACACCTCCCCATTTTCCAAGCATCTCCTCTTCTGCGGTCCCTTGCACAGAATTTGAACACAAACCAGGTACTTTGTGCTTGCAAGAGACATTTCTTGCTTTTTAAAGAGTAAAGACACTTTATATAATTTTTACAGTGATATTTCAACATATACATGTTGCATCTTGATAGTTTTGACCTGCATCTTGCCAAATAAATATTATATATTTTTCTAAACACTGTGTGGTGTATTTTTGTGGTGGTCTACTGTGTTATTGCATGATTTATTGCACAAATACTTTACACCTTGCCTTCTAAATTAAGCCTGACTGCTCAGTGCCAAGCAACCAGAGGGAGGGCACAGGATAATTTGGATTGTGTCTGATTTACCCTGACTAGAGTGAGGGTCCTTGATTGGACAGGGGATAATCTGACTGCCAACCAAAGACCCCATTTCTAACAGCCCTGCCCTTTATGTTTTTGTGCCTTGACTCCACCTTGTATGTATGGCCCTTTCACTCAGCACTTTGCGTGGAAAGTGTGTGCAATGGGTGTTGCTGTGTGTGTACCACAACGACACCCATTGCGTTTGGACCCTGCCTCAGATTTTGGACTATTTGCATACCAAAATGTAGGTGTAATGCTTACATTTCTACTGGACTTTTTGTTTTTTTCTATGTGTGCTGCATTCTGCTGCACACAGAGTAAGAGCAAATCACACTTAAAGTTTGTTATTGTTCAGGAAGTTGCTCCTGCACAGAAACATTCTCCCCCTCAAGGCAGCCATCCTTGCACAATGGTGCTATGGTAGCTGCATTGGCGTACAACATCTAATTTCCACTTGCGCCGGGGGCACACAGGTGCAATGTATTCTTATGTATATGGCACATCCCTGCAATTTGAAAATGACGGTACATGAAGCTGGCTCATTTTGCACATAAGCACACATCATTCTCTGTTTGATCTAGCCCTCTATGTTGTCAGAACATGAGATTGCAGCCACTTGTACAGCTGCACACATGATGTTCACACACATGCACAATGTGTTGTGTGTATTTTATTTTGTGGCCATTCCCATATGACACATATGGTTGTGTGTGAGTTGTTGTGGGTTCACCCTGCATGGGTTGTGTTCCACAGGTTGCAAGGTTTAGGGCAGATTTTTTCTCATTTGGCATGGCTCAGGGCAGCTGCAAGATGTGTTGCAGTACACTGCAGCAGATTAGATATTCAGTGATGTGCCATATTTACTTGGATACAGTACAGTTCTGCAGTTTTCCCTGTGCTGGCACCATTTTTTTCTCCCTGCATGAACACAGGCATTGTTCCTGCCTTGAAGTGATGATTTCTTCATGTGTAGGGAGGTGTCCATTACTGCTCATTTACAAGCTATTTCTGCTGAGATGGCATTTCAATGTATGCTGCAAGATGCAGCACATATGAGTAAAGGCAATGTGGCAATGAGAAAGGGAAGCATTTTGGCCAGAGACACCACCCTGGCACCACCCCTAGGGTGGTATTGACTACTGTCCTAGTCCCTGATGTCTACATTGTGTTGATACAGAGGCTTTGACTATATGCAATGGGTGTTGTAATGGCACAGCCGCACTATTTGCACGTGCCTACCAGGCAATGTGGTGCATATTTACATGGTGGAGTAAAGCCATAGTGAGTTGCCTGTTGACGTTGTGTATATGTTGGAATGCATAGCACAACCAAAGTCTCAGTACATGTGTGGCTTGGGTGGGGATGGTGCATCTTGATCTGATGCAACCCTTTAGCATGAGTTGAATGTGTCCTGTGTGCCTCCCCTTTTTGCCATTAGTGGAGTTCCAGATATCATACCCTGCAACCTTATCCTGCATTTGTGGTGGTTCCTGGTAGTCTAAGCTTTTCTGTCCTGCGATTCCAGTGACCAGCGCCTCTGGGATGACTGCTGCAACCATCTCCTCCAGCTCATCCTAGTCCTCCTGTGGTGTGGGACTTCCACCTCCAGTCTACCTTACAGTTCCTGGCGAGTTTCTCCTTAGTCCTGCGCTTGCAATCGTGCCAGCTCTTCTTGACCTCATTGACAGTCCTCTTCCCCTCCGCAACACTGTTGATTTTGTCTAATCCTTGGACATTTCTGGACCCTCCTGGTTGGTACTTGAGTGTTTAGGGTCACCCTTGGGTCTTTCCTGGCCTGGCGATTCCATCTTCTCCTGAAATTGCACTCTTTCCTGCTTGTGCTTTTTGTTTTGATACTAATGAGGTGAAAAAATGGCGCTAACACTTTTGCGAAATGTTTACGTGCTGCAAACTGGTCTACAATGTCTGCAACATTAGCGTCATTTTTCCTTATGGCATGTCGCAGATGTTAGCAGCCTTTTTATCATGCTAACCATTCCTTAGCACCATCCTACATCATTTCATAAACATGGGACACAACTGCGCTAGCAATAAACTCTCCATCAATTATAATTCCAGTTCTTGTGCAAACAAAGTGTGCATATCAGAAAACACTAAGCGATCCATAACGAGAGCCTAAATGTGATAACCATTTCCAACAGAAGGGAAAAAACAAAAATCAATGGTAATGATCCTACGACAACATCCAAGGTGTATAAAAAAACGATCAGCACGTACTCTCTCACCTGATGCTCAGTTTAGTTCAAAGGATGGTACTCAGGCAAAGAGAAAAGTGTTCCATCTCACACTTGAAGTTCCAATAGCACAGGGGAAAATACAAGCCTTGGACTTCTTACAGACAGACGCACAGCTTGTGCAGAAGGTAGTAGCCAAAATAATGACACAACTCTTTGTATTTATTTCTTCTTTCTTGTTCCGTTTTTAATAGCATATGGTTTGAATCCCAAATGAGTAAAAGTTGGGCGACTGTGTTTTTCAGCATTCCAGATAGATTAAATCTGTTGTTTGCAAAAATAATTACTTACTTTTATCTGTAGTCCTTTGAAAGCTTGCAACAACCCTAATTACTACCCAAGAGTTTAATTTCAGACACCTAGAGTGATAGGCCATTCAAATAAAGATCGCGATGTTTGAGAAGAGATGTAATACTTCCATGTATTTGAAGTGACATTATTCTGCGACAAGGCCATGAAGAGAGCAAGACAACTGCTAAGAGGCAAATAAAAACCATTTAACCACGAGTACTGCAAGGGTGAGACCTTTGTTGCATATTCTATATGTTTGTGGTGGTAGCATCTCGGGGGACGCTTTGCAAAGATGAGTTAGCTAAAGGATCACTGTAAGGAAATGCCTCCTTGGCATGGTTGCCCCCTGACTTTTTGCCTTTGCTGATGCTATGTTTACAATTGAAAGTGTGCTGAGGCCTGCTAACCAGGCCCCAGCACCAGTGTTCTTTCCCTAACCTGTACTTTTGTATCCACAATTGGCAGACCCTGGCATCCAGATAAGTCCCTCGTAACTGGTACTTCTAGTACCAAGGGCCCTGATGCCAAGGAAGGTCTCTAAGGGCTGCAGCATGTCTTATGCCACCCTGGAGACCTCTCACTCAGCACAGACACCCTGCTTGCCAGCTTGTGTGTGCTAGTGAGGACAAAACAAGTAAGTCGACATGGCACTCCCCTCAGGGTGCCATGCCAGCCTCTCACTGCCTATGCAGTATAGGTAAGACACCCCTCTAGCAGGCCTTACAGCCCTAAGGCAGGGTGCACTATACCATAGGTGAGGGTACCAGTGCATGAGCATGGTACCCCTACAGTGTCTAAACAAAACCTTAGACATTGTAAGTGCAGGGTAGCCATAAGAGTATATGGTCTGGGAGTTTGTCAAACACGAACTCCACAGCACCATAATGGCTACACTGAAAACTGGGAAGTTTGGTATCAAACTTCTCAGCACAATAAATGCACACTGATGCCAGTGTACATTTTATTGTAAAATACACCCCAGAGGGCACCTTAGAGGTGCCCCCTGAAACTTAACCGACTATCTGTGTAGGCTGACTAGTTTTAGCAGCCTGCCACAAACCGAGACATGTTGCTGGCCCCATGGGGAGAGTGCCTTTGTCACTCTGAGGCCAGTAACAAAGCCTGCACTGGGTGGGGATGCTAACACCTCCCCCAGGCAGGAATTGTCACACCTGGCGGTGAGCCTCAAAGGCTCACCTCCTTTGTGCCAACCCAGCAGGACACTCCAGCTAGTGGAGTTGCCCGCCCCCTCCGGCCAGGCCCCACTTTTGGCGGCAAGGCCGGAGAAAATAATGAGAAAAACAAGGAGGAGTCACTGGCCAGTCAGGACAGCCCCTAAGGTGTCCTGAGCTGAAGTGACTCTAACTTTTAGAAATCCTCCATCTTGCAGATGGAGGATTCCCCCAATAGGGTTAGGATTGTGACCCCCTCCCCTTGGGAGGAGGCACAAAGAGGGTGTACCCACCCTCAGGGCTAGTAGCCATTGGCTACTAACCCCCCAGACCTAAACACGCCCTTAAATTTAGTATTTAAGGGCTACCCTGAACCCTAGAAAATTAGATTCCTGCAACTACAAGAAGAAGGACTGCCCAGCTGAAAACCCCTGCAGCGGAAGACCAGAAGACGACAACTGCCTTGGCTCCAGAAACTCACCGGCCTGTCTCCTGCCTTCCAAAGATCCTGCTCCAGCGACGCCTTCCAAAGGGACCAGCGACCTCGACATCCTCTGAGGACTGCCCCTGCTTCGAAAAGACAAGAAACTCCCGAGGACAGCGGACCTGCTCCAAGAAAAGCTGCAACTTTGTTTCCAGCAACTTTAAAGAACCCTGCAAGCTCCCCGCAAGAAGCGTGAGACTTGCAACACTGCACCCGGCGACCCCGACTCGGCTGGTGGCGATCCAACACCTCAGGAGGGACCCCAGGACTACTCTAAGACTGTGAGTACAAAAACCTGTCCCCCCTGAGCCCCCACAGCGCCGCCTGCAGAGGGAATCCCGAGGCTTCCCCTGACCGCGACTCTTTGAACCTAAAGTCCCGACGCCTGGGAGAGACCCTGCACCCGCAGCCCCCAGGACCGGAAGGACCGGACTTTCACTGGAGAAGTGACCCCCAGGAGTCCCTCTCCCTTGCCCAAGCGGAGGTTTCCCCGAGGAACCCCCCCCTTGCCTGCCTGCAGCGCTGAAGAGATCCCGAGATCTCTCATAGACTAACATTGCGAACCCGACGCTTGTTTCTACACTGCACCCGGCCGCCCCCGCGCCGCTGAGGGTGAAATTTCTGTGTGGACTTGTGTCCCCCCCGGTGCCCTACAAAACCCCCCTGGTCTGCCCTCCGAAGACGCGGGTACTTACCTGCAAGCAGACCGGAACCGGGGCACCCCCTTCTCTCCATTCTAGCCTATGTGTTTTGGGCACCACTTTGAACTCTGCACCTGACCGGCCCTGAGCTGCTGGTGTGGTGACTTTGGGGTTGCTCTGAACCCCCAACGGTGGGCTACCTTGGACCAAGAACTAAGCCCTGTAAGTGTCTTACTTACCTGGTTAACCTAACAAATACTTACCTCCCCTAGGAACTGTGAAAATTGCACTGTGTCCACTTTTAAAACAGCTATTTGTGAATAACTTGAAAAGTATACATGCAATCTTGATGATTTGAAGTTCCTAAAGTACTTACCTGCAATACCTTTCGAATGAGATATTACATGTAAAATTTGAACCTGTGGTTCTTACAATAAACTAAGAAAAGATATTTTTCTATACCAAAAACCTATTGGCTGGATTTGTCTCTGAGTGTGTGTACCTCATTTATTGTCTATGTGTATGTACAACAAATGCTTAACACTACTCCTTGGATAAGCCTACTGCTCGACCACACTACCACAAAATAGAGCATTAGTATTATCTATTTTTACCACTATTTTACCTCTAAGGGGAACCCTTGGACTCTGTGCATGCTATTCCTTACTTTGAAATAGCACATACAGAGCCAACTTCCTACAATCACATATTTTATATGGAAATAACCTTGCATAAGCTTTGACATTAATGACATACAAATTGTGCCGGTACTTTATGGGCACGGGAGAATCTCAACGGTAATTTACCTAATTTTCAGTGAGCGTGGCCCCATACAATTGAGGAAATACTTTGCTTCTTTGTCGATTCTATAGCTGTGGGTGCAGCTACAGTGGTGGCTGGTTTGTATTTACGGCAGGGGGGTGGGAGAGATAAGCAATACTAATATTTTTTTAAAAAAAGAAGAAAAGACACTTACCTGAGGGTGATGGGTCTCCCGCTCCTCACTGTGTCCTCCTCTCGCTGTGGCTCCAAAGAGGCGCGAGAGCCAGGAAATACTGCTACCAAATCCGGATGCTGGTTTTATGCCTGGTCACCAGCATGAAAGCAGCATCAGGATTGGAGGGGGTGGCCTTTCTCAGAACTCTCATGAGCACCGGAGGCCTGTGCTTCCTTTAACCCAGTTGTCCTACGACAGCTGGGTTAGAGAAGTTTAAAGTGCGCATGTGAGGCTGACCATTGCAAGATGGCTGGCCAAAGGTACATGAGCACTTTAAACAAGTGCACAGCTCCCTGCTGCTGAGTGACAGCAGAATTGGCCCCGCCCCATCCTGACACTCAGTTCAGGACAATGTGCTGAAAAATAAAATAGTATTAAAGTTTACTACCATTTTATTTTTCAGCTCTGGGGCCTTTTTGGAGCATTTTGTTTAGCAGGTGACACTCCTGTGCTCTTGAAAAGGCTGCTCCTGTGCTGCTATAATGAGACAATCAGAAGGTGCGCTCACTATGTTACATATAGATGTGATGCACTCATTGCTCCCCGAAGATGCTCCTTAAAACTTGAGAAAAGGAAGTGTAATTAACCTCTTTTTGTAGGTGGCTGCGGTCTCTCACTGTGCCCGTTTGAAGTGGAACATCTGATCTGATCTATACTGCTCCATGGCAGGCATGAGTGTGCAGCCACAGTGGCAATTGAAAATTAAGCATAATTGGGCACAATGTCCCAGTCTGCAATTAGTGTACTTTTTTTCAAAGTGTACAGCGTGTAGGAAAGTACCATTTTGCCTGGCATGTTACCCCCATTTTTACATGCATGCAGGTTTGTTTTTGCCTGTCTCACTGGGATCCTGCTAGCCAGGATCCCAGTGCTCATAGTTTGTGGCCTGAATGCGTGTACCTGTGTAATGACAAACTGTGTCACTGAGGTTCTGCTAACCAAAACCTCAGTGCTTATGCTCTCTCTGCCTTTACAATTGTCACTATAGGCTAGTGACCATTTTTACCACTTCTACTTGGCACACTGGAACACCCTTATAATTCCCTACTATATGGTACCTAGGTACCCAGGGTATTGGGGTTCCAGGAGATCCCTATGGGCTGCAGCATTTCTTTTGCCACCCATAGGGAGCTCAGACAAATCTTACACAGGACTGCCACTACAGCCTGAGTGAAATAATGCACACGTTATTTCACAGCCATTTTCACTTTACTTAAGTAACTTATAAGTCACCTATATGTCTAGCCTTCACTTGCTGAAGGTTAGGTGCAAAGTTACTAAGTGTGAGGGCACCCTTGCACTAGCAAATGTGCCCTACATAGTTCAGGGCCATTTCCCCGGACTTTGTGAGTGCGGGGACACCATTACATATGCACACTACATATAGGTCAATACATATATGTAGCTTCACAATGGTTACTCTGAATATGGCCATGTAACATGTCTAAGATCATGGAATTGTCCCCCCATGCCAACTTTGGACTATGGACCCCGGGTACTGCCAAACCAGCTCTCTGGGGTTTTCTCTGCAGCTACCACTGCTGCCACCCACCAGACAGGGTTCTGTCTTCCTGGGGACTGGGCAGCCCAGTCCCAGGAAGGCAGAACAAAAAATGTCCTCTGAGAGAGGGTGTTACACCCTCTCCCTTTGGAAATAGGTGTTAAAGGCTGGGGAGGAGTAGCCTCTCCCAGCCTCTGGAAATGCTTTGAAGGGGACAGATGGTGCCCTCCATGCATAAGACAGTCTACACCGGTTCAGGGAACCCCCAGTCCTGTTCTGGTGCAAAACTGGACAAAGGAAAGGGGAGTGACCACTCCCCTGTCCCACACCACCCCAGGGGTGGTGCCCAGAGCTGCTCCAGTGTGTCCCAGACCTCTGCCATCTTGGATCTAGAGGTGTGAGGGAACTCTGGAGGCCTCTGAGTGGCCAGTCCCAGCAGGTGACGTCAGAGACCCCTCCTGATAGGTGCTTACCTGACTAGGTGGCCAATCCTCCTCTGAGGCATATTTAGGGTCTCTCCCGTGGGCTTTTCCTCAGATAATGGCTTGCAAGAATTCACCAGAGTTCCTCTGCACCTCTCTCTTTGACTTCTGCCAAGAATCGACCGCTGACTGCTCCAGGATGCTTGCAAAACTGCAACAAAGTAGTAAGAAGACTACCAGGAACACCGTAGCACCTAATCCTGCCGGCTTTCTCTACTGTTTCCTACTGGTGCATTCTTTGGGGGCTGCCTGCCTTCATCCTGCACTGGAAGCCACAAAGAAATCTCCTGTGGGTCAACGGAATCTTCCCCCTGCTCCAGCAGGCACCAAACTTCAGCCTCACCAGTACTCTGGGACCCCTCTCATCCTGATGAGCGTGGCCCCTGGAACACAGGTGGTGGACCCAAGTGACTCAGACTGTCCAGTTGTCCAACTGTCTAAATTTGGAGGAGGTAAGTCCTTGCCTCCCCCTCCAGACAGTAATCCTGTTCACCACATGAACTCCAGCTGCTAGGGCTTCTGTGCACATTTCCATAAAATCCTTCATGCACAGCCAACCCCAGATCCCCAGCACTCTCTCCTACATTGCTCAACTCCCTGAGTTGTCCTCCGGCTTCATGGGACCCTCTTTTGCAGTGTTGAGATGACCATCATGTTCATTCTTCTTGAACCCATGTTAAAGGACGTCTGTGGGTGCTACCATTTTGTGGTTGGGCTCTCTACATTGCTGATGGCCCCCTCTGTCTCCTCTCCCAAGTGGCGACATCCTGGTCCTTCCTGGGCCAATCAGCACCCTTTTTCTTTAACTGTGACTCTTGCAGCTAGCAAGGCTTGTTTGTGGTCTTTTGCCAAAGAAACAACTCTGCGTCCTCCAGCACTCTGTGGGACATCTTCTGCATGAAGGAGAAGTTCCTAGCACCTTACGTTGTTGCAGAATCTTCCGCTTCTTCCATCCAGAGGCAGCCATTTTGCACCTTCATCTGGGGTTTAGTGGTCTCCTGCCCCCCCCCAGGACACTTTCACAACTCTTGGGCTTGGTCCCTTTCCTTTGCAGGTCCTCAGGTCCAGAAATCCATCTTTAGTGCTTTGGAGTCTGTTGTAGTCTTTGCAAAATCCTCTATCACAAGTTTAGTGTGTTTCTGGGGAATAAGTAGTAATTTAGTCACACATTCCAGGGTCTTGGGGTGGGGTATCTTGAACACTCTCAGTGTTTTCTTACACTCCCAGTGACCCTCTACACACTACACTAGCCTAGGGGTCCATTCGTGGTTTGCATTCCACTTTCTCAGTATATGGTTTGTGTTGCCCCTAGGCCTATTGCATCCTATTGTATTCTACAGTGTTTGCACCACTGTTTTAATTACCTGATTTTGGTTTGTGTGTATATTTTGTGTATTTTACTTACCTCCTAAGGGTGTATATCCTCTGAGATATTTTTGGCATATTGTCACTAAAATAAAGTACCTTTATTTTTAGTAAACCTTAGTATTGTGTTTCTTATGATATAGTATGTATATGATATAAGTGGTATAGTAGGAGCTTTGCATGTCTCCTAGTTCAGCCTAAGCTACTCTGCTATAGCTAACTCTATCAGCCTAAGCTGCTAGAATACTACTAATCTACTAATAAGGGATATCTGGACCTGGCACAAGGTGTAAGTACAATCAGCTACCCACTATAAATCAGACCAGCCTCCTACACAGCGTCACTGCCGGACTTGGCATCCCTGAGTTAACTTCTCCTGACTTTTCGCTTTCAAGCTTCCTGTTTTGCTGACCTCATTTCTGGTGGTTTTAGGATTCTGGGAACTTTACTACTGTGAACCAGTACTGAAGTGCACATGCTCTCTGCCTAAAACATTCTAACATTGGCTTACACACAATAGGCATATTTAATCTACTTATCAATCCCTAGTGAAGAGCACTGCCTGTGCCCAGGGCCTGTAAATTATATTCTACAAGTGAATCTGCTACACTGACTGTGCCACCCACTTCAGTATCAATTCAAACATGTCTCAGGCCTGCCATTGAAAAGCATGTGTATGCAGTTTTCAACTGCCATGATGACCTGGCAAGTTGACCCTCTTGCCAGACCCAAACCTTCCTTTATAACACATATGTCATCCCTAAGGTAGGCCCCTGACAACCCAAGGGCAGGGCTCAATGTATTTAAAAAGTAGGACATGCACTGTTACGTAAAAAAAAAAAAAATCTTGCATTTGTGTTTTGCTAGTGCAAGGCCTAGCTAGCCCATGGGATAACATTGGGATTACCTTATTGTGAGAGAACAGTGCTGATTGCAGAAGCCCCATCACTTTCTGCCTCCATTTTCCACTTTTTGCTGGTTTTTTCCTGACTCTGATAGTGCCCTGGGTACTGCTAACCAGTCCCAGGGCCTGTGCTCTGTGTAAACTCAGTAAGAAAATTAGGCTAATTATAATTGGCTAAGTCAACCTACCTTTAAGTCCCTAGTATATGGTAGAGCATGTAGGTTTAGGGACCAACACATAGGTAGTGCACCCATATGTGCACTGCTGAGGTGCCCAGTGGCATTTTAAAGGCAGGCCTGCCTTTCTGGCTGCCTGTAAATTAAGGTTATATGCAAATTCGACTTTTGAATTAAAAGTAGTTCCAAAGTTTTAAACTACCTTATTTTTACATATAAGTCACCCCTAAGGTGTGCCCTATGTGCCCCTAGGGCTGAGTGCCATTTAACTATAAGCTGGGACCTTATAAAAATAGTTTTATAAGCCCTGGTGAGGTCAAAACAGCCAAATCCGTTTTTGCCTCATTGTAGTGAATGGCCTCCATAGGCTAGAATGGGGAAACTTGATTTTAATTTTTAAAGTCCCCCTAAGTAACAGATACCAGAAGTTTGGTATCAAATTAATTGTTCTAATAATCCCACAACTTCCAGTTGTGGGATTTAATATAACTTGTTCAGGTAAAAAGTTTTAAACTTTACCTGAAAAGTTGCCAACTTCAGCCCTGCAGTGTTTTTGCTGCTTTGCTCTGATTGGCCTGCCTCTGGCAGCCTGGCCAGGCTGCCTTGTTGAGGTGTGAAGTGACCTGGCTTCACACAAAGAGATGTGCCTGTGGGAGGAGATCTCCCCTCAGCAAATGGTGAGGCAGGAAGGAGGAGGGCTGCCTCACCATTTGCAATTAGGTGCCCCCTTGAATAGATTAGGAGAGGGCAGGAGAGGGGTGTGTTTAGGATTTTTAGCCACACCAGTGGGTGGGCTCAGCCAGATGTAACCTCCAAAAATCACTTTCAGCCATAATGGATTTTTGAGGAATGTTTCTCCCTGGGAATGATTTTTACCACACTGACCTGCACCTGGACACTGCACTCTGGAGGACTGCACCTGCTGCACACTTAGGCTTCACCACTAAAAGGACTTTACCTGTCTTCTACTGCTTCAAGAAGGGACTCCCTGTTTGCTACAGGTACAAAGGAGCTGGCCAGAGTCCCCTGCATCAAGTCCTGCAAGCAGAGCCCAGCTGACCAGCATCCAGTGGCCATTTGAGGATTCTGACCAGGTGCATTCTGGGAATTGTAGTCCCAACTCCCAAGGAGCAACTCAGAGTTTCTGGAACCTTGGATCAAGTTGTGGAGACTTCAAGGACACAAAAGGGACCTCTGGAAGAAGATCCAGAAGTTTGGAGACGTTTGGAGCAACTCCATAAGTTGAAAAGGTGCATTGTGGGAGATGTAGTCCCAGACCCCAAGAGGCACCCTATAGCCTCTGAACCCTTGGCTGGTGCTGTGGACCACTTTCCTGAATCAAACACTTCTGAAAGTAAGTGTGACAATGTTACCTCGTGGGTGGGTCAATCAGCGGGGTGTCCACCACTACAGGGCACCCAGGCTAACCCACCACCCCAACAACAACAGGGACCTGGGGGCAGTGGTTGTGGGCACACGGTCCAGGGGACGGAGGCACTGGAACTGGGAGGGCTGCTGTGCGACAGAGGGAGGACAGGCCAACGGAACCTACTCTCAACGAGGCCCTCTCCTCCATCTTGGGAGCATACCACCACTCCCAGGAGACAATGGCAACGGTCCTGGACAAGTTGCAGGAGACCCTGCGTCTGCAGGAGGAGCAGTATTTGGGGTTCAGGGAGGAGCTCAGGACCATCGCCTCCGCCCTGGGCACCATTTTAGGGGTGCTGACGGACATTCAAAAGACTTTGAGGGACACCGTGGCACTCCAAGGGGCCCCTGACACTAGCCACGACGATGAAATGCCCACCACCTCCGCCGGTGCTAGTGGACAGTACGCCCAGCCACAGGACCACCACACCAGCACCCCACCCCCTGCAGACGGACAACCACCACGAAAGTGGTCCCTGAGATCCAGGACAGCGCAAGATGGCAAGACCCCCGCCAGGAAATAAGACTACCCTGATTGTCCCCCCACTGTCCCACTTTGTTACCGTGTCCAGATAGGAACTGCCGCAGCTCCACTTCCAATGGCCAGATGTGCAATGTACCTGTGAGACTAATAGACTGGACTCTGCCATGGACATTCTTCCACCATAACCCATCCCGATTTCACAACCCCCCTTCATTTTTCTGCACTTAAATAAACACCCTTGAAACACTAATAAACCTGGAGTCAGTCTATGATTTTGAACTTTGTATTGTCAATTACAGTGTCAAAAAGGGTTACCCATTGGAAGGCCAACATACCAATGTCACACATCACAAGCCTTTCAAGGGTGCAAGCTGTTGACACGTAGGTTACCACATTTGTGAAACTGAAATGGAAGGGCACAACTCAATTAACAAATAGTGAGTGAAATGAAGGTACAGGATAGAGGTAGACGTGTGAAAGTTAATGTAATGTTAAACCTGAAAATGTACTCACCTGTGTCTCACTGGAAATATTGCTGTATGATTGACTCCCTGTTGTCGTTTTTGTCTTCCTCAGCTTCATCCTCATCACTGTCCACAGGCTCCACAGGCTCCACAGCTGCTACAACACCGTCATCTGGATCATCCTCCTGCAGAAAAGGCACCTGGCGCCGCAAAGCCAAATTATGGAGCATGGAGCAGGCAATGATGATGTCACACACCTTCTTCGGTGAGTAGAATAGGGACCCACCTGTCATATGGAGGCACCTGAACCTGGCCTTCAGGAGGCCGAAGGTGCGTTCGATCACCCTCCTAGTCCGCCCATGGGCCTCATTGTACCGTTCCTCTGCCCTGGTCCTGGGATTCCTCACTGGGGTCAATAGCCATGAAAGGTTGGGGTAACCAGAGTCCCCCAATAGCCATACACGGTGCCTCTGGAGTTGACCCATCATATCAGGGATGCTGCTATTCCGCAGGATGTAGGCGTCATGCACAGAGCCAGGGAACATAGCATTTACCTGCAAGATGTACTGGTCTGCCAAACAGACCATCTGGACATTCATCGAATGATAACTCTTCCTGTTCCTGTACACCTGTTCACTCCTCTGGGTGGGGGACCAGAGCTACATGGGTCCCATCAATAGCACCTATAACATTGGGGATATGTCCAAGGGCATAGAAGTCACCTTTAACTGTAGGCAAATCCTCCACCTCAGGGAAAATGATGTATCTCCTTACGTGTTTCAGCAGGGCAGACAACACTCTGGACAAAACGTTGGAAAACATAGGCTGGGACATCCCTGATGCCATGGCCACAGTAGTCTGAAATGACCCACTTGCAAGGAAATGGAGCACTGACAGCACCTGCACGTCAGGGGGGATTCCAGTCGGATGGCGGATCGGTGACATCAGGTCTGGCTCCAACTGACTACATAGTTCCCGGATTGTGGCACGGTCAAACCGGTAGGTCACGATCAAATGTCTTTCTTCCATTGTCAACAGGTCCACCAGCGGTCGGTACAACGGAGGATTCCGCCATCTTCTCATATGTCCCAGCTGAAGGTGCCTAAGAAGTACAACAGCGAAGAACCAGTCACTATTCCTCCTGGTATGTACCCACAGTTACACACAAGACTACACCACTCACAAAACCCCTTCCTGTATGTGTGTTGATTATAGGCCTAGCTATGTGTGACGCAGTAGTAAATGAAGCCATGTGGGCCCCTGAAATGGCTGCTGCCTGACCTCTAAAATGGGACAATGGAATTGTGGGGTAACTGCGCTGGCGTTGGACACCGTTGCGGTAGGCGGTCGTAGAGCGCGGCGCAATGCTGCATTGGTTAACATTAAACCCTATGGGTCCCAGGAGCCAATGAACTGGTGCGCCGGCGGGATGATGCGCCCCGCCGCGGACGTCACCGCCGCGGACGTCACCACCATTTTCTATCTCTTCAATAACTAGATACCTGACCTTCGACAGGAGAGGACCTACACTGCTAGTGCTGCTGTGACCTTGATCTTGAAGCGACAATGGCTGCTGCGTCTGGGGAAAGGGCCCCTGCCTTCACTGCACAGGAGTTGGAGAAACTTGTGGATGGGGTCCTCCCCCAGTACATGCTACTCTACGGTCCTCCAGACCAACAGGTCAGTACACAGGGAGCACGTTGGATGGGCTATGCCTGGGTGGAGAGGGCTGGTTGGAAGAGAGAAGGGTGCAGAGTTCATAGAACATAAATGCATGGGAATGAATGGGCCACATGGCCAGAGTAGGGAGGGGGCCACTCACATTGACGGTGCAGTAGGTAATGACTGTTCCTCTTTCCTTGTGCATGTCATGTAGGTCAGCGCCCACCAGAAGAGGGATATTTGGCGTGCCATCGCCAAGGAAGTCCGGACCCTTGGGGCCCACCAGAGGCGGGGCACCCACTGCCGTAAGAGATGGGAGGACATTCGCCGCTGCAGCACGAAGACGGCGGAGGCTCAGCTGGGGATGGCCTCCCAACGTGGGAGGTGTGCCCGTCGCATCATGACCCCCCTGATGTTCCGGATCCTGGCGGTGGCCTACCCGGAGTTGGATGGGCGCTTAAGGACATCACAGCAGACACAAGGGGGTGAGTACAACCTCATTCTGTGGACTTTACGTGCAGTGGAGGTGTCTGGGTGGGGGAGGTGGTCTGTGTGTGTCCCTAGGCCAGGGCGAGTTAGGTAGGCAAGGCCCCTCCGTAATGTAGGCCATGTGGCACTCTACCCCAGCTCAGAACAGTGGCAAGTTGATGTATAGTTGCCCCTTTGCCATCCATGTGCGCAGATTTCTACCATTGCCATGTAGGCCATATCCCAGAAATTGCATGTGCAGAGGGCAGGAGCACGGTGTAATGCATGGGGCTGCTGCGTCTGTCTTGTCTGCCAACGGTAGCGGTATGCCATGCACTAAAACTCTCTTTCTTCTGTCTCCCTTCTTTTCCTGCTCTCCCTGTCCTTTTGTACATCAGCATCATCAGGCGGAGGTACAGTGGCACCGGAGCACGATGGAGCTGCATCCCACATGGCCATGGAGGGCCACACCACAGACTCTGAATGCACCAGTGGGACGGAGGGCGAGGGGAGCTTCATGTCGGCCACAGGATCACCAACCAGCGATACTGACTCGTCCGCCTATGTGAGCTCCCCTGTGGTGGCGGCACCATCTGTGCGCCCCACTTCTACAGGTACAGCCGCCACCTCCCCTACCAGCACTGCCCTCCCAGCAGCCCCTCAGCGTTCGCCCTGTGCCCGCTCACCCAGGAGGGTGGGCATCTCCTTCGCCCCAGGCACCTCACGCCCTGCCCCTGTCACCCCTGCTGCCCTCAGTGAGGAGGCCATTGACCTCCTCAGGTCACTCACTGTTGGGCAGTCTACCATTGTGAATGCTATCCAGGGTGTAGAACGAGAGTTGCAACACTGTAATGCATTCCTGGAGGGCATTCATTCTGGTCAGGCTGTCCTTCAGCGAACCCTGCAATCTCTGGCCTCAGCACTGATGGCAGCCATTGTCCCTGTGTCCAGCCTCCCCCCCTCCAACTTCCTCCACCCACACCCAATCCCCTGTACCCCCAGCCCATCCCAAGCACACCTACAGACCAGCATGCACACAAGTCAACACCCAAAAGTAGCTCAAGCAAACATAGGCACCACACACACCACAGGCACTCACATAAGCATCACACCCATACAGACACAGCAACATCCACTGTCTCCACTGTGTCCCCCTCCTCCTCTTCTCCCTCCTCCCTCCCAGTCTCGTCTACACACACACCTGCATGCACCACATCTACAGGCACTAGGACTCGCACCAGGACACCCAGCACCACAAGCCGCTCGCCTGCACTCACCACCCCCACTGCCATTTACACATCCCCTGTGTCCTCTCCCAGTGTGTCTGTGACGCCCCCTCCCAAAGTACACAAACGCCGGCAATCACTCACCCAACATCCATCCACCTCACGATAGCCTCCAGTACCTGCACATGCACCCAAAACACCTAAAGTGACATCTCCTACAACCACCTCCTCTTCCTCCACTCCCAGACCCCCTCCAACTACCCATCCCAGTGTCCGTCAGAAACTGTCCCTATGTCAAATTGACCTTTTTGCCCCCCCCTCCAATTCATCAGTCCCGTCGTAGCGCCTCAGCCAAAAAGCCTCCAGTACCAGTGGTGCGTGTTCCAGGTTTTTGGAGTGCACCGTCCACCAGGGCAGGCAGTAGGACCCGGAGCCAAGGCACTGTCAGCCCACCCCCTGTAAAGGCTCTGAAATTGGAGAGTGGACGACGGGACCGTGTCAAGACTCCTGGTGGGACTACAACTGAAATGGGATCGAAGGCAATTGGTGAGTCAGCTGTAACTCCAAAAAAGGTGGGGAAGGTCCTGAGGAAGTCTCCCCAGCCTGTTGTGAGTGTCACGGCGGAGAAGTGCGCCATCATTTCCGGCGGTCCAGACACAACCGCCAGCACCGTCGTTACTGGTCAGGAGACCACCGCCGGAGTCACAGCCCAGGAGGGCCCAAGTATCGTTACTGGTCAGGAGACCACCGCCGGAGTCACAGCCCAGGAGAGGGCCCAAGTATCGTTACTGGTCAGGAGACCACCGCCGGAGTCACAGCCCAGGAGGGCCCAAGTATTGTTACTGGTCAGGAGACCACCGCCGGAGTCACAGCCCAGGAGGGCCCAAGTATCGTTACTGGTCAGGAGACCACCGCCAGAGTCACAGCCCAGGAGGGCCCAAGTATCGTTACTGGTCAGGAGACCACCGCCGGAGTCACAGCCCGGGAGGGCCTAAGTATCGTTACTGGTCAGGAGACCACCGCCGGAGTCAGAGCCCAGGAGGGCCCAAGTATCGTCACTGGTCCAGAGACCACCGCCAGAGTCACATCCCAGGAGGGCCCAAGTATCGTTACTGGTCAGGAGACCACCACCAGAGTCACAGCCCAGGAGGGCCCAAGTATCGTTACTGGTCAGGAGACCACCGCCGGAGTCAGTGCCCAGGAGGGCCCAAGTATCATCACTGGTCCAGAGACCACCGCCAGAGTCACAGCCCAGGAGGGCCCAAGTATCGTCACTGGTCCAGAGACCACCGCCGGAGTCACAGTCCAGGAGGGGCCAGGATGCCACAGCTCCGCTGGGCAATGATGGAACGTCATTGTGGAGATCGTCATGCCACACACCAGTGTCCAGTGTGGAGATCGTCATGCCACACACCAATGTCCAGTGTGGAGATCGTCATGCCACACACCAATGTCAGTATCAGAACCGCCATGTCTGGTTCTCTGACACCCTCAAAGAATCAAAGAAAACTTGTCGCGCTCTCGAGAAGGCCTGGCGCAAGGACCACACCGCTGACAACATGACCGCCCTCAAGAACGCTACCCGCGAACACCACCACCTGATCCGCGCTGCTAAAAGGAACTTTTTCACCGACAGACTGGACAAAAGCAGCCACAACAGCAGAGAACTCTTCAGCATCGTCAAGGAGTTCTCCAACCCCAACGCCAAAGCTGTCACGCCCTCACAGGATTTGTGTGAATCCCTCGCCACCTTCTTCCACCGCAAGATCAGCGACCTCCACGACAGCTTCGGACACCAGACCCAACCAAACACCACCGAACCCGCACCCCCGACCGTCACCCTCAACAACTGGACCCACATCAACACTGAAGAAACAAATCCACCATGAACTCTATCCACTCCGGCGCCCCTTCGGACCCCTGCCCTCCCTTCATCTTTAACAAAGCCGACGACATCATCGCCCGCACCTCCAGGCCGTCATCAACTCTTCTTTTTCTTCTGCTACCTTCCCCGAATGCTGGAAACACGCTGAAGTCAACGCCCTACTAAAGAAACCTACGGCTGACCCGATCGACGTGAAAAACTTCCGCCCCATCTCTCTCCTGCCTTTCCCAGCCAAGGTAATAGAGAAGACCGTCAACAAACATCTGACCACCTTCCTGGAAAACAACAACCTGTTCGACCCTTCACAAACCGGATTCCGAACCAACCACAGCACGGAAACCGCCCTCATCTCAGTCACAGACGACATCAGAACCCTGATGGACAACGGTGAAACAGTCGCCCTCATTCTCCTCGACCTTTCGGCTGCCTTCGACACCGTCGGTCACCGCATGCTAATCACCCGCCTCCGCTCCACCGGGATCCAAGGCCAGGCCCTGGACTGGATCGCCTCCTTCCTCTCAAACCGTTCCCAAAGAGTTTACCTCCCTCCGTTTCGCTCAGTACCCACCGAGATCATCTGCGTCGTACCCCAAGGCTCATCACTCAGCCCGACACTCTTCAATGTCTACATGAGCCCCCTCGCCAACATCGTACGCAAGCACGACATCATCATCACCTCCTACGCCGACGACACCCAACTTATACTCTCCCTCACTAAGGACCCCGCCAGCGCCAAAACCAACCTACAAGAGGGTATGAAGGACGTCGCAGATTGGATGAGGCTCAGCCGCCTAAAGCTGAACTCTGAAAAAACGGAAGTCCTCATCCTCGGCAGCACCCCGTCTGCCTGGGACGACTCCTGGTGGCCCACGGCCCTCGGCACCGCACCGGCCCCCGCAGACCACGCCCGCAACCTCAGCTTCATCTTGGACCCTCTTCTTACCGTGACCAAGCAAGTCAACGCCGTGTCCTCCGCCTGCTTCCTCACCCTCCGCATGCTCCGCAAGATCTTCCGCTGGATCCCTGCCGACACTAGAAAAACCGTGACCCACGCCCTCGTCACGAGCCGCCTGGACTACGGCAACACCCTCTACGCTGGAACCACAGCCAAACTCCAAAATCGCCTGCAACGCATTCAAAACGCCTCTGCCCGCCTCATCCTCGATGTACCCCGCAACAGCCACATCTCCGCACACCTGAGACACCTGCATTGGCTCCCAGTCAGCAAAAGGATCACCTTTCGACTTCTCACCCACGCACACAAAGCCCTCCACGACAAGGGACCGGAATACCTCAACCGACGCCTCAGCTTCTACGTCCCCACCCGCCTCCTCCGTTCCTCTGGCCTCGCACTCGCTTCCTTCCCTCGCATCCGCCGCTCCACGGCGGGTGGGAGATCTTTCTCCTTCCTGGCGGCCAGGACCTGGAACTCCCTCCCCACCAGTCTCAGGACCACCCAGGACCACTCCGCTTTCCGGAGACTCCTAAAGACCTGGCTTTTCGAGCAGCAGTAACCCCCTCTTTCCCCTAGCGCCTTGAGACCCGCACGGGTGAGTAGCGCGCTTTATAAATGTTAATGATTTGATTTGATTTGAAAGCACTGATGAACAGTCCTGAACCGCCATGGCAAAGCACCACTGAACAGGGCAAAGACCGCCATGGCAAAGCAGCGCTGAACAGGGCAAAGACCGCCATGGCAAAGCACCGCTGAACATAGCAAAGACCGTGTAGGTATGAGTTGGCCGCCACATCAGGCATCCTTATCCCATGTGCAGCTGGGACAGTGACAGGACAGGAACATTCATGGGGAGACTCATCCAGTCTGGGCACCGTCCTACCCAGTATCAGTAGAGAACTGCTTCTACTTGAGAGACTGTGGCTTTGCACTGCCCAGGATGGCACAGTGGGCAACCCACCCACTGTAGAGACTTGAGAGACTGTGGCTTTGCACTCCCCAGGATGGCACAGTGGGCAAGCCACCCACTGTAGAGACTTGAGAGACTGTGGCTTTGCACTCCCCAGGATGGCACAGTGGGCAAGCCACCCACTGTAGAGACTTGAGAGACTGTGGCTTTGCACTCCTCAGGATGGCACAGTGGGCAACCCACCCACTGTAGAGACTTGAGAGACTGTGGCTTTGCACTCCTCAGGATACATCAATGGGCATGGAGCCCCATCGTGGATCTGGCTTCGCATTCATGTGGCTGAGGTGCCCCCCCTTCCCTTCCCCCTGAGGTGCCTGTAGTGTTTCTATCTGATGCCCCGTCAGTGTTCTCTCCGATTTTGGTCAGGTATCTATTGTGGGCCTCGCCCATGCATTTTTGGACTGTTGGGGCAAGGACATTGTTGTGTACATATCTGCACTACTTCTTGTATTGTATATATAATTATGACAGATTTTGAGATATATATCAGTATATTTTTGTATGACATGTATATTGGCACATTACAATGTTTGACCGCAATTCGCTTTGTCTTTGCATTCTTCCGGGAGGATTGTGGGTTGTTCATGTGATATTTTTGACTGCATTGGTGTGTATTTTGTGATATGCGAGGGTGGGGGTGGGGGTGTTTGGTGGGTGTCCCCCTAACTTTTGCATCCCCGCTCCCCCGTGTCGTAAGTGCAGTACTCACCAGTATCATCGGCGCCTACGTCGCTGTTGGTCGTAGAGGAGCAGAAAGACAAGGGCAGGTAGTGTTTGGAGTTCCGGCTCCATGGAGTCGTCGTTCCTCGTGGAGTGTGTTCAGGTGAGCGTTTCCCATAGCAAAAGCTGTTTCCGCCGTGTTTTTATCCGCGGTGAATCCGCCACAGAAAAGGTGGCGGATTGGTGTGTTCTGATACTATGGGCGGTACATTGTCTTCCGCCTGTCTGTTGGCGGTGACCGCCGCGCTGCTTGTCTGTACCGCCGTGGCGGGCGGTGTGTTAAAGTGGCTGTCTTTGTTGGCGGTTTCCGCCAGGGTCATAATTCCCTTTTTTTGGCCGCTGGCCTGTTTGCGGTCTTACCGCCGCTTTAACACCGTCCGCCAGGGTTGTAATGACCCCCTTTATTTTAAAATAATAAAGTCTCATTTTCTATAGGAAGGAGCTAAATATGGCATGTTTTGTGTCAAATTAAATGTTAAAGTAAATCCAACCACTGTTTAATTTAATGTACATTTTACCTACAAAGAGTTTTAGAACTCTTTATAAATGTTACCAGTTTCAGCTCTGCAGTGCACTTCTCTGATTGGTCAGTCTCTTGCAGCCTGAGCCAGGCTGCCTTGATATGGTATGAAGTTGCCTGGGATGGCTCAAAGGAGGCATCTGTTGAGAGGTGACCTGCCTCAGCCGATGATGGAACAGTATGGGGTAGAGCAGCCAAAATGGTCTTCAAAGGAGGGAGAAACATTCGGGACAGCAACTGTAGCTCCCCCATTTCCTGCAAACCCAGACAGCCAGGTGCCCCCAATTAGAAAAAGGAAAGGGGTATGTTGAGGGAAACTTACCCACACTAGTGGGTGGGCTCAGCCAGACCTAACCTCAGAGATTTTTGTCATCTTGGATTTTGTCGCTCCCTAGGATTGATTTTGCCACACTTCCCAGGACATGGTCGGTCTAGAAGGTGGTGGCCTGCACGTGATTGGTCGAGAGGCCACCACCTGCTTTCCACACCATGAGCAAGGATAAAAATGGCAGAGCTGCACTCCACCTCAGATGCCTACATGAACAAGATAAGAAGAAGAAGGACTGCCTGCTGGTCCCCTGGCCTGCACCTGGACACTGCTCTCAAAAGGACTGCACTAGCTGCACAATTGGGCTTCACCAAGAAAAGGACTTTGCCTGGCTTCTTCTGCTTCAAAAAGGGACTCCTTGCATGCTCTAGATTGAAAATAGCTGAGCAGAGTCCCCTGCATCAAGCTCTGAAGAAACTTGACCAGTGGTCATTTTTGGATTTGAACCAGGTGCATTCTGGGTTTTGGAGTCCAAACCCTCAAGGAGCCACTCAAAGCTTGTGGAACCTTAGGGTGAGTTGTGGATGCCTCCAGGAAGGATGGCTTCAATTTCAAGTTAGTCCCGGACAAAGATTTACATCACCAAAAATCATCTAAATTTGAACATAGAATCCTTGACCGAAGTTTCCTGAGACACGTATCTGAAGAGGCCACCAGGGAGGTCGGATTCGACTTGTGACTTCGTCCCCGTCCAGAAAATCTTCAAGAAGAAGACTAAGACCGAAGGTAAAACTTTGATCAAGTACTCATGCTCACTGTAGTCGAGCAGAGCTCCTTGACGTTCAGCCTCAAATGTAGACTTTACCCCAGTCGAGTGCGATCAGATGTCCAGATTAGCGTTTTTAGTTTCAATGCACTAAAAAACTTTTATTCTTTAAAAATTCATATCTCCGGTTCTCGTTATTGGATTTTTGTCATTCTAGTGTGATAATAAAGCTAAAACTATAATCCATTATTATAAACTGTTGTTGGATTTTTATTGTGTTTTGTCTTTTACTTATTTACAGTTTTGTGATTTTTAAATGCTTTTCATACCTGTCTCCAAAGTTAAGCATATCTGCTCATTGCCATGCTAACAAAGGTTGAGCCGCACTTAATGTATTGAGGCCCTGGCTGGACCTAGTGGGGGTTTGTGGCCCTTTGCTAATTGTAGGTAATCCTCCTCTTACTAATAATCCACTTTCCAACACAATGTATCAACGAATACAATTATAACTGGTGTCCTAGGGAAAGAACAGTTGTTCGAGAAGAGTGCAAAAAGATAGAAAGTGAGAGTTGACCACAGTGACCTTTGCTTTGGGCCACTACTAGTTCTTCCATTGCAGTGTTAAAGCTGAAAAATTAGAGAAAATTAGTTATAGAAAGTCAGAGATAATATTTTAGAGTAACAGCATTAGGCTAACTACCTTTGCTGAAGAAAGAAAGTTTGAGTGTAGAAAATGTTATTAGAGCCACCAGGCTTCAGAGCTATTAGATACAACATAATTATCCATTCCTCTGTAGATATTGTATAGAGGCTGAGAGAGAGTCAATAAAAGTGTTAGCTGTAAACACGAGATAGATAAATTAGAGAACTGTGCTAACTGTAACAGACCGAGGGGCATATGTATAGTCCCATAGCACCACCCTGCATCACATTAATGGCATTATCTTTTACGTTAATGTGGCCCAATGAGGCTGAAATCCATGCACCATATTTACAGAGTGGGGCAATGCATGCATTGCACCACTCTTGAACTCTTTGCCTGCACCAGGAATAATGTATGCAAAGGGGGCATTTCCCCTATAGGGGGCCGAAAAAATGGCACAAGGAAATCTATGAGATTGCCTAGCGCCATTTTTTATGGCATTTTGAATGCCTGCTCAAAGCAGTTAAAAGGGGGCTTCCATTCTTCTAGAATGGGCCCCTATGTATTCTGTAGGAGTAGCACTAACAGTTTGGCGCTACTCCTGCAGAGAACATCAATAGCGTCACATTGAATTAAGCTATTGCCCCCTACCCTGCATCATGGTGCTCTGTATTTTAAATATGGCACACACATGGTGGCGGTAGGGGGGCACTAACAGGTGCAGGGAAAGTGGCGCTACACTCAGTGCTGTGACACTTTCCATAAATCTGCACCTGAATGTTCTTTTCTAACTTTCCCAGACAACAAGACAGCATTATTCCAACTTATCACATTCTGTAAGACACAGACAAAGTAGGGACAGATTCAGGACACCCATTTTGTGTGTTTCTGTAACTTTATGCCTGATTATTACCATTATGTTAATTCATTTAAATAACTACTTTAAAACTATTAAAACTCTCTTTATTGACTCTAGAAAACTAACTTAAATTGTTTGTATTTTGAAATTATTGTTGCAGCTTATTTATTTTCTTACAGCCACTCTCAGATAAAAATCTGCATTGAGGGTCCAGACAAAGAGTAAGTGGTAGCAGGGGAAAAAAAACAATTGGTAAACAATTTGTTAAATCAAACTGTAATGCTATATTTAGTATAGTGGGGATTGCACTCAGCATTCCCAATACCCAATAAACCTCCCAAACCCCAGAAAATGCCAGCCCGATAATACATTTCATTAATGCAATATTTTTTTCTAAAGCTTTGGTTTGGCAATTTGTAAAGGTACAAAAATTTAACGATAAAATTCAAAAATAAGTAGCATAATTTCTCCAAATTAGGCCCTAGTGAAATTTCAATCATTCCATTATAATCCATGTTTAGTTTAAGTTTATTTTATTAGTTAATAAAACTAACATAAAAAGTACAATAAAAACTCCAAGAAAATAATAAAAAGTTGTTCAGACTGTAATCAAAACAATAAAAATATTTAACCCGATACTTTCATTTAAGCGCAGCAACAAAGGTATATAACTAACTGTATGAACAAACCAATCATGAGTTTGAGCAAATAACAATTGAGAAATGACCTAAACCAGGTCATTCACAATCTACCACAATTAAAATGCGGAACTGTCCAATAGTCAGCTTTAAAACATTCATAGGCCAAGGCCATATGCAAGATTACGCTAAATTGATTCTAACATACCAGAGAGACCTTAGGATGTTCAAAATTATGCCAAGGGCACATATTATTCCATCTTTCTAGGACTCAAAATGTCAAGAACTGTTAAACTTTAAATAGGTTAACCCTAATTAAGGCATCTGGGCACTGATCCATCCTCAATTTTCAATTACAAGCAATTGTAATATGCAAAGTTAAGCAAAAGTTGAATATCAATCCATCTACCTAAAAATGAGTGTCAGTTAAGCTTGGAATAATTAGGCCTTATCAAGTATCCCACAACTCACCCATCTTCAATTTTCAATACTGGCAAATATAATGTGCAAAGTTAGACAAAAAGTGCATTTTGTTCCTTCTGCATAAAAAAGGAATGTGCCAAAACAGCTGATATTTGAACAAATGAACCCTTATCCTATTGCCCAAACACTAACCCAACTCAATATTCCATGAATGCTTTTACTAAAAGATATAGGGGGTCATTCTGACCTCGGCGGTAAAAGGCTCTTACCGCCGGTCAGAAGACCGCCATTCTACCGCCGCGGTAAACCGCCACGGTCATTCTGACCCACAACTGCGAAGCTGCCAAAAACCCGACATCCACGGAAGGCCGCCTCATCAGCGGACAGCGATAAACTGGAGATGAGCAAACCTCCACCGCCACGCCAACACAAACACGCCCATGCCATTCCGACCCACGAATCCACGCGGCGGTCATTCAACCGCGGTATTCCATTGGCGGTACACACCGCCGCGGTCAAAATACACACCTAGCTCCAAAACCCAGCCACATTGGACAATTTGAAATACACACACCTGATACACATACAAACACCACCCCCACACATCCAAGCAACTATAAAACACACACCCACATCACCCACAAACCCCCACTAGTTGGAAATCGGAGAGAAGATGAGAGAGAGAGAGAGAGAGAGAGAGAACAGCAATCGAAAACCCCAACACACACAGGAACCCAACATCATCAACCACACCACATCTACGCACACATCACCACACACCACCACTCACATCACCACAAACACCACCCCACACCTCATCCACACCACCCCATGGCACCCCAAAGACACCCCAGGTTTTCGGACCAAGAACTCCGGGTGATGGTGGAGGAAATCATAAGGGTAGAGCCCCAGCTCTTCGGCACACAGGTGCAACACACCACAATAGCCAGGAAGGCGGAGCTATGGCAGAGGATCGTCGACAGGGTCAACGCTGTGGGACAGCATCCCAGAAACCGGGAAGACATCCGAAAGCGCTGGAACGACCTACGGGGGAAGGTACGGTCGATGGTCTCAAGACACAACATCGCTGTGCAGAGGACTGGCGGCGGACCACCACCCACCCCTCCCGAATTCACAGCATGGGAGCAAGAGGTCCTTAACATCCTGCATCCTGCGGGCCTCGCTGGAGTAGGCGGAGGAATGGACTCGGGTAAGTCTAGTCTCAACTACTCCCCCCCCCCAACCACCAGCATGCCAACCCACACCCCCACCCTCACCCCCAACCCCCCAGCACACATCCTCCCTGCCAATGTCTCACCAGCACAACCCACCCAACCCAAAACAAAACCCTGAATGCCAACACAAACCATGGACACCCATCACCTATGCATGACCACTGCACATACCCATCCCCCCCACAAACCACCCTCATAACTCCTGCCACAAGGGAATGACAGCACTGGGGGACAAGGGCACCCACAAATCGCACGCCATGGAACACACAGAAGCAATAACCATACTCTTTTACCCCTGCAGGGCCCGAACGCCAACACACCGGCCAGGAGGGTCCAGATATGTCCATCCCACCCCCAGAACAGGCCCCCAGTGAGGACAGCAGCTCTGTCGACCTTGAACCTGACGACCAGCCCGGACCATCGGGGACCTCTGGACAGTCGGTTCCCCACACACAGACACAGGCCACAGCAGACCTAACCCCCTCTGGGAATATCAGCACAGCTCCCACCCAGCGGGCCCATGCCTCTGTCTCCAGGACAGGTCAATCAGCGGTGTGTCCGCCACTACAGGGCACCCAGGCTGACCCAACACCCCAACAACAACAGGGACCTGGGGGCAGTGGTAGTGGGCACACCGTCCAGGGGACAGAGGCCCGGGGAAACAGGGCAACTGGGAGGGCTGCTGTGCGACAGGGGGGGAGGACAGGCCCAGGGAACCGACTCTCCAAGAGGCCCTCACCACCATCATGGGAGCATACCACCGCTCCCAGGAGACGATGGCGACGGTACTGGCCAGGTTCCAGGAGATCCAGGCACAGCAGGAGGAACGGTACATGGGGTACAGAGAGGAGCTCAGGAACATCGTCCTGGCCCTGAACCTAATAGTCACCACATTGCGGGACCATGTGGCACCCCAAAGGGCCCCTGTCACCAGCCCGGACCAGGAACAGCCTACCACCTCCGCCGGCGCAAGTGGACAGGAGGCCCCCACACAACGACGGGCCACCAGAACCCCACCTCCTGCTGAAGATCAACCACCCCGCAAGAGGAACCTGAGATCTCAAAGGAAGACAGAGTAGGATGCCAAGACCCCCACCAGCCTAAGATCCCCCCGGATGTCATTCCACTGTCCCACATCGTCACCCTGTCCAACCTTGAACTGCCCCTGCTCCATCCTTCCACAGGCATATGGACAATGCACCTGTGCGACCGAGAACTGGACTCTGCCATGGACATCACTCCACCCCCACCCATCACCGTTTTACTATCATGGACCTATATGTAGCACTTTAAATAAATCACTAATTGCACTTAAAACACTCAGGAGTCTGCTTGTATTCTTAACAAATGTATTACACTTAACGGTTCAAAGTTGTTCAGTTACATTGTGATGACAACATACCAATGTCAATGTGCTTTACTCCATGGGCGAACAAACCAGAAGTCACGCAGTGGGTCATACAGCTCTGAAAAGGCAAGGGAAAGTCACAATTCAGTTGAAAGGAACTGGGGGGAAACACAGAAAGTAGAGATGCAGGAGGCCAGAAGTAAATGTAAAATGGCGTGGGGGATTCTTACCTGGGTGCTACTGAAAATACTGTTGTATGACTGTGTCCCTGTTGTCAGTGTCGTCCCCGTCGTCTTCCTCCTCTTCACTCTCCACAGGCTCCACAGCTGCTACAACACCACCATCTGGACCATCCTCCTGCAGAAAAGGCACCTGGCGTCGCAATGCAAGATTGTGAAGCATACAGCAGGCCACGATGATCTGGCACACCTTCTTGGGTGAGTACATTAGGGATCCCCCTGTCATATGCAGGCACCTAAACCTGGCCTTCAGGAGGCCGAAGGTCCTTTCTATGATCCTCCTAGATCGCCCATGGGCCTCATTGTACCGTTCCTCTGCCCTGGTCTGGGGATTCCTCACTGGGGTCAGTAGCCACGGCAGGTTGGGGTAACCAGAGTCACCAATTAGCCACACACGTTGTCTCTGTAGCTGTTCCATCACATAAGGGATGCTGTTATTTCACATGACATACGCGTCATGCACTGACCCAGGGAACTTGGCATTTACATGGGAGATGTACTGGTCAGCCAAACAGACCACCTGGACATTCATCGAATGGTAACTTTTCCTGTTTCTGTACACCTGCTCATCGTCTTTTGGGGGTACTAAGGCCACATGGGTCCCATCAATGGCACCAATGATGTTGGGGATATGTCCAAGGGCATAGAAGTCAGCCTTCACAGTGGCCAAATCACCCTCCTCAGGGAAAATAATGTAGCTCCGCATGTATTTCATCAGGGCAGACAACACTCTGGACAAAACCTTAGAAAACATAGGCTGAGACATCCCTGATGACATGGCCACTGTTGTCTGAAAAGACCCACTTGCCAAAAAATGGAGGACTGACAGAACCTGCACCAGAGGGGGAATTCCTGTGGGTTGGCGGATGGGGGACATCAGTGCTGGCTCCAGCTGGGCACACAGTTCATGTATAGTGGCTCGGTCAAGTCGGTAGCGAAGTATTATATGACGTTCCTCCATTGTCGATAGGTCCACCAGCGGTCGGTACACGGGAGGATTCATCCTTCTCCTCGCAAGTCCCAGCGGACGGTGCCTAGTAAGGACAACATGGAGCACAGAGTCAAGCAACCCACAGGTACGTAACTACAGCTTGCACAGTACACGATTCTCAATGCATTGAATGGCTTGTATGAGTGGCAATGCAAGGCCTAGGCCTGTGTGACGCAGTAGTAATTAAGCCATGTGGGCCCTTGTAATGGCGGCTGCCTGACCTGAGAAGTGTGACAGTGGGATGTGAGGTCAATGCGCTGGCGTGACACACCGTGGCGGTAGGCGGTCGAAGACCGCGGCGCAAAGCCGCATTGGTTAACATCGAACCCTATGGGTTTCACGAGCCAATGACTAGCTGCGCCGGCGGTCGCGGAAAGTACCGCAGCGGTACGCGCCGCCGCGGGCGTGACCGCCATTTTCTATATGGTTAATCACTCGAGACCTGATCATCCACAGGTGAAGACCTATACTGCAAGTGCTGCTGTGACCTCGGTCTGGGAGATACAATGGCTGCTGCGACTGGGGAAAGGGCCCCTGCCTTCACTACAGAAGAGTTGGAGAAACTTGTGGACGGGGTCCTGCCCCAGTATGCGCGACTCTACGGTCCTCCAGACCAACAGGTAAGTACACTGTGTGCACGTTGAATGGGCTATGCCTGGGTTGTGTATGGTGGATGTAAGATGGTGGGGTGGGGAGACAATGACGAGTGCAAGGCACGACAGATAAGAGCATGTGCCACATGGCAAGGTTGGGGAGGGGGGGCCAATCGCATCTATCATGCGGAGAATTGATGATATTTCTATTTCTACCCTGTACATGTCAAATAGGTCAGCGCCCATCAGAAAGTCGACATTTGGCGTGCCATCGCCAAGGAAGTCCGGGCCCTGGGGGTCCACAACAGACGGGGCACCCACTGCCGCAAGAG
The DNA here is from genome assembly GCF_031143425.1 of Pleurodeles waltl. Lineage (NCBI taxonomy): Eukaryota > Metazoa > Chordata > Amphibia > Caudata > Salamandridae > Pleurodeles > Pleurodeles waltl. Next base: position 225,090,553 of record NC_090438.1, read on the forward strand.
GTGGGAGGACATCCGCCGCGGGACCAGGAAGACCGCCGAGTCACTGCTGGGGATGGCCTCCCAACCTAGGAGGGGTGCCAGTCGTACCCTGACCCCCCTGATGTCCCGGATCCTGGCGGTGGCCTACCCCGATTTGGATGGGTGCGTGAGGACATCACAGCAGACACAAGGGGGTGAGTACCAGCACATTCAGCTATCTTTACGCGCAGTGGAGGTGCCTGGGTGGGGGAAGAGGGCTGTTGGTGACATTAGGCCAGGGCGCTTTCTGTAGTGTAGTCCTCTCCTTTAGCCATGTCCCTGTGCCCCCGCCCCCCACCTCTGTAGGGTGACAAGTACAGCTATCCATGGTCCTGCATCACCCATGTGCGCGTTTGTTGTCCCTAGACCTGTTGGCCTAGTCACAAGTACTGAGTAGTGTACCCCGATTGCGCGGCTTAGTGCATGAGGCTCCTGGGTCTGTCCTCTCCGCCAATGGTGTTGACGATGCATGCACTCAACCTGTTTTTATGTCTCCCCCCACCCTTTTTCTTTATCTTCTTGTGCATGTGTGCATTAGCATCATCAGGCGGAGGAGAATTGGCACCGGAGCACGAGGGAGCTGCAACTCACAAGGCCCCGGTGGGCCATGGCACAGACACCGAGGCCACCAGTGATACGGAGGGCGAGGGGAGCTTCACAACGGGGAGCCATGGTGACACCAGCGACACCGACACGTCCTCGGATGGGAGCTCCCTAGCGGTGGCGGCAACATCCGTGCCCCCCGCCTCTACAGGTACAGCCGCCACCCCGCGCACCAGCTCCGCCCTCCCAGCAGCCCCTCAGCCTTCGCTCCGTGCCCGCTCGCCCAAGAAGGCGGGCGTCTCCTTCGCCCCAGGCACCTCAGGCCCTGCCCCTGTTACCCCTGCTGCCCTCAGTGAGGAGGTCATTGACCTCCTACAGACCATCATTGTTGCACAGTCTACCCTTTTGAATGCCATCCAGGGGGTAGAGAGGGAGGTGCATCGTAGCAATGCATACCTGGAGGGCATTCATTTGGGTCAGGCTGCCCATCAACGATCGTTCAATGCTCTGGCCTCAGCACTGACGGCAGCCATTGTCCCTGTTTCCAGCCTCCCTCTTCTAACTGCCTCCAGCCTGTCTCTGTCTCCTGTTCCTCTGCCTATCCCACCCACACCACCAGACCAGCCTGCACACACCTCAACACCCAAGGGCAGCTCATCCAGACATAAGCACCACAGATCACACAAACATTCACCCAAGCAACACCCAGATGCAGACATGCCAACAGCCACTGCCACCTCTGTGTCCCCCACCTCCTCGTCTCCCTCCTCCCTCCCTGTGACGTCTCTACTCACACCTGCATGCACACCACCAACAGCCAGTACTTCCATCACCAGCACACCCTCCAGTACAGTCCGCACACGTGCAGTCACCACCCCCACTGCCATTTACACGTCCCCTGTGTCCTCTCCCACTGTGTCTGTCACCTCCTCTTCCAAGACACACAAACGCAGGCAGCCACCCACCCAACAGCCAAGAACCTCACGACAGCCTCCAGCCCATGCACCTTCACCCAAGGACAGCACACCTGACTCTCCTACAACCACCTCCTCTTCCTCCACTCCCATAACCACTACACCTACCCTTTACCCTGGTCCTAAAAAAGTTTACCTCTCCACTCTTGACCTCTTTCCCTCACCTGACCCCCCCCTCCATCTGCTCAGAGTCCCAAGAGCGCCTCAGCCACCACCAGCCCGGCTTCAAGGGTCACCGTAGTGCATGGCTTTTGGAGTCCCCCCTTTGCCAGCAGTGATACATCGGTCAGCAGCAAGGGGACAGCCAGCCCCCCCCCTGGAAAGAGGACCCGTAAAGTAAGGGGACGCCGCGAGACAACTGACACGGCTGCCCCCAAGGACCAAAGTTCTGCCACTTCACCTGCCACAACATCCAGGGGAGGCAAGGGCCAGAGAGCCACATCGAAGGAGGGCAAGGGCAGCAGGGCGGAGAAGTCAGCCAGCAGGAGCGCAGACCAGGAGGGCCCCACAAGCCCCATCCCGGGTGTGAGGGAGGACACCCAAGGGCCCAGCACACCGTCACCAAGGGTCCAGCAACTGCACAGTCGGAGGGCGACTGAGCAGGGAGTCGTGGCCAGGTCTGACTCCCTTGACTTACAGAACAAGCACCGCTGAACAGGGCCCCGCGGGCAGAAAGGCACCGCTGAACAGGGCACCGCCGGGAGGAGCACTGCTGAACAGGGGCCTTTCATCTCAAGCACCGCTCCGCTGGGCCCCTTCCTGTCAAGCACCGCTCCGCTGGGCCCCTTCCTGTCAAGCACCGCTCCGCTGGGCCCTTCATCTCAAGCACCGCTCTGCTGGGCCCCTTCCTGTCAAGCACCGCTCCGCTGGGCCCTTCATCTCAAGCACCGCTCCGCTGGGCCCCTTCCTGTCAAGCACCGCTCCGCTGGGCCCCTTCCTATCAAGCACCGCTCCGCTGGGCCCCGCCGTCTCAAGCACCGCTCCGCTGGGCCCTTCATCTCAAGCGCTGCTCCGCTGGGCCCCGCCGTCTCAAGCTCCGCTCCGCTGGGCCCTTCATCTCAAGCACCGCTCCGCTGTGCCCCTTCCTGTCAAGCACCGCTCCACTGGGCCCCTTCCTGTCAAGCACCGCTCCGCTGGGCCCCGCCGTCTCAAGCACCGCTCCGCTGGGCCCTTCATCTCAAGCACCGCTCCGCTGGGGCCCTTCCTGTCAAGCACCGCTCCGCTGGGCCCCGCCGTCTCAAGCACCGCTCCGCTGGGCCCCTTCCTGTCAAGCACCGCTCCGCTGGGCCCCTTCCTGTCAAGCACCGCTCCGCTGGGCCCTTCATCTCAAGCGCCGCTCCGCTGGGCCCCGCCGCCTCAAGCACCGCTCCGCTGGGCCCTTCATCTCAAGCACCGCTCCGCTGGGCCCCTTCCTGTCGAGCACCGCTCCGCTGGGCCCCTTCCTGTCAAGCACCGCTCCGCTGGGCCCCGCCGTCTCAAGCACCACTCCGCTGGGCCCCGCCGTCTCAAGCACCGCTCCGCTGGGCCCCTTCCTGTCAAGCACCGCTCCGCTGGGCCCCTTCCTGTCAAGCATCGCTCCGCTGGGCCCCCCCGTCTCAAGCACCGCTCCGCTGGGCCCTTCATCTCAAGCACCGCTCCGCTGGGCCCCTTCCTGTCAAGCACCGCTCCGCTGGGCCCCGCCATCTCAAGCACCGCTCCGCTGGGCCCCTTCCTGTCAAGCACCGCTCCGCTGGGCCCCTTCCTGTCAAGCACCGCTCCGCTGGGCCCTTCATCTCAAGCACCGCTCCGCTGGGCCCCTTCCTGTCAAGCACCGCTCCGCTGGGCCCCTTCCTGTCAAGCACCGCTCCGCTGGGCCCCGCCGTCTCAAGCACCGCTGGCCCAATGACAGTGCCGGTTCTGTGTCGTGCTAATGTTCACGCTGCACTCGGGCCACCCTGCCTCCTCCATTGCCTGTGGAGACTGTTATCCACTTGATGGACTGTGGCTTTGCACTCCCCAGGATATGACAGTGGGCAAGCCACCCACTGTAGAGACTTGAGAGACTGAGGCTTTGCACTCCCCAGGATTGAACAGTGGGCATGGTGGCCCCTTCTTGGATCTGGCGTCGTGGACTCATGTGGCTGTGGTGCCCCCCCTTCCCTTCCCCCTGAGGTGCCTGTAGTTTTATCATCTGATGCCCCTGCAGTGTTCTCTCCAACGGACTCAGGTCTCCTGTGTGGGCTTTGCCCATGTGTTGATACACTTTGGCCCACGGACATTTGCAATTTCAGTGACTGTGCTGGACTTATTGCCTCTATTTATCGGTTACGCAATGTTTACACTTGGATTTTTTTGTTTCATTTTCCTATTTTACCATGACTTCAATGAACCTATTTTTTACATAAAATTAGTTTCTCACTTTAATCATATCTTTTCGTTATTCCGGGGGGTTTGGGTGGGGTCACTTTGACTTGGTGCTCTGCATTGGTGTGTAGATAGTTGGGGGGTGGGTGTAATGCGTATGTGTGTGCCCGTAACCCTTCCTCCTCCCCCCCTCCCCTGTGTCGTAGGTGCGGTACTCACCGTTGTCGTCTGCGCCTGAGTTCGTACTCGTGGTAGATGAGCAGGTAGACGAGAGCAGGTAGGATGTTCAATTCGGGCTCCATGCTGTCCTCCGTCCTCGTGGAGTGTATAGAGGTGAGCGTTTTCCCATTCGTAGTCTGTTTCCGCCGTGTTTTTATCGGCGGGGCTCCCGCCCCGGAAAAGGTGGCGGGTTGGTGAGTTGTGATAGGGTGGGCGGTACATTGTCTGCCGCCTGGCTGTTGGCGGTGACCGCCGCGCTGTTTGTCTGTCCCGCCGTGGCGGTCGGAGTGTTAAAGTGGCGGGCTCTGTTGGCGGTTCCCGCCAGGGTCAGAATTGCATTTTTTGGACCGCTAGCCTGTTGGCGGGTTGGCCGCCGCTTTATCACCGACCGCCAGGGTCAGAATGACCCCCATAGGCCTTCCTTATGACTGTGGCGGTAAATCCCGCTAACCGTTACGCTGACCGCCAACAACTTACCGCCACAGCGGATAATCCGTTACCGATATTATGACACACACCTACCAATCCGACAGAATTCAGCCACAGTCACAAATCAGCCAGACCAAAGGTCAGTGATAAACTGGCGGTATCAAAATCCACACCATTAAGCCAAAAGAACAATATCTACCACTTTATGACCCACAAATCGCCACGGCGGACATTCAACAGCGGTAAACCATTGGCGGTACATACCGCCGCACTCACAATGGACACCTACATACAAAACAACACTTCATTGGACAATTCAAACAACACACACCTGTTTTACTTAAATAAATATTAGCTAGTTTACTAAACTGGTGTGGTGTCCATTTGCAGTGTTTTCACTGTGTTACTATGTTTGGGCACAAATACTTGACACATTGCCTCTGAGATAAGCATGGTTGCTTGAGCCAAGCTACCATGGGGGTGAGCAGGGGTTATCCTTAGTGTATGACTCCCTTACCCTGACTAGAGTGAGGGTCCCTACTTGGACAGGGTGCAACCTGACTGCCAACTAGAGACCCCATTTCTAACACACGTTCACCCCATGTTTTCTCACTGATACTGATGGTAACTGATCCTGACTGTGCCCTAGGCTCTGCTAACTAGGTCCAGCCCAGGGTCAGTGCTTTGAATTAAAGGTACATCATAAATGTCGTACAATTACAATTGGAAATGACAGACTCCTGTAAGACTCTAACTACCTATAAATCCTTAGTATATAATAGGGCAGGGATGTTTAGAGGCTAAGTAGATTTATTGCACGGAAATGTGCTCTGCTGTGTTGCCTGCTGTCATTTTTAAAGGGAGTCCTGCCTTGCAGACTATCTTGAAAAAGTAAAATGTGTGCAAATTTGACTTTGGAATTAAAGATAATCTACCTTAGTTTTACATAAAGGGCCCCATTAAGGTCTCCCCTAGGTGCCCCAGGGGAAAGGTGCCATGTAACTATAAGCATGGACATTATATAAGATGTTTTATATGCCCTGGTGAGGGAAACATTGCCAATTTTTCATCATATTAAATACTTAGCTCCACAGGAGAACATGGGAATATTTCACATTAGCATAAGTATTGCAAGAAAGAAGGTAATTGTGTCATGAAATGACTGAAAAGGCTGGTAATGATAACTGCAACAACTTGCCACTGTTGCATTAATCATAACTAATTACAGAAAATAAGTTATAGGACTTTCTTTTCTGTAAGCCAAAATCCAGCCTGCTAGTGGCCTCTCCTGATAGGTCAGTGTTAACAGGTTTAGCCAGACTGCTTTGATGAGCTCAAGGGTGTGGAATTTAATAAAATATCTACTTGTTGCTTTTTAAATCCACTTGTCCCTTTCATGCCATGGCTACTAGTATGGTAGAACTTGAATACTTGCAATTTCAATCCCTACTATAGCGATTTCCTTATTTTCCCACCATTCCACAGATCTACATACTGGGGCTGGAGAAAGCAGTAAGCAATAGTTCCAGGGCTGAAATGCATTTGAGTCTGCAAACCTACTAGCTTGCTTGCTTTAAGAATTTTTACCAGCTCTTCTCTAATGTTTTCCCATAATGAGAAAGGTTGGAAATTTACCCCTGACAATGGCAGAAGTAGAAGTTTTTCCAGAGTTGGGAGGGAAAGTGAACTTGCAAACGCTCAATAGATTTCCACATGAGCAACTCTACACGTGCATATTTGCTTGTGCTAAAATACAGTTCACAAATATTTTCCAAGAGTGTGATTTCCTGGTCTACTTCTGTAAGTTCTTGTGAATTCCTGAAAGCCACTAATTCAAAGACCTATAGCATGGGTGCATTTTTGTGACTCCAAGAATTGTGCCCCAATTAGGTCTCGGATTCACAAAGACATTTTGTTTTTATTAAAATTATATTCAAATTATATTTCTTTCTCTATTCCTTTATTGGCTGGCTTTGCTGTGAGTGATCACATTCTTCTTTTCCACAAGGAGCATAATGGCACACAAAGTAGTTTTGTTCAGTGCCAGGAACTACTAAGTTTGTTACACCACTGGTGTGAATGTGTGCTTTTTGAGACCAAAATCTTTGTTTTCTTTTTGCCAATGTTTGTTATAATGATGAGGACCTGGCAGCTTCCTCAACAATAGTGTTACAAAAGCTGTGTCAAAACAAGAAACACATTGATGAAACCAAAAGACTCATAAAACATATTCAGTCAGTTGGATTTGTCAGTGCTTGTTTATATTCCTGCTTCCCATAATATTGTTGAAAATGGTTACGCTGATTTTCAATTAGGAATATTTTTGGGAAATACTAGCTTGTGTCAACACACTTTAGTAAATAGCGCTTCAAAGAAATAGCCCCTAAAATGTTTGTAGCAAAACCAGGATTTCAGGTTCACCCCAGTGAAAGCTACGGAGCTCCAGACTTCCAGGATTTGATCTAGACCTCAGGAAAACGCAGCCTGATGACAATGCAACAAAATCAGCTTGCTAAGGAGGACCTCATGTGTTGGGAGAGAAAAGTTCCAAAAAAGTTTCTAAGTGCTAAAGTAAAATTGTGACTGAGTCCTACCGCTCAGTGTATCTGAGTAGAGCTTCATCACGATCAGCCTCACACTTTGACTTTGTCCTGGTCTGGCGCGACCAGATTTCCCCGGTTGTAGCTATTGATTTCTGAGCAGTATATAGCAATTTTTTTATTTAATCTTAAAAACTCATGACTCTGGTTCCCTATATTGGATTTGTGTCATTTTGGTGTCATTTTAAAGTTAAAAATATTTACTAATTTGATAAATTGGTGTGGTATATTTATTGTGTGTTGTGTCTTACTTACTTACTGTATTGGTGAATTTAAATGACTGTCTCCTACGTTAAGCTTGCCTGAGAGTTTCCAAGCTTCCAGGGGTTGAGCCAGTAGCTGATATTTTGAGATCTTGATTGGACCGTACATTGTCTTGGGAGCATAATTGTGAGTGATCGTTGCATACTTACCTCTACTAATAACAGGCTTTCAAAAGTAAGCAAGTCCAGCAGTGAATGGGCATTTCTACATGCCTGTGCTCTCCGCAGTGTGGGCATGGTTGATGTCGAGAAAACAATTGAGGTCTCCCCCCCAAAGGCTTGAGCTTGCAAGTCATGCAGTAGTGTAGGGGAAGGGAGTCAAAGAAACATGTTTGACTAGAATTTGGTGCATACAGCACCACCAAGTAAATTGGGCACCATCTAAGTGGTCTTCACTCAACACATAGCATCTCTTCAGGCCCACTCTCTAGTGTGTTATCTGGAGGGGGGATGCAGGTTGTACCGATATTATGTCCCCACTGGGATAAGTCAAACAGGTGGTGCTCAATTAACTGGCCCCTCCAGTGGTGCGGCAAGTGCTGCAACCTCAGTGCTGTCATCTGCATCTCCTGGAGATAGGCTGCGTGTGTGTGCCTGCACCTAAGATAAGAGTACATCCAATGGTACGGTCTATGTGTTCCTAACATCCTTACTTTCCAAGACAAGAAGTTATAGGTGGGGAGAGAGCTTACTGTAGCAACTAAGACTCACTGAACAGTGAATCACTTTCTCACCCCAAGCCAGGCTCCATGCATTACACCCCTAACCCCACATACAGCCCACCCACAATTGACCACAGACATAACAGATAGAAAGAGAAACACATAACAAGAACATAAACTATGACCCTAACTCCCCAACCCCAGTCAAGACAAAAACAAGCCTCTGACTTAAACAACACATCAAAAAGTACATATTGGTACATATCAAAACAGGTCCACCAATGTTATGGGGGTGTTGGGCTCAGATAGAGTAACTGCCAGAATGATTGGCCCACCAACAATGGCGATGCACATCAAGAGGTGACCCAACAAGTGTACTAATAGAGGGAATGTAGAGTCCTCAAACAGATCACCAGGTCTTTGTTCATCGGGGTCAGAGATGGGCCTACTCGAAGTCAGGTAGAATTATTTTCTTTCAAAAAGGATATAGAGATGGCAGAACTGGGATGAGAGTCTAATTCAGACTCCACTATCTCTTGTTGTCTGCTCTTCCATCAGACGGCATTTAGGTGGGCTTCTTAACCTCCCCCTGCCTGTGGTGGGAGTGAGACCTATTTTGTTTACAGCTATTCCCAGGCCTCAGCAGGGGATGTGAAGAAGTGGGTTGTGTCTGAGTCCAGGACCCACAATTTTTCTGGGAACATCATGAAGTAACACAGACCCATATGTCAAAGCTGGTACTTAACAGGCATAAAAGAGCCACGTTTGGACTGCACCTCCAGTGTATAGTCTAGGAAAACATTCACTTGTTCTCAACCTTCCAGGGGCCCCTGGATATGAGCTACCTGCAAGATAAGTCCCAGAAAAATGAAACGTCTTGCCACCACCAGTCTCGGAGGAGACCCAGGCGGGGCGGCCTGCTAGGCACTAAGATTAAAGTGGATCACTGTGTGGAGCAGCCAGACCTCCAAAAAAAGGCCCATGTTGGGGCCCTGTGCACCCTCAGGGAGGCCTATCAAGTGGATGTTGCTGCTCCTGGAGCTGCCTTCCACGTCATTAGTGCAGGCACTTATCAATGTTATTTCTGCCTGACGAGACTCTAGTTGGGTCCGCATTTCAGACATACTTGGGCACAAGCATGCTAGGGCAGACTTATTAGAGTCTACATGGTTCCTCAGTTTAGCTTGGGCAGCCTGCAGGAGATTCATCTCAATCATAAGAGATTCTAGTTTAGATTCTAATGGACCTTCAAAACATTTATTGGTTCCAGAAGTTCATCAAATCTGTTCATGGTGGTAGCTCCCACCATTGACACTGGCCATCAACTGTCTTCAAGGCTCCTTTATGCGGTAAGGGTATTGTAGGACCTCTTTCCTATTCAAGAGCACTCCTAGTGCCCCACTGTTTCACCATGTTTACGCAGGTGTAGCCATGAGGTGCACTAGACACAACCCCAGGATGAAGCGTTCCTACGGGGAAAGAGGCACGGGTCTCAGGCACAAGACCTTAGGCACAAACAGTAGTGTTTCCACATAAATTGAGAATCATAGATTAAGTGGCAACAAGAAGGAGGAGGAACACAGCATCGGGGAGAGGCATCCAGTCACATTTGGATGTAGATGATCACTGCTGCAAGAGGAACATTGGGGATCCTAGGGTTAGAGCCTTTGCTAGTGCAGGACACCCAGAAGGCAGCACCGCTAACGGCACCCCTCCAATGTAATTTAATGTAGTGTTCATTTTATTTATTGATATTGTCATGTTTAAATTCTTACACATGTGATAATGTACACCTATTGAAGCTTGTATATTTACACTTCGACCATTCTTCTACTCTACACTCCTTGTGTTTCATTTGCTTTCTTATTTCCTGCAATGCGTCCTTCTCTCTTGTCTCCTCTTCTACCTCTCAGCAGCCTGTTTTGACCCTCTGCCCATCATCTGAGCAGTTTGTCTTTCTGTAGCTTATCTAATTAAATTAAAATGCCTCTCTTACTACTACAATCTTTCCTTTAGAATAAAGGCCAAATTTATCAAATTTTGACAACTTGCTGTGCTGTAGCAAATGGAGAGATGGAGAATGTATAACTGAAACAAGGTGCACTGTTCCAAAAGAAAGGACTCCATTCTACCAATTAGGGTAGGGGGGCTTTTCAGTCACTACATCCATTAGTCTTACAGGAACGGTAGCCCTCACTCACCACTGGGTGACATGCTTTATCATCGGGTCATGCTTGTTGTCAGGCCTACACTGCATGCCTGACAGGCCATATTAGATGGCTCTTTGCTGGAGATCTTTTTAAAAAAGCATGCTGGTAGCGACTGGATGTGGACGGGGCTAGGAAAACTGCTAAAATTGGCCAAAGGTACCCAAGAAAACTATCTTTAATACAACATGCCACCCCTGCCATGATTAAAAACAAAAAAGGGGGAAGTACAGAAAACAATGATCTGGTTCCCTACCAACAACTTAATGTATGTCTACCACTCTAATTAGAGATTTAGATATGATGGAACTAAGTGTGGGTATTCCCTACACTATAGAACTGCTAGTCATGGTCAACATGTTTCTCGCCTAATACAGTCACATGGATCAGGTGGCGATTCTTCTGGACCTGTTTGTTGTACCTAACCCTTAATGAGATAGTAAAAAAGTCTACTCATATTACCTATGTAAGAAATACCTGAAATATTACACTGGAATCTTCTGAATGTGAAGACCCTCCTAGGTCAGGTACATGTGCCTCTTGGGGATCGCATGGATGCTGGCTGCTCTTCTATCAAGACTATTTAACTGAAGAGTGCCATGGTCAGTCTGACCTACCCTGTCTGGGCTATAGGGTAGGTCAGACTGACCATGGTGCTCTTCAGTTAAATAATTTAACATAGCATCTGAAAGTCTCTTCCCCCACTGACAATCCCAAACATGTCTAAGACTGTTCTTGATAATGACAGTGAAGTGGGAAGAAGGATAGGGATACAGGAGAGACACACAAGATCCTTTTTTGGGTAATGGTAGCATTCTCAAATCATGAAGTAGACCATCATCCTCAGATCCTACAGAAGGTCCCCGAATCCCACAGTCCTTGAAATTTGTGATTGATCCTCATATCTCTCTGTAACTCGACACTTAACCTCTAGATTTGAACATTGCTGCAAGAACGATGTGAAAGAGTGGAGCCCACAAGTTCCCCTCTCCATAGACAATGTCAAGCAGACTGATCTTGATACGGATGGACATTGAAAATATTTCCCAAGACTCACTCCAGCATCAGGGGCACTATACGAAGCAATAAATATATCAATTGCATTGTACCTTTATATTGCTAGGGCCAAGGGATTTGCTAAAACAATGTCCTTTTCTAATGTCCTATATACAATTGTTTAACTTGCACAACTTGTGTCACAAAAAATATCTCGATTTGCAAATATCTCTATGTAGGCTGAAGAAAAGGCTCAAGAGACAGTTGTTACAGCACAACTTAGACAGTGAGTCAGAGTCCCATTGCATAGATCTAAGGGAAAGTTCACTTATCCAACATTACCTTCACAGTCCACATCATATATCTAACCCTGCCTAGCTAATCAATAACTGGAGTCCTCTAAAGAAAGCACTCGAAGAGATCATGGATGCAAGGAAGTTAAAATGATGTAAAGAAATTCTTGGATAGGTCAGGGTAGGAGTTCCAAGATGCTCCAAAAGTATAAATCTTCTGAAAAGATGAACTTGGTGTCTGGCTTAAAGATTGTCTCAGTTAGAGACCTTGGATCACTGGTGAAGGCCAGAACACAAGTACAGCAACCCAACTAAAGAACAGAGGCTTCCTGTCATCAACAGGGAGAAAAGCCAGCACCTGGCCATAAGCTGGATGTGACTTTATAGGCTACAAGATCCTCAAATTGTACTACAGAACCTCAATTACATGATCCTCAAATCCTGCAATAGGTCCTCAAATCCTGGGATCATCAAAAAACACTTGCATGGTGCATATTTCCTAAACCTTTGATGTCCCTGCATGAATGCACGATTGGCTGTACTAGTGTTCAGGGTCACATCTGGGAAGCACATGCCGCAGCCTCAGTCCTTCATTCTTAAAGGACATTCCTTGAGCAAGAGGTGGAAGGAGCAGTCAATTATGAACAGGAGCAGAGATGGCTGGGAGAAAATGATGCCCCTGACCTACAGAAGGAATTTTATGACAAAATGTGTGTTCTAATACTAACTAATACTAGCATATTGTATTTCATTCATGGAATACAAGGAGTACCCCTCACAAGAATCTCTCTCTAGGTGATACGGAAGGTAATTGTTAACATAATGGAAGAACCCATTAACAAATTTTGAAAAAATGGGACTACTCCTGGGAAGTATTCCTAGCATAGTAAGAATGGAAAAATGTCTAGTTCCTGGCTGAAGATATTTTTTCTAAGACAAATTGGTTAAGTTCAGGAATAATTATTCCAGACCTTCTTCTAAAATACACTTAAAGGTTAAAGAGCAATAGGTAACAACAGATATGGTGTTATACATTCAGTGTTCCCCCCCTCCCAGGTGGGACTAAAGAAGGTAATGGATCAGAGACAATTTCCAATACTTAGCCTATCAAACGTGTTGGCCAGGTTATGGGAACTGAGAATAGAAAAAATTGATTGTGCTATGCAGAAGACCGAAATTTTAAGATGTGTGCAAAGCCTGTTTTTTTGTGACTGGAAGTAGATAAATGCACATTGCTGCAGACTTACAATATTGCATTAGGACACAATTGGCTGATGAGATCTAGAATGAGGGGTGAGAGAATGTGTGGAAGATTAAAACTGTTAAAAGAAAACTGAACATTGACAACTGTGTGTCTGTGTGAAGTTGAAAATGTTGAAAGTTGAAGTTTCAAAGTGTGTGTCAATTAGTATTTTTCATTTGCTGGCATGGGACACAGAGGTGGATATATGATGATGAAATCAGCCTGGGACAGGGACTTGTGGATTTGAATGAAATCAACTAAATTGTCAATGAGTGTGAGGAAGCATATGGTTGTTGAAATGTAAGACTTAACCTAGGTGTTGAGAATTGAATGTGGATTGTTGACAGCTGTTTAGGTCCAGTTACAATTCCAGAGCACCATAATGAGAGTGAGTAGTAAACCTGCCTCTAGAATGCATCTATAATGTTAGAAGGTCAATATACAGCCACAACATAAAGTTGGATGATGGTAGTACTTGTAAGTGATATATAATCAACAAAGTGTGGTTGACAGTCACATGGTGGGAAGTTACATTTAAGAGGATACTAATGACACCGTCTTTGCAGGAAAACCTTGTAATGTAGTGTAATGTGGCATGCTCAGTGTGTTGGATAGCAGTTACGAAGTGTTAATAGGTCGATCCAGTTCTTAAAGTTTGTTATAAAGAGAAGAAGAATGCGTGAAAATCATATACTTAGTCATAAAGGAGAGTGTTTCAATTACTATCGAATTTTCTTTGCAAGGGATTGTGCGGCTAATTGGGGGGCATGAATTAGGAAATATGAATAATATATGTGGTGATATTCAAGGTGGAATTACTGAAGTCAGTAACAGAAAGGAATTCAAAGGTAAGTTGAATCAGGAGGTAGCATTGTGATTTGGGATTGAAGTGTTGCAGAAAGCTTATATGTTCGCAGACTATAATTTGCTGGACTTGAAGGGCACTGATAATTCAAAAGGAAGGGTCACAATGTGCATTGTGTACCAGTCTCAAACAGGTTACATTTATTTTGGTGTGTGAAGCACTGGACACATAAGGCACAAATTAATTGCAGATTAAAAGGGGATGTGGCATACCTATCATTGGTGGAACACAGGTCTCAGGGTGCATAGTTCACTAATCATAGGCAGATACAACTCATGGATTACTGTGAGCACAAATCATTCACATTGTGAGTGATAAGATAGTGAGGCATGTTTTTAGAGTCATTGACTCTGGTCATCAAGTCAAATGATAGAACATGGATTGTCTTTGTGGACAATGTATAAATAGCATTCAACATATCGCTCATAGTTTCACTGACTACTCTGGAGATATTCTGACTTACATAGGCTGTACACTATGAGAGACAACAAAGATATTATTCACAAACAATTAATGGATAAAACGGTCTGTGTGAGAAATTGGGTTATTGGTTGACTAAGGTGTAAACCAGAGTCAAACAGCAGCCACAATCCCTAGCAGGGTAAACCACAAAGAGTCACAAAATTAACTTGTGCTTACCCTGGGTAGCTTGGCACAAAAGACAGTCAAACTTAACTTGTAGGCAATGTCTAAGGTATTTATGCAGCACATAATCAGTAATAAAGTGAGACCACAACACAAGAAAAATCCCAAAACAATTGAGAAACATAGAGTACGTTTTATAAATATCGGCACCAAAATGACAAAAATCCAATCAGTAGAACTGGAGTTATCAATTTGTAAAGTTTAAGGCTCAAAATAGCACCTCAAAGAAAAAAAGTGTCAACCGCGGATGTCTGGTCATGTGAGACCAGGTAAAAGTTGAAGTTAAGGCTGACTTCACTGGAGCACGGTTCGATACAAGAAGTGGACTGTGCCCACTCATCGCTTACCTTCAGACTTTGAAATAGTTTGAAGAGAAAATGTCCGAAAAGGTAGACATTCAGCAGGTCAAGGCTGTAGGAGTATTTGAGGAGGAAGACCCATTGCCAGATAGTCTTGGAAGCAAAGCTGCTGTGAAGATTTTTACCTTCGTACTTAGTTGTTGTGATGGAAATCAGCAATCTCTAGCAGGACGAAGCAAGAGGCTGTAGCTGAAGATGGTTTCATGTGATCGGATACCCCTTTGGTGAAATACCACTGAAACCGATGTGCTGCTGTGGAGAATAATGTAGGGGCAGCACCCACAAAGTCAATCCAGTGGGGTGAGGCACCTCGGGTGGCTAGGCAAGCAGTATGGTCCTGGTCTCTTTTTAGTCCTCAGAGGACTTTGTTGGCAGAATTATGTCTCAGTCTTCAGTTTTGGAAATGGCCATCTGGGAACCTTTAATGCCACAACAAAGGGTCCAGGAGTGGATGGAGACTTCTTAAGCATTCAGGACTAACTCCAGCTGTGTCCAGGTGTGGGTTTAAGATGGTGGGAGCCTGTAATGTAGCACTGCGGCTCTGAACAGGAAGCCAGTAAACTAGAGCTTGGAGTGACTTCTGCTTCTGTGGCATAGATGTAGATACATGTTGTAACAGCAGGAGGTTTCAAGGCAGCCTCCAGGCAGCAAAGCAGTCCTTCCAGGTACAACAGCAGTCTGACAGAGTACACAACAGGTTGCAGCAGCAGGCAGACCTCTGAGAGTCCTTCCTCAGGTCCAGTAGTGAACTGAAGAGTGGGTCTGAGACCCCTATTTTTACACCCTCGTGCCCTGCTCCTTGAAGTTGGGAGACGTTTCTGAGGGGTTCTCTGAAGTTCTAGGAGTTTTCAGCCTACTGGCTTCAAGCTAGCTGCACTGATAATACAGGGTTTTTAGGCCCTTTGTGAGGAGCCAGGACACAGCCTTTTTTAGGTGCAAGTGGGACTGTGGTCAGCTCCCACCCCATCATGTTAGTTGATGACCAATAGAGCTTTAGCTAATCCCACTATTGTGTGAATGTCTGAGATGAAATTACAAAGTATGTCAGCTATACCCAGTCATGAAACCCAAGATAGGTTGAAGGCACAAAGGGCTAGCTAGAGGCAGGAAAATGGCAATTTTCTAAAAGTGACATGTTCATAATTGTAATGATTAATTCAACTTTATTATTCAAAAGGATTTAACATTACAGCTCCATAGCTACCAAATGTGACATATCTACCACAAACAGAGCATGTAAAACAGGCCTTCACCCTGCCCTCCGTGCTACCTAGGCCCACCCGTAGTGGTGACTTATATTAAAAAAGAAGGGTTTAAAGTTTAGCAAGTCAACATGGTAGTATGAAACTTCATTCAGGCTGCAATGGCAGGTCTGGGACATGTTTGAAGTGTTATTTCATCAAATAAATTAAATATTCCAATTGAGTATTTGCCAATCAAACCATGTTTAGAGGACTGCGCTAAAGTACTTTAGCACTGGTTAACAGTTGTAAAGTACAAAGAGCCCTAAGGCTACCAGAATCAAACATCCAGAAAAAAAGGAGGCAAGAATACAAAAGGTTTGTTGGAAGGCCACCCTTAAGGCTAGAAGGTCTGACAGTATGATATCAAATAGTATCTGAACTGGGGTGTTCATAAGTGGCATTATGAGCAAAGGCACATCTTTCAAGTCTGGCTGGAAGTTGTTCTCTAGTAGCAAATCAAGGAGAGTTCAGAGACAGAATCCTACTTCTCCATTTTCCCTCTAGAATGTTACTCCAATGTGTGATTTTCATTGTGATTTTCGTTATGGAGATGTTGGGACAGAAGAAGTGGAGATAAACAGCTTCCATTCATGAGTAGCCACAACAAGCTTGTAATTGCCTGTTATTAAGTATCTGATGACATAGGGCCATCAAGGAGGGACACAGTTTCAAGTTGTTAGACCTGGCATCCTTGGTGTGGCATCTGCTTCCTATGTTTTGACTGTGTGCTGGTTTTGGCACTCTGGACACTTTACCACTGCTAACCAGTGATAAAGTGCAAGTGCTACTTGTGTAAACCTTATGTGTAACTGGAATTTCCATGACTGTCGTATTTGATTTACTAGTAAGACACTAGTAAAGTACACTTGAAGTGCCCAGGGGCTATACATCAAATGCTACTAGTGGCCGTGCATCATTGATTTTGCAATCCACAAGAGTACCCCTGTAAACATGTCTCAGACCTGCAAATGGAGTGTCTCTGGGTGCATTTTAAAACTGCCAATTTGACATGACAAGTGTATGCACTTGCCAGGCCCAAACCTTCCCTTTTGGTACATCAAAGGCACCCCTAATGTAGGCACTAGATAGCCCTGTGGGCAGGGTGCAGTGTATGTTAATGGTGGGACATGTAGTGATATGTTTTACATGTCTTTCAAGTGTAGTTTCCAATTGGGAGCAGATAGAGCTATCAGGTTTGGGGTCTCTGAATTCACAAATTAAAAATACATCTTTTGGTAAAGATGTTGTTTAGACTGTCGATTTGAAAATGTCACTTTTAGAAAATGAGCATTTTCTTGCTTAACCATTTTGTGCCCCTGACTGCTTGTGTAGACTGCCAGACTGACAGTTACGTTGGTGTGACACAAAGGGAGCTGGGGTGTAGTCTTCATATCCTGATGAGCCTCCTGGGCTAAAGTGGGGAGTGAGAAGCTGACACTTACACCTGAAAGAGCTGTGCCTGCCCTCACAAAATGCAGTCTCCAACCCACTGGTGTGTGTCTGGAGCCAGACCTGAAAAAGGCAGGATCTTGTGAACAACAGAGACTTTCTTTTGAAGTTTGCCTACTTTAAAGGCAGGAAGGGGTATAAGTAATGGACCCAAAACCCAAAATGTTTAGATTACTTCTGGGCTCAAGAGAAACCTCTGCCAAGGAGAAGAGCTGAAGAGCTGGAGGAGGAGTACTGCCCCTTCACAGGTGACTGTGCTTTGCTCGGTTGGCTTGCTGATTATGCCTGAAAGAGGACAAAGATTGGACTTTGTGGTATGTTCCTACTTGTGAAGTGTCTCCAAGGGCTTGTACTAAGCTTGCCTCCTTTTTTGAAGTCTCAGCTCCATCAAAGACTTCCTCTGCCAGCACCTGCACTCTCCGCTGAGACACCTTCCCTGCCAAGTGGTGCCCACTCCAGTCCCTGGGCCCTTGAATAGTGAAGCTGGTGGAACCAAGGTGGAAATCCATGCACAAGAGCTGTGCGGGAAAGATTTGTTGGACCACCTACAAAGCAGTTGTAAAAACAACTCACCACCTGCTTCACAGCTGGGAAATCAATGCATTGCCTGCTTTGCAGATAGAGAAACGAAACAACAGCCGCATGCATCTGCTGAAATATTGAAGCAACCCCCAGTCACTATGTGGCCGGATTTCGCATGCATTGTTGTTGGGCATGAAAATCAACGTGAACCTGCCAAGGTGTCCTCAGGGAATTGATGTATGGCTCTCTTGTGGGAGAGAAAAGCTATGCATCACCTACCTGACTGGAAGAAGAAATGACACACAGCCTTACTTGCGAGTAAGGAATGAGCGCATCATTGAAATTTCTGATGCATGTTTGCCGCATGTCTTTATTTTTGACGCAAACCAGGTACTTTGTGTAACATTAACGCATCTATTGTTTTCTATGCAGTAAGACTTGTTTAATTTTTAAAAAACATAAGTTTACTAGTGTGTGTTGGGATTTAGTCATTTTGGACTTGTTTCATTTAGATAAATATTGGCTATTTTTCAAACCTGTGTTGTGTCCTTTCTGTGTTGTTTTCACTGTGTATTTGGTACAAATACTTTACACATTGCATCTGAGATAAGCCTGACTTCTTATGTCAAGTTATCAAAGGGATCCTGACTAGAGTGAGGGTCCCTGCTTGGACAGAGTGCAAATTAACTGCCAACCAGAGACCCCATTTCTTACACAAGAGTTAATGTAGATGAGACTGTACACTTGTTCTTTAGTGGTAAAAAGGGGAGGTTAGAGGAGCAAAGTGCTCCCTCTCTTTTAGCAACCTGGTTTCTGTCTGTTTCAAAATCAGAGACAGAGAAAGGGCATGAATCTCAGTCAAAACACAGCACTGGGACCTGATTTGTGCTTTGTGATGGAAAACTGCACTAACGCAGTTTTGCGTCAAAAAGTTTAGTGCTGACTAGTGCCATTTCTGAACACCACCCTGGTGTCATATTTATACTATGACTCTAGGTGGTGAAAAAATACGTTAGAGTCATTTTTTCCCAGGTTAACCATTGCAACCTGTCATAAGGCAAAATGACGTTAACGGAGGAAAAATTACTCTAATCTGTTTTACGACATGTAAACACGTCGCAAAACGTAAATGCACCATTTTTGCCCCTCAATAGCATCAAATACAGATGTTAACGGGGAAAACAGTGCAAAGGAGAGGTAAAATTGAGCCAGGAGCCTGGAGAAACCCCAGGAAGACCCCATTCAACCAGGAACCAGCCAGGAGGACACAAACAAGAGCCATAGGAGGGAGAAGAAAAAGAGAAAGTGTTGCTTCAGCACAGAGGAGCACGAAATGCTGGTGAAAGAGGTGATGGAGCATTAAAATTAACTCTTTGTCACCTCAAAATTGCTAATTGGGAGGAGAGAGGCTATTTGGCAGCAGTTAGTGGATAAGATCAACAGTGTGGAAGAGGTCAGGAGAAGTGTAACTGAATGCAAGAAACACTGGCATGACTGCAAGCGAAGGACAAAGGAAAAATGGCAAGGAACAGGAAAGCAGCACTGCAAACTGGAGGTGGGAGTCCAGCACCACAAGAGTACTTGGACGAGATGGAGGAGATAGTTGCAGCGGTCATCCCAGAGGAAATTGTCACAGGAATTGCAGGACAGCACAGACTACTAGGAAACACCACAAATGCAAGGTAAGTTGCATGGGGGAAATTTATGCTAGAATGCCAAGTACAAGAAGGTGGAGGAACATAGAACTCACACAATGCATGTCAAAGGACTGCAGAGGGACACAATGCACATAAAGCACCATGCTGACAAAAGCTACACATGTACCTACGCCTTGGTAGTGCCATGCACCATAACACATACACAACCTAGGCATATGTTGAACACCAGGCCTAAATACCTACAAGTACATATGAACCACATAGGATGGATGGCATGTATAATCACTGTGCCATTGGTTGTATCATTACAACATCCCTTTCATATATTCATATCAACACTACCAACTTTGACCAGGACCTCAGAGACTAGTTAGTCAGTCAATACCATTCCTGGGGTTACATCATGGTGGTGTCCATTGCAGTAACACCTTGCAACTGCCTTGCCTCATTGCTCAAATGCATGTGTGCTGCATCTCACAGCACACACGTCATTGTTGTCTCAACAGTACCCAGACATGTGCTGGTAACACCACCACACCCCACATTGACAACACATCCACATAAGGCAGCCACCACTCCATCATCCAGTCAGGGTGGCCCCTGGGCGCTGAGGGAATCATGTCAGGCACTAGGGGAATAGCAGGCTGGTCCTGTTTCATTGGCAACATGCCACTACCCAGACCAACTAAACTGATGTAGTGTTGAACCACACATCTTGATGCTGAACTGAAATGTGCCACAACAGAAACTATGTACCACAGATAGCAAACAGTAGGTCACAACAGTCACAGGCTGAGCCCACAACTACTCTGACACAACCATGTCAGACACATGTGAATGGGGAAATAAACATGCATATACAACACATGGAGTAGGACTGTGAACATAATGGTGTATAATTCCACATCGACTGGCGGGGGATGGTACATGGGCAAGTCTAGTGTTAGTAAGACTGCCAGTGCAGTGTACCATTTGCGGTTGGCAGTATGAGTCACACTTTGAGATGGCAGCTTGAAATCTGTCTGCTCATGATAGCTCTGTAGGGCACTTAGTACAACATTCTTGATGGATTAAATAGACTCAGTGCCAGTTTAGGGGTGCATTGGGTGTGACAGGACACGCTGCACTGAACCCTACAAATCAGTCAGTGGAAAGGGCCTAAGGGCCAGGGCATCGGACCCCCTGCACTGCCCATGCCATGTGCATGTGCTGTGCAGGAACACACAGGGCCACACCACACCATATCACCAACAACCTTTGCATGGGGGTTTCACCGCCATGCAAAGGCTAGTGAGAATGCGGAAACATACCTGGAGGGTAGTGTTGAATGTAACACTGGTCTTGTATCACAGGACAGCTAGCATTGCCAGTACCTAAGCTGCTGGAAACCTGCCAGTGTCAGGCCATTGACCCATGGGGCATGCCACATTGACAACAGTTGCCACTACCACCTGTGCTGTTGGGGGTGGTCAAATAGACAATGGCAGTCAGGTGTCCATAGGACTGACGCACTTTAAATGAGGGACCAGTCAGACTACTTGCAGAATCACCTCAGACTAGCTTCAGGCCCTGACCTAAGTACAACTGTTGGTAACTGGCTAGACCCATAGACTCATTTAACATAAGGCACTGTGGCCCAGGAGGTGCAGGTGGGATGAAAACTATAGCAGCCAGCCTAGAGGGTATGCACATGTGCATGGTTACGGCTACTGAACAGACTGCAGCAAACCGAGGCACACACTTCCCAATTCATGGAGTCCAGCAGTGTCTGAGGGAAATAGCTGCTGCAATGAGGGAGAAGCCACAACAACTGCCCTCCCAAACTGGCATCAGCGTGCTTGAGGACAATATGGACTCCATGCACCGGGAACTGATCTCTCTCAGGGCAGACATGGCTGCCTACCACAGGGATGTTGTGGCTATGCTAAAAAATCAGCAGTTCCTCCTTGCTGCAGTGATGCCATAAGTACTTCCACAGTTTTGCCCCCTCTAATTCCCCACTACCACCATCAAGGGCAGAGGAGACCCCGTCCACACCGGAGGATGAAGATGTGGAACAGATCATCTTCACCGGTAGCACCAGCCCATGCCACATGGGTAGTGTTTTCCATTGTTCTGTGCTTGACATCATGCCAGTGTTAGCACAGTTGGAGATATGCACTCTTCACTGACACAGTGTTGACCTTTCTGCTATGGACTGCAATTGTCTCTCACTTTTCAATTGGCAATTTATGTTCCCCTGCACCGAAAGACACTTTACCCAAGCATGTCCCATGATATGTCCCTCAAGCCTAGGCTTGTGTTGTGTCACAATTGGATGGATTCCACTAATGGGGTCACAGACCTGGGCATGGTAAATATTGCACTTCGACACTTTTAAATAAACACCACCTACACAACCAGCATGTCTTTGTGTATTATGACACATCTACTACGCTTAGGAATTGAGATGTGTGTAACATGTCTTTAGTCACAGAACATCAATACAAGAGTACTGGAATATGGGGGCAGATATCTACCCACAAGGTACCTACATGATGAACATCGATGCTGATCTCATTCCCTACAAGCAATTCACTGAGTATGTAAAAAATGTTGAACACATGTATGCTTCTCACATTACATATGGCAGGAATTGCTGTGCGACAGTTCTGGGGCAATGTCGTCAGCTGGGAGTACCAGTAAAACACATTGTTGTGAAACAGAGGTACTTAACCTCATCTGCAATTGCCACTGGTCAGTTTAGCAGTATAGATATGAAATGTAGGCTGTTTTCAGATGTCCCAAAGTGCCCGACATTCCGACAGAGGAACCCAAATAATGACAGCTGAATTACCACACCTACATGACCAATACATGGTTAACATAGTCATCTTGAGTTGTGGGTACACTGGATGGCAGATGCACAGACAAGTAGATGTGTTGTACCTGTCAATGTGACAGCTCAGTTGTAAGAAGGTGATGAACATGTCAAGAAAGGGATCTGGAGGCAGGACGGAATCCCTATGCCAACACACAATTTTCACTGTACATCCATAGGAACCAGAGACCCGAGCATATGATACAAGAAGTAAGGGAGTACCCCAAGATTTTTTAATAAGAATTAAACTAAACTAAGAATAATGAAGAACACCTCTCTTAACCTAACCTAACCTTTCCTACCTATACATAACCAACAACTGACCCTAACTACCCTATGCTAAACTTACCTAACACATTTAATGACACACTCTAAACATTTGCCCACCACCCACTTACATCACAAGACACATGGAGGACAACATATACTAAACTACTCATAAACGACATATAAATATATAAACACATATATGTTTTTAAATGTTATATATTTTTTTACACAACACATGAATGCTCCCAAATTACCCCCACACAAACTAACATGTAAAAAGTAGGACACCCATCCCCCAAACCTACATATCCTAACTAAACTACTAACCTAATCTAACCTGACACTGACTCCCTAAAACACACTATAAAACATTGAAACAAATGAGGAGGGAGGGGACTGAACTGTGGATGACAGTTATTAAGCCAATTACAGATTGGCCCTCTTGAGTTTCCTTTTGATGAACTTCAGTCTCTTGGTATTCTTCTCCACTTCCTTCTCAAGACTTTTTGAGGACCAGTGTCACATCCCTTTTATTGCATTCATGTCCATGGCAGCAGGTGGGATGGGCTGTGGCACAGATGTTGAGGGTGTAGCAGCTGGTGCTGTTGTGATGGGGACAGCTGGGCCCCCTGCACAGCTGTGGTGCTTGGTCTTCTCTGTGTGGCCAGTGTGGGTCCCCCTCGGGTGAATGCCCACCATTCCCCGGTGGATGGCTCCCTGCAATAGCGGTGTGCCATCCTCCGAAACCCAGATTCCAATGCCAGGATGTGCCTATAGTGGAACACACTCTTCTGAAAAGCCCGCAGTTCCTTATTGTCCATGTTGCCAGCTGTTAATGAGACAGGCAACCATCAGTGTCAGCACTGTGTGGAGTATGCACGATTATTAGCTTACACTCTACATCTAATTGCACATGCACTCTAATTCACATTCCGGATAAAACAATGGCCCTGATGAATAAAATAGCAACACTGCCTTAGCATCATTTCATTGACACCAAAGTGACACACAGCAAGATTAGGAACCAAATTAGGTGTGCATTAATTTTGTTCCATATGTAACAATGCAAAGGCAGTGCCAACTTCACATAGATCCGGGCCACTATTCCTCATCATCTATGTCAATTTTCAACCATACATCACCATTAACTTATTTGGAGTATGGGATGCAGTTGGTAACCATAAGGGGTCAGGGTTGATAGGTACGATTCAAGCCTGATCACAATGACTGTACGTACACTGTGAGCATCACATCTACCTACAAATTTGTTGTTCCTCTCCCCCTGTGTCTCGGGGGGATGGCTATGCACTCCATCATATCAACTGTCCAGGTCATCCACCAAGGCATGCCCACTCATACATGAAAGACAGGGAGTGGATCATATGTTAGGAGGGCTGCCAACTAGGAAGTTGGTATCCATAGGTCTATCACATATATATTCATGTGTCCAGGTGTAGACACCGATCAATACCTGATCTGCCAATACTATTCCCTACACACCCATATCTATGCCAGCACACATCTGGCCTTGACCTGCATGCATGCTTAATACAGTCACATAAATGGAGTACAAATATAGGCCACCATGCTGGGGAACAATTGCCCACCCAGTCCTACATGTACATTACAATACAGGGATGCACCAACTTGTGTTCAAAATGGTCCATCGATTTGTTGTGAGAATGACAGTGTGTCCTAGTGTACTTCTTAGTCACATATGGGCCTACATGTGGCCTGCCATTACCTTGTATACACAATGCTGCCCATTGAGCACCACAAGCCTGACAAGATATTACTTTCTGCTCGTGCATTGGGGACCCTTAAATGGAAGGCAATGTCACCATCCAGCCTACTTTGATATCTGATCATTTGACAGCTCATCACTTCTTGCATTGTGTGAAATACACATGACTCACTCACACAAAAGCTTCAATCACTACACAGGACAGACATTATCACACTTACTGGATACATCTGGGCCCTCAGATCTTGTCACTTCGCCAGTGGTGTAGGGGGAAGGTCCACCAGTAAGATATGGATGGTAAACCATGCTTAGTGTCATATCACTGTCACTACTAGTGGACAACATATTACAGAGTGTACTATTTTAGAGGAGTGAGCTAATTATCCTTGTTGAAGACAGTACAACAGACACACCACAGCAAACTCGCAACAACGCTGACACTCAAGTGAGTGAGAGCTACACATCTGCACACTTACACTGGGCATGACAATCATGTAGTTCTACACCCTGCAACAACCATATGTGGGCAATCTATAGGAGATAAAACTCCATGGTATGAGGGGGAGTTGGGTGACAAGTACATGACACTACCCTGATGCTCTGCAAAACAACTGACTCAGGTATTCTGGCTTGTCCTTCAAGGCACACAGAGGCACTTTGTAATGGCCATGCGGCTCAATTTTTAGTCTGCATTGATCATGCATTGAGTAATCCATGACTGATGTGGCAAAGTTGTCTGATGGCAGCAAATGCCTCATTGCCAGTGCCCCCTAAGGTGGGTGTGCCCCCTTTGCTGACATAATGGCAAGGATCATGTGTATGAAATTATAACAATGTAGCGCTATACATGGATAACCCTACTTTGTTGTCACAAACCAGCTAAATGTGGTATGCTGGCGGTGTCTTGGCTTTTCATACATGACACTATGCTGCGGCACAGGTGTTGCCATGGCCCCTGAAATGTGTGACTGTGGGCCAGATTTATGAAGCATTTTTCTAGTTGCAAAGTGGCCAATTTGCAGAATCGGGCATTTGCGACTAGAAAAATGCTTTTTGGGATGTCCAAAGCCCAAACTGCGATTCAGTAACTTATTACCGAATCGCAGTTTGGGTTTTGTGATTCATTATTATGAAGGGGTGTATCAAGGGCGTCCCTTCCTAATACCGAATCTAAATGGTATATATGATTGTTTTGTGACCACAAATGCGGTCGCAAAATAATCGCAGTTAGCACCAATTTCAAATTGGTGCTAACCCATTCGCAAAAAGGAAGGGGTCCGGGGACCCCTTCCCTTTTGCAAATGCATACAAAAACATTTTTTCAGAGCAGGCAGTGGTCTCCCGGACCACTGCCTGCTCTGAAGAAATGAAAGAAAACTTTTCATTTTTGTTTTCGAAATGCATTCTGTTTTTCTTTAAGGAAAACGGGCTGCAAAAGCAGTCACATACATTGTGGTATGCTGACACCAGCAGGCCACCATCCCTGTGAGTTTGGCCATTCCCAATGGGGTCCCAAATTGCAACCTACCTCACGAATATTCATGAGGTAGGTCATTTGCGATCCCATTGCGAATCGCAAACAGTGTCATTGACACTATTGTATATCCGGTTTTGCAACTCGCAAATAGCGAAACGCTAAGACTCACAGTTTGCAAGTCACAAAACCAGATCTTCGTACATGTGGCCCTTAGTGATTGTTGTGCACGATTCACCAAACATCTGACCTGCATTGGTAAAATGATAGGACACGTGAACTCCATGTCTAGACTGGCACAGTTACACTTTATTCTGGTTGCATGCAACCTGTCCACAAGCATTGCATGCAGCACGTCAACACATCTGCTATTGTCATTCAAGAGCGGTGAACAATAAATAGTATGGCAATGGGAGACTCACCAACAGGGCCACCGATCACCACACCAAGATGGTCAACTAGATCCGGCTCCCTGGCCACCAGATCTGCCCAGTGATTCTTCAGCTGATGCTTGTTGCGGCTGCTGCGGAACACCCTCTTCAGGTGGTGGAGCACCTTGCCTTACTGCAGCTGCCTCACCTCCGTCCAGTAACCCTGGCTCACACGGCCCACCACCTCCAACATTGATGGCAGGTAGTCGCCTACCAGCCACACAAAGCATCCCGGCTCCTCCTTCCCCATCCTTGTCAACCTCCCCCTCCCAGACATATCTCTCAGGTACAGGTTGACAACAATAATGAATATAAACAAAATGAAAAAAAAAGGAAACTTAAGACCCAAAATAATAATCCGAACTAACCCAACTTAACACTTATCCCAGACAGACACCCCACAGTACAATGATAAATACAAAAAACATACAAATTTAGAAATACTGGGACAATGTACAGTCAAAAATACAAATAACACAACAGGAGGGACACCGCAAGATAAAATACAGAACAAGACCACACCACCAACCCAAGGACACAATCACAGTCAAAAGAGGCACAAACTTTAAAGAGAAAGTGAAAGTACACCCACTGTAGCATGCATGTAACAGGATCTCATATTACACCACTTCCTGTCCCCTAACATGTTTTCTGTTATGCGTGTATTTATTTTACACATGTGATATTTGTGTGAGTATTTCAGATGCATGACCTACGTGCATCTTTTATTTTGATGCATTACCTTTATGCGTTGAATTAACAGAAAATCAGCATGAGAAGAGTGCGAAGGTGGAGTTAATGCTAGGGGCTCATGGGTCATATACATTGTATTTGCGGATGTTTTTGATACATTTGCATCAATTATTTTGACTCTATTCCTGATTGCGTGATTTTGTTCCATTGTCTATGGCTGCACCTTATATTAACATAAAAATGGATTGGACTGGGCTACAGTGTGGCATTTTGTGTATGGGCACATGTGGTAGTACATGCAACAATGTGATTTGGGTGTGATTGGTCTGTTAAACCGATGTGTGTGTTACAAAATCGACAGCAGGCAAATATTTGCACGCCATGCATAAGTATGCATGTGTGACAACAGTGTATCCACATATGTATGGCATTCAGTACTATGCAACAGTTATGGTATGTGATGGTGGATTGTGTTTACCTATGTGATGTATGTAGTTGTCTTAAAGAACATAACATTTTAGACTACATACACAGTTCTGGCATTGTTGATGGTGGCTGATGAATGCTATGTAGGAAATGATACCTGACAGCTGTCTCCACATGTTGATTTTGAGTTTATGGTGACTTGTGTGTGGACTACAAATATGTCTGACATGTGTATATATTTGGTACATACTGTGATTGATACACTCTGCCTACATTCCACCCATATCATGTTTTGAACACAAAAGTCAGATTCAACTCATTACATTTAGCAATGGTTGTTCTTTTTGTGTGGTGGACCTGCAGCCCTAGCTGCATATGTTCTCATCCATTCTGATGTGCATTCCACAGACGTGTCAGTTCAAAGTGTGAGCTCAGGTGTACTCTGTGTCACCATTGGGCCCCATGGCAGTGACAGGACTGATTTCCATGGATGTAGTGCGCAGACCCAACTTCTTCCATTGTTTGTCATACCCGGGCTCATAATGTTGACCATTGTCACCAATGATGCCCCCCCTTGTCACACATGCTCAATGCAGCCATTGCAACTCTCACACTGAGTTCTGTCAGTGGTCTGTTCAAACATTACAGTCTCACCATATCATATTTTGACATCCACTGCCTCATGTGTGGGACTCTTGTTCACCTCCTATTTTTCACATGTTGTAGTTGTGTGTGAAGAGCCATTGTTGTACAAGTTGGCAACGTGGATGTAGTTACTATGTTGTGGTCCACAGATTGTGTCCTTCAGTTGTCACATTCAAGTGATGAGGCTATTTGTGATGTGTGTGATGGTAGCAGTTCAATCTTACGCATCACATGTGATGTTGCTACACTATCAGATTAGTGTTTGAAATATGCTCCCTGAGGTTAGACTCACAATCCTGAGGTACATGTTTTGGAGACTGAAGAGACCAAAGCTGGATTGTGTGAATAAGTGAAGGTGTTTATTAACAAAACGTACAAGGTGAGTTACATGATTATTAAGTGAAGAAGTTTTGAACAGTTTGTGATGTATCCCAGCAGTGGTGTTTTGCTGTTCCCCCTTATTTTCTTCTCCACCATCCTCCTCCTCCTCCTCAGGCAGGTCATCAATCTGCTCATATAAGGGGACATTCATCCGCACACATCTGTTGTGCAGGGTAGCACGTCATTATAATCTTGCAGAAGATGTGCAGGGCATATAGGGCCCTGCCTCCTTTGATGTGCAGACACCTGAATCTGGACTTCAGGATGCCAAAAGACCTCTCCACAATAGTCGGTGTCCTCCGATGTCGCTCATTATATGCACGCTCAGCTGTTGTGCTTGGACTGGGAAATGGGGTCATTATTCATGGCTGTATGCCATAACTTTGATCCGCTGCAAAAGATTAAAGAAGTAAGTTGTTGTTAAGGCTTGCAGCAGGTTTGTTATGTAGCATGGCAGTTGATATATTGAGTTGGTTGTGACTCATTTGTGTTTGTGGTATGCTGTGAGTTCCTATCCTTGTGTAATGTATCCTTAGCACTGGGTTGTTGGACATGACAATCTTGTGTTTGGCTCAAGGACCTGGGGCATATGATTTGGATTCCAAACTGATGGTCAGTGACTGGTGGTCATTTGTCGTGTTTTACACCTTTGTATCAGTGTGCTATCATTAGAGGGACATGACACATCCTCACAGCACAATGGGGTCAGATGTGGTGGCAACATGGTAGCACTACAGAGCCTGGACTTCCCATCCATTTTGACATGTGTCAGTGCAGATGATGCTCAACACTTATGGCCTTTGAAATTGGTAAGTGACAATGCACAACATGGCTCCAAAATTGGCTGCAGTTTCCTGAAACATTTAGACTATGCAAGAATGCCCCATGTGTGACATGTTACTAGGCAACCCTTTGTTGTCCCCTGCGCCAGTTGCTCATATGCAGCTTCGCACCTACACTACCTACCTTGCTGCCTTGTGGAAGTGGATATATCTGTGCAGGGAAGGACACCGCCCTATTCACATGCTGTTTTGATGGCCAATTCCCTCTTTCTGTTTGAGCAGCAGTATGCAGCATGCATTGGTGGCACAATCATCTGAGTTCAAAGCACAGTCTACTTCCTTATTGCAAGCTGCAAACAGCACCCATTGGGTGGTGTTTGTTGTTGGCACTGCCTCAGGTTTTAGGTGACAGCTACATCTGAGTAAGAAGCATCAGGTTATGTATCTTGTGGTGACAGACCTGCAACAACACAAATTGCACGCTCCTTCCACACTACATACAGCATGGGAGGGTGGCCGATTTACAATGTGGCTTCAAGTCATTATAAAATGGTCATCTGCCAAGTTGTACATACAGTGCAGGCCATGCCAATGGCACTGTGGGCTTTTACATAGGTCCCTTGGTGATCCAGAGTGGCAGCTAATGTTTGTGGCAGCCATAAGGTGTCCAAGGGTGTGTATCCCATTGTTACAGGATGATCAACATAACTACCTATCTTCCAACACTGTCAACACATGCACAGTGCAGGCTATGGGATGGAGCTCAGCTACTTAGCAAATATGCCCCTTGTCACAGGGAATGTGAGGTCAGTGATGTCCTGTTTTCTCCTACAGGGTCCCACTGTGGCCTCCGTGATCTGCACTGTCTGACAGTGGTTCTGCACCATGGTGGGCCATTTATTGTATATGGTACAGACATGATGGTGCTGTGAGTAAGTAAGTGTTGTATGTGAGGTGGCACTAAAGTAGGTGTGGTACCACTTATCACACATCTGGCACATGGTATGTGATGGGCATTGATCTTGTATTCCTATGTGTGTGAGCCAATGTGTCAGTCAGCTGTCTCTGCACACTACTGGTAAATCAGGTATGTGTTGATGAGATGTAGTTGGTGTAGGCAGAAGTTGTCTGGTATCGGATGTTTGTTCTGACAGTGATTTGCACGGCATGACTTGAGGGATCTGTGCCTATATGGAACTCACAGGGCATGGTGTATGTCATTGATATGGCTGTGCTATTCTTTGTTTGGTGTACTGTGAGTGAAGTGTACATAGTAGGCAACCTGTGAGCACTTGTAGTGGTCTGTGTAGTTCTTCTGTTAGCAAAGGGTACATGTCTGCACCAGTCTTTCACATGGTGTGCCTGTCAAGTTGTGGGTGTGTTACGTAAATGTGGGTGTTTGTGGTGTGCACTGATTGTCCTGTACTGCAGCATCATGCATATGCGTTGTTACCTGCATATCTGTGTTACCCTGGCCATGTGTTAATGCAATGGTGTGTGTCTTGTGTGCCCTACAGGGTTGGTGTGTTGTTTATATATTGCTAGGTTTGTTGACTTACCCACAAGTAGGCCATTTCCTTTTTGTCCATCCTGGAATTGTTCATTGATCCTGCTGTGCCGCAATATGAAGGCATCAAGGACTCTCCCAGGATACTTGGCCAAAATGTTTATGAATAGTCACTGGGGGTCATCTATGGTCTGCACATTAATGGAATACATGTGCTTGCCATTCCGGTATAAGTGCACAGTTGCTGCAGGTGGTACGAGCCGGACGTGAGTGCAGTTAATCGCACGGAGCACATGCAGGAAGCAGGGTTTTGAGAGAACCCCTGTTTGTTCTAGTGCTGCTTTTGTTGGGTGTTGTAATATAAATATGGCGTTGAGTTTGCACTGTTTTAGCATAAGAAAAATGTTGCTAACTGAGCACAGAGTATAAATGTGCCCCATGATACTTTGTAATTCATGCAGTGTCCCATCACTAAGTGCTGCACAAACTTGAATGACCATTTCAATTTCCTGCCCAGGTTTGGCTGTAATTGACTGCCTAGTAGCAGAATGAGGAAGTTAGATGAACAGAGCACTCCTATTCTGGGAGAAACATTCAAATGCTAAAGGGAATATACAGAGACAAACAATTATCCCTAAATAAAGGGGTCACTGAAACCAACAGGTATGTTATGTGCTGTAAGGAGTCATTGTGAAAATGTGTTTCCTTGACTACTGTAATGGGTGCAGTGACTGGCCTCCAAACAGAAGAAATAGAGGCAAGCAAATAAAATAAGTAAAATGTTGTGACTCACGTACAGGAAGAAAGCAGGCCAACCGTACAGAAATTCAATAGCAAGGGGCAGCCTACCGAGAGCCATTGGAGTGTGCAAGTAAATGCACATATATAATGTCTCCACTGGGTTTTTTGGTCAACCTGGAACAAAACTACTCTTACAAGCTGATTTACAAATTTGGTTGTGAAATCCATATCTGCAGAGTAATGAATGTAAATTCTGTGCCAACCTAGTAGTACTAAATCTACCACATGAAGGGCCACATGCAAAGACCGTTTTTCCCATCGTAATTGGCCCGATTTGCAGAATTGGGCCACTTGCGATGAGAAAAAAGCTTTTCGGTATGTACAGACCCATTTTTGCGATTCAGTAATCCATTTACCGAATCACAAAAAGGGTTTACTAGTCACAATTAGGATGCAGTGCTCCCTTCTTAATTGCGAGTAGCAGTCTGATGTATGATTGTTATGTGAGCGCAAATGCACTCACAAAACAATCGCAGTTATCACCAGTCTCAAATTGGTGCTAACCCATTTGCAAAAGGGGTTTGTGAATGCATGCAAAAACATTTTTTCAGAGCAGGCAGTGGTCCAGAAAAGAAACCATTCCATTTTTGTTTTTGAAATCCATTCCGTTTTCCTTTAAGGAAAATGAGCTGCATTTAAAACAAAAATACTGCTTTATTTAAAAGCAGTCACAGACCCCAGCAGGCCACCATCCCTGTGAGTGCCACCATTCCCAATGGCGTTATAAATTGTGACCTACTGCATGAATATTCATGAGGTAGGTCATTTGCAACCTCATTGCGAACCGCAAACAGTGTCATTTACACTGTTGTACATCAGATTTTGCGACTCACAAATTGCGAGTCACTAAGGGCCAGATGTAGGTAGCTTGCAAATTGTGACTTGCAATTTGCGAGTCCATGCGACTCGCAAATTGCATGTCGCAATTTGGTATGCAGAAAGGTGTCTCAGACACCTTCTGCAACTCGCAATGGGGTCGCAAAGACCCACCTCATTAATATTAATGAGGTGGGTCGCAGTTTGCGACCCCATTGCGAGTATGGGCACTCACTGGGATGGTGGCCTGCTGGAGTCAGCAGGCCACCATGTCCGTGACTGCTTTTTAATAAAGCAGGTTTTTTTTTTCCATCTGCAGCCCGTTTTCCTTAAAGGAAAACGAGCTGCACTTGAAAAAAAAAACGAAACCTTTAGTTTCAGGTTTTTTCAGGGCAGGCAGTGGTCCATTGGACCACTGTCTGCTCTGAAAAAATATATTTTTTTCCAAGTCACAAAGGGGAAGGGGTCCCATAGGGACCCCTTCCCGTTTGCGACTGGGTTACCATCCACTTCAAGTGGATGGTAACTGCTATTTTATTTCGGTTGCAAATGAAATTGAATAGCATTGCGAGTCGCAAATAGGAAGGGAACACCCCTTCCTATTTGCGAGTTGGAAATGCATTTTGCGAGTTGGATCTGACTCGCAAAATGCATTTCTGCATAGCAGAGGGGCTTTTGCGCCTCGCAAATGGCGTTTTTCACCGTTTGCGACTCGCAAACCCTTTGCTACATTACATCTGGCCCTAAGTCTCACAATTTGCGAGTTGCAAAACCTGATCTTCGTACATGTGTCCCATGATGTTGTCTTGGTATCAGGCGTTTTCTTACTAAAGTGACTGTCTCTGACATGGGAGGAGCCCACTTTGGGTAGCACTTCTCGGTCACATATTACAGTATCAGTGTGTGTATGATGGGTTAATTTATTCCAAGTATTGTAAATAATGCAAATAATACAGCGTGGATTAACGGATTTTCGAAAATCATACAGATCTGCAAGCTTACATAGTGGTTGTAAAATGCCCCTTTGTTTGAAGCATCACCTTGAAGATTCAATGGTACAACTGGTTGGGTCTCTGATGGTGGGTCATCTGTCATGGAAATATCTCAAATTAGGTGTCTCTTTTGGGTTTTTTCCATTTGTATTTTTGTGGCACATTCTATGTTACTGCCACCCCTCATCTTATTTTCTTTGTTTCAAATAGTATAATAGTGTACTATAATATTAATTAGTATACTAATAAATAGTAAAAGTATTACGATTTCTTGGCGATTTTCTCTGGTTTTCGCTTCTTTTCTTGTTGATTTAAATGCATACAGTTTTACTTCGAAGATCAATTTTGACAAAAAAAATATATCAAATTTATTGCTGGCGTCCATCAGACGTCCCCCCACCCCTTTTTTGTAACCCAAACCAGTGGAACAAAATCTGCATACAGTTGCAAAAATGACACTGAAGAATGCAATAAAGGTCTCGTAGGAAAAGGAGTGAGTTGCAGAAACCCAAATGATTCCGAAGATCTACAGCAATGGAAAAGGAAATAACGCTGACTATCTTTAGCATTTGTTGCAATCCCACCACTGTACGAAATCTGTTTTGTACTGCTCCTGCCTGTATAGTGGCCTTTATTCAGACTTGAAGCTCATAGGCCCGTATTTATACTTTTTGACGCTAAACTGCGCTAACGCAGTTTAGCGTCAAAAAATTTTGCGCCGGCTAACGTCATTCTGAAGCGCCATGCGGGCGCCGTATTTATTGAATGGCGTTAGCCGGCGCAAGCAGACCGGCGCTGCCTGGTGTGCGTGGAAAAAAAACACGTACACCAGGCAGCGCCGGCGTTGGGAAAAATGGCGCTAGGGCGTCTTAAAAATGGTGCAAGTCAGGTTGACGCAAAAAATCGCCTCCACCCGATTTGCGCCATTTTTAACGACGCCCAGACGCCATTGAAATGACTCCTGTCTTAGTAAAGACAGGAGTCATGCCCCCTTGCCCAATGGCCATGCCCAGGGGACTTATGTCCCCTGGGCATGGTCATTGGGCATTGTGGCATGTAGGGGGGCACAAATCAGGCC
Source organism: Pleurodeles waltl (assembly GCF_031143425.1). Lineage (NCBI taxonomy): Eukaryota > Metazoa > Chordata > Amphibia > Caudata > Salamandridae > Pleurodeles > Pleurodeles waltl. The sequence continues at coordinate 225,124,985 of NC_090438.1, forward strand.
CCCCTATGCCAAAAAAAATATATAAAAAAAAAAAAAATTATACTTACCTGAACTTACCTGAATGTCCCTGGGGTGGGTCCCTCCATCCTTGGGTGTCCTCCTGGGGTGGGCAAGGGTGGCAGGGGGGGTCCCTGGGGGCATGGGAGGGCAGCTGTGGGCTCATTTTGAGCCCACAGGTCCCTTAACGCCTGCCCTGACCCAGGCGTTAAAAAGAGGCGCAAATGCGGGGTTTTTTGACCCGACCACTCCCGGGCGTGATTTTTGCCCGGGAGTATAAATACGACGCATTTGCGTCGCAGACATTTTTGTGGACGGGAACGCCTACCTTGCATCTCATTAACGCGAGGAAGGCGTTCACGCAAAAAAATGACGCTCTTTACTCCTACTTTGGCGCTAGACGCGTCTAACGCCAAAGTATAAATATGGCGTTAGTTTTGCGCCGAATTTGCGTCGAAAAAAACGATGCTAATTCGGCGCAAACGGAGTATAAATATGCCCCATAGTGTCTCTTCGACACAGCGCTGTCTTTTGCTGAGGCGGTATATTAAATAATCTCCAGTGTCCTGCAATGAGACATTAAGTGATAATTCACTGCCTGAAATTAAATGGATTCAGTCATGCTGCTCATGCATTTGGAGATTAGACTTCTACCTTCTGTGCAGCCTGAGTCACTTGAATTCACATTCGAGTCTAAAAATAAATCAAATGTTATAGCAATTTTGGTCAGTTTTCATGAGTCAACTGTGATGAGGATTACATAATGCATGGCTACAAGGTGACACAAAACATTTGGTATTGACTACTTCTTGCTTATGAAATGAAATGCAAAGACATTTAAAGGTATAGAGGGTTTATGAAAGAAATTAGTTTTCAAGTTAAATTAGGGAACTATTTGTGAAAATGGAATCTTGGAAGCATGCGTAAAGGAGTCACTGGCATGAACTGTTTCATAACTATCTCACTATGTATGAAGTGGTATGAGCAGGAATTGGTGTGTTGTCTACACAGAGACTACTGGTATGTCCAAATCTCTTATAATAACATTAAAAAGGTTATTATTGTGCTCACATTATAAGTGTGCTCGTAGAAAAATGAAATGAAGTGCCCATTTGACGTAGGCAAACGCTGCCTCTTAAGGAAGCTCTGAAGAGCAAGAAATAAAATGGAAGTCACATTTATTAACTTATGTGCACATTGAGCCCTTCACTTGAGTGCTTTACTCAAGTGCACATTTGACACGCTGAGGAACCATACCCCACTGTATAGCCTACAAGAATGAATGGTAATGGAATGCTCAGTCCTTAACTGGTCTGCACGCTCTCTGACAAACAGAGACAAAGAATAAAAATAGAGAATTCACTATCAAGCACCTGAATATTGAGTCAAGAATAAAACCTGTATACTTACACTCAACTCTTTTAAAGTTGTTCATTGGACCGATAACCACAATTGAACAACACAAAAGACTCATGCTATTTCCATACTGAAGATACTTAGCTCTAAATGAGAATCTCCTCACCAAGTGATATAGATCAATAGTTCAAAACCTGGAAGAAATGCAAGCCTTGGTAAATAATCACTAGTTTAAACTTAACACTCTAAAACAAAAATGATTCTGCCCCCTCTATTAGAGACACTCCTGTTCAATAATAATGGTTCCATAATTTGAACATTTCCAACCACAATTAGGAGAGTGGACTATGCACCAATTCACTTGGAAGACCCTAAATCACAAACAGCACTTTGAACTACAAATGTACTAAAAAGTGTAAGTGTTGACTATACTTCTGTGTGGAGTCCTCTGCCCCGCCTGTGGCGTCTCTGCACAGGTAAGTATATACTTTAGTAGTAAATTTGGGAGGGACACATAGGAATGACTAGGATGAGACAGATTTACTACTAAAGAGATGGGATTAGGGGGGAGCTAGATGGGATTATGGAGAGTCAGAGAGGGTTTTCGTAAGGGACGCCACCCACCCACACAGGAATAATCCAACTGCTTTAGTCTGCGGGTGGAGACTTGTCATTCTCACTTTTGTAGTAAGTTTATACTTGGAATTTGTGAATACCGAATGAGGTACAAGTATTAGAAAGTGTAAACTGTCTCAAAAGTGTAATGTAGCTTTCTGATTCAGACTCTAAACCTTCAAACACACATATATGCATGAGCAAAAGGAGTGCAGTGCCAGCTGAGAATATTACAAAAAGTCAAACATCTCATCCCAGAAAAAGATTTCTAGCAATGACATAGACCTTATCGTTTTAAAGAACGGATCATAGCAATCCCCTGTTCCACGGAATTCTCAAGATCCACCTAGCCCTTCTCAAAGCCATGTTCCCTGCAGTAGTCAGGGTCATTTCAGGAAACAGAAATCTACTACAGTATTGATCTTACTCAAATTACTGTGCCAATAGAAGCCAATTCAAATTATCTTGCATCATTTACAATACCGAACATCTAGAAACTCCTAAATGTTCTGCCCGCAAACTATTTTGGGTGATCAGCATTCACTGAGAAGCGCATACTCCAAGTTAAATCATGCTTTGCTGATAGCAAGACTGTGAAACACAGTGGAAGAACTGTGACTATGGGGGTCATTCCGACCCCGGCGGTCAAGGACCGCCAGGGCCAGGGTCGGCGGGAGCACCGGCAACAGGCTGGCGGTGCTCCGCCGGGCATTCTGACCGCGGCGGTACAGCCGCGGCCAGAGACGGAAAGTCGGCGGTGTACCGCCGACTTTCCGCTGCCCATGGGAATCCTCCATGGCGGCGCAGCTTGCTGCGCCGCCATGGGGATTCCGACCCCCTCACCGCCATCCTGTTCCTGCCGGTCTCGACCGCCAGGAACAGGATGGCGGTGAGGGGTGTTGTGGGGCCCCTGGGGGCCCCTGCAGTGCCCATGCCAATGGCATGGGCACTGCAGGGGCCCTCGTAAGAGGGCCCCACTTTGGATTTCAGTGTCTGCTCAGCAGACACTGAAATTTGCGACGGGTGCTACTGCACCCGTCGCACACCTTCCACTCCGCCGGCTCCATTCAGAGCCGGCTTCATCGTGGAAGGGTGTTTCCCGCTGGGCTGGCGGGTGGCCTTTTGGCAGTCGCCCGCCAGCCCAGTGGGAAACCCAGAATGACCGCCGCGGTCTTTTGACCGCGGTACGGTCTTCTGGCGGTCCCAGCCAGGCCGGCGGCTACCGCCGCCGGCCGGGGTCAGAATGACCCCCTTTGTGTTTGTGAGCTCTCCTGTCAACAAAAGATTCATTAGCTCGGAGATTTTTCAATTTAATGTGTGTGCTCAAGATGCTAAACAGAAGTGAACAGAACCATTCTGCACCCGCATTCAGCTGAAAATAGTATCATGATACGCACCCCAGCATTCAAGAAAGAAAAAAAAAAAGGGACCAATGTTTCGCAAATGCACCCAAGATCTGGAATTCCATGCCACCCTCAATCAGAGCACTGCCTACAGCTCTAATGTTCCGACATTTTCTGCCACCTCAATTGACCATACACAATTAAACCTTTGAGATGAATTGAGCCCAAAACATATAAGTTTTCTTTGTTAGCCCCAAGTATACCTTACACAATATCCTACAGAACTTTGCTTTTACTTGTCTTTTTGTCTGCATTTTATAAAAAATATATATACACACCGCAAAACTGTGGTACATTGTATGCATCTGTGTAGCACTCTGAAATCATGCAAGTCTCGATTGTATTGTATGAAAACTGCCAATAAGTAGAAGGCCCAATTTTATTTGTGAAAGAAAGCATTGATGCAGGTATTGCAGTGGCATTATTTGAAAGTCAAGAATTCATAAATAAAAGAAAACATGACAAAGTAGAAATATGAAGTGTGGTAACATTAAAAACAGGCATAGGCAATCAGTGCTAATAGATGTTCATTATGAGTATCTTTTGTGTAATTGATGGATTTAGTCCTCCTATAGGTCATCATACATGCCCTTTGTCATTCATCTTTACAAATTTTAAACCCACTGGCTCATTATTGCATTCACCCTCTGATGCAACCAGAATAAAGCACAAACAACTACATACGGAAGATAAATTAAAAGTATACAAATAGAACACTGAGATATGTTCCTGTCTGAACACAGATGGCAATTACTTGCAATAACAAAACTTACCATAACAGCAGGAATACGTCCTGTATTACAACTAGTCTATTATTTGAAATTTAAGCATGGCAGTTACATTTAGAGCCAACTTTGTGGCCATCTTGGAATGCTAAAACAGTGACACACCATGGGCAGCAGCATTTCACAATTGCCTATTAGTTTAGCGGAAGTGGCCATGTCGGATGCCCTGCAATGTAGATAAATGAAAGGCAAGCAATTGATCGGTTAGCACTGCCTGGAGAGCTGTAGTATCCGCTATCCTCTTAAGAAACAATAAAGTAAAAAGAGGAGAAGCAAATAAATTAAAGGTAACTACAAAATTAGAAATTTAAAAACTAGAGGACTTGCCAACCAGCCCTGACACTGATGCACACTTATTTTCAGGTGAATGTACACATGTGATCAGCAAATGCTGTCATTTATAGGCCAAGAGAGCCAATGACTGATGCAGACTGAACCATCACCCCATGTATTTTGCTGACGTGAACAGAAGCAGAGTGGAAATGACACTAAGACAGATTCATTCATAAAAGATCCCAAAGGTCCTACATATATCAATAGTTATATATATATTTATGTATATGTATTCATTTAATAATTAATTAATTGTTATTACATAATTCTGTTAATACATGATCCTGGCAGACAGCTAAGAAGAGATTCTAGCAAGATTTTTTTCACAGCGCAGATCGTCAGTGTCTAGGGTTTATCAGAGGCAGTAACCAACACTAAAATCATCACCAAAAAATGCTAGAACTAATGCATTTATCATACCTTTTCATATTAAACATATCACTTCTATAGCAACAGAAATATTTTCACTGATGGACCATTCAGGCCTGTAGCTGTCATAAATGGCTTATGACCAGTGGTTTCCAAATTTTTTCGACCTATTGGCTGCTGGCCGTGGTTCCACATTATGTAACTTTTTTTGACGGCTGGGTGGAAATATGAGCATAGTTTCTGGAGTGGTTCCATTTTTCTCCCTGAAAATGATTGGGATGAAGGTAATATAATCATAGATGAAACAAAATACAAATAAAACAAATGATTAATAAATATCTATTATAGCAACCCAAAATGTACCAAATTTAGAAGTGCCACTCTGTTCCCATTTATAAAAAGGGTTAAATGTATTTTGGTCACAGAATGGAATAATCTCATGAGAAAACTACACTCTAGTACACATCTGTTCCCATTTCACAATACTCAAAAAAACATATTTTAACCTTTCTTGTTAACTCCTGCATGTTTAGCGCCAGGGCACTTCGATGAACCTTGCTTACAAATAATAAATACAAAATTCAATGATGAAAATCTTTAGCTTTAAATAGCTACCAGGAATTGAAACAGCTGTGGCATTCTGAAAATCTGCAAGTCCAGGGCCTTGTGTAAAATTCAAAGTTTGAAAAGAGATACTAACAATGCTCAAACCAGGAAATGGCATAGTAATTGTTGGACTTGTTTAGCTCATACAGGGTCATCCCCAGTATTTTTGCCTCCTGCCTCCTATTTTTTCTAACCTGTTGCTGTTGACTTTTGAACTCTGAGCACTTTACCACTGCTAACCAGTGCTAAAGTGCATATGCTCTCTGTGTAAATTGTATTGTTGATTGGATTCCCATGATTGGCATATTTGATTTACTGATAAGTCCCTAGTGCAGTGCAAAAGAGGTGCCCAGGGCCTGTAAATCAAATGCTACTGGTGGGCCTGCAGCACTGGTTGTGCCACCCACATTTGTAGCCCTGTAATCATGTCTCAGACCTGCCACTGCAGTGTCTGTGTGTGCAGTTTTAAACTGCCAATTCGACTTGGCAAGTCTACCCAGTTTCCAGGCCTAAACCTTCCCTTTTCTTATATATAAGACACCCCTAAGGTAGGCCCTGGGTAGCCCCATGGGCAGGGTGCAGTGTATGTTTATGGTAGGACTTATATTAATGTGTTTTATATGTCCTGACAGTGAAATACTGCCAAATTCATTTTTCACTGTTGCAAGGCCTATCTCTCTCATAGGTTAACATAGGGGATAACTTTAATTATGAGTCGAGCATAGATTCCCTTTGGGAGCAGATAGACATGTGGAGTTTGGGGTCTCTGAGGTCACAATTCAAAAATACATCTTTTAGTAAAGTTGATTTTGAGATTGTGTGTTTCAATATGCCACTTTTAGAAAGTGGGCATTTTCTTGCTTAAACCATTCTGTGACTCTGCCTGTTTGTGGATTCCCTGTCTGGGTCAGTTTGACATTTGGGCTGTTTGCACTACCCTCTAGACAGTGACACAAAGGGAGCTGGGGTGTAGCCTGCATATCCTGATGAGCCATCTGTGCTAGGAGGGAGAGGAGGAGTGGTCACTTACAACTGAACGGGCTATACCTGCCCTCACAGAATGCAGTATCGAACTCCCTGGTGTGTGTCTTGGGCTTGGCCTGGGCACAGCAGGATTTTACAAACAAGAGAGACTTTCCTTTGAAGTAGGCCTACTTCAAAGGCTAAAATGGGTATAAGAAGAGCACCCAAAACCACAGACTTTAGATCACTTCTGGAAATCAAGAGGAACCTCTGCCTGGAGAAGAGCTGAGGAGAAGTGCTGCCCTGCCTGTGACTGTGCTTTGTGGAGCTATCCTGCAGTTGCTGCTTCTGCCTGGTGAAAGGGGACAAAGATTGGACTTTGTTGTCCTTTCCTGCTTGTGAATAAATCTCCAAGGGCTTGTCCTGAGCTTGCCTCCTGTTGTTGAAGTCTCAGGGCCATCAAAGACTTCCTGTGCCAGCACCTGGACTCTCTGGTGAGACTCCTGCCCTGCCAAGTGGTGCCCTATCCAGTTCCTGGGGCCTTCGCAGGTGAAGCTGGTAGACCATGATTGAAAATCCACACACAGACCGCTGTGTTGGGAAATTTCCAATGCAACCTCCTTGACACGGCTGAAGAAATGACGCACTGCATAGCTTTGTGGCTGAAATGGGCGCTCCACCTGCAGGGGGGGTGGAAGATCGATGCACGCGAGAAACGACACACAACACCGCTAACGGAGGCTGGTAATATTGCAACCCACACTTTGCAGTTTTGCTGATACCGTGCAGCAGGATTTTCAACGCAAACCTTGCTGGGTGCCGAAAAGCAACGCAACACCTGCCTGGACCCAAGTGCTTGCCCAGATCGACACATCGCTCTCCTGCAGAGAAGAAAAACAATGCACGCCGACCTGACTGGAAAAGGAGAAACAATGCACGGTCTCGCTTGCAGGTGAGAAATTGATGCATCGCTAACCTTTTTCGATGCACACTCGCCTGTGCATGTTATTTTGGCACTACCCAGGTAATTTTCAATGCTAACAGTGTTTTCACTGTTTACAAAAGGATTTAAAACTCTTTTGCTTTTAAAATTAATAACTTGACTTGTGTATTTTGTTTTGGTCTTGTTTTGTTTAGATAAATATGTCCTAATATTCTAAACCTGTGTTGTGTCATTTTGTAGTGTTTTCACTGAGTTACTGTGTGTGTTGGTACAAATACTTTACAACTAGACTCTGAAGTTAAGCCTGCCTGCTTGTGCCAATCTACCAAGGGGGTGAGCGGGGATCAACTGAGGGTGATTTTCCTTTACCCTGACTAGAGTGAGGGCCCTTGCTTGGGCAATGGGTAACCTGACTGCCAACCAAAGACCCCATTTCTAACAGTAATCATTTTAAACCTTGTTCTTGGGTGCGCCCTAAAAATTAAACCCAGTCCTAATGACTTATGCAACCAGCCTTGTTAGTCCTGAGAATTGCCTTTAATTTTGCCACGTTGCAACCCTTTTCCCAATTTTTCCAACAAGAAAAACAGTTTGAGTGTCACGTTTCCTACTGGGTTACTCTGAGCAAACGGTTCAGTCTGGCAGCTGGCTTCTAAGAGTCCATGCTGTAAAATGAAAGCCTGTGATTTATGCTCTTGAAATGCAGCAGTTTCTTCCTGTGGTTCCCAATTTGTTTGCAGTGCCCCCAGCTAGTTTTGAAGGTGCACCAGGGTGCCATGGCACATGGATTGGGAATCTGTGACTTATCACCATTAACAATTGAGGCCTCTTGCACTGAGCATAGGTTTTCCACAAGGCAACCATCAGGAATACATTTATACAATGACAGTTACATAGAACACAAACTTACAGTTCACAAAGCAAAATACTCTCTCCTAAAAGGGCGTAGCAGGGATAAAAATCTTCTATACCAATGGTTCCCAGGGGGAGTAACCAGTATAAAAAACCTTGCCTACCATGGCAATCTGTGAAATTCCATGTACGACAATGTAGGCTTTAATACAGAGTAATAGCATTCTACCAATAAATGCCTATTAGGTTAAACATATGCTTTTCACAATCAATATGTCATGCGTCCTGCCTTTAACATAACTTTTCATTATAAACAATCAGTCCTATAACTATTTATCGTTGCCTTGTCACCATAACTAGCTCAGATCTACTGTGTTGATTCATAAACACTCCCACAAGGTAACCGTCAGGAACACTGTAATAAGATTACAAATATACATAAAGTTCAGTTGTCATAACAATATACAAGTCTTACAAATAGAGCCTTCTAAGGATTACCATAGTGAAAATTGTCTATCCCATGGTTTGCTTAGGTGGTTTACCAATACCAAAACCCTTGACTACTGCAGTGATTTATGAGAGTCCATGTAATATAATGTAAAAAAACAATCAAAAACAATCCACCTTTAAAAGCCTATTGCCTATAACACATGATCTTTCGCAATAGGTAAGGCCTTCTTGATTAGTCATAACTTTTCATTACAAATAGATCACACATAAGGATGGTTTGACAATACATACCGTCCAGGCCTTCTGAAGTGCAAAATAAACTGACAACCATCAGGCAAACATTTATAAAATTACACATTTACACAAAATTACAATTGGTAGAAAATTAAGAACCTCTCTCAGAAGGACCTAAAAAGAAAAATTACGGTGAAATTCTATTTCCAGGGATTGTCAGAGTGGGCGACCAGCACCAAAATCCTATTGCTTATGTGACTTTCAAGAAGAATATTTTTTGCAGAAGAATTTGGGTAAAATACAATCTAAGTAACTGTGTGGGTAAAACAACTGGGTTGTGAATGTTATGAACCTATTGCAGTCAGATGATGGACGTACTTCACACTTAAGAATTAAAGGATGGCTGAATTATGATGGAGCTCTATGACTGCATGTTTACTGTTTGAGAGAGATTCAAAATTAGACACACACCACACCCTCACCACTATAAAACACACACCCACATTACCCACAGCCATTTCAACTAACAAATTAGAACAAGCAGAGAGAGAAAAGCAAAGACCACACCTTCACCCAGAGGCACAGAACACCATCACACATATACCATCCACGCACATCACATAATACATCACAACACAGCACCCCACACATCACATCACCTCACATCACTCACACCACATCATGGCACCTCAAAGACACCCCAGGTTTTCTGAGGAGGAGCTAAGAGCCATGGTGGAGGAAATCATCCGGGTAGAGCCACAGCCATTCGAATCACAGGTGCAGCAGACCTCCATTGCAAGGAAGATGGAGCTATGGCGGAGAATTCTTCTACAGGGTCAACGCCATGGGACAGCATCCAAGAACCAGGGATGACATCAGACAGAGGTGGAACAACCTATGGGAGAAGGTATGTTCTGTGGTTTCAAGACACTAGATTGCTGTTCAGAGGACTGGCGGTGGACCCACACCTCCTCCCTCACAACTAACAACATGGGAGGAGCAAGTCTTGTCAATCATGCATCCTGAGGACCTCACAGAAGTAGCAGGAGGACTGAACTCTGGTAAGTCAAATCTGTACTACTTTATCCCCCCACCCTACCTGCATGCCATCACAAACCCCTACCCCTACCCTCACCCCCATCACTCCAACACCTCACATATACCCCACTATCTCAACCCACCCATCCCAATACCAAGCCCTGCATGCAACCCCAATGCATGGACCCCCATCACAGACCTGCATGAACACTCATCACCACACATGCTCACTAGATAGACTCACCAAGCCCACATAATCAGCAATCACACAAGGCCAAGGCAACAATGCAAGAACATTTATACAGGGAAACACACCCACTGCACAAGATGGCACACACAGATACAATAACAATGCATTTGCATCCCAACAGGACCCCTACCAAACGTCACAAGACAGGAGGTGCCAGCTATATCCAGTCCCCCCACAGAAGAGGCCCACAGTGATAACGGCAGCTCTGAACACCTGGATCAGGATGACCAGCCTTGCCCATCGGGACCTGTGGACAGTCGGTTCACCTGCCACAGTTCCAAACCACCACTGAACCTCTCTCCTCAGGAAACACCACCACAGCACCCACCCAGCGGGCCCATGCCACTGTCCTCAAGACACGTCAATCAGCAGTGTGTCCACCACTACAGGGACCCCAGGCAACCCCACTAACCTAGGACGATCAGGGACCTGGGGTCAGTGGCAGTGGGCACACAGTTCAGGGGACAGTGGCACAGGACAACAGGGAAGCTGGGAGGACTGCTGTGCGACAGGGGGAAGACAGGCCCAGGGAACCCACTCTCCACAAGGCACTCTTCAACATCATGGGAACATAACACCATTCCCAGGAGACCATGGACACGGTACTGGCCAAGTTTCAGGAGACCCATGGGATGCAGGAGGGACAGTACATGGGGATCAGGGATGACCTCACCAAAATATACACCATCCTGGTCACCATAGCAGGGGTGCTGGCTGATATGGGCAAGACCATGAGGGAGGCGGTGGCTCAACAAAGGGCCCCTGACACTAGCCAAACCGATGAACAGCCTTCCACCTCTGCTGGTGCTAGTGTACAGGAGGCCCCGTCACAGGACCAACAGGCCACCAGCACCCCACCCCCTGCAGAAGGAAAAACAACCTGCAAGCAGTCCCTGCGAACCAGGCAGAAGACAGAGAACATTGCCACGACCCCCGCTAGGAAATAGGGCCCTCCAGATTGGTACCCTTCTGTCCCACTATGACACCCTGTCCACCTTGAACTGCCATTGATACCTTTCCTATGGCCCATTGGACAATGCACCTGTGATACCAAGAGACTGGACTCTACCATGGACCTTCCTCCACCATCACCCCAGCCCGTTGCACATACCCCTATACGCATTAGCACCTAAATAAACACCCTTTAATCAAAAACCAATCTTACAATGTAACTGTTCATTTACTCATACAAATGTATGACAGTTGTTGGGCAGCAGTACACATGGCAGAAGGCAGAATGGGGTACCTAGATCTGCAAAAAGGAAATCCAAAGGGAACAGTCAGTGTCCATAGGCAGAGGTTAAGGGGGTGCCATGTACAATATCCTAAAGTATACTGAAATGTGAAGAGGAGTTACAGTCTCTTACCTGTGTGTCACTGGACGTACTGCAGGATGATGTTCGTTCTGTTGTCAATATTTTCTTCCTCTGCCTCCTCTTCCTCACTGTCCATAGGCTCCACCGCTGCCACAAGACCATCACCAGGCTCATCCTCCAGCAGAAAAGGCACCTGGCATCTCAATGCCAGGTTGTGCAACATACAGCATGCCATGATTATTTGGCACACCTTCTTCGGTGAGTTGTACAGGGAGCCACCTGTTAGATGGAGGCACCGGAATCTGGCCTTCAGGAGGCCGAACGTCCTCTCAAATATACGCCTAGTTCACCCATGTGCCTCATTGTAGCGTTCCTCTGCCCTTGTCCTGGCATTCCTCACTGGGGTCAGTGGCCATGAAAGTTTTGGTAACCAGACTCACCCTCATATTTTGAGGGATACCTGTTAGACACACACTAACCCTTAGGGACGACCCCTTAACCAGACACCTACTCATACTGTGTGGGTACCTTGGGCTCACCTATTAGCCACAACCGGTGCCTCTGGAGTTGGCCCATCACATAAGGGATACTGCTATTCCTAAAGATATAGGCGTCATGCACAGAGCCAGGATACTTGGCGTTCACATGGGAAATGTACTGGTTTGCCAAACACACCAATTGCACATTCATCGAATGGTTGCTTTTTCTATTCCTGTACACTTGTTCATTTCTGCGGGGGGACAAATGCCACATGTGTACCATCACTGGCACCAATGATGTTGAGGATATGTCCCAGGGCATAGAAGTCAGCTTTCACTGTGGCTAGGGGGAACACGATGTAGCTGCGCATGTGTTTCAGTAGGGCAGACAACACTCTGCTCAGCACGTTAGAAAACATTGGCTAAGACATCCCAGATGCCAGGGCCACTGTAGTCTGGAAGGAGCCATTTTCCAGGAAATGGAGCACTGACAGGACCTGCACTAGAGGGGCTGTACCTGTGGGCTGGCGGATAGATGACATCAGGTCTAGCTCCGATTGGGCACACAGTTCTTGGATTGGGGCACAATCAAGTCTGTATGTGATTATGATGTGTCTGTCTTCCATTGTCGACAGGTCCACCAGGGGTCTGTACACCAGAGGATGCTGCCATCTCATCATTTGCCCCAGCGGTTGAAGCCTATGGAGGAGAACGGTGATCAGAGGTTCATTTACCACATAGGTAGCACAACTGTGTCTGAAGTAATGTTAGAGAATCCGTGTGTGAAATCAAGAGTCCGTATATGTGCCAATATGTGCTGTGATGCAATTAGGTGCCATGTCATGTGCACCCCTGAAATGGCGGCTGCCTGACTTGTGAGGCGGGACAAGGGGAAATGAGGTAACTGCACTGGCATTGTGCAGCATCGTTCTAGGCGGGTGAAGACCGCCGCGCAACTCTGCATTGGTTATCATTGGGCCCTATGGGTTCCAGGAGCCAATGGCCATGTATGCTGGCTGTGACGGTACGCACTGCCGCCGACGTGACCGACATTTTCTATCTGTTCACTCACTTGATACCTGACCATCAACAGGAGAGGACCTACACTGCAAGTGCTGCTGTGACCTGAGTCCGGAAGCGACAATGGCTACAGTGTCTGGGGAAAGGGCCCCTGCCTTCACTGCAGTGGAGTTGGAGAAACTGGTGGATGGGGTCCTCCCCAGTACACGCTACTCTACGGTCCTCCAGACAAACAGGTGAGTACACTGCGAGCAAGATGTGTGGGCAATGCCTGTTTGGAGTGGTGTGGATGTAAGGAACATGTTGGGGGGTGGGCTGAGTGCTGCATGTGAGGATGGTCAGTGTATGTGTGTCAGGGCATGGGTGATAACTGGTGGGCAATGAGTATGATGGTCCGGACGGGTGAGTAATTTCCTTTCCTCCTGTACTTTCCCTCTAGGTCAGCACCCACCAGAAGAAAGGTACATGGTGTGCCATCGCCAAGGAAGTGCGGACCCTGGGGGTTTATCATAGACAGATCACCCACTGCCGCAAGAGATGGGAGGACCTGTGCCGCTGGAGCAAGAAGATGGCGGAGGCCCTGCTGGGGCTGGCCTCCCAACGTGGAAGGGGTGCCCATCGCACCATGACCCCCCCTGATGTTCCGCATCCTGGCGGTGGCCTATCCGGAGTTGGATGGGTGCTTGAGGGCATCACAGCAGCCACAAGGGGGGGGAGTACAGTGTCATAAAGCTGACTCTGCACGGTTTAGGAAGTATCTGGATAGGGGGTGTGGGCTGTGGGTGCCCCTAGGCCAGGGTGGTCATGCCAGGGTAGGTCCCTTGCTTGCAGGCTCAGAAGCACCCCTACCCCAATGGTACAATTGGGCAGCTACTAGTGTGCAAGATCCTGTGGGTGTCAGGTGTGCATGTGTTGGCGTTAGGCATTGTACTCCATGTGGTGGTGACTACCATAGTGACTGGTTGGGCAAGTCCTAGTGCATAGGGCAGCTCAGGGTGTTTTGTGTCCCCCAACGGTAGTGGTGTTGCTGGCATTGACCATGTGTGTCTTCTGTCTTTCCTCCGCTTCTTGTTTTGTCACCCTGTCCTTGTGTGCATTAGCATCATCTGGCAGAGGAGCAGAGGCACCAGCGACAGAGGGAGCTGCATCCCACATGGCCCATGAGGTTGAATCCACGGAGGGTGAAGGCACCAGTGGGATGGAGGGTGAGGGGAGCTCCACGACGGGGACAGGAGGGGATACCAGCGACTCCTCCTCTAATGGAAGCTCCCTGGTGGTGGGGGACACCTTTGTGCCCACCCCAACTACAAGTACAGCCGCCACCCCCCTTCCAGCACCGCCCTCCCAACAGCACCTCAGCATGTTTCCCGTGCCCGCTCACCCAGGAGGGTGGGCATCTCCTTCCCCCCAGGCACCTCAGCCCCTGTCCCAGTCAGCCCTGCTGCCCTCAGTGAGGAGGCTATTGACCTCCTGAGATCCCTCACTGTTGGGAAGTCAACCATTCTGAATGCCATCCAGGGTGTCGAGAGGCATTTGCAGCAAAGAAATGTATGCCTGGAGGACATTAATTCTGGTGTGGCAGCCCAACAGAGCATTTCAAGCTCTGGCCTCAGCACTGATGGCAGCCATTGTCCCCATGTCTAGCCTCCCCCCTCCAACTTCCATTACCACAACCCAATCCCCTATATCTCAGCCTATCCTAAGCACACCTTCAGACCAGCATGCACACACATCAACACACAAAAGTGGCTCAGGAAAACATAAGCACCACACATCACACAGGCACTCACACAAGCACCAGACCCATGTACACATACCAACATCCACTTCCTCCACTGTGTCCCCCTCCTCTACATCCTCCCAGTTTCGTCTCCACTCACACCTGCATGCACTACATCATCAGCCACTGCCTCCATCACCAGAACGCCCATCACAACACACCGCTCGCATGCAATTACAACCCCCACTACCATTCACACGTCCGCTGTGTCCTCTCCCAGTGTGTCTCTGAGCCCTCCTCCCAAAGTACACAAACACAGGCACACACCCACTCAACAGCCATCCATCTCACAACAGCCCATGCACCTTCACCCAAACTCATCAGACATACACCTCCTACAACCACTACCTCTTCCTCCACTCCCACACACCCTCCATCTTCCTGTCCCAGTGTGTCTAAAAAACTGTTCCTATCTAACTTTACCCTCTTCCCTACACCCCCTTGTCCGTTCCCTAGGGCCAATATGTCTAGATCCCATCCCAGTACCTCAGCCACCACATCTGCGTCTGCTGTGGTCCGTGCAAATCTGGGTGGATCGAAGGGGGCACCCGTCAGAGCTGCCAGTGTGCAACCTACAGATGTGAAGGACCACCCAATTCCGTCACTTGCCAAAGTCAAAAAGGGACCGGCTTCCAGAAAATCCGCACCACCCACCCAGCAAGGCCTCACCCAAACACAGAGAGGACAGTGCCAAGGTCCCAGCAGCGTCTGCCAAGGTGGGGAAGGGACACAAGACAAAGGGCAAGTCACCTCAGGGCATGATGCCTCCTGGTGAGGGGCTGGTGACCACCATTTCGTCAGGGATGCCAGCAACCTGTACCACAGTCACCACCGCTGCAACGACCGCCACCTGCACCACCACCTGCACCGCCGCTGCCACGTCAGTCTGCCGAATATTCCCCAAGGATCAGCCATCTGAGGCTTCTGGAGACGGTATGGTGTCTCCCTCCACCACAACAGACACCTGCACCACGGCCAGCACCAGCAGCATCTCCGTCGCAGCCACCGCCACAGCCACCTCTGCAGCCACTGCCACCTGCACCACCATATGCACCGCCATGTGCCCAGCCGGTACCACTATATCAGACGTCAGCAGCATCAGAAGTAGGCAGCCGTCCAAGGCTGCAGGTGACGTCCTGGACCCTGGACACGCCACTTGAGGGACCACTACCAGCACTGGCACGACCAGCAGATGGCAGCCTAAGTGGCCACAAGATGGAATGTGGCTCTGCCTCCATTGAGTTTCATGCTACCTGTTCCATGTACATCTCGTGGCTCAGACAGCCAGGTGAGAGGATGTTAACTGCCACACCCCAGGTGTAGCATCACTGGGCACAATGCCCCTTCCAGAACCAGTGGAGAGATACATCCACTCCCCCTATCCTTGGCAGGAACAAGCACTCTGGGCACAAGGCCCCCTCCAGAACCAATGGAGAGATGCATCCACTCCCCCTATCCTTGGCAGGATCAGGCATACTGGGCACAATGCCTCCTCCAGAACCAGAGGAGAGATGCATCCACTCCCCTATCCTTGGCAGGATCAAGCACTCTGGGCACAAGGCCCCCTCCAGAACCAGTGGAGAGATGCATCCACTCCCCCTATCCTTGGTAGGATCAAGCACTCTGGGCACAAGGCCCCCTCCAGAACCAGTGAAACATGTCACCGACTTGAGAGACTGTGGCTTTGCACTCCCCAGGACCAAGCAGTGGGCAAAGCACCCACTTGAGAGACTGTGGCTTTGCACTCCCCAGGACCAAGCAGTATACAAAGCACCCACTTGAGAGACTGTGGCTTTGCACTCCCGGGGACCAAGCAGTGGGCAAAGCACCCACTTGAGTGACGTGGCTTTGCACTCCCTAGGACCAAGCAGTGGGCAAAGCACCCACTTGAGAGACTGTGGCTTTCCACTCCCCAGTACCAAGCAGTGGGCAAACCACCCACTTGAGAGACTGTGGCTTTGCACTCCCCAGGACCAAGCAGTGGCATGGAACCCCCTTGAGGGGCAGTGGCATCGTACCATCTTTCGGCTGAGGTGCCCCCGTCCCCCTGAGGTGCCTGTGTTTTTTTTCGACCTGATGCCCCTGTTTTGAGGCAGGTGTCATGTGTGGGCTTTGCCCATGCTTTTTGGGACCACTGGTCCACGGACATTTACAAGGGACAGTGTACGGCCTTGTGTATATAATGTCAACCTTTGTATATATTGATGATTTGATTTTAGCTATATCTGAATGTTCCAATATAACACTGGTTAGACTCATTTTCTTTTGTCCTTGCTTTCTTCCAGGGGGTGATGGGGTGTCTCTGTATTGTTGTTGGATATGTTTGTGTGTATGTTGTTCTGGGTGAATGTGGGGGTGGGTGTGTTGCGTGCCGTGTGTTTGTGTCACTCTCTTTTCCCTCTTCTCCTCCCGTGTGCGCTAGGTGCAGTACTCACCGTCATCGCCACCGCCGCCTTCTTTCTACTTCCTGGTGTATGGGAAGATACACCAACATGGAAAGGATCTGCAATTCGGGCTCCATGGCGACCTGGTTCTTCGTGGAGTATCGAAAGGTGAGTGGTTCCCCTTCGATGTACTGTTTCCGCCATGCTTTTGATGTCGTTGTACCGCCCCGGAAAAGCTGGCAGATTGGCCTCTCATAATAGTGTGGGCGGTACATTGTCTTCCGCCTGTCTGTTGGCGGAGACCGCCGTGGTGTTTGTTGCTACTGTCGTGGCGGTCGGAGTGTTAAAGTGGCTTTCTATGTTGGCGTTTTACCGCCAGGCTGTTGGCGGTGTTACTGCCACTTTAACACCGACCGCCAGGGTTTTAATGAGGGCCATTGTATCCCCAAAACATCAAAAGCGATAGTGGATGTATATAAAAAAATTGCTGCTTATAAAATTTAGAGCTTAAAAAAAGTTTTTTTGTAAACGTGTACAAATAGAAAAGTCTCCTTGTGCTATAGGTAGCTGCATTAATCTACTAGTAAAATGATTGAGCTTTTTTCTCCCACGTTTAAGCAATTTTACAATAAGATGTTTGTAATAGTTCATAGGTGGAGTAAAATGGAGAAGGTAAATTTATTCTTTTGTTATGTATGATTTTTATTGACTTTTTGATTTTAATATAATGATTCTGTGGGCACATTTCTATTAATGCCTTTAAAAAAAGTTTTTTCACCTCAAAACACATGATGGCTGTTTGGTATCTATGATGAAATGAAAACTAATAAACTGAAAAGAATAATAATATTGGAGTGCAACATCAATGGATTTCAACTATGCTTTTTTTTCAATTATTACTCTGGAGTTACCTCCCTCAAAGGAAGATCGCAATTGAAAGTGCATTGGAGGGGTTTGGTGTGGGAGATCTGTGGTGCCGGGCTACATAATGCCTATATCCCTAAACACATGACAACTCTGAAGCCATTGCCTACTTTTGTAATCTGGGAGATTATATGTAATCAAATACCTTTCTACAGCCTGTAACATAATGTGATAAAAACCCACTGTTAGGGGCCTATACACTTTACCACAATAAATAAGCTTGGAGTACTGCCTTTGTAATAACATTTGGTAATAAACAGGCTAGGCTTATGCTATAGAGTATACAATTAACATGCACACCAAGCCTTTAGCTGTTATCATTGGCTTGCTGCCATAACCAACTCAGGACTACTGTATTGAGAGTACGTTTACCAAAAAGCATCCATCAAGCATACAGTCAAAAAAATGCAAATGTGTACCAAATTACAGATGACAAAGCAAATTACAACCTCTCTTAAAGGGGTTTAACAGAGATTAAGGAGTTTGTCAGAGTAAGTAACCAACACCAAAACCATTGCCTACTAAGTTAAAGTAAGAGACTCCTTGAAACACAAAGTTTATATGTAGACTTTAATTCAGAGCAACAAAAAACCACTCTTAAATGACTATTTACTTTAACCCCCTAGGTCTATAGAGACGGCACACACCCAGCATGTTACCACGTACCCACAGCAGAAGCACTGATGCTCCACCAACAGTCGCATCAGCCACATGACCCCTAAGGGGTAGTAGCAGAAGTACTTCTTTTGCCACCCCCCTCTATGTAATTATCAATCAATCAATCAATCAATCAGTGTATTTGTAGAGCGCACTACCACCCGTGAGGGTCTCAAGGCACTGAGGGGGGGTGCTGCTACTGCTCAAATAGCAAGGTTTTGAGCCGCTTCCTGAAAGTCAGCAGGTCTTTGGTCTGTCGTAGAGGCACGGGAAGGGTGTTCCAGGTCTTGGCGGCGAGGTTGGAGAAGGATCTGCCTCCGGTAGTCGCTCTTCGGATGCGGGGCGGTGGAGAGGGCGAGGTCGGCTGAGCGAAGTTGGCAGGACGGAGTGTAGAAGGTGAGTCGTCTGTTGAGGTAGGCTGGGCCAGTGTTGCGGAGTGCCTTGTGTGTGTGGCTGAGGAGCTCGAAGGTTATCCTTTTGTTGACGCGGAGCCAGTGTAGGTCTCTCAGAAGGGGAGTGATGTGGCTGTGGTGGTGGGCATCGCGGATCAGGCGTGCAAAGGCATTTTGTATGCATTGCAGTCGTTTGAGGAGTTTGGCTGGGGCTCCTGCGTAGAGGGTGTTTCCGTAGTCAAGTTTGCTGCTGACGAGGGCTTGGGTGACTGTTCTTCTTGTATCTGTGGGGATCCATCTGTGGATCTTGCGGAGCATGCAGAGGGTGTTGAAGCAGGTTGAGGAGATAGCGCTGACTTGCTTGGTCATGGAGAGTGTTGAGTCGAGGATGATGCCAAGGTTTCGTGCGTGGTTGGTAGGTGTTGGGGCTTCTCCCAGAGTGGTCGTCCACCAGGAGTCATCCTGGGCTGAGGGGTTGGTACCAAAGATGAGGACCTCCGTCCTATCTGAGTTCAACTTCAGTTTGCTGTTTCTCATCCATTCGGCGACGGCCTTCATTCCTTCATGGAGGTGAGGGGGTGGATTTGGTGGTGAAGAGGTGAAGAGGTCCTTGGTGAGGGAGAGGATCAGTTGGCTGTCGTTGGCATAGGAGATGATGGTGTGGTTGTGCCAATTACTAAGCAGGCCATCATTGTTTTTATATTGATCTGCTAATCCCTTGATGTCAATTGCTATTTTTTCAGCCATCATGAGTTGAAACCCATATTTGCTTCTTCAGAAGATACTGCATTTTGTGGATAATGCAACATGATTGCCACAAGGTCACCCTAATTGTGACTCTTTCTTCAAAATTAGGAGTGTCCTTGGCCACTTAGTTGATCATTTCTCAGAGATCTATTTTCCAGGTCAAGATATATCTGTGGATGAGTCTCTGGTCCTGTTCAAGAACCGATTGGTTCTCAGAGAGTACATATCCAGCAAGAAAGCACATTATGACATTAACCTGTATATGGTGTGTGTAAGTAGCAATAGATATGTGAATAATTTCAGGGTGTACACTGATAGGGATTCTTGAATTGCACCACAACCTCCCCCTAAATTGCACTTTTTATGTAAACAACTATGTGAATCTTGTCAGACCATTTTCTTTTAACAAAGGTCACTATTTGTGGACACTTTCTTTACAAGTATGCAATTATTATTATTTTGTTTTTTTTAAGGAGGCACTATGACATGTGGCAGAATCTGCTTTAAATGTAAACGTTACTCTAGAGACCTTACTTGGAAAAAACCTCGAAGTGCATTGTGTAGTAATGAATTGAAATTTTCAGTTGAAAGTCATACATCTGGTACAAGAAGTTGTCTCATTTATTTCATTTAGCATTCTTCAATCCGTACTTTGTTTTCAAAGATCAATCTCCAGATTCCAAGATGATTTTTGGACAGTTTCAGTAGTCTAAATTAGGCAGCCTTGTTGCAATAGTGCAAGCGTTTCTAGAATCAGAGTGGTTGAAGATGTGGCTAAATTGAAGGTTCATCACTTTCCTAAATACATTCCTCCAACACCCAAACATATTTTCTTTGTTGGAGATGTAGAGTCAGTGTCCAAAGAAGAGTGTGTCCTGCCCTAGGTGTCCTTCTACATTTCAATTTTCTTAATTTTCAGGAAATCAATTGTTAATTAAAGTTAAATTTGAACTTTTCACTCACCCTCATGCCAAATCCAACCATTAGGGGTGTGTACTTGAGTAGTAGAGCACAGTAACTTCAGTTATTTCTGACTTTCACTTCCAGGTTATACATTGTCTCTAGAGAAAACCTACCAACCCCAGATATTTTTGTAAACTAGAAGCCAGGGAGTTTTTTTGGGGGGAGCGTTTCACAATAATCACACAAGGTCAGCACAAACCTCAAACAATGGCTACAGACACACACTTTTGTGAGTGAAAGTCCTGAAAAGTACTGCAGGGACCTCCTTTTGTTCCCAACCCTCCGGCTAAAAATGGTACCTCACCTTCGTGGGTGGGTCTTGGACCTGTGACAGCAAAGGGTCGGAATGCAATGTGGCAACATCACCAATCGAGTTAGCTTAGTTTTTGAGTCAGGACTCGTGGCTAGCCAGTGAAGCCGTCCAAAATCAGACATCTCTAGAAACTACACACCCAGGGAATTCCAACATGGTGTGTCTAATATGGACTCCAGGATGTGTTTACCCACAATGGCATTCAAACCACAAACTTGACCAAAAATCAAGCATTTTCCTTGCACTCTGTTACTTGCCGTTCCAGAATCTACAGGGGTCCACAAAATTCCAAACACCAAGGGGCAGATTTATACTCTGTTTGCGCTGTTTTGGTGTCTTTTTTCACTCTAAAATGGTGCAAACTTAAGTCAATATTTGTATTTTGATACTAGACACGTCTAGCGTCACAATATTTGAGTTAGCACCATTTTTTAGGTGGGGGTGTTCTTGGGGCATGTAGTGGGCATCTGTGGGCCCATTTCATTGTGTTTGGCCATGAAAATGGGTCCACAGGTCCCCTAACGTGTGGTCTGACCCAGGCATTAAATAATGGTGCTAAGCAGGCTTAGCGTCATTATTTAGGTCTGCATCCCACCCGTGTGCCATTTTTGCATGGGGAGATAAATATGGCTCTGTGGGCTTTGAGTCATTTTTTGGAATTTCATTGACACAAGGTAGGTTCACGCATCCAAAAAATGGCATTAACTACAATATTTTGACGCTACGTATGTCTAGCATCAAAATATAAATATGGAGTTGAGTTTGCGCTGCTTTAGCGTTAAACAAATGATGCTTAAATGGCGCAAACAAAGTTAAATAGGCCCCTATATGTATCTGTAACTAAACGAGATAACCAATCACTTCTCAACCTATGAACAGTTGTTTCTTTGTGTTTTTGCAAAGGTTCAGTGCATTGAACTTGTCTTTATTGTCATTGCACTGAAACAGGTTTGCTGTTCTATTTGTTCTTGTTATGTTTGAAAGGATGCTGAGACAATACTGAAGATAAAGCACAAGATGGCAACAACCAAAACAATTCCTTCTCCTGGATTCTGTATTTTTCTGAGATGGGCGGGAAAGCCTAAAATCTCCAAACATTTCAAGGGCCATCCAAAACTAAAGCACAAATGGTAAGGAGGGCTGGAAAGACGCCTAGAGTCAGTAGATGAGATGACGATTGCACTACATGAAGGGGAATACCTCATGGGCAATGGAGGGCCAGGTTTAAGGGGGGGCAGTTGGTGACAATTGCATGGAATCAAGGAACTATATTGTGGACACTGGATTGCCAGGTTTGGGGGGCACAACTAAAGGTTAAATAATGGGGGGGTCCATGGTGGGTTTAGTTAGTGACTCGACCTACATAGAAGGTGCATTAGAAGGGGTCATAAAACCTACAAGCTTTAGTAGCATTTAAGAACAATCCAGTTGCTTCTTTTAAGGTATGCATTTCACAATAAGTAGCTCAGGCTTAGAGGCTTTGGCATAATGTTGCATAGTAACCAGATCAATTCTATGAAATCTGTCATGACTTTTCCCAATGAACTGATGAAGTTTTTACCCTTTACCATTAGCTTTACATGTAATTCAACAGGGGACAATTCAAGTGTACATAAAGTAGCAACCATCAAGCATAAAGTTATAAAATTACATATGTATGGAAAAATACAGCTTTCAAAATAATATACAGCTCCTCACAGTTGGGCCTAACAAGGATCATCCCAATGAAACTCTTTGCCTGCTAGGGTAATCTGTGAGATTGCATGTAACAAAATAATTGCACATAGCCTGTAACAAAAACCAACATTCAAAGGCTTACTGGCTTTAACATAAGCTTTCACAATTATTGAGATTGACTAACTGCCTTTGTCATAATCTTTCATAGTACGCAAACCAGACTTAGGACAACAGACATTACATTTTTAGTGCACCAATCAGGCCTATAGCCTGCCACCATAACAAACTCAGGCCTACAGTTTTGAGCGCAAGCTTTTCCTAAAGGCAACCATCAGGTACACAATAGTAAAATTAGAATGGTATACACAATTACAGTTGGCTAAGCAAAATGATATCTCTCCTACATAGGCCTTTCAAGGATTTTCACAGAGCAAACCTTACTTTTCCTTACACTGAGTGGCAAACACCAAAGCCATTGTTTGCTAAGGGAATTTGTGAGATTCCATGTAACAAAGTACCTGTATTTAGGCCTTAACATAGAGTAATAACAATTCTCATGCCTATCCACATTAACATATACATAAGGCCTGGTGTCTTTATGATAACATTTCATAATAATCAGATTACACCTATAGCCATGATCATTGCCTTGCCTCCATAACCAACTCACTAATAATGTATTGAGTATAAACGTTGCCTAAAAAGTGCAACAGAAGCAGTCCTTTTAGTGGACAGATACAAATTCAGGCCATTCAAATCAACATGTGGGTGAGCCTAAGGCTCTCTCTGAGTAGGACTCAAAAAGCTCTATTTTGTTGACCACATGAGGTCAGGTGAATGGTACACTGTCAAGCCAGATCTAAAAATACATCTACATTAGTGTAGCACTCAACCTTCAAACACAAAACTACACTGTGAAGTCTAAAGTTAATGGCTGCCCTCCTCACATATGTGCCGGTGCCAGTAAAAAATATCTAGTTATCTAAGGTACTTTGACTACAAAATGATCACAACTGAGTGGAGGGCAGTTATTTTTTGTGAAGCACACACCGTCTTCCAATTCAAAATATATACTCTGGCTACCATCATGTGGGTGGCACCAATCCCCCCTCCTACTGGAGCTTTTTTAAGCCCTATTAAAGGTTTTTCAGATAGTGCCTGGTGACAGCTGCTATATCAAGCAGACACAAAAATATGCTTTTCTCAGCAATATTTACTTGTACAGGTACATCCATAAAGCAACAAAATGCATGTACAATTACAGCTTAAATAAACTAATCAAAAGAGGAGCACCTCATAAAGTCTTTAACAACACAGTTCACTAAACAGGTAACCCCCATTTGGTAACTGGTACACAAGTTTAGGAGCCAAGCCACATTTCTAATTGTTGCCCTTATGGGTGCATTTCAGAGAACTGCTTCTCACCTGTGTTTCAAGAAAACAAGTGTGGCACCTATGGACTGAGGTTATACAGGCTTGGAATAAATAAACTTTGGATTGATATACCTGTAGCTATTGCTGAGCGCCTCACTGCAAACTAATGAAAATGTTTAAACTATCCTTAGCATAAACTAAACCTCTAATATATTCATGTGGCAATTTAATGCAAATTAGAAGCTGATGATATGAGAGAGGATGACAGTCCCAAGCTATCTTTAATCTAAAAGCGTAAGTAGGAGATCAGTGCTGAGTAATTGTATGTATGATTTAATTTCGATAAACATATTGCTTATCTTTGTTCCCTTGATGTAGTGTTGTGTGGATTGTGCAAGTTTTTGATTTGTGAATTTGAAATCATGCATTTTAATGGAGGCTCTCGCTCTGGTTGATCACTGTATCGATAGAGCATGAAAAGCCAAAGGAAATCAAGAGTAAATGAAGTGTAATGGCTAAGACAGCTAGAGATAAACACAAGCAAGCTCTAACCTGTAAAAGAGTAAGTGTAGCAAATAGCAATGCAGGGCCAAAAATTGTAATTCCACAAATAAATGAGAAAACAAACATTAACAATTATAAGCACCCAAGAACGCCAACCCAAAGGGGCACCATTCATCCCAAGAAAATGTAGAAACAGCTCTTGCATACAAATTTCAACCAATCTATTTGTGACTTGCTATAAGTGAAGAGTCACTATTTTCAGAATATCATTCATCCCTCGCGTAGAGATCTGGTCATCTCTCTGATGCTCCATTGAACACACACAGTAATTTCAAGGCTCTAAGGGGCATATTTATACTCTGTCATTTGTGCATCATATTTTTTATGCAAAAACTGTGCAAACTTAACTCCATATTTATATTTTGACTCTAGACCTGTCTAGCGTCAAAATATTGGCGTTATCGTCATTTTATGAATGCGTGAACCCACTGTGCGTCAATGAGATGCAAGGTAAGCATTCCCATCCAGAAAATGACGCTATCTCCATGACGCCATAATTATCACCCGTGCCAAAATGACACATGGATGGGAGGCGGACCCAAATAATGATGTTAAACTTGCTCAGTGCCATTATTTAATGCCTGGGTCAGACCAGGCATTAAGGGACTCGTGGACCCATTTCCATGGCTAAATGCCATGGAATGGGCCCACAGGTGCCCACCCCTAGCCCCAGGAACACCCCCAAACACACTAGATGATGCAGGACCACATCCCAGGTAAGCAGGGTAAGTATAGGTAAGTATTTGTGAAAACATTTGTAAGTGCCATTGGGGGCCCTGACATGGGCCCCTTGCATGGCAATGGGTGCAATGGCCATGCCCAGGGGACACTGGTCCCCTGTGTAGGCCATTGGGGTGGTGGGCATGACTCCTGTCTTTTATAAGACAGGAGTCATGTGTTATGGATGGTTGTGCATCAGGAAATTATGTTTGGCTGGTTAGCAGCATATTTTTTTGCCTCTAACCAGCCTAGCATCATTGCTCGACGCTCAACCTCCATCTCCTCTACCACCAACCCCTTTTATTTTGATGCTGGCCCAAGCTTAGTGCTGGCTTGTGCCATTCCTTAAATATGGCACCCGGTTGGCACTGAGGAATGGTGCAAGCCGGTGCTAAACTTTTTGATGCAAAACTGCGCTAGCACAGTTTTGCATCAAAAAGTATAAATATTCCCCTAGGCCTGGTTAACCAAGCGTACAATTTATTTATATTAATTTCTCAGCTCAGTACATTGGACTCATCGATAAGCTCTTTGTAGTATGGAGGGCATGGAATCAATTCTCAACTCTTTGCAGCAATAAGTTCCATGTTTATGTATATATCAAATCTCTGCTATGGTCTCAGATTGTTTAGAGAAGGGTTTTCATTACTTATTTGTAGGTCACAAAGTCCACAACTGAAATTTTCCTCCTATAGATAGCAAGGTCTGTTGAAAGTAGGACTTAGAGATCTTTGAAGAAGTATCAAATGTGTAAGAATTTGGGTTTCTCGTGGAGGGGGATGAAATCCTACTCATGCAGGAACCACAATCCTTGTCAGGGCGAAGTCACATGCAAAACCCAAATTAACCTTTGCTAAACCCTCTAGTAGCTTGGTACTGAGCAGTTCAGCTTATCTTTAGAGACAATGTGTAAAGTTCTTATGCAGCACTTCAAACAGCAATAAAGTGAAAACAACACACAAGCAAAATCCCACACCAATTGGGAAAAATAGAGTACACATTGATACATAAACTCAAGGCCAAAACAACAAACATCTATTTGGTAGAACCAAACATGTGCAGGTTTAAAAAAGATTTCAGTGAAAGTACAAAGCACCAACTGTGGTTATATGGTCGCACTAGACTGGGACAAAGTTACAAGATAAGGCGGGCTACAATGAAGAGCGGGCCAGCTACAGGGACCCCCTTAGACCCACTGAAAAAGGAGGTTAGGAAGAGATGTGGAGTCCTGTGTCGATGTTGCATCACACAGCAGAGGCAATGTTAGTTCCAGATGAGGAGCTGTGTCACATAGCGACAATTTAAGGGATGGATGAAGTGCAAGCCAATGTCCTTGACTGGAGATGTTTTTTGCATCTGTGTTTCTGCTGGGCTGCATTGGGTGAGGCGATGTTCTTGCTAGGAGATGAATTGCCCAACGGTGGTTCTGCTGGGCTGCATTGGATGAGACAGTGTCCTTGTGTGGAGATGCATTGTACAGTGAAGGTTCTGATGTGTCGCTGCAGGCAATGCAAAGTCCTTGCATCAGGAAAGTCTGCGCAGTACAGGCAATGCATTGGCTCCAAGGGAGATGTTCCAGTTCTGCAGTAGGTGCCCCACACTGCGAAGGAGCTGTGTCAGTTCTGTTGGATCCACAAGGCGGACTGGCAGTTCAATTCTAGGCCACGTCCAAGGGTCCAGGACTGGGATGGCACCACTTGGAGGCCAAGGACTCATAGATGGAAAAGTCCAGGTGCTGGATTCAAGATTGTTGGAATCCTATTATATCCCTGAGTCTTCTCATCAGAAGGCTGGCTAGCTATCCCTTGGAGTAACTCTGTGATCCTGGGTTCAGAAATGCAGGTTGAGTTCTTCTCACCCAGGCAAAGAGATAGCAGAACAACTTGTCAGCACAACAGGACTGGAGTCCTTCAGAGCAGCAGTCCAGCAGAGTGCCAGTCCTTTCAGCCGCACAGCGGTCTTCCTGGCAGAGTCCAGAGCTCCAGAAGTGTGCAAAAGATTTGGGGTTTGATGCCCAGTATTTATACCTGGTGCCCAATTTGAATTGGAGGAATTCTCAAGAAGTATCCACCTCCCTCAGAGGTGTCAGGAACTCCCTTCCTCTCTGTCTTGGCCCCAGCTTCTCTAGGTCAGAAAAGACCAATGTCAAACCCTTTGGAAGTGTGTCATGCAGAGCATTTGCGATGTGCAAATGTTGTAGGTGACAGCTCCTCTCCCTTGTTAAGTTATAGTGGCTTATCCTGCCAACAACTTCCCTATGTCTTACCTTCTGGGAGCAATAAATAAGGACTAGCTGCCAGTGATACCTAGTCATGTGCAGGAACCAAATGGTTCGGACAAAAGTCAACTTTTTAAAAGTGGCATTTTCTGAATTGTTATTAGCAATCTGATTTTACTATTAAAGAGCGTTTATAAGGTCAACTCCTTAGAAACAAAGTTCGACATGTTACCTGCTTCCAATTGGAAGTTACAGATTGTAAAATGTAATAATGTTACTCCAATGTTATCCTATGGGATTGTTGTAGTTGGACTCTTGCTCTAGGCAAGACTGCTGGTTTAAGGATGACAGTCCCTATGTTTGTAGGTTTCTATGCCAGTCCTAAACAAAGCACAACTGCCGTCCCAACCCTTCCGGCTCACAAGCAGCACCCTACCAGAAACTCAAACAGTAAAAGGCAATTTTTGGAAGCCTTTACGCATGGACTCAAGAGTGTGACATCTCAGGTAGTGTCTTTGTAAAACGGATATTACCCCTTTATCACATTAACAACATGTCTCAATCAAACACAGGCAATGAAAAAGATGCAGTAAAGTTTCAATAGGTTTTAATTAGCAAAACTGCATTCCGTGATAAGTTTCATGGGCTTCGATGATTAGGATAATGAACAGTACAAGAAACAGAATGGTAAAGACAAGAGTCATCAATACAAAGAGCCCCACCTTCTTGCAATATCATGAACTGACATGAAGTGTGTGGTATGTCATAATACCCTAGCATGATGGGCGTAACCTACAAACTAGGATTCCCTCATGATTTGGTAGGCCTTGCAGCAGAGAAAAACAGATTTGGGAGTCATTCACTATTGAGACACTTTGCCCTGATTTATACTTTTTCTGCGCCGCCTTACCATAATGTATCGACACAAAAGCAGCACAAACGTACAAAATACAATTTTATTTTGTAAGTTTATGCCGCTTTGGCTAAAAAAAATGTTGGTAATGCGGAGCAAAAAAAATATAAATCAGGGCTGTAATACTTAAAAGAACATGACTAACACTTTAAACACACTGCACTCTGCTCTCTGGGCTGTGTAAGACCTACCCTAGGGATGGCTTATATGCATTAAAAAGGAAGGTTAGGGCCTGAAAGAGCTCTAGCTTGCTAGGTCGAAATGGCAGCTTAAAACCCCACACACAGGCTGGAATGGCAGGCTTGAGACAACGTTAAATGACTTCTGAAGTTGGTGTCACAATCAGTGCTGCAGCACACTAATAGCATTTAATATACAGGCCCTGGTCACATATATGGTAAGGTAGTACCACTTTACCAGCGACTTACAAGTAAACTAAATCGGCCAATTGATTGTGAGCCAATTTTAATATGTTTTAAGGAGAGAGCATGAGCACTTTAGCACAGGTTAGCAGTGTTAATGTGTGCAGAGTCCAAAAAGCCAGCAAAAGCAAAGTCAGCAAACAGGAGGGTTAAACACAAAAGGTTAGGCGAGACCCATGCCAAGGATGCCAGGTCTAACATGAAAATAGTTGCTTCGATCAGTGGTGGGATGGAGTTGCATATTATTGGCACTTCCCTTCAAGATTTATTTTACATTTTTTGTGTTTTAAGGTTGTTTCACGAGAACTGATCTGTGCTTGGCATTATTAGTTTCTGTATCAGGTAGTTAGAGATCACCCATGTAAGACTTTGTGGACAATGCATGCTAGCTTAAACTTACCTCATGCTTTCATTGAAACCCATTTGAGGGTAGTAAAACTGAGCTAATGTGGTCAAATTGTCGTATTCCAGTGATTGGTGTAGCAACCTAATTGAGGGCTACTCTTAACAGCGGGTGAATGTGGAGAAGTGTGGCACAGTTGTGAGAGCAGCAGACCCTGATGCAGAGATCTGTCCCAGGGCCAGGGTTCAATTCCTTCCTCAGCTGGTCTTGGGCTCAATTCCCTGGGACCAGATAATTCTCGCTTTGGTTCCTAACCAAATTAATGGGTCCCACTCTGGGCAATAGATTGCTTAATTTCAACAATGACCCTGACAGTGCTTGGATGCCTGGGGGTACCCAGGAGTGTGCGCCTCACAGGGAAAAGCAATGAGGGGTTCCACAGTGTTATGCATGCAGTGCCTTGAGACCCTAACGGGTGAGTAGTGTACTACACAAGTGCAAAGTTTACAGTTTTAATGTCTATTTTTAGAATGCTGGACATATATGGTTTCCATAGTCAAATGTAAAAAGAACTAGTGACCGGACACCTAATTTGAAGCCTTCGATAGGGATAAGAGATTTGGGGCCAGATGTACGAAACTTTTTGCATGGCGCAAAGAGCGAATTTCGCTGTTTGCGACATGCAAAAAGCACATCGTAATGCTCATTCCCATTTTGCGAGTAGGTAACCTGATTACCGACTCACAAAATGGGAATGCGAGTCGCAAATAGGAAGGGGTGTTCCCCTTCCTATTTGCGATTTGCATCGCAATGCAGAATTGCTTTGTGACCGCGAACACGGTTGCAAAGCAATTCGCAGTCACCACCAGTGTCACACTGGTGGTAACCCATTCGCAAAACAGAAGGGGTCCCCATGGGACCCCTTCCCCTTTGTGAATGGCCCTGAAAACATTTTTTCAGAGCAGGCAGTGGTCCTATGGACCACCTGCTCTGAAAAAATGAAAAAAAATGTTTCATTTTTTCGTTTGTATTGCAACTCGTTTTCCTTTAAGGAAAACAGGCTGCAATACAAAAAAAAAAAGCTGCTTTATTTAAAAGCAGTCACAGACATGGTGGTCTGCTGTCTTCGTTGTGCCACCATCCCTGTGAGTGCTGCAAATCGCACGGGGGTCGCAAATTGCGACCCACCTCATTAATATTAATGTGGTGTGTCTTTGCGACCCCCTTATGATTTGCAGATGGTGTCAGGGACACCATCCTGCATCCGGGTTTGCGACTCGCAAATTGCGAGTCGTAAACTCGGAATATCGTACATCTGGCCCTTCATCACTTAGAGTTACTTGACCTGATGTTGCACCCCTCCCACTAAGCTGTTGATATAGGCGTAAAGTTGAGTGTCCTGTCTAGAGTAAAGCTGGGATTTTGCATTATCACCTCTGCTTTCCTATTAATAGTTCAAAAGAACATTGTGACGGAAGATCAGTCAAGGCTTTGCCCTAAATCTAGACTGCCCTTCTGTCACACCTGTGTCAGACCTCTCCCTGTTTTTATAGTATACTAAAACACTTTTTTGTTTTTGTTTTTTAAATGCCTTCTTGGACACTTTTCTTACATTCATTTCCTACTTTTTGATTTCTTTGTCTAGCACCATGATGTAGTTTATAGAAATAAAGAAATGATGATGATAACATAATAGTAGCACCTTAAAGATCATTATGTTTGGGGCGTGGCTTGGCGCTGATCCAATAGGGCCACACCTCCGTGAGCTCCAGCATGGTCGCGAGTTAAAATCGGCAGTTTTTTCCTGTCAGAAGGGCAGAATTGTACTGGAATGTAAGGGAACTACTACTAAAAGTTTCTACTACCTGAAAGTTGTTTTTTTCTGCGACTATGCCCTTTTCTATATTTATTTAATGGGGTGACTACTCTGAGAAGAATACTGTGGCCGCCATTTTGTATTTACACAAGTCTTCATTTCCCTCATCAATATTACTGCATTTGCTTTGCTATCCTTCATGTTTTAAACAAAGCTGTTTTGTACTGTCTGTTCCAGTATTTCTGGCTTCATGACTTTAATATTTTATTTTAACACATATATTTTTGCGCTGATTGGACTCAGTCTGAATTTTTGGCAATATCTTCCATATGTTAAAGTATTATCTTTTCAGCCTTCCCATCGAACAATTTTGAATATATATGTACATATTTTATGATAAGAACTAAGAGCCAGGCGCAGTCTTCTGTTTCCGCTACAACTACCAAGGATTTTTCAGATAACCATTTCTTAATTCTTGCAACAAGGATGAATAGCACTATTTTAGAGAATATGGCATCATCTTATCCCAATGGGACTCTAATGCAAAATAATAAGTACACTTCCAAACAAAATGTAGGCATGACTTCAGGAACTAAACGTGTGTTAGAAATGTTGTCTTTGGTTGGCAGTCACGTTATCCCCTGTCCAAACAAGGACCCTCACCCTAGTCAGGGTAAAGGAGAATCACCCTCAGCTAACCCCGCTGACCCACTTGGTAGCTTGGCATGAGCAGGCAGGCTTAACTTCTGAGTGCTAGGTGTAAAGTGTTTGTACCAACACACACAGTCACTTAATGAAAACACTACAAAATGACACAACGCAGGTTTAGAAAAATAGAAAATATGTATCTAAACAAAACAAGACCAATAGGTCAAAAATCCAACATACACAAGTCAAGTTATTGATTAAAAAGCAAAATAGAGTCTTAAATCCTTGAGAAAACAGGTAAAACACTGTTAGCATTTAAAAGTACCTGGATAGCGTCAAAATAACCTACACGGGCGAGTGTAAGTGGAAAAAGTTAAGAGGTGCATCGATTTCCCACCGACAAGCGAGACCGTGCGTCTTTTCTCCTCCTCCGGTCGGATTAGTGGCCGCCGTTTTGCCGCCCCGCAGGGGAGCGATGCATCGATCCAGGCAGCATTCGGGTCCGGGCAGGCATTGCGTTGTTTTTCCACACCCAGCAAGGTTTGCATTGAAATTCCTGCTGCACGGTATAAGCAAAACCGCACAATGTGGGTTGAGGCATTATCAGCCTCCATCAGCGAGTGTTTCACGTTGTTCTTCCAGCTACGTACATCAATTTTCCAGCTGCGAAGCCGGCGGCGCATCATTTTTCAGCCGTGTCTTGGGAGGTGCATCAATATTTTCCCCGCACGGTGGTCTGTGAGTGGATTTTCAGTCTTTGTCTGCCAGCTTCACCTTCCAAGGCCCCAGGAACTGGATAGGGCACCACTTGGCAGGGCAGGAGTCTCAGCAGAGACTTCAGGTGCTGGCAGGAGAAGCACTTTGATGACCCTGAGACTTCAACAACAGGAGGCAAGCTCAGGACAAGCCCTTGGAGATTTCTTCACAAGCAGGAATGCACAACAAAGTCCAGTCTTTGTCCCCTTGCACAGGCAGAAGCAGCCACTGCAGGATAGCTCCACAAAGCACAATCTCAGGCAGGGCAGCACTTATCCTCAGCTCTTCAGTTCTTCTCCAGGCAGAGGTTCCACTTGATGTCCAGAAGTGATCTAAAGTCTGTGGTTTTGGGTGTTCTTTTTATACCCATTTTGGCCTTTGAATTAGGCTTACTTCAAAGGAAAGTCTTTCTTGTTTGTAAAATCCTGCCTTGCCCAGGCCAGGCCACACCCATACTCTAGGGGGTTGTAGACTGCATTGTGTGAGGGCAGGCACAGCCCTTTCAGGTGTAAGTGACCACTCCTCTTTTCCCTTCTATCACACATGGCTCATAAGGATATGCAGGCTACACCCCAGCTACCTTTGTGTCACTGTCAGGAGAGAGATGCAAACAGACCAACTGTTAAACTGACCCAGACAGGGAATCCAAAAACAGGCAGACTCACAGAACGGTTTAATCAAGGAAATCCCCACTTTCTAAAAATTGCATTTTCAAACACACAATCTCAAAACCAACTTTAGTAAAAGATGTATTTTTAAATTGTGAGATCAGAGACCACAAACCCCATAATTCTATCTGCTCCCAAAGGGAATCTATGCTTTAATCAAATTTAAATGTAGCCCCCATGTTAACCTATGAGAGAGATAGGCCTTGCAACAGTGAAAACTGAATTGGGCAGTATTTCACTGTCAGGACATATAAGACACAT
Source organism: Pleurodeles waltl (assembly GCF_031143425.1). Lineage (NCBI taxonomy): Eukaryota > Metazoa > Chordata > Amphibia > Caudata > Salamandridae > Pleurodeles > Pleurodeles waltl. The sequence goes on from NC_090438.1 coordinate 225,158,534, forward strand.
TAGTATATGTGCTACCTTAAACATACACTGCACCTTGCCCATGGGGCTACCTAGGGCCGACCTTAGGGGTGTCTTACATGTAAGAAAGGGGAGGTTTAGGCCTGGCAAGTGGGTACACTTGCCAAGTCAAATTGGCAGTTTAGAACTGCACACACAGACACTGCAGTAGCAGGTCTGAGACATGTTTACAGGGATACTTATGCAGGTGGCACAACCAGTGCTGCAGGCCCACTAGCAGCATTTGATTTACAGGCCTTGGGCACCACAAGTGCAGTGTACTAGGGACTTACCAGTAAATCAAACATGGCAATCATGGAAATTCAATCAACAATACAATTTAAACAGAGAGCATATGCACTTTAGCACTCGTTAGCAGTGTTAAAGTGCTCAGAGTCCAAAAGCCAACAGCAACAGGTCAGAAAAAATAGGAGGTAGGAGGCAAAAAGATTGGGGATGACCCTGCATAAGAAAAAAAGTCCAACATCATGCTAAAAAGGATCCTCCATCACCAATTAAATCTCCTACTAATATTTCAATGGAGCTAATGTTATATGAAATTCGTGCCTTAAGACCATTTATGGAAGACACTAATAACAAACTGCAGACTTTAACAGATCATTGGTCTCTTATGGAGACTAGAGTTACGCAAGTGGAATAACGAGTCAGGGATGTTGAAGATACAGTATAAAGTGTGCAGTTGCTTAAGTAATTCATCTCAGGAAGCATGCTGAAGTCTTAGAAAATCAAAGTAGAAGGAATAATCTACGTATTTGTGGCTTATCAGAAGGAACGGAAGTTTCAGATCCTATTACATTTTTCCAATCTTTTCTTCCCAAGCTTTTGGACCTTCCGTCTACATCTTTATTGAATATACAGCGAGCCCACAGACTAGGTCATTCACCCCACCAAGCATCTTCGTCACAAAAAGTGAGAGGTTGAACTGCCTTAAATGCTTAGAGCTGCTAAATCGAAAGGAAAGATTTCATGGTCAGATTCACATTTGTTCTTTTCACAGGACTATGGTAAACCTATGGCTGACAGGCCAAAACAATTTTTGAACATGAGACCAGCCCTTCATACTTTAAACGTAAGATTTGGACTTTTTCATCCATGCTCCTTTAAAGTAACATATAAAAATAAAACAACGGTATATGAAGATCCCAAGATTTTACAACGCTTCATCTATTCAAGGAAAGAAGACATGGACTTTTTAAACCACCCTGCAACTTGAATCTCAATCATCCTTTTTCACTTCTAGATATTGTCCTTCATTTTCATGTTTTATTATTCGTTATTATTAATACAAGTTATATTTTATGCCCTTTTCCTTATGTATCTTATTTCTCATAATAATCTTTTGTCTCTTTTATCAGGTATTGGTTGTTGAATATATTATGATTACATCATCGTCTTTGTACTTGGTCCGATTCCTCGCCTGTTGACCGCGTAGAAGTTCCAATTGCACCATCTTCCTTTTGTGGTGTCACTACCCTCTGTTCCTTATGTGTTATATAGGGATGTTCTTTTTGTTTATTTATATATTAGGCCTTTTATTTTCTCAACATTACAACTCATCTTTTTCTTCCTTTTCTTCTCTTTTCTCAATTCCTTCTTCATCATATTTTGTTATAATTTTCTATGTGTTTCTACTGATATCGTTTTCCTTAATCTTTCAATATTTTTCAACTGTTATATATTACTAATTCTTGTTATATCATACTTAACTGTTACCTTGGTGCTACCTTGTCTCAATGGTCAATTTATGTGCCTCTATGTTTACAAGTTCTTTCTTTTTACTCTAAGGGTACTTTCCTAGATATGACTACATTTGCTGATGTGTCCAGACTTTTCTTACTTTTGATACAATTAATTTCTTATTTCTCTTCAACTAACTACTTGGAACGTTAAAGGGTTAGGTTCACCTATTAAGAGACAAAGAGTTGTCACACATCTAGCCAGATTGAACACAGACCTAGCATTGTTACAAGAAACACATGTAATAGATACTGAGGTGAGTAAGCTAAAACGTAATTTTGTAAGTTATACCTTTATATCTCCTGTCAGGGTTAACCGCAATGGTGTTGTTGCTTTATGTAAGAAACAAATTACATGTTAAAATTAAATTAGGATTACTAGAAAACGACACAGAAGGCCATTGGCTACTTTTAAAACTTATGATCAATAACACACCAATAACAATTTTGAATGTATATGCTCCTACTCACTGAGATAAAACGGGTTGGCCTAATATTGCCAATAAGGTGCTGTTTATTACATATGTTTATTTAACTTTAGGAGGTGATTGTGATCTAGTTTTTAAATCTTTTTTAGATTGTTCCTGTAAAACTAATTTTATTCCCACATCCATGCACAAACAGTTTACTTCAGCTATTGCACAGAGAGCCCTTATTGATTTATGGAGATTCAGTAATCCCATGTTACGAGAATTCTCTTTTTTATTTCTCCAGTACACTTTCCCAATCCAGGATTGATTATTTATTTACATCTAAGTACTTATCTCCACATGTCCTAGGTTCAGAGATTGGCCCTATTCTAATTTCCGATCAAGTACCAGTTAGATTAGATCTGGAATTACCTTTTGTTACTCCCAATGTTAATCGTTGGCGCTTTAATACCTCTCTTTTAACAGAAACTACTTTTAATAAAAATGTTCAAGAATTTATACATGAATATTTTTTATTGAATGATATACCTGAACTCTCGCTTCACACAATATGGGATGCTTTTAAAGCTGCTTCACAGGATTATAATTTTTTTTGCATATGTTTCTAACAAAAAGAAATCTAATAATACCAAATCATTTGACATTATTAAACACATTAAATCGTTTGAACATATTTATTATACGTCTAAAACAAAAGAACAAATTAACTATTTAACGCTAAATTACAATTCAATAAATTCTCTTCAGATAATGCTGCCTCATTTCTTCTTTAATCAAGTGCCAAATATTATGGTGGGCAAAACAAAGCAGGCAAATTTCTAGCAAAATATTTAAAAATTAAAAACGATAGAACCAAAATTAAAATAATTTTATGTGATGATCATACCCCAGTCACAAATGAAAGAAAGATTTTGCATGAATTCTCTGACTACTACAATACGCTTTATACCACAGAAAATTATCCGTCTAATTTGAATATAATTACTTACTTAAGCTATATTAAACAGGAATTTGCTTCAAATATTGATTTTCCCCCTCTCAATGCTGATATTTCTTTCAATGATATTCAGGGAGCAATTAATTCTATTAAAACAAATAAAACATTGTTAATCCCCAAATTACACAAACTCTTCACATCTTTAACAATATCTAATTACCAACCAATATCCCTAGTTAATACTGATTACAAAATCTTTGCTAAAATTCGGGCAATTAGACTAGACTCTTTCCTTCCCATTTTAATTGGCAGGGAACAGTCGCGTTTTATTAAAGGTAGATATCTTTCAGATAATACTAGACTTTTCTTTGACATTTTAAATAAATCTAAGGCTTATTCATAATCATTAGCTGCTATATCCTTAGAATTAGATGCCGAAAAAGCGTTTGATCGCATCCATTGGGATTATGTTTTTTCTACTCTTTCTTGGTTCGGTTTTGGCCAGAAATTTATCAAAAAAGTGTCCATTTTATATAGCTCTCCTAAAGCGTCAGTTTTTGTAAATTATATTACTTCTTCATCCTTTTCTCTTCACAGAGGAGTCAGACAACGATGTCCCTTATCTCCTTTGCTTTTTATCTTTCCACTTTAACCCTTTCTGTCTTCTGTTTGTCAGAATACTAATATACAAGGATTCAATTATAGAGACTTGCATATCAAATGTTCATTTGACTCAGCACAAATGCTGTGATTGTTTTTGATTAGCATTTCATGCACACCTGCATATCTTCATTGTTTTGAAAACTTCTCACTACCTAGTTTGAGGCTAAAATTATTTTTATTTTCTTGCACAAAACATCTGTCTCTTTTTGGAAGAAGAAATACCCTTGAAAGTCTCTACAACAACAGGAGAAAGAAGAAAAAAAGAACATCTATCTACATTTATGTGAAACAAAAAGGCTCAAAGAGGCCACATCCAGTATACTAGAAATTGAAAGAGGTGTTATTTGAAATAACATAGGGCCTGATTTAGAACCCAGCAGGCAGGTTACTCTGTCACAATTCCGACGGACATCCCATATGATGAAGTCTAAATCCCATTTTGTATATGGCAGGATATCCATCACCCATGTGACAAAGTAACCCGTCTGCTGAGTTCTAAATCAGGTCCAGAGTCTAGTGGCTGGATTTGCAAATCGTAAATGGTTGCCAACTTTTGAAAGATATGAATCATAATGATAATGGGCACAGATAGACATTTTTATTTCAAAATTCATAGCAAAAGTGGAGCAGATTTGCACATTGAATATTTCTCACACACAATCACTACTGTAAGACTGAAGGAATTAAAAACAAGAACAAAAGTAAGAAAAGAGGAAATAGTACATCTTCTCAGGTAAAATACATCATGTCTTTATTATCCAAAATATATTATTACAATACATATGTTCGACCTGACAGCCTTAGGGTGGTCACCCCTAACTTTTTGCCTGCCTCCCTCCACTTTTTGGACACAGTTTTTTCTGTTTTTTAGACTCTGTACACTTTACCACTGCTAACCAGTGCTAAAGTGCATATACTCTCTCCCTTTAAACATGGTAACATTAGATCATACCCAATTGGGCTATTTAATTTACTTATAAGTCCCTAGTAGTGTGCACTATATGTGCCCAGGGCCTGTAGATTAAATGCTACTAGTGGGCCTGCAGCATTGATTGTGCCACCCACTTAAATAGCCCCTTACCCGTGTCTCAGGCCTGCCATTGCAAGGCTTGTGTGTGCAGTTTCACTGCCAATTTGACCTGGCATTTAAAAGTACTTGCCAAGCCTAAAACTCTCCTTTTTCTACATATAAGAAACCCCTAAGGTATGCCCTAGGTAACCCATAGGGCAGGGTGATGTGTAGGCAAAAGGCAGGGCATGTACCTATGTAGTTTAAATGTCCTGGTAGTGTAAAACTCCCATATTTGTTTTTACACTGCTGTGAGGCCTGCTCCCTTCATAGGCTAACATTGGGGCTGTCCTCATATATTGTTTGAGTGGTAGCTGCTGATCTGAAAGGAGTAGGAAGGTCATATTTAGTATGCCCACCATGATGATGTAAAATCATGCTGACTGGTGAAGTTGGATTTAATATTACTATTTTAGAAATGTTACTTTTAGAAAGTGAGCATTTCTCTGCACTTACATCTTTCTGTGCCTTACAATCCATGTCTGGCTGGGTTTAGTTGACAGCTCCTTGTGCATTCACTCAGACACACCCAAAACACAGGATACTCAGCCTCACTTGTATACATCTGCATTGTGTATGGGTTTTCCTGGCTGGGAGGGTGGAGGGCCTGCTCTCACAAAAAGGACTGCCTCATACCATACTGGGACCCTGGCAGATAGGATTCGACTGAAAGGGGACCTGGTGCACTTCTAAGCTACTCTTTGAAGTCTCCCCCACTTCAAAGGCACATTTGGGTATATAAATAGGGCCTCTGCCCCTTTAAACTCAGAAACTTCCTGGAGAAGAAACCCTGCCCGCAGTGAAAAATTCACTGCACACCGAAAAAGAACAACGCAGCACGTCTTCACAAGGAGAAGATAGAAGCGGCACCTGCGTTGCGACTGGAACTTTGACACACGGACCACCGGATCGACGCACAGCCGACCTGGGATGACGCAGCCCGACTTTCAGAGGGAAAATCGACGGATCGCCTGCCGTGCAGAAGAAACTTCCACGCAGCGCCCACTGGAACGACGCAGCACTTGTGACTTTGCTCCACAAGCCCAGGATTCCACGCACAGACCCCAGGGTGTCTGAAAACTCCGCAACCCAAAGAGGATCCATGACCGAGCACCGGAAATCGACACACAGTCGTCCCTGCATGGAAACTAAACAATGCATCACCGTGTGCGGCCTGAGAAATCGATGCACACCCCCTTTGTTTCCACACTTCTCCTCCTCTGCGGCCCATTGCAGAGATTTGTCATGCAAACCAGGTACTTTGTGCTTGAAAGAGACTTTGTTTGTTTTTTTAAAAACTTAAGATGCTTTATATCACTTTTCAGTGATATCTCTACATTTACTTATTGCATCTTTGATCGTTTTGACCTGCAAATATCCAGATAAATGTTATATATTTTTCTAAACACTGTGTGGTGTATTTTCATGGTGCTATATTGTGGTATTTTATGATTTATTGCACAAATACTTTATACATTGCCTTCTAAGTTAAGTCTGACTGCTCAGTGCCAAGCTACCAGAGGGTGGGCACAGGATAATTTGGATTGTGTGTGATTTACCCTGACTAGAGTGAGGGTCCTTGCTTGGACAGGGGGTAACCTGACTGCCAACCAAAGACCCCTTTTCTAACAACATACTTTAAAGTCGTAAGGAAAAATTTATCTTAACCTATATTCTGGGAGGTCATATAAAATTAATGTTTGCTGACAATGTCTATAATATCTTCCTCTCATAATCTAATCTATTTTATAGTTTAAATCTGGGATATTAGTAAGAAAGTCAGGTGAATAGATAGACTCAGTTTATTTTATATAGTATCTTCAATCAATCACTGTTTGATATCCCCGCGACCCTCCACCATATTGTCATTAATGATGTAGTCAGCCCCTGTGCTCTACTACCACTCTGCTGCATATGGCTGGCTATGTCATGTAATAATGTAGAAGGTATTATTTGATGTAAGGCATATCTATTGGCTTTTTCAAAAGCTCAAAACACCCAATTATAAAAATGCATGTGCCTACTAGCTTTAGCAAGGGGTCAGCACATCAACAAATATAAAGCAGACCTATTGGATTTGTCAAAAATTCATCAGTAACTATAGTATGTATATTTCATGAATTCATACATTGTGATGATTGCCCCACTTATTTTTATTAAAGCATTTTTTGAAAATGACACGGTTTTGAGCCTTTTTTTGAACATTTTTCAGGATACAAAGTGCAGCATATAACCAACCACAAGGGTGGCTGTACTCCAGCTGAAGAGCATATAGCTACAGTTTGATGTGCTTTGAAAGATATGGCAAGCCCTCCTGGGGTCATTGATTCAATGACCCCGGAAACTTACTGTGTTTCTTATTTGTGTAGCAGGGGCTGCAGAGCTCCTTGCAGCCCTCCGCATAATTAAAAAATTGATTGATAGTGCCCATGCCCATTTCTAGGGGCACCACCAAAATAAAAGATTTGATTTAAAAAGCCCTTTCAGAACATTATGGGTCACTCCTTGTAGGAGCACTTATTAATTAAAATAAAAAAAGTGGCTCCTTATTTTTGATTTTTTTATAGGTGCCCTGGTGCTCTCTCAGGGAACCACAATTTTTATGGGGGGCTTCTGGGAAAACCTGAAGGCCCCAAGGACCCTGCCAGCCTACCAGCTCCACAGGCAGTACAATTGTAGTGCCAGCAGAAGCCCTCCAGGCTCCTGCCAGATTCCCAGTCAGCACCCATTGTGGTGATGGCAGGAGCTGGCTCTATTACTTTAATCCCACTAAGGCTGGAGCAGCATTTTTCTCTGCTTTCACCTGTGTGGGGGCAAAATTGCGTTCCCTTCTTGGGAGACCATGGGCAGGGAATGTCCTCACTTTCCTAGGCAGGAAACTGCAGTGTCCCTGGGGCTAGGGTTTAGGGTACTGTTCACAAATCACCCGGGGGGATAGGGCTCGGAGAGGGGGGCCTAGTTCCCCTCCCAAAATGTAATGTGTCCTCAGGACCTCATTAAGCCTCAATGAATGAGACATGTGGCCCCTCCCTATTTTAATAAAAGCAGGCCCAGTGGATTATTGATGTGCACCCCATTCTAATTTCATGAAAGAGGCTCGAAAAAGGGCCCATTCACCCACCCACCCAAAAATTATGCCGACCACCTGACCTGGTCTACTCCTTGAAGTAGAGCAGTTCCTGCTCCTGGGAGAGTTTTTCACAGGTCTAGTAGTGTACTGGTTTGGTAGGGTCAGAGAACCTGTTCTTATACCCAAATGTGCCTCTGAACATAATACTGTTAAATCTGACTTTACAAGTAAAGATAGGAAATATGATGCAGGTTGGTATAAATGCGGTCTCTAGTTGGCAGTCACACCCTGTCCAAGTAGGGACCCTCATTCTAGTCAGGGTAAGGGAGATACACAGCTCGGATAACCCCTGCTTACCCTCTTGGTAGCTGGACACAGATAGTCAGGCTTATCTCAGAGGCAATGTGTAAAGTATTTGTACAAACACACACAGTAACACAGTGAAAACACCATAAAAAAGACTCCACACCAGTTTCGAAAAAAATAGCCAATATGTATCTAAATAAAACAAGATCACATTGACAAGAATCCTCCACAAGTAAAGATATCAAATTTTAACGTAAAAAGACACTTAATCCATAAGAATCAACGGATGTGTTGTTTTCACCAAAAATATAGCTGCAGGGGTGAGGGTGCATCAGAAAGCAAGTGATTCCTTACTCACAAGTGAGGCAGTGCGTTGATTCTTTCTCTGCTGGGTAAGCAATGCGTTGATTCTTTCCTCACAGGAAAGGGATGCATCGATATCTGGACAAGCAGCCTTAGCTCCTTGCGTTGATGTGGAAGATTTGACGCCAAAGGAAGATGCATGGAAAATCTGGATGCACACCAATGGGGAATCTGCACTGAGCTAGTAGTATGTCTATTTAACCGGTACTGCTTCAATTTTTCAGCCGCAGTGCCGGCGCTATGACGATTTCTTCTGCCGATTAGCTCTGGTGCTTGGATTTTCTCTTAGATTTTAGCAGCTTTTTCTTCCAAAGGCCCAGAGACTGAATGTGGTACCATTTGGCAGGCCAGGGATCTCAGCAATAGAGCCCAGGTCGTTGCAAATGAAGTCTTTGATGTCCCTGAATGTTCTTAACAGGAGGCAAGCTCAGTACAAGTCTTGGAGAAACTTCAAAAGCAGGAAACACAGCAAAGTCCAGTCTTTGTCCTCTCTCAGGCAGAAACAGCAACTGCAGGCCAACATAGCAAAGCACACACAGCAAAGGGGTAGTACTCCTCCTCAAAGCTCTTCAGCTCCTCTCCTTGCCAGAGGTTCCTCCTGATTCAGAAGTGTTCTGCAGTTCTGGGGTCAGCAGTCCAATACTTATATTCATTTCTTGCCTTTGAAGTAGGCAAACTTCAAAGGAAAGTTTTTGTAGTGCACAACAGCCTGCATCTTCCTTGCCCTGCCCCAAAGAACACTCTAGGGGGTTGGGGTCTGTATTGTGTGAGGGTAGGCACAGGTCTTTCAAGTGGAGGTGCCGGCTCCTCCCTCCCACTCTGTCCCAGGAAGACTCTTCAGGATATGCAGGGCACACCTCAACTCCCTTTGTGTCACTGTCTAGAGTGAATTCACAAGCTGCCCAACTGTCAGTCTGACCCAGAAGTGTTTTGTGTTCAGCAGCCAGGCAGAGGCACAGAATGGTTAAGCAAGAATGCCCACTTTCTAAAAGTGGCATTTTCAAACAGACAATCTTAACACCAACTTTACAAAAAGATATATTTTTAAATTGTGAGTTCAGAGACCCCAAACTCCTGACTCAATCTACTCCCAATGGGAAACTGTACTTAAGAGATATTTGAAGGCAATCCCTATGTTAACCTATGGGGGAGATAGCTCTTGCAGTAGTGAAAAGTGTATTTGGCAGTATTTCACTATCAGGACAAGTAAAACACACTGGTACATAGCCTACCTTTTATATTCACTGCCTTAGGGGTGACTTACATGTAGTAGAAGGGAAGGTTTTGGCTTGGCAAGTGGGTACACTTGCCAGGTTGAACTGGCAGTGCAAGACAGCACACACAGACACTGCAGTAGCAGGTCTGATACAAGTTCACCGGGCTACTTGTGGGCAGCACAATCAGTGCTGCAGGCCCACTTGGAGCATTTGATTTACAGGCCCTGGCATCTCTAGTGTACTTCAATAGGTATTTACTAGTAAATCAAATATGCCAATTAGGGATAATCAATCATAATAACAATTTACTCATGGAGCACTTGCTCTTTAGCACTGGTAAGCAGTGGTAAAGTGCCCAGAGTACCAAAAAAATGTAAAAACAAATTCCACCACATAGTTAAAAATACAGAAAGCAGAGGCAAAAAAACAGGGGAAACCATGCCAAGAATGCCAGGTCTAACACAGGTACTTCTTTAACAAATATGAAGGAATTCCCATTAATGGCCTATGAGAGGAGCAGGCCTAACAGTAGTGAAAAATGACTTTGGGAGATTTTAAATACTAGAACATGTAAAACTTAGATGCACATGTCCTATTACATGGCACCCTGTCCTATGAGTATCTAAGCCCTACCTTCGGGATGACATATTTGTAATAAAAAGGGAGTTTAAGGCTTGGCAAGGGATTTGTAAACGCAAAGTCCAAGTGGCAGTGAAACTGCACACAGGCTCTGTAGTGGCAGGCCTGAGGCATGTTTAAAGGGCTACTTAAATGGCTGGCATAGTCAGTTTACCAGGCCCATTAGTACTATTTCATATACAGGCTCTGAGTATATGGTATACCACTTTACAGGGAACATACTAGTATATTAAGTATGCCAGTTGGGGATACACCAATGTTACAATGTTTAGGAGAAAAGCACATGAAACTTTAGCACTGGTCAATACTGGTAAAGTGCTCAGAGTCTTAAAGTCAATGAAAAGGTACAGTACAAATGTGAGGCAAACATGCAAAACATTTGGGGAAAGACCACCCTAAGGCTGACAGGTCTAACATAGGGACAGGTTGCTCACACAATAGCATTTAACTGCTGTGTGGCAGGTCACTGGGCCCTAATAACATCAAAGGTAGGGTCCTGAAAAGGCAAAATATCTCTAGAGACCATGAGAAAAAAGTGAATTTGCCATAAGGCCCTTGGCTACTTTGACAATAAATGTTTGTTAATGCATTCATGAAGTAAATAATACCAGTAGCAGTGGGTTCCTGCTGTTACACCATATTGCTAAGAGGATCCTTTCATTTACCAACAAACACACGAACGTTTGCTCTCACTGCAGCAGTGTCACCAGCATGAGATCAAAAATGTATTGAAGAAACATGGATCCATTATGGGAGATGCAGGTACAGATTAGTTCTCACACGTTGCTAGTTACCAGATATTTCACCTTGGGATGCTAAAACATTTTAAATATGTTATGCTTATTCCCCTAGAGATTATCATGTTCACTTTGCTATAGATTCTTGTTTGTTGTCTATCTTTATTCTGAAACGCCAACCCATCCATGATTTGACCTAAGACAAATGATATATAGATTATGGGGGTCCATAATTATGATCATTTAGCGGCAACCAGAAGATTGTCACTACTGCAAACCTTGGCCTGTGGGCAGAGTAAATGAAAAAAGGTTTTAGAGCAGATTTTTCCGGAGAAACTTACTTTACACAAACCGCAAGATATGATTGCTGTAGCAACAATTTATTTTTAATGTCTTTATTGTGGAATAGTTGTTTGAAAAATACATAGGCAGTGAATGACTATTGTTTGTAGAGCTCGGATAGCTGTTCGATTCCTGTGTATTTCTATACCTTACAATAACAATTTTACAACCTGCGCAATTCTTTAGATCTCAAATTGTTTCACCCATCCTTAACTTGACATAGTTCCTATGTCCCTGGTTGTTATGCAGGTCGCTCCGTTGTCCGCGATTTAAAATGCTGACCAGTTACCATACTAAGTCATGCAAATTGTGGTTCTTAATTTGACATCATACGCAATGCTTATATTGCAGTTTGGAATTGTGCAAATTAACTTTACGTTATGATGTGCAACATGGTGTTTATGTTGATGGAGACAGAAAAAAACACAATTGCAGCATGTAGCAAAATCCTCAAAAAATACTAAAAAGACAGCTGCTAAGCAATTCACGGAGCGTAGCGAGAAATATCTGTATATGTATTGCTGCTAATGGGCCATATTCAAAACTCAATTACACAAACACTCTCAGGCTGCTGGATTGTACTTCTCTATTAAGTGAATATAATGTGTACCAACCATCAATAACCTGTCAGGATTTATGTTCTTTCTTCTGGGTGACACATGCTTCATATCACTGCTGTCACTACAATTGTTCCCAGAGCTCTGGGAATAAATGTCTAATGCATTATGCACATTCAGATATAGTTTCCTTGACAATGTGGGCGGTGTAGAAAGCTGTTTTTTTTTCTTACCAGCTATTCCAACTTGATCATTCGGCTGCAGTAAATACTGCACGAGCTGGCGGCACATGTGCAAGGTAATCCAAGTGGCAGTGCACGGCCATTGATATTTTTAAAAGTGCCACCTTGGATGACATGGCTTATTGGGTCTTGTATGGCCAGATGGCACAGAAAAGCGTGGTTGTAATTGAGAGCACTATTAAGGGCCAGAGAGGAGATGATGACACCGTGTATCAGACTGCTGAACTCAAAGTAATTAGTATTGCTTCTTCAATATTACCGATTTTTATTGCAAACACGGGTGTCACATTGCATATGCACTACCTTTACAAAACTAGTTTGCATCATCTCACCCCTAAGTCCGTCATTACGGTTACAGAATATATTACACATATCGCAGTTATGAGTTTGGCTGCTAACACTGCACTCCAGCAGTTTCCTCCAACAAAGTTTGGCAGGTTAAACCTAGGGACATTTATGGAGCGTAACATGCAGGCTAATTACGGGGACATGCTGGAAATTATTTTTATTATCGTTATTAGTAATTAATGTATTTATTTATAAACCATTTGTAAGCAGAAGCTTCATTGCACTGAAAATCATGCAAAACCCGCAAGGGTTATGTATAATTAAACTGTTTATGTGGCTCTAGTTGTGAACTGAATGCAACAAGCAATCACAACACATCTTGGCCCCTGTAGAGTGAAAAAGTTTTTCTGAAACAACAAGTCAGAACAAAGACCAAATAGGCATCTGTTTCGTAAGCGTGCAATGCACACGCAGTCAATAGTTACAACTCAGGTAACAGGAACGCAATCATCTCTTCCCCAGATACGGTTCACTTCAAGAAGTAATAATGCAAATAAAAATGCAGTAACAATGCAACTTATCTACACAAACAGAATAGGTTTTGTGCTTGAAGCATAAGTGTATCCTATCCCACAGAGTAAATACAACTTGAACAGTAGTGTACAACATGCTTTGCTCTCACACACAAAAGGTACAGCAAAGACCACAGTTCAGTCTACATTCGAACAAATTTAGCACAGGTACGACACAGAAAGCAGCTGTGTAACGTCTCCATACACAAGCATGATGTTAAATTGTTAACTGGTCCTTAGCGCCTACATATTAAATAGACACCATGAGGATCAGGCTTATATGAGAGGGCTCCCAGGCCGCTGAAACCAACTTTGGTATATGAAATAAGATTTTAGAACATGTCAAGGACATTTCGATGAACCCTCGTTTTCGGTAAACACATTAAATTATGGCCATCAAACGTATCATTCACAATACAGCACATCATGGCGCACGTTAGGCCAGTAGTGTCTACATTCTTGTTGCTATTGTGGCGCTTTGCTGCACTAGCATAAAAAATGTTGATGCTAGTGAAGCAAAGTGCAAGGACGCCCATTGATTTCAATGGGCGCATCCTTTTAATGTCTGCTCTGAGCATGCATAAAAAATGATGCAAAAAATGGCGCAATGAAATGGTGTAGATTTCATTGTGCCATTTTTGTGGGGACCCTAATGGTGGAATCCCCCCCTTGCATACATTACGCCTGGCGCAGGCATAATGTGGCGCAAGGGGTCCCAAAGTGGCGCAATGCATGCATTTCGCACTTTGTTAATGTGGCATGGCAATTTTTGCCTCGTTGATCCACATTACCCTTTCAAAAATTATGCACATGTGGCAAAAGGAGGTGCTGGGGCTTTGCAAATCTGGCCCAGAATATCCAAATGTGAGAGGACGGTTCTGGCCATCTGGTCCGACCTGATGTTTTGCTTTTCGATCAGCTGGCTTTTGACATTTTACTGTGAGGGAGCTTTACAGTTGGGGACTCACCCACAGTAAACCCGTAAAATGGGCTGCATGTGTTCACCGACGATGCCGCCTTGCTAAGGAAAAGCTGCCATTGTGCAGCAAAAGTAAGAGGCCCTGGGCTGGTGACACGTGATCGTGTGATTACGTGTGCACACATGTGTGCACATGTGTGAGGGCTGTAAGGGGAGGATTCCTGACATGTGAAGCCCAAGAACTGTGCTTAGGTAGGCTGGCACAGAAGAAACTATGCAGAGTGGGTGGTGACCTGGAGCAGGCTTCAGGAGATGGGTGTACACATGTGAGGGATAGTCAGTGTGCTCACTGTCTTTTTACTGTAGAGACACTCCATTAATTGCCAACATCAGTGTGCTTACTGTGTTTTCACTGTAGGGACACTCCATAAAATATCAATGGGTGGCATAGGGTGTAACTCAGGTCCCCTAGGGCCCATTGAGTCCAGAGACACACAAATGTACACTGTATCCTGTATGAAAAGAATTATGTAGTAGGTTACAAAAGCATAGTTGTACAACCTATGATTTATCCAGAAATATAATCTTTCTCTCATTAAGCTCAGCACTAGGGTCAATTATTACTCTATCCAGCTGCCTGAGCAGGGCCTTACATCAATCAGCCAGCGGTCAGCCCCTTCCAGGAAATGGACGGAGAGGTCCTATGTCAGAGAGGAGGGGCTGAGTTTCAGACATGTGGCTCTAGCTCCTGGACGACACCATTTTGAGCTATCCCAGAAGACTGTGCAGTAAGGATGGGGCAGGGGCAAGGAAGTTATGTGACAGCTGTGGATTGGACAGAGGTGCAGGCCTGCTGAACACTTCCTCCCCCACTTAAAAAGTCTTGGACAGGGGAGAGCTCTCTCTCTTGGCGGTGTTTCACTGCAGAACACTGGGACTGAAAACGGGTGTCATGGACAACTGGAAGGAAGAACCACCTGACTACCCACAGGGGCAGGGACCCTGCCCCTAAAGGACTTCAGACCCAGCAAGGTGCATGCAAGGGCCAGGTAAGCTGCCCCCCTTCCCCCCTCTGAAGATTAGCTGGGTGAAAGACTAGGCTGGTGCAAGGAGAGTGCACTGCCCAGAAGAAAGGAAGACATCCAAGTGAAAGGCTGGCACAGGGAGACTGAGTTCCTCCCAATGTAGAAACCTTATAGGCTGGAAGGCCTATTGAAATTGCTCCTGGTGGCAGCAAGGGCTCGCTACCAGGAGCAATACGACACCCAGATTGACAAAAAACAGCTGACGGGGGCCTGAGATATTAGGAGGAGAAGGTCTGTGACCTTTGATCTAATTCAGAGTGAGTGGCAAAGCACGTGGGGCTCGGCCGAACCTATGGTAAATGCCCCTGGGGTGGTTCATGGCCCGAGGGCTGCCCCAAAAAGAAGCAAAGCAGGGGCTGCTGTCGCGACCCTGTGAAGATGAGTTGAGGAGCACCTGACCCCATCCTGGGGCCACCAGGGAGAAACAAGCCTGGGGAGCACAGTCGCACTCCATTCGAATATGGGCCAGGCTGCGGCCCAAAGTGAAGCTGGGGTGCACCATCACACCCCCGTGAAGGAGCTGGCAGGGGCCCCAGACCTCATCCTTTTCCCCACAGAGAAGGATAAGTGTAAAAATGTAAAAGAGGTCCTGGACCCCTTCCTTAGGCCCCACCAAGCAGAAAAGCCGGGAGACGTTGTTGCATCCCCCATGAAGATGGCTGCTGGCTGAGGGAGGAGACGGATGGCCCAAGACAAAGCCGGGAAGCGCGGTCACGGTCCCTGAGATAATGCCTCATGGGTCTTGCATCCCATCCTGTGGTCCCACATGGAAGACAAATCAGGGGGCACTGTTGCACCTCCATGAACCCACCCAGAGTAACACAGGACCCCATCACAGGGCCCCGTGAAGAGAAGGAGAGTGAGGAGTGCCATCTCACTCCCCGGGAAGGTGAGGAAGGGCCCCCATATGACAGAAGAGGGGGGGGATGCCATCATACTTCCCCAGGTTGCCTGCCCACATTTGCCAGCAGGAGAGGGCAGACTGCACGTGCAGGGCCGGCTGCCATGGCAGTACCTAGAGGTGATGACAGCATGGCGAGCTGGTGGGAATGGTCGAGGGCAGGCTCCCTGAGCCTCTCACCAACGTGGCTTGCCTGGAGGAGTGTGCGAGTGCAATCAGACACCCCGAACATTAGGGTAGCCAGGGGTGAGCTCCCAGCACTGCTTTCTAATGAGGAGGCAGCATAATGGGGGTGTCCTGGTAGGACCAGAAACCCCCTAACAACAGGGCCGCCAAATGTCAGCTTCCTGCGCTGCTCTCCAGCTAAGCAGTCTTGTGGAAGGTGTCCAGGTGGGACAGAACACCCCCCACACCAAGAGAAATGGGAGGCAAGGCTGCTTACAGGAACCATCCAACCAACGAAGGGAAGCAGCTCTCCCCGGCACAGCAGGACAGTCGCTCATCTAATATGCAACCTGCCCCACAATGCCTTGTGAGGCTAAGCAACTTCCTGAACCCTGTTCTCGGCTTGTGGTGGCCCAAGGAAGATGGGACTGCCACTAACGAAGTGCCAATTGACAGGGGGAGGTGCAGGAGCAGCACAGTGTCCCCTCAATGCAACATTTGTGTCCCCATCCTAGGTTGGGTGGAACAAAGGAATAATAACCCCCAATAATTCCAATGCAATGTGGATCACAAACTGTTTGTAACTTTTGGTCTTGGCTTGTGGAACTGCAACATCTAGGTGTATAGTATGGTGTTACACAAGGCTAATCAAGAATAATCTGAAAATAATCTGAGAGTAATTTAAAAGTAATCCTAGCGTCCAAATTATTCCAACATGTCTGTTGTTCATGCTTGAGTAATAAAACTGACAGCCACCTCTTATTAAATTAAATGTAATTTTTTTGCCAGATGTAGGCACTCTCACTCTAACTTATAGTCAAATATTGCATTGGGATACCAGGAAATGTTTTGCAATGTCGGTTGTTGGGCTATATTTCCCCTTGGGGGAGACAAGAATGAGTACACAATGTCATCCAAGAGAAATTCCAGGAATTTTTGTATATTTGTAAACTGTTGGATAGTACTGAGTAGTGTGTGTAATAAATGTACTTTTACTTTATCAAAAGGAAAAGCACAGACTGGACATTCATTTATTGACTGTCATTCTTGTGTGCTTGAGAATGGGGATTACTAGCCCACACCACCTCCCCTGAGTAAATTTTGGACTGCTCTGCAACGCTACCCTATGAGATTTAAGCGTTTCAGTGGGGTGTTTGGTTCCAAGTGGTGGTCGTATGCAGACCCATTACTTGTGCAGGCCACACAACTAATGACCCACCTTCCAACACTGAAATGTATGTTGGAGCCGCTGATTTGTGCACTAGGTGTTTACATCCTTAGGCGAATTACTGCCATATGGTGTAGGAATGTGAACACATCCAAGATTATGTGAAAGAAGTCTTGTGAATGATTAAAGAGATTTCTGATCTTAAGATACCTAAGGATCCTTTAGAATGCTAGCTGGGGCCGATATGGAGAACTAAGGCAGTTATACAAATGTGTAACTTCATAGACTTAGCTTGTGGTGTCACAAAACAGAATTATATAATGACATGGAAAGCGCACATTGCAACTATGCAGGAAACGTTGTTATATGATGTGATAAAATGGAAAAGGGCTGAAATAATTACTCTCAACGTTCTCGGTGATAGGAAGCCCAACATGCTTCCATTGATGACTGGATTGTAATCTTACTGACACTGGAACCCAAAACTGACACCCACCACTATGAGGTTCTTTTATGGTGTGAATTGGATAACAGGATTGTAAGTTGATGTTTTATTGTGACTGTGTCCCTTTGGTATTGTCTTGATTACCATGAATGGTTAAACGCACCTGTAACATACAATGGAAATAAAGAATGCAATGTTTGGCATGTCAGGGTGTGTGGGAGTGAATGGTAGTTGGCATTTTGCCTTTGGATTTAACATTTCTATCTGAGGACAGGTAATGTTGCCCTGTCAGAAGTGACATCGGCTGACATACTATGTATTAGGATTCTTGTATTACTGGCGTGCCAGTAAAATGAATAAAGATTAATTGGACAGGCTAGATAGGTGCCAATCCATTGTGTGGTATGGACACGTTATTAGTGTTAGATGAGTTGTAAGTCCACTTTGCTTCATCCGTTTTGCACACAACAGGCCTCCCCCTCTACCTCCTTGGGAATGTAAAACTCAACAATGAGGCCTTTAATGGAAAAGAATATTGGCTGTCAGCACTGGATTTTTAACCTACCTCACCACAAGGCAGAATCCTATCAGACTCGCTTTGTCTTGAGGAATGGAGTACTCATCCACTGCCTCAGGTCAAGTTCACCTCATTCAGATGTGTATGTGACAGTGAGGTGGTCACTTTTTAAAAAGTCAATCCTTCTGTTTATTGGCTCCTCAGTGCAAGAACCACTGACAAGACTTTTTTACTGCCAACCCATTCTGACATTCTCTTAAGGTATCCAATGTCAGTACAATTTCCCTAAACTAATAAAATAGATTTTGTATTGCCTTATTGTTTGTATCTGGTGGCTAAACTGTAGACCCAGGTGTCATGTCATAATGTGATCTCCAATTGAAAGGAAGAGCAGACAAGTGGGGCAGAGGACTGCAAAATCAGAATCCTGGGAGCCTGAGACAGACAGGAAGGGTAGGCGGCATGGGATAGAAGGAAAATAGAATATGCATGGGCCTCAGGATTGAGCATTTTCATGTAACCATTTTTTAATAGAGAGCAATTCGAAACAACGTGATATTGAGACATCTTACTCAAAGAGACTATGGTGGTCATTACAACCCTGGCGGTTGATGTTAAAGCGGCAGTAAAATCGCCAACAGGCCGGTGGTAAAATAAATGGAATCACGACCGTGGCGGAAACCGCCAATATAGACAGCCACTTTAACACTCCGACCGCCACAGCGGTACAAACAAACACTGCAGTGGTAACCGCCAACAGACAGGCGGAAGACAAGGTTCCGCCCACTGTATTACAACAGTCCAATCCACCACCTTTTCCGGGGCAGCTTCACCGCGAACAAAAACATGGCGGAAACAGGACTTGGAAGGGAAAACGCTCACCTCTACACACCCCACGGGGAATCAGGACGCCATGGAACCCGCGCTTCAGATACTGCCAGCCTTTATCTTCCTGCTTCTCTACCAGGATCAACAAAGACAGCGGTGAAGACCACGGTGAGTACTGCACCTAAGACACAGGGGGGGGGAAGAGTGACACACACTCGCAACACTCCCACCCTCAGCCACTACAACACACACACAAGTACATGTTGATACATTACATTAACAACCCCCAACTCCCCCTGGAAGAATGCAAGGACAAAAGGAAATGAGTCGAACGTTTGTAATCTATTCAAAAACAGTAATCAAAAATATATACATTCATATACATATATTTACACTAGAAACAAATATATACAACAAGAATACAAGTCCAAGGTATTCCACCATCATAGTCCATGGACCACTGGGCCCAAAATGCATGGACGAGGCCCACACAATACCCAATCAAAATGGAGAGAACACTGTTCATGCCCTTTGATGTATCCTGGGGAGTGCAAAGCCACAGTCTCTCAAGTCTCTCAAGTGGGTGGTTTGCCCACTACTGCATCCTAGGGAGTGCAAAGCCACAGTCTCTCAAGTCTCTCAAGTG
This sequence comes from Pleurodeles waltl, assembly GCF_031143425.1. Taxonomy (NCBI): domain Eukaryota; kingdom Metazoa; phylum Chordata; class Amphibia; order Caudata; family Salamandridae; genus Pleurodeles; species Pleurodeles waltl. The sequence goes on from NC_090438.1 coordinate 225,178,395, forward strand.
GGTGGGTTGCCCACTGCTTTATCCTGGGGAGTGCAAAGCCACAGTCTCTCAAGTCTCTCCAGTGGGTGGTTTGCCCACTGCTTTATCCTGGGGAGTGCAAAGCCACAGTCTCTCTAGTGGATGACTTTCTCCACTGGTTCTGGAGGGGGCTTTGTGCCCAGAGTGCTTCATCCTGCTCGTGGCGGCCTCAGTAGTGTTAGAATCTTTGGCGCTCACTGGCCTGCAGTGCTTGTTGCGGCAGTGTCCTGTTCAGCGGTGCCGGTGGCGGCGTGTCCTGTTCAGCGGTGCTTGTGGCGGCGGTGTCCTTGGCAGCAGTGCTGGTGGCGGCGGTGTCCTGGGCAGCGGTGCTGGTGGGAGCGGTGTCCTGGGCAGTGGTGCTGGTGGCGGCGGTGTCCTTGGCAGCGGTGCTGGTAGGGGGCAGTGTCCTGGGAATCTGTGCTGGTGGCGGCGGTGTCCTTGGCAGCGGTGCTTGTGGCGGCGGTGGCCTTGACAGCGGTGCTTGTGGCGGCGGTGTCCTGGGCAGCGGTGCTGGTGGCGGCGGTGTCCTGGGAAGCGGTGCTGGTGGCGGCGGTGTCCTTGGCAGCGGTGCTTGTGGCAGCGGTGTACTTAGCAGCGGTGCTTGTGGCGGTCTTGTCGGCCTTGCAGGATTTCCCAGACTTCCCTGTTTTACTGTGCCCCATCCCCACCTTGGATGGTGGCGCAGCTGTCTCCACACTCCCAACTGTACCTCTGGGAGAGGCTTTGGTGGAAGATTATTTTCCTCTCTCCCGCTGGGCACTGGCCAACTTTTTGTGCTTTTGAGGTGGGGGACTGTCCGTGCTCTGGCTCCTTTGCACACTGGCTGCCCTGCTGCCTGGTGCACTCCAGAATCCGGTTACTACTGGCACCACTGTTCCCGCTGATGTTGTGGCTGAGGCGCTGGGTTGGGACCTGGAGAGGCTGGCCCTAGGAGACTGAAGGGGTGGGGGAGGTGAGGGGAAGAGGTCAACATTTGATACGAAAAGTTTTTTGGACACACTGGAGACAGGGAAAATGGCTGCCATCAGTGCTGAGGCCAGAGTCTGAAAAGCTCGCTGATGGGCTGCCTGACCAGAATGAATGCCCTCCAGGTATGCATTGGTCTGTTGCAACTGCATCTCTACACCCTGGATGACATTCAAAATGGTAGACTGAACAACAGTGAGGGACCTGAGGAGGTCAATTGCCTCCTCACTGAGGGCAGCAGGGCTGACTGGGGCAGGGCCTGAGGTGCCTGGGGCGAAGGAGATGCCCACCCTCCTGGGTGAGCGGCCACGGGGCAAACACTGAGGGGCTGCTGGGAGGGCGGTGCTGGTAGGGGGGTTGGCGGCTGTACCTGTAGATGCGGGGGGCACAGAGGGGCCCACCACCGCAAGGGAGCTCCCTTCAGAGGAGGAGTCCGCGTCACTGGTCTCAGCTCCTGTCCCCACCATTGAGCTCCCCTCGCCCTCCATCCTACTGGTGAATTCTGACTCCATTGTGTCGCCCTCCAGGGCCATGTGGGATGCAGCTCCCTTCTACTCCGGTGCCACTGCTCCTCCGCCTGATAATGCTAATGCACACAAGCACAAGGAGACCACAAAAAGGGGGGAGAAGACAGAAGAAAGACATGTTGAGTGCATCTAATAACGCTACCGTTGGCGGACACTACAGACACAGAAGCCCCCTGCACTACGCCGTGCACTTGGAGTTCCCTAATCAATCACAGGGACATGGGTTACAAGGCTATGCCCGATTGCTGCACACATGGAAGTCCCAGGAGCCTGACTAGGTGTAGTTGGCTCTGTACACAGGTGGGGTGCCACAGGGCCTACCTTAAGAAGGGACTTTGCCTACTAAACTCGCCCTGGTCTAGGGGAACCCGCAACCCTCCTCCCCCGACCAGGCACCTACAATGCACGCTGAATCAGCTGAATGAGAGTGTACTCACCCCCTTGTGGCTGCTGTGATGCCGTCAAGCGCCCATCCAACTCTGGGCACACCACCGCCAGGATCCAAAACATCAGGAGGGTGATGGTGCGACGGGCACCCATCCCACGGTGGGAGGCCATCCCCAGCTGGGCCTCCGCCGTCTTCTTGCTCCAGCGGCGAATGTCCTCCCATCTTTTCCGGCAATGGGTGCTCCGTCTGTGGTAGACCCCCAGGATCCGGACTTCCTTTGCAATGGCACGCCAAATATCCTTCTTCTGGTGGGCGCTGACCTACAGGAATAGTACAGGGGAAAAGGAGAAGATATAACTGTCTGCACCGTCACAGTCATTGGCCCACATCCCTACCCTTGCCATGACGCACATGCACTCACCGTCATTTCATGCACACCTCATTCCCCCCCCTATCTTTCATCCACACCACTCCAAACAGGCATTGCCCATACAGTATGCTCACAGTGTACTCACCTGTTTATCTGGAGGACCGTAGAGTAGCGTGTACTGGGGGAGGACCCCATCCACTAGTTTATCCAACTCCTCCGTGCTGAAGGCAGGGGCCCTTTCCCCAGACACACGAGCCATTGTCTCTTCCAGACTGAGGTCACAGCAACACTTGCAGTGTAGGTCCTCTCCTGTCGAAGATCAGGTATCAAGTGATTGAACAGACAGAAAACGGCAGTGACGTCCGCGGCGGTGCGTACCGTCACCGCCGGAGTACATCGTCATTGGCTGCTGGAACCCATAGGGTCCAATGTTAACCAATGCAGGATTGCGCTGCGGTCTTCGACCGCCTACCGCGACGGTGTACAAAGCCACCGAAGTTACCTCATATCCCCTTATCCCACATTACAGGTCAGGCAGCCGCCATTTCAGGGGGCCACATGGCATTATTTTTTACTGCGTCACACATATCTAGGTCTTGCTTAAACACTAATACAGCCATATGTCGATTTTAAAACATTTTCCGATTAAGTTGTGTTTACGTACCTCAGTGTTGGTTGACTCTCTGCTCGCTGTTCTCCTCCATAGAGCACTTCCGCTGGGGCAGGTGAGTAGATGCCGGCATCCTCCGGTGTACAGACCGCTGGTGGACCTGTCGACAATGGAGGAGCGACATGTAATTATCACCTACAGACTTGATCTTACCACAATCCTGGAACTGTGTGCCCAGTTGGAGCCAGACCTGATGTCAGCTATCCGCCATCCCACAGGAATCCCCCCTCTAGTACAGGTGCTGTCACTACTCCATTTCCTGGCAAGTGGGTCTTTTCAGACGACAGTGGCCATAGCACCATGGATGTCCCAGCCTATGTTCTCCAACGTGTTGTCCATAGTGTTGTCTGCCCTGCTGAAACACATGCGCAGCTACATCGTTTTCCCTCAGGTGGAGGATTTGCCTACAGTGAAAGGTGACTTCTATGCCCTGGGACATATCCCCAACATCATAGGTGCCATTGATGGGACACATGTGGCCTTGATACCCCCCCGCAGGATGGAACAGCTGTACCGAAACCAGAAGAGTTACCATTCTATGAATGTGCAGATGGTGTGTTTGGAAGACCAGTACATCTCCCATATGAATGCCAAATTTCCTCGCTCAGTGCATGACGCTTACATTCTGCGCATCCCTTATGTCATGGGGCAACTCCAGAGGCAACGTGTGTGGCTATTAGGTGAGGACATGGACCCAATAGAGTGTGACTAGGTGTCTGGGTCTGGGGATGTCCCTAAGAGTTAGTGTGTGTCTAACAGTTGTCTCTCGACATTTGCAGGTGGCTCTGGGTACCCCAACCTGTCATGGCTACTGACCCCAGTTAGGAATCCCAGGACAAGGGCAGAGGAACGCTACAATGAGGCCCATGGGTGGACTAGGAGGATTATAGAGAGGACATTCGGCCTCCTGAAGGCCAGGTTCCGGTACTTCCATATGACAGGTGGTTCCTAATTCTACTCACCAAAGAAGGTGTGCCAGATCATCGTGGCCTGCTGTGTGCTTCACAATTTGGCTTTGCGACGACAGATGCCTTTTCTGCAGGAAGATGGTCCAGATGGAGGTTTTGTGGCAGCTGTGGAGCCTGTTGACAGTGAAGACGAGGAAGCAGAAGAAGAGGATATAGACAACAGGAGCACGATGATCTAGCAATACTTCCAGGGAGACACAGGTAAGAAGACAACACTGCCTGCTACATCTGATTTAATTCTTCTACCTCTCATCTGTCTGTCATTTTCACCCAGTGTATGGACACTGAGTTGTCACTTTCCCTTTTGATTTCACAGATGTGGGTCCCACTGTGTGACCTCAGATTTGTTTCCGCATTGACTAGAGCTGTGTGACATAGGTATGTTGACATTACATTGGAAATAGCATTTTGCCACAGTTATTGCTAATACACATTTTCGAAAGCACAGACTGACTCCAGATTGTTTTGTGATTTAAGGGTGTTTATTGAAGTGTAAAATAGTGGACGGTGTTGTAAAATGATCAGGGGTGATGGTGGAGGAATGTCCATGGCAGAGTCCAGTCTATTAGTCTCACAGGTGCATTGCCCAAAGGGGCATAGGAAGTGGAGCTGGGGCAGTTGATGGATGGACAGGGTGACAAAGTGGGACAGAAGGATGACAATCAAGGTGGTCTCATTTCTTGGCGGGGTCTTGGCATTGTTCTCTGTCTTTGTCCTGGATCTCAGGGACCGCTTGCGGGGTGGTTCTCCATCTGCAGGGGGTGGGGTGCTTGTGTTGTGGTCCTGTGGCTGTGCCTCCTGTCCACTAGCGCCGGTGGAGGTGGTGGACAGTTCATCGTCCAGGCTAGTGTCAGGGGCCCCTTGTTGTGCCACAGTGTCCCTCCTGGTGTTGACGAGTTCCCCCTACAATGGTGCCCAGGGTGGAATTGATGGATATGAGTTCCTCCCTGAAACCCAAATACTGTTCCTCCTGCAGCCGCTGGGTCTCCTGAAACTTGGCCAGTACCGTTGCCATTGTCTCCTGGGAATGGTGGTAGGCTCCCATGATGGAGGAGAGAGCCTCTTGGAGAGTGGGTTCCCTGGGCCTGTCCTCCCCCTGTCGCACAGCAGTCATCCATGTTCCCCTGTTTCCCTAGGCCTCTGTCCCCTGAACCGTGTGCCCACTACCACTGCCCCCAGGTCCCTGGTGTTGTTGGTGTGGTGGGTTAGCCTGAGTTCTCTGTAGTGGTAGACACACTGCTGCTTGACGTGTCCTGGGGACAGAGGTATGGGCCCGCTGGGTGGGTGCTGTGCTGGTGTTTCCAGAGGGGGGAGGCTTTGTTGTGGCTTGTGCCAGTGTGAGGGTAACCAACTGTCCCGAGGTCCCAGATGGGCTGGGCTGGTCATCTAGATCCAGTTGGATGGAGCTGCTGTCATCACTGTGGGCCTCTTCTGTGGGTGGAGTGGACATGTCTGGACCCTCCTGTCCGGTGACGTTGGGTAGGGGTCCTGCAGAGATGTAAAAGCATGATTATTGCATCTGTGTGTGCCTATGGTGTGCAAAGGGTGGGTGACCCTGTAGTCCAGTGCTTGCATTCTTGTGTGGGACCTTGTGTGATAATGGTTTAGGGGGTGTATGGGTATGTGCAGTGGACATGCTTTGGTGATGAGTGTCCATGCTTTGGTGTTACATACAGGGCTTGGGTTTGGGATGTGTGGTTTGTGATATTGGGACATGTGTGAGGAGTTGGGGTGATGGGGATGAGGGCGAGGGTGGGGGTGGGGGTATGTGATAGCATGCAGGTAGCGTGGGGGATATGGTAGTTAAAGGTTTGACTTACCAGAGTCCATTCCTCCAGCTACTCCTGCGAGGCCCTCAGGATGCAGTATAGCCAAGACCTGCTCCTCCCATGTTGTTAGTTCTGGGGGAGGAGGTGGGGGTCCGCCGCCAGTCCTCTGAACCGCTATCTGGTGTCTTGAGACCACGGAACGCACCTTCCCCCGTAGGTCGTTCCACCTCTTCCTGATGTCATCCCTAGTTCTTGGGTGCTGTCCCACTGCGTTGACCCTGTCCACGATTCTGCACCATAGCTCCATCTTCCTAGCTATGGTGGTGTACTGCACCTGTGATCCGAATAGCTGTGGCTCTGCCCGGATGATTTCCTCCACCATGACCCTGAGCTCCTCCTCATAAAACCTGGGGTGTCTTTGCGGTGCCATGGGGTGGTGTGGGTGATGTGTGGGGTGGTGTGTGTTGTGATGTGTGGGGTGATATTTAGAGGTGTGTTGTGTGAGGTGCGTGGATGTTGTGTGAGTGATGGTGTTGAGTGCCTGTGGATGCTATTGTTCTTTCTGGTGGTGTCTCTCTCTGGCCTTCTGTCGCAATTGTTGTCATAAGGGTTTGTGGGTGATTTGGGTGTGTGTTTTGTGTATCAGGTGTGTGTATTTCGAATTGTCTAATGTGGTTGTGTTTTGTAAATGTGTGTGTACTTTGAGCGCGGCGGTGTGTACCGCCAATAGAATACCGCGGTTGAAATACCACTGCATGGATTAATGGGTCGTGATAGTGTGGCCGTATTCCTGTTGGTGTGACGGTCAAGGTTTTGTTATCGCCAGTTTATCACTGACCTTTGGTGTGGCGGACTTGTGTGGGTGTCTAGATTTTGGCAGATTCCTAGCTGTGGGTCATAATGGCAGTGACGGAATTCCGCGGCCGCGGCGGTGTGTTGGCAGTCTTCTGCACGGCGGTAAGCGGCTTTTAACACCAATGTTGTAATGACCCCCTATATCTGGTGACAAAGAACCCACCTGTGCAGTAGTCAGTTGAAAGCTGTCCACAAGAGTGCTGTGAGTCTAACAAAAAAATGAGAGCACAAAGAACGGAGGACCAGACTGTATCAACCAAGCCAATTAAAAGAAGCAAGTGAAAAAGAGACAGTCCCCAATTGCCGAGCAGCATTTATCTCTTTCCTGATGAGAGCGAGGGTGGCCGTGTGAGAAAAGTCTGGATGCCATATTTCTACAAAGGAATCACTTTGACTGTGAATGCTGCATTTTCAACTTAGCCTTGCAAGAGAAGGGAGTGCAAATGGGCGAAAACAAGATTTCTGGCTGCGGAACCACACAACAAACAACCAACCAGGGGGTACCCACAACAATCCAGATCCAAAGATTGACCCATGCCAAAAAACACGCAGTTTAGCCCTCACAAGAAGAAAGAATGATAAAGATGTGGGCAGACTTAACCCTACAAAAATGCATGCAAAGCCATGAGACAGGACTGTCACAAGTGTGGTAAAGACGACCATTAAGAAAAAGTATGCAATGGAACGCGACAAGTGGCATAGTAAAATCAAAAGATCACTTCAGGGGAGACAATGTTAAAACCATCAGGGGCGGTGTAGCCTTAATTAGATCAGATGGATAAGGGATACCTGATTCCTCTTGTAAAAGGTAGTGCAGGGTCAATTAAAGGAGACAATGCAACTGCTGGCATAAGCAGTTCTCCTTTAACTGTGCTTAACAATCTCACATTATCCCCGAAAGAGGCCATATTGGTTTGTTACCCACTCTTTGGCAAAGTCAAACAGAGCCCCAATGAAAGGATTAAAACATGTACAACTTTTGGATAAAAGGGGCAGCTAGGAGCTTTTGGAATCAAACATTATTCCTAGGTATTGGAAGTAAGTGACCTGCTCAATACGCCTTCTCTTAATACTGAAAGATCCTGCATTTGCGAGACTGGAACTACAGATCATGTATTTTGTTTTAGATATTTTAGTATTGTGATCTAAGTTATCCATGACATCTACAAAGTTGTCAATTAAAATCCTCACATCACTAGGAATGTGAGACATTCAATCAGCATCATATCAAGCAATGCATTCAGGCCATTAATATACAAAAGGTAGAGGATGGGTGTCAGAACACAACCTTGGTGAACACGCCACGCTAGGCAACAAGGTTGTTGCATGCACCTCCATGCCCATACCTAAAATAGGCACTTATCCTATGATATATTGCTCATAGAAAATCAACTAACTCAGGTTCAAGCCCTAGATATCAATCAATCAATCAATCAGAACATTTATAGAGCGCACTACTCACCCGAGAGGGTCTAAAGGCGCTGGAGAGGGGGGGGAGTTACTGCTGCTCGAAAAGCCAAGTCTTGAGGAGTTTCCTGAAGGCAAGATGGTCCTGGGTAGTTCTTGCTTTGTGTGTGTGGGTGAGGAGCCTGAAGGTGATCCTCTTGTTGACGGGGGGCCAGTGCAGGTGTTTCAGGTGGGCGGATATGTGGCTGTGGCGAGGGATGTCGAGGATGAGGCGTGCGGAGGCATTCTGTATGCGTTGTAGACGTTTCTGAAGCCTTGCAGTGGTACCTGCGTATAGGGTGTTTCCGTAGTCCAGACGGCTTGTGACGAGGGCATGGGTAACTGTCTTTCTGGTTTCGGCGGGGATCCATCGGAAGATTTTGCAGAGCATGCGTAGGGTGTTGAAGCATGATGACAAGACGGCGTTGACTTGCTTAGTCATTTTGAGGAGGGGGTCCAGGATGAATCCGAGGTTGCGTGCGTGATCCAAGGGGGTTGGTGTGGTGCTCAGCACCGTGGGCCACCAGGAGTCGTCCCAGGCGGATGGGGATTGTCCGAGGATGAGGACCTCCATCTTGTCTGAGTTCAGTTTTAGGTGGCTGAGCTTCATCCATTCTGCAACATCTTTCATTCCTTTCTGTAGGTTGGTTTTGGCGGTGGTTGGGTCTTTGGTGAGGGAGAGTCTCAGCTGGGTGTCATCGGCGTAGGAGATGATGTTGATGTTCTGTTTGCGTGCGATGGTGGCGAGGGGGCTTATGTAGATATTGAAGAGGGTTGGGCTGAGCGAGGATCCTTGGGGTACGCCGCAGATGATCTCTGTGGGTTCTGAGCGGAAGGAAGGGAGGTGGACTCTCTGGGTTCTGTCGGAGAGGAATGAGATGATCCAGTCTAGGGCCTGTCCTAGGATACCAGTGGTGCGGAGGCGGGTTATTAGGGTGCGATGGCACACGGTGTCGAAGGCAGCTGAGAGGTCCAGGAGGATGAGGCCGGTTGTTTCTCAGTTGTCCATCAGAGTCCTGATGTCATTGGCGACTGCGATGAGGGCGGTTTCTGTGCTGTAGTTGGCTCAAAATCCAGATTGGGAAGGGTTGAGCGAGTTGTTAGCCTCGAGAAAAGCGGTCAGCTGCTTATTGACGGTTTTCTCGATGACCTTGGCCGGGAAGGGGAGAAGAGAGATGGGGCGGAAGTTCTTCAGGTTATTGGGGTCAGCCGTGGTTTTTTTCAGGAGGGCGTTGACTTCCGCGTGTTTCCAGCTCTCGGGGAAGGTGGCTGATGCGAACGAGCTGTTGATGATGTTCCGGAGATGGGGGGCAATGACGGAGTCGGCTTTGTTAAAGATATGATGGGGGCAAGGGTCCGAGGGGGAGCCGGAGTGGATGGTGTTCATGATGCTTCTGGTCTCTTCTGAGCTGATAGGGGTCCAGGAGCTGAGTGTAGTGGTGGGGGCTGCTGGTTCGGTGGTAGGGGGCGGGGTCTGATGTCCAAAGCTGTCATATAGATCTGCAATCTTTCGGTGGAAGAATGTGGCGAGGAAGTTGCAGAGTTCTTCTGAGGGTGTGATGTCGTTGGAGCTGGCGCTGGGGTCGGAGAGCTCTTTGAATGAAGTCCTTTTGGTGGAGCGGATCAGATGGTGGTGTTCACGGGTGGCGAACTTGAGGGCTGTCATGTTTTCTGTGGTTTGTTCCCTGCACCAGGTTTTTTCGAGGGTTTGGCAGGATTTCTTGGATTCTTTGAGGGCGTCCGTGAACCATGGGGGTTTCCTGATGCTGGTCCTGCTTGGGGGGCTTTTAAGTGGTGCGAGGTTTTCGGCACAGTTGGTGATCCACTGTGTGAGGCTGTGGGTAGCGTTGTTGGCATCAGTGATGTTGGCTGGTGGATTTTGGCTCAGTGTTGAGAGGAGCTGCTCTGTGGAGATTTAGCTCCAGCGTCTGCGGGGTATTTGTTGTGTGCGATGGTGGTGAGTCTCCCGTTTGAAGGTGAAGTGGACGCATCTGTGGTCGGTCCAGTGTAGTTCGGAGGAGTGGCTGAAGGAGATGTGGTTGCTGGCGGAGAAGATGGGGTTGAGTGTGTGGCCAGCGGTGTGGGTGGGGGTGCTCACCAGTTGCTTGAGTCCGAGGTTGGCGAGGTTGGCGAGCAGGGTGGCGGTGTTGTTATTGTTGTTTTTCAGGTCCCCAAGGAGGATGTATTCTGGTTGAGGCTAGGGCATGCGGGCTGATGTAGTCTGTGATGGTATCGCTGAATTGGGCGCGTGGGCCCGGGGGTCTGTAGATGAGTGTTCCTCTGAGGGTGGTTCTGGGGTCGGTGTGGATTTGGAAGTGTACGTGTTCAGTGGCGAGGGGGGTGTCTTCGGTGGTGGTTGTGATGTTGATGGTGTACCTGTAGATGATGCCGATTCCTCCTCCGGTTTGGTTGATGCGGTCCTTCCGGGCAATCTTGTAGCCGTCAGGGATGGCTATGGCGATGTCTTGAGCCGAGGAGGCGTTCATCCAGGTTTCTGTGATGAAGGCGACGTCTGGTGCTGTTGTGTCCAGGAGGTCCCATAGTTCGATGGCGTGCTTGTGGACAGAGCGTGTGTTGAGGAGGATGCACTTGAGGTGGTTGTTGTTGCGAGGGCTGGTGGGTGGTCTGCAGGTTGGGCGGAATGTGTATTTGCAGGCTTGGCAGGTGAAGGGTCCATGGGTTCGTTTAGGGCTGGCTTGGTAGCAGGTGGCTGTTCGTCCGGTGTTGAGGGCGTAGAGGGAGGCGCGTCGTATCTTAGTCTGGTGCTTTGGGTGCGGAGGTGGCCAGGAGTTCTGGCGCTGGGCGCGGTCCAGGCACGGACGGGCTTGCCTTTGGCGCACCAGCGGCACGTCTGCCATAAGAAGGAAGGGGGGGAGGAGGGGTCAGCTGGGAGGCAGGAGGCGGGAGAGAAGGAGAGGAAATGGGAGCAAGGGGTCGGGCCGTAAGGGTGGCAGCAGCGGGAAACAAAGCGCGAAAGAGGAGAATGGAAAAATAAAAACAAAGTGAGGAACGACAAAAGGAGGAAAAATTCAAGGAAAAATGCAAGAACTACCTGGCAGTGGCCTGGGCAGGCGGAGCTGCAGCAACGGGGAAGCGACCTACCCGAGGGTCAAGGGTCGCTGTCTCTGCGTTACAGCGACTGCCATTAGAAGGGAGGGGGGAGGAGGGGTCAGCTGGGAGGTGGGAGGGAAGGAGAGCAAATGGGAGCAGGGGGGCAGGGCCGCAAGGGTGGCAGCGGCAGAAAACAAAGCGCAAAAGAGGAGAATGGAAAAATAAAAACAAAGTGAGGAACAACAAAAGGAGGAAAAATGCAAGGAAAAATGCAAGAACTACCTGTAGTGGCGGGGAAGCGACCTACCCGAGCAGAATTGTCCACAGTTCAATATGGTTTACTCTGTTGAAGGCACTACTTAGGTCCATAAAGGACAGGTATAATGCCCCTCTTTTGGCTGAAGTATTTGTAATGATAATTATGTCCAGATTAAGACATTATTCTAGAGTGCCGAGCCCTTCTCTGAACCCATATTGGACTGGAGAAATCACTCCCAATAATTTTTACCATTAAATAAAGTTAGGATCATGTCCTATAGCAACAAGAGTCTTGTCTTCCACCTTTCTTATAGATGGCAATAATCACAGAGGTATGCTAGGAGCAAGGAAGTCCACACATGGTAGCACAATTAGCCACATTAGTGGTAACAGGTACCCAAAGCTCCACATTCTTTTCATAAAGATCCATCAGAATTCAACCGGCCAGTGGCCTTCCTGGAGGGGCCGGCATTAATCGCCTTCATCACATAATTTACATTCAATCTAACTTTCAATGGAAAAATTAATTGTGGTTCTGGCTCGCTGTTATCTGTATAATCTGAGTAGGAATATATTGTTTTAAAATGCTTCATTCAAATTTTTTCAAAAATATTTGTCCCCAGTCCATTAGTCAACATTCATTGATTTTTGATTGAGTGATAATTTTCCAGAAACCTCTGGTACCCTTATTTGCTGATGCTTCAACAAGCTTCTCCCATATTTCAGCTGGGGCTGTCTCCTTTCTGAAGCTAATAACTTCTTTGTATTTAGCATGGCAAGCTGCCATTTTCACCCTACAACTCACACCTCCTTTACAGTTTGAGCAGTCTCGGACTGACCCAGATCGTCTGGACACATATGGACCCCATCAAATACAGCAATGATACAGAACTCACTTGGACTGATCATTCTAACATCCACTTCAGCATCTCCAAACCTGACACTGCCACCCCCAAGATGGCCAAGATGGCCACCAATCTGCAAAAGGGAATAACGAACTTCAACTCCTGGATGACCAACTGTGCCAACAGCATCACTCCATCATGTGCAACATTCAGAGAATATTCTCCAAAATCGCCATCTGGTACACACAACAACTCAAAATAGTCAAACAGCTTGAGAGGAGATGGGTCGTGTTAGAAATAGGGTCTCTAGTTGTCAGGGACATGCACTAGAGGGACCTCCACTCTAGTCAGGGTAAGTCAGATACACACTAAAAGGTAACCTGTGCTCACCCTCTAGTAGCTTGGCACAGAGCAGTCAAGCGTGTCTGAAGAGTAAAAGTGCAGAATCTTTGTGTGACACATAAACTCACACATACACACACATAAACACACATACAAACAGTAACACAATGAAAACACCACAGAAAATACACCACACCAGGTTTAGAGAAATAGACATTCTTTTTTTTAAATACATCAAGACCAAAATGACAAAAATCCAAAAGTAGAAGCTGAGTTATGAATTTTAGAAGAATAAGTATAAGACGCAAATATTATTTTAGGGCTTACTTGATGTTGTGCTGGACCAGGGCAAAGTCAACAGTTGACAGTGATGAGGCACGGGTTGTGTACAGGAGCCATGCAGGCCAAAGGAACAGAATACCTTGATCCTGGTCGCAGATATGAGATGTGGGGTCGATGCATCAGTAGATGCATTGATGTCACTTCGCTAGTCAAGGGATGCAATTATTTTTCCTACGCATTGGTGCAGATGTACCAGGTGCTGCTTCTAGCAGGAAGGTGATGTGTCAGTAGATGCAGCAGTTCTAGAGGTGCTGCTTGGGCCCCTTGTGCTAGGTGCCGAATTTACTCCTGGACAGGGTCGATGCTTCAGTTGCTGCTTCCATTAGGCAGATGATACATCGATTTCACTGGTGCAAGAATCTGGGTCCACTTCCTTTGAACCAGGTAGAAAAGCAGAGGTAGAGACTTTGACATTACTGAGTCTCTGGCAATAGAAGGCAAGACAACAAGCAGTGGATGTCACTTTGGGGTGCAAGACAGAGACCAGCTCTCCCTCATCAAGGTAAGAGAGCAGCAGGCAGTAGAGCAGCACAACAAAAAAGCAGTCCTTCCAGGTCACTAGTTCACCAGAGTAACAGTCTTTGATGTAGCACAGCAGTTCTGAGAAATTCCAGCCGTAGGTCTAGAAATGTCTGTTTTGTTAGGGTCAGAGACCCACTACTTATATCCAGTGGTGCCTTTCAAGAAGGGTCTCTGAAGTGCGCTTGTATCCTTCCTTCCTCAGCCCTGGCTCCAGACTATCAACATGGGTAATCAGTCCTTTGTGTGGGAACAGGCACTGCCTATTTAGGTGTGTCAGCCCCTCCTTTCTTTCCCAGGAAGAGCCACCATAATGTAGATAAATGCAGATGAGCTTTCAGACACACCTAACCGTCCTGTGTTTCTAAAACAGTAATAATAATTCAGAATTTACCAGTAAATGGGATTTATCATTAGCATTCCAATGTTATGAAACATGACAAAGCTATTCCTACTCAATCAGGAATTATAGTTTAAATGTTTAATAAGGAATTCCTAATGTTAACCTGTGAGAGGGGAAGGACTCACCGTAGTGAAAAATGACTTTGGGAGTTTTTCACCAACACAACACGTAACATTTAAAAGTATGTCTGCTACCTTTTAGTTACATAGCACCCTGTTCCATGGGCTACCCAGGGCCTACATCAGGGTGACTTAAATGTAATAAAAGTGGAGTATAAAGCTTGGCAAGAGTTTTGAAATGCCAAGTCAAAGTGGCAGTGAAACTGCACACACATGCTCTGCAGTGGCAGACCCAAGGCATGTTTAAAGGGCTGTTTCATGTTTAGGAGAGAAGCATTTTCACTTTACCACTGTTGAGCAGTAGCAAAGTGCTGAGGGGCATATTTATACTCAGTTTGCGCTGAACTAGTGTCAAAATAAATGATGATAATTCAGTGCAAACTTAACTCCAAACTGATACTAAGGCGCTAGCGCCAAAGTTATGGAGTTAAAATCATTTTCTGGACGTGGAAACCTAACTTGCATCAATGAGATGCAAGGTAGGAATTCCCGTGCAGAAAGTGACGATATGGCCTTACCACTATATTTATCCCCTTCTGCTAAAATTAAGCATAGGGAGATGGGGGCCTTAAATAATGGTGCTAAGCTTGCTTAGCACCATTATTTAATGCCTGGGTATATGCAGGCTTTAGGAGACCTGTGGGCATGTTTTCATGGTCAGAGACCATGGAAAGAGTCAACAGGTGCCCTTCCCTGGCCCCAGGGACACCCTACCCACACCAGAGGGACACCACAGGATGGGGGACCCATCCCAGGTAAGACCCAGTAGGTATTTTGTTTCCCCCCTTGGGGGTCCTAACTTAGGACTGGTCTGGTCCCAATGGCCATGCCCAGGGGACATTTGTCGCCTGGGCATGGCCATTGGGGTGGTAGGCATGATTCCTGTAATTACTAAGACAGGAGCCATGACCATGGGGTTGTGCGCTAGAAAATGGTATTACTCTGCTTAGAGGCATTTTTTAGCCTCTAAACAATGTAGTACCATAATTCGTCTCACAACCTCCGGTTCTCCCTCCACCTTCCTGTTCTGCTTTCCTACATATCTCCTATCGGAGCTTACAGAACGTCTCTGGAATGCGCTTCTGAGTTCAAAGAAGACCTTTATTGTTGTTAATTCTTCCCCACCCACAAATTCTTAAGAGACGAAATTAGTAGATTTCAAGCACACGTAGTCGCAGCAATGAAAGCAAAATATATCACAGTACTTCTCAGTTGCAATGTACACAGCAAATATATATGATTATAGCATAGCAAAGCATAAAAGTCAAATTCATCACCGTATGGGCAAGGCGGCAGGGCCTATATATTCAGCTTAATCTTTCTGGGGTCTGCAAGTTGATGACTCCGGTCAACTGCGAGAAAGAGATTATCTATACAAACGGGAGACTGGCAACTGATGTCTAGCTCCAGCCTGAAGTCAAGCAGATTCGAACCCAACTCACTGTAGCCCAGAGTCATCATTAAAAGCAAACTCAGTGTGAGATCTGAACGACCTTGGAGAATGGCCAGTTCTCTGAGCCATTCCGCTCTCAGACTGGATTGCGAGGTAAACACAAAATCTACGTGCTCTTATCAGCTAAAGTCTGGTGTGAAGAAAACAGCTTGGTTCATCTTGTGAAAAAACACAGTTTGGAAGAATACAGACATCTGTAATTTCTCAACTGCAATGTCTAACTCCACGTTAAAGCCAATAGGCAGCTAACCTAAATATCAAATGTAATGTCTAATGTCACGTCAAAGCCAATAGGGAGCTAAGCTGAATATCAAATGTAATGTCTAATATCATGTCAAAGCCAATAGGCAGCTAAACTGAATACAGAAGGTAATGTCTAATGCCATGTCAAAGCCAATAGACAGCTGAGCTGAATACAAAATGTAATGGCTAATGCCATGTCAAAGCCAATAGGCAGCTGTACTGAATACAAAATGCAATGGCTAATGCCATTTCAAAGCCAATAGGCAGTTAAACTGAACAAAACATATAGGGGGTCATTACAACATTGGCAGTAAAAGCCGCTTACCGCCGTGCAGAAGACCACCAATACACTGCTGCGGCCGCGGAAATCCGCCACAGCTATTATGACCCACATCTCGGAATCCGCCGAAAATCAGACACCCACACAAGTCCGCCACACCAAAGGTCAGTGATAAACTGGCGAAAACAAAACCGACACCATCACACCAACAGAAACACGTCCATGCTATTACGACCCACTAATCCAAGCAGCGGTCTTTCAACCGCGGTATTCCATTGGCGGTACACACCGCCGCGCTCAAAATACACACACATCTCCAAAACACCGCCACATTGGACAATTCAAAATACACACACCTGATACACATACAAACAACACTCCCACACATCCAACACAATATAAAACACACACCCACATCACCCACAAACCCCTACGACCAAAAATCAGAGATGAAGGCGACAGAGAGAGAGCACAGCAACAGAGAACCCCACCACACAGAGGCACAAAACACCATCACCCACACAACATCCATGCACAAAATTCCACACACCACAACACATCACCACACACATCACCACATACACCACCCCACACATCACCTACACCACCCCATGGCACGGCAAAGACACCCCAGGTCTTCCGAGGAGGAGCTCAGGGTCATGGTGGAGGAAATCGTCCGGGTTGAGCCACAGCTATTTGGATCACAGGTGCAGCACACCTCCATAGCAAGGAAGATGGAGCTATGGCGAAGAATTGTCGACAGGGTAAACGCAGTGGGACAGCACCCAAGAAATCGGGAGGACATCAGGAAGAGGTGGAACGACCTACGGGGTAAGGTGCATTCAGTGGTCTCCAGGCACAACATCGCGATTCAGCGGACTGGCGGTGGACCCCCACAACTAACAACATGGGAGGAGCAGGTCTTGACCATTATGCATCCAGAGGGCCTCGGAGGAGTCGGTGGAGGAATGGACACTGGTAAGTCAAATCTTAACTATCATATCCCCCACCCTACCTGCATGCTATCACACGCCCCAACCCTCACCCCCTCCCCTATCACTCCAACTCCTCACTAATTTACTTATAACACAAACCACCCATCCCAACACCAAGCCCTGCATGACACAATTAAGCATGGACACCCATCACTAAAGCATGCCCACTGCACATACCCATAACACCCCCCAACCATCATCACACAAGCCCCCACACAGGAATGCTTGCACTGGGGTACACGCACACCCACCCATTGCACACCATGACACACACACATGCAATAATCATGCTTTTATACCCCTGCAGGACCACTACGTAACGTCACCACACAGGAGGGTCCAGACATGTCCACTCCACCCTCAGAAGAGGCCCACAGTGATGACAGCAGCTCTGGCCAACTGGATCAAGATGACCAGCCCGGACCATTGTGGGTCTCGGGACAGTCGGTTCCCCTCGCACAGGCACAGCCTAACACTGACCTTCCACCCTCTTGTAACACCAGCACAGCACCCACCCAGCGGGCCCATACCTCCATCCCCAGGACACGTCAATCAGCTGTGTGTCCACCACTACAGGGAACCCAGGATAACCCACCACCCCAACAACAACAGGGACCTTGGGGCAGTGGCAGTGGCAGTGGGCACACGGTCCAGGGGACGGAGGCTCAGGAACACAGGGGAACTGGGAGGGCTGCCGTGCGACAGGGGGTGGACAGGCCAAGGGAACCCACTCTCCACAAGGCCCTCTCCTCCATCATTGGAGCATACCACCACTCCCGGGAGACGATGGCTACGGTCCTGGCCAAGTTTCAGGAGACCCAGCGCATGCAGGACGAACAGTATTTGGGTTTCAGGGAGGAGCTCAGAACCATCAGCACCGCCCTGGCCACCATCGTAGGGGTTCTGAAGGACATACAAAAGACCATGAGGGACACCATGGCACTCCAAGGGGCCCCTGACACTAGCATGGATGATGAACTGCCCACCACCTCTGCCGGCGCTAGTGGACAGGACGCCCCACCACAGGACCACCACACCAGCACCCCACCCCCTGCAGATGGAGAACCACCCGCAAGCGGTCCCTGAGATCCAGGAACAGGACAGAGCAAGATGGCAAGACCCCCGCCAGGAAATGAGACCACCCTGATTGTCCTCCCACTGTCCCACTTTGTTACCCTGTCCAGATTGCAACTGCCCCAGCTCCACTTCCTATGCCCATATGGGCAATGCACCTGTGAGACTAATAGACTGGACTCTGCCATGGACATTCCTCCACCATCACCCATCACCATTTTGCCACCCCCTCCAATAATTAGCACTTCAATAAACACCCTTGAACCACAAAACAATCTGGAGTCAGTCTGTGATTTTGAAAATGTGTATTAGCTATGACAGTGACAAAATCCGTTCTCAATAGTAATGTCGACATACCTATGTCACACATCACAAGTCCATGAAGGATGCAAGCAGATGACACACGTTGGTAACCACACCTGTGAAACCGTATTGGAAATGTATCACTCAGTTAGCAGATAATACTTCAAATTGACAGACAGGATAGAGGTAGAAGTGTGAAAGTGAATGTATTAGTAAAAAATAATTTCTCACCTGTGTGTCACTGGAAATATTGCTGTATAACAGAGTCCCTGTTATCAATGTCTTCTTCCTCTGCTTCCTCCTCATCACTGTCCACAGGCTCCACAGGCTCCACAGCTGCCACAACACCGTCATCTGGACGATCCTCCTGCAGAAAAGGCACCTGGCGTCGCAAAGCAAGATTGTGAAGCATCGAGCTGGCGATGATGATATGGCACACCTTCCTTGGTGAGTAGAATAGGGAACCACCTGTCATATGGAGGCACCTGAACCTGGCCTTCAGGAGGCCGAAGGTACGTTCGATCACCCTCCTAGTCCGCCCATGGGCCTCAATGTAGCGTTCCTCTGTCCTGGTCCTGGGATTCCTTACTGGGGTCAATAGCCAGGACAGGTTGGGGTAACCAGAGTCCCCTAATAGCCACACATGCTGCCTCTGGAGTTGACCCATCACATACGGGATGCTGCTATTCCGCAGGATGTAGGCGTCATGCACTGAGCCAGGGAACATAGCATTTACCTGCGAGATGTACTGGTCTGCCAAACATACCATCTGTACATTCATGGAATGATAACTCTTCCGGTTCCTGTACACCTGTTCACTCCTGTGGGTGGGGACCAGAGCCACATGGGTCCCATCAATGGCACCTACGATGTTGGGAATATGTCCCAGGGCATAGAAGTCACCTTTAACAGTAGCCAAATCCTCCACCTGAGGGAAAACGATGTAGCTCCTCACATGTTTCAGCAGGGCAGACAACACTCTGGACAACACGTTGGAAAACATAGGCTGGGACATCCCTGATGCCATGGCCACTGTTGTCTGAAATGACCCACTTGCTAGGAAATGGAGCACTGATATCATCTGCAATTGAGGGGGGATTCCTGTGGGATGGCGGATTGGTGACATCAGGTCTGGCTTCAACTGGGTACACAGTTCCTGGATTGTGGCACGGTCAAACCTGTAGGTGATGATTACATTTTGCTCCTCCATTGTTAACAGGTCCACCAGTGGTCGATACACCGGAGGATTCCGCCATCTCCTCACATGTCCCAGCTGACGGTGCCTAGGAAGGACAACAGCGACCACAGAGTCAACAAATTCCGAGGTATGTACCCCCAGCTACACAGGAGACGACACTAAATACAAAATCCTTCCTGTATGTGTGTTGAGTGTAGGCCTAGCTATGTGTGACGCAGTTGTAAATGAAGCCATGTGGGCCCCTGAAATGGCGGCTGCCTGACCTCAAAAGTGGGACAATGGGATGTAAGGTAACTGCGCTGGCATTGTACACCGTCGCGGTAGGCGGTCAAAGACCGTGCGCAATGCTGCATTGGTTAATATTGGACCCTATGGGTCCCAGGAGCAAATGACGAAGTGCGCCGGCGGTGATGATACGCACCGCCGCGGACGTGACCGCCGCGGACGTGACCGCCATTTTCTATCTGTTCAATCACTTGATACCTGATCTTTGACAGGAGAGGACCTACACTGCAAGTGCTGCTGTGACCTCGGTCTGGAAGAGACAATGGCTTGTGCGTCTGGGGAAAGGGCCCCTGCCTTCACTGCACAGGAGTTGGAGAAGCTTGTGGATGGGGTCCTCCCCCAGTACACGCTACTCTACGGTCCTCCAGACCAACAGGTCAGTACACAGAGAGCACGTCCGGACCCTGGGGGGCCACCAGAGACCAAGCACCCACTGCCGGAAAAGTTGGGAGGACATTCGCCGCTGGAGCAAGAAGATGGCGGAGGCTCAGCTGGGGATGGCCTCCCAACGTGGGAGGGGTGCCTGTCACACCATGACCCCCCTGATGTTCTGGATCCTGGCGGTGGCCTACCCTGAGTTGGATGGGCGCATGAGGGCATCACAGCAGACACAAGGGGGTGAGTACACTCACATTCTCATGACTTTGCGTGCAGTGAAGGTGTCTGGGTGGGGGAGGAGGGCTGTGGGTTTCCCTAGGCCAGGGCGAGTTCCGTAGGCTAGGCCCCTCCGGAATCCAGGTCATGTGCCACTCCACCCCACCTCTGTAGAGTGCCAAGTACAGGTATACATGCCCCTGTGTCATCTATATGGGTAGATGACACTCATAGCCATGTAGGCCATATCCCAGGAATAGCATCTGTAAAGGCCAAGAGCACGGCGTAGTGCAGTGGGCTGCTGTGTCTGTATTGTCCGCCAAAGGTAGAGGAAAGCCATGCACTCAACCTGTCTTTCTTCTGTTTCCCCACCCCTTTTTTGTGGTCTCCCTGTACTGTTGTGCAACAGCATCATCAGGCGGAGGTACAGTGGCACCGGAGCAGGAGGGGTCTGCGTCCCACATGGCCATGGAGGGCCACACCACAGACACAGAATACACCAGTGGGACGGAGGGCGAGGGGTGCTTCACGTCGGTCACCGGATCAGCAAACAGCGACACGGACTCGTCCTCCGATGGGAGCTCCCTTGTGGTGGTGGCAAAATCTGTGCCCCCCACTTCTACAGGTATAGCCGCCACCCACCCCACCAGCACCGCCCTCCCAGCAGCCCCTCAGCCTTCGCTCCGTGCCCACTCACCCAGGAGGGTGGGCATCACCTTCGCCCCAGGCACCTCAGCCCCTGCTCCTGTCACCCCTGCTGCCCTCAGTGAGGAGGCCATTGACCTCCTCAGGTCACTCACTGTTGGGCAGTCTACCATTGTGAATGCCTTCCAGGGTGTAGAAAGGGAGTTGCAACACACCAATGCATTCCTGGAGGGCATTCATTCTGGTCAGGCTGCCCATCATCGAACCCTGCAATCTCTGGCCTCAGCACTGATGGCAGCCATTGTCCCTGTGTCTAGCCTCCCCCCTCCAACTTCCTCCACCCAGACCCAGACCCAATCCCCTGTACCCCAGCCTATCCCAAGCACACCATCAGACCAGCCTGCACTCACCTCAACACACAAGGGCAGCTCAGGCAAACATAGGCACCACACATCCCACAGGCACTCACACAAGCATCACCCACATACAGACACAGAAACATCCACTGCCTCCACTGAGTCCCCCTCCTCGTCGTCTCTCTCCTCCCTCCCAGTGTCGTCTACACTCTCACCTGCATGCACTACCACTAAAGCCACTAGGACTCGCACCAAAACAGCCAGCACCAGCTACCCGTCCCAGTGTTTGTCAGCAACTTTTCCTGAGCAACCTTGACCTCTATCCCACAACCCCCACCCCTCCAATTCATAGGTCCTGTACTAGCACCTCAGCCAAAAAAAGTCTCGTACCAGTGGTGCGTGTTAGAGGTATGTGGAGTGCACCGGCCACCAGGGCAGCCAGTGTGACACGGAGCCAAAGCACTGCCAGCCCCTGTAAAGCACCAGAAGTTGGACAGTGCCCGACGGGAGAGGGTGAAGACTCCTGCCGGCAAAGCCGCCCACAAGGGTCCCGGGGGGAGTGTAGAGTCAGCTGTGACCCCTCCCAAGGCGGTGAAGGGGCAGAAGAAGTCTCCAAAGTCTTGGAAGAGCAGCACGGCGGAGAAGGCCGCCATCCTCCCCGCTGGCCAGGATGCCACCTCCAGCCCCATCGTCACTGGTCCGGAGACCACCGCCAGAGTCAGTGCGCTGGAGGGCAGCACTATCGTCACTGGTCAGGAGACCACCGCCAGAGTCAGTGCCCTGGAGGGCAGCACTGTCGTCACTGGTCCGGAGACCACCGCCAGAGTCAGTGCCCTGGAGGGCAGCACTGTCGTCACTGGTCCGGAGACCACCGCCAGCGTCAGTGCCCTGGAGGGCCATCACTGGTCCGGAGACCACCGCCAGAGTCAGTGCCCTGGAGGGCAGCACTATCGTCACTGGTCCGGAGACCACCGCCAGAGTCAGTGCCCTGGAGGGCAGGACTGTCGTCACTGGTCCGGAGACCACCGCCAGAGTCAGTGCCCTGGAGGGCAGCACTGTCGTCACTGGTCTGGAGACCACCACCAGCGGCAGTGCCCTGGAGGGCCCCGGCACCCACAGCCCCGCTGGACACTGAGGGACTGTCATGCCACACACCGCTGCACAGGTCACAGACAGCAAAGTCCAGCACCGCTGAACAGGGCAAAGACCGCCATGGCAAGCACCGCCGAACATGGCAAGCACTGCTGAACAGGTCAGAAACGGCAAAGTCCAGCACAGCTGAACAGGGCACAGACCGCCATGGCAAGCACCGCTGAACATGTCAAGCACCGCTGAACAGGTCAGAAACGGCAAAGTCAAGCACTGCTGAACAGGGCAAAGACCGCCATGGCAAGCACCGCTGAACATGGCAAGCACCGCTGAACAGGTCAGAAACGGCTAAGTCAAGCACCGCTGAACAGGGCAAGCACCGCTGAACAGGGCAAGCACCGCCATGACAAGCACCGCTGAACAGGTCAGAAACGGCAAAGTCAAGCACCGCTGAACAAGGCAAAGACCGCCATGGCAAGCACAGCTGAACATGGCAAGCACCGCCATGGCAAGCACCGCTGAACAGGTCAGAAACGGCAAAGTCAAGCACCGCTGAACAGGGCAAAGACTGCCATGGCAAGCACCGCTGAACAGGTCAGAAACGGCTAAGTCAAGCACCGCTGAACAGGGCGAGCACCGCCATGGCAAGCACCGCTGAACAGGTCAGAAACGGCAAAGTCAAGCACCGCTGAACAGGGCAAAGACTGCCATGGCAAGCACTGCTGAACAGGTCAGAAACGGCAAAGTCAAGCACTGCTGAACAGGGCAAAGACCACCATGGCAAGCATCGTTAGCCCATGTGCTGCTGGGACAGTGACGGAACTGGGACCATCACGAGGAGCGTGATGCACTCTGGGCACCAGTCCCCCTCCAGAACCAGTGAAGAACTGCATCCACTACCTGAATCCTTCACAGGATGAAGCACTCTGGGCACCAGTCCCCCTCCTGAACCAGTGGAGAACTGCATCCACTACCTGAATCCTTCACAGGATGAAGCACTCTGGGCAATCCAGTGGAGAACTGCATCCACTACCTGAATCCTTCACAGGATGAAGCACTCTGGGCACCAGCCCCCCTCCAGAACCAGTGGAGAACTGCATCCACTACCTGAATCCTTCACAGGATGAAGCACTCTGGGCACCAGTCCCCCTCCAGAACCAGTGGAGACATCCATCCACTACCTGAATCCTACACAGGATGAAGCACTCTGGGCACCAGTCCCCCTCCAGAACCAGTGGAGACATCCATCCACTACCTGATTCCTACACAGGATGAAGCACTCTGGGCACCAGTCCCCCTCCAGAACCAGTGGAGACATCCATCCACTACCTCTGTCCTTCACAGGATGAAGCACTCTGGGCACCAGTCCCCCTCCAGAACTAGTGGAGACATCCATCCACTACCTCTGTCCTTCACAGGATGACGCACTCTGGGCACCAGTCCCCCTCCAGAACCAGTGGAGAACTGCATCCACTTGAGAGACTGTGGCTTTGCATTCCCCAGGATGTAACAGTGGGCAAACCACCCACTGTAGAGACTTGAGAGACTGTGGCTTTGCACTCCCCAGGATTGAACAGTGGGCAAACCAGCCACTGTAGAGACTTGAGAGACTGTGGCTTTGCACTCCCCAGGATTGAACAGTGGGCAAACCAGCCACTGGAGAGACTTGAGAGACTGTGGCTTTGCACTCCCCTAGGATTGAACAGTGGGCAAACCACCCACTGGAGAGACTTGAGAGACTGTGGCTTTGCACTCCCCCAGGATTGAACAGTGGGCAAACCACCCACTGTAGAGACTTGAGAGACTGTGGCTTTTCACTCCCCAGGATTGAACAGTGGGCAAACCACCCACTCTAGAGACTTGAGAGACTGTGGCTTTGCAATCCCCAGGATGTAACAGTGGGCAAACCACCCACTCTAGAGACTTGAGAGACTGTGGCTTTGCACTCCCCAGGATTGAACAGTGGGCAAACCACCCACTGTAGAGACTTGAGAGACTGTGGCTTTGCACTCCCCAGGATTGAACAGTGGGCAAACCACCCACTGTAGTGACTTGAGAGACTGTGGCTTTGTACTCCCCAGGATTGAACAGTGGGCAAACCAGCCACTGTAGAGACTTGAGAGACTGTGGCTTTGCACTCCCCAGAATTGAACAGTGGGCAAACCACCCACTGTAGAGACTTGAGAGACTGTGGCTTTGCACTCCCCATGATACATCAATGGGCATGGAGCCCCGTCGTGGATCTGGCTTTGCACTCATCTGGCTGAGGTGCCCCCCCTTCCCTTCCCCCTGAGTTGCCTGTTGTATTACTATCTGATGCCCCTGCAGTGTTCTCTCCGTTTGTGGACAGGTATCTAGTGTGGGCCTCGCCCATGCATTTTGGGCCCAGTGGTCCACGGACATTGAATTGTGCATACCTGCACTAGTAATCATGATGTATATATTTGGAATGTGTATATATTTCTGTATACATGAGCTTACTCTATTTTTCTTCATTACAATAGTTATACAGATTCCCTTTTGTCTTAGCATTCTTCCTGGAGGGTTGTGGGTTGTTACTGTGATGTTTGGATATGCATTGATGTGTGTGTTGTAGTGGGTGCGGTTCGGTGTGGGGGTGTTGCGTTTGTGTCCCCCTGACTTTTGCCTCTCCCCTCCCCTATGTCGTAGGTGCCGCCGTTGCTGATGTTCGTAGAAGAGCAGGTAGACAAGCGCAGGGAGTATTTGGAGTTCGGGCTCCATGGTGCCCTCCTTCCTCGTGGCGTGTGTTAAGGTGAGCGTTTTCCCATTGCAAAAGCTGTTTCCGCTGTGTTTTTATCCACGGTGAATCCGCCCCGGAAAAGGTGGCGGATTGGCCTGTTGTAATAGTGTGGGCGGTACATTGTCTCCCGCCTATCTGTTGGCGGTGACGCCGCGCTGCTTGTCTGTACCGCCGTGGCGGTCGGAGTGTTAAAGTGCCTGTCTATGTTGGCTTTTTCCGCCACGGTCATAATTCACTTTTTTTCTCCGCCGGCCTGTTTGCGGTATTACCGCATCTTTAACACCGTACGCCAGGGTTGTAATGACCACCATAATGTGCTACTGGTGAACATTGAGCAACTAATATGCGCAGTGGTGAAACATAAAGTCATTGGTCAACACAATTAATAGAATCACATTCCACCCTATGACCAATGAATTTTTGTTTCACATACCTCTTATTTCAAACAAAAACAAGAAACATCAATACAAAAAAACATTATCAGCAAATCAGATTTGAATAATAAAAGCAGTCACTGTAAAGCAATGGAAGTAGATTAACATATAGATCTCATAACCTTTAACATCAGATGCATCTACACAGAAAAGACTGAAACTTTTATATTCTGAATGAGATTATAGTGTCTCTAAAATAGCAATTTGATGTAGCATGAGTTCTACTCATGTAAAGGTGCATGGTCCACCTGAAAGGTTTGCTGGAATGTAAGCGAAAGTCAGAGTTCCACACGAAAAAACACAGACAGTTAACTGTTAAGGTTGCTCAGTTCCAGTGGAAGAATGTAATCAAACAAGTTGAACTTGAACTGAAGGCGCCATTTGCGCAAAATGGATCCATGGTGCTTGTACTTTACTCAGTCAGGTTCAGGTTAGGGGTTCGGTCCCTTCCCCGACCCCACACGCACACACCCGAAGGGAGACCACACCGCACAGTCTGGGACAGTGGCGAGACGTGGTAGGATCTGCAAAAGAAAAAAGTATGACTTTTCTTGCAAATAACATTTGTCATCTGAAATGGGCCCTTCCGCTTCCTTTCCCTGTTATATAATCAGCAGGACGTTTTTGAAGCCCTTTGTTATGATTTCTGCAGGTTCTGGAGGGTCATCTGGGGCTTCAACCCACACAGCACTGAGGTTTTTTATCTGCTGCACCACAGCTTCCCTTTTCTTGCACTGTCAGAGGGGCTGGGACAGACTCATTCTTCACCAAACCTCCATTCACTGCACTTTTGACAAGTTGGGCCATTCTGTCTCCAAATTGTATGAATAAATCAGATTCTTTTCTAGTTATCAGCATAATTTTGATTTCTCCTTGGTAATCTGTAGCAATCACTCCCCCTAAAACCTGATCAATTTGCCATATCTGTCATGGTAACTTTCCTCTCCCCAACTGCTCTGTGACTGTTTGTGGGACAGATCTCTCTTGTGCTTGCTGCACAGTTTTGATCAAATCTAGGGGAATGTGCATCCCTCTCATCTCTGCCCACCTGTAAGTGGCTTTTTCTCCCAGCTGTTCACATTTCTGGTGCACCCACTTAGCCATCCCCACTAAGTCAGAATTCTGGGTGTACACTTCAGACTCTGAATTTTTCTCTTTAACATCTGCAAGGGAATTGAACCAGTTATTTACAAGCCATGTGGAAAACCAAACGGCTAAACCATTGGCAATGAACCAAGAATTAGTGTAAAAATGACACATCTCACGCAGCTCTGGCTTTAAAGTCTGACACACATTGTACAACTCTGTTCCTTCTCCTGTGCTAGAAAACAACATTTCAGTCAATTAATCATTAGTCAAACAAACATGCTTTTTATCCTCAGGGGACACGAATTCAAATGGTGCACTCAATTTCACTGGTGACTCTTTTACCTGTGGTACTACTCCCTGCACCCTCTTCACATCCTGAAAAGGGGCTTGTAGCACCTGTTCATGTAGGGCTGCAGTGACTCTAGCCATGTCTTGCATGTACCAGATCCAGTGTATGATCCTAGCCAGGGGCACTCTTTTCTTCCCCTGTCCCTGATTTACATGTAAATCAGTGTTTTCCTCTTGCACTGCGCAGAAACCTAAAGTCTGCATTATTCCATTTGCCAAATCACAAGCGCGCAGCTGCTTATATTTTTTCCTAGTGACTTGATACCAAAGTGTTAAGATTTCACTCAGATGAGGGCTATACTGTTTCCAAAAATCAAACAAACTAATGAAACTCGGAGTCAACTCTAAAATCTTTCGTACGGTACCTCGTAAATCACATTCTGAGCTCTGTTCTCTGTGTTATCAGTTAAGGAATGCACTTCGACTGCCAAAAAACCTGGCTCACAC
This sequence comes from Pleurodeles waltl, assembly GCF_031143425.1. Taxonomy (NCBI): domain Eukaryota; kingdom Metazoa; phylum Chordata; class Amphibia; order Caudata; family Salamandridae; genus Pleurodeles; species Pleurodeles waltl. The sequence goes on from NC_090438.1 coordinate 225,205,845, forward strand.
GGAGGCTCAGACTGGCTCACAGCTGTGTTAACCCCCTCATTACTGGAATGGGAAAAGACAGATTCTTCTAAAACAGCAGTTTTATAGATTTCAGCATTATCTTGCCTTAATGTGTTCTGGCTAATTTGCTCAAGTCAATTCTTATTTTCATGTTCTAACTGCCTACATCTCTCCTGCACTTTTCTGTAAGCAGATAAAAGTATCCAAACCCTTCTGTCAAGAACAAAAGGAACATCATTGCTTTCAAAAGGCACATTTTCTAAATATGCTTTATCACAGCAAGAAAACATGTTTCTCACAGCACCATCAGGCAGTTTAACTTCACATGCATTTTCAAACATGGTCTGCTGTGCTTCTGTAATTCTCTAAACAACAAAAAACAATTACACTTTTAAATTGTGCACTTAGAAATCTCCAATTTGACTCTCAAGACTGCTGACTACGCCATAATGTTCTGCTTTCCTACATATCTTCTATCGGAGCTTACAGAACCTCTCTGGAATGCACTTCTGAGTTCAAAGAAGACCTTTATTGTTGTTAATTCTTCCCCACCCTAAAGTTTTTGAGAGACGAAATTTGTAGATTTCAAGCACACGTAGTCGCAGCAATGAAAGCAAAATATATCACAGTACTTCTCAGTTGCAATGTACACAGCAAATATATATGATTATAGCACAGCAAAGCATAAAAGTCAAATTCATCACCGTATGGGCAAGGCGGCAGGGCCTATATATTCAGCTTCATCTTTCTGGGGTCTGCAAGTTGATGACTCCGGTCAACTATGAGAAAGAGATTATCTACCCAAACGGGAGACTGGCAACTGACGTCTAGCTCCAGCCTGAAGTCAAGCAGATTTGAATCCAACTCACTGTAGCCCAGAGTCATCCTTAAAAGCAAACTCAGTGTGAGATCTGAACGACCTTGGAGAATGGCCAGTTCTCTGAGCCATTCCGCTCTCAGACTGGATTGCGAGGTAAACACAAAATCTACGTGCTCTTATCAGCTAAAGTCTGGTGTGAAGAAAACAGCTTGGTTCATCTTGTGGAAAAACACAGCTTGGAAGAATACAAACATCTGTAATGTCTCAACTGCAATGTCTAACTCCACGTTAAAGCCAATAGGCAGCTAACCTAAATATCAAATGTAATGTCGAATGTCATGTCAAAGCCAATAGGCAGCTAAGCTGAATATCAAATGTAATGTCTAATATCATGTCAAAGCCAATAGGCAGCTAAACTGAATACAGAAGGTAATGTCTAATGCCATGTCAAAGCCAATAGGCAGCTGAGCTGAATACAAAATGTAATGGCTAATGCCATGTCAAAGCAAATAGGCAGCTGAACTGAATACAAAATGTAATGGCTAATGCCTTACAAAGCCAATAGGCGGCTAAACTGAACAAAACATATAATGTGCTACTGGTGAACATTGAGCAACTAATATGCGCAGTGGTGAAACACAAAGTCATTGGTCAAACACAATTAATAGCATCACACTCCCCCACCTGGTTAGCGTCATTTATAATGACACTAACCGGACATTATAGCCGGCTACCGCCATTCCATCAATATGGTGCCCAGCCGGCGTCCATGAATGGCACTAATCAGCGGTATACCTTTACATGCAAAACTGCCCTAACACAGTTTTGTGTGTAAAAGTATAATTCAGGGCCTGAGAGTGCTAAGGTCAACAAAACGAATCAGCAAAAATATGAGGCAAGAGGGCAAATAGTTTGAGGGAAAATCACCCTAAGGCTAACAGGTCTAATAGTGCACTAGCGAGGACCTCCGATAGGGATGCCTTCAAAACCTCCCTTAAACTTTACCACTATCTGCTGAGAGCAACAAAGAAGACCACCTTAGGCACACATCAAAACCAGTACCAGCAACATCAATGAGCATTTTAACATCATTAAGGAACTATCCAACCGGTCTGCCAGTGAAAACAACATCATACTCTGACAAGAGTTGTACAACAACCTCACTGACTTCTTCAGTGAAAAGATCGCAACCACATACAGAAACTTTAAATCCCATTCTACACCTCCCGACTTCCTCAACAGATTTGCGTCCACCGCTACCAACACAAAGCACAAACTGACCACCTGAAACCACAAATCCACAAAGGACACCACCTCCATCATGAAATCCATCCACTCAGGAGCTCCCACAGACCCATTCCCACACCTCATCTTCAACCTCAGTAACAAAAGGATCAGCCAGGAACTCACCACTCAGCTCAACACCTTAATCTCCACCGAAACCTTTCTGGACACCTGGAAACACACCAAAGTGAATTCACTACTCAAAAATCCATTTACCAACCCTAACCGACTCAAAAGCTACCAGACAATCTCACTGTTTCCATTTTTAGCCAATGCACCGGAAAAGGCTATCAATAACCAACTCACAACATGCCTGAAGCAAAATCAGCTACTCAACACCTCCTAATTCAGCTTCTGCAGCAATCACATCACCGAGACTGCCCTGCTCACAGCCTCTGACGACATCCAAATCATCCTTGACCAGCATGCACAGCCCACTGACCATTCCAGAAACCACAGAATTATCACTGATGATAAGCTCACCATGAAATCACATAACACTGCCTTCTCCTCTGCCTGCTTCCTCACTCTGAACATGCTACATAAGTTCTTCAAGATGCTACCCCTGCTACGAGATGCAGTGGGGGACAGGCCCTCATCACCAGCCGCTTGGTCTATGGCAATGCTCTCTAAGTAGGAATCACTGCACGCCTTCTACGGATACTTCAAACCATACAGAACACTGCAGCCAGACTCATCCTCAACCTCCCCTGATGAACCCACATCAAACCACATCTCAGTCAACTCCATTGGCTCCCGGTACAGAAGAGTTGCAATTTTAAGCTACTAACCCAGGGACAGAAGGCTCTACAGAACCAAGGACTCACCTACATTACCCACTACCTGACCTTCCATGAGCTATTGAGAAGATTACACTTCACCTTCCTGCAACACTCCCTGCATTCCCTGCATCTACCAAAGCAGAAGTGGAGAACACTTTGGTGGTCATTACAACCCTGGCGGTCGGTGTTAAAGCGGCGATAAAGCCGCCAACAGGCCGGTGAAAAAAAAAATGGAATCACGACCGTGGCGGAAACCGGCAACATAGACAGCCACTTTAATACTCCGACCGCCACGGCGGTACAAACAAACACCGCAGCGGTTACCGCCAACAGACATGCGGAGGACAATGTACCGCCCACACTATTACAACCCACCAATCCGCCACCTTTTCCGGGGCGGATTCACCACGAACAAAAACACGGCGGAAACAGGACTTCGAAGGGAAAACACTCACCTCTACACACCCCACGAGGAATCAGGACGCCATGGAACCCGAGCTCCAAATTCTGCCAGCCTTTATCTTCCTGTTCCTCTACCAGGAGCACGAACGCCGGCGGCGAAGACCACAGTGAGTACTGCACCTATGACACAGGGGCGGGGGGAGGGAAAAAAGAGTGACACACACATGCAACACGCAACACTCCCACTCCCACCCTCACCCACTACAACACACACACTAATACATATTGATACATAACAGTTACACCCCCCAAATCCCCCTGGAAGAATGCAAGGACAAAAGGAAATGAGTCGAATAATTGTGATATATTCAATTACATACATCAAAAATATTTACAAATATATACATTTATATCATGTACAATTATATACACCAAGAACACAAGTCCAAGGAATTCCACCATCATAGTCCGTAGATCACTGAGCCCAAAAGGCATGGGCGAGGCCCACACTCAATACCAGACTCCAAACAGAGAGAACACTGCAGGGGCATCAGTTAGAAATAAAACAGGCACCTCAGGGGGAAGGGAAGGGGGGGCACCTCAGCTGGTTGAGTGCACAACGCCAGATGCACGAGGGGGCTCCATGCCCACAGTTCAATCCTGGGGAGTGCAAAGCCACAGTCTCACAAGTGTCTACAGTGGTTGGTTTGCCCACTGTCCAATCCTGGGGAGTGCAAAGCCACAGTCTCACAAGCCTCTACAGTGGGTGGTTTGCCCACTGTTCAATCCTGGGGAGTGCAAAGCCACAGTCTCACAAGTCTCTACAGTGGGTGGTTTGCCCACTGTTCAATCCTGGGGAGTTCAAAGCCATAGTTTCACAAGTCTCTACAGTGGGTGGTTTGCCCACTGCTCTAGCCTGGGGAATGCAAAGCCATAGTCTCTCAAGTCTCTCCAGTGGGTGGTTTGCCCACTGCTGCATCCTGGGGAGTGCAAAGCCACAGTCTCTCAAGTCTCTCCAGTGGGTGGTTTGCCCACTGCTTTATCCTGGGGAGTGCAAAGCCACAGTCTCTCAAGTGGATGCCTTTCTCCACTGGTTCTAGAGGGGGCTTTGTGCCCAGAGTGCTTCATCCTGCCAAGGACAGAGGTAGTGGATGTGATACTCCACTGGTTCTGGAGGGGGCTTTCTCTGGAGGGGGCTTTGTGCCCAGAGTGCTTCATCCTGCCAAGGACAGAGGTAGTGGATGTGATACTCCACTGGTTCTGGAGGGGGCTTTGTGCCCAGAGTGCTTCATCCTGCCAAGGACTGAGGTAGTGGATGCCTTTCTCCACTGGTTCTGGAGGGGGGGTTGTGCCCAGAGTGCTTCATCCTGCCAGTGGCAGACTCAGTAGCGTCAGAATCATTGGCGCTTACTGGCCTGCGGTGCTGCTGGCGGCGGTGTCCTGGGCAGTGGTTCAGCTGGTGGCGGTGTCCTGGGCAGCGGTTCAGCTGCTGGTGGTCCTGTCTTGGACAGCGGTTCAGCTGCTGGCGGTCTTGTCCTGGCCTGTGGTGCTGCTGGCGGCGGTGTCCTGGGCAGCGGTTCAGCTGGTGGCAGTCCTGTCTTGGGCAGCGGTTCAGCTGGTAGCGGTCCTGTCTTTGGCAGCAGGGCTGCTGGCGGTCGTCTCCTTGGCAGCGGGGCCGCTGCTGGCGGTCCTGTCTTTGGCAATGGGGCTGCTGGCAGTCGTGTCTTTGGCAGCGGGGCTGCTGGCGGTCGTCTCCTGGGTAGCGGGGCTGCTGCTGGTGGTCCTGCCTTTGGCAGCGGGGTTGCTGGCGGTCATCTCGTGGGCAGCAGGGCTGCTGCTGGTAGTCCTGTCTTTGGCAGCGGGGCTGCTGCTGACGGTCCTGTCTTTGGCAGTGGGGCTGCTGGCGGTCTTCTCCTGGGCAGCGGGGCTGCTGCTGGCAGTCCTGTCTTTGGCAGATGGGCTGCTGGCGGTCGTCTCCTGGGCAGCGGGGCTGCTGGCAGTCTTGTCCGCCGTGCTGATCTTCCCAGACTTGCCGGTTTTATTGTGCCCCTTCCCCACCTTGGATGGTGTCGCAGCTGTCTCCACACTCCCAACTGTACCCCTGGGAGCAGCTTTGGTGGCTGATTTCTTTCCCCTCTCCCACCGGGCACTGTCCAACTTTTTATGCTTGACAGGTGAGGAACTGTCCGTGCTGTGGCTCCTTGCCACACTGGCTGCCCTGCTGCCTGGTGCACTCCATAATCCGGTGACTACTGGCACCACTGGTCTCGCCGATGTTGTGGCTGAGATGCTAGGTTGGGACCTGGAGAGTCGGGCCCTAGGAGACTGAAGGGGTGGAGAAGGTGAGGGAAAGAGGTCAAGGTTGGACTGGAAAAGTTTCTTAGGAACACTGGGACGGGTAGTTGGAGGGGGTTTGGGAGTGGAGGAAGAGGTTGTGGTTGAAGGAGGTGTACGTTTGCTGACTTTGGGTGAAGGTGCATGGGCTGGAGGCTGTTGTGAGGTGGATGGCTGTTTGGTGGGTGTGTGGCTGCATTTGTGTACCTTGGGAGGTGGCCTCACAGACACACTGGGAGAGGACACAGGAGATGTGTGAATGGTAGTGGGGGTGGTGACTGCACGTGAGCGGGGTGTGCTGGTGGGTGTGCTGGTGATGGACGTAGTGGCTGAGGATGTAGTGCATGCAGGCGTGAGTGGAGACAAGACTGGGAGGGAGGAGGGAGACGAGGAGGAGGGGGACACAGTGGAGGCTGTGGATGTTGTCATGTCTGCATGTGTGTGATGCTTGCGTGAGTGCCTGTGGGATGTGTGGTGCTTATGTGTGCCAGAGCTTCCCTTGTATGTTGAGGTGTGTGCATGCTGGTCTGATGGTGTGCTTGGGATAGGCTGAGGTACAGGGGTGTGGGTCTGGGTGGGGGATGTTGGAGGGGGGAGGCTAGAGACAGGGACAATGGCTGCCATCAGTGCTGAGGCCAGAGTCTGAAAAGCTCGCTGAAGGGCTGCCTGACCAGAGTGAATGCCCTCCAGGTATGCATTGGTTTGTTGCAACTGCCTCTATAAACCCTGGATGGCATTCAAAATGGTAGACTGCCCAACAGTGAGGGACCTGAGGAGGTCAATGGCCTCCTCACTGAGGGCAGCAGGGGTGACTGGGGCAGGGGCTGAGGTGCCTGGGGCGAAGGTGATGCCCACCCTCCTGGGTGAGCGGGCATGGGGCAAACGCTGAGGGGCTGCTGGGAGGGCGGTGCTGGTAGGGGGGGGTGGCTGCTGTACTTGTAGATGCGGGGGGCACAGATGGGGCCACCACCGCAAGGGAGCTCACATCAGAGGAGGAGTCCGTATCGCTGGTGTCAGCTCCTGTCCCCGCCGTGGAGCTCCCCTCGTCCTCCATACCACTGGTGTATTCAAACTCCATAGTGTCGCCCTCCAGGGCCATGTGGGATGCAGCTCCCTCCTGCTCCGGTGCCACTGCTCCTCCGCCTGATGATGCTAATGCACACAAGAACAGGGAGACCACAAAAAGAGGGGGGAAGACAGAAGAAAGACATGTTCAGTGCATTGAATACCGCTACCGTTGGCGGACATGACAGACACAGAAGCCCCCTGCTGTACGACGCGTACTTGGGGTCCACTATTCAATCCCTGGGACATGGCTTACAAGGCTATGGCCAATTTCTGCACACATGGATGTCACAGGAGCCTGACTAGGTGTAGTTGGCACTATACACAGGTGGGGTGGGGTGCCACAGGGCCTGCCTGAAGAAGCTAATGCACACAACTACCAAAATCCAAACTCCAAACTACCAAACTCGCCCTGGCCTGGGGGAACCCACAGCCCTCCTACCCCACCCAGACACCTACAATGAGCAGAACGAGAGTGTACTCACCCCCTTGTTGCTGCTGTGATGCCCTCAAGCGCCCATCCAACTCCAGGTACGCCACCGCCAGGATCCTGAACATCAGGGGGGTCATGGTGCGACGGGCACCCCTCCCACGTTGGGGGCCATCCCCAGCTGGGCCTCCGCTGTCTTCATGCTCCAGCGGAGAATGTCCTCCCATCTTTTCCGGCAGTGGGTGCTCTGTCTGTGGTAGACCCCCAGGGTCCGGACTTCCTTGGCGATGGCACACCAGGTGTCCTTCTTCTGGTGGGCGCTGACCTACAGGAATTGTACAGGGGAAAAAGAGAAGTAATTACCAACTGCACTATCACAGTCATTGGCCCGCATCACTACCCTTGCCATGACGCACATGCATTCACCATCGCTTCATGCACGCCTCATTCTCACCCCCCCATCTTTCATCCACCCTACTCCACTTGCCCATACAGCCTGCTCATGGTGTACTTACCTGATTGTCTGGAGGACCGTATAGTAGCGTGTACTGGGGGAGGACCCCATCCACGAGTTTCTCCAACTCCTCCGTGCTAAAGGCAGGGGCCCTTTCCCCAGACACACAAGCCATTGTCTCTTCGAGACTGAGGTCACAGCAGCACTTGCAGTGTAGGTCCTCTCCTGTCGAAGATCAGGTATTGAGTGATTGAACAGAGTGAAAATGTCGGTCACGTCCGCGGCGGTGCGTACAGTCACTGCCGGTGTACATCGTCATTGGCTCCTGGGACCCATAGGGTCCAATGTTAACCAATGCAGAATTGTGCCGCGGTCTTCGACCGCCTACCGCAACGGTGTGCAACGCCAGCGCAGTTACCTCATATCCCCTTGTCCCACCTTACAGGTCAGGCAGCCGCCACTTCAGGGGCCCACATGGCATTATTTTTGACTGCGTCACACATACCTAGGCCTTGCCTAAACACTCATACTGGCAAATTTTGATTTATGAATATTTTCAGAGTAAGCTGTGTTTACGGACCTCAGAGTTGGTTGACTCTGTGCTCGCTGTTCTCCTCCATAGGCACCGTCTGCTGGGGCATGTGAGGAGATGGCGGTATCTTCCGGTGTACAGACCGCTGGTGGACCTGTCGTGAATGGAGGAAAGACATGTGATGATCACGACAGGCTTGATCGTGCCACAATCCAGGAACTGTGTGCCCAGTTGGAGCCAGACCTGATGTCAGCTATGCAGGTGCTGTCAGTACTCCATTTCCTAGCAAGTGGGTATTTTCAAACAACAGTGGCCATGGCATCAGGGATGTCCCAGCCTATGTTTTCCAATGTGTTGTCCAGAGTGTTGTCTGCCCTGCTGAAACACATGCGGAGCTACATCGTTTTCCCTCAGGTGGAGGTTTTGCCTACAGTGAAAGGTGACTTCTATGCCCTGGGACATATCCCCAACATCATAGGTGCCATTGACGGGACATATGTGGCCTTGGTACCCCCCGCAGGAGTGAACAGGTGTACAGAAACCGGAAGAGTTACCATTCCATGAATGTGCAGATGGTGTGTTTGGCAGACCAGTACATCTCCCATGATAATGCAAAATTCCCTGGCTCAGTGCATGACGCTTACATCCTGCAGAATTTCAGCATCCCTTATGTGATGGGGCAACTACAGCGGCACCGGGTGTGGCTATTAGGTGAGGACATGGACCCAATACAGTGTCACTAGGTGTCTGGGTATGGGGATGTCCGTAAGAGTTAGTGTGTGTCTAACAGTTGTCCCTCGCCATTTGCAGGTGACTGGTTACCCCAACGTGTGATGGCTACTGACCCCAGTGAGGAATCCCAGGTCAAGGGCAAAGGAACGCTACAATGAGGCCCATGGGCGAAATAGGAGGATTATAGAGCGGACCTTCGGCCTCCTGAAGGCCAGGTTCCGGTGCCTCCATATGACAGGTGGTTCCCTATTCTACTCACCAAAGAAGGTATGCCAGATCATCGTGGCCTGCTGTATGCTTCACAACTTGGCTTTGTGATGACAGGTGCATTTTCTGCAGGAGGATGGTCCAGATGGAGGTGTTGTGGCAGCTGTGGAGCCTGTAGACAGTGAAGACGAGGAAGCAGAAGAAGAGGACATCGACAACAGGAACACAGTGATCCTGCAATACTTCCATTGAGACACAAGTAAGAAGACAACACTGCCTGCTACATCTAATTTAAATCTAATACCTCTCTACTGTCTGTCTTTTTCACCCAGTGTATGGTCTCTGAGTTGTCACTTTCCCTTATGATTTCACAAATGTGGGTCGCACTGTGTGACATCTGCTTTGTTTCCTCATGGACCATAGCTGTGTGACATAGGTATGTTGACATTACATTTGAAATAGCATTTTGGCACTGTAATTGCTAATACACTATTTTGAAATCACAGACAGACTCCAGATTGTTTTGTGCTTTAAGGGAGTTTATTTAAGTGCTCAATATTGGAGGGGGTTGTAAAATGGTGAGGAGTGATGGTGGAGGAATGTCCATGGCAGAGTCCAGTCTATTAGTCTCACAGGTGCATTGTCCAAAGGGGCATGGGAAGTGGAGCTGGGGCAGTTTAAGGATGGACAGGGTGACAAGGTGGAACAAATGGATGACAATCAGGGTGGTCTCATTTCTTGGTGGGGGTCTTGGCATCGTTCTCTGTCTGTGTCCTGGATCTCAGGGACCGTTTGCGGGGTGGTTCTCCCTCTGCAGGGGGTGGGATGCTGGTGTGGTGGTCCTGTGGCGGTGCCTCCTGTCCACTAGCGCCGGCGGAGGTGATGGGCAGTTCATCATCCAGGCTAGTGTCAGGGGTCCCTTGTTGTGCCACAGTGTCCCTCCTGGTGTTGACAAGTTCCTTCAGCACCCCTACAATGGTGCCCAGAGTGGAATTGATGGATTTGAGTTCCTCCCTGAAGCCCAAATACTGTTCCTCCTACAGCCACTGGGACTCCTGAAACTTGTCCAGCACCTTTGCCATCGTCTCCTGGGAATGGTGGTAGGCTCCCATGATATTGGAGAGGGCCTCATGGAGAGTGGGTGCCCTGGGCCTGACCTCCCCCTGTCGCATAGCAGCCCTCCCAGTTCCCCTGTGTTCCTGGGCCTCTGTCCCCTGAACCGTGTGCCCACTGCCCCCAGGTCCCTGTTGTTGTTGGGGTAGTGGGTTAGCCTGGTTTCCCTATAGTGGTGGACACACTGCTGATTGGCGTGTCCTGGGGACAGAGGTGTGGGACCACTGGGTGGGTGCTGTGCTGGTGTTTTTAGAGGGGGGAAGCCCTGTAGTGGCTTGTGCCAGTGTGAGGGTAACCAACTGTCCCGAGGTCCCAGATGGGCGGTGCTGGTCGTCTAGATCCAGTTGGACAGAGCTGCTGTCATCACTGTGGGCCTCTTCTGTGGGTGGAGTGGACATGTCTGGACCCTCCTGTCCGGTGACGTTGGGTAGGGGTCCTGCAGGGGTGTAAAAGCATGATTATCGCATCTGTATGTGCCATGGTGTGCAATGGGTGGGTGACAGTGTACCCCAGTGCTTGCATTCCTGTGTAGTACCTTGTGTGATGATGGCTTAGGGGGGTGTATGGGTATGTGCAGTGGCCATGCTTTGGTGATGGGTGTCCATGCTTTGGTGTTGCATGCAGGGCTTGGTGTTGGGATGGTTGGTTTGTGATATTGAAACATGTCTGAGGAGTAGGAGTAATGGGGTGAAGGCGAGGGTGGGGGTATGTGATAGCTTGGAGGTAGGGTGGGGGATGAAGTAGTGAAAGATTTGACTTACCAGAGTCCATTCCTCCAGCTACTCCTGCGAGGCCCTCAGGATGCAGAATAGTCAAGGCCTGCTCCTCCCATGTTGTTAGTTGTGGGGGAGTAGGTGGGGGTCCGCCGCCAGTCCTCTGTACCGCAATGTGGAGTCTTGAGACCACGGAGCGCACCTTCCCCCGTAGGTCGTTCCACCTCTTTCTGATGTCATCCCTAGTTCTTGGGTGCTGTCCCACTGCGTTGACTCTGTCCACGATTCTTCACCATAGCTCCACCTTCCTAGCTATGTAGGTGTGCTGCACCTTTGATCCGAATAGCTGTGGCTCTACCCAGATGATTTCCTCCTCCATGACCCTGAGCTCCTCCTCAGACAACCTGGGGTGTCTTTGCGGTGCCATGGGGTGGTGTGGGTGATGTGTGGGGTGGTGTGTGTTGTGATGTGTGGGGTAATACTTAGTGGTGTGTTGTGTGAGGTGCGTGGATGTTATGTGGGTGATTGTGTTGAGTGACTGTGGATGCTCATTTGTAGATGGTGGTGTCTCTCTCTAGCCTTCAGTCGCAATTGTTGTCGTAGGGGTTTGTGGGTGATGTGGGTGTGTGTTTTATATTGTATTGGGTGTGTGGGAGTGGTGTGTGTATGTGTATCAGGTGTGTGTATTTCGAATTGTCCAATGTGGCAGTGTTTTGTAAATGTGCGTGTATTTTGAGTGCGGAGGTGTGTACCGCCTATAGAATACCGCGGTTAAAAGACCGCCGCGTGGATCCGTGGGTCATGATAGTGTGGGCGTATTCCTATTGGTGTGATGGTGGAGGATTTCTTATCGCCAATTTATCACTGACCTTTGGTGTGGCGGACTTGTGTGGGTGTCTAGATTTTGGCAGATTCCGGGCATTGGGTCATAATGACCGTGGCGTAATTCCGTGGTCGCAGCGTTGTGTTGGTGGTCTTCTGCACAGCGGTAAGCGGCATTTACCGCCAATGTTGTAATGACCCCCTTTATCTCCTTTTTCACAGATAAGACCTGAAATGGCCACCCCACACAGCTCTGGATCATCACCTTACTTTTGAAATTCCAAAGGGTCCTCAAGACCTAACTGTTCGAATGGGCATTCCAGGATCTGCAAGCACCTGGATACCCTATAGGGTGATTAGCAGGGCTTTACAAATCCTGGTTGATTGATTTTGGGAACACAGCAATAAAAGATACTCCATAAATAAAGACAAATTTATGTTAATCAATGAACCAGTATAGGAAGCACACCCAATGTCTGACCATGTCCCACCATATGACCATCAGACACTTATTATAAGGGGTAACTTTCATGGGTCCAAGGAATGCTAGAGATTGAGCTGTAAATGGAAGATTAAGTGGCAGTTTATTTGGATCATGATCATTAAAGACACTTGGCAAGATACATGCTGAGTGTATAAATGTATCCACAGAGAGAGTGGTAAAAATGTAGTCTATAACTGTGCCTTCACCACAACCTGTGAAGTTAAGGATTTGATTTTCAAAATACCCTAATAATTACAATATATTCTGAAACCTAAATTCTAATAAATACTTCTATAACTTCTCTCCCCCATGATCTGTATTACAGAAAACAAAGTCCCCCTGTTGTTCTTGAAAGGATCAAGTACTCTGTAATTTTGACCCAATTTTGCATTAAAATCACCCTAACAAAAACATTAAAACAAGTGAACAAGCATAGAACAGATAATGTAAATTGAAGGTGGATTCAGAACAGCAAGCATCATTATAATAGTTACTTTAACAAGTAATTTTGTCAGAGCAAGCCACCCAGAATATGTGTAAGCCTTTATGGGTAAAAGGCACAGCTTGCTTTTCCTCTTGCAGATCTCAAGGCTTGGACTCAAAAAGACTCATAACTGTCCAAAATAATGTGTTCCATTTAGAAGGTTTCCTGTAGCATATATTTTACTCATGAGCGGTGTTCTCAGGCCACAGTGCAGATGGCAGCATCAGTGTCAGCATGGAGTATCGTTGTCAGGGAAGCCAAGGCTACGGTGTGAACATGGCGATGCAGAGTGCGGGCCCACAGGTCATGGTACAAGCAGCGGCACGTTGATGGTGTCATACTGTGGCATTAGTGAGGCCAGGGTTGCAGTGAGATGTGGGACACGGCTTTGTGTGGCGTCGTCAGGTCATGGTAAAGTCAGCGGTATCATTGACGGCGTCATGGTGGGTTTTCTTCTGTTGCAACACAAAACACACACATGCATATTTATGCTCTGTGCTGAATTAGCTTCAATTTATTTGACGCTAATTCAGCACAAACTGAACTCCATAGTTATATTTTGGCGCTAGACATGTCTAGCACCCAAATATTGGAGTTAAAGTCATTTTCTTCCTGCGGAAAACTACCTTGCGTCAATGAGATTTAAGGTAGGCGTTCCTGGGCAGAAAACTACTCTCAGGTCCTAGCGCCTTATTTATTCTCCAGTGCACAAATGGTGCACAGGAGGGAGGCGGGCCTAAATAATGACACTAAGCTCACAGGTCACGTAACGCCTGCTCTGACCCAGGTGTTGAATTATGGTGCTAAGCAAGCTGGGCATACCCTTCCCTTGGGGCAACAAATGAAAAAGGAACTGATGATGAAGGGTGATACTCTGAAACCGGTCCTATGATGCTTATTTCCAGTCCAGGGAGGACCTGCTTGGTAATTCGGGCTGCACTGTTCCATTGAGGAAGAGGGTCAAAACTGATTTGCATATGGCTGGGTCCATACTGGAATGGCATGGGCAGCAAACAATTACAGATGGAGGCCCAGATCTCTGTACGAATGTTTGACATTGTTCAGCATTCCGTTCGTCACTTGTTCTTTTTGCACTTTCTAAAAGTGGCATTTTCAAACATACAATCTAAAAATCAATGCTACCAAAATAATTATTTTTAAATTGTGAGTTCAGAGACCCCAAACTCCTCATCTCTATCTGCTCCCAATGGGAAACTATACTTTAAAGATATTTAGATGCAGTCCCCATGTTAACCTGTGGTAGAGATAGGCCTGGCAATAGAGAAAACAGAATTTGGCAGTATTTCACTATCAGGACATGTGAAATACATCAGTATATGATCTAACTTTTAAAAACACTGCACCCTGCCCATCAAACTGCATGGAGCCTACCATAGGGGTGTCTCACATGTACAAAAAGGGAAGGTGTGGGCCTGGCAAGTTGGTACACTTGCCTGGTCCAATTGCCAGTGCAAGACTGCACATACAGACACTGCAGTGGCAGGTTTGAGACATGGTTACAGGGCTACCTATGTGGGGGGCGCAACCAGTGATGAAGGCCCACTAGCAGCATTTGATTTTCAGGCCCTGGGCACACATGCTGCACTTTGCTAGGGACTAGTGAATCAAATATGCCAATTATGGAAAAACAATAACCAATACCATTTACACAGGGAGCACTTTAGAAATGATCAACAGTGATAAACTGGGCAGGGACAATAAACCAGCAAAAACAGAATCCAGTGTACCATAAAGACAGAAGGTCAAAAGGCCAAATGACAGGGTAAACATGCGAAAAGATTTTGGGGATGGGGCACTAATGTAATGTGTCTTCTGAGCTGGTGGTTCCCGATCAAAAGACGGAGAGATGATATTAATCAGACTCCTGCAGGCTCCCCCTGTGCTGTGTTGTTGGCCGGCTGGCATGGGCATACTCGGAGATCCAGCTAAGTCCATGAAAAAAATGCCTTTATGCCAAATCATTTTATTTGCTGGTAAGCCTCACAGTTCTTGATAAAAAAGTATCATATTGTTGGGCCCCCTAGAAGTATTTGGGTTCTGGGTCTCCTCTTACCCAAACCCTTTGCAAGAGAGTCCCACAATAGGAACACCTCTTTATGAAAAATGGCAAAAAATATTAGATAAATCACAAGTAGATGTTTTCAAATGGCTTTACTGGTGCCCCGAGATCTAGGCCCACAGTCAGCAATAGACTGAAGTTAGTGTTTAACTATGTTGCTTCCTTAATATCATCAAAAAGAACATCCTTATAAAATATCCAAGAGGGAATGCACTGCCAAGTCTCATGTGACTGTGAACGGGAGCAGACAGGACCACTCTTGGCCTGGTCTTCGCCGGGATGCGTCTTACGCTTGTCCAATGCTGCAGGAGCTACTGCTTCCTTTAACCACCTGAATAACGAGTATACAAGCTGCCCCACTTCCTAACAGTCTGTAACACTGCATGCTGCCTGGGACTTGAAATATGATCCCAGGCAGAATGAGGATGCTATACAAACAATCCTGCACTGCAGGAGTTACGGCACGCTTTAAGCACCCGCACAGTGTGTCTGCAAGCTCTCCCACCACCAGCTGGTCTGTAACACTACAGGAAGCCTGGAGTCGACAATATCCCGCATTCTGCCAGTCTCTAACAATGCAGGAAACCTGGAACTTGAAGTCTGACCCAGGCGCATTAAAGATGGTGCAAGAAGAGTACCAAACTGATGGAGCTACGGCATCCTTTAAGCAACATAAAAGGGCACCTGCAAGTGCCTCTGCTGGGCTGTAACACTGCAGGCAGCCTAGAAACTGAAGTCCAATCCCAGATGCTGTATAAAGTATCCAACACTGCAGGAGCTAAGGTGTCCTTTAAGTGTCCGCACAGCCCATCTGCAAGCTCCCCCATCTCTTGGCCTCTCCTGCTGGTCTGTAATGCTAAAGGCAGCCTGGGAATAGAAGTCCAATCCTAGGCGGAATAAGGATGCAGCACAAAGAAAATGAACTTCAATTCAAAGGACAAGGCTCCTGCTTTACCCTGATGCCTCCCTGACAGAAAGTGGCTTGAGTGGCTTTGTCAATCTTAACTAACATGTTAATTAACGACTTCAACAAGAGAGTGGGGAGGCCTTGATACAAAATGGAAGTAAATCTGGGCTGATGTTTTTATCATCACTGTGCACTCTCCTTTATAACATTCCCCAATCAGCCAGTAATCTTCAGCGGTTTTATAGGCAATCAATCTTCAGCTCCTTCAAAGCATGCTAGCAGGTCAAAATTTCAGTTTCCACAGTTTGCTCTACATAAGTTATGCATCTTTCTATTGGATGTCCACATGCTCTGCTATATAATGTAAACCAACAGCAAGTAGCAGTACACTCAAGACTCCTTTTAAAAAAAAAAAGAAATATCAAAAGAGATGGCAGTTCCTGCCAACCCAACCTACTACTTAAACTAACAGCAGCCAATAACAAACCTTGTGCTAGCACACCACAGAATCATAGCTATTATCAATACTGAATAATGGATTCAGCGCTAGAGGATGATAGATCAAAGCGATATAGGTTTGAGGGAATGTCACCAATGGGATGTGTGAGGACCATCAATTACAGCAACATTCAATATAACTTCAGTCAATAACTACACTAGTTTAGTAATTAAAGGTCATAGATTTATTTCCCTATATTAACAATGCTAATGTCACGAAAATACCTCTTAAACACACGTGAAAAGCATATAAGATCAATAGCGGTTGGTTAAAACAACGTATATATCTCAATTTAATTAATACAATTAAACAAATTATCTCCGAAAGAATCACATTATCAATAATACAAAAACTGGTAATAATGGTAGAGTATACATTAGTTCAGCATCAAATGATCTCAAAACAAACCATGAGCATATCAAGATTAATTCCCTAACTAACCACAAATTAGCATTGACATGTTGGACTTCATGTAAAAAAGAATTTAGTAACACAAATTTTGAAAAATCTTCTAACTTAATTGTGTTGTAAAAAAACTATGAATGTGCAGCAATAAAACCATTAATTGCAGCTGGTACCTGAAAAGCAAGAGAGACACAATTCACATTTAATAACATACATTACTGCAAAGGTAGTAACAGCAAATGATCAGCTTCAGCTTGAGGACACCATCAGCTATATCATCAAAAGACTTGGGCCTAACAACAGCTTATCTTGAATCTCGTCTGCTCTCCAAGAATCACTCTAGAAGAAAAAACCAACAACAACAACCCCTCTAATCATTCTATCCAGGTTGTCAAACTAAATTCTAATTAACTCCCGATTGGTCAGTCTGTGGGGTGGTTTCATTTCAGCCAATCGACAACTAAATTGAGGACCTAATCTTAACAAATCTAAGCTAACTATAACATTTTTTTTCAATGTATCTTTTCTTCTTCTGTCTCATCTGTAACTCCACTATCTCATCGCCTCTCGAGTATCTTGTTCCCAGGAAGAAACTTTTATAATTTCTTTTACTTCCATCATCGAGGAAAGACCAGATATTAATAACATTCTCAAATAATAGGAAATTTCAACTTATGCAATGCTTGATTAATACACAACCTTGTAAAAGAAAATGCTGCAACCCACTAGGGGTAGCTGTGGGTACGTCTACACAGGCTTTGAAAATACTTATTATTAAAACTTTGAATCATGGAAAATAACCACAGCATATGAATATAATTTTGCTTAGCCATGAAACGAAAAACAGACATTTCAGAAGTTTCTTGTTGTACACGTTATTTCATTACACATTTTTAATATGAAAATCGTTCATAAACATATTGGAAAATTCACACTTTCACAATCCCTCCTCTGATGACTATTCATGTCCTCACATTACCTTGCAATGGATTTTTTATACTCTCCAAATCCAAGATCTTCATGAATATTTCTTATACTGCTGCTGATCCTCCTATGTCATGCTCCAGCAAAGCAAAACCATGGTTAAAGTTTGGATTGTGGGTCACAGCTTTGTCTTCTGGATCAGAGAGCATTAAAAATATTGTGATATAGACAGGCATCTTGATTTTCCAAGTAGACATTACTTGGATCGCCACAAAGTTGTGAAATGGCATCAGTGATTGCCTATAGTTGAGAGCATTTTGAACAGTGAACATCAAGATCTCATAATTGTGCAGTGTGATAGCAATAATTTGGGCACAATCACAAAATATGTACTCAAAATTGAAATGAAGGATACATTGGCACAATTGATGGCTCTCTTTCCTTCCACTACCTTCGCATATTACAACCTTTGTCTAAGGCAAGAATGAGGTTGAGTTAATTTTGTACAAAGATTGAAAATAACAGCGACATGTCAAAAAGCAGTTTTAGCAATTCACCGTGGCCATGCGATAAGCACAATATACTAGAAGAACATCTGCTTGACATGCCTTTATTCTATCGGTAGGGATGTGTCCATTCCCCAGCAGAAGGGAACAAGAGCTTCCCAAAAGTACCAGTGTACTTACATTTACAAAATATATATATTGGTCCCCAACCACTCCCTCAAAACTATATGGAATAAACATTCAAGACAAAATACTTACCTTCTTTGCATTATACACTGACAGAGCCATTCACAGTCTTCAGACATCAATCCACTGACTTTCCTATCACACCAAAGCATTCTGGGATTTATCAATATGGCTGAATTCGTACATGGTCAGATCAGCTCTGTTATGTGTCTTTCCTTATTCTGCTTTTTTTTAAACATAATAAATAGAAAAGAGATTCATGGGGTAAGACAGGAATATGTCCTATGATTTTTTCCAAGGTTGGGAATATCTTACGGCCTAATATTCTGGTGGCTGTCACACCATCCTGGAATCTTAACGGCACAGTACCCTTCCTCCAGAAGTCAGAATTTAATCTTTTCAGGCAGGTCTACCTATTGTGCTGAGGACATTTGGCCAGTCAACCAGGACAAAAATTACCTTCATTCTGGAATGCCAGTCAAAATGAACTCCCCACTCAGACACTAGAAAGTTTATATATCATGTCCAAGTACATGATTGAACTCATTTATGTTACACCTAACCAGAAATAGGAGCTCCAGACACTTTTAATTATGCATACTGAAAAAACATTTAATCCAATTTGGCCTTTACATAAATTCTGATTTTCAAATCACTATATTCAACACTGTCTATCAAAAGCAACAGTACATTGATTTTGGGCTCAAATGAATTATGGGGACTCAGCACCACTATAACTTGATTCCTTTATTTCACATATAAATTTTGAATGGGCATAATCTGCCACAGGCCTGCTTGCACTTGGGGGATAACAGGTTGAATAATCCAAGAGTCACCCTTGCCCAACTTCCACATGTACGTGTGTTACATATATTTAACATGATCTGCCTACTGGCACGTAACCGTGGTAATGTAATGGGCAGGTTTTAAACTAGATTCAGTCAGTCAAATATTTTTCCCTCTTTCCATCTGGTATATGGATGTATACAGAAATGCAACTTTTTAGTTACGTGTGTATTTATCCCAATGATATTTTTACATCTTGTGCATGGCCAGGTGGGTAACTCTTCTCCTTCAGGAGAAAACTCTTGCTTCTGCTCTGCAGTGATGTTGGCCATCTGCCTTAAAACCAAGGTTTTTCTTTATCACCCCACACATGCTGTATTTTAAAGATGTGTGTTCTGCCCACTGCAGAGAATAAGGAGGAGGTAGAAAGAAATAGACATTACTCCATTTATTATCATCCTCAGCAACAAATGACACATTGACATTAGGGCCCATATTTATACTTTTTGACGCAAACCTGCGCCGGCCGTGTTTTGCTTCAAAAATATTACCACTGGCTAACCCCATTTCGGTGCGCTGTGCGGGCGTCAAATCTATACTTTGACGCACGGCAGCGCAAACCACGGTTGTAGGTAATTGTTTTTACACACACCGCAGCATCAAATCGTAAAACAAAACGACGTTAATGCGGTGGAAATGACTGTGGGTCGATTTACGACCCCGCACACCGGATATGCAGCGTTTTTTTACGCAATAGCTTTAAAATTCCCCGCAAACACAGCCATTTCAGCAGAGGAGAGCCAAAATGGATCCTAGATGCCTGTACAGACCCCAGGAAGATGACAACAGACCAGGAACCAGCCAGGTGGACCCACACAAGACCCAGGACAGTTTAAAGAAGAAAAGAAAGTGTTGCTTCAGTGCAGAGGAACAGGAAATTCTGGTTAAAGAGGTGACGGAACACCAGCACCAACTGTTTGTCACCTCAAAGTTGCCAATCAGTAGGAGAGAGGCTATATGGCAACAAATTGTTGACAAGATTAACAGTGTAACAGTGTTGCAGAAGTACGCAGAACAGTCATCGAGTGTAAGAAACGCTGGCATGACTGCAAGCGCAGGACCAAGGGAAAGATGGCCAGGAACAGGAAGGCAGCACTGCAGACTGGAGGTGGGAGTCCAGCACACCAGGAGGCCCTTGACCACATGGAGGAGATGGTCGCAGCCGTCATCCCTGAGGAGATCTTCACAGGGATTCAAGGACAGGACAGCGCAGACTACCAGGAGACAACGCACATGCAGGGTAAGTCACATGGGGAATTAAAATGCACTAATGTCAACTGTAAGCAGGGGGGATACCGACCACAAAATGCATGGAAGTCATCATATATATGGAGTGGCATGGGTAAAGGGGTATGGCATGGGGGCATGGCCTGTACAGAGAGAAGCTGGGGCACACCATAACACTACACCAACAACAGTCCCATGGGGGCATGCTGCCATGCCAACGATGTAGCAAAGGTAAATCCACGCCAGGAGGGAAGGGCACAATGTCAAACTGACATCCTGGCACACGTCAGCCACTATACCCCCTACATTAACTAGGGCCCAATTAACAACCTCTAGCCATACCAACAACTGGAATGTAACAGTGACAACATTTACCACTACCACCTGCGCTCTGTGTGCAGCTCAATTAGCCAATGGCAGCAATGTCCCCATGGATCATACACACCTAAATTAGTGGGTTGAGGATGACAACTTTAACAATCCCCTGAAACAAGACAAATGCTCCAGTCCTTGCAATTGTGAATACCCATAGTTGCCGCAAACAACAGCCTTAATGTCATCAACAGTAAGAGCTATACAGCACTAAGGACACACCCATGCTGCATATGTCAGGGTCCATCCTGTGCCTGGGTCACAATGCAACATCTCAAATGTCATACTGCTCAGACAACAGCATTAAGGGGGAGGACACTTGTAACTGGTCACTGAAATACACCTGCACAGTCAGAGGAGGAAATAGGACACTGCTACGACTATCAGGACAATCCAATCTCCACACAGTCCCCAACATCAGCTGTACACATTACCAATGCTAACATCCATATTGTGCCATAACAATGCTATGTATAGGATACGCTACATGTCAACTACATATAAGTGGATGTGAAAGATCAGTGACTGGGGCAGGTCCAGATTGTTAAGTGTGCTGCTAGTGCCATCAGAACACCCACAGCCAGTGAAAGGCCTCGCCATTAGAATGGATGTAGACGGAGGATGATTAGGACAAGAAGGTGGCAATTCACTATTTGGCCTAAAACAACACTAGAGGAGATGATGTCGACAAGTCTAATAACTTACCACAATACATGTGACATGCAGGTGGGCCATAGTCCTGGGAGAATGCCCATCTGAAAGACTGGAGTAATGAACAGGAAACAAGATCACAATGTGAAAACATCACAAGGCAGGCATGTCACTTCACTAATGCCACAACACAGACACACTAATTGTACCCTATTTTATTGCAGAGGCCGATGGAACTCCTGCGGATATGCCTGCCCAGGAATACCCTGATGACATGGATGACGAGCTGATAAACATCAGCCAGCAGACCCTCCAAGATGTCCTTGGAACCCTCCAGATCCCACCTTCTGTCACAAGGAGGAGCTCAGAACAAGCAGCCATCACAGAGGACCCACCCACAACACCAATTGTAAGACCTGCTAGCTCCACTACAGCTGAGGACTCAGATGACACAGGCACCAGCTTTGAGAGAACTGTAGTCGGAGTACAGCGGGAGCTGGCCAAGGAGGTGCGGGTGGGGATGCAAACTATGGCAGCCAGCGTTCATGCATAATGTAATCTGCAGATCAGGCAGCAGCCATGCAAGCGCTAACATCCATCCTGCAAGGACTACAACAAACTGTAAAGGAATTCGCCACTGCAGTAAGGGAGTTGCCACAACACCTTGAACCCCAAACCTTCCACTGCATGCACGAATGCAATCATGACCCCCCAGTGCCGACCTGGCTGCCTACCATCGTGATGTGGCTGCTATTCCTAAGAATCAGCAGATCCTCCTTTCAACATTACTGCCCTTAAGACTTTCACAGGTAGCAGCGACCGGGATGTCTGACTCCACGTCTTCTAACGCTGAGGTGTGTGTTGCCCCTTCACAACCACCACCACCAAGGACTGAGAGGAGGCAACACATACATCAGAGATGAAGACGTGGAACAGATCACCTTCACACGGAAAAGTACCCGGAAGCACTAGTCCCTGCCACATGGCCAACTATTACCAAGGTCCTGCGCTTTGTAACATGCCAGTCTTACAACAACTCTACTCAATGACTGTGCTGTAAACCACTGTTTATCTTGTCATCCTGCCCAGTGATTGTCTCTCACTTACTCATTGGCAAATCCTGACCCTCTGCACTGTCTGACACATCACCCCAGCATGTCAAATGCATTTTCCTTTACCGCTTGTGTAGGATTCCAATGGAAGATGTCACTATAATGGACTCACAATCATGGACAATGTACATATAGCACTACAGCACTTTTCAATAAATAGCACTTACACAACCACTTTGTCTCTGTGTAATGTGACACATCAACTGTGCAGTAGATAATTGAAATGTGCCTCCTGTTATGTAGTCTAAGTAGTCTAATAACTATGCACAGTGGCCTGGATTGCACCATACTCTGCCCTTCCTGAGGGTAATATCTGATGAAAAGAGAAACCATACACCATAATGCTGTGTTGGACAGAATAATGCTTCCTCAAGGGATATCTAAGCCATCAAATAGTGGCAGCAAAAGGTTGCCACCATTCAATACTAACACATGTAACAGTGCCCACACATCTAAGGAAACAGTCAACAAACTGCATGAATGAAGGTGTCTGAGTTAAAATCCTAATAAGTAATCATGCTGAACAGTGTCACAAATGATGTCTGTGAGTCATGAACACGATACTACAAGAGTGCTTATGATCACTCAGCTAATAAGGGTTTCCTTGAACATCACACTGCAGTCAGACATAAAACAGTGTCACCAATACCAAATCTGGAAGGACTGTTTGTGACTTTGAAAACATATGTAATGAAAAAAAGACATTGGGATCCATAGTAACAGTGATTGGTGGTTGCAATGAATGGTGGAATCTATGCAAGGTAGCTCTGGGGTAGCTGCCAATCTTACAGCTCAGTTGGGATTTGTTTGTAGCATAGGACACAAATGTAATAGAACAAAATGCATGTACACTTATGCCAAGGCCCTGATCAACAAGCATTTTACACATATTGTAAAGGGTTCGCTACATATTTATTAAACGTTAATAACAGAAGAGGAAACTCAGGGAAAAGTCTTACCTAATCTACCCTAACTACTCATTACCCACAACTGTCCCTAACTAACCTAAGCTAAACTTACTTATCACATGTAACGAAACGTTCTAAACATCAACCCCCTAGCCCCCTTATGAGATGGGACACATGGAGGACAACAGATACTAACCTAAACACATACTATCCTATACTAAACAAATATATATATTTTTTGTGTTATTTAAAAAAAAAAAATTGTAAACACACAAGAACCCCAACATAGCCCGCACACACAAAAAGAAAAAATGTAAATAATCAGGACCCTCCACCCCCACCCACTAACACTAAATAAACCAACAGCCTATACTAACCTAACACTAAGAGGGTCATTCTGACCCTGGCGGACGCCGCCCGCCTGGCGGGAACTGCCAAATGGCCGCTCCGCGGTCAGAAGACCGCGGAGGCCATTCTGACTTTCCCGCTGGGCCGGCGGGCGCCTGCCGGCCCAGCGGGAAAGGCCCTGCAACACAGAGGCCGGCTCCGAATGGAGCCGGCGGTGTTGCAGGTGTGCGAAGGGTGCTGTTGCACCCGTCGTGATTTTTTCACTGTCTGCAATGCAGACAGTGAAATTCTCCCTGGGGCCCTGTTAGGGGGCCCCTGCACTGCCCATGCCAGTGGCATGGGCAGTGCAGGGGCCCCCAGGGGCCCCACGACACCCGTTCCCGCCATCCTGTTCCTGGTGGTAACAACCGCCTGGAACAGGATGGCGGGAAGGGGGTCGGAATCTCCATGGCGGCGCTGCTTGCAGCGCCGCCATGGAGGTTCTGCCCAAGCAGGGGAAATCCGGCGGGAAACCGCCGGATTCCCTTTTCTGACCGCGGCTTTAACGCCGCGGTCAGAATGGGCAATGAAGCACCGCCAGCCTGTTGGCGGTGCTTCCGTTGCCCCCGGCCCTGGCGGTCTTGTACCACCAGGGTCGGAATGAGGCCCTAAGTCCCCTAAACCCACTATGTATAAGAACAAGGAAAGTGGAGGGAGGGGAGTGAATCATGTCCATCAACAAAGACTAGAGCTTGGCCCTCCGGAGGGTCCGCTTAATGGACCGCACACGCCTGTTCATATGGCGAACATCCTGGCTCAATTGAAATAATCAGGACCCCCCACACACTAACACTAACTAAACTAACAGCCTATACTAACCTAACACTAAGCCCCCTAAGCCCACTAAGTATAAGAATAAGGAAAGAGGGGAAGGAATCATGTCCATCAACATAGTCTAGAGGTTGGCCCTCCGGAGGGTCCACTTAATGGACCGCACACGCCTGTTCATATGGCGAACATCCCAGCTCAGGTGACTAATTTTCCGGAGGACACGGTCCATTTTGCGCTGCATGTCCACAAAAGCAGCAGGGTCAATTGTTGCAGCTGGGGTGGTCTGGGTACCAGCTGAGGGCGTGTGTGGCTGTGTATTGTCAATGCCTGTGGGCTGCCCTGAAGGTGGTCCACTGCTAGGGCCTGGAGCTCTTGCAGACGTTGTTGGGACAACAGTCCCATCTGTGGGTGGTGCCACCTGGGTGGAAGTGGTGGTCGTGCTGGTGGTGGCTGTGGTCGGCAAAGTAGGGCCAGCCTGTGGGAAAGCCCTCAAGGCTCCGGAGGCACGTTCGGTCCTGTATCTTCGGGCCATCCGTCTGTACCCCGACTCTACCAGCAGGATATGCTGGTAACGCATTGCCCACCTCTGGAACTCCCGGACCTGGATGGGTGTCATGTTAGCAGCTGTGAAGAAAAAGACAAAAAATTACATTAGGAACTGCATTGTGTGAAATGGCACAAGATGTAAATCAGACAGTACATCTACTGTACTTGTAACAGCTCATATCATCATACAGATCATTGAATGTCCCTGAGGAAGTACATGGCAGGCCAGCCTACAAAGGTCGTATCACACATAGCACATCCAAACCCTACATGATGGGTAACAACTGGCATGATTTTGGCATCAGAGTTAAGCCAGTTGTCAGCTAACAATCATGCAGCACATCTTCCGCCAATGCCAGGGCTACAAATGTCAGTGTACTGGATGGAAATCTAGGGCCACATGATCTGCAAGTTGTAAATGGACTTGCTAGTATAGTACTCATGTGTGTATACTAGGTTCCTACCAAAGATACACTGATTTACATGTCTGTGTAACATACTTGTATCATCAGTCCTAGGTACACTATTCACAAACCCATGCCTGTGTTTGAGGGTGGGAGGGTGGAGAAACAACTAACAATTTCAAACAACATGGACACCCAGGAAGCTTAGGAAAGCTGGACATGTGTTTGGCTCTACACACACACCACAGCTAAGGTGTATCTACAAATAGGAGTCAGCAAACCCTTGACCAATCCCAGTGCCACACATGTCTGGCAATGCAGACCTTTGTCCATATCATATACTTCCAGTAAGGCATGACTTACAACAGACACAGAGTTGCAAGAACACCCCTGGCCATGATTTGCATGCACACCTAGGCCATTGCATTCAAGTGACACATACTTGTATCACTACATGTGGAGCTACATGCTGCTAGGAAGTTCAACCTACAGTTTCGTAAGTACATTAGTGAATAGGGAAGCAGAAATCTGTGGGTAAGCATTTTGCAGCCCCATTCTGGGAGAATGTGGGTCTGACAGGCTGACTAAATCTGAGATTAGGTCCAGTGCGACTCTGGTTGATACAAGTGTTATCCACATGACTCACTCCAATTCACATTGCGGGGCCTTCAGGAATGACCTAGAAACCCTAAATAAAACTATAGGATAAGCATAGGAAAACTCCAAAATGCTGAGACAATGAAATCCCACTCATCGAACAAGACAAATGATGGGCCAGCGCATCACACCTTGCTATGTGTTCAGCACACAGGACTCCATTACACATCACCAGCAAACACAACACATAACAGACATATCAACACTTACTGGAGTTATGGGGTCCTCGAATGAAGCCACCTCGCCCACAGTGTAGGGTGCGGGTCCACCTGAAAGGCATGGAAGGAATAAATGTGCTCAAAATCTGTGCACTGACTAACAATTCCAAAGACAAAAACTATGTGTAAGATTACATAAGTAAGTAAAGCCACTCAGACTTGATGATATTGCATCCGATATAGCACGCCTAACATGTACATAGCATGGGTCTCCTGTGACAATTACACATATATATGCACACATGCAGTGGCCCTAACTATCATGTGGTGGCAAACATGCTCCTTCATTATTGAGCAGACATAATAATGGTGTGTATTCGTCTCATCATGTGCATCCAAGAGAGACATCCAAAGCCTGTTTACTTGATGAGTGCATTACTAGTGTAACAGCCATTGTGGCAATGACAAATGTATGACACATAGGTACAATGTACAGAGGGGCAGGGACATTTGTAAGCCCTCATGTTGTTACAGTTTCTTCATTTGATGTGGCACTGCCATGATGATTTGCACCAACCATAGAGATATGAACCCATGTGCATACCTTTGGCCTGCCATCCCTAAATGAAAGGTGGAACACCACACACCAAATACCAGTGTAAGATGTTAGCTGAGGGCACCTTGTACTTTTTCCCTGTGTTTCCAAATCCAGATCTGACATGTATTCAAAATGATGAAGGACCACAATAAACCCTCACATTCATAGAACTTCCGTGAACGCTTTCCTTACACACTCACCAGACACACATGAGACATATGTCTGGGCCACATTGCTATCATCATTTGACGTGAAGCCGGCACTCATTTTCTGCATCATGTAGTGTTTCTAAAGTCAGTCTACCTGTTGCGGCAACAAAGATTGGTAATATTTTGGAAAATCTATACTTCACTGGCAAATGTGACCTATATAGACATGATTGGCTCCTAATTTGTGTTGCTGTCTGACACAAAGGTGGAACCAACTTACATTAGGCAAAAGTATTCAGTAAGTTTGCAGAGCACTTGCTTCCTGATAGCTAGCAATTGTGGTCCTTAACATAGTCCATAAATGACCCTGTATGATTCTGAAGCATTCCACACACTCAACAACATGGCCAGCAGATATTGTACAAATCATCTGATGTCAATACAGAGCTTTTAATCGTGCACATTTACATGATGTGTACTCACCAACAGGGCCACCAATCACTATTCCCAGGTGGTCCAGCAGATCTTGCTCCCTGGAGATGAGGTCAGCCCAGCGGTGCTTCAGCTGGTGGTCATTCCTCCGGCTCCGATATACGCGCTGCAAGTGATGCAGGACCTTTCCCCATCGGATTCGAAGCGCCTCAGTGTGATACCCCTGTATCACCCCCCCCCTGCCTCAATCATAAGTGGGAGGAAATGCCACACCAGCCATATAAACCTCCCAAGCTCCTCCTCACCCATCTTGCCAAGAAGAGGCCTACTCAACATCTTAGCACCGAAAAAGGAGAATAGGGGATAAAGAAGAACAAAGGAGAAAAGGGGGAAAGTAGAATGACAAAAAACTAAACTTAACAACTAAAAGAGCCCAACTATCCCCAAACTAGCACCACCCACAACAGACTCCCACAAACAACAAAGACAATACAATACTGGACAATAGTACACAATAAACACTCAGACAGTATACAACAACAATTTTAGATAACAAACTAACAAGTAATGGAGCACACAGGAGACAAAAGCACAATTTCACTGGACAAAACTCAGAACACAGCCACACAGTCTAGAAGACTCACAGACTGCAAAGTGAAAGTACCACCACTGTACATAATCTGTAAACAGGATATCCTATTACATCACTTCCTGCATAAAATGGCTGCAGTTTTTATCGTTATGCGTCATACTTTTTGACGCATACAGTATGTGCGTAATTTGTTTCGACGCACAGGAATAAAAATTAGTCCGCATCCATATATTTGGAAATGGTCTTAACTGTATGTTGTCACAGTTATGTCCAGGTCTCATCATGAGTCAGTGGCAGCTATTCCTGTATCTACTGAGTAACCTTCGGAGATCAATGTGAGTAAAGTCGATGAGGAAATGAGAACCTACATGGGGATGGTCCCACCCTGTCACTGCAGGCGTGTTATGAGACTGTCAACAGGGCAACCTTGGTGTGCTGAGTGAGATCATATCTCAGGAGTCATGTTCCGGGAAGGTGTAATTACAACATTTGTACACAGGTTGGCCTGTAAAGTTCCCACTGCCTCTGGGAACATCATAGCCTCTGTGTTGATAAATTTAGCAGCTATCCACCACGCACAGGCCATCAATATGTTGTGAGCAATGTGATTCAGCGTGTGAACTGTCAGGGTCCTAACATGTGTGGACTTTTCATGCACATTATCAGAGGTAGCTGGTTCTGCTGGAGGCACCATATCCAATCCCTGCATACGGGCATGGTACACTGTCACACTTTGTCGTTCATGCATACATGAGACCCAGACAACAGATGGGCCATGATTTTG
This sequence comes from Pleurodeles waltl, assembly GCF_031143425.1. Lineage (NCBI taxonomy): Eukaryota > Metazoa > Chordata > Amphibia > Caudata > Salamandridae > Pleurodeles > Pleurodeles waltl. The sequence continues at coordinate 225,234,604 of NC_090438.1, forward strand.
GTATTCAAAGAAAAATTTACTAATATGGTACAATTAAAAAGCAGATGATGCTATACAATGTATTTGGGTATGCAGTGAGGAAGCTCATGACAAAATACCCTCTGATGAATGTGAGGGTTGGTAAAGCAAGTATGCTACATATGTAGCCACAAGGAACCTTTAGGGTAACGCACAGACAGGTGCCAGTCAAGCTGACAGGATGCAGGGTCAATCTGGATCCAGCAATTTCACAAGGTACATACTCAGTGGTCTGACTAAGACTGGTCGGAGGAAGAACAAGACAGTTGACATGGAAAACTGTGTTTGTCCTGTGTTTTTGAAGGTGACACATGAACCCAAGGGCTGTGTTACACAGCTTAATTACTAGCAATGCATAACAGTGTATTTGACAACATGGCAACTTCTATGCTGTTCCAATCATCAGCAGGGGCAGTGCATGTTTAAATGGGTGGTGTGCATGGAGGTGATCACATGTGTGGGCTGCATCAGTCCTGTATGTGAGATTCGAAATCAAATGGGCAACAGTACCTTTCACACGAGAAGCAATCTACAGGTGATACCAGGACTTAGAAACTACAAGCCAGTGTATTAATTGACCTGACGTCCATGCAGTCAGATGTACTATGACAATGGCATAACATAGGAAATGGTGCAGCACACAGGATAACTATTGTTAGTCTGTGTGTGTAGAGGAGGGAATATCGGGGTACACATATTACCATTCCAGGGACCTCTTCAGACAGGTGGGGATGAGACCTGGAGCATGGGTGTGTCAGGAGTTAGGAAATGGGCTGACATGTACATGGAATGTCATGTGTGCAATGCTTGTCATAGGTGTGCAACTTGTGCTCTCTATGTTCTGCTCATATGGAACTCTAGTCACAGATAGTCCTTGCAAAGATCGGTGAAGTTGGACTTACTGCTGTCAAGGGTCTGGTCATACATTCCTGTTACCAATGCAATAGCAGATCCACTGCCTCATGTATGAGGCATTTTTTTCCCTTATTGACTGATGGTGTCTTACTTGTGTGCCATATGCTGCGATGAACCATGTTGCCAACAGGGATGTGTGAAATAGGTGTGGTCCTCTGCTATTGCCCTTCAAAGGTGAAATGTACATGATATATGTAATTTACAGTGTGTGTGTATGTGACTGTTGTATGATACGCATCACAATTGCTCAGGAAATTTCTGTGTCATGATCGGTATATCAGCAATGCTCCATGAGGTTACACTATTATTCTGATAGTTAGAGATAAAGGTGAGCAAAAATGATTAACCAGACCATGGTATGGTGATTATTATCAGTGTTTATTTACATTAGTTAATACAGTTTTGATGGAGAGTTCTTTTAAAAGAAATTGTTCACAATATGTTGGCGCCTACGCAATCCAGCAGCTGTGTTTTCTTGTTCCCCCTCATGTTGCAGGTCAGCATCCTCCTCTTCCTCCTCTTCAGGCATGTGTGGCTCTGGTTCTAAGAGGGGAATGTTCCTTCGTGTGCAAATGTTGTGCAGGATGGCACATGTTAGAATGATCTTACAGACCGTTTCTGGGGAATGTAGGAGGCTGCCACCAGTGATGTCGAGGCACCTGAATCTCGACTTGAGGATGCTGAAGGTCCTCTCGACTATGCTGTATGTCCTCCTATGTGCGTCATTGTAGGCATGCTGTGCTGCAGTGCTTGGGTTGCCAAATGGTGTCATTATTCATGGCTGGATCCCATACCCCTGATCAGCTGAAAAAGAAAATGAATGGAATCATGTTGATGTAGCTTGCCCCATTGAAATCACCTTGCATGGCAGTAGTTGTCTTATGTTGTCTGTGACTCTTTTGTGTTATTGTGTTCCTTCCTAGGCTTGTAGGATGTACCATCTGCATTGGGTTGTTTCCTTGGCTGAACGAGTGTTTGGCTGCTGACCAGTTGTCAGCAGTATGTTTTGGGATTTGCAGTACAGTGTGCACTCCCTAGCATTGTGACTTGTGATACAGGTGTCCCTGTGTGTTCACTGGGGGTGAGATGATAGTTCCATGCACAGATTCATTTTGACAGTGGTGGTAACACATTAGCATCTATGTACCCTGGACATCCCATTGTCACGGTTTTCAATGGGCTTACCGTCGAAGTTGAGAAGAGTTGGGGAACGACCCCGGTTCCGGCAGGTTCTGCTCTGGCCAAGGTAGGGGCGACCCCTTCCGGTAGCCACGGTGCTGTTTGACAATAGCAAGCCACTACAGTCCGTGCCCTCCAGAAGGAGTCCCAGAGGAAAAACCCCAGTAGGGTAAAAAAACCTCCAATGGGAACTCCCTGAAACAAAAGGAGGACACCAAGGCGTTAGAGATGAAGATCCGGAGTGCAGGAAGACTGGAAACGAAGACAGGTCAGGAAAATACTGGATTCGCAGGAAGAAACCAGTCAGAGCGTGACTACCACCAAGGAAGTAGAAACACCACCATATTGGATTGGGGAAAAGAGTATAATAGTGAATCAGGTACATGCGTCCAAACAAAGAAAAACAATGCATGCTGGGAAGAGAGGAAGTGAGCAGCATGCTGGGAAAGGAAAAGGCAGGCATAAAAACACCACCATGTGCAAGGGTTCGGCTTTTGCCTGGAGACATTGGTAAGTGCCCAAAGTACATGCTGTAAGAAATGTAAAGCGCATTAATGCGCTGTGCGCGACAGGATCAAGACCTAACTCGAGGTCTTTCTCCCACCGCGTTTGTCTTTCCAATAGAGACAAAAGAAGGGGGTGCAGCGAGTGCCGCGACCCCTGAACGAACTTGCGGCTTTCCCCACGGTCTGTACGCAAGCCGCGGCTTCCCCCGAGGCTTGCACACAGACCGCGGCATGAAGGGAATGCCGCGCTGCGGCGACTCGAGCCCGCGGCCGCGGCTGCCGTAGGAGCTGTGGCGGCCGCGGCGTGACAGTATGCCCCCCCGAGGCCCCAGGTTTGCGAGGGAAGAGTCGAAAAAAGCAACGGACCAAAAGAGGGGCATGAACTGAAGGGGCATCCTCCCAGGAACACTCACTCATAGGGTAACCTTTCCAATGAATAAGATACTGGAGGCGCCCATGGAAAAGCCGAGAGTCACAGATTTCCTGGACCTCGTACTCGGGCTCATTATCAACCAACAGAAGAGGGGGACCATAAAAGCGGGGTTTGAATTTGTTCTGAGTGAGTCGGAGAGGTAGGAATCTAGAGGAGAGCCAGACTTTATCCTGGACCTGAAATTGAGGAGCCGCACAGCGTCTCCTATCCGCTATCCTTTTCATGCGGGACTTAGTGGCCACAAGGTTGGACTGGATAACACGTTGGATGCCTCGTAGCTGTCGGACATAGGAGGAGATGGCAGGAAGATTGGAATTCTCTCTCAGGGGAGATGGAAAGGCCTTGGGATGGAAACCGTAGGAGCCATAGAAGGGAGAGACCTTCGAGGCACTGTGTATGGAGTTGTTATAGGACAATTCTGCAAGCGGTAAATAGGTAGCCCAATTACTCTGCGTAGCATTGCAGAAGCTACGTAAGTGTTATTCGAGACCTTGATTGAGTCGTTCCGTCTGCCCATTGGTTTGAGGGTGGAACCCAGATGATAAGGCCACTTTGATTCCCAATGTCTTACAGAATTGATTCCAGAATCGGGAGATGTATTGAGGACCCCTATCCGATATAATGACCTGAGGTAATCCATGAAGCCGAAAGATCTCTTGTGTAAAGATTTGACCCAATTCTTTTGCCGTTGGTAACTTTCTTAAGGCCGTGAAGTAAGCCATTTTGGTGAAGGAGTCTACGGTTACCATTATTACGTGATTTCCCATTGAAGAGGGTAATGCGCACATGAAATCTGTGGAGATAGTGTGCCATGGGCCTGGGGGAACTGGTAGTGGGCGGAGTAATCCTACTGGTTTGGTACGGGGTGTCTTGGCTTGAGCACATATAGGACAAGATGATACATAATCCTCAATATCTGTCTTGAGTGTTGGCCACCAGAAGGAGTGAAGCAGAAGTTCTTGAGTAGCTCTCATTCCTCGATGACCCGCGATAGGGGAATCATGGCACATACGTAAGGCTTCAGTCTGTACTATTTTAGTGGGTAAGAATAGGGCCTTATCATGATAATAATAGCCTTGATCTATATGCAGTTGCGGACGCAACTTATTCAGCTCTGTCTCTTCTAGACTGGCATATTCGGACTTGACTTGGTCTAAAAAAGTCTGTACCACCCCAATGATCTTATTATCGTCAAATAGGTTCTGTACAGTAGAATCGTTACACTCAGGGTAACGTCGGGACAAGGCATCCGCCAGGATGTTCTGAGAACCAGGGATGTAAGTGATATAGAAGTCATATTGGCTGAAAAAGAAAGCCCATCGAGCCTGTCGGCTATTTTGACACTGAAAGTTTCTTAAGCACTGTAGATTTCTGTGGTCTGTCCGGGCTTCAAAAGGTTCTTTTGAGCCCATCAAAAAGTGTCTCCATTCTGTGCAAGAGGTTTTTAAGGCGAGTAATTCACGTTCTAACACGGAATAGTTCCGCTCCGAATCGGATAAAATGTGTGACAGGTAGAATACAGGGTGTTCTAAATCATCATCGTCTTGTCTTTGCAATAAGGCAGCCCCAATGGCTCTTTCTGAGGCGTCTGCGACAACAATGAACTGTTTGCTGGTGTCTGGGTGTCGTAGAATAGGGGCTTGAATAAAGGCTTTCTTTAAATCCTGAAAGGCCGACTCTGCGTCTTGTGTCCAACAAAAGCCTTTCTTTAGATGTTCTTTTTTAAGGGTTTGAGTAATGTAGCTGGTTCTCTGGGCAAAGTCTGCTATGAATTGGCGGTAGAAGTTGGCTAATCCCAAAAATCACTCAGTCTCCTTGATGGAAGAAGGAGATGGCCAATTCAATATAGCTTGCACCTTGTCTGAATCCATGGCTACTCCAGTTTGGTTTATGCAATACCCCAAGTATTTTACTTCCGACTGATCAAACTCGCACTTTTCAGGTTTACAGAATAAATGGTGTTGTCGGAGTCTCTCTAAAACTTGGCGAACATGCTTTGAGTGTTCTTCCGGATGCACAGATAAGATTAAAATGTCGTCGAGATACACCACTACTGTTTGTTGCAAAAGATCAGAAAAGATAGAATCCATGAACCTTTGAAAAATGGAAGGGGCATTGGTGAGTCCGAATGGCATTACTCTATATTCATAGTGACCAAAGGGTGTTCTAAAAGCGGTTTTCCACTCATCACCTTCTTTAATTCTTAGAAGATGGTAGGCTCCTCGAAGATCCAGTTTGGTGAATCTCTTTGCCCCTCTGACTGCTTCTAGGATGTCCTTTATGAGGGGTAGCGGGTACCGATCTTTAATAGTGATCTTGTTTAATCGTCTGAAATCAATACAGGGACGCAGATCTTTAGTTTTCTTAGGCACAAAGAAGAGAGGAGCCCCCGCAGGTGAAGAAGAGGGAGTAATCAACCCGCTTTGTAGGTTCTCATCAAGGTATTCTTTAAGAATCTGCTTCTCCGGTTCTGTGAGAGAGTACATTCGCCCGAAAGGAACCACTGTATCTGGTTCTAAAGGGATGGCGCAATCGTATTCTGTATGGGGTGGCAGTTCAGGTTTTTCTGGCTTCTGTAATACATCGGCATATTCCTGATAATGCCTGGGAACTCCATGTAGGACGTTAATAGAGCATCCCACCTTAGGGGGTGCTGCTAAGAGACTTTTTGGAGACCAATAATCCCCTGCGGGATAGCAGTGGTGTTGGCAAAAGTGAGAGGATAAGGAAATAGTTCTTGTTTCCCAGTTGATATAAGGGTTGTGCCGTGTGAGCCATGGAATTCCCAGGATCATGACGTGGTGTGGTGATGAAATTAAATCAAACGAAAGATTTTCTTGGTGTTTCCCAAACTGTAGACAGAAGGTAGGGGTGGTATATTGTACGGGTCCTGCGGCCAAGAGTGATCCATCCACTGTGTGTACCTGTTCTGGTACTTCCTTAGGTATTTGTGCTATCTGTCGTTTCTTGGCCCAGGCTTCATCTTAATAGATGCCACTGGCTCTGCAGTCCAATAAGGCCAAGGTTCTTTCTTCCCGGCCATCAGTTAAATGAAGGATAACTGGTAAAAGAAAAAGAGCAGTTCCTTCCTCCCTGGAAGAACAAATGGAAGGTATTTCACGATATCCCGTCCTCACCCTTCTCACTGAGGACGGGAGTTGGCGTTTCCCAAGGGTTTGGTTGGACGAATGGGGCAGGTGCGAATGAGGTGACCAGCTGTACCACAATATAGACAAATCCCCTTTCTTCGTCTATGTTCTCTTTCACTAGCTGATAAAGGTCCTCGAGCCGTGTCAATTTGCATTGGCTCTTCCTCGGTATTCCCCTTAGGTTCAGGACGGACTTCCTCGGTACGATGAGAGAAGGTGCGAGACGTCACTGAGTGAGATGGCAAACGACTCTTCTTTTTCTCCATTCTTCGTTCGTTCAACCGATATTCTATCGTCAGAGTCTGATCCATCAATCCTTTAAGGTTCTCTATTCTAGCAGAGTGCACCAATTCGTCCTTAATGTCCTCTCTGAGTCCTCTACGGAACAGTGTCACCAAAGTACGTTCCACCCAGGATGTTTCTGCTGCTAATTGTCTGAAACGGGTGATGTATTGTAATACATCTTGATTCCCTTGTTGGATTTCGCAAAGAGCTTCTTCTGCAGATGCCTCGAGTCCAGGGCGTTCAAACATCTGTTTAATAGCAGTGATAAAGGTGGAATAATTAGATAGGCAAGGATAATTTCTTGTCACTAAAGGAGTGGCCCAAGCCAATGCTGGCCCCGATAAGGCGCTAATCAAATACCCCACCTTGGTCTTGTCTTGAACGAATTGCGAGGGGCGAAAGGCAAAATAAACCGTTAAGGCATCCAGGAATTATTTTAATCTGTTAGGATCCCCGGAGAAACGGGGTGTAGTGGCAGCTACTGAGGGTACATCTGTGGTCCTGGATGCAAAGGCTTGTCGATAGACGGCATTTTCAGTACGTAGCTGTTGGAGTTCTTGAGCCTGTTGTTGTATCGTCATAAGCAGGGTCTGGCTCGTAGGTTCCGTATTTGCCACTGGATTATCCATGGTTCCGGACAGCAACTGGATTTGTGGGCGTTGCAATCTGTCACGGTTTTCAATGGGCTTACCGTCGAAGTTGAGAAGAGTTGGGGAATGACCCCGGTTCCGGCAGGTTCTGCTCTGGCCGAGGTAGGGGCGACCCCTTCAGGTAGCCACGGTGCTGTTTGACAATAGCAAGCCACTACAGTCCGTGCCCTCCAGAAGGAGTCCCAGAGGAAAAACCCCAGTAGGGTAAAAAACCTCCAACGGGAACTCCCTGAAACAAAAGGAGGACACCAAGGCGTTAGAGATGAAGATCCGGAGTGCAGGAAGACTGGAAACGAAGACAGGTCAGGAAAATACTGGATTCGCAGGAAGAAACCAGTCAGAGCGTGACTACCACCAAGGAGTGTTGCAACGCAATGAACAAGCAGCTGGATTCCCCTTATATACCTCTAGGCAAGAAGTAGGAAACAGGAAGTAGAAACACCACCATCTTGGATTGGGGAAAAGAGTATAATAGTGAATCAGGTACATGCGTCCAAACAAAGAAAAACAATGCATGCTGGGAAGAGAGGAAGTGAGCAGCATGCTGGGAAAGGAAAAGGCAGGCATAAAAACACCACCATGTGCAAGGGTTCGGCTTTTGCCTGGAGACATTGGTAAGTGCCCAAAGTACATGCTGTAAGAAATGTAAAGCGCATTAATGCGCTGTGCGCGACAGGATCAAGACCTAACTCGAGGTCTTACTCCAGCCGCGTTTGTCTTTCCAATAGAGACAAAAGAAGGGGGCGCGGCGAGTGCCGCGACCCCTGAACGAACTCGCGGCTTTCCCCGCGGTCTGTACACAAGCCACGGCTTCCCCCGAGGCTTGCACACAGACCGCGGCATGAAGGGAATGCCGCGCTGCAGCGACTCGAGCCCGCGGCCGCGGCTGCCGTAGGAGCCGCGGCGGCCACGGCGTGACACCCATACCTTTAGACTTATGCAATGGATTAATTTAAACATCAGTGAGACGCTTACATTTTGCAAGGTGACAACTAGGCAAACCTCTCCAAACGTTGTGATCATTGACGTCTTTACATTAGACTCTACACTAATTTCAGATGTATGACAGGTTCAATGCAGACCTATGAAACATGGCTAGCGATGTCACAACCTCAGTGTGTTCCTGTCCACATGTTGCTGTCATGGTGTATGTGTTGTATGTCCTAGAGGGTTGCTGTGCAGTGTGTATATAAGTAGGTTTCTGTACTTACCAACAAGTAGTTCATTGCCATATCGTTCATCCTGGAAGTGTTGATTGATGGTAGAGTGACGGAAGATGAATGAGTCATGGACACTGCCAGGATATTTTGCCACAATGTTGGTGATCAATCCTTGGTGATCGAAAATGGCCTGCACATTGATGAAATGTGTGTGCTTCCTGTTGCGGTAGAGGTGTTCAGTTGCAGCAGGTGGCACAAGGCGTACATGTGTGCAGTCGATGGCACCAAAGACGTGTGGGAAGCCACTAATGAGGTAAAACCCCTGTTTTGTCTCCTGCTGCTTCTGTAGTGTGTTTGGGAAGCAGATGTGGCGGGGTGTGAGTCCAATGATGGCATGCAGTACTTTGGGCAAGAAGGCAGAAAATGATGGCTGTGATATTCCGGCAACCAGGGCACCAGTGGTTTGGAAAGAGCCACTTGCCAACATGTGAAATACAGCTAGCAGCTTGTTTTTCTGTTGGGATGGTGCGGGGTGTCAGCAAGGTGGATGCTAACTGTGGCTCTATGTTGCGCAGCAGCTGCTGAATGGCCTGTCAGTTCAACCTGTACCTCTGGATGATGTCATGTTCCCTGAGGCCATGAAGGGTTGTTCTGGTGCGGAATATTCTCTCCTGCCTTCTGCGCTGCCTTTGGGGTCCCTGCTGGTGTTGTGGTAGCTGCTATTGTTGTTGCTGGGCTCTGCGTCTGCGTGCTCGCTGGATGAGTAGCACCTCCATGTCTCCCTTTTGCTGCTCTGCTGTTGCTTCTGTGTGTTCTGATTAAATACAGGTGTGTTTGTCCCCATTTTAACGCCTGCCCTGACCCAGGTGTTAATTTTTGACGCAAATTGAGCTGTGCGTTATTTTTCGACTCCGCCTCCCGGGCGTGCAGCATTTTTGCCCAGAAGCATAAATACGACTCACGGCCGTTTAAGTCATTTTTTGGACGAAAACGCCTACTTTGCAGAGGCGGGTTCCCGCATCCAAAAAATTACGCACACAGCGGGATTTTTACGTCCACGGGCTCGGGCGTCAAAGTTTAAATATGGGCCAAGTTTTGTGCCGAATGTGTGTCAAAATTTTTGACGCACATTCGGCGCAGACGGAGTATAAATATGCCCCTTTGTCATTATCTAGCTCGGCGTGGATAGTACTGTGCTGATCCTATGCTTAAAAACTTTGGTAGATAAGCAGACATTTGAGGTGAGCAAAGCTAGAGTGTCGCTGGTGTTGCAGGGTGCTCTGTACTAGAGCTGCTCTGCACCTAAATTTGGGAACTTCCCAGAGTTCTCCTTTGTTATATATATATATATATATATATATATATATATATCTCCTCTCCTTCTTCTTAAGGTATTTATTCATCTGAGAGGGGGACTGTGGAACAAACACCAACACTCATTGTGGGAGCTTAGTTGTACCTATGGGTTTGTTCTGCTATTGACCTTTTTGTGATTAGTGATTTGTTTGATGAGGTGCAGCATATAAGGCATGCAGGTTCAAAGAGCCCTCCATGGATTGGTAGGTGGGTATGTATCTTGAGATTTCCTCTTTCCAATGGATTGCTGTTATGTGTGTTCATTTATCAGAGTTCACATGCAAGTTCTTTTTTTCAATTAAGTTCTAAACATCTGCATTCACCATTGAATTATAATTCGGAACTATGTAAAAAAGAACTTTGAATTTTATCCGAGTTTTTTCCACGGCACATAACAAACTAAGGGGCATATTTATACTCCGTTTGCGCCGAATTTGCGTCGTTTTTTTCGACGCAAAACTAACTCCATATTTATACTTTGGCGTTAGACGCGTCTAGCGCCAAAGTTCATGGAGTTAGCGTCATTTTTTTGCGTGAACACCTTCCTTGCGTTAATGAGATACAAGGTAGGCGTTCCCGTCTTAAAAAATGACTCCCAGGCATGTGCGTGGTATTTATACTCCCGGGCAAAAATGACGCCCGGGAGTGGGCGGGGCAAAAAACCCCGCATTTGCGCCTCTTTTTAACGCCTGGGTCAGGGCAGGCGTTAAGGGACCTGTGGGCTCAGAATGAGCCCAGAGGTGCCCTCCCCTGCCCCCAGGGACACCCCCTGCCACCCTTGCCCACCCCAGGAGGACACCCAAGGATGGAGGGACCCATCCCAGGGAAGAAAAGGTAAGTTGTGGTAAGTATTTTTTTTTTTTTTTTGTGGCATAGGGGGGCCTGATTTGTGCCCCCCTACATGCCACTATGCCCAATGACCATGCCCAGGGGACATAAGTCCCCTGGGCATGGCCATAGGGCAAGGGGGCATAACTCCTGTCTTTGCTAAGACAGGAGTCATGTTAATGGCGTCTGGGTGCCAAAAAAAAATGGCGCAAATCGGGTTAAGACGATTTTTTTGCCTCAGCCTGACTTGCCCCATTTTGGGACGCCCAAACGCCATTTTTCCCTACGCCGGCGCTGCCTGGTGTACGTCGTTTTTTTTCACGCACACCAGGCAGCGCCGGTCGGCTAACGCCATTCAATAAATACGGCGCCCGCATGGCGCTTCAGAATGGCGTTAGCCGGTGCTAATTTTTTTGCCGCAAAACTGCGTTAGCGCATTTTTGCGTCAAAAAGTATAAATATGGCCCTTAGATTTTACTCCAATCTAAGGCTGCTCTTGGAAAAATTAGCTTTGCATACCCAATGAAAAATGCTTTTGGACAACTTTCACTGTGAGGCTATACTAACATGCTATATTTTTACAAATTGTGCACCCACACCTTGCACGGAAATCTTTAATGGTGAATTATTTAGTATATGCCATAGGGTTTCCTACATGGCAGCGACACAGTACACAAACACGTGGCATCACAGTGCATTTAAATTGCATCCTAAACAGAGTACAATGGTGCCATGTCCATTAATTTGTTAATAAATGCTGATAATACAGTTGCACACCACTGGTGTAATTTACCTGTCAACGTATAATGATCTTCCTGGAAAGTTAAATACATTAGCTGGGTGAAACCTATTTTAAACGCCTTTTTCGGGGCAGAGCACATGCAATGCACGTGCACTGTGGCACTTGATGGCAGTGTCAGAGTGCACACAGTCCTTACACCAGCAAAAATAAGGACCAGAAAACGCGAATAAATCTGCAGTGACCAATCCAAAAAGAATACTTTACTACAAAGGCCTTAGGCATCCTCAATAATCCATACGGGAAACACATTTCTGAGGTAATTCCTATTTTAAGTTCATGTGCTAGTTAGCAAATGTATTATTGTACTTTTTAAAATGCATCATCTAATAAATATTGCGAATATAAATGACACGATTGATGTAGGTATGTAAAGGTTGTGGAATTTTTATAAGAAAGAATCCATATATTTTTGTAAAGGTGTCAGAACCACAGATAACAAGCACTAGAAGTGAACAGAATTATTGTAACGCTGCATCATTTGGATATCTGTTTACGGAAGTGAAGCTATGACTAGGGAACCATGTTTATGTTTTTTTAAAGAGCATGTTGTCCTACAAAAAAATCAATCCATATTCAAAATGATAAATGTCAGAAGAGACAGGCTATTAGCTGCAGAACTATAAGCCACTTGTTTATACAGCGAGAACATTTTCCGAAATGGCTGAGCATATGGGAATTAAATGTCATTAGTGCATCATGATGATCCCACGATAATTCTCCTGTCTCCAGTGTCGTGCTGAACTGGGAACTTATGCAACTCCCAAAAGCTAAGAAGCACATACTGCATATGTAACGTCGAAACTGATGGTAACCAGTGCAGTTGTGAGCACAATTCTGCTAATGTGTACAATAAATGTAATACGCTATCAACTTTAAAAAAATAGATATTGTGATTTTTGTACAAACATTACATTTGAAATCCTGATGTGCTCACAAAATTCAATTTTTGGGGACAAAGAGAACCATTCCACAGTAAAACACAGAAAGAGCAAGATCAGCATGAAGTATTTGATTGCAAAAGTAATGACTGATGTGGGTTACACTGCAAAAATCTATTGTTTTTCATAACAAACTCAATGAAGATGTTATGATCAAATTGTATAATGTACTAGAGCTCACATTGCTATGTCTCCTTCCAGAACCCCCGAAACAGTTATTATTTTTATTTGCATCCATTATTTCAAAGTGTTTTTGTATAACTGTATCAAATTAATGGTTTGCAACCAAAGCTGCGTTTCGCGAATAATTAGTGCATGACTTTGACACTGGAAAGGAAGATGGAGATACCATTTTCATGAATCCTACACCATTTGATTCACAATAAGTCACACAGTCTAATTTGTAATGTCAGACACACAAGATGTCATTTGTACATTTTGAGTTGATTTTCACGTCATAAAGTATGTGGTTTTGTGTATAGCTGGCTTAACGTCCGCAAAAACGTCTTCAGGACCAAGGTCTTTCAAAGGTGGTTCCCTTTAATTACATTTAGGAAAACGTACGGGGGGCAAAAATCTACACAAAGAAACAGGTGGGTCTAGTCCCGTCTGTAGAGGAGAAACAAACAACCTAAACAATAGGGAAGCATTTTGTGGTAAATTGCTATGATGCGGGACAATGATAGTATAAAGACAACAGTGCCAGTAGCTTCAGCTTCAGCAGCATTTGTAAGTTCTTGGAATGCAACTTGCAACATATGTTTTCTTCAAGCAGTCAAAGGGAAAGCGATGCAGCGCCGAATATAGCAAGGTGTCTAGTTTGCTCAATGTGAGCACTTTGCCATAGTTTTTCAGAGTAGTGGGTAACTAAGAAGATTTTATTTAGCCTGTGTGCTTACACACTATTGAAAAATGTATACGATCAGGGGCGGCTCCATCCAAAGGCAGAGGAGCGTCTCCCCCTTAGCCAAGAGCCAGAAGAGAAAAATAAAACAATAGTTACACTATTGTTTTATTTTTCAACTGCTGGCTCAGCAGGCAGTGCAGGGAGGGGTGGGGCTAGGCCACGGGAAATGGGGGGAGGAGAGAGTGCCGGTCAAACACACATGAGAACTTAGGTTTCTCCAGCAGAGCTGGAGAAACGACACAGTCCCCAGGGCTCTGTCTGAGCGGCAGTTCGAGTCACTCAGACCAATCCTGATGCTGCTTTTATGCTAGCTTTAGCATGCTAGCAGTGCCAGGATTGCTGGGGAGCCTGTGCTGGTGAACCACTGAATGCTAGGACACCAGAAGAGAAGTAAGGCTGCAGGAGGCTGCAGGAGATGACAGGAGTCGGTGCAAACAGCAGATGAACGTATGTGTTTTATTTCTTTATTGTTTTCCCCGTCCCCATCGTGCCTCCACCTCTCTCCTTGACATTTGTGGCAGCCGCCACTGTACAATGCCTAAGACAAGTTTACTCTTGAGCCCCCATTACGAGTGGTGACATTTCACCTGGAGCAATAACTCAAGTGGAAACTCGCCTACAATTCAGTGTTACTAGGCCTGAAACAAACAAGTCTCCAAACTTCAGACCTGATAATTCCAGGCCTACGTACGGAGGCCAGGGTTTATTGCTGCAGGGGCTGTGGGCAGCAGCACAGCCAGGTATATCATTGACTCTTGTAGCAGCATGGGGGGTGATACAGCTGAGGCCCTGACTCAATGGAGCCTATGCCTGGAAGTTGTTGTTGAGCCTGATTTGAGGATGCAGAAAATGTCAGCATCCATGGTATTATTCCCCATTCCACGAAGAAATGTCATAGACATAAAATGTTTGTGCAGGGGTTGCAGTGCTGTACAAGTATGGGGTACCAACCAAAATTGAGGATTCAGGCCCTTCTTGTCCTTGCACAAACATCTGCAAACTCATAAGGAGGGTCTCATTCTTGGTTTCCTGTTAACATGGTTACTGTTGGTATGGAAATTGGTAGTCTTTTGGAACAGAGCTCATGGAACTTGAATTAAGGCCTCAGGTGGTCTGAAATCCATTTAGAGGGTACACTTATCACCCATCACTGGTTATTAAACTTCAGAGGGTTATACCTCGAAATTTGTTTGGGCACAGTCAAAATGTTCTATTGCGGAATAACCCGAGTCGCAAAAGCAATCACTGCACTGTGAAGAGACAACTCCATATTCAGAGAATGATAACTTTGGAACACAAAGTATTTTAATTAAAGGCCATAATTATTAACAATTGGTGCAATGCAACTTGGCTAGAAGCAGGACTGCGTCATAATAACATATGGCACATTCCTGCTCCCTCTCTACGCTAGCACACTTGTGGCTGCCAAGTGCCATGGTGCAGGGGATTGCTTTTGTGCAGGAAGGGACACATTCTTACACAAGATATTCCACTGAGGCATTTTCTTCTTTTTATGTGTGCTGCACAATTCAGCACGTGTAGAAATAGGAAATAAGAAGGAGAAATAAGCATAATTCTCCTTGTTACATCTCACCTTGGAAGTGTAGCATTTTGATACATTCCCAGGTTTACCTGTCTTATTAAATCTGAAATTGAGCCAAAAATGCTGGGTGAATGCATGGGAACACCCACGTTCCACCCATAGAAGTCCTTCCCAATGCTTTGCATTACTCCAGAATTACTATGCCACACACAGCCTTGCAAGAGCCAGTGTTGCCCTGTGTCACCTTGTGTGATGCAACAGCGATGTAAGCCCTTGATAAATCTGAGCCTGAGTCTCTTCACATAGTTCCATATAGTTCTGAAACTAGGATGACCAATTGAACCAATACTTCCTAAGGTAATTCCAAAATTAGGGTGCTCCATTGAAGCTGAAGCGAGACAGCATTATAGCCGGAGGTGGGCAATAAACATCTCTTGTCATTGAAGTATTTGAAACTGTGAGATATAGTTTACCTTAGATTTAGCCATGTTAATGATCACTCCAGACAAGGTCTAGGCTCAACACACTTGCAGCAGTGTAGTCCTTGAAATATGACAGCAGATCTTCTGGGTGATTCTGGCCAGCGGAAAATAAAGGGTGTTGACACTCATGGGTTGCTCACACCCATGAGAGGATAAATTGGCTGAATTGTTCATTTTGTTCTCCTGGTAAGGAACCTCATACCCCCCCAAACCCTAGGAAAAGGCAGTCCAGCATCCTCTTTTTCTATCTGTGCACCAGCCGGTCTACTGAAAATCTATACATATATCTGATGTAGGGGAAAGCAGGAATCAGCAGGATCCTGCTCTAGTAAACATATCTGTAGAATGGGGTGAAATCCAGAAGGAGCATAAGTCACTAACTTGAGAGGAACAGTACACATCCTTCTATAAAGGGTATTAAGGAAATGGAAACCAAAAAAAATGAGTTCACTTTGAATTGTGAGCACTACTTCAAACAGAGAAAAGATAATTAGCATGGGTGTTTGAGGTAATTTGTTGTCATGTGGAATTCTCTTGTGGTCAAGATTAGAAATAGGGCCTGTGGTTGGCAGTCAGTTTGCACTCTGACCAAGCAGGGACCCTCACTCCAGTGAGGATAATGGAGATACACACTTTGATAGCCCCTGCTCACCCCCTTGGTAGCTTGGCACAAGCTCTCAGGCTTATCTCAAAGGCAATGTGTAAAGTATTTTTACCAAAACACACAGTAACACAGTGAAAACAAAATGGACACCACACCATTTTAGAAAATTAGGCAATATTTATCTAAATCCAACAGGACCAAAACAACAAAAATCCAACATACACAAGTCAATATATGAATTTTAAAGGTAAAAAGAGTCTTACACCATGGAAAACAATGGAAATGTTGTTTTTACACAAAGTACCTGGTTTGAGTCAAAAATAAAGCTGCATGGGTGAAAGTGCGACAAAAAAGTCAGTGGTGCATGGTTTTCTCACTCGCAAGGGAGGCCGTATATCATATTGAGGACAGGGCACTTCAGATCCCTGCAGGCTTGCATTGATTTTGATGCCCAGCAATGATGCGTGAGAAATCCGTCTGCACGGTAATGGGGAAATGCTGTCTGTGAGGTTTGCGTCATTTTCAGCAGCCACACGTAGGTGTTGTGCCATTTCTCCAGCTGCAATGCAGGTGAGGCATCAATTTTCCAGCCACTATGCAGGTGGTGCATCAATTTCAGCTGCAAGGCGGGTGGTACATCATTTTTACAGCCTCGTTGCAGGTGGTGCATCAACATTTTCCCTGCACGGCTTCCTGTGCTTGGATTTCAGTCCTTGTTCTACCATCTTCAGCTTTAAAGGGCCCAGGGACTGGATAGGGTACCACTTGGCAGGGCAGGAGTCTCAGCTGACACTCCTGATGCTGGCAGAGGAGGAAGTCTCTGATGGCCCTGAGACTTGAGAACATGGGGCAAGTTCAGTTCAAGCCCTTGGAGATACTTCACAAGCTGGAAACCACAGCAAAGTCCAGTCTTTGTCCTCTGTCAGGCAGAAGCAGCAACTGCAGGCCAACCCAGAAAAGCATAGTCACAGGCTAAGGGGCAAAACTCCTCCTCCAGCTCTTCAGTTCTTCTCTTTGGCAGTGGTTTCTCTTGGTTCCAGAATCTGAAAATCTGGGGTTGTGGGTCCTCTACTTCTACCCCTTTCTGCCTTTGAAATAGGCAAACATCAAAGGAAAGTGTCTGTTGTTCACAAGATCCTTTCTTCCCCAGGCCTGGCTCCAGACACGCACCAGGGGGACGGAGACTGCATTGTGTGATGGCAGGCACAGCCCATTCGGATGTAACTGACCATTCCTCCCTCCACTCTAGCCCAGATGGCCCATCAGGATGTTCAGGCTACACCTCAGGTCCTTTCATGTCACTGTTTAGTTGGGATTCACAAACAGCCCAACTGTCAGTCTGACCCAAACAGAGAATACACAACCAGGCAGAGTCACAGAATGATTTAAGCAAGAAAATGCCCACTTTCAAAGAGTGGCATTTTCAAACTGACAATTTAAAAACAAACTTTACCAAAAGATGTATTTTTAAATTGTGAATTCAGAGACGCCAAACTCCCGATCTCCATCTGCTCCCAAAAGAAAATTGCACTTAAAGGTTATTTAAAGGCAGTCCCCATGTTAACCTTTGAGAGAGATAGGCCTTGCAACAGTGAAAAACAAATTTGACAGTATTTCACTGTTAGGACATGTAAAGCACATCAGTACATGTCCCACCTTTGACATACACTGCAACCTGACGAGCAGGCTACTTAGGGCCTACCTTACCAGTGCCTTACATGTATAAAAAGAAAAGGTTTGGGCAAATTGACAAGTTTAAAACTTTTATAAATATTGTGAGATTTACTGGTGAAAATTTTGACCTTGCAGGGATTTCACTGTTCTTTCACCCTCCTCAGTTATTACTCCTCACTGAAGTGTTGCAGTTTTTCATGTCCTATTTGAAAGGTGTTATCACTAACTGGAATACCATGTGGTATTCTTAGTAACTTGCAGTATGTAGTACTCAAATGAGACTTTCTTTCATATTAATAAATAAAGAGGCAAATGTGTAGTCTCTATTCACCAACTGTTCTTCATCGAAAGTTAGCTTCAGACTAGAAGTTGAGTAGAAATGTGCTAAACAGTGGGACGGTGTTTGAACAAAATATATAGAATCAAAAATATTGTAATACCAAAATGTTGTGTCAAGAATCAGGATATCAAAAATATCATGGACAGCAATATGAAAGGTTAGAATATTGTTTTAAGGGTTGTTTTAAATATGGTTGCTAAAAATATTTCTTTAGAAAATGTTGTATACAATATTGTTGGTGTTATTTTATATGCATTTTCTTGTAGTGTCTGAGTTTGTGTATAGTAATTTTATTTTATTTCCAGTGTTTTGTACGATAATTTATTAAAATTGTGAAATTTTTATTTTCAGTATTGTTAATGTGTAAAATTAATGTATGTGCAATTTATTTTTAGGAGAAGGATTTTGTTTTTTTACAGTAAAAGGGTGCGGTAAGTTATTTTAATGATGTGTCAATTAATATTGTAAAATTAAGAATGTTTTTCTAAATTATTATTTTTTACAAAAAATATTTATTGATCAAGTTTAATGTATTAGTAAATAAATAAATGAAAAAACATTGATAATTTATTGTTAATATTCGCACACTTATTTTAATTATAGCAATATGTGAATTGTATTTTTTTTATTTACATTTGTAATGCAAATATATTCTAAATATACTTTTATTACATAGAGCCTCATTATGACCCTGGCAGTCTTTTCCGCCCGCCGGCATTGCGTTGAGCTCCTAATTGGCCCGGCGGTGTTCTGATTGCACTCCTCGTAATGAGGGCCATAGTTTAACATTTAAGGAATGTATTGTTAATAAATTCCTATTGGACATTTTACAATTTGTTTTATTTTTTCAAATGTTAAAATTATTCTGTTTTTGTTCTGTCATTGTTAAGTTATTTCAAAAATGTATTTTTAAACAATTTAAAATGAACGAGTAGGGTTTGAGTACTAGTTTTGTTGATAGAAACCAAACTCCCAAAAGAATGGCCTCCACCTACACGGTGACCTCCCCACCAAAGCTATTATGGGTTTCCTGCTAGGTCGGCTGGCAGAAACCTAAGTTTGTGCCCACTGGCCTAGCGGGAAACAGGCTACAGCATTGTCTCCAGCTCGTAATCAAGCCGGCGGAAAAGCTGAAGACAGCAGGATGCACCAGCACCCTTGGAATGTTCACTGTCTGCAAATGGTGCTGGTGAGGGAGGCCCCTGCACTGCCTATGCCAAGTTCATGGGCAGTGCAGGGGCCCCCCTGTGACCCCCACACCTTTCTCAACCAGCCTTTTCATGGTGGTTCTACAGTCATGAAAAGGCTGGCAGAGAAGGAGGTTATAATCCTCATAGCTTGCAGCACTGCCCTGGCAGATGAGGACCTCCGCCAAGATCCAAGATCCTTGTAGAGCTAGAGGTTGGCTGGCAGTCTGACTGCCAGGGTGTTAATGTTCAGACCACCACTCCTGTAATAAGCCACATAATTATTAAAACTATATATAGTAAAAATATGAAGATAAAATAAATATGTTTTATTTATGACTTATTATTTAATATGTATTTGTATATTTGTGTGTTATAGGTGTATTTATTTATATTCATTACAAATAATAATGGCAAATTATTATTTGAATTGCTTACTGATAGAGCACACTACTACTCCCAAAGCAGCATCTTGGTGCTATACTGAAGGCCACTCAACTTATACACGTACATGATCAGAAGCTAGAAATATATTTTTTTCAGAGGATAACAGGGTAACATAATGTATCAGGGGACTTAAAAATTCACATCTTTAACTTCTTTCTAAAGGTAGCTTCAGAATCAGTAAATCTTTGTGAGCTGGAAAGATGGTTCAAGTGCCTAGTACTGCAAAGGATTTACCTCCTCTGGGGACAGAGGTACATAGTTTTGGCTTTGTGATTTCCTAACAGTGAATCTTAATAATTCGCTATGAGGAAATCACAAACTGGGATGTATAACAATGTTTGAACACTATTTGGAATTCTCAATTGGGTCGCTAATGAGTCAGGTCGCAATTTGCGACCCCACTGGGAATGGCTGGACTCACAGGGATGGTGACCTGCTGGGGACAGGAGACCACCATGTCTGTGACTGCCTTTTAAATAAAGCAGTTTTATTTTCAAACACAAACCATTTTCCTAAAGGAAAACGGGATGCATTTCAAACAAAAAAATGAAAAGGTTTCTTATAATTTTCTCAGAGTAGACATTGATCCATGGGACCACTACATGTGCTGAAATTTTTATTTGCAACTTGAAGTTGGTGGTGGTAACTGTGATTGTTTTGCAACCGCATTCATAGTTGCAAAACAAACTTACATACCCCTGCAACTCACTATGAGGAAGGGACGCCCTTGGCACACCACTTCCTAGTAGCGACTCATAAACTAATTTTCTTAGTCGGTAACAGGCTACCAACTGGCAGAACAGGATTGTTACATTGGGAAAAGTCTGTTCTCGATGTGCAGTTTGCAACCAGGAAAAGGCTTTCATACATTTGGCCCCTAATTCCTAATATGAATGGGAATTGTTTGAATAGATTTGCATGTGTAGATCACAAATATCTATTTGTAGTGCATTGAGTGAACCTGGCTTACATATATCTCAGGCCCACAGCTGTGTAGGCTCTAAAGGTCAGCAGGATAATTTTAAATAGCACCCTCTTATGTACTGGCAGACAGTGTAAGGTCTTATTAGAGCCGCTGAAGCTGAAGATCGTCTTGGAAGTTTTAGAACCAATCAGGCGACTGCATGCTGATCAACTTGGAGTTTGTGAACTGTCTGTTTAGACGATCCAGCATACAGATTGTTGCAGTAATCTAGTCTAGAAGTTATGAGAGCACAGGCCACAGTCTTTCTGGCTGTCAGTGGAAGAAGAGCAATAACATTTTGTCAGTGATTTTATGAGGTTGAAGCACATGCTTGCCACAGTAAGGTCTTGAAGATGGAAAGACAAGGGGGAATCTGATTTAAATTTCATGTTTCTGGCCATCTTTACCGTGGTTGGGGGATGGGGTGCTGATTCCAGGGACCATTTGGAAGGGGCAAAAAAATTGGACTTGCCCAACAGCATGATCTCCATTTTTTTCATATTACATTTTAAATGATTGGCTTGAATTCCATGAATGCCTGCGTTGAGACAATTTTAAAAATCAAACTCCAGCGATAGAATCAGCTAGATGTCATGCACGTAAGAGATAGTATCTATTCCAAAAAGAAGTAATCAGAGAAATCAAGAGGGGCACATAGATGTTAAATAAGACTGGGGTCAATGATGAGCCTTGCAAGAGCCTTGAGGTTACTTTTGTTTCTGCGGATGAGAAGGGCCCCAGTGCTCCATTTGTCTATGGCCTGAAAGGAACAATTTCATCCAGGAACATGTAGATCCAGTACTCGTGCATACTTTTATCCCGTGGAGCAGGATGTGATGGGAGATGGTATTGAATGCAGTGATAGGTCTAGCAGAATCCACCGTGCATTCTTTCCTCCATCCAACGTCAATTTCAGAGTATCAGCAACTTCTAACAGAGCAGATTCAGTAGAGCGTTGAGGGTAAAAACCTGACACTCATGGATATAACATTTTTAATTCTCTAGGAATGTGATTAATTGGTCACTGAATTTTTCCATCATTTTGCTCATTGCAGGGAGTAATAACATTGGCCAAATTGGACAACTTTGATAGGTCCACTAATGGCTTTTTTGAAGGGTGTTTATCACTACCAACTTCCACTCTGCCAGTACCTTGGCTGTGAATAGTGAACACTTCAAGATCTCATTGATCACAGGGTTGACATTGATAACCCTATGATAAACCCAGGGGGAACAGGTATAATTTGGTGATCCTGATCTACAGGATGGCCTGATTGGATTGGACCAGTGCAATTTCTTGAAAGGCTGACAGAGTTTCAGTCGCTACGTTCATGAGATCATTTTTGATCCTATCATTTAACAAGAATGTTGAAATCAAAAGTATCATTGCATAGGTTGTACTTTTTTTCAAAGAAAGTGGACATTTTAATTCAGAATAGTTGGAAAGGTGGAATCTTCCTTACCAACACCTTAGATTAAAGATAAACTTAGAGATCTTGAAAATTATCTTTTGATCAGATTGTGCTTCTGCAATTAGAGTGAAAAAGTGAGCTTTTTTGTTGCTATAATTAGCTTATATTACGGTTTTTAATGCCATTGAAAGGAGAGCAGGTCCTAAGGATTATATGCCTTTCGACACTTTCATTCCAATTGCTTTCAGCTCAAGTGTTTTTCAATTAATTCCTAATTAAACCAAGGAGCTGAGGGTTGTGATTTTGGATTTCTTTTTAGAAAGGTTACTGGTGTTAATTTATTCCCTGAGTGAGAAATCCAGTTGCTAAATGACCCAACGTTTTCAGTGATTTTTTCCTCTAAAACAGGAGTAGAATTAGATAGGAATATCAGGAATCTAGAATCAGTTAACAGCTTACCCCAATTATTTGTTTTAGGAGAGCACAAGGCTAAGGGAGATGCAGGAAAAGTGCTTTGCTCCATCCTGATTTTGAAGGGAATAAGCATATGGTCCATCCAAAAACTGTAGAATGGCAGCTTCAGCTATCAAGATGAGAAATAAGACCCATTTTTGGGAGTATATATTCTAATATTTAATAATTTAAATGTAATATAATGGTTATATATTATATAATACAATTTGCTTCATATGTCTTTATATGGTCAAGGATTTTTATCTTTTGATTCATAATTGTCTGTGTTATGCTTCAAAATGTAGGTATGTTAATAATTATAATAACTATTTCAATTTGAAATCATGAATAATACATTATTTGCTATGTTTTCTTTTACATATATATATATATATATATATATATATAAATATATATATATATATATATATATATATATATATATATATATATATATATATATAATGTATTTTTTTGTTTGAATAATTGTGTCTTCTAAGTAATTTTTATTATATATAGAAAATATATTTTGACTATAGAATAATTTTGCGTATATACCCTTAGAGAAGGTGTCCAACACCTTTCCTAAAATGATTTATAATTGAATGGCAATAGTAAATGTGACCCCTTTAGTGTCCAACACCTTCACCAAAATGGTTTAGAATTGAGGTGGAATAGTAAATGTGAACACTTTAGTGTCCAAAACGTTCCTCAAAAAGGTTTAGAACGGAGGCGGAAGAGTAAATGTCTCCCATTTTGTGCCCCACTCTTTTCCCAAAATTGTTTGCAATTCAGGGGTCCCCATACTAGCATGTTAATTACAGGGCATTTTGCAAAATGACTTCTTTCTTACACACTATCTTACATTTGGAAGGCAAAAATGTAGAGAAAGTCAATTAGCAATAACATTTGTTCTTCTATTCTATATTCCCCCAAGCCTCCTGATAAAAATGGTACCTCACTTGTGTGGGTAGAAAACATTTAGGGGAATCCAGGATGGGTGACTTATGGGTATCTCACTGGGTTCTGTCTCCAAGACTCCTTTGCAAACCTCGAAATTGGCCTAAAAAAACACTTTTTTCCCACATTTCGGTGCTGCAAAGTTCTAGAATCTGAGGGGAGCCACAAACTTCATTCCACCCAGCATTCCCTCAAGTCTCCTGACAAAAATGGTGTGTGTAGACCTACTGTCCACAACAGTAAATGCCCCAAAACACAACATGGATGTAACACATTTTCCCAAAGAAAACTGACGTGTTTTTTGCAAAGTGCCATATCTGTGAATTTTGGCCTCTAGCTCAGACGGCACATGTGGAAACCTCCCAAACTTGTAAAAAAAATTAAAAGTAGACACCTAGAGTAATCCAGGACAGGGTGAAGTTTGGGGTTTTCACTGGGTTCTGGTAACCAGAATCCTTTGCAAACTTTAAAACTGGGCTCAAAAAAACACCTTTTCCTCACATTTAGGTGCTGCAAAGTTCTGGAATCTGAGGGATGCCACAAACTTCCTTCCATGAAGCATTTCCCCAAGTCTTCCCATACACACCTCATTTGTGTGGGTAGGCATAGTGCCTGCGACGGGCAATGCCCCAAAACACAACATGGGCACGTCTCAATTTTTAATGAAAATGGATGTGTTTTTGTGAAGTGCCTAGCTGTGGATTTTGGCCTCTATCTAAGCCGGAACTTAGGGAAACCTACCAACCCACATATTTTTTTAAACTGGACACCTATGGGAATCTAGAATGGGGTGACATGTGAGGTTCTCACCAGGTTCTGTCACCCAGAATCCTTTGCAAATCTCAAAATCTGTCTAAAAACACTTTTCCTCACATTTCAACGATGCAAAGTGCTGGAAGCAGAGGGAAACCACAAAATTCCTTCCACCCAGCATTCCCACAAGTCTTCCTATACAAATTGTACCTCACTTGTATGGGTAGGCCTAGTGTCTGTGACAAGAATTAACCCCAAACCACTACATGGACACATTACATTTTTCCAATGAAAATGGATGTGCCTGGCTGTGGATTTTGGGCTCTAGCTCAGCCGGCACATAGGAAAACATAGCAAACCTGTATATTTTTAAAAAAATATACGCACAGGGAAATCCAGAATGGGGTGACTTGTGGGGCTCTCACCAGGTTCAATCACTCAGAATCCTTTGCAAACCTCAAACTTTGGCTGAAAAAATACTTTTTCCGCACATTTTGGTGATGAAAAGTTCTGGAATTTGAGGGGAGCCTCAAACTTCCTTCCACCCATCATTCCCCAAGGTCCCCTTAATAAAAGTGTTACCTCACTTGTGTGGGTAGGCCAAATATCCGGGACAGGGAAGGTCCCAAAATGTATTGTGGCGATAATGATAACTAAGTTGAGTGTACTAATGAACCCTGCGATCGGGAACCATTTAGTGAAGACTATCAAATCCAGACATTTCTGAAAAGTAGACGTCATGGGGAGTCCAGGGAGGTATTGCTTGTGAGGATTTCCCAAAGTTTTTTTTTTCCCCAGAATGCACTGCAGAGGTAAACCTTTGAATAAAAAACTTTTTTTCCCTACATTTCTGTGACGTGAGCTACAGGAATGTGAAGGGATCCACAAACTGCTTACCACTCAGCCTTCCCCAACTTGTCCCGATAAAAACCCTACCCCACTGGTGTGACTGGGCTTACTACTTATGACACGAATGGATCACACATAGGTCAATGGTAGTCTTTCATGAGGGCTACTGTTGACCCAGGGGTGATCCACTCCTGACACAGACACTAGGCACATGCACACAAGTGGGTAGCATTTTTATCTGGATGGGCGGGGAAACGTGAGATGGTAGGAATCATGTTGATACCTGCATATTCCTGTAAAATGTGTGACAGAAATGTGAGGAAAAATAGCATTTTTATTCAATGTTTCACCTTTGCAGGGTATTCTGGGTAAGAAATCCTTAGCGAATCCACACAAGCCACTCCTCCGTGGACTCCACCGAGTGTCTAGTTTTCAGAAATGCCTGGATATGGTAGGGTTCCCTATATGGCCGCCGAGCTCAGTACCCAGGATGTCAATCAAAGGTGCCTGCCTTACAAAACCAGGTTGTTTTGTGATGGATAATTTTGATGTCTCCACAATATAATTTGGGCCCTTCCCTGTCATGGCCCTGTGTGATGATGGGGGTTGTGCAGCAGGACTGCAAGGTGGGTTTCTGCACTAACCCCATTTTGAGCTTAAGGCCCAAAACTATCTTCAACTCCACCAACGAAGTGGGAGTCCACCTTCCCTTCAACAGGGCCTCCATGCTCTCTCAGAAGTTACTCATAAAGCAAATTTGTTTGCTGCACAATTTTCTAAAGGATGTCAACTTCCAAAAAGAGATGGATGTAGTCAATTGGCAAAAAGTTGGCTGTATCTACTTTACATCCAGTATCACCAGTAAAAAGTGGAATTTGGGGCTCAACTAAATTGGGGGGCTGCCAAGAGAGCACTCTGTCTGTGCTTGCCACCACAAGCACCTGCTTTCTGGCTTGGGCTAACCCACTCTTGTCCCGTTGCACAGACTGTGCTGTGAAGGGACAGCACAACTGTCCTCATCATCTCCCTCAGAATGACTGGAGAGGTGTAGGCGGATGGGACTCTGCTGACTGAAAACTCACTCCCAGATACTGTTTCATTGTCCTCTCCCTCACATGCTGTCTCAGTATCTGCTGCCTCAGTCTCTGATCCTGCCTCAGAGCTGTCCACTAGAATTTGAGTTACGGCTTCAGCAGAAGACATCCGATGAGATGCCATCTCTGCTACTGGCTAAATTGTCCCTCTAAAACACTAGCCTATGTAGGTGTCAGATATGGTGACAAAATTGCTAGTGTGTGTGTATGTGATGCGTGCAACAGTACATATAAGTCACTGTACCTTCGCTTCTTCCCTCCACCAGCAGGTTCTCTGAAGACACTGAAAAAAAACAAAAAAGACACATTATTACTTCACCTTCTCACATACCCATCATCACAGCCTTTATCACTGGTGGCGTCCACTGTGACAAGCTTTTTTGCCACTCCCCCTTCCATGACCTCCTCCTCGAATTTCCTTACTACCACCCAGCAAAATTGTCCTTCATCGTTCCATAGCCTCCCTTGAACATATATTTATTTTTTTTTGAAGTACAGTTAACAGCTGGCATTACTACAAGTCTGATCTCTTCCTCTAGCAGGAATATAATCACAGGAGTTATTTTTATTGCTACCTTTATATATATATATATATATATATATATATATATATATATATATATATAATCTATACACATATATAGGGAAAGTGCGTCCTCTCTCTCTCTCCTTATTTATATGTAAAGAGATCACTTTTAAATGCTTGTGTGATTTCCCTGTGGGCCAATTGCAGACCCCAGGGAAACCACACATGCAATAACAAAAGTGATATATCTATATATTTTTACACACACACAAACATATACATATATATATATATATATATATATATATATATATATATATATATATATATGGTAGAGTTTTCTCACACTCTATAGTCTCTCTCTCTCTCTCTCTCTAATTATTATATATATATATATATATATATATATATATATATATATATATATACTTTTAACAACTTTAAAAAATATTTGAACCCCTGGGGATTAACCATCTATTCTCTTTAAAACATAAACTGCCCCGGGGGGGTTTCCCATTTTCAGAGGGGCCGAACCCCACAAGTGTTATTCCTGGTGTCTAGTGGGGTTTTCTGGCCGTGGATCACAGCGAGGCTGAAACAAATTTCAGGGAGGCCTCGTTTAAAAGGGGAGAATCTTTATGAAATCTGGGAAGGCCCTTTTGGGCCAGTTGTCCCCACTGGAGCAGAAAGTGGCCTTACCTGCTGCTTCCTGTTCCAGTGGAGAAAATAATCTGTGACATCAGTGCACATCGTGGGGCGCAACATCACTGATGGGAAGGTGGGGGAAAGGGGGAGACATGCAAGCTCTTTTGTGTATCATTTAATATTTTTTTGTTTATTTTTTACATTTTTATTGAATTTATTTTTTAAATATTTTTTTATTTTATTTTTATTTAATTCTGCATTTTGCCTTGATTCATCCATTCCATTCCTCCAACCACCAAAGACGCACAGCTGTAAATAAATTTAAAAGATCTCCCTGACGACGGCCACTGGTCATGGCCCACACTATGGAGGGTGTGCGTGGCAGACACATGCACTGATAGGGTTAAATAATATTATATGTTTTAAATTTTTTACATATTTTGTAACTTTTTAAAATTAATACAGTTGTTTCATATGCATATTTTGAACATGATTTTTACCTAATATTTTAGTATATATTAGATCATTTTATATTATAATAAATGTTATTTATTTTATGCTCTACTATTTGTTATGAACTTTAACAACTTTTCTTTAAATGTTTTACATGTTTAATATTTTTGTTATAAACTTTAACAACTTTTCCTTACATGTTTTACAAGTTTAATATATATTTTTTTTTTTACAAATTTTCATACATCTTTAACTCATATTTCCATTCATTTATACCTGGAGCTAGTCTTTTTTTTTTGTTTCACTTACCAGCCATCTTTAGGTCAAGCTTGGAAGAGCACAGCACTGTCAGCAAGACATGATGTATTATGTTTTTCTCTTGTTTATAAGGTCTTTGGGGCATATTTATACTCTGTTTGCGCCGGAATTGAGTCGTTTTTTTTTACGCAATTCTGACGCAAAACTAACTCCATAGTTATACTTTGGCGTTAGACGCGTCTAGCGCCAAAGTCCATGGAGTTTGCGTCATTTTTTTGCGTGGACACCTACTTTGCGTTAATGATATGCAAGGTAGGCGTTCCCGTCTAAAAAATTTACTCCGAGGCATGTGCGCCGTATTTACACTCCCGGGCAAAATTCACGCCCGGGAGTGGGCGGGTCAAAAAAAATGACGTACAGCCGCTTTTGCGCCGTTTTTTAGCGCCTGGACAAGGCTGGCGTTAAGGGACCTGTGGGCTCGGAAGGAGCCCAGAGGTGCCCTCCCATGCCCCCAGGGACACCCCCTGTCACCCTTGCCCACCCCAGGAGGACACCCAAGGCTGCAGGGACCCATCCCAGGGACATTAAGGTAAGTTCCGGTAAGTATATATTTTTTTTTTTGTGGCATAGGGGGGCCTGATTTGTGCCCCCCTACATGCCACTATGCCCAATGACCATGCCCAGGGGACAGAAGTCCCCTGGGCATGGCCATTGGGCAAGGGGCCATGACTCCTGTCTTTGCTAAGACAGGAGTCATTTCTATGGGGGTTGGGAGTCGAAAAAAATGGCGCAAATCGGGTTGAGGCGAAGAATTTGCCTCAGCCTGACTTGCCCCATTTTTTGGCGCCCAAGCTCCATATCCCCCTACGCCGGCGCTGCCTGGTGTGCGTCGTTTTTTTCCACGCACACCAGGCAGCACTGGCGGCTAACGCCGGCTAACGTCATTAATTAAATACGGCCCCCGCATGGCGCTTCAGAATGGCGTTAGCCGGCGCTAATTTTTTTGACGCAAAACTGCATTAGCGCAGTTTTGCGTCAAAAAGTATAAATATGGCCCTTTATGTTTTGAGAATGATCAGAGTTTGAGCACGCAGATGAAATTTGGATTGTTAATTACCATAGTTATGTCATTGGAACTTAAAACAGTGACTCTTGTATTTACGATATATCCTTTAACCATTAATTTTTGCTCCATTCCATTATTTCTGAGGTAATGCAGTTACAACAGTAACAAATCTACTATAACAGTCTCAATGCTATTCCAGCAGTGGCCATTCTTTTACAGCTGTGGCAGTACCATAACAGCAGTTACAATGGCAGGGTTGACCAAGTTATGTGGCAAGAAAAGTCCACTTATGAATTTACCATGCCAATATCTCTAACTCAAGCAAATGCGAGACCTATTGCATTGCAAATGTTTTTTTTTTTTTTTTTTTGGTACCGCTTCCTTCCTTATCTACTTTATTTGTTTTATTATTTGTCTATTCTCTGTAATCCAGGTTGTGGGAAAGTGCTGCTTTTAGTTGGAACAGGTAAGTCCTTTTTAAAGTTAATTTTTACAGTTTTGATAAGGGGGATGCATCAGGAGATATAGAGGTTATTTGTAGTGTTCTTTGTGGATTTGTAATGTATTTAGTTTTAGTAATCATAGAACTCTGCTCCGCCAGTGGAGTTTGAGGAATTTGGGCACTTTGCCCGTAATAGTGCAGAGTTCCTGAATTCCACACTCTGGTTGGGAGCGGAGTTTGTTAGCGCTCATGACATTGGGTTTTAGTGCTCTCGCGCCAAAGCCAATATAATCCTGGGCTGCTAGCAAGCATGAGCAAGCCGTCACATTCTCGTGCGTTGCTTCAAGCCACATCAGAGGCCAAAACGTGCCACTCTCAAACACAAACTCACTTCCGAAGTAGATTTTCCAGAGCCACTAAATCTTGTCAAAAAGATATTTTGACTTTATTTTATTCTCCAATGAAAACTGCAATTTGTTTTTCGGATTAAGAAGCCTCTTTTTTCAAACAGGGAGGAAGTGTGTGAGAGACTCCCACTTCCTGTACCTGTCCATCGGGCTCCTCCTAGCGCTTTAGCCATCCGCTGGTCACTTTTCACTTGGATTTCAAGGTGGAAGGATCACTCTCTTTGTCTCCTGGATATACCTTTGGATTTAAGGGCAATGTTTTTGTGAAATCACACAAGTAAGTTCTAAAACTATATAGAATAAGGGTGTTGTTCTTTATTTGCTTTGGCATGCACCAGTATTTCTTGGTCTTTAATTTGATTTTAAAAATGATTAGTGGTGGGTGGGCTGGAGTTAAAGTATGAGCCTAGTTATTATTTGTTTTACATTTCATTGATTTTTCACCTTTTGTAAAGGAACGTGGTTGCACATATCAGTTCCTTTTCTACATGTTTGTAACATTTGCAATATTATTTTAGTATGTGGCCTAGATTGCTAAAGGGCCATTAAGCCAGTTGGCCCAGGCCAGTACTAGTAGTCATCAGTGCATGAAATAAATGCTTCAGTGGTATATGTTTTATAAACTTCACTAGGGCAGGGATGGAATTTGATTAAATTTAAAATGTTGACAATCGTTTGCATTTCAGTTTTTTAGCAAAAAATGTATATCTTGTGGTGTAATAATATTTGATGTCATAGGAGGATATTGTTTGACCATGTGGCTGGCAGCCATTTTGTGCATGCATCCAGTGTCCCTTTGCCATAGGGTTGCATGCGTTCTTTGTTTGCCATACCTCCTTGTTCCTTGTTGTTGTTGTTTGGCAATGTGGCTGGCAACCATTTCGTCCCTCCAGCCAGTGTCCTTTGCCATGGGCTTGCAAGTGTTCTTTGTTTGCCATGCCTCCTTGCTCCTTGTTGTTGTTGTTTGATTGTGTGGCTGGCAGCCAGCATCCCTTTTATTCACTTGCATGTGTTGTTTGTTCTCCATGCTTCCTCCTTGCTCCATGTTGTTGTTTGACCATGTGGTTGGCTGGCAGCCATTTTGACCACCCAGCCAGTGCTCCGTGCCATAGGCTTGCATGTGCTCTTTGTTTGCCACGCCCTCTTGCTCCTTGTTGTTTTCATTTGACCATGTTGCTGAATGGCAGCCATTTTGTCCATCCAGCCAGTGTCACTTGCCATAGGCTTGCATTGGTTGTATATTTCCATGCTTCGTCCTTACCCCTTGTTGTTTGATCATGTGGCTGGCTGGTAGCCATTTTGTGTGTACACTGTGCAGCCATTGTGTCTTTGACACAGGCTTCCATCCAAGCACCGTTAATTATTGATCATTTGTTTTTTAAGTTTCTATTTTTATTTTTTATTATTGTATTTTTTACATTTTCATTTGCAATTTTAATTTTTATGACAATTATTTTTGTAATTTTTATTTTATTTTTTATTTGTATTTTATATGTTAGTTTTTATCTTTTAATCCTTTTGTATTTATGTTTTACTTTTTTGTATTTTCAATTTTATTTTTTTAATTTATTTTTTAATTTGTATTTTTATTTTCATATTTTATGTTTTATTCTTTTTATTTTTTTATGATTATTATAATACATTTTTTTTTAATGTAATTCTGCATTTTGTCTTGATTCATCCATCTGATCCAATCCATTCCTCCATCCAACAAAGACGCACAGCTGTACAAAACCATTCAGTTTCTTAGGTATAATTCCATTTCCTCCAGGACACCCTGGCTGTGGAGCACAGCAGGCAATTCATTTTTTTACTAATTATTCAATTTCCCCTGGACCACCTTGCCACCATAGAATTTTTTTAAAGGATTATACCATTTACCCATGCACCTCTCTCTCACTACCCCAGGTGACTCTTAAAACAGATTGAGCTAAAGAAAAGAGCTAGATCTGCCAGTTGTGCTGTCTTATTTGAAATTTATTTTTTCTGGTGTGGTGTTGTGGTTACCTTTACAATGTTTCATGAAATACTAGGTATATTACATAATTCACCAACCGCACAAAGACTGCATTTCTCTGTACAATTTTTAACCTGCTTCAACAATGCCACTTTCCACTAACTACATGTTTTTGTGCTTGGTTGTTTTTAGGTCTACAAGAGAAGAGACCCCACATCACCCACAGTACTGCTAAAGAAAAGGCCTTACAGTTACTTAGGTCCACCAACATCAAACTCTTTCTCTTGTACATCTTAGTGCCACTGCTAACCTAGAGTTTAAGATGGCCCCAAAGAAAGTTGCTCCCAAGGAGGTAGCCAGTAAGAAAAAGCAGCTTTCCACCAGTGGCGAGCCAGCCTCAACCTTTTTTCAGGAGAAATGTCCCTGCTACACCGGCTTCAGAGAAGGAACCTGGGAGCACTCCTGCATCAATAGCGTAACCCAAACCCAAGCCCAAGACCATTTCTGTCACTGAGGCAGCACTGCAATCATGGCAACGACGATGAGCAGTCATGTTAAAGTATTTTCCCTTTTGGAAAGTAGTACCCAGCCATTTCCAGATACAGATCAAAATGGTCAGCACCCGCAGTCAAATCTTTCTGCAGTTAAAGCAAAACAGGAGGGCGAGATTTTGTCAAGCAAGAACCTCCTGTTTTAGGATCAAGGGCTCCCAGATCTCCAGCAATAAAAATGAAGGGCACTGCTCTACCATCTTCTGATGAAGATGATACAGACATGGAGTAGACCCCAGCAGAGTCCAGGAGACACCACGAGAGAGCAAAGGAAAATAAAAGTTCCAGAAAGCCTTAGAATCATGTAAGGAGATGATGACGACGACACAGCCATTGTGCAAGCTGGCAAAGAGAAGTCCAACACTATCCAACCTGCTCTAAGGGATGTGGCACAGGCAGCACTGTCAGCTCCCATATTTGTAAGGCCCCAACAGAGACCTGCAAAAAACGCTACCTCAGTGCAAGTATGCACTGCAGAAAAGCAAGTGACACACTCACAACCACCTATATCCAGTTTTTCTTCTGACATTGGCCCAATAAGAAAGTACTCCTCCCTAGTTTGGGGAATTTTTACGATTAGCAAACAGGAGGAGAACATTGCCATAGGCTCCATTGCCACACAAGTGTTTGTCAAGGTAAGCCTGGTTAACATTATGATACTGGAGACTAGATGACTCATACGAAAAAAACGTCACGCAATCCGGTGGGAGCAGCACCTTAAACAAACTGCTCAATGTGGTTGCAATCGTAAAGGTGAGGAGAGCCAGGAACCATGAACTACACCTGGTCAAATTATGCTGAAAGATGCAGAATAAGAGGGTGACATCATCCTCACACATGGCAGCCCTGTTCCCAGCAGGGCACCAGAATCACCCACCTCAGCAACCTCACAATGGCACAGGAAGACAGAGTCAGATAGAGACATCACAGCATATTTTGACTGCACCATAACTCACATTGAGTCTATCACCACCTATATCTGAAAAGTCACCTTCATCAGTGGTCTCAAAAAAGAAGAAAATCCAAGCTACAATTGTAGGTATTTTTAGGAAGGAGGGGCCCTACAATCACAACCGCCCAATGGCACGTTTGTTCAATGAGAAGCTGGCAAAATCTTAGCCCTGGACATCCTCCCTTTTTCTTTTGTGGAAGGAGTGGGATTCTTAGGGGCATATTTATATTCTGTTTGCACCGAATTAGCGTAATTTTTTTTTTAACTCTAATTTGGTGCAAAACTAACTCCATATTTATACTTTGATGCTAGACCCGTCTAGCGCCAAATTTATGAAGTTAAAGTCATTTTTTGTAAGTGGAGACCTACCTTGCCTTAATGAGATGCAAGGTAGGCATTCCCATGCAAAAAAATGACTCTATGGCCTTAACGCTTTATTTAGGGGCATATTTATACTCTGGGGCATATTTATACCATGTTTGCACAGAATTAGCGGCATTTCTTTTACTCTAATTTGGTGCAAAACTAACTCCATATTTATACTTTGGTGCCAGACCCGTCTAGCACCAATGCCCTGATTTATATATTTTTTTGCACCGCATTAATGTCATTTTTTGATGCAAAAGTGGCACAAACTTACAAAGTATTGGCCCTTATTTATACTTTTTGGTGCAAAACTGCACTAGCTCAGTTTTGCACCAAAATGTTTAGCTCCGGCTTGCACCATTTCTGTGCACCAGCCGGGCACCATATTTATGGAATGGTGCAAGCCGGTGCAAAGGGTAGGCTACAGTAAAAAAAAATTACTTTAGTCGGTGGGGCTGGTGGTATTGAAGAAGGGGATTCAGCACCAAAAATGACTTTAGGCAGGTTAGAGTAGAAAAAATGACTCTAACCAAATTAGCCTCATTTTATGGTGCTAAACCCTACCATGCCACATGACTCCTGCCTTAGAAAAGGCAGGAGTCATGCCCACCACCCCAATGGCCAGTATAGAGGACAAAGGTCCACTGGGTATGGCCATTTCACCCTGTGCCATGTATGGGGGCCCATTTCAGGCCCCCCTATGGTGCTTTCAAAAATAAAATGCAATCTTACCTGTACTTACCTGGGATGGGGTCCTCCATCTTCCGCAATCCCTCTGGTGTGGGTGGGGGTGCCCCTGGGGCCTGGGGAAGGCACCTGTGGGCTTATTCCATGGTATTCCACCATGGAAATAGGCCCACAGGTCTCCTAACGCCTGCCCTGACCCAGGCTTTATAAAATGGGGCAAAGCAAGCTTTGCCCCATTTTTTGACCCCTCCTCCTTCCTTTGCACCATTTTTGCATGGGAGTATAAATATGGCGTTAAGGCCATAGAGTCATTTTTTGCACGGGAACGCATACCTTGCATCTCATTAAGACAAGGTAGGTTTCCACTTCCAAAAAATGACTTTAACTCCATAAATTTGGCACTAGACTGGTCTAGCACCAAAGTATAAATATGGAGTTAGTTTTGCACCGAATTCGATTTTTAAAAAATGACACTAATTCAGTGCAAACAGAGTATAAATATGCCCCTTAGTGCTTAGCGTAAACAATTACGCTAATCTGGTTAGAGTCATTTATTTTTACTCTAACCTGCCTAACGTCATTTTTTTTTTTTACGCTAGCCTACCCTTTGCACCGGTTTGCAGCATTCCATTAATATTGTGCCCAGGAGGTGCTAAAAAATGGTGCAAGCCGGTGCAAAACATTTTGGTGCAAAACTGCGTTAGTGCAGTTTTGCTCCAAAAAGTATAAATAAGGCCCCTAGAGTTTGTGGCAGTCCTTTGCCCTAAATAGAAAGTTGCAAGCCAAACCTATTGTGCCAGAGCTGCTGTTCCAGCGCTGCCTCCCAATATGGTGCAATTGTTTGGAAATGATTTGCAGCAAAGTGTTGTCCACACTATCCACCTGACGACAGACATGTGGACCAGTTGTCAGTCAACACATTACATGTGATTCACTGCACACTGGATTTCTTTTCTTGGGGGTAAAGCAAAAGCTATCAACAGGTTGTTGTGTAGCCATTTTAGTTATAGCTTCATGCACATTATTTTAGCACACTAGGCTTGAGCTGTGCACTTTAACCTAGATATCTTGTATAGTGGCTATTTAACAATAGCCACTATTGCAGTCTTGTTTTTATTTCTTTCTATCTAGCTGTTCTTGCAGAAGGCTATCACTACATTCCCAAATAAGACATTCTTGTTCACTCTGTGCTTCCTTCAATATTGCAGTGAGATAGGTTGCCGGTGAACTTGGTAAAAGTTTTGTCTTTGGTATTCATAGAAAAACACACATCCTTACGTAGGGAAATTTTCTCAGAACATCAGCTGTTTTATTATTTAAACTCTTCCCTGTCCCTTGCAAGTTAGAGGGAGATTCCAGCCAGAGAACCATGACTTTAACCTGATTGCTGAAAGCTTCAATACAGCGGCTTATGCAGACTTCAGGCCTTTGCTCATGGGGGATGATGTCTTCCCCGGGGAACCTGAAGGGCAGAATTAGAGCTTAACATGATGTGCTCTATTTTAGCCTAGGTAGGAATTAGTCTATTGACTCTAGTGACAACATGGTAGAGTTATTTCTATGCTTTACTATCTTTGTCACAATTCAAATCTTGTCATGCTGTATCATCCTGGTTATTGCAGCACATCCTTTGATATCTAAGATGCAGTCGCTTCATTAAAACCTTATTGAAACATGTACTGCCTCTGTTTGTCATTGTGTATGTGAGACTAATGTAACTGAGAGAAACGGATAAGACCTGAGTGACCACGATTTCCCTCAGAAATCAATTATGTCATGCGCTCGGCTGCCCAATCATCCCTGCTCTTGGGTAGAGATGAGCACTGCTAGTTAGCCGGAGCAAGACCCGGATTAGGGTAACAGATGTCACCTGTGGTTGGTAAGACTCAGTCTCCCGCACCGCAGGCGATTCTGCTACTCAAAGTCCAGTAGTCTCATTAGAATAATGAGAGCCTACGTGACAAGGTCTTGACACTGATGAATGTTTTAAGAGTGTTTGGTGGCATGCAAAAGTAGCCATGTTCATCACGGAGAAGTCACACACAGCTGTAAAAGCCTTGGGGGAATTGAATAGTAAGCTGTCTAAATGGCTGGGACCCAGAGGTCTTCGAGTTGGATTTGTTGCCTTGGAAAATGGCAGTAACATAGTCAAGGCCATGGCAGACATGTCTATTCCAGGGTTCTGCCTTTGGCACACTCCATCAACATAGTTAACCTTAAAATAGAAGACATAGGCCCCCATTACAACCCTGGCGGTAAATCCCACTTACCACCGTGCCGATGGCCGCCAAGATACCGTGCCCGCGGCGGAAATCCGCCACGGGTATTCTGACCCACACAGAGAATACTGCCACTATACATACACCCACACAAGTCCGCCACACCAAATGTCAGTGATAAACTGGTGATAGCAAAACCCACACCGTCACGGCAACAGGAATACGCCCACAGTATCGCGACCCACGAATCAATGTGGCGGACTTTCAACCGCGGTAAACCATTGGCGGTACACACTGCCGCGCTCAAAATACACACACATTTACAAAACAACACCACATTGGACAATTCAAAATGCACACACTTGACACACATACACACACCACACCCTCACACCACTATAAAACACATACACACAATACACACAACCTCTTACAACCAAAAAAAGGAGACCAAGAACAGAGAGACAGGCAAAGAGCACACACCCAATCAGAGGCACAGAACACCATCACTCATACACCATCCACACACATCACAGTATACATCCCAACACATCACCCCACACATCACCTCACACATATCACTCACACCACATCTATGGCACCTCAGGTGTTTTGAGGAGGAGCTAAGGGTCATGGTGGAGGAAATCATCCGGGTAGAGCCACAGCTATTCAGATAACAGGTGCAGTAGACGTCCATTGCAAGGAAGATGGAGCTATGGCAGAGAATCGTTGACAGGGTCAACACCGTGTGACAGCACCCAAGAACCAGGGATGATATCAGGAAGAGGTGGAACGAATTACGTGGGAAGGTGCACTCTGTGGTTTCAGGACACCAGATTGCTGTACAGAAGACTGGCGATGGACCCCCATCTCCTCCCCCACAACTAACAACATGGGAGGAGCAAGTCTTGGCGATCAAGCATCATGAGGGCCTCACAGGAGTAGCAGGAGGACTGGACTCTGGTAAGGCCAATCTTTAAAACTATGCCCCCCACACTACCAGCATGGCATCACATACCCCCACCCGTACCCTCACACCCCACACCTCCATCACCTAACATCTACCCCACCATCACAACCCACACATCCCAATACCAAGCTCAGCCTGCAACATCAATGCATGAACACCCATCACCACAGCATGCCCAGTAGAGAGACTCACCCAGCCCACATAATTAGCAATCACACAAGGCCAAGGCAACATGGAAACCACAATTAAAGAAGGGAAAAACACCCATTGCACAAGATGGCACACACAGATAAAAGAACAATGCATTTGCATCCCAACAGGGCCCCTACCCAATGTCACCAGAGAGGAGGTGCCAACTACATCCAGTCTGCCCACAGAAGAGGTCCACAGTGATGACAGCAGCTCTGCATGCCTGGATCAGGATGACCAACCTGGCCCATCAGGCACTACTGGACAGTCAGTTCCCCAGCCACAGTCCCAACCCACCACAGAGCCTCCCCCTTAGGAGACACCACACAGCACCCAACCAGCGAGCCCATGCCACTGTCCCCAAGACACGTCAATCAGCAGTGTGTCCACCACTACAGGGACCCCAGGCAAACCCACAAACCCAGGACAATCAGGGACCTGGGGTCAGTGGCAGTGGGCACACGGTTCAGGGTACAGAGGCACAGGACAACAGGGAAGCTGGGAGGACTGATGTGCAACAGGGGGAGGACAGGCCCAGGGAACCAACGCTCCAGGAGGCACTCTCCAACATCCTGGGAGCATACGACCATTCCCAAGAGACCAAGGGCACGGTACTGGCCAAGTTACAGGAGGCCCAGCGGCAGCAGGAGGGACAGTACCTGGGGATCAGGGAGGACCTACCAAAAATCTACACCATCCTGGTCACCATAGCGGGGTGGTGGCTGACATGGGCAAGACCATGGGGGAGGCAGTGGCACAACAAAGGGCCCCTGATACTAGCCAAACCGGTGAACAGCCTTCCACCTCCATCGGCACTAGTGGACAGGATTCCCCGCCACAGGACCAACAGGCCAACAGCACCCCACTCCCTGCAGAAGGAGAAACACCCCGCAAACAGTCCCTGCGATCCAGGCAGAAGACAGAGAACATTGCCAAGACCCCTGCTAGGAAAAGGTCTCTCCAGATTGTCACCCTTCTGTCCCACTCTGTCAACCTGTCCACCTTGAACTGCCATTACTCCCGTTCCCATGCCCCATTGGACAATGCACCTGTGATACCAAGAGACTGGACTCTACCATGGACCTTCCTCTACCATCACCCCAGCCCCTTGCACGTACCCCCATACTATTTAGCACAAAAAATAAACACCATTGAAATATAAACCATTCTGGAGTCCATGTTCAGTGAATTATACCAATGCATGACAGTTGGTGGGCAGCAGTACGCATAGCCGAAGCCAGAATGGGGTACACAGAGATAAAAAAGGAAACACAAAGGGAAGAGTCAGTGGCCATACACAGAGGGTAAGAGGCTGCCATGTACAATGTCCTAAAGTATACTGAAATGTGAAGAGGAGTTACAGTCTCTTACCTGTGTGTCACTGGAAGTACTGCTGGATAATGTTTGTTCTGCTGTCCACATCTTCTTCATCTGCCTCTTCTTCCTCACTGTCCACAGACTCCACTGCTGCCACAAGATCATCACCAGGCTTATCCTCCAGCAGAAAAGACACCTGGCGTCTTAATGCCAGGTGCGTAACATACAGCATGCCACAATGATCTGGCACACCTTCTTGGGTGAGTAGTACAGGGATCCACCAGTCAGATGGAGGTACCG
The DNA here is from genome assembly GCF_031143425.1 of Pleurodeles waltl. Classification (NCBI taxonomy): domain Eukaryota; kingdom Metazoa; phylum Chordata; class Amphibia; order Caudata; family Salamandridae; genus Pleurodeles; species Pleurodeles waltl. The sequence goes on from NC_090438.1 coordinate 225,273,797, forward strand.
GAACCTGGCCTTCAGGAGGCTGAATGTCCTCTCAATAATCCTCCTTGTTTGCCCATGTGCCTCATTATAACGTTCCTCTGCCCTTGTCTTGGGATTCCTCACTGGGGTCAGTAGCCATGACAGGTTGGGGTAACCAGAGTCACCTGTAAATATCGAGGGACAATTGTGACACACACACTAACCCTTAGGTTCAACCCCATACCCAGACACCTACATATACTGTGTGGGTACATTGGGCTCACCTATTAGCCACACCCGGTGACTCGAGAGTTGGCCCATCACATAAGGGATGCTGCTATTTCTTAAGATATAGGCATCATGCACAGAGCCAGGATACTTGGCATACACTGGTCGTCCAAACACACCATTTGCACATTCATCGAATGATAGCTTTTTCTATTCTTGTACACCTGTTAATTTTTACAGGGGGCAAATGCCACATGTGTACCATCAATGGCACCAATAATGTTGGGGATATGTCCCAGGGCATAGAAGTCAGCTTTCACTGTGGCCAAATCCTCCACCTGGGGAAACACGATGTAGCTGCACATGTGTTTCAGCAGGGCAGACAACACTCTGATCAACACGTTGGAGAACATTGGCTGAGACATCCTGATGCCATGGCCACTGTAGTTTGAAAGGAGCCACTTGCCAGGAAATGGAGCACTGACAGAACCCGCACTAGAGGGGTTATTCCTGTGGGCTAGCGGATAGCTGACATCAGGTCTGGCTCCAATTGGGCACGCAGTTCTTGGATTGTGGCACAATCAAGTCTGTATGTGATTATAATGTGTCTGTTCTGTCCTCCATTGTCGACAGGTCCACCAGGCATCTGTACACCGGAGGATCCCGCCATCTTATATGTTGCCTCAGCGGTTGTAGCCTATGGAGGAGAACGGTGAGCAGAAGGTCATTTACCACACAGATAGCACAACTGTGTTTGAATTAATGTCACAGAAGCAGTGTGTGAAATTGAGAGTCAGTATATGTGCCAATATGTGCTGTGATGCAGTTAGGTGCCATGCCATGTGGCTCCCTGAAATGGCGTCTGCCTGACCTGTGAGAAGGGACAGGGGAAATGAGGTAACTGTGCTGGCGTTGTGCAGCGTCGGGGTAGGCGGTCGAAGACCGCCACGCAACTCCACATTGGTTATCATTGGGCCCTATGGGTTCCAGGAGCCAATGGCAATGTATGCCGGCAGTGACGATACACACCGCCGTGGACGTCACCGCCATTTTCATCCTATTCACTAACTTGCTACCTGACCATCAACAGGAGAGGACCTACACTGCAAGTGCTGCTGTGACCTGAGTCTGGAAGCGACAATGGCGAGAGTGTCTGGGGAAAGGGCCCCTGCCTTCACCGTGAAGGAGTTGGAGAAACTGGTGGATGGGGTCCTCCCCAGTACACCTTACTCTACGGTCCTCCAGACAAACAGGTGAGTACACTGTGAGCATGATGCATGGGCCATGAATGTAGGGAGTGCTGTGTATGTAAGCCACATGTAGTGGGGGGCTGAGGCATCCTGGTGGTCAGTGTATGTGTGTCAGAGCATGGGTGGGAACTGATGGGCAATGAGTATGACGGTCCGGACGGGTGAGTAATTACATTTTCCGCTGTCTTTTCCCTCTAGGTCAGCACCCACCAGAAGAAAGGTTTGTGGCGTGCCATCGCCAAGGAGGTGCAGATCCTGGAGATCTATCACAGGTGGAGCAGCCACTGCCGCAAGAGATGGGAGGACCTGCCCTTCTGGACCAAGAAGACGGCGGAGGCCCAGCTGGGGCTGGCCTCCCAGTGTGGAAGGGGTGCCCGTCGCACCATGTCCCCCCTGATGTTCCGCATCCTGGTGGTGGCCTATCCGGAGTTGTATGGGCGCTTATGGGCATCACAACAGCCACAAGGGGGTGAGTTCAGTTTCAGAAAGCTGACTTTGCACGCTTTAGGAACTTGCTGGGTGGGGGAAGTGGGCTGTAGGTGGCCCTAGGCCAGGGCGATCATGCCAGGGTAGGTCCCTTGTCTGCAGGCTCTGAAGCACCCCTACCCCAATGGTACAAGTGGCCAGCTACTACTGGGCAGGGTCCTGTGGGTTTCAGGTGTGCAGGTTCTGGCATTAGGCCTTGTACCCCATGGGCAGGTGACTACTTTCGTGAGTGGTTGGGCATGGCCTATTGCATAGGGCAGCTCAGTGTGTGTTGTGTACGCCAACGGTAGTGGTGTTACTGGCATTGACCATGTGTAGTCTCTTTCTATCCCCCCCTTCTTGTTTTGTCACCTTGTCCTTGTGTGCATTAGCATTCTCTGGCGGAGGAGCAGAGGCACCGGTGACGGAGGGAGCTGCATCCCACATGGCCCATGAGGGTGAATCCACCAAGGGTGAAAGCACCAGTGGGACGGAGGGCAAGGGGAGCTCCACGACGGGGACAGGAGGAGATACCAGTGACAGCAACTCCTCCTCTGATGGAAGCTCCCTGGCCGTGGCGGACACCTCTGTGCCCACCCCAACAACAGGTACAGCTGCCACCCCATCACCAGCACCGCCCTCCCAAGCAGCCCCTCAGCATGTTTGCCGTGCCTGCTCACCCAGGTCGGTAGCCAAGTCGATGCTATGTTGGTGCCCGTCGCCGTGGCGGTAGGTGGCATTTGCCGCCAATATCATAATGAGGGCCTAAGTGCAAGTGTCAACATTGTGTTGAGTTCCCAACAAAGAGGAGATATTTTGTTCAACTACCATGCTTGAATTGGAAGCGGTCACTGATTTGTTCAGAGGAACCAGAAAAAAGGAGTGGACACTGCAGGTAAATTTCACTAAATTTCACTAAGTTTGAAAGGCCAATCACTTTCAGGAAAAAATTATCACCCATCAGCCCCAAAACATTGCAAATCTTTAACTGAAGTGGATGTACACATTGCACTTAAAACACTATTGTACACTGACACACTGCAGTTACTTACTCCCAGTAGCATTGGTGACTAAAGGGGAGTGAGGAATGACCATGGTGGGTAGGAGGATGCATATCTACCTTGCTTCAACTACAGGGAGTTCAGGGAGAAGTCAAGAAAATAGAATGTCCCCACTTTAAACCAAAACTTTGATAACTATGCAAACCAGAGAGCGAATTAAGTGATCAGCAGACAGGTTCCTCTCCATCAGTTCCCTTATTTTTTTACACTCATCTTTTTATTCATCCATTCTATTCACCCTTTGATACCCACCAATTGATTTAAGCTTACTCTCTCTCATCCAGTCTTTGGCTATTCCAATCCAGCCATCCATATTTATTCACCCGTCCATCAATAGACTCACCTATCCAGTATCCACCTTTTCAAACACCCTGCTTTCACCTGTCCGTCCAGCATTTACCCCTGTATCGTTCATTACTGTCCACTCATTCCTCACCTGTGCATACTCATTCACCCTTCCTTCACCCACTGAGACATCCGTTCACCCCTTTCATCTATCTTCCCCTACCCATGCATCTCCTATTATTTACCTTTGCATCTTTCTTTTCCTTTCACTCACACATCCTTTCACTCATATACTATTTTACCCATTCCTTCTTTAAGTCGTCCATCTTTTGCTTTTCCATCAAGCCATAATTTTTAGCCTCCATCAAATCACTATGATAAGCTTTTGTCTGCTGATTTGCAGAGAGAAGAATCCATTAAGATTAAGAACTCAATCTTCACTGCAGCTGCTCAACCAAGATCTTTACAAGCAACCACCCTTGCAGTGAGTATATTAGCAGTTGTCAATGAGCACGAGCAATTTGACTTACCAGCACCCGTCCCTTCTGCTGCTGGTTCTCCCCTCTGACCGCAATCACATCTGGCATGCTTATGCTGTCTCTGGCCCTGGCACTGGTGGCCGGTGTGACTGTAAAATGCTACACAATTTAGTTCCAACAAAAAAAATACAACCACAAGAGATCATTATAGTATAGGAATTTTTTGGGTTGTTAGAAAGGCAAGGTAGACAAATCAACCACAAACGTTTTGTGATGGAGGGGCAGAGCTCAGCTAAGTCACCAAAGTGCAATAAAGGGGTGGAATATTTTGGTCATTCCAGGAGAACCTATGATCAGGTCTTGGTTGGAAAATGCAATTGGCATCAGCAAGCAAAGGAATCCTTCACAACCCTGTATAGAAAAGCTGATGTGGGTATGCAATCTTGTTAGTAGGGTACATGTCCTAAAAGTGTGTCCTCTCTTTGTATTAAGTACTAGTCCACATGATAAATAAGAGTAGAAGGGAAATCTAAGCTTAGTAAATAATAAGAAAACAGAAAAAAGCTAATACAGACTGCAGACTGGAGGAGGCCAGGTAAAGAAGAATCATGTAAATAATTTGATAAACACAGGGATAACAAGAGTTTAACAAAGCTTACATAGAACAAAAACAAGTACAAAAAAGCAGACAGGCACAATAAATCTAAAAGAAATAATATGTGAAATGAGGAGAGGTAAAAAAGAAAAAGAAAAGTAGGGAAACAAAAATAATATAACAGGAAGACTTGCTGGGGCAAACTGATCCTCCAGCATCTGCATTGGTGGTGGAACTAAAAATACTGGTACCCTCTTCCCCCGGACCTGTGGAGCTGTTGCACTCTTCTTACCATTGGGTACTGAGGTAAGAAATAAAGAAGATAAAAATAAAGGATTGGTGGTACAGTTAATCTCCTAAAAAAACATTTTTTTTGACAAGCGGGGACAAACATAGTAATGTACTTTTCTAAATCAGATTACCTAGCATGATGGACTCAACTCAACTTGACCTATTACTTTTACTTTCCTCATTCCTACACCTAATCCCTACTCCAAATTTCCTAAACTGCAAGCCATATTATTTACAAGCATTTGATGCAGGGCAGCATGCAAGCCTTCTTGCAGTGCTTCCCTACGTCAAAAGGAGAGGGCAGGAATGTGCTGTAACTACAATAGGTATGGCATATTCTTGTCCTCCTTTTCCCCTGTGTTGGCAAACAATGGGCTGCCTTGAGCCAAAGCACCTCTCACCATGCAGTGACTTGCGTTGTGGAACAAATACACACACAATAATAAATAAATAACTATTATTCACCAAGCCCGACCCTTCAATGCCCAGTAGGTCGAGCAGGTCCTGTTTACGGTCGATGATGTCTGCTCAACATTGCATCAACTCCTGCTAGGTGCACTGGCTCTTAATGTGTCCACCAACCAGCTGGTGTATCCTCCCATTGAAGTCAACACTTCTGAAGAGGGCAACCAGAACTAGGCCTTGCGCTTGCTGTCAGCATGGATGAGATGTGTAATTGCACAAAAAAACAAGTGCTGTTACCTCCTCCTTCCTGACAATAGATCAAGGCTACACCACTTGGTGGTGCCGCTGTCCATAAGGTAGGGGGCTGCTTCTACCGTGATCTGCCATGGTATTGGGTGGGTTGGGATGTATAGATAAGAGAAGAAAAAGAAAATGAAGGAGGAAGAAATAGGAAAAAAAAGCAAAAATACAAAAAGTAACAAAAAACTGGAACACTTAAAAAAAAGTAGAAATGTAGATTCAGCATAAGAGAGGCTAATAACAAAAATAAAATGGGGTTAAATTAATTAGGAGTTTGGAGGTTTACATGGATAAAAAAGGGATGGAAATACAGGTCGGCACCATAAGTAGAGTGAAAAACAAGGTGGGCGTGCCTTGGAAACTGCATGGTGCCATTCTCTCGCGATTTTCAACATGATTACGTATATTGTGTTGACTTTGAAGTCAAATGCAATGCGAACAGGCACCACAAAGAACTCACCCACTTGTGGAATTCCGCACAGCGCGGCGGCGATTTTTTGCAACTTCACGGGGTTCCGCGTCGAATGACTCTGAACACTCTTCCCACCCCTAATAATCATATTGTTATCACTGGAGTGTTGGTTTGGGTTTTAGCACAATGTTTTGTAAATTTGTCAATATATTATGTTAAATTGTGTTATGTTAGTTCCTTTTTGATGATTAAGGGGGTCATTAAACATTGACGCCAGGCGGCCTCCAATGCGGCCGCACTCCCGCGGTGCCCATTACAACATTGCCGCTGGGCCGGCGGGCGTAAACCTAGTTTACGCCCGCCGGGCCAGTGGGGATGCGGCCGCATCATACGAGCCATCTCCTAATGTAGCCCGCGGTGTTGCGGCCGTGCGACGGGTGCAGTTGCACCCGTCGCGCTTTTCACTGTCTGCTATGCAGACAGTGAAAAGCTGCACGGGGCCCTGTTAGGGGGCCCCTGCACTGCCCATGCCAGTGGCATGGGCAGTGCAGGGGCCCACAGGGCCCCAGGACTCCCCTTACCGCCAGCCTCTTCCTGGCGGTGCAAACTGCCAGAAACAGGCTGGCGGTAGGGGAGACATAATCCCCAGGGCAGCGCTGCTTGCAGCGCTGCCCTGGCGGATTATCACCGTCGGGGCTAAAACGGTGGGAAACCGCCGGCCCCGGTGGTGCGACTGCGGCGCTACCTCCGCGGTCATACTATGGGTCTCTGTACCGCCAGCCTGATGGCAGTACGGACGCCACTTTAGCCCTGGTGGACCTCCAGGGTCGTAATGCCCCCCTAAATATTATTTATATGTAATTTATAATTGCAACCTGCCCAACATAATTTTTTTGGTGCAAAACCCCCTTCTTCCATACCGCCAGCCACACCCGGCTAATGTCACTTTTTTTACGCTAGCCTACCCTTTGCACCGGCGTGCACCATTCCATAAATATGGTGCCTGGTTGATGCTCAGAAATTGTGCAAGCTGGAGCTAAACTTTTTGGTGCAAAATTGAGTTAGTTCAGGTTTGCACCAAAAAGTATCCATCAGGGCCTAAACGTCATACGTGACAGCCTTAGGGGGAATCTTCCCCCAAACTGTGTGCCTGCTTGCCTCATAGTTTGCTGATTTTCTTTTGTTGGCCTTGGGACTCTGAGCACTTTACCACTTCTGACCAGTGCTAAAGAGCATGTGATCTCTCCCATAAACATTGGATTGGTACATCCACAATTAGCATATGTAATTTATTTATAACTGTCTCTAGTAAAGTGCACTACATGTGCCCACAGGCTGCAGATTAGATGCTGCTTGTGAGGCTGCAGCACTGTTTGTGCCACCCATCAAGTAGCCCTTAAACATGTTTCAGGGATGCCATTGCACAGCTTGCATCTAAAGATGCACTGCCATGTCGACTTGGCTTTTAAAACCTTTTGTTAAACCATAAATTTCCCTTTTATTGCATAGAGGTCATCCCTTGGTAGGCCCAGGTAGATCCTTGGTAGGATGCTATGTAATTAAAAGGTAGGGCCTATTCCTTTGAGGTCTAAATGTCCTGGTAGTAAAAAACTCCCAAATGAATGTTTCACTACTGTATGGCCGACCCCTCTCATAGAACATTGGGGACTACTTATTATATTTAACAACCTATAATTCCTAATTGAGAAAGACTAGATAAATCATGCTTAGTACCTATGGTGTCATAATAATAGCTCCTCTTTAATAATAAAGTCTGATTAGTGTTGCAATTTTAAAAAGGCCAAAGAATGTTTCTGCTCTTAGCTCTGTGTGTCTGCAGCGTGCCTTCAATACACTTCTGAGGTGGAGTGACAGCTGGACCTTGACATTCCCTTTATCCAGCCCCACCCAAAGAGAGCCCAGGTATGACTGATGGGCCATCAACATTCTGATGGGCCATCCTGGCCAGTATGAGAGGGTAGAGATGGACACAGTCTCACACTCACACCTGAATATGCTGTGTACTGTTCCCACACAAAGGACTGCTTAAACTCCTGTAGTGAGCCTGCAACAAGGGCAGGAAGGAAGGACCTCTGTGCACTTCACAGCCTTTCTTTGAAGTCTTTCCCACTTCAAAGGCACCACTGGGTATAAGGACTGGTCTTATAACCCTACCAACTCAGTACATTTCTGGAGCTGTGGGTACTCTGCTCGGAAGAAAGATTACTGTGGTGCTACAAGGACTTCTAATCTTCTGGACTGTTGCTCTGGAAGAACGGCTTTCTTGCTGTGCTGACCTGCTCCTTCCTTAACTTCATGAGAAATACTTGACCCACAACACTTGAACAAAGATCCAGAATGATTCAAGGTCTCTCTGTAGAGCCTCCTGTTCTTCTTAGGTCTCATGGACACAAAAGACTTCCAACTCATCAACTACAGCACTTGGACTCATATGAGAGTCTTGCTCTGGCAAGTAGTGCCGATCCAGTATTGGGTCCTGGCAAAATCCACTCATCATCACTGTTGTTCTGCTCAGAATGAGCATCTACATCAACACTAAAGCATCACAGTTGCTGAGAGGATCGAGGACACTGACTCACCATCAGCACTGTGTAACCCCTCCATTTCTGATGCATCCCGGACTTTGTGCAGCTCTGAGCAGACAGCTCACCTACATCCTTGGGATCAATGCAGATGCATAGCCTCCTTTGCTCATCACAACTTGTTCTCAACATTGATGCAACCATGTACCAAGGTACTGTTTCAGCGGACCATGGCTGTGCTCTGTATCTGTCCCATGCTCCGTAGTTAGACTTTTCAGATTTTACCTGGTCCAATGCAACTAGAATGCCACCGCTTTATGCTTCTAAGCACCATCATTAAGTTTATTCTTCAAAAATTCATATCTCGACTTCTACTTTGGTAAACATGCTAGATATTTGTTTTCCAGAGCTGTGCCAATACCTGGGTCCATATTTAAGGGCTTGTGGTGCAGGGCAGTGCAGCAAGTCACATTTGTGGCCGAGTAACCCCTTCACCAGAGCGATATATGTATCCTAACTTAACCTGTGTTTACCCTCTGGTAGCTTGACACAAAGGAGGCAGGCTTAACTTGAGAGTCAAGGTGAAAAGTATTTGTGCAACACTTCCAACAATAGCACAGTGAACACACCATAAAAAGATTCTACACCAGCTTTAAAAATAGAGCTGAGTTTAATAAACAAAAACAAGACCAAATCAACAACAAACCCAATAAGTAGAAGTCGAGATATGATTTGAATTATAATTGAAATTGGAGCTGGCTAAGCTCAAATTTGAGAAAGAGAAGACAGAGAGAGACTAAGAGGAGAGGAAATTCATGTTGTCTTATGACATGAATCTGAAGGAGGTGGGCATTAAGGCCAAGAGGGTTGAATCCAGCAGTAATGATGGCAGCAATTCTTCAGTGCCCTCTGACAGGAGAGTCCCCATACCCAAAATTCTGGTGTCCGACTTTGTGGTGAGAGAAATCATGAAAAGAGATAGTTTGAGGCCTACAAAATCACTTTACAGATGCACAAGATCCCTGAGGAGGATTAGAGAGCTGGTTTGTGGAGGCATATCCCTAGTGAGAGGAGAAATAATCTACTTGCACTAGAGGGGCTGTGCTCTCACAGCTAAATGAAAAGGGCATGGATCAACCTGAACCTTCATTAGTAGAAGGCCACTTCTGAGGGAACAAAGGTAGAGTGTAATAGAAACGCAAGGCTTTGCTGTGGTCTGAGTGCTGAAGAAGCTCATGCCATACCTGTTTGGCACTCACTTCTGGGTTCCGACACACCAGAGACCCCTCAGATGGTTAATGAAAATGAGGGGTGAGAATCCCGAACTGTTGAATGGGTCTATCTCCGTACAGGGAATGGACTTTATGATGGAACACTCCTGGAACACACCACACCAATGCTTATGGTCTCTCCAGGTTCTTCAGCCTTAAGTGACCGAAATGCGACCCGGCCTAGATTTCAGGTTAGTCCCACTGAAGCTGCAGAGCTCTTCTCCATCAACAAGACTTCCAGGAGTTGAGCGGGACCTGGCGCTGAGACAAGTCAACGATATTGCATCTTAAGCTAGCCTGAAGACGAGCCTCGCTCGACAACGAGAGAAAAACCTCTAGAAAAAATACTAAGTCCAAAAGTAAAACCCAGGTCTACCACTCAGTGTATCCAATTTAGGCTCCATTGCGGTCAGCCTCTAACTTTGACTTTGCCCTGGTCAAGCGTGACCAAATGTCTGCAGTTGACACTTTTTGCCTATAGGCACTAGAAGCAAATGTTTATATTTAATCTTTGAAAATGTATATCCCCTGTTCCCTACATTGGATTTTTACCTTTTTGGGGTATTTTAAAGATAAAAGTATTTCCTATTTTTAAAAAAATCAGTGTTGGATTTTTATTCTGTGTTGTGTTTTACTTATCACTGTTTTATTGGTATTAAGGAACATATTTATGGTCTGTTAGTGCCGTTGTAGTGTCATCTCTTTAATGCTAAAATGTCACAAACTTAACTCCATATTTATATTTTGATGCTAGACCCATCTAGGGTCAAAATAATGGAGTTACCGATATTTTTTGGATGCTTGAACCTACCTTGCATCAATGAGATGCAAGGTAGGCATTCCCATCTGAAAAATGATGCTAAGCCCTCAGTGCCATATTTATCCCCCCATGCAAAAATTACGCACAGGTGGGAGGCGTACCCAAATAGTGATGCTAAGCTTGTTTAAATCATTATTTAATGCCTTAGTCAGACCAGATGTTAAGGTACCTGTGGACCCATTTCCATGGCCGAACACCATGAAATGTGCCCACAGATGCCCACCACAAGCCCCAGCAACACCCCTACCCACACCAGAGAGACACCAGAGGATGGGGGACCCCCATCCTGGGTAATTATATGTAAATATAAAATTATTTATTTTCTGTAACATTGGAGGGCCCTTATATGGGCCACTCTGCATGGCACTGGGTCTGATGGCCATGCCCAGGAACGCTGGTCCTGTATGCATGGCCAATGTAGTGGTGGGCATGACCCCTGTCTTTACTAAGACAGGAGTAAGATTTGGGTGCTATTATGTCAAGCTATGATGCTGGTAAACCTAGCTGGTTTTATTTCTGGCGTCCTGATGCCATATTCCCCTACTGCCCAACACACACCCCTATAGCTAGGCCTCTTTTCTTTTAAGGCTAGCCACTCCTTAGTGCCGGTTTATACCATTCCATAAAATGGTTCTCGGCTGGCGCTCAGGAATGAAGCAAGCCGGCGGTAAACGTTTTGACGCAAAACTGCGTTTGCACAGTTTTGCGTCACAAAAAGTGTAAATATGGGCCTAAGTGCTTTACACCTCTGTCTCCTAAGTTAAGCCTACCTGCTCATGAACCAAGCTACCAAGGGTTGAGCAAGGCTTAATTTATTGAGAATGTGACCTAATCTGAGATTGTGACCTATTACTAAGTGTAGGTACCTACCTACCATTATTAACTTTCCAACAGTGGAAATATGCAAAATGTAAAAAACAAAAATCCAAAAAAGTAAGGTTTAAAATCAACTCACACAGGAGAAGAAGATGAACAATCTTTTAAGAAAACATCTACTTTGACATGGAGGCAGAAAAAATCTAAAAAAGTATGATTGAGAATGTTTAGACAGACTTTGGAGAAGGGCAGCACTGACACAAAAACAATATATTGAGAGTGTGGTTGATAAAAAGCTTTCCCTGAAGCACAAATTATTTATTTTGATATTAAACAGAAGGAGAACACAATAAGAAAATAGTGTTGTCTATGAAGAAAATAAGCCCAAAAAGTTACTTATAACAGAACTCATCAGGGCAGTTGAAACAACTGACGATACTATGAAGTGAAAAAAGGTTTTCCCATTGTGAAAGAGGCGATGATTCCTAGAAATGAAGAGGAAGAGATAGGTGAAGATGTACAAGGGAGGTGTAGACATGTGTCTGTGTATAACTGGGACTGCAGTAGTATTTGTAGGATTTGCAGTGAATCAATTGATATATTAAGAAACTTCCAGATAGAAATGTGAAGCAGACAACTGCAATGGTGAAAGTGTTTGATCCGTGCAAAGTCAAGAAATATTCATATTTACAAAGGCAACCACTGGCATGTCTATCCAGGAAAGTGTGCACAAGCACCTTTAATTATTTTCAAATGTTGGCTGTTAATTTAAAAATGCACAATTTAGTTGAAAGACATTACTTTGTAAAGAGTCCTGCATTGTGTTTAGCGGAAATGAAAAAAGCACTTCCAGATGGTACAGTATCAGTGGTTGAAAATGTTTGTGAAGATATTCATTTATGTTTCTTTGGTCCTGAAGTGCACTTTTGGCAAAAAAGGGCGTGATATGTTCAGCTGTAGAGGAACAAAATGCTGATATTAATAATGACAACTTTAAATGTTAAAAAGCAAAGTTTAATGCAGTTTCTATAGGGAAACCAAACTATGGGGGTTATTACAACTTTGGAGGAGGTGTTAATCCGTCCCAAAAGTGACGGTAAAGTGACGGATATACCACCAGCCGTATTACGAGTCCATTATATCCTATGGAACTCGTAATACGGCTGGTGGTATATCCGTCACTTTACCGTCTCTTTTGGGACGGATTAACACCTCCTCCAAAGTTGTAATAACTCCCTATGTTTGTATTTGATGCCTGCACAGCTGCTACAAAGGCCGGATTTGAAAAGTGTGTTTGAAAACTGAAGAATAAAACAAAGATAAATGGTTAGGATTTGTAGTGTATTTATTTATGGAGGAACATTTTCATTTCATATTGCAAAATGTCTGCAGAGCATTACACAATAAGTTAGAGGTGTGTGAAATTCCAGAGTAACTTTGAAATCTGAATGTCTATGAAAGAATACTCATACAAGCTATTCACCATTTTCAAGCAATAGTTCTTATTGCACCAAAAACTGGGAAAATACCACCTGTTGAGTTTCAGAAAGGGCTAAGTTAGAGTTGTTTATATACCTGTAGATTTTAAATACAATATTGAAACCGTAGGTAAAGAGAGAGATTTGGAAGAATCTCTTGCTAGTCTGGTTAATGGTGTGTCCACAAAAATAAACAATTTCTACAGGATCTAGTGGATTTAAATAAGGTGAAAAAAGCTACATTGTATCTCAAAGAGAATTAGGCGTACTATTGAGAAATAGACTTTGTCAAACATAGATGTTGCATGGAGGAAAGAAAGCTGCCTTCAAGAGGACATTTTGAAAAAGTAGATAGAAGTAGATCTGAAGAAGTATATGAACACTACAAAATCAATCCCCTACATTCCAAAGAGGTTATGAGGGATGCCATTGAACTGTATCAGGTGAAACAAGCTAAAGGAGCTGTAATGAGTGTGTGAGAGAAATGTTTAGATGCTCAATGTTTTCCTCAGCTGTTTCTAACTGGAGTAGGCAGAAGGTACGATGACTGCCATGTGCAAATACCTGCAGCTGAGCATAGACCAACAATATTATATTCATAAAACGCTAGATTTTGACAAAGTATTTCATATGTATTCCATCTCTTATTTGAAAGGGATTTGTCTGGGCTGTCAGATGCTGTAAACCATATCTAGTAACACAGGAGTTAATGTACAAAATATGTCTGCAAAAGACTTTGTTGAAAAAGTTCATGAAAGCAATTTGAAGCCCTAGTACAATTTTATAAATGTAATGGCATGCCAACATGGGACCAATGATTACAGGTATCATTGTTATGGTGAGCTAAAGTGTATGCTGTGAAATGTAGGTACACCAACTTTGGTTTATAATACTGAGCTGTGCAGAGTATGCATGGGATGATTTACACAAGTTTTTGAAAGAAGCAAACTCTAAAAGTAAAGGTATCCAATTGAAGACACCAGGAGAGATTTCTTATTTGGATCCTGCAAATGTCTGCTGGCACTTTCAACACAGATTTCAAACTATGTTGTCCCTAATCTGCAACAAAATATCAACTTCTTAGAGAAATTACTGATTTATTTTGCAAAAAGAGTACCAAGCAATAAGTGCTCCTCATATTCATATATTGTCACCTAAATTTGAAACAGACACAGATGGGTCTGCACTTCATAGAACATGTAGCTTTCTAAAAAACACTAAGAAAAGAAGCCTAAACCAGCAAGTACTATGTTTCCAATCACATAGATGTGGAAAGTACTGTTGGCTGAAATACAGAGAAAATGAAAAATTTGACAAACATGTTGTTTAGGATTTCCAAGATGTGTTTTTTCAAAAGGAAGAGTGAACAGTTCTGTATCTGCAGTGAGACATACACCTACTTGTAAATCACCAAAAACACCTGCAAACTCATGAGACCAGAGGCTTTGAAATATCATAATGACTACAATCCTGTCATTTTGAAATTGTGGAATGCCAATCTGGATATTCAATTGCAGCAGGCAACTGTTTAGCTGTTGCTTTTTATGTTACTTTGTACATAACCAAATCTCAGAAGACAGAAATGAAAGATATGTGGGAAGAGACTTCTGCTGAAAAGTCTCTAATGAAACAAATTGTACAGCTTAAGTTTGAAGAAGCTTTCACACAGGGAAATTGGATCATATGAATGTTGCAATTGTTTCACTTCTGGTAGTTTATATGCTAAGTTGAAAGGAAATATTTGGATGACTTTAGGCCCAGCATCGACTCAGATCAAAACAGAAATTCTATATTTTGCCAAATTTGAGCCAGATAGTACAGATACTGTAGAACCAAACATGTGGGACACTTAATATGTAAAAAGGAGTGTAAATATTGATACTGTTTATCTCTATGAAGTACTCCAGTACTACTCATATAGAAACAATATAACAGAAAATGTAAATGTGCAGTAATTGATTGAAATGTGTGTTTGGTCTGACCTAGCAAAGGCTGTCTAATTAACCACAGAAAACTGATTTTCCAGATGCTGTAAAAAGATACGTTTTCTATTTGGCAGTTTTGCGGCTGTTTACATCTTGATGTTGTAAAAAATAATTACTAGGAGAGTTTGATTGCTCTGAAGACTCTTTGAATGCTGCAAATAATGTAATTGAGTGCTCAGTATTTGCACATTAAATGATGAATGATGAAATTCAATAGGAAGATACAGTTCCTACTGAGGTAGCTAATGAGAGTTCGTAAAGTAGCCAAAAGTCAGGTCCTCTTCGTCTGGACCACTTAGACAGCCAATAATTAAAAATGAGTGTTTTATTGCAATGAATGATGTGAAGAGTGCAATGGAGGTGGCAATAAGAAAACAATTAACTTGACAGATTTAGTTGCACAGCTAAAGGATGAGCAAATCTAAATATATGGAGGTGAAAGCTAAAGTTGAGCATAAATTGCTACATGACAAAATAAGTGTGCATGCTCAACATTTAAGTCTGTACTCTTGTATGTCAGTGGTCAAGCTGACACTGGTAAAAGATTTTTAATATAAGTTCATACTGGTTTTCTACAAATGACTACAGAGTGCGATTTATCAATTGTGATTATAGCACTTATTGGAATAGCTGCACAAAATATCAAAGGTATTATTTTAGATCAACTTTTGCTGTTGCCTGTGAAACATGAGAAAAAAACTGGAATACTAAAAGTTATCTTGTGACGCTTGCCATGTAGTGTCAAGAGTGTTAAAAAAGTTGAAAATTAAATCATTGTTGAGGTGAGTTTGGTGATCATGGTCCCAAACTTAATGCTTGCCTTTGTGCAAGCATCTCATTGTTTTGCAGATCTACCCTGTGAAGGGTCAGCCTGTGTTCCAAGCACTGTTACATGATGAAACTAGGAATTCCTAGTTAAGAATTGGAAATTTGAACATTTGGTTAAATTTCAAATACAAAGCATCTGCAATTGAATATGGTAATATTTTGATGACTGCCCCCAAGGTGGTGGTCCGACCGCTTTGGTGGCGGTCTGACTGCCACATTACGACCATGGCGGTTGTGCTACAGTCAGACTGACAGCAACGCCAGTTTCCCTCCACAGGAGGCAGTCTGAATCCTCCATGGCAGTCATGCAAGCAGCATCTACCTAAGGATGACGACCCCCCCTCTCCGCCAGCTTTTACATGGTGGGAGCACCTCCATGGTAAAGCTGGCGGAGATGGGGAGCAGGGGGGCCCCTGCACTGCACTTGTACATGGAATGGGTAGTGAAGGGGCACCCATGGCCAGCCCGTTGCGCTGTTCACTGTCTTCTGGTACACCCTACGGCCTGCAGCATTGCAGTGGGCTCAATTATGAGCCAGTGTCAATGTTGTAGACGATTTCCACTGGGCCAGTGGGCGGAAATACAGTTTCTACCCGCTGACCCAGCAGAAAACTCCTACTAGGGCCCACAAGAAGACGGCCCCACTGGCGACAACCTGACCGCAGGATTTTGGCGGATGGCCTTTTCCATCTACCACACTCAAAATTAACCCATTGTGTGCCTAATGCCTACATTAGTGGAGTGTGTGAAAAGTTAAAAGGAAAACTGGCTTCATTGGAAAAATGTGTTTCACAAACTGTAGTATTGGAGAAATGTTGAAGTCTATTAAAAAAACTATTGGGTGATTTAGTGCTGAAATTTAAACGTTGAAGAAGGTTGGGATAATGGTGCATTGGATAAAGTTGTTGATTTTGTTAATTTTCCTAATAGGAATGAGATGGAGTAGCTTGTGATTATGAACTGCTGTGCTAATGTTGTGATAAACATATTTCTTGAATTAACTCATGTAGGACATGCAATGTGTAATGTGCAGTGTTGCTTCTTTGCAGTGATATAATTTGCAGTTGTGGGTTTTATATACAGCCACTCTGATTTTTTTTTTTTACTCCAATGTTCAGGAAGTATTTGTTTTTAAATATATTTATTGATTCTTATGATGGTATGCATTACAGTTTGTCCACATTTTCAAAAGACATATGTTAGAATAGTATTACAGTAGATAGGCATTGATGCTCCAGAATCAGTGCACAGTCATTATCACATCCTGAAGCCTAGTTCAAGAGCTTCTGAGGTGACGTGGCAGGATATAGTACCAGATGAACATGGCGGTGAACTCTACACATGACTTGTCATCTGAAAAGGTAAATCCCAATGGCCCCAAGATGAAAGACGTTCCCCTGCCATGACATAGCCTTCCACATAAACCTAGTGCTCAACCTAATAAACCTAGTCCATAAATCTAGTCTTCAAAATGTAAAATTCAACCGAGTTTGCTCCTCCCTCACCGAGGCACATTGTGTCATATATATTAGCTCTATCTACCCATTCACCCACAGGAGTCCATATTAGATTGTCTCTCTTCCAAGTGCGCCTCCCCTCATGCTCATAGAAGCCTTTTTCCATATTGAAGATGGCCAGGAAGTGTGATCGCCACTACACAAATGTGGGGACATCAGGCCTGATCCAGCCAGCTGCAATACACATGCTGGTGTCACTATTGCCACTAAAAGCTAGTCTGCTCCCACTTTTGAGAAATTTGTTCCTCACTAATGACTAAAAGGACTACCCGAAGTGTGATCTGCACTTGACATTTGAGGATCATACTCATAAAGCCTGCAATGTTCTTTTGAATTGTTATTTAACCAAGGGCAAGGGGCAAGCATGTATACTATATCAGCGTCCTCAACAGCACATCGATGACACTTTGAATCATGCCTCTTGCCCCATTTGAACAGTGTGTCAGGTGTATGATATAAATCAAAATCTGTCTTAAAATATTGGCTTTTCCAGCCGGCCTTCCAAAGCACCTCATTACAGGTCAAAAACAATCTCTAAAGCATTGGCCCTGTTGTCCCCAGCGGAGATTCACAACTTATGTTCTGAGACTCCAAATCATCAAATAGGCCTTCTATTTAAACAACATAGATCTTCCCAATTCAGCCACCATGATCAACTATTATTGGAGAATAAGCAACATATATTTGATTATCCCAAATCTGCAGGTATTTTTAAAGTTTCTCCTTCATCAGCCCAAACATATCCTGCAGCTCCTGAAAAGAACATCATTGCTCATCATTAAAGAGATCTCACAATTTCACAATCCAACAGGCCGCGTATTGTCTCGAAATATAACTGGGAAGATGGGGGAGTTCCAGAGAGGGATATGACGATTAGAATGACATGATAATATGCATCCTCCTAATCTTCTGCCAAGCCTTATATGCCCCATACACAGTTTTAAACCTGATTTTTGGTAATAACTTTTAAAAAGCAGCTCCTGACATCAGAACCTAGTGTGAGTTGGTAAATAGATGGCAATGCAGCAGGATTAATGTTTTGCATATTGCCAGTGATCAAACCTATGAAATGCTGTAACATGCATGACCAATAGTAGAACACAAAGCTCTGTACTGTCCACCCTCAAAACTGTCTAGGAAGGATCATATACCTTGCCAGTCTTCTTGACTTCCTGAACTCCCAAACAAAGCCATAGCTCAAACTTCATAAACCAAGTATATATAAAAGATAAAAGATATTTAAAGTAAAGAGCAGGGGTAAACATGCACACCCCTGTTTTGTTCCTCTAGTGACAGGGCTCACACTCAACCCCCTACTCTTAATCTGCACCCCAGTCTTCCAGGCCTGATAGAGAGCCCTGATAGATTTAATAAAGCCCGGACCAAGTCCCTTCCACCTCAATGCCTCCCATAGATATCCCAAGGAAACCTGGATGCCTTCTCTGCATCCAGCAATATCAATCCCATAGATGAGTTAGTTGCTTCTGCTATATCTAAAAGAGTAATTACTCTACGGACATGATTGGCAGTAACCTATCCTGGGATAAACCAATGCTGATGGGGGGAGACAAGCTTGGCAATAACCGTCCCTGATATACAAGCCAGCAGTTCAGCAAAGACCTTAGCATCTGCATTGATCAATGTGATGGGTGGATATGACCTCAGCTTCAAAGGGGGTTTGCCCTTTTTCCTTGAAACCACAATATTGGCATCCTCCCATGAGGGTGGTATCACCACCTCTGTTTGTGCAACAAATAAAGTGAGAGACATAGGCCCTCATTATAACCCTTTTGGTTGGTGTTAAAGCGGCAGTAAATCCGCCAACAGGCTGGCGGTAAAAAAAATGGAATCACGACCATGGCGGAAACCGCCAACATAGACAGCCACTTTAACACTCCGACCGCCACGGCGGTACAAACAAACACCGCAGCGGTAACCGCCGACAGCCTGCCGGAAGACAATGTACCGCCCACAGTATTACAACAGACCAATCCGCCACCTTTTCTGGGGCGGATTCACCACGACAAACACACAGCGGAAACAGGACTTGGAAGGGAAAACGCTCACCTCTACACACCCCACGAGGAACCAGGATGCCATGGAGCCCAAACTCCACATCCTACCTGCCTTTGTCTTCCTGCTCCTCTACCAGGAGCACGAACACCGGCGGCAAAGATCACGGTGAGTACTGCATCTACGACACAAGGGAGGGGGGAGGGAAAAGAGAGTGACACACACACACACAACATGCAACACCCCCACCCTCACCCACAACAACATACACACAAATACATGTAGATACATTACAGTTACACCCCACAACCCCCCCTGGAAGAATGCAAAGACAAAAGAAAATGATTGTAACCATTGTAATCAATTCAAATCCAGTACTCAAAAATATATATACACTATTAACAAATATTCACACCAAGATTTCAAGTCCATGTACTGCACATACATAGTCCGTGGACCACTGGGACCAAAATGCATGGGCGAAGCCCACACAAGATACCCGATCAAAACGGAGAGAACACTGTTGGGGCATCAGATAGAAATACAACAGGCACCTCAGGGGGAAGGGAACGGGGGGCACCTCAGCCGGATGAGTGCACAACGCCAGCTCCACGAGGGGGCTCCATGCCCATTGATGTATCCTGGGGAGTGCAAAGCCACAGTCTCTCAAGTCTTTTCAGTGGGTGGTTTGCCCACTGCTTTATCCTGGGGAGTGCAAAGCCACAGTCTCTCAGGTGGATTACAGTCTCCACTCGTTCTGGAGGGGGCTTTGTGCCCAGAGTGCTTCATCCTGCCAGGGACTGAGGTAGTGGATGTGATACTCCACTGGTTCTGGAGGGGGCCTTGTGCCCAGAGTGCTTCATCCTGCCAAGGACTGAGGTAGTGGATGCCTTTCTCCACTGGTTCTGGAGGGGGCTTTGTGCCCAGAGTGCTTCATGCTTCCAAGGACTGAGGTAGTGGATGCCTTTCTCCACTGGTTCTGGAGGGGGCTTTGTGCCCAGAGTGCTTCATCCTGCCAAGGACTGAGGTAGTGGATGCCTTTCTCCACTGTTTCTGGACGGGGCCTTGTGCCCAGAGTGATTCATCCTGCCAAGGACTGAGGTAGTGGATGTCATACTCCACTGGTTCTGCAGGGGGCCTTGTGCCCAGAGTGCTTCATCCGGCAAAGGACTTAGTGAGTGGATGTCTCCTTTCTCTACTGATTCTGGAGGGGGCTTTGTGCCCAGAGTGCTTCATCCTGCCAAGGACTGAGGTAGTGGATGCCTTTCTCCACTGGTTCTGGAGGTGGCTTTGTGCCCAGAGTGCTTCATCCTGCCAAGGACTGAGGTAGTGGATGCCTTTCCCCACTGGTTCTGGAGGGGGCTTTGTGCCCAGAGTGCTTCATCCTGCTCATGGCGGCCTCAGTAGTGTCAGTGCTTGCGGCGCTCATTGGCCTGTGGTGCTGGTGCGTGGCTCAGTGAGCGTGCTGGTGGTGGGGGTGTCCTTGGCAGCGGTGCTGGTGGCGGCAGTGTCCTTGGCAGCGGTGCTGGTGGCGGCGGTGTCCTGGGATTCGGTGCTGGTGGTGGTGGTGTCCTTGGCAGCGGTGTTGGTGGTGGCAGTGTCCTTGGCAGCGGTGCTGGTGGCGGCGGTGTCCTGGGAAGCGGAGCAGGTGGCGGCGGTGTACTTGGCAGCGGTGCTGGTGGCGGTCTTGTCCGCCGTGCAGGTTTGTGGCGACTTGCCTTTCTTTCTATACCCCTTCTCCACCTTGGATGGTGGCGCAGCTGTACTCCTGGGAGAGGCCTTGGTGGCAGGTGTTTTGCCCTTCTCCCTCTGGGCAGTGGCCAACTTCTTATCCTTCTGAGGTGAGGGGCTGTCTGTGGTCTGGCTCCTTGGCACACTGGCTGCCCTGCTGCTTGGCGCACTCCAGAAGCCGGTTACTGCTGGCACCACTGTTCCCGCTGATGTGGTGGCTGAGGTGCTGGGTTGGGACCTGGAAAGGTGGGACCAAGGGGACTGAAGGGGTGGGGGAGGTGAGGGGAAGAGGTCAAGGTTGGATAGGAAAAGTCTTTTAGACACACTGGGACGGGTAGACGGAGGGGGTATGGAGGTGGAGGAAGAGGTAGTGGTTCTAGGAGGTGTACGTTTGCTGACTTTGGGTGAAGGTGGATGGCTGTTGGGTGGGTGTGTGACTGCGTTTGTGTACGTTGGGAGGTGGGCTCACAGACACACTGGGAGAGGACACAGGGGATGTGTGAATGGTAGTGGGGGTGGTGAGTGCACGTGAGCGGTGTGTGGTGATGGGTGTGCTGGTGATGGAGGTAGTGGCTGAAGATGTAGTGCATGCAGGTGTGAGTGGAGACGAGACAGGGAGGGAGGAGGGAGATGTGGAGGAAGGGTACACAGTGGATGCAGTGGATTTTGGTATGTGTGCATGTGTATGATGCTTGTGTGAGTGCCTGTGGGATGTGTTGTGCTTATGTTTGCCAGAACTTCCCTTGTGTGTTGAGGTGTGTGCATTCTAGTCTGAGGGTGTGCTTGGGATAGGCTGAGGTATAGGGGTTTGGGTCTGGGTGGAGGACGTGGGAGGGGGGAGGCTGAACACAGGGGCAATGGCTGCCATCAGTGCTGAGGACAGAGTCTGAAAAGCTTGCTGTTGGGCTGCCTGACCAGAATGAATGCCCTCCAGGTATGCATTCATCTGTTGCAACTGTCTCTCTACACCCTGGATGGCATTCAGAATGGTAGACTGCCCAACAGTGAGGGATCTGAGGAGGTCAATGGCCTCCTCACTGAGGGCAGCAGGGCTGACAGGGGCAGGGGCTGCGGTGCCTGGGGCGAAGGAGATGCCCACCCTCCTGGGTGAGCCGGCACGGGGCACACGCTGAGGGGCTGCTGGGAGGGCCGTGCTGGTAGGGGGGTGGCGGCTGTACCTGTAGATGCGGGGTGCACAGAGGGGCCGGCCACCGCAAGGGAGCTCCCATTAGAGGAGGAGTCTGTGTCGCTGGTCTCTGCTCCTGTCCCCGCCGTGGAGCTCCCCTGGCCCTCCGTCCCACAGGTGGCTTCAGACTCCGTTGTCTCGCCCTCCAGGGCCATGTGGGATGCAGCTCCCTCGTGCTCCGTTGCCACTGCTCCTCTGCCTGATGATGCTATTGCACACAAGAACAGGGAGACCACAAAAAGGGGGGGAAGACAGAAGAAAGGCATGTTCAGTGCATGCAATACTGCTACCGTTGGTGGACAGTACAGACACAGAAGCCCTCTGCACTACGCCGTGCACTTTGAGTTCCCTAATGAATCACAGGGACATGGGGTACAAGGCCTATGCCCGATTGCTGCACACATGGAAGTCACAGGAGCCTGACTAGGTGTAGTTGGTTCTGAACACTGGTGGGGTGGTGTGCCACATGGCCTGCCTTACGAAGGGACCTTGCCTACTAAACTCGCCCTGGCCTAGGGGAACCCACAGCCCACCTCCCCCACACAGACACCTCCAATGCACGCTGAATTGGATGAATGAGAGTGTACTCACCCCGTGTGGCTGCTGTGATGCCCTCAAGCGCCCATCCAACTCCGGACACGCCACCGTCAGTATCTGAAACATCAGGGGGGTCATGGTGCGACGGGCACCCCTCCCACGTTGGCAGTCCATCCCCAGCTGGGCCTCTGCCGCTTTCTTGCTCCAACAGCGAATGTCCTCCCATCTTTTACGGCAGTGGGTTCTCCGTCTGTGGTGTACCCCCAGGGTCCGGACTTCCTTCGCGATGGCACACCAAATATCCTTCTTCTGGTGGGCACTGACCTACAGGAATAGTACAGGGGAAAAGGAGAAGATATAACCGTCCGAACCGTCACAGTCATTGGCTCAACTCCCTACCCTTGCCATGACGCACATCCACTCACCGTCGTTTCATGCACCCCTCATTCTCCCCCCCATATCTTCCATCCACACCACTCCACACAGGCATTGCCCATACAGCATGCTCACAGTGTACTTACCAGTGTGACATGGACCCTAACAGGGGTTGTCCCTAAGAGTTAGTGTGTGTCTAACAGTTGTCCCTCGATATTTGCAGGTGACTCTGGGTACCCCAACTTCTCATGGCTACTGACCCCAGTGAGAAATCCCAGGACAAGGGCAGAGGAATGCTACAATGAGGCCCGTGGGCGAATTAGGAGGGCTATAGAGAGGACCTTCGGTCTCCTGAAGGTCAGTTTTAGGTGCCTCTATATGACAGGTGGTTCCCTATTCTACTCACCAAAGAAGGTGTGCCAGATCATCGTGGCCTGCTTTATGCTTCACAACTTGGCGTTGCGACCACAGGTGCCTTTTCTGCAGGAGGATGGTCCAGCTGGAGGTCATTTGGCAGCTGTGGAGCCTGTTGACAGTGAAGACGAGGAAGCAGAAGAAGAGGATATCGACAAGAGAAACACAGTGATTCATCAATACTTCCAGTGAAACACAGGTAAGAAGACATCACTGCCTGCTACATCTGATACACTTGTTCTACCTCTCATCTGTATGGACCCTGAGTTGTCACTTTCACTTTCAATTTCACAGATGTGGGTCCCACTGTGTGACATCTGCTTTGTTTCCTCATGGACTAGAGCTGTGTGACATAGGTATGTTGAGAATACAATGGATATTGCATTTTTCCTCAGTTATTGCAAATACACATTTTCGAAAGCACAGACTCACTCCAGATAGTTTTGTGATTTAAGGGTGTTTATTTAAGTGCTAAATAGTGGAGGGGGTTGTAAAATGGTCAGGGGTGATGGTGGAGGAATGTCCATGGCAGAGTACAGTCTATTAGTCTCACAGGTGCATTGTCCAAAGGGGTATAGGAAGTGCAGCTGGGGCAGTTGATGGATGGACAGGGTGACAAAGTGGGACAAATGGATGACAATCAGGGTGGTCTAATTTCTTGGCGGGGGTCTTGGCATTGTTCTCTGTCTTTGTCCTGGATCTCAGGGACCGTTTGCGGGTGGTTCTCAATCTGCAGGGGGTGGGGTGCTTGTGTGGTGGTCCTGTAGCGATGCCTCCTGTCCACTAGCGCCGGGGTGGTGGGCAGTTCATCGTCCAGGCTAGTATCAGGGGATCCTTGTGTGCCACAGTGTCCATCCTGGTGTTGACGAGTTCCTTCAGCACCCCTACAATGGTGCCCAGGGTGGTATTGATGGTTTTGAGTTCCTCCCTGAACCCCAAATACTGTTCCTCCTGCAGCTGCTGGGTCTCCTGAAACTTGGTCAGTACCGTTTACATCGTCTCCTGGGAATGGTGGTAGGCTCCCATTATGTTGGCGAGGGCCTCGTGGAGAGTGGGTTCCCTGGGCCTGTCCTTCCCCTGTCGCACAGCAGCCCTCCCAGTTCCCCTGTGTTCCTGGGTCTCTGTCCCCTGAACTGTGTGCCCACTACCACTGCCCCCAGGTCCCTGCTGTTGTTGGGGTGTTGGGTTAGCCTGGGTTCCCTGTAGTGGTGGACACACTGCTGCTTGACGCGTCCTGGGGACAGAGGTAAGGGCCCGCTGGGTGGGTGCTGTGCTGGTGTTACCAGAGGGGAGAGGCTCTGTTGTGGCTTGTGCCAGTGTGAGGGGAACCGACTGTCCCAAAGTCCCTGATGGGCCGGGCTGGTCATCTAGATCCAGTTGGACAGAGCTGCTGTCATCACTGTGGGCCTCTTCTGTGGGTGGAGTGGACATGTCTGGAACCTCTTGTCCGGTGACATTGGGTAGGGGTCCTGCAGGGGTATAAAGGCATGATTATTGCATCTGTGTGTGCCATGGTGTGCAATGGGTTGGTGACCCTTTACCCCAGTGCTTGCATTCTTGTGTAGGACCTTGTGTGATACTTGTTTAGGGGTGTGTGTGGGTATGTGCATTGGTGATGGGTGTCCATGCTTTGGTGTTGCATGCAGGGCTTGGTGTAGGGATGTGTGGTTTGTGATAGTGGGACATATGTGAGGAGCTGGAGTGATGGGGGTGAGGGTGAGGTTGGGGGTATGTGATAGCATGCAGGTAGGGTGGGGGATGAAGAAGTTAAAGCTTTGACTTACCAGAGTCCATTCCTCCAGCTACTCCTACAAGGCCCTCAGGATGCAGTATAGCCAAGACCTGCTCCTCCCATGTTGTTAGTTCTGGGGGAGGAGGTGGGGGTCCGCCGCCAGTCCTCTGAACTGCAATCTGGTGTCTTGCGACCACGGAACGTACCTTCCCCAATAGGTCGTTCCACCTCTTCCTGATGTCATCCCGTGTTCTTGGGTGTTGTCCCACTGCATTGACCCTGTCCACGATTCTGCGCCATAGCTCCATCTTCCTCGCTATGGTGGTGTGCTGCACCTGTGATCCGAATAGCTGAGGCTCTACCCGGATGATTTCGTCCACCATGACCCTGAGCTCCTCCTCAGAAAACCTGGGGTGTCTTTGAGGTGCCATGGGGTGGTGTGGGTGATGTGTGGGGTGGTGTGTGTTGTGATGTGTGGGTTGATGTTTAGGGGTGTGTGGTGTTGTGTGCATGGATGTGTATGTGTGATGGTGATGTGTGCCTCTGTATGGTGGGGTTGTCCATGCTGTGCTGTCTCTCTGGTCTTCATCTACATTTCTGGTCGTAAGGGTTTGTGGGTCATGTGGGTGTGTGTTTTATATTGTATTGGGTGTGTGGGAGTGGTTTGTGTATGTGTATCAGGTGTGTGTATTTCGATTTGTCCAATGTGGTATTGTTTTGTAAATGTGTGTGTATTTTGAGCACGGCGGTTGAAAGACCGCCGCATGGATTTGTGGTCGTGATAGTGTGGGCGTATTCCTTTTGGCGTGACGGTGTCGGTTTTGTTATCGCCAGTTTATCACTGACCTTTGGTGTGGCGGACTTGTGTGGGTGTCTGGATTTTGGCGGATTCCGGGCTGTGGGTTGTAAGAGCTGTGATGGAATTCCGCGGACACTGGGGTGTGTTGGCGATCTTCTGCACAGCGGTAAGCAGCATTTACCACCAATGTTGTAATGACCACAATAGCCTTTAAGAGCGTGGGAAGAAACTGCCTATAAAACCCAAAGAGGTTTGAATCTGGCCCTGCTGCCTTTCCCCTTGAGAAGGAACCCACTGTGGCTATTATCTCTTCCCGACTGATCGGCTGTTCAAGAAGAACACTCTCATCACCAATCAGTGAGTCCCCTTTAACTGATCTAAACAACTTATAACAGCCCAACTGTGGAGAGATATCCTCTGTGTATAGCTCTGTGTAAGAGTTACTAAAAACTTTGAAAATCTCCTTAAGAATTTCTGTCCTCCTCCCTTATTTATCCTCCACCCCTCTTTGTATCCCCCTCTGCCTGATGCAATGTCACAGCAGTCTACCACTGATCTCTTAATATTCAAAGCAATCAGCCCTGTGGCTTTGAAATTTGGCCACCACATTCTTGCTGTAATGAGCATCGATTGTAGCCTACGTTACCGTCATTTGCTTCATGATTTCCCCATGGTCCTGCCCCTGCTGAATTAACATAGCAAATTCGACCTCCTCTCTGAGAAGAGCATCGTAAAGCTCCCGCCTATGATGATGTGTTTCACGTTGCTTAGTTAAGATAAAACTCAGTGTCTCCCCTCAGATTCTTGCTTTTAAAGAAGCCCAAACCATATTGGGAGTAGCGGTACCCTGATTAAACTGCAGAAACTCCATCAGTCATTCTCGAATGTGCACCACATAGTCTTCCCCAAACTGAAGTTTCCTATCAAATGTCCAGGTCATAGGCTGTCTTTCAAAACCACCTTCTGCACAATCCAATACTAAAGGATCATGATCCAGGAGCACCCTAGGGAATCATTGGGAACCGACCAGTATTGCTAGAGATGCAGAGACAAAAAAATAATCAAGGCACACCAGCTTTGTGAAGTGGCAGCCATAGCAAACTATTTATTTAAAAAAAGACTCACCTCTTCCCATCGCTGCCACCTCCTGCCACCTTGCTTCTCTTCTTCTGATGTCCCGGCATTCACTGGGACACCAGCATATGCTCCCTGGCAATCCTGGCACTGCTTTCATGCTAAAATTAGCATGAAAGCAGCCTCAGGCTTGGTCTGAGCATCTTGGACTGCCACTCAGACACTGCCCTGGAATCTGTGCAGTTTCTCTAGATGGCTGTCAAAACACATATGCACACTTAGGTGCACTCTCGTCTCCTCCTCTTTCACTCTCCCCCCCTCATTGCCCAGCCCCACTCCTTCCTTCACATGCTGCTGGCTGAGCCGGCTGCTGAAAGATACAATGATAAAGAAATATTGTTTTATTTTTCAGTTCCTGGCTTAGCCAGGGGGTCAACACTCCTTCGCCATTGCGAAGGAGCCACCCATGTTATCATGGGGATAGGAGAAGAAAGTAAATCCTGTATCCGATTTCTTGAAGGCCCCCCACATGTCTATCAGACCAAGGTCTTTCATTACTTGCTAATCAGTCCGGTACACAATGGTTTCCTACCAGCATAACCAAGACCTCCCCCAAGCTGCCTTCCTGCTTCAATATGAAGGTTAAAGTCACCACATATAATAAGAGGCGCTGGACATGTTGCTAATTCTAGATTGAGCATATGGAAGACAGGTGGATCATCCAGATTGGGGCCATATACTGATCAGAGTATAACCTTCCCTATGCCGATGCAGAGCTCCATAATGACCCATCTCCCCATTTTATCAGATTTTACCTTAATTGGCATCCCTACAGAGCAGCTAACCATTATAGCTACTCCCCTCATGGTGCTCCCCTGCATCGTACAGCATAGCCCTTCAAGTATTCTCCTTCTCTCCCATGGAACATGTGTTTTTTGTAGACAAACAATATTGGGACCCCTCTTGCCGTTATCATGTAGGCCATGGACATTGATTGTACAAATACGCATTCTATCCTGCATGGGGGATTCTTGCAATTTCAGTCTGAACTACACAGCACATGACGGTATCAGCTTGAGATCATACACCAACTGTAAAGACTCTTCACCCCTACTGACATTTTGTTTATCTCTAAAGAGCTCACCCCATACCATGAAAAATCCCCAAGCTCACTCTTCCCGTGTAGCCCAACCCGCCCTCTCCCCTTCCCCTTCACCCATACCACTGCCCCCCCCACACACAACCCCTTCACTTCCCAACACTTTTTGCTGGCAATTGGACCAACCAGGTCTGCTGATGGAAATGTCTCCCCTTTCAACCATGTTATTCCAAAGCCAGACTCATAGTGACCCTCAGAGCTGTTCCCCACTCCAAACAGGACTCTCCCCCCTCCAGTGAACCTTGGCCACATCCCTCACAGCCAATACCCCAGTGCTAAATCAACTGTGTCGACCCTGCTGTACTCAGCCAACTTTAGGTATGCAGAGGCCTTTTACACCCTATGCTGGGAGGGGCAAGACTAGGGTGACCTGTGACCCCTAGCTGGGGCCCATAGTATCCAAGAATTCCTTGGCCTTAATTTCTAAAGTGAAAATCCTGCACTACAATCATAAGAGTCACTGGGTTTATTAGATAAGCCTGAGTGTCTTTTTTTTAAAGGTTGGATCAGTTGCCTGAGACACCATCTTCTTTTTACTGTTACTTGGTAAAAATCTGGCCTTAAAAAAAATGTACAGCCATCGAATTATCACTTTCAATCTGGACGGGCCAGATCAAAAACTGCTTGGCGCAACATAAAATTGCCATAAATACCAGCACTGGTCTTGGCTTATCCCCCTTCTGACGTTTCTGGTTAAAGGGGAATCTATAGGCTCGCTTAGCATCTACTTCCCAATTCCATTCACATAATTCAGGGAAAGGCTCTGTACAGAGCCTAACAACATATTTGCAAGTATCCTCTCCCTCTGACCTCCTCAGGGACATCCAGCCCTCTTAGGCCCAGATTTACAAGAATCTGGTGCATCAGTACTGATGCACCAGATGTCTTGCGCCACCCCACAGACACCTCACAACACAATGGGTGCAAGGTATTTACAACCCTTGAGACCCCTTGCCACTCATCATGCTTGCGCCAGGCATTATGTATGCCAGGGAGGCATTCCGGCATTGGGAGGCCCTGAAAAATGGCGTACTAAAATTGAAAATTTCATTGGGCCATTTTTGGCATCATTTTTAACACCTGCTCAAAGCAGGCATTAAAAGGATGCACCCATTGAAGTCAATGGGCCTACTTGCACTTTGCTGCACTAGTGTCAAAATTTTTGACTCTAGTGTAGAAAAGTGCCACAGTAGCATCAAAAATGTTGACTTTATTGACCAAACATGTGCAATGGTGAGCTATATTGTAATACGGTACATCTATGGTGTCGTTAGGTGGTGGTGGGGGGACACAAGAAATCTGGCCATCAGTACTGATGTGCCAAATAGGTGTAAATCTGGGCCTTAGATGTTTCCACCTTAGTCTATTTTCAAAGTCCTCATACTTTCACTGGACATCCAACAGCTGAGTCTCCAATAGGTCAGTAGTTGTCTTATGTGCAAATGTCTATGATTCAACAGATATAATTGTCATTAGTTTTGAGATTTGCGACAGTCAGCTTGGTCTTTTCGCAATCAGCCATAATGCTCTGATAGATTTTCTCCAGGGAAACAGAGTCATGAGGCACCTGAGATAAATGACCCCCTCTAGAGGTGCTTCCCTCCAGATGAGGCAATACTGAATAATAATACCACAATAGTTCATGTCCCTTAATACCAGTCTTAACCTTAGCCCCCTCCTGCAGCAGCAGTCCCCTTTTTTTGACTGTGCCAGACAAGGCAGGCTGTGTTTCCTGGGGTACAGACCAGCATCTCCCTTTCCGGCTAGCAAGACTACTCATGCCACTTGTTTCACTGCCCCCGAGACCCTCCTGCCATGCCTGCCATATCTAGACTCTGTGACATCATCTGACCAGTCAGTCTGGTCAGATAGAGAAAAAAACTGATCAGACATATCTGTTTCTGTATGAAACTTTGGCCCTCATTCTGACCCTGGCGGTCGGTGATAAAGCGGCGGCCAACCCGCCAACAGGCCGGCGGTCCAAAATATGCAATTCTGACCCTGGCGGGAACCGCCAACACAGCCCGCCGCATTAACACTCCGCCCGCCACGGCGGAACAAACAAACAGCGCGGCGGTCCCCGCCAACAGCCAGGCGGCAGACAATGTACCGCCTACCCTATCACGACCCACCAATCCGCCACCTTTTCCGGGGCGGGAGCACCGCCGATAAAAACACAGCGGAAACAGACTACGAACGGGAAAACGCTCACCTCCACATACTCCCGCGAGATTCCGGCAGTATGGAACCCGAGTTGCAGGTCATCCCCGCACTCCTATACCTGCTCCTGTACCAGGAGCACGCCCGGCGGCGCGGAAGACATCGGTGAGTACTGCACCTACGACACAGGGGAGGGAAAAGATTACCGGCACACACCCACCCACCCACACCCACTACAACACACACATCAATGCATTCCCACAGATCACTGTCACAACCCACAAACCACCCCCCTCCGAAATAATGCAAAGACCAAAAGAAGAGATCTTAAACGGGCAGATATATTGAAAAATGGACAGCAGTAATCCCAATAAATAAATAAACTATGTACAAAATATATACAGCTACTAAATGTAGTCCATCCACTGTCCGTGGACCACAGGGGTCCTGAGCAAAGGGGCAAGGCCCAGTCCCACGACAAGAACTCCACGGAGAGAACACTGCAGGGGCATCAGAAAGAAAAAAGGACAGGCACCTCAGGGGGAAGGGAAGGGGGGGCACCTCAGCCACTTGAGTACACGACGCCAGATCCACGAGGGGACTCCATGACCACTGGCCCATCCTGGGGAGAGCAAAGCCACAGTCCAAACAGTCCATACAGTGGGTGGCCTGCCCACTGGGCCATCCTGGGGAGAGCAAAGCCACAGTCCATACAGTCCATACAGTGGGTGGCCTGCCCACTGGGCCATCCTGGGGAGAGCAAAGCCACAGTCCATACAGTCCATACAGTGGGTGGCCTGCCCACTGGGCCATCCAGGGGAGAGCAAAGCCACAGTCCAAACAGTCCATACAGTGGGTGGCCTGCCCACTGGGCCATCCTGGGGAGAGCAAAGCCACAGTCCAAACAGTCCATACAGTGGGTGGCCTGCCCACTGGGCCATCCTGGGGAGAGCAAAGCCACAGTCCAAACAGTCCATACAGTGGGTGGCCTGCCCACTGGGCCATCCTGGGGAGAGCAAAGCCACAGTCCAAACAGTCCATACAGTGGGTGGCCTGCCCACTGGGCCATCCTGGGGAGAGCAAAGCCACAGTCCAAACAGTCCATACAGTGGGTGGCCTGCCCACTGGGCCATCCTGGGGAGAGCAAAGCCACGGTCCAAACAGTCCATACAGTGGGTGGCCTGCCCACTGGGCCATCCTGGGGAGAGCAAAGCCACAGTCCAAACAGTCCATACAGTGGGTGGCCTGCCCACTGGGCCATCCTGGGAGAGCAAAGCCACAGTCCAAACAGTCCATAACAGACTCCACTGCCACTGGAGGAGGCATGTTGGCCAGAGGACATCCTGCAGCCCTGCCCGAGACAGATCCTGCCCTGCCACGTCTGCCAAAGGGCCAGCAGTTCCTGCCTGGAAGGGCCCAGTTCAGCGGGTCTTGCCTTGAAGGGCCCAGTTCAGCGGTCCTTGCCTTGAAGGGCCCAGTTCAGCGGTTCTTGAGACGGCGGTCCCCAGCGGAGCGGTGCTGGAGACGGCGGGGCCCAGTTCAGCGGTTCTTGCCTTGAAGGGCCCAGTTCAGCGGTTCTTGAGACGGCGGTCCCCAGCGGAGCGGTGCTGGAGACGGCGGGGCCCAGTTCGGCGGTTCTTGAGACGGCGGTCCCCAGCGGAGCGGTGCTGGAGACGGCGGGGCCCAGTTCAGCGGTTCTTGAGACGGCGGTCCCCAGCGGAGCGGTGCTGGAGACGGCGGGGCCCAGTTCAGCGGTTCTTGAGACGGCGGTCCCCAGCGGAGCGGTGCTGGAGACGGCGGGGCCCAGTTCAGCGGTTCTTGCCTTGAAGGGCCCAGTTCAGCGGTTCTTGAGACGGCGGTCCCCAGCGGAGCGGTGCTGGAGACGGCGGACATTCTATGGCCAACTGCTCATTGCCTGGTGGTGCCCTCCTGGGCAGCGGGGATGGTGCTCCTTCAATGCCCACCTGGGCTGTGGGTGGTGGGGCCCTCCTGGCCAGCTGGGCTGGGTCCTCCCTGGGCAGCGGCTATGGGGGTGGTGGGCTCTCCCGGGGCAGCTGTGCCGGTTCCTCCCGGGGCAGCGGCTATGGGGGTTGCGGGCTCCTCCTGGGCAGCTGTGACGGGTCCTCCATGGGCAGCAGGCCTGCTGCCTGACTTCTCCGCCTTGCTGCCCTTGCCCTCCTTAGTCGGGAGTCTGTGGCCCTTTCCTCCCTTTGGAGCTGTGGCTGTTGACGGTGGCTGGCTAGTGTCCTGGGGGGATATAGAACCCGGGCTCCGGCGGCGGCCCTTCCGCCTTCTGCTCCTCTTCCCAGGGGGTGGGCTGGCTGTCCCCTTGCTGCTGGGCGAAGATCCAGACCTGCGGGCTGGTGGGCTCCAATACCCCTGCACCCTTGTCAAGGGGGCTGCAGGGCTGGTGGTGGCTGAGGTGCTCTTCTTACCCCGACGAGAAGGAGGGGGGAGGCTCAGGGTCAGGAAAGAAGGTAGCAGTAGAGAGATAGATTTTCCTGGGACAATGGATAGTGGTAGGTACAGTGGGAATGGGAGTGGAGGGAGAGGATGTGGTTGTAGGCGAGACAAGTTTGCTGTCTTTGGGTGCAGGTGCAGGAGCGGGAGGCTGTCGTGAGGTGTAAATGGCAGTGGGGGTGGTGACTGCACGTGTGCGGACTGTACTGGAGGGTGTGCTGGTGATGGAAACACTGGCTGATGGTGAGGTGAATGAAGGTGTGAGTGTAGACGTCACAGGGAGGGAGGAGGGAGACGAGGAGGTGGGGGTCACAGAGGTGGTAGTGACTGTTGGCATGTCTGCATCGGAATTTTGCTTGTGTGAATGTCTGCGTGATCTGTGGTGCTTATGTTTGGATGAGCTGCTCTTGGGTGTTGAGGTGTGTGCAGGCTGGTCTGATGGTGTGGGTGGGACAGGCAGAGGAACAGGAGACTGGGAGGAGGGAGTTAGTAGAGGGAGGCAAGAGACAGGGACAATGGCTGCCGTCAGTGCTGAGGCCAGAGCCTGGAACGATCGCTGATGGGCAGCCTGACCCGAATGAATGCCCTCCAGGTACGCATTGCTGCCATGAACCTCCCTCTCCACCCCCTGGATGGCATTCAAAAGGGTAGTCTGCCCAACAATGAGCGTTCGGAGGAGGTCAATGACCTCCTCACTGAGGGCAGCGGGGGTAACAGGGGCAGGGCCTGAGGTGCCTGGGGCGAAGGAGATGCCCGGCTTCCTGGCAGAGCGGGCACGGGGCGAACGCTGAGGGGCTGCTGGGAGGGCGGAGATGGTGCGCTGGGTGGCGGCTGTACCTGTAATGGCGGGGGGCACGGATGATGCCACCCCCGCAAGGGAGCTCCCTTCCGAGGACGTGTCCGTGTCGCTGCAGGGTCCAGTCGTCCCGTTGTGGAGCTCCCCTCGCCCTCCGTCTCACTGGTCCAGTCAGACTCTGTGGCATGGCCCTCCTGGGCCATGTGAGATGCAGCTCCCTCCTGCCCCGATGCCACTTCTCCTCCGCCTGATGATGCTGATGCACACAAGCACAGAAAGACAAACAAAAAGGGGGGGGAGAGAGAAATAAAGAGATTTTGAGTACATGGATCACCGGTACAGTTAGCGGACATGACAGACACAGATGCCCCCTGCACTAAGTTGCGCACTTGGGGTCCCCTACGCATTCTGTGGAACATGCCCTACACGCCTAGAGTTGACAACTGCACCCATGGATGACACGGCCCAGGGATGGCTGTACTGGCACACTACTGAGGGTGGTGGCTGGGGACACAGGGGCTTACGGGGGTGCCCAGCCTACAGATATCGCCCTGGCCTAGGGGGACCCACAGCCCTCCTCTCCCACCCAGACACCTCCACTGCGCGACAACAGAGTAGATAATGCTTGTACTCACCCCCTTGTGTCTGCTGTGCTGCCCTCACACGCCCATCCAAATCAGGGTAGGCCACCGCCAGGATCCGGAACATCAGGGGGGTCAGTTGACGGCAGGCACCCCGCCTACGTTGGGAGGCCATCCCCAGCAGAGACTCGGCGGTCTTCTTGGTCCCGCGGCGGATGTCCTCCCACCTCTTGCGGCAGTGGGTGCCCCGTCGATGGTGGACCCCCAGGGTCCGGACTTCCTTGGCGATGGCACGCCAAATCCCGATCTTCTCATGGGCGCGGACCTATGTGACACGTACAGGGAGGGAGAAATACCACGTTCAAGTTTGTCTGCATTTTCGTTGCCAGTGGCCCAACGCCCCCCATCCCCGCCAGGCCCAACATGCCCCCCATCCCCGCCAGGCCCCCCGCCAGGCCCAACATGCCCCCTATCCCCGCCAGGCCCCCCGCCAGGCCCAACATGCCCCCCATCCCCGCCAGGCCCCCCACCAGGCCCAACATGCCCCCCATCCCCGCCAGGCCCCCCGCCAGACCCAACATGCCCCCCATCCCCGCCAGGCCCCCCGCCAGGCCCCCAAGCCAGCCAGTGGCCCCAAATCCATATTGAATTAAACTCACTTGTTGGTCTGGAGGACCGTAGAGTAGCGCATACTGGGGAGGACCCCATCCACAAGTTTCTCCAACTCTTCTCCAGTGAAGGCAGGGGCCCTTTCCCCAGGCGCAGCAGCCATTGTCCCTTCCAGACCGAGGTCACAGCAACACTTGCAGTATAGGTCCTCTCCTGTGAAAGTTCAAGTCGCAAGTGAATAAGTAGATAGAAAATGGCGGTCACGTCCGCGGCGGTGCGTACCGCGGCGGTGCGTACCGCCACCGCCGGCGCCCTTCGCCATTGGCTCCTGAAACCCATAGGCTTCAATGTTAACCAATGCGGCTTCGCGCCGCGGTCTTCGACCGCCGCGGTGTGCCACGCCAGCGCATTGACCTCACATCCCATTGTCACACTTCACAGGTCAGGCAGCCGCCATTTCGAGGGTCCACATGGCTCAATTTCAACTGCGTCACACAGGCCTAGGCCTTGCATAGCCACTCAGACACGCCATTCACTGCATAGAGAATCGTTTACTGTGCAAGCTGTGAGTACGTACCTGTGGGTTGCTTGACTGTGTGCTCCATGTTGTCCTTCCTAGGCACCGTCCGCTGGGTTTGGCGAGGAGACGGATGAATCCTCCCGTGTACAGGCCGCTGGTGGACCTGTCGACAATGGAAGCACGCCACATTATCCTGACCTACCGGCTTGACCGTGCCACTATACATGAACTGTGTGCCCAGCTGGAGCCCGACCTGATGTCCCCCATCCGCCAACCCACAGGGATTCCCCCTCTGGTGCAGGTCCTGTCAGTACTCCATTTCTTGGCAAGTGGGTCATTTCAGACAACAGTGGGAATTGCTTCTGGGATGTCTCAGCCCATGTTTTCGAAGGTGTTATCCAGAGTGTTGTCTGCCCTGATGAAATACATGAGGAGCTACATTATTTTCCCTGAGGTGGGCGAATTGGCTACAGTGAAGGGTGATTTCTATGCCCTTGGACATATTCCCAACGTCATTGGTGCCATTGATGGGACCCATGTGGCTTTGGTTCCCCCAAGAGACAGGGAGCAGGTGTACAGGAACTGAAAAAGTCACCATTCCATGAACATCCAGGTGGTGTGTTTGGCTGACCAGTACATCTCGCATGTAAATGCTAAATTCCCTGGGTCAGTGCATGACGCCTACATCCTAAGGAATAGCAGCATCCCTTACGTGATGGAACAGCCAGAGAGACACCGTGTATGGCTATTGGGGGACTCTGGGTACCCCAACCTGTCGTGGCTACTGACCCCAGTAAGGAATCCCCGGACCAGGGCAGAGGAACGGTACAATGAGGCCCATGGGCGTACTAGGAGGGTGATCGAACGCACCTTCGGCCTCCTAAAGGCCAGGTTTCGGTGCCTGCATATGACAGGTGGATCCCTAATGTACTCACCTAAGAAGGTGTGTCACATCATCGTGGCCTGCTGCATGCTTCACAACCTGGCTTTGCGCCGCCAGGTGCCTTTCCTGCAGGAGGATGGTCGAGACGGTGGTGTTGTGGCAGCTGTGGAACCTGTGGAGAGTGACGAGGAGGAAGAAGACGGGGCTGAAACAGACAACAGGGACAGAATCATTGAACAGTACTTCCAATAGGACACAGGTAACAATTCAAACATAATTTAGTAAATGTGAACTACTCTCCTGCATCTCTGCTGCCTGTCTATTTGCCCCAGTGTATGATGACTGAGTTGTAGCTTTTCCCTCCCTATTTCAGATCTGGGGTCCCCACTACGAGTCCTGTGCTTCGTTTCCCCATGGACTACAGCTTTGTGGCAGCTGTTTGTTGACTTCACTATGTACAAGGACATATTTGCACTGTCATGTCAATTACAATATTTTGAAATCACAGCCAGACTCCAGATAGTTTTGTGCAAAATAGGTGTTTATTTCAGGGCTCAAAATGGGATGGGTGGTTTCAAGTGGGTGGGGGCTATGGTGAAGGAATGTCCATGGCAGAGTCCAGAGTAACAGTCACACAGGTGCATTGTCCAGAGGCCTGTGGAGAGATGGAGCATGGGCAGTTCAAGGATGGACAGGGTGACAATGTGGGACAGTGGGATGACATCAGGTGGTATCCTTTGCTGGCGGGGGTTTTGACATCCTACTCTGTCTTCTTGCGAGATCTCAGGGCCCTCTTGCGGGGTGGTTCTTCTCCTGCAGGAGGTGGGGGTCTGGTGGGCTGCTGTTGTGCGGGGGCCTCCTGTCCACTAGCGCCGGCGGAGGTGGTTGGCTGTTCTTGGTCCAGGCTAGTGGCAGGGGCCCTTTGTTGTTGTTGAGTGTCCGTCCTGGTGTTGATGAGGTCCTGCAGCAGCCCTACCATGGTAACCAGGGTGGAGGTGAGGTCTCTGATGTCCTCCCTGTACCCCCGATAGTGTTCCTCCTGCAGTACCTGGATCTCCTGGAACCGGGCCAGTACCGTCGCCATCGTCTCCTGGGAGCGGTTGTATGCTCCCATGATGGTGGTGAGGGCCTCGTGGAGAGTGGGTTCCCTGGGCCCGTCCCCCCCCTGTCGCACAGCTGCCCTCCGAGTTGCCCTGTTTCCCTGGGCCTCTGCCCCCTAGCCGGTGTGCCCACTACCACTGCCCCCAGGTCCCTGTTGTTGTTGGGGTGGTGGGTTATCCTGGGTGCCCTGTAGTGGTAGACACACCGCAGATTGACGCGCCCTGGAGACAGAGGCATGGGCCCGCTGGGTGGGAGCTGTGCTGGTGTTCCCAGAGGGGTTTGGGTCTGTAGTGGCCTGTGCCTGTGTGAGGGGAACCGACTGTCCAGAGGTCCCCGATGGTCCGGGCTGGTCATCAGTGTCCAGGTCGACAGAGCTGCTGTCATCGCTGACGGCCTCTTGGGTCGGGGGTGTGGAGAATTCTGGGCCCTCCGTGGCGGTGTGTTGACGGTCGGGTCCTGCAGGGGTATAGAGGTATGGTTATAGTTTCAATGTGTGGCATATGGGTGTATCTGTGGGTTCCCGTGTCCCCAAGTGCTGGCATTCGTGTGTGGGGGCTTTGGTGAGGGTGGCTTGTGGGGGGGATGTGTATATGCATTGGGCATGCTTTGGTGATGGGTGTCCATGCTTAGTGGACGCATGCAGGCCTAGGTTTTGGGATGTGTGGGTTGTGTTGGTGAGACATTGGCAGGGAATAGGTGTGCTGGGGGTGGGGGTGAGGATGGTGGTGGGGGTGAGGATGGTGGTGGGGGTGAGGGTGGGGGTGAGGATGGAGGTGGGGGTGAGGGTGGGGTTCGAGGATGGGGGTGAGGGTTGGGGTATGATTTGGCATGCAGGTGGGGGGGAAGCAGTAGTGAAGCTTCAACTTACCAGAATCCATTCCTCCGCCGACTCCTGCGAGGCCGTCAGGATGCAGGATGTTCAAGACTTCCTCCTCCCATGTTGTAAATTGTGGGGGTTGAGGTGGGGGTCCTCCGCCAGTCTTCTGCACAGCGATGTTGTGCCTGGATACCATGGAACGCACCTTCCCCCATAGGTCGTTCCATTGCTTCCTGATGTCTTCCCGATTTCTGGGGTGCTGTCCCACAGCGTTGACCCTGTCGACAATCCTCTGCCATAGCTCCGTCCTCCGGGCAATGCTGGTGTATTGGATCTGTGTGCCGAAGAGCTGGGGCTCTACCCGAATGATTTCCTCCACCATGACCCTGAGTTCTTCGTCTGAGAAGCGGGGGTGTCTTTGGGGTGCCATGGAGTGGTGTGTATGATGGGTGGGGTGGAGTATGTGTAGTTAAGTGTGTTGAGTGTGGTGGTGTGTGTTGTTTTGTGTGTGGATATTGTGTGGGTGATGGTGTAGTGTGCCTCTGTGTGATGGTATTCTGTGATCGCTGATGTGTCTCTCAGTGCTTCTTTTCGGATTTTGGTCGAAGGGGTTTGTGGGTGATGTGGGTGTGTGTTTTATATTGTATTGTGTGTGTGGGAGTGGTGTGTGTATGTGTATCAGGTGTGTGGAATTCAAATCATCCAATGTGGCTGAGTTTTGTTCGTTTGTGTGTATTCTGACCGCGGCTGTGTGTACCGCCAATGGAAAACCGCGTTTGAAAGACCGCCGCGTGGATTCGTGGGTCGTAATGGCATGGGCGTATTTCTGTTGGCGTGACGGTGGAGGTTTGGTCACCTCCACTTTTCCGCCGACCGCTGGTCTGGCGGTCTGTTGTGGCTGTCGGATTTTCGGAGGTTTGGCTGCTGCGGGTCAGAATGACCGTGGCGGGTTACCGCGACCGCAGCGGAATTATGGAGGATTTCTGACCGGCGGTAGGCGCCTTTTACCGCCGAGGTCAGAATGACCACCTTTATCTGTGCAGTCACTGGTAACTACTGCCCCTGTGTGCAATGATACCACAAAGTTCACCATGCTCACCGTTGCGCCCCCAGCCATGCCGACTGTGCCCACTGCAGAGGATGAATCAACTTCCAAACTTTCATCAGGGTCTGATTCCAATTACCGTCCCCCACAGTACAGTGGTGTTGCTCTGAACCTCACCTCCATTGGTCTGCCCGCTTGCAGTATTGCAGCAACCTTGTCTCATGATTACAGGAGACACTGCTGCTGTTGTCCGCCGTTTGTCTCTCCAAGCTCCAAAGAGCCACCCGGCTGCATCACGAGGGCTGCCTTGACTGATGTATGCACTTCCAGGATCGAGTCAAGCAGCAACAGGAGCTCCCTTCTTCCCATGGCCCAAGGTGCCCTGATTCCATCCACCTCCATGTTCCCACACAGGAGACACTGGGTAGGTACCACCATTACCGCTGTTGAACCGCTGTTGAGTCAGCCGTCTGGTCATGTTGGCCATGCCTCTTAGCCGTTGCCGTAGCCATATTGATGAAGCCCATGATGGGACCTGACTTTTGCTGCTGACCTGTGGAGGATAGATGTCTTAGCTCCAAGTTTTGCCAATAGATGGGCCCTTTGATGAAGTACCCCTCCATCTGCTTCAGGACTGTAGTTGCCACTCTAGTCTTCAGCAGTGAGCCAGACCCACCAGACTTTGCCACTTTAATGGCCCTCAGGCCATAGATGAGTGATGCCTAAGCCTGAAAGGTGCCCACATAGGCTAGCAGTCTACACAATAGCTGCTCAGCAAGCAATCTAATCAAACCACAGCACCATGATAGCGATACCCAAACTCTTTAAACATGCTAACTATTTGGGTCATAGCAGCACCTGCAGAGGGTCGGTACACCAATTAGACTGGACAGGTTTAGGAGGGAGAACAACTGACTGTCTTCACACGGCCACCATTTTGCCCTCTTTGATTCTTTATACAGTACTTCAGTTATGTTGTATAAGTATAAAGTTTGAGAACAGAAAAAAGGTGTGAAGAATTCATGCTTTTGCCTCTAATCACCACCATTTGTGACTGATACTGGTGGTTGCTGACTTTTCCCTGGGCTCTGCTAACCAGGCCCAGGGCCAGTGCTCTGTTTACAAGGTACATAATAATTTGGCATATTTATAACTGGCTCTTATAACCTACCCATAAGTCCCTATTATAGGATAGGGCATGTAGGTTTAGGAACCCAGTGCAGTTAAGGCACTGTTGGATGCATTGCTATGGTGTCTGATGTCATTGTAAAGTCAGCCCTGCCTTGATGGCTGCTTTAAAAAAAATAAGTCCAAATTTTACTTTGGAATTAAATGTACTTCTAAAGTCTTAAACTACCTATTTTTATGTATAAATCAGCCCTAGATCTACCCTAAGTGCTCTAAGGGCAGGGTGCAGTATAATCAGAAGCAGGGACATTGGAAATGTTATTTTATAGGCCTTTGAGAGGGAAAATATGCCAGTTTTTTTTCTTCATTGTAGTACATTAGCTCCATATGCTAACATGTGACGACTTTATTTAAAATTATTAAAGTCTTACTTTTGATAGGTGTGATCCAAAAATATCATTCAAGGTATCAAATTAATAGTAGCAATAAATCCAAACTTGCCACTGTTAGATTTATTATAACTACTACATGAAAATAGTTTTAGTACTCTTTCCTAAAGTTACCTACATTCAGACCTGTATTAGCCTTTCCTGATTGGTCAGCCTTTGACAGGATAAGCCAAGCTACGTTAATGAGGTGTGAAGTGGCCCTGGGTGAGACAAATGAACCATCTGGTGGGTGGAGAACTGCATCAGCAGATGCCAATGGAAGAATGGGTCTGGGTGGTCATAGTGGCCTTCAAAATAGTGAAAGACAGTTAGGACAGAAACCAGACCTCCCCCATTTCCTGCACCCCTAGCCACATGGGAACCACATGGGAACCCCTGTAATTAGATTAGGGGAGGGGTTGGAAGGGAAGTGTAGGGAAAAGTTAGGTACACCTGTGGATGGGCCTACACAGGCCTGAACCTCCAGGAGAGGTTTTCTCTAACTTGAAATGTGTCACACAAGAAGGGGTAATCACAGAAGGTGGTCCTCTGTGCCCTATTGGTCAGGGGGTGTCCCCTGCTTTCCAGGCCAGAAACCTGGATAAAAGTGAAAGATCTCCCTAGCAACTCAGAGTCCCCTATATCAGGGCCTGCAAGAAGAGCTCAGCTGCCCAGGGTCCAGTGGACTTTCAAGAATTTGACCAGGGGCATTGCAGGAATTCAAGTAAGCTCCCAGAGTGCAACTCAGAGCTTATGGAATCTTGGATCTAGTTTGTGGACACTTCAAGACCCCAAAAGGACCGTCTGGAAGAAGATCCAGATGTTTGGCGAAGTTTGGAACACTTTAAAAAAAAAAGCTCCATAAGCTGACTGACCTTTCATCAAGAGCCAAGCTGGTGATGTCCAACTGCAACTCAACCTGAGTTTGAGGGCTGTTGAGACCTTCAGGAGTTGACCATGGCATTGCACAGAGTCAACCTACAGTTGTTGAACCACAATCCTGCCTGAGAAGGAGACCCGCTCGAAGTCAAGGGAAAAAGCCAGGGTCGTAATCAGGCCCTGAGGGCATGATTTAGAACTCAACAGATGGAATACTCCATCACAAATTTGATTGATATCCTGTCCGTCATATTATGATCCCCATAGGACATAATGGCATCGTAATATGGTGTACTTCATATCCATCACATTTGTGATGGAGTATTCCCCTCAGCCAAACGCTAAATCAGTCCCTAAGCCCAAATGTAACATTTTGACCACAGCCTACAGCTCACTGTTTCTGACTGGGGCTCCATCGCTGTCATTGAGGTCAGACCAAACATTGGCTTTGAGCTGGTCAGGTTCGCCCAGACAGCTGTGGTTGCAACTTTTCGCTTTTAAGCACCAGAAAGCACATTTTGAATTTAATTTGTAAACAAAAAAACTCTCTGGTTCCCTACATTGGATTTTGTGGTTTTGGCGTCTTTCTGAAGTTAAAATATGTCCTATTTTTATGAATTGGTGTTTGATTTTATTGTGTGTTGTTTCTTTCTTATTTACTGTTTTGTTGATGTTAAACGCTTTACACACTTGTCTCCTAAGTTAAGCCTAACTGATCGTGGGCCAACCTATCAAGGGTTGAGAAAGGATTAATTCACTTACCTTGAATGGACTTTATTTTTGC
This sequence comes from Pleurodeles waltl, assembly GCF_031143425.1. Classification (NCBI taxonomy): domain Eukaryota; kingdom Metazoa; phylum Chordata; class Amphibia; order Caudata; family Salamandridae; genus Pleurodeles; species Pleurodeles waltl. The sequence continues at coordinate 225,315,995 of NC_090438.1, forward strand.
TTGCACCCTTATCATTAAGTGTAGGTACGTACCTGCCCTTACTAATAAACCACTAACCAACAACAGGGAAAATTAAATATTGATTTTTATTATAACATAACATTAAAGCATGGGAAATGCGTAGTGATGTATTGCTAAAATGCATAAATGTAATTGTTATGTTCACAAATTGTAATATGTGTTCATAGTTATGTTTTTCTTTTTTCAAACAGATGAATAGCACTATCTATTCAAATAATGTTGGTTACAAATTAGTTCTTTCAGTGTTGTTGTATGACAGTGAGAGTGTTCTGACCTACAATTAAACAAAACATACACCCAAATACACAGTCAGACACCCTCCTGCAGTCCCATACTGCCAGGCATACACCAACCCACACACATTCATTCAGATACCCACTTGCACACCCATAAAGACACTCACATGGCTGCTCAGACACCCACACACTAACGTACATACCCGATAACACACCCATACAGGTACTCATACAGCAATTTTCACACCCTCATAGTCACTCAGACATCCACTGCCCATACAGCCACTCTCACACCCACTCACAGACCCACACACTCACACACCCACTTACACATCCACAGAGACATTTACATACCCAGTAACACATCAATACATTCACTGACACAGCTACTGACACAACCACGGAGCCACTCAGGCATCCACTCACACACCTATTAAGCCACTATCACACATACTTATTGATCTATACAACCACTCACACACCCGCTCATACACTCACACACCCACTAACACACCCACACACACATTTGGATCCCCACTAAGACACCCATTCAGTTCCTCACACAGCTAATGACCCACTCATACAGCCACTCACAAACCCACTAACACTCCCATACTGTGTTTCACACACATTTACACATCCACATACCTACTTACATAGACTCATACACCCATAGAGATACTTATACAGTAAGTCAGAGACCCACACTGCCACTCAGCATGCATTCATATATTCATATAGCCACTCTCACACCCATTCACAGACCCACACAGATAATTACATACCCACTCATACACCCATTTCACACCCACAGACATTTACCTCTCCACTAAAACACCCACACAACTGTTCAGACACCTACTCACATAACCATATAGCCAGTATCAAACCCACTCACAGACCTATGCAATCACACACATCCACCCACTAATACACCCACTTACATACCCACACAGGTATCTACATCCCTACTAAAATACCCATACAGTCACTCACACAACTATTGATATACCCACTACCATGCTGTCATTCACATACCCATTTACACATCTAAACACCTACTCACATAGACTCACACCCATATAGATACTCACACGCTTATTCCTACACACCCATGCAGCACCTTACACACCCACTCATGAACCCACACAGCTACTCACACATGTAGGGAGCAACTTACACAGTCAGTAATCCACCAATACAGACACTCCCACATACACTTGCATTTTAGTATTCTAGATGACATAGCAAAACATTTCTCAGTGTCTTCTTTGATGCAATACATTATAAGTTTATTCTGTTGGTGATTACTAAATTAGTCAATGAGTTACTTTGGTGATACTTATGCAGGGTATGACACATGTGTACCTAGAAAAACTGACAAACACTGAAAGACACAATTGCAAAACAACATGTATATAGCTCTTTCTCAAATAATGTGGTTAAAAAAGAACCATTTTTTGGGGTGCATTTTCTGAAAAAAAGGTTTATGTTCTTTGGCTTTTTCCTTATAAAACAAAAATAACAAGCATAGTAAGAGGAGTAAGGGAAGGCAACTTGTAAAAAACAACTGGCTTCAGTCTTTAAGAAAAAAGGAAGGGGGAACCGTGAGGTGAAAAAAATAACAGTTTTGCTTGTTGACAGGATTCATAAACTGGGTAACAGATTACATTTTTGGTCCCACTGGCATATGGCATTTGCCGGAATGAGTCACCATATCTTGCCGTTTTAATGAAATAGCAGATTTGGTAACCATCTGGTCAGGTGGTATGGGTCCCACAGATGGTACAGCACCTGATGATGTTATGCCACCTCCCCTGTGTCTGATCATCCTCTTGTATGTCCTTGTATGCATGGGTTTGAGATGCTTCCAAATTGGGGATGTGCCATTCAAATTCTTCTTTCCGGTACCTCCCAGCAATTTTTTGCTGATTATATTACATTGGATAATTTTTGCAACAAATGTATTTTCTCCTGAGGGATGGAAAAATGTGTCAAAACAGTGAAGGGCTTCTTCGGCAGTGGGAAGTCTTGTTTTATTTCATGCAGCTCTTCCTCTTCTTTTCTTTATTTAGTAGAAGACATCTTGAATTTCGAACACTGTTCTTATGAAAGTAAGGCAATTATGGGCTGCAGTTTTCAGTCTGTCTCCAGAATACTGTGAAATCCAAATAGCCGATTTAGGGTGCAGCTTGCAATGTGCATGGGTGAGGACTGTATCCAGTGAAAAGTTGAGGTTCAGGTGTGTTCCCAGTATCACAGCAGATCCACAGTGTAATTGCTGCATTTCTGTGGATTTGCCAAACTTGTAAAATAAATAAGTATAATGTGAAACATAAATAGGCTCACAAATATTAATGCATGTATATAGTTTCCCTGTTGTAAATATTAAAATGTGCTTGGCCTGTTTATGATATTTATATTTTTTTTAACACTTTGTTGAATCCATGATTTTGTCACTGGAACTCGTAACCATAGAGAACTCATATGGGCTCCCTTTTTGAATTTTCAAGATCAGTTGCTCTATTAAATGAACAAAAAAAACATAAAAACTTGGCATATTGCATTTATAGAAATACTACATATGTTACCTTCCCTTGATTTGTTAATTGTTAATTTTAAAGTGTATAACAGGAATACAGTGAAGAATAAAATATATTTCTAAAGTTGTCAAAATGTATATTACTTAAATGAACCTATAGGTGAAATTGTAGTACAATTTATAGTTAAAAAAAATCAAATTCACAAAAACAACAAATGTAGCAGGAAATAGTTAGGAAATAGCACTAAAAACATATAAATTCACTGGAAAAAACAAAGGTTTCAGTGACATCTCAGTTAGGAAATAGAATTTTAAAAAACATAGAAATTCACTGAAAACAGAAAGGTTACAAGGACGTTGTAATTAGGAAATATAATTAAAAAATCCTTAAAAGTCTCCTGAAGAAAACAAGTGTTACACGGACATTATAGATTGGTTCAAATTTTATACACCCAAAGCCATAGAAATTCAGGAATTATAGTTACCTGAGCTAACTATAACTTATGGCTCCTGCAATGTACTGTTTATGACCTCACATATTACATCACTCATGACATGGTCAGTGACATCACTGATGACATCTTAATTTTGAAATACTTAAAATCCAATTAAATAATTCACAAACAATAAGTAATAATTGTTATTCCTTACATTACTTCTGACCACTTACCCCTACAAATTTGTTATCCTGTAATTGAAATATCGATAAACACAATCAGTGTTTCATATTTTACATAATATACTTCAATAAAAAATTATTATTAAATTGCTAATTCAATATTACTGATTAACTTCCCACCTGCAAACTTTGCCGACTGCAACTAAAATGTCAAATAAATTAGCATTCCATAACTTACATAAATAAAAATCAATTAAAATACTTAACTATTAATATAATAATGTATTAAGTAATCCTTAATTTCCTTTCCAACTTATACCCTTGCAAACCTAGCAGATAGCAAATAATATATAACACAATTAGATAAATAAACATAAATGACACAAAAAAGATCAATCATAAATATACATCATATAATTTAGTAAAAATATATTCACTAATATTAAATCATTCTTAATTATTATCTAATTAACCTCCCTCCCTATTCCCTATAAACCTAACATCCTGCTATGACACTCTATATTACTAAAAAATAAATAAACAAATCTTAATCACTTAAAATAACCAGCTATGTTTAAAGAAATATTTACAAAAGAAATAGCAGCACGTATAAAATATATCAATTAAAACACATTCAAATAATTAAACAATATCTGAATCACCATATTATTAAAAACAATATGAAACATCAGTATTATTTTAAATTATATTGATTACCTCAACAAATATTTTGTCAACACTATCTGTGCTGCACAATATTTGTGTTTATTTTCCAATTTTTCTGCATCCCAATATTTTTACATCAATATTTGTCCAAACACTGCTATGTGTGGGTAAACTTTTGAAATGGTTGGAATCATGGCTTGTTCAAACTATGATTATTTCTTTGTTGGTAGTAGTTTTACTTGTTGTATATTTAATGTGGGTTATGAGTTCATAGTAAGTGCTACTTTATTTCAATGTAGGGCAAATATAACAAGCATATTTAAGTTGTGATATTCAGTGTGTGTGATGTATATCCGAGTGTATGTTTGTGGCACATTTTGAAGGTCACATCCATCATCCATGTTTAATAATGACTTAGGGGCTCATTGAAGAAAAGTGGCACTACACCCAGTACAGCACCACTTTACCTGATGCTATTGATGTACTTTGCAGGAGTAGTGCCAACATTTTGGCACTACTCCTGCAGAGTACAGAGGGACCCATTGTATTTGATGGCATGCCCCCTTTTAATGCCTGCTCTGAGCAGGTGTTAAAAGTGGCAAACAAAATGGCGCAAGGAAATCTCTTAGATTTCCTTGTGACATTTTTTCGACTCCTCTAAAGAGGAAATGCCCCCCTTGCATAGATTATGCCTGCAACAAGCATAATGTGGAGCAAGGGTTCACTAAGTGGTGCAATGCAAGAACTGATTCACTTTGTAAATATGTTGTGTGTAAAAAGCCACTTTTCTGCTGCCTTGCATAAAAAAAGATGCTATGCCATCGATAAGGTGGTGCTAGGGCCTCTTAAAACAGCCCCTTATCTGCTGTAAAAAAATCTTGAGATTCAGTTATGATTGTTGAGGTTGTTATGTAACAGGTAGTGTTCCTTATTGTGAATGATTTTTTAGGTGTCCATGTATTTTGATTTCCTGATATCTTTTAGGGGTACTAGGGGTGTCAGTAGTGTGTTTTTAGTTTGTAAAATTAGATATGTTAAGGTGGTAGTAGGTTGTAGTTGGCCTATGATGTGTTTAGGGACTCTAGGGAGTATGTCTTTCAGGAGTTATGTAGTGGGATCCTGGGAGCTAGTGCTCGCATCTCTCATATCTTACAATACCTTCCTTACTTCTATTTCTGTCACATTTCGTGCAGGGTTGTGTTCCTTTACATGAATTACATCATCATTTTCATTGGGTCTCCCCTATTATTCATTAAAGTAATATTAAGTACATTTCTAAATCCCAACTTCCATCAATGCACTTTCTTGGCTGTAGTGTGTAGACCATGTGATTTACTAAGTTCTTTCCTTTCTGTGATGTGATATAGTTTGCTCTTTCTGTCATTAAGTCTAAAAATTGTGTAATTGTAGGAAGGATTATACATTTCTAAAATTTAAGAATGTTTATACATTTGTTATTTAGAAATACAATTATGCAACCAGTTTTATTGCGTATACTTATATTTCTGTTCTTCTATTATGGTTCACCCTTTTTTAGCAGCTTTTATGTTGGAGGTGACGTAATGTGGAGCGGATGCTCTTTTCTGTTGGTAGAAAAAAACACCATCAATTTCATTTAAACTGTTTATTTGTTGGTAGTTTATAAAAGTTGAGCTTTCTGAGTTGCTTTCTGTTTTAGGGTGAGTTTCTGTTTTAGAATAATTTAGATATACCTACTTTTTATGTCTTTTTTTCTGGTTTGTGACCCATGTTGTTTTTCAGTAGCTTAACATACTTTCTTGATGTTGTAGTAATTTCTTTTAGTAAGGACAGGTAAAGGCATGAACGTAGTAGAGTATTTTGTTTGGTGCAGGGATATCTGTGTTGCATGCAGGATTGTGTCTGGCCAGAAGGGACACCTTCCTGCTCATGAACAGTTCATAGAGATGTTTTCCCTCTATGTGTGCTGCAGAAAAATGAGGAGAAATTATACGGTTTTGATGCATTTCCAGGTTTGCACATTCTTGTAAATATGGTAATGCGTCAAAACTCAGTGGTGTTGCGTGGGAAGACCCACCCATTGCCCATGGAATGCTCCCGATGCAGAGTAAGGCAATGCAGTGACTTGCTCTGCCTTTCCTTACTCCATATCTATGAGGCCACGGAAAGTCACTCAAATTGCGTGGATTCTTAGATATGGTGACACACTCTGCACTGTTGGATCATCAAAAAAATGGATAAAGCTGTGGTGCATGGAGCTTGCAGATATGTCTCCTGGACTGGATCACCATAATGTGGCAGGACACTGGAACCCTGAGCACCCTGACTACGGTAAAGCATGCCCCCTTTGCATCATGAGGCCAGTGTGATTGGAGCTATGGAGCCAAATCTAGACTTGCAAAACAATGGAATGGGGTTGTCAGAGGATAAACTCCTTACCTGGGAGGAGAGTTGAATGTTGGGCATGTGAAGAATCACCTTATAGGAGCATGTGAAAAGCCACATTCATAGTCACCATCATGAAACTATATTGCACACAGCTGCCCTGATGAGTAGAGTGCAAGAACACAGATGTAGCCCACCATGGTAGCCAACACCTGAAGTGCCTCATTATGAATTTGGCGGTCTTTTGGCAAAAACGCTGCAGTGGTGGCCTCCAAATGACCACCATGTTGGTGGTAATCCGACCGCCATATTAAGGGTTATTAAACGAAGCCTACCAAAATCCAGCCATATTTCCGACACCACCAGAACACAGGAGGGCGGGAAAGAGGTGGTCCCACCACCAGCACCATCAGCCTGTTAAAAAATCTCTGATCAAATAATGATCCACAAATCACAATATCTGTTCTTCCATGGAGGAAAAAGAATGACGGTGAGAACAGTGGTTGTCAGTGGTTACATCAGTAACACGCCACAACACATTGGATAGTTTGAAAACCCACACCTGACACACATCCACACACCTGACAAAGCATACACTGCACTAAAAAAACCACCCGTTCACACCCCACAATCCTTTGCAGCAAAAACACCAAACACAGCCATATAAAAGCCACTTAAACATAAAATCACAAAACATACAATAGGCACCTCCACACATTTCACCTAGCACTCATCCCACATGTGCACAACACACATAACACACACATGAGTACCACACACACTAGCCACAACCATCGCCCACTCACATCACAGCACCCACACCTCGTAAGCAATTTATTTTCCTTTCCATTTTTTCTACCTCACCGTCTTGTCTACCACTACCATGTACCCATAAAAACATCCATGTTTGACTGATAATGAGTTAAGGGTCATGATGGATGAAATTATCAGAGCAGAGCCACATCTATTAGGAGCACAAGCCCAGCAAACATCTACTGCCAGGAAAATGGAGTTGTGGCAAAGGTAGTCAACAGGGTAAATTATGTAGGCAGCACATTAGGAAAAGGTGGAACGACCTCCGGAGAAAGGTACATTCCATGGCCAGCAGGCAGTACTCAAGACTTGCAGTGGGCTCCCGCTTCCCCCCAACTTTATTTCATGGGAGGAGAAGGTCTTGGACATTCTGCATCCTGAGGGCCTGACAGGAGTACCTGGGGGAATGGAGTCTGGTAAGTCACAACACCATTAATGTCATCAAAGAGTTTTGTCTTGCATGCTCAATGATCACCTTTGGCTACCTCAACAACCAACACACCCACCAACCCTTGTCCAAACGTCCAAATACCCCTCTCTGGCATGCATCATGTCAACTTAACGTACCTGGGGGCACATTGTCTATGTGTGGCATGGGGGAGTACAGGGACTAGCAGTACTACAACTACCAGCAGGCACTGTCCCTCCTTCAAGAAAACCAAAACAGTGTACTACAAGTAAAATAGCCTTGCATGTGAAACTAACAATCAATTCAACATACCTGAATATGTGTCAATGAACAGTTGTCTAACCACCAAGTTGCTCCAAGATGTTGGAGCATGGTGCATGCAATTGGAAATCTCTGTGTCCAACAGAGCTCTAACTCAGATTTGGAAGCAGTTGACATTGTCATATCAGGGGATCATATAATGTCTTTCTGTGTATGTCACATAGCATGTCTAGCAGTCAAACCTTGATATCAAATGTTGCAATATTTTCAAAAACTGTGTGTTCCACTTCTCCTACAGATAACCTTGCCATTGTCACCATGGAGAGGACACCACAGACTGTCACTACCCTTCTGGATGAAGGTCCCAGTAAGGGAAATACCCCTGGATGCGTAGACATTAAGGACAAAGCTGGCCCATCTGGGACACATGGTCAGTCAACAATTGTGAGCCTCATCCTGTCCACATCGACTTCACACAGCCCTGTTAGATCACTATCACAGCAACCATTTGCCCCAAACCTGAGTCTAAAGGTCAGTGCCTTCCATCTTGTGCCCCCCATCACAGGTACCTGAGTCTCCTGATGTGAACCCAGACAATGATGGACTTGCCGCCAGTGGGAGCGGGCAAATTGTGTCAGGTGCATAGGCACGTAGGGGTAGAGTGCATGAGAGGGATGGTGTGGGCCAGGGGATGGAGGCTCCTAGAGACACAACTAGCCAGGACACCATCTCCCAAGTCTTGGGAGCTTACCAACAATCCCAAGGCATGATGTGCCAGGTACTTAGCATGAAGGGGGAGATCAGACAGCTGCAGAGGGACAACCACCCGGAAGTCATGCAGCAATGCCAGGCTCAAAATGCCCACTTGGCAACACTTGCAGAGAGACATGAATACCACCCTAAATAGGTTTTGTACCTAACATCTGGCCACTTCCACTAGCAACAACACATCATCTCCTTCTACATTTGTGGCAGCTAGAGGAATGGAGGCCTTGTCAACAGAAGGGTATTCCTCAGACACCCCAGCCTCTGTAGCTGAAGAACCCCCCTACAAACGTGGACATCCCCCAGATATCCAGGAGGAGCAGAGCTCAAGACCAAAAGCACCTGCAGGAAGTGAACCTCTACTGATGGGTTTCTCTTGTGTGGCACAGAGGCACCCTGTTGACTGTTCTGAGACCTATTTCCATTTTCCTATGGGACAAGGACACTGAACATGTGTCCTCAAATATTGTAGCAGCTACCCTGAGGATGTCATCTACCATGACTGAACCTTCACTGTTTACTTTGTGTTCTGTTTTATTTCTATTCACTCATTGCTCTGCACTCCCCAATAAATACCAGTTAACCACATATCATGTGTTAGAGTCATTTATGAAAAACACCTCTTGCACAAAATGTTTATCTCAAATGTATTACCTTTGTAATTTACTGCACAATGTACTTTATAAGAAGGCTAGATTTTGCATTGCCTAATAATGATAGACATAACTCAAATCACCTCTAATTCTTTTTCCCCACAAATAGGGTGGGAGAATGCAAAGGATAACACAGTGAAGTACTGCTGTTTACTTCAGAGTTACATCATAGGTGTAATGCTTTAACCGACACACAGATTTCTGAAGTTAGGGACATATCAGTCTTATACTATCCCAGTAGGCAAACTTACTGTTTCAATGTATCGTCAGCTAAAGTCTTTTCACATAACCATGCCATAGCTCCCAAATTACCATACCCCATTATACAGAAAGAGGTCAGTACAAATGCCTCCAGACATAGAACATTCCAACTTACCATGGTCAGTTATCTGTAGGTGTGCCACTCACCTATGTCAGTCTTCAGACACATGCACATTGGTCTGCAACGAGGAAACACACTGACAGCTACATACAGGTTTGTTTTTACCAACGGAAACCATTATGATGTTAGAAGGTATGGAGAGCACATGATGAAATGTTTCAGAAACAAATGGACACACACATGGCACCAGTGGCCCCACATCCAATGTCAAACTGGTCTTTAGTGTGGAATAGGACACTACCATCCCACTTACCTGACAGTCTGGGCATAGAACTCACACACAACAAATCTCAAGCCTGGCAGTACCTGGTTCAATCCCTGACCATCTCATCTGTCAGTCTGCAAATCCCATCTGCCTGTGTCTGATATTGCCAAATGAGGATGAGCCTGTTCACTTAATCTGCAATTTGAAAAGGGCAAACATAAGGTATAGGCCACATTGATAAATTAACATAACACAGCCAATTCATACATACAAATGTGACTCTGATTGTGCATTGTGAAAAGGTGAGACCATGTTGATCAAATGGCTGGACACTACACCAGTGCACACAATGTTGTAGATGTGTTTCACAGCTTGTGTCGCTACTCTAAACACTTTTTAGTTTAGATTTGAGACTTAAAATGGCAGCTGCCTGACCTACTGTACTGGACATTATGAAGTGACCTAACTCTGGATGTCGTCATGGCGGTAGGAGGATACAACCATGATGGATATTGCCATTGGAACACATTGCTGCCTTTGGTGGTCTTGAGCCAATGGTGATGTCCGCTGGTGGGGACCGTCATGTACATGGCAGATATGACTGCCATCTCATACTTCATCTCTCACTTGAATCCTGACACTGCTGCCAACAAGACCTCCATGACCTGAGCTGCTGTGTGCTGCCTCTTGGAACAATCAGGCTACGTCCTGCAGGTGATAGGGCCCCTGCCTTCTTGGCAGAAGAGCGTGACAAGCTTGTGAATAAGGGCCTGCCCCTGTATGAAAAGTTCTATGGTGCACCAGAGAAGCAGGTAAGTGCAATGCAATATCAATGTTGTTCAGGAAATGTTTTGAATGAATGATTGAGTTAATATGTGTGGGTAGATGCACATGTGCACATGTGCATAGATTGACTTTGAGTTCTGCGACATGGTAGAGAGTGTCTTGTGTCTGTGCCCTGACTCACCTACAGTCAGTATTACATGATAATTGATGGTGGTGTTAAAAATATTTGGACAGGTATACCCTGTTTAGGGATATGCTTGTGGTCTGGCCATATGTTTCAAGCTGACACCTGGTGCCAGATATGCATGGTGTATGCCTGTCTCAAAATTACACATGAACTGACTGCAGATGGTAATTTCTCATTGAGGCGGATGTTGTAAGCAGTCTGTGGGAAGTGGTGGGACGACCTGAGATGCTGGGCCCGGAAGACCAGAGAGGTCCAGCTGGGGATGTCTTCCCCAGGAGGAAGAGGTACTCTTCAGACCTTGACCCCCTAATGGCTCTCATATTGGAGATGGCCTACCCCGAGTTTGATGGATGTTTGAGCACTGCAGAGACAAGGGGGTAGGTACAGACCTAACACATTTTGATCCCTTTACTACGTTAGTGTATGATGTGAAAGGTTCTAAGCTCTGACAATGTGGTAAGTGCAAATGATGAATTATCTCCAAAGGACACATAGATGTACAGTCCCCAAAATTGGTACACAGGTGTGCACATTCTATTGGGTATAGGGAGTCCCCTGTGTACAGAACCATGTGATGATGCACATGTGACTGTGTCATATGTGTACCACTATACAGCTTTTCATACCCTAGTGGTTGTTCCTTCCCACCAACTGACCAATTATCCCAATATCATGACAGTAAGTTGTCCAGGCCTTTGCCCTCTGTCCCTTCAAATGTCCCTTGATCCATGTCAATGTGCAATATTGAAACTGAGAGCGTAAATCAATTCCTACATTTCATTAGGCATCTGATGAGTGACAGCTTCATGTGAGGGTGTGATGTCCATCTGGCAATTCACATGCCATACTTGAAAAACTTATTCAGACCTTCCATAAGGTATACCACCATTGGTAAGTTTGAGCTGTACATAGGTTGCTGTAATATGTCATCTGAGTAGACATACTACATGTGGGTAACCATGGTGGTATTGCTAGATTGCTATTGGATCACACACATTGATGTCAAAACTATGAATGTTAGTACCACGTTTATGTTCTTTAGGTGTGAAATGGCAACACAACTATCTCTTAGCCATTGTGTTGTCAGCATCATAAATAGGCCAAGACATCCTGTACACAGTAACAATCTTAAGTGGTTAATGCCAACATCATGTGTACATTGAAAGATTCAGTCTTCAATCCACATTGCTATGAGTATTAAACATACTATTTTGTAGTACTATTTTGGCTATGTTTTGAGTCCTTGTTGCATGGAAACCTATTGTTTGCACTGGTTACATTGTGGTACAGCTGTGGAACTTCACATATACATGTGAGTGGAATGGAATGTATTGTCAGGCATTTGGCTTGTATCAAGGTGGATATCTCTGTCATGGTGCCTCAGATGTGGTTTGTGTCTCAGGTTTTTTCCCAAGCAGTTGTAGGTTGAGTCATGTCTGATGTACGGTTAGTTATGTTGCCACAAAGTCATTGGGCTCTTTATGGAATGGTAGCATAATATCTTTAGCTGTATGTCACCTTCCTGCACATGACAGATGAAAGAGGAGTCATACCACCTGTGAATGTGTGTGGGTGAATGCTCTGAGATAACTAGGCCCGTATATGAGTGATGTACTTTGTTTTCAGGGAGACATTGACTTAGATGACTTGGTCCACAAAGCATGTGACATCCTTTCCTACATCTCTATTGGTACATGTGTAGGTAGCATGTGTTGTGACTCTATCATAATCACATTTTGGATATGGCAATTAGAGTAGTTGCATGTTTGCAAATTTCCTTTCTAAAGGTTGTGTTCTGAGTGACATGAAGTGGGTATGACTTTTATGCAAACTGCTGTCTTGTGTTTGCTGTGCAAAGAGGTCCCTTGCCTGGTACATGACATAAGCTCATAATCTTAGTATGTGTTTAATTTGTGTATGTGATATGTGGAAATGTATGTTACCTATATTTCCAATAGACAGATTGCTGGTTGACTATGTTGCTGTGGATAGGGACCCAGTATCATGTGGGCAAGTCATCTTGTCATGGACTGGTTGGTGTGATAGCTCTACTGATATGATTGTGTTGTTGGTATGATATTGGAAGCTTATTTGGGGTGCGACAAGGTTTCATTGAGGGTTGTACATTGCATCTTGTGACATGATGTTGGCATTAAACTGGTATTACCTGGGGATGTTGTACAACTAGATGTGATGTTGCTGAGGTGTGCAGTATGATGTAAGAGGTGTGTAAAGAATGTGATGACCCTACCTCACTTTCTGCGTTCCAGCATCAGCATCAGATGGTGAAGGAGGCAGGGCACAGCTGAGTGGGGAAGCTGCTGGCCACAGGACCCCCAGTCATGAGAACTCTGTCAGCAAGGGACCCAGTGGCCTGGAGGGTGAGGGGAGTACCACAGGGAAACTGGATCCAGTTCTTCATCTTCAGAATCCTCCTCCAGTGGACACTCCTTGGTGGTGGTGGACCCATCTGGACTACCCCAGGAACAACTCTATCCACCATTCCCCTTTCTAGCACCTCTGCTCTAGCCCATGTCAGCCTTGCTGCCCTGACACCCTACCACCCTAGCATCACAGACACCACACCTGCAGACACAACACCAACATTCACAAATCCAGCCACCACACCCATCCTACTCACAGACAACACCCCAGCAGACCCTCAGACATCCACCCCAGTCAATACGCCTGCAGACACCACAACCACTGACACACCTACATGCAGCACCTACACCATACCTACAGTCACTACCCCAACAGACAGCCACTCACCCTCCATGGCATCCCCCTCCACCTCCACCCTCTTCTTCCCAAAACACATAAACACCTGCACTTATCCACCCAACAGACACCCACCACCCACGATCACACCTCCCACAAGCACACACCAAAGAGATCCACACCAATACCTAATGCAAGCACTCCCTCTCCCTCCACAACAAACCCTTTTTTTTATGACCATCCCCGTGTGTCTAGGAAAGCCTTAATCTCAGAGTTTAGCCTTTTTTCTACCTGTCCCCTGTGACATCCCTCAGTTCCCCTGCCAAAGGCAATCCTTTCCACCTCCAAGGCCTCCCCTACCCCCTGCCAGTACCTGGGACCCTCTCCCCTCCAAGAAGTTGACTCCTCCCAAGAAGAGACAACCCTCCCCCAAGCCTAAACCTAAACCTCCCCTCCCCAGCCAAAGCCCAAACCCCATCCCAAGCCTAATCCCAACCCCCCAGTAGCCACTCCCCCACAACTTCCCTGAGGTGCCTGCCTGACCCTTGATGCCCCGACCTGTGGAAGTTACATGGCAGTCAGGAGTCAAGTTGAGGCACCACATAGTGCCTTTGGTGCACCTATTTGTTTATTTATTGGACTGGGCAGTGGCCTTGGACTATTCTTTTTCAAATGTATAACTATATATTCAGACCAACCAGTTGTTGGTTCACTGGTTACATCTTTGCCCTGCATTTCCTTTCCTAGGTTTGGGTCGTTCCTGCTTGACATTGGTTGTGTGTGACTATTTGTGTGTGTGTGTGCGTGTGTGTGGTGCTTGTGCTTCCTGTATGGTTTGGACAGTTTGTGATGTTGTGTGCAGGGATAGGGTGTATTTTGTGTGATGGGCATGTGTATGTAGCAGACATGTTGTAGTGATGGTATTGTGTGGTGTTGTGTTGATATGTGTTTGTTGTGGTGTGTTGCTTTGTGTGCTTTGACTGTGTGTGTCAGTGTATTGTGCATGGTATGATGGGTATAATGTATTGTGTGTGTGTGATGTGTGTGCTGATTGCTAAGTTGTATGATTGTGTAATTGTGTGTGTTAATTCCCTATTGGTTGTACATTGTGCTGTATGCATGATGTGTATCTGGCCAGTGTTGGTTGTGAGTGCTTGACAATGTGTTTCTGATGTTGTCAGTATGGTGTTGTTGTGATGTGTTGGTATTTTCTTGTGGGATTGTGTGAGAATGAGCCTGTGCTGTATTGTCAGGCATACATGTTTGTTCTTGACGTGTGGTTTTTGTGTGTGCTGGCTGCAGTGTGGGTGCTGTGTATGTGTGGGTGTCTTTATAGTTGTATGTGAGTGTGCATGTCCGTGAACTGTTACATGTGAGTGCTGCCTCGCATCCCCTTCCCTCTGGTATGTTATGTAACTGTACACATTTTGAAAATATGCTACTGCTACAGTCACCGCCAACATTACATTCACAGGACTGCCAAACTCATAATGAGGCTCTAAGTCCTGTTATGTACAAAATCTTGGGGGGGTGATGTAAGGGATACATAGTATAGCATATGTAAGGGATACATAGTATGATTGTTAAAACAATAAATAGTGTGTGAGACTAGTGCTGTTTAATTTAAGTGTGGCTAAACACTTTGAACTGCCACTGTATTTAAATGGGGGCACATTGCATACAAGGAGGTGAGAAGTGGCAAGTGTACTGCAAGGTAGCCTGAGCAATACACATAAAATGGTGTGTCCAATAGCTTCTCCAGCTGGGAAGTGATGACATAGAATAGGGCAATCGTGGACTCTATCCTACATATAATGAAGATACAGAGGGAAGATGTAGCACATGTTAGGAGGTTGATGGAAAAAAAAAATGTACCGGGCTGCATATGTCAGAGCAGGAGGATATCAAACAGGAAATTGTGAAGTAATAGGATGAGCCAGGTTGCCATGAATATGTGCATGAATCTGTGATTGTTAGAGGCTAGAGGTCTAGTTGTGTGGCAAACCAAGGCAGGCGCATGCCACTGATTGCCAAAACTACTAGCACGTGTAGGTACAGCTTGACACATAGCTCTAAAATACAGGCCATCATGTTGGTCAATTGGAAGTGGTATTCTTATTGCAGGCTTTAGTGTAACATGAGAGTACATGTATGATCAGGTTTCCATCTGTGTGTGGCAGTAAGTGGAGTTCTTGAGTCCAAATGAGGATTGTGAGAGAAGTCGTGTACATGAACAAGTGAGTGGGGCAGAGTCAAACAATGTATGTTACTCTGCAGATAACCATCTCTGGCAATGGTGAAATGGGGTGAGCGTCAGTGCTAGTAATCTACCCAGTTTGATTGGGCTCCACCCCTCAGAGTTCAGACACAATGGCCCCTATTTTCACTAATAGCACAGCCATGGTAAGTACATGCACCTACACATTCCTGCAGTGTAGCAAGCTTGCTAGCTATGTAGACTAATGTAGATGCATGCCAATATGATCCTTGTCCACATGAATGCACAATGTGCATGCAAGACAGAAAGGCGAACTGCTGTGGTATAGTGTGAGTAAGACTGACAGCATGATCCAATTGAATACTTCAACAGACCCACATCACTTTCACAGGAGCTGTGGCATGAGTAGTGGCCAGAGGGAATGCATTGCACCCTGGTGAATTGGTACAATGTGCACAGTAGTGCTGTAAATACATGAAAACACATCATGTATAGCTATCATGAAAAAGAAAGTCCAAGGTTGATGTGTACCTTACCTTAACTTACCCATACTAGCAGGGCAGGTCAGAAAGTGGTGTAATTATTTGCCAATGTGTGGTATGACAGAAGCAATCACCCTTGTCACACACTGGTGTGTGAATAATATACAGAGACTGCCTCTTGAAAGACAACTACATTGATACTTGCCCTCAATACATACATCTCACATAGGTACTACACATCAATGTTAAAGTGAACGTGATTGAGGATATATACCATAAATCAACCAGATAACCCATGTCATCACCTATCGACATCTCCATTTTATTGCAGAGGGAGAAACAGCTGCTCTAGACCAGCTGCCTGTCCTGGATGACCAACCTGCTGCCATTGACATCCTGCCCATCATAGACGCATACACTTTTCATCTAATCCTAAGCCTTTTCCAGTTGTGGGAGGGGCCAGGGAAAGTGACTACCCATCTGAAAACCCCAGGCCAGCTCTGGACTCTGAGGACTCCCAGGTAGTATTTCAATGCCAAGCAGTAGGAGTCCACCGACAGATGAGGTGCAGATGGGGAGGGAGGCCATTGCGAGCACCCTAAAGGGAGTCTGTAGGAGTCTCAGTCCAAATAAAGACACTTGCAAGCCAATAAGAGGCACCTACACTCCACTTCAGAGATTGACACAGTCCCTGGCTGACATTGCTGGTGTCATGAGGAAAATGCAACAATAGTACTGCTGATGCGACACTAGTGACTTTGCCACCCAGCCGGGAGCTATATGCACCATCCTTCAATCTATGGAGCGGAAATAGGACTCATATATTACAACAATGGGTACCTCACACTGCAACATTATTGCGGTGCTGACAAGACAGCCTTCCTTGTAGGCACAGGTAAATGCTGTTCTGTACAGGGGAGCTACATCTTCAGCCCCTGATTTGTGTGTATCTCAGACTCCTTCTGCACAAACACCACCATCCTCAGGGGAGGCACAACACACATCAGAGGAGAACAATGTGGACTTTACCACTTTCCAGGGGAGAACTAGCAAAAAACATTTGTCTGTGCCTCTTGGCCAGTTTCCTATTGGACATGTGTAGACTAACATGCCAACGCCCTTATCATCTGGTACTGTCTCCTTTGTGCTTGCCCACCTGTCTTATCCTTTTGTGTACTGTTGATGAGGCCTGCATTCCCTAAGGGCAATTTGGACCTCCTTCTCACTGGAATAATCCTCTCTTCCATATGTCACATGACATGTAATACCAGTGGGCTCTGTCTAGACATCCTTTAGCTTTCAAATTATGTTAGGGTTGTTGTTGTAAGAAAAGAAATCCTATTTGCACTCCTGTACAGAAATGAACTACCTTTCACCTGCATGTTGTATGTATTTTGCTGATTAGACTAAGGGCCTGATTCTAACTTTGGAGGACGGTGTTAAACCGTCCCAAAAGTGGCGGATATACCACCTACCGTATTACGAGTCCATTATATCCTATGGAACTCGTAATACGGTAGGTGGTATATCCGCCACTTTTGGGACGGTTTAACACCGTCCTCCAAAGTTAGAATCAGGCCCTAAGTAGACCATGGTGGATGTGCTGACCCAAAAACACTGCCTACTATCTAAAGGGAATTGTGTGTCATAGACCCATGGAAATATTTACACATGCCAAGGGAAATCAGTAAGGTGAGGGCTATGTGCATCTAAACTAGCAGGTAGTTTCCCAAGTTCAATGAGCAAATATTCAATGTGAAGGGTGAATGAAGTTTTAGGGCCCGTGAGGGCCACTTCCATGCATACTAGCCAACAAACAGCACTGATGTTTTATTAAAATGGTGCACTGGTGAATGTATAAGTAGCTGGCATCAGTGCATGAGCCAACACATCCACCAATTGTGGCTGTGGGTTTATATATTCATCACTGCAATAAATGTTGCACAACATACACACTGTGCAACAGTAGATGACTACCTGTGTTGGGCTGTGTGTCCTCTCACAGAAAGAGGGTCCTTTACAGTGCACAAACATGACTGAATTCCCTTAAGTGACTCCATTGCAGAATTGGCAGACTCTAGTCTATAGGTGTCTCACAAATGTACACATATATACAAACACTGCAGGGAAATCCTATGGCATGCTTAAAACAAAGAAAACATATATGACAATGCCCACACAGTAAATCATTAAGCAGAAATGTTCATGTTTAATATAAGTATTATAAAATATTAAAATCAAAATCTTCCTATAATACCTATGCTATCTGCACTTAACTCTATCTTAACCTACCTAACCTTATTTTACACTTCTCTACACATATACAACTGGCATGTTAAACATCAACCCCCATCCCTTAATACCAATAGCAAAGCAATACAAAATTAAACTACAGCTATACACAAACTATTTATACACACACTGAACATCAACACTCCACCCACTACAAAACCTACCCACCCACATCCCCACCTAAAAACAACTCACTAATAAAATCTTAACCTAACTAATAGTAGCCTAACCGATCTCTATGCTAAAATCTATACTAACCTATGCTAAAATACTAAACTATACGAACCCCATTGAAAAAATCGGTGAATGGTAAATGCCCGAGGGAGGACTATATTTGGGAACTAATATGGTCCACAGACCACTGCAAACGTCTGCATCATAGCCTACTTTGTTTCAAAGTCTGCCTCAATTACAGCCATCCTTTGCTTCAGGTCAGCAAGGTCTTTCAGGACCTGGTCTCAAACTCAGATCTTACGGTTGGGGTCATAGTCAAGTGCTGAAGTGCTTGGAACGGAGGAGCTGATGTTGTTGTCAGAACTCCCACTGGTACTCCAACAATTTTCATTGTTCATGTCCACATCCTGGCTTGATGTTCCCCTGGCCAGTCCTTCTTGTCCATGTTTTCTGAATTTTCAGGTTCCAGTCACCTTCCCTTTCCTAATATAGCCTCACCATGAGCCTGTTGACTTTGATACTGTGCCTGATGTAGCGGTAGTGTTCCAGATAATATGGGCCTTTTCTTGATCCACGGTCATGTTGTCTGGTGGAGAGGAAGTAAATACGAATCAGACAAAGCTGGTACATGCTCTCGTCAATAATACCCGTACTTCTTTTAAACATCATAATTGACATGTCTGACCAAAGCAACATTTAGTTAATGAGAAATTACCAATCTTCATTGGAAACGTACTTCTTCTAATGTAACAATGCAAACATACTCAGGTGCTGGCATTATTAGTATATGAAAGGGCATGGTCTACACAAATAAACTTAGAACGATATTATTACTGAGACTGATTTTGAACTAAGATGTGGTGTCCACTTAGGACATTGTCCACTTAGGAACTCCCTGGTGTCTGTTATGCAGCATGCAGCAAAGTATATTTTATGGTCAATAACCTATGTGAAATGAGTAATGTCAAGCAAGTACAGGTATTGAGCCTCAGCATTGGTCAACACATGGCAAATACTCAAAGTCACACACATGGCTGCATTGACTGACTCTCTGTCAGGTTGTTAAAACATAGATGGAAGGGGGTTTGCTACTTCCCATTGAACAGAACTGTTGGACACTTTTCCAATATTGACTCATGGAAATACCAGGAACCCTAAAACATAGCTTGTGTCATAAACGGGAAACAACCTTAACAACAACGTTTGAATTACTACTTGCTTTAAGAACGAATCTTGAAGAACTACTGGGTCTTAACAACGAAGTTTTGAACAACTACTGGTTTAACAACGATTTTACCTTAACATCTAATGCCAGAACAACGAATTTTAAGGTAAGTTAATTATTTTTTGATGAATTTTAAGGTGAGTTTTGTGTTTTGTTTTTTATTTGTTTAGGGTTTAATTATTATGGCCCTCATTCTGACCTTGGCGGTCTTTTCGCAAGACCGCTGAGTTACCGCCGCGGTGAAGACCGCCGACCGCGGCGGTGTGCCGCTGTGCGCATTCTGACCGCTGGGAGCGTTCCGCCGGAAAACCGCCAGCAGCCACACTGGCGGTCGGCGGGAAAGTGGAGACTGGTCAACCTCCACCGCCACGCCAGCAGAACACCGCCCACAGAATTACGACCCACATTTCTGTGTGGCGGTCTTCTGTTGGCGGTCTTCTGTTGGCGGTCACGTCCCTATGGCTCCCGTCGCCTCCCGGAGGACCAACGCACAAGGTAAGTTGATCGTCCGTGAGGGGAGGGGGTGGGGGGGTGTTGTGTGATGTGGGCGTGCATGGGGGTGTGCGTGTGAGTGTGTAGAGGGGGTGTGTGAGTGCGTGTATGCGGGCGGGGGGTGCTGCTGTGTCTATGGGTAATGTGTGCTGTTCGGCAGGTGCGCATGTCGGCATGTATGTGTGCGGGTATGTGTCCCCGTTGTGTATGTGTGTGTAGGGGGTGTGTATATGTGCATGTTGGGGGTGTGTGCATGTCGGGGTACATGTATGTGCATGTCGGGGTGGGGGTGGGGAGGGGGTTCGTACCACCTCTGGGGGGTGGCAGGGGGGTGGAGGGTGTGGGGGGAGGACTCGGGTGGGTAGTGGGGGGTGGGGGAGACCCCTATCAGTGCCAGGGAAGGAATTCCCTGGCCCCGATAGTGCTTACCGCCATGGTTCGCACGGCGGTTCCCGCCCGCAAGAAACCGCGGCGGTAGGCAGGGTCATAATACCCTTGGCGGTCTTGGGACGACCGCCGGGCCGGAGTGCGCAAACTCCAGCCCCGCGGTCATGACCGCCGTGGCGGTCGGAGTGGAGAAGTAGCGGTCGGTCGCGGCGGGGACCGCCGCGGTCAGAATGCCATTTTTAATACCGCCGGTCTGTTCGCGGTCCGACCGCCGTCTCTCCGCCGACCGCCAGGGTCAGAATGAGGGCCTATATGTTTAGTTATTTAAAGTATATTGTGTGGATTAAGTAATGGATTCTATGGGTTGTGGGTGTTATGGGTGGGTTATTGTATAAATACTCAGGTATTATCTTAAGTACTTTTGTATTTTTTATGTGTTGTAATTTATGTTGTGGATTTAGGTTCGGGATATATGGGATGTAGGGGTTATGGGTGGGGAAGTGTATTAATACTCAGGTATTAATTTCAGTACTTGTGTTTTTTATATGTTGTAATTTATGTTGTTGGTTTAGGGGCGGGATATATGGGATGTAGGGGTTATGGGTGGGGAAGTGTTTTAACCCCTTCGCTGCCAGGCCTTTTCCCCCTACTGTGGCAGGCCTTTTTTTGCCTATTTGGGGCAGTTCGCGCTTAGGCCCGCATAACTTTTTTTCCTCATAAGCTAACCAAGCCAAATTTGCGTCCTTTTTTTCCAACATCCTAGGGATTCTGGAGGTACCCAGACTTTGTGGGTTCCCCTGAAAGAGGCCAAGAAATTGGCCAAAATACAGGGACAATTTCGTTTTTTTCAAAAAAATTGGAAAAAGTGGCTGCAGAAGAAGGCTTGTGGTTTTTCCCCTGAAAATGGCATCAACAAAGGGTTTGCGGTGCTAAACTCAGCAGCTTCCCAGCTTTCAGGAACAGGCAGACTTGAATCAGAAAACCCAATTTTTCAACACAATTTTGGCATTTTTCTGGGACATACCCCATTTTTGCAATTTTTTGTGCTTTCAGCCTCCTTCCAGTCAGTGACAGAAATGGGCATGAAACCAATGCTGGATCCCAGAAACCTAAACATTTCTGAAACTTAGACAAAATTCTGAATTTAGCAAGGGGTCATTTGTGAAGATCCTACAGAAAATAACAACTGAAAAAGAAAAATATTGAAATTGAGGTGAAAAAAACATAAATGTTTCTCTATGTTTTACTCTGTAACTTTTCCCTGCAATGTCAGATTATCGAAAGCAATATACCGTTACGTCTGCTGGACTCCTCTGGTTGCGGGGATATATAGGGCTTGTAGGTTCATCAAGAACCCGAAGAACCCAGAGCAAATAAATGAGCTGCACCCTGACGTGCATTTTCATTCTATACCGGGTATACAGCAATTCATTTGCTGAAATATAAAGAGTAAAAAATTGCTATCAAGAAAACCTTTGTATTTCCAAAAAGGGCACAAGATAAGGTGTTGAGAAGCAGTGGTTATTTGCACATCTCTGAATTCCGGGGTGACCATACTAGCATGTGAATTACAGGGCATTTCTCAAATAGATGTCTTTTTTACACACTCTCCTATATTTGGAAGGAAAAAATGTATAGAAAGACAAGGGGCAATAATACTTGTTTTGCTAATCTATGTTCCCCAAGTCTCCCGATAAAAATGATACCTCACTTGTGTGGGTAGGCCTAGCGCCCGCGACAGGAAACGCCCCAAAGTTCAACGTGGACACATCCAAATTTTTGGAAGAAAACAGAGGTGTTTTTTGCGAAGTGCCTACCTGTAGATTTTGGCCTCTAGCTCAGCCGGCACCTAGGGAAACCTACCAAACCTGTGCATTTCTGAAAACTAGAGACCTAGGGGAATCCAAGGAGGGGTGACTTGCGGGGCTCGGACCAGGTTCTGTTACCCAGAATCCTTTGCAAACCTCAAAATTTGGCTAAAAAAACACATGTTCCTCACATTTCTGTGGCAGAAAGTTCTAGAATCTGAGAGGAGCCACAAATTTCTTTCCACAAAGCGTTCCCCCAAGTCTCCCGATAAAAATGATACCTCACTTGTGTGGGTAGGCCTAGCGCCAACGACAGGAAACGCCCCAAAGCGCAACGTGGACACATCCAAATTTTTGGAAGACAACAGAGGTGTTTTTTGCTAAGTGCCTACCTGTAGATTTTGGCCTCTAGCTCAGCCGGCACCTAGGGAAAAATACCAAAACTGTGCATTTCTGAAAACTAGAGACCTAGGGGAATCCAAGGAGGGGTGACTTGCGGGGCTCGGACCAGGTTCTGTTACCCAGAATCCTTTGCAAACCTCAAAATTTGGCTAAAAAAACACATGTTCCTCACATTTCTGTGGCAGAAAGTTCTAGAATCTGAGAGGAGCCACAAATTTCTTTCCACACAGCGTTCCCCCAAGTCTCCCGATAAAAATGATACCTCACTTGTGTGGGTAGGCCTAGCGCCCGCTACAGGAAACGCCCCAAAGCGCACCGTGGACACATCCAAATTTTTGGAAGAAAACAGAGGTGTTTTTTGCGAAGTGCCTACCTGTAGATTTTGGCCTCTAGCTCAGCCGGCACCTAGGGAAACCTACCAAACCTGTGCATTTCTGAAAACTAGAGACCTAGGGGAATCCAAGGAGGGGTGACTTGCGGGGCTCGGACCAGGTTCTGTTACCCAGAAACCTTTGCAAACCTCAAAATGTGGCTAAAAAAACACATGTTCCTCACATTTCTGTGGCAGAAAGTTCTGGAATCTGAGACGAGCCAAAAATGTCCTTTCACCCAGCGTTCCCCCAAGTCTCCCGATAAAAATGATACCTCACTTGTGTGGGTAGGCCTAGCGCCAGCGACAGGAAACGCCCCAAAGCGCAACGTGGACACATCCAAATTTTTGGAAGACAACAGAGGTGTTTTTTGCGAAGTGCCTACCTGTAGATTTTGGCCTCTAGCTCAGCCAGCACCTAGGGAAACCTACCAAACCTGTGCATTTCTGAAAACTAGAGACCTAGGGGAATCCAAGGAGGGGTGACTTGCGGGGCTCGGACCAGGTTCTGTTACCCAGAATCCTTTGCAAACCTCAAAATTTGGCTAAAAAAACACATGTTCCTCATATTTCTGTGGCAGAAAGTTCTGGAATCTGAGAGGAGCCACAAATTTCCTTCCACCCAGCGTTCCCCCAAGTCTCCCGATAAAAATGATACCTCACTTGTGTGGGTAGGCCTAGCGCCCGCTACAGGAAACGCCCCAAAGCGCACCGTGGACACATCCAAATTTTTGGAAGAAAACAGAGGTGTTTTTTGCGAAGTGCCTACCTGTAGATTTTGGCCTCTAGCTCAGCCGGCACCTAGGGAAACCTACCAAACATGTGCATTTCTGAAAACTAGAGACCTAGGGGAAACCAAGGAGGGGTGACTTGCGGGGCTCGGACCAGGTTCTGTTACCCAGAAACCTTTGCAAACCTCAAAATGTGGCTAAAAAAACACATGTTCCTCACATTTCTGTGGCAGAAAGTTCTGGAATCTGAGAGGAGCCAAAAATTTCCTTTCACCCAGCGTTCCCCCAAGTCTCCCGATAAAAATGATACCTCACTTGTGTGGGTAGGCCTAGCGCCAGCGACAGGAAACGCCCCAAAGCGCAACGTGGACACATCCACATTTTTGGAAGACAACAGAGGTGTTTTTTGCGAAGTGCCTACCTATAGATTTTGGCCTCTAGCTCAGCCAGCACCTAGGGAAACCTACCAAACCTGTGCATTTCTGAAAACTAGAGACCTAGGGGAATCCAAGGAGGGGTGACTTGCGGGGCTCGGACCAGGTTCTGTTACCCAGAATCCTTTGCAAACCTCAACATTTGGCTAAAAAAACACATGTTCCTCAAATTTCTGTGGAAGAAAGTTCTGGAATCTGAGAGGAGCCACAAATTTCCTTCCACCCAGCGTTCCCCCAAGTCTCCCGATAAAAATGATACCTCACTTGTGTGGGTAGGCCTAGCGCCCGCTACAGGAAACGCCCCAAAGCGCACTGTGGACATATCCAAATTTTTTGAAGAAAACAGAGGTGTTTTTTGCGAAGTGCCTACCTGTAGATTTTGGCCTCTAGCTCAGCCGGCACCTAGAGAAACCTACCAAACCTGTGCTTTTCTGAAAACTAGAGACCTAGGGGAATCCAAGGAGGGGTGACTTGCTGGGCTCGGACCAGGTTCTGTTACCCAGAATCCTTTTCAAACCTCAAAATTTGGCTAAAAAAACACATGTTCCTCACATTTCTGTGGCAGAAAGTTCTGGAATCTGAGAGGAGCCAAAAATTTCCTTTCACCCAGCGTTCCCCCAAGTCTCCCGATAAAAATGATACCTCACTTGTGTGGGTAGGCCTAGCGCCAGCGACAGGAAACGCCCCAAAGCGCAACGTGGACACATCCAAATTTTTGGAAGACAACAGAGGTGTTTTTTGCGAAGTGCCTACCTGTAGATTTTGGCCTCTAGCTCAGCCAGCACCTAGGGAAACCTACCAAACCTGTGCATTTCTGAAAACTAGAGACCTAGGGGATTCCAAGGAGGGGTGACTTGCGGGGCTCGGACCAGGTTCTGTTAGCCAGAATCCTTTGCAAACTTCAAAATTTGGCTAAAAAAACACATGTTCCTCACATTTCTGTGGCAGAAAGTTCTGTAATCTGAGAGGAGCCACAAATTTCCTTCCACCCAGCGTTCCCCCAAGTCTCCCGATAAAAATGATACCTCACTTGTGTGGGTAGGCCTAGCGCCCGCTACAGGAAACGCCCCAAAGCGCACCGTGGACACATCCAAATTTTTGGAAGAAAACAGAGGTGTTTTTTGCGAAGTGCCTACCTGTAGATTTTGGCATCTAGCTCAGCCGGCACCTAGGGAAACCTACCAAACCTGTGCATTTCTGAAAACTAGAGACCTAGGGGAATCCAAGGAGGGGTGACTTGCGGGGCTCGGACCAGGTTCTGTTAACCAGAATCCTTTGCAAACCTCAAAATCTGGCTAAAAAAACACATGTTCCTCACATTTCTGTGGCAGAAAGTTCTGGAATCTGAGAGGAGCCAAAAATGTCCTTTCACCCAGCGTTCCCCCAAGTCTCCCGATAAAAATGATACCTCACTTGTGTGGGTAGGCCTAGCGCCAACGACAGGAAACGCCCCAAAGCGCAACGTGGACACATCCAAATTTTTGGAAGACAACACAGGTGTTTTTTGCGAAGTGCCTACCTGTAGATTTTGGCCTCTAGCTCAGCCAGCACCTAGGGAAACCTACCAAACCTGTGCATTTCTGAAAACTAGAGACCTAGGGGAATCCAAGGAGGGGTGACTTGCGGGGCTCGGACCAGGTTCTGTTACCCAGAATCCTTTGCAAACCTCAACATTTGGCTAAAAAAAACACATGTTCCTCAAATTTCTGTGGAAGAAAGTTCTGGAATCTGAGAGGAGCCACAAATTTCCTTCCACCCAGCGTTCCACCAAGTCTCCCGATAAAAATGATACCTCACTTGTGTGGGTAGGCCTAGCGCCCGCTACAGGAAACGCCCCAAAGCGCACCGTGGACACATCCAAATTTTTGGAAGAAAACAGAGGTGTTTTTTGCGAAGTGCCTACCTGTAGATTTTGGCCTCTAGCTCAGCCGGCACCTAGAGAAACCTACCAAACCTGTGCTTTTCTGAAAACTAGAGACCTAGGGGAATCCAAGGAGGGGTGACTTGCTGGGCTCGGACCAGGTTCTGTTACCCAGAATCCTTTTCAAACCTCAAAATTTGGCTAAAAAAACACATGTTCCTCACATTTCTGTGGCAGAAAGTTCTGGAATCTGAGAGGAGCCAAAAATGTCCTTTCACCCAGCGTTCCCCCAAGTCTCCCGATAAAAATGATACCTCACTTGTGTGGGTAGACCTAGCGCCAGCGACAGGAAACGCCCCAAAGCGCAACGTGGACACATCCAAATTTTTGGAAGACAACAGAGGTGTTTTTTGCGAAGTGCCTACCTGTAGATTTTGGCCTCTAGCTCAGCCAGCACCTAGGGAAACCTACCAAACCTGTGCATTTCTGAAAGCTAGAGACCTAGGGGAATCCAAGGAGGGGTGACTTGCGGGGCTCGGACCAGGTTCTGTTACCCAGAAAACTTTGCAAACCTCAACATTTGGCTAAAAAAAACACATGTTCCTCACATTTCTGTGGAAGAAAGTTCTGGAATCTGAGAGGAGCCACAAATTTCCTTCCACCCAGCGTTCCCCCAAGTCTCCCGATAAAAATGATACCTCACTTGTGTGGGTAGGCCTAGCGCCCGCTACAGGAAACGCCCCAAAGCACACCGTGGACATATCAAAATTTTTGGAAGAAAACAGAGGTGTTTTTTGCGAAGTGCCTACCTGTAGATTTTGGCCTCTAGCTCAGCCGGCACCTAGGGAAACCTACCAAACCTGTGCTTTTCTGAAAACTAGAGACCTAGGGGAATCCAAGGAGGGGTGACTTGCTGGGCTCGGACCAGGTTCTGTTTCCCAGAATCCTTTGCAAACCTCAAAATTTGGCTAAAAAAACACATGTTCCTCACATTTCTGTGGCAGAAAGTTCTGGAATCTGAGAGGAGCCACAAATTTCCTTCCACCCAGCGTTCCCCCAAGTCTCCCGATAAAAATGATACCTCACTTGTGTGGGTAGGCCTAGCGCCCGCTACAGGAAACGCCCCAAAGCGCACCGTGGACACATCCAAATTTTTGGAAGAAAACAGAGGTGTTTTTGCGAAGTGCCTACCTGTAGCTTTTGGCCTCTAGCTCAGCCAGCACCTAGGGAAGCCTACCAAACCTGTCCATTTGTGAAAACTATAGACCTAGGGGAATCCAAGGAGGGGTGACTTGCGGGGCTCGGACCAGGTTCTGTTACCCAGAATCCTTTTCAAACCTCAAAATTTGGCTAAAAAAACACATGTTCCTCACATTTCTGTGGCAGAAAGTTCTGGAATCTGAGAGGAGCCAAAAATGTCCTTTCACCCAGCGTTCCCCCAAGTCTCCCGATAAAAATGATACCTCACTTGTGTGGGTAGACCTAGCGCCAGCGACAGGAAACGCCCCAAAGCGCAACGTGGACACATCCAAATTTTTGGAAGACAACAGAGGTGTTTTTTGCGAAGTGCCTACCTGTAGATTTTGGCCTCTAGCTCAGCCAGCACCTAGGGAAACCTACCAAACCTGTGCATTTCTGAAAGCTAGAGACCTAGGGGAATCCAAGGAGGGGTGACTTGCGGGGCTCGGACCAGGTTCTGTTACCCAGAAAACTTTGCAAACCTCAACATTTGGCTAAAAAAACACATGTTCCTCACATTTCTGTGGAACAAAGTTCTGGAATCTGAGAGGAGCCACAAATTTCCTTCCACCCAGCGTTCCCCCAAGTCTCCCGATAAAAATGATACCTCACTTGTGTGGGTAGGCCTAGCGCCCGCTACAGGAAACGCCCCAAAGCACACCGTGGACATATCAAAATTTTTGGAAAAAAACAGAGGTGTTTTTTGCGAAGTGCCTACCTGTAGATTTTGGCCTCTAGCTCAGCCGGCACCTAGGGAAACCTACCAAACCTGTGCTTTTCTGAAAACTAGAGACCTAGGGGAATCCAAGGAGGGGTGACTTGCTGGGCTCGGACCAGGTTCTGTTTCCCAGAATCCTTTGCAAACCTCAAAATTTGGCTAAAAAAACACATGTTCCTCACATTTCTGTGGCAGAAAGTTCTGGAATCTGAGAGGAGCCACAAATTTCCTTCCACCCAGCGTTCCCCCAAGTCTCCCGATAAAAATGATACCTCACTTGTGTGGGTAGGCCTAGCGCCCGCTACAGGAAACGCCCCAAAGCGC
Organism: Pleurodeles waltl; assembly: GCF_031143425.1. NCBI lineage: Eukaryota > Metazoa > Chordata > Amphibia > Caudata > Salamandridae > Pleurodeles > Pleurodeles waltl. The sequence goes on from NC_090438.1 coordinate 225,344,782, forward strand.
ACCGTGGACACATCCAAATTTTTGGAAGAAAACAGAGGTGTTTTTGCGAAGTGCCTACCTGTAGCTTTTGGCCTCTAGCTCAGCCAGCACCTAGGGAAGCCTACCAAACCTGTGCATTTCTGAAAACTAGAGACCTAGGGGAATCCAAGGAGGGGTGACTTGCGGGGCTCGGACCAGGTTCTGTTACCCAGAATCCTTTGCAAACCTCAAAATTTGGCTAAAAAAACACATGTTCCTCACATTTCTGTGGCAGAAAGTTCTGGAATCTGAGAGGAGCCAAAAATTGCCTTTCACCCAGCGTTCCCCCAAGTCTCCCGATAAAAATGATACCTCACTTGTGTGGGTAGGCCTAGCGTCCGCTACAGGAAACGCCCCAAAGCACACCGTGGACATATCCAAATTTTTGGAAGAAAACAGAGGTGTTTTTTGCGAAGTGCCTACCTGTAGATTTTGGCCTCTAGCTCAGCCGGCACCTAGGGAAACCTACCAAACCTGTGCATTTCTGAAAACTAGAGACCTAGGGGAATCCAAGGAGGGGTGACTTGCGGGGCTCGGACCAGGTTCTGTTACCCAGAATCCTTTGCAAACCTCAAAATTTGGCTAAAAAAACACATGTTCCTCACATTTCTGTGGCAGAAAGTTCTGGAATCTGAGAGGAGCCACTAATTTCCTTCCACCCAGCGTTCCCCCAAGTCTCCCGATAAAAATGATACCTCACTTGTGTGGTAGGCCTAGCGCCCGCTACAGGAAACGCCCCAAAGCGCACCGTGGACACATCCAAATTTTTGGAAGAAAACAGAGGTGTTTTTTGCGAAGTGCCTACCTGTAGATTTTGGCCTCTAGCTCAGCCGGCACCTAGGGAAACCTACCAAACCTGTGCATTTCTGAAAACTAGAGACCAAGGGGAATCCAAGGAGGGGTGACTTGCGGGGCTCGGACCAGGTTCTGTTACCCAGAATCCTTTGCAAACCTCAAAATTTGGCTAAAAAAACACATGTTCCTCACATTTCTGTGGCAGAAAGTTCTGGAATCTGAGAGGAGCCAAAAATTGCCTTTCACCCAGCGTTCCCCCAAGTCTCCCGATAAAAATGATACCTCACTTGTGTGGGTAGGCCTAGCGCCAGCGACAGGAAACGCCCCAAAGCGCAACGTGGACACATCCAAATTTTTGGAAGACAACAGAGGTGTTTTTTGCGAAGTGCCTACCTGTAGATTTTGGCCTCTAGCTCAGCCAGCACCTAGGGAAACCTACCAAACCTGTGCATTTCTGAAAACTAGAGACCTAGGGGAATCCAAGGAGGGGTGACTTGCGGGGCTCGGACCAGGTTCTGTTACCCAGAATCCTTTGCAAACCTCAAAATTTGGCTAAAAAAACACATGTTCCTCACATTTCTGTGGAAGAAAGTTCTGGAATCTGAGAGGAGCCACAAATTTCCTTCCACCCAGCGTTCCCACAAGTCTCCCGATAAAAATGATACCTCACTTGTGTGGGTAGGCCTAGCGTCCGCTACAGGAAACGCCCCAAAGCACACCGTGGACATATCCAAATTTTTGGAAGAAAACAGAGGTGTTTTTTGCGAAGTGCCTACCTGTAGATTTTGGCCTCTAGCTCAGCCAGCACCTAGGGAAACCTACCAAACCTGTGCATTTCTGAAAGCTAGAGACCTAGGGGAATCCAAGGAGGGGTGACTTGCGGGGCTCGGACCAGGTTCTGTTACCCAGAAAACTTTGCAAACCTCAACATTTGGCTAAAAAAACACATGTTCCTCACATTTCTGTGGAAGAAAGTTCTGGAATCTGAGAGGAGCCACAAATTTCCTTCCACCCAGCGTTCCCCCAAGTCTCCCGATAAAAATGATACCTCACTTGTGTGGGTAGGCCTAGCGCCCGCTACAGGAAACGCCCCAAAGCACACCGTGGACATATCAAAATTTTTGGAAGAAAACAGAGGTGTTTTTTGCGAAGTGCCTACCTGTAGATTTTGGCCTCTAGCTCAGCCGGCACCTAGGGAAACCTACCAAACCTGTGCTTTTCTGAAAACTAGAGACCTAGGGGAATCCAAGGAGGGGTGACTTGCTGGGCTCGGACCAGGTTCTGTTTCCCAGAATCCTTTGCAAACCTCAAAATTTGGCTAAAAAAACACATGTTCCTCACATTTCTGTGGCAGAAAGTTCTGGAATCTGAGAGGAGCCACAAATTTTCTTCCACCCAGCGTTCCCCCAAGTCTCCCGATAAAAATGATACCTCACTTGTGTGGGTAGGCCTAGCGCCCGCTACAGGAAACGCCCCAAAGCGCACCGTGGACACATCCAAATTTTTGGAAGAAAACAGAGGTGTTTTTGCGAAGTGCCTACCTGTAGCTTTTGGCCTCTAGCTCAGCCAGCACCTAGGGAAGCCTACCAAACCTGTGCATTTCTGAAAACTAGAGACCTAGGGGAATCCAAGGAGGGGTGACTTGCGGGGCTCGGACCAGGTTCTGTTACCCAGAATCCTTTGCAAACCTCAAAATTTGGCTAAAAAAACACATGTTCCTCACATTTCTGTGGCAGAAAGTTCTGGAATCTGAGAGGAGCCAAAAATTGCCTTTCACCCAGCGTTCCCCCAAGTCTCCCGATAAAAATGATACCTCACTTGTGTGGGTAGGCCTAGCGTCCGCTACAGGAAACGCCCCAAAGCACACCATGGACATATCCAAATTTTTGGAAGAAAACAGAGGTGTTTTTTGCGAAGTGCCTACCTGTAGATTTTGGCCTCTAGCTCAGCCGGCACCTAGGGAAACCTACCAAACCTGTGCATTTCTGAAAACTAGAGACCTAGGGGAATCTAAGGAGGGGTGACTTGCGGGGCTCGGACCAGGTTCTGTTACCCAGAATCCTTTGCAAACCTCAAAATTTGGCTAAAAAAACACATGTTCCTCACATTTATGTGGCAGAAAGTTCTGGAATCTGAGAGGAGCCACTAATTTCCTTCCACCCAGCGTTCCCCCAAGTCTCCCGATAAAAATGATACCTCACTTGTGTGGTAGGCCTAGCGCCCGCTACAGGAAACGCCCCAAAGCGCACCGTGGACACATCCAAATTTTTGGAAGAAAACAGAGGTGTTTTTTGCGAAGTGCCTACCTGTAGATTTTGGCCTCTAGCTCAGCCGGCACCTAGGGAAACCTACCAAACCTGTGCATTTCTGAAAACTAGAGACCAAGGGGAATCCAAGGAGGGGTGACTTGCGGGGCTCGGACCAGGTTCTGTTACCCAGAATCCTTTGCAAACCTCAAAATTTGGCTAAAAAAACACATGTTCCTCACATTTCTGTGGCAGAAAGTTCTGGAATCTGAGAGGAGCCAAAAATTGCCTTTCACCCAGCGTTCCCCCAAGTCTCCCGATAAAAATGATACCTCACTTGTGTGGGTAGGCCTAGCGCCAGCGACAGGAAACGCCCCAAAGCGCAACGTGGACACATCCAAATTTTTGGAAGACAACAGAGGTGTTTTTTGCGAAGTGCCTACCTGTAGATTTTGGCCTCTAGCTCAGCCAGCACCTAGGGAAACCTACCAAACCTGTGCATTTCTGAAAACTAGAGACCTAGGGGAATCCAAGGAGGGGTGACTTGCGGGGCTCGGACCAGGTTCTGTTACCCAGAATCCTTTGCAAACCTCAAAATTTGGCTAAAAACACACATGTTCCTCACATTTCTGTGGAAGAAAGTTCTGGAATCTGAGAGGAGCCACAAATTTCCTTCCACCCAGCGTTCCCCCAAGTCTCCCGATAAAAATGATACCTCACTTGTGTGGGTAGGCCTAGCGTCCGCTACAGGAAACGCCCCAAAGCACACCGTGGACATATCCAAATTTTTGGAAGAAAACAGAGGTGTTTTTTGCGAAGTGCCTACCTGTAGATTTTGGCCTCTAGCTCAGCCGGCACCTAGGGAAACCTACCAAACCTGTGCATTTCTGAAAACTAGAGACCTAGGGGAATCCAAGGAGGGGTGACTTGCGGGGCTCGGACCAGGTTCTGTTACCCAGAATCCTTTGCAAACCTCAAAATTTGGCTAAAAAAACACATGTTCCTCACATTTCTGTGGCAGAAAGTTCTGGAATCTGAGAGGAGCCACAAATTTCCTTCCACCCAGCGTTCCCCCAAGTCTCCCGATAAAAATGATACCTCACTTGTGTGGTAGGCCTAGCGCCCGCTACAGGAAACGCCCCAAAGCGCACCGTGGACACATCCAAATTTTTGGAAGAAAACAGAGGTGTTTTTTGCGAAGTGCCTACCTGTAGATTTTGGCCTCTAGCTCAGCCGGCACCTATGGAAACCTACCAAACCTGTGCATTTCTGAAAACTAGAGACCTAGGGAAATCCAAGGAGGGGTGACTTGCGGGGCTCGGACCAGGTTCTGTTACCCAGAATCCTTTGCAAACCTCAAAATTTGGCTAAAAAAACACATGTTCCTCACATTTCTGTGGCAGAAATTTCTGGAATCTGAGAGGAGCCAAAAATTTCCTTTCACCCAGCGTTCCCCCAAGTCTCCCGATAAAAATGATACCTCACTTGTGTGGGTAGGCCTAGCGCCAGCGACAGGAAACGCCCCAAAGCGCAACGTGGACACATCCAAATTTTTGGAAGACAACAGAGGTGTTTTTTTGCGAAGTGCCTACCTGTAGCTTTTGGCCTCTAGCTCAGCCAGCACCTAGGGAAACCTACCAAACCTGTGCATTTCTGAAAACTAGAGACCTAGGGGAATCCAAGGAGGGGTGACTTGCGGGGCTCGGACCAGGTTCTGTTACCCAGAATCCTTTGCAAACCTCAAAATTTGGCTAAAAAAACACATGTTCCTCACATTTCTGTGGCAGAAAGTTCTAGAATCTGAGAGGAGCCACAAATTTCCTTCCACCCAGTGTTCCCCCAAGTCTCCCGATAAAAATGATACCTCACTTGTGCGGGTAGGCCTAGCGCCCGCTACAGGAAACGCCCCAAAGCGCACCGTGGACACATCCACATTTTTGGAAGAAAACAGAGGTGTTTTTTGCGAAGTGCCTACCTGTAGATTTTGGCCTCTAGCTCAGCCGGCACCTAGGGAAACCTACCAAACCTGTGCATTTCTGAAAACTAGAGACCTAGGGGAATCCAAGGAGGGGTGACTTGCAGGGCTCGGACCAGGTTCTGTTACCCAGAATCCTTTGCAAACCTCAACATTTGGCTAAAAAACACATGTTCCTCACATTTCTGTGGCAGAAAGTTCTGGAATCTGAGAGGAGCCAAAAATTTCCTTTCACCCAGCGTTCCCCCAAGTCTCCCGATAAAAATGATACCTCACTTGTGTGGGTAGGCCTAGCGCCAGCGACAGGAAACGCCCCAAAGAGCAACGTGGACACATCCAAATTTTTGGAAGACAACAGAGGTGTTTTTTGCGAAGTGCCTACCTGTAGATTTTGGCCTCTAGCTCAGCCAGAACCTAGGGAAACCTACCAAACCTGTGCATTTCTGAAAACTAGAGACCTAGGGGAATCCAAGGAGGGGTGACTTGCGGGGCTCGGACCAGGTTCTGTTACCCAGAATCCTTTGCAAACCTCAAAATTTGGCTAAAAAAACACATGTTCCTCACATTTCTGTGGCAGAAAGTTCTGGAATCTGAGAGGAGCCAAAAATTGCCTTTCACCCAGCGTTCCCCCAAGTCTCCCGATAAAAATGATACCTCACTTGTGTGGGTAGGCCTAGCGCCAGCGACAGGAAACGCCCCAAAGCGCAACGTGGACACATCCACATTTTTGGAAGACAACAGAGGTGTTTTTTGCGAAGTGCCTACCTGTAGATTTTGGCCTCTAGCTCAGCCAGCACCTAGGGAAACCTACCAAACCTGTGCATTTCTGAAAACTAGAGACCTAGGGAAATCCAAGGAGGGGTGACTTGCAGGGCTCGGACCAGGTTCTGTTACCCAGAATCCTTTGCAAACCTCAAAATTTGGCTAAAAAAACACATGTTCCTCACATTTCTGTGGCAGAAAGTTCTGGAATCTGAGAGGAGCCACAAATTTCCTTCCACCCAGCGTTCCCCCAAGTCTCCCGATAAAAATGATACCTCACTTGTGTGGTAGGCCTAGCGCCCGCTACAGGAAACGCCCCAAAGCGCACCGTGGACACATCCAAATTTTTGGAAGAAAACAGAGGTGTTTTTTGCGAAGTGCCTACCTGTAGATTTTGGCCTCTAGCTCAGCCGGCACCTATGGAAACCTACCAAACCTGTGCATTTCTGAAAACTAGAGACCTAGGGGAATCCAAGGAGGGGTGACTTGCGGGGCTCGGACCAGGTTCTGTTACCCAGAATCCTTTGCAAACCTCAAAATTTGGCTAAAAAAACACATGTTCCTCACATTTCTGTGGCAGAAACTTCTGGAATCTGAGAGGAGCCAAAAATTTCCTTTCACCCAGCGTTCCCCCAAGTCTCCCGATAAAAATGATACCTCACTTGTGTGGGTAGGCCTAGCGCCAGCGACAGGAAACGCCCCAAAGCGCAACGTGGACACATCCAAATTTTTGGAAGACAACAGAGGTGTTTTTTGCGAAGTGCCTACCTGTAGATTTTGGCCTCTAGCTCAGCCAGAACCTAGGGAAACCTACCAAACCTGTGCATTTCTGAAAACTAGAGACCTAGGGGAATCCAAGGAGGGGTGACTTGCGGGGCTCGGACCAGGTTCTGTTACCCAGAATCCTTTGCAAACCTCAAAATTTGGCTAAAAAAACACATGTTCCTCACATTTCTGTGGCAGAAAGTTCTGGAATCTGAGAGGAGCCAAAAATTGCCTTTCACCCAGCGTTCCCCCAAGTCTCCCGATAAAAATGATACCTCACTTGTGTGGGTAGGCCTAGCGCCAGCGACAGGAAACGCCCCAAAGCGCAACGTGGACACATCCACATTTTTGGAAGACAACAGAGGTGTTTTTTGCGAAGTGCCTACCTGTAGATTTTGGCCTCTAGCTCAGCCAGCACCTAGGGAAACCTACCAAACCTGTGCATTTCTGAAAACTAGAGACCTAGGGAAATCCAAGGAGGGGTGACTTGCAGGGCTCGGACCAGGTTCTGTTACCCAGAATCCTTTGCAAACCTCAAAATTTGGCTAAAAAAACACATGTTCCTCACATTTCTGTGGCAGAAAGTTCTGGAATCTGAGAGGAGCCACAAATTTCCTTCCACCCAGCGTTCCCCCAAGTCTCCCGATAAAAATGATACCTCACTTGTGTGGTAGGCCTAGCGCCCGCTACAGGAAACGCCCCAAAGCGCACCGTGGACACATCCAAATTTTTGGAAGAAAACAGAGGTGTTTTTTGCGAAGTGCCTACCTGTAGATTTTGGCCTCTAGCTCAGCCGGCACCTATGGAAACCTACCAAACCTGTGCATTTCTGAAAACTAGAGACCTAGGGGAATCCAAGGAGGGGTGACTTGCGGGGCTCGGACCAGGTTCTGTTACCCAGAATCCTTTGCAAACCTCAAAATTTGGCTAAAAAAACACATGTTCCTCACATTTCTGTGGCAGAAACTTCTGGAATCTGAGAGGAGCCAAAAATTTCCTTTCACCCAGCGTTCCCCCAAGTCTCCCAATAAAAATGATACCTCACTTGTGTGGGTATGCCTAGCGCCAGCGACAGGAAACGCCCCAAAGCGCAACGTGGACACATCCAAATTTTTGGAAGACAACAGAGGTGTTTTTTGCGAAGTGCCTACCTGTAGCTTTTGGCCTCTAGCTCAGCCAGCACCTAGGGAAACCTACCAAACCTGTGCATTTCTGAAAACTAGAGACCTAGGGGAATCCAAGGAGGGGTGACTTGCGGGGCTCGGACCAGGTTCTGTTACCCAGAATCCTTTGCAAACCTCAAAATTTGGCTAAAAAAACACATGTTCCTCACATTTCTGTGGCAGAAAGTTCTAGAATCTGAGAGGAGCCACAAATTTCCTTCCACCCAGTGTTCCCCCAAGTCTCCCGATAAAAATGATACCTCACTTGTGTGGGTAGGCCTAGCGCCCGCTGCAGGAAACGCCCCAAAGCGCACCGTGGACACATCCACATTTTTGGAAGAAAACAGAGGTGTTTTTTGCGAAGTGCCTACCTGTAGATTTTGGCCTCTAGCTCAGCCGGCACCTAGGGAAACCTACCAAACCTGTGCATTTCTGAAAACTAGAGACCTAGGGGAATCCAAGGAGGGGTGACTTGCAGGGCTCGGACCAGGTTCTGTTACCCAGAATCCTTTGCAAACCTCAAAATTTGGCTAAAAAAACACATGTTCCTCACATTTCTGTGGCAGAAAGTTCTGGAATCTGAGAGGAGCCAAAAATTTCCTTTCACCCAGCGTTCCCCCAAGTCTCCCGATAAAAATGATACCTCACTTGTGTGGGTAGGCCTAGCGCCAGCGACAGGAAACACCCCAAAGCGCAACGTGGACACATCCAAATTTTTGGAAGACAACAGAGGTGTTTTTTGCGAAGTGCCTACCTGTAGATTTTGGCCTCTAGCTCAGCCAGCACCTAGGGAAACCTACCAAACCTGTGCATTTCTGAAAACTAGAGACCCAGGGGAATCCAAGGAGGGGTTACTTGCGGGGCTCGGACCAGGTTCTGTTACCCAGAATCCTTTGCAAACCTCAAAATTTGGCTAAAAAAACACATGTTCCTCACATTTCTGTGGCAGAAAGTTCTGGAATCTGAGAGGAGCCAAAAATTGCCTTTCACCCAGCGTTCCCCCAAGTCTCCCGATAAAAATGATACCTCACTTGTGTGGGTAGGCCTAGCGCCAGCGACAGGAAACGCCCCAAAGCGCAACGTGGACACATCCAAATTTTTGGAAGACAACAGAGGTGTTTTTTGCTAAGTGCCTACCTGTAGATTTTGGCCTCTAGCTCAGCCAGCACCTAGGGAAACCTACCAAACCTGTGCATTTCTGAAAACTAGAGACCTAGGGGAATCCAAGGAGGGGTGACTTGCAGGGCTCGGACCAGGTTCTGTTACCCAGAATCCTTTGCAAACCTCAAAATTTGGCTAAAAAACACATGTTCCTCACATTTCTGTGGCAGAAAGTTCTGGAATCTGAGAGGAGCCAAAAATTTCCTTTCACCCAGCGTTCCCCCAAGTCTCCCGATAAAAATGATACCTCACTTGTGTGGGTAGGCCTAGCGCCAGCGACAGGAAACGCCCCAAAGCGCAACGTGGACACATCCAAATTTTTGGAAGACAACAGAGGTGTTTTTTGCGAAGTGCCTACCTGTAGATTTTGGCCTCTAGCTCAGCCAGCACCTAGGGAAACCTACCAAACCTGTGCATTTCTGAAAACTAGAGACCTAGGGGAATCCAAGGAGGGGTGACTTGCGGGGCTCGGACCAGTTTCTGTTACCCAGAATCCTTTGCAAACCTCAAAATTTGGCTAAAAAAACACATGTTCCTCACATTTCTGTGGCAGAAAGTTCTGGAATCTGAGAGGAGCCAAAAATTGCCTTTCACCCAGCGTTCCCCCAAGTCTCCCGATAAAAATGATACCTCACTTGTGTGGGTAGGCCTAGCGCCAGCGACAGGAAACGCCCCAAAGCGCAACGTGGACACATCCAAATTTTTGGAAGACAACAGAGGTGTTTTTTGCGAAGTGCCTACCTGTAGATTTTGGCCTCTAGCTCAGCCAGCACCTAGGGAAACCTACCAAACCTGTGCATTTCTGAAAACTAGAGACCTAGGGAAATCCAAGGAGGGGTGACTTGCAGGGCTCGGACCAGGTTCTGTTACCCAGAATCCTTTGCAAACCTCAAAATTTGGCTAAAAAAACACATGTTCCTCACATTTCTGTGGCAGAAAGTTCTGGAATCTGAGAGGAGCCACAAATTTCCTTCCACCCAGTGTTCCCCCAAGTCTCCCGATAAAAATGATACCTCACGTGTGTGGGTAGGCCTAGCGCCCGCAGCAGGAAACGCCCCAAAGCGCACCGTGGACACATCCACATTTTTGGAAGAAAACAGAGGTGTTTTTTGCGAAGTGCCTACCTGTAGATTTTGGCCTCTAGCTCAGCCGGCACCTAGGGAAACTTACCAAACCTGTGCATTTCTGAAAACTAGAGACCTAGGGGAATCCAAGGAGGGGTGACTTGCAGGGCTCGGACCAGGTTCTGTTACCCAGAATCCTTTGCAAACCTCAAAATTTGGCTAAAAAAACACATGTTCCTCACATTTCTGTGGCAGAAAGTTCTGGAATCTGAGAGGAGCCAAAAATTTCCTTTCACCCAGCGTTCCCCCAAGTCTCCCGATAAAAATGATACCTCACTTGTGTGGGTAGGCCTAGCGCCAGCGACAGGAAACGCCCCAAAGCGCAACGTGGACACATCCAAATTTTTGGAAGACAACAGAGGTGTTTTTTGCGAAGTGCCTACCTGTAGATTTTGGCCTCTAGCTCAGCCAGCACCTAGGGAAACCTACCAAACCTGTGCATTTCTGAAAACTAGAGACCCAGGGGAATCCAAGGAGGGGTTACTTGCGGGGCTCGGACCAGGTTCTGTTACCCAGAATCCTTTGCAAACCTCAAAATTTGGCTAAAAAAACACATGTTCCTCACATTTCTGTGGCAGAAAGTTCTGGAATCTGAGAGGAGCCAAAAATTGCCTTTCACCCAGCGTTCCCCCAAGTCTCCCGATAAAAATGATACCTCACTTGTGTGGGTAGGCCTAGCGCCAGCGACAGGAAACGCCCCAAAGCGCAACGTGGACACATCCAAATTTTTGGAAGACAACAGAGGTGTTTTTTGCGAAGTGCCTACCTGTAGATTTTGGCCTCTAGCTCAGCCAGCACCTAGGGAAACCTACCAAACCTGTGCATTTCTGAAAACTAGAGACCTAGGGAAATCCAAGGAGGGGTGACTTGCAGGGCTCGGACCAGGTTCTGTTACCCAGAATCCTTTGCAAACCTCAAAATTTGGCTAAAAAAACACATGTTCCTCACATTTCTGTGGAAGAAAGTTCTGGAATCTGAGAGGAGCCACAAATTTCCTTCCACCCAGCGTTCCCCCAAGTCTCCCGATAAAAATGATACCTCACTTGTGTGGGTAGGCCTAGCGCCAGCGACAGGAAACGCCCCAAAGCGCAACGTGGACACATCCAAATTTTTGGAAGACAACAGAGGTGTTTTTTGCGAAGTGCCTACCTGTAGATTTTGGCCTCTAGCTCAGCCAGCACCTAGGGAAACCTACCAAACCTGTGCATTTCTGAAAACTAGAGACCTAGGGGATTCCAAGGAGGGGTGACTTGCGGGGCTCGGACCAGGTTCTGTTAGCCAGAATCCTTTGCAAACTTCAAAATTTGGCTAAAAAAACACATGTTCCTCACATTTCTGTGGCAGAAAGTTCTGGAATCTGAGAGGAGCCACAAATTTCCTTCCACCCAGCGTTCCCCCAAGTCTCCCGATAAAAATGATACCTCACTTGTGTGGGTAGGCCTAGCGCCCGCTACAGGAAACGCCCCAAAGCGCACCGTGGACACATCCACATTTTTGGAAGAAAACAGAGGTGTTTTTTGCGAAGTGCCTACCTGTAGATTTTGGCATCTAGCTCAGCCGGCACCTAGGGAAACCTACCAAACCTGTGCTTTTCTGAAAACTAGAGACCTAGGGGAATCCAAGGAGGGGTGACTTGCTGGGCTCGGACCAGGTTCTGTTACCCAGAATCCTTTTCAAACCTCAAAATTTGGCTAAAAAAACACATGTTCCTCACATTTCTGTGGCAGAAAGTTCTGGAATCTGAGAGGAGCCAAAAATGTCCTTTCACCCAGCGTTCCCCCAAGTCTCCCGATAAAAATGATACCTCACTTGTGTGGGTAGACCTAGCGCCAGCGACAGGAAACGCCCCAAAGCGCAACGTGGACACATCCAAATTTTTGGAAGACAACAGAGGTGTTTTTTGCGAAGTGCCTACCTGTAGATTTTGGCCTCTAGCTCAGCCAGCACCTAGGGAAACCTACCAAACCTGTGCATTTCTGAAAGCTAGAGACCTAGGGGAATCCAAGGAGGGGTGACTTGCGGGGCTCGGACCAGGTTCTGTTAACCAGAAAACTTTGCAAACCTCAACATTTGGCTAAAAAAACACATGTTCCTCACATTTCTGTGGAAGAAAGTTCTGGAATCTGAGAGGAGCCACAAATTTCCTTCCACCCAGCGTTCCCCCAAGTCTCCCGATAAAAATGATACCTCACTTGTGTGGGTAGGCCTAGCGCCCGCTACAGGAAACGCCCCAAAGCACACCGTGGACATATCAAAATTTTTGGAAGAAAACAGAGGTGTTTTTTGCGAAGTGCCTACCTGTAGATTTTGGCCTCTAGCTCAGCCGGCACCTAGGGAAACCTACCAAACCTGTGCTTTTCTGAAAACTAGAGACCTAGGGGAATCCAAGGAGGGGTGACTTGCTGGGCTCGGACCAGGTTCTGTTTCCCAGAATCCTTTGCAAACCTCAAAATATGGCTAAAAAAACACATGTTCCTCACATTTCTGTGGCAGAAAGTTCTGGAATCTGAGAGGAGCCACAAATTTCCTTCCACCCAGCGTTCCCCCAAGTCTCCCGATAAAAATGATACCTCACTTGTGTGGGTAGGCCTAGCGCCCGCTACAGGAAACGCCCCAAAGCGCACCGTGGACACATCCAAATTTTTGGAAGAAAACAGAGGTGTTTTTGCGAAGTGCCTACCTGTAGCTTTTGGCCTCTAGCTCAGCCAGCACCTAGGGAAGCCTACCAAACCTGTGCATTTCTGAAAACTAGAGACCTAGGGGAATCCAAGGAGGGGTGACTTGCGGGGCTCGGACCAGGTTCTGTTACCCAGAATCCTTTGCAAACCTCAAAATTTGGCTAAAAAAACACATGTTCCTCACATTTCTGTGGCAGAAAGTTCTGGAATCTGAGAGGAGCCAAAAATTGCCTTTCACCCAGCGTTCCCCCAAGTCTCCCGATAAAAATGATACCTCACTTGTGTGGGTAGGCCTAGCGTCCGCTACAGGAAACGCCCCAAAGCACACCGTGGACATATCCAAATTTTTGGAAGAAAACAGAGGTGTTTTTTGCGAAGTGCCTACCTGTAGATTTTGGCCTCTAGCTCAGCCGGCACCTAGGGAAACCTACCAAACCTGTGCATTTCTGAAAACTAGAGACCTAGGGGAATCCAAGGAGGGGTGACTTGCGGGGCTCGGACCAGGTTCTGTTACCCAGAATCCTTTGCAAACCTCAAAATTTGGCTAATAAAACACATGTTCCTCACATTTCTGTGGCAGAAAGTTCTGGAATCTGAGAGGAGCCACTAATTTCCTTCCACCCAGCGTTCCCCCAAGTCTCCCGATAAAAATGATACCTCACTTGTGTGGTAGGCCTAGCGCCCGCTACAGGAAACGCCCCAAAGCGCACCGTGGACACGTCCAAATTTTTGGAAGAAAACAGAGGTGTTTTTTGCGAAGTGCCTACCTGTACATTTTGGCCTCTAGCTCAGCCGGCACCTAGGGAAACCTACCAAACCTGTGCATTTCTGAAAACTAGAGACCAAGGGGAATCCAAGGAGGGGTGACTTGCGGGGTTCGGACCAGGTTCTGTTACCCAGAATCCTTTGCAAACCTCAAAATTTGGCTAAAAAAACACATGTTCCTCACATTTCTGTGGCAGAAAGTTCTGGAATCTGAGAGGAGCCAAAAATTGCCTTTCACCCAGCGTTCCCCCAAGTCTCCCGATAAAAATGATACCTCACTTGTGTGGGTAGGCCTAGCGCCAGCGACAGGAAACGCCCCAAAGCGCAACGTGGACACATCCAAATTTTTGGAAGACAACAGAGGTGTTTTTTGCGAAGTGCCTACCTGTAGATTTTGGCCTCTAGCTCAGCCAGCACCTATGGAAACCTACCAAACCTGTGCATTTCTGAAAACTAGAGACCTAGGGGAATCCAAGGAGGGGTGACTTGCGGGGCTCGGACCAGGTTCTGTTACCCAGAATCCTTTGCAAACCTCAAAATTTGGCTAAAAAAACACATGTTCCTCACATTTCTGTGGAAGAAAGTTCTGGAATCTGAGAGGAGCCACAAATTTCCTTCCACCCAGCGTTCCCCCAAGTCTCCCGATAAAAATGATACCTCACTTGTGTGGGTAGGCCTAGCGTCCGCTACAGGAAACGCCCCAAAGCACACCGTGGACATATCCAAATTTTTGGAAGAAAACAGAGGTGTTTTTTGCGAAGTGCCTACCTGTAGATTTTGGCCTCTAGCTCAGCCGGCACCTATGGAAACCTACCAAACCTGTGCATTTCTGAAAACTAGAGACCTAGGGGAATCCAAGGAGGGGTGACTTGCGGGGCTCGGACCAGGTTCTGTTACCCAGAATCCTTTGCAAACCTCAAAATTTGGCTAAAAAAACACATGTTCCTCACATTTCTGTGGCAGAAAGTTCTGGAATCTAAGAGGAGCCACAAATTTCCTTCCACCCAGCGTTCCCCCAAGTCTCCCGATAAAAATGATACCTCACTTGTGTGGTAGGCCTAGCGCCCGCTACAGGAAACGCCCCAAAGCGCACCGTGGACACATCCAAATTTTTGGAAGAAAACAGAGGTGTTTTTTGCGAAGTGCCTACCTGTAGATTTTGGCCTCTAGCTCAGCCGGCACCTATGGAAACCTACCAAACCTGTGCATTTCTGAAAACTAGAGACCTAGGGGAATCCAAGGAGGGGTGACTTGCGGGGCTCGGACCAGGTTCTGTTACCCAGAATCCTTTGCAAACCTCAAAATTTGGCTAAAAAAACACATGTTCCTCACATTTCTGTGGCAGAAAGTTCTGGAATCTGAGAGGAGCCAAAAATTGCCTTTCACCCAGCGTTCCCCCAAGTCTCCCGATAAAAATGATACCTCACTTGTGTGGGTAGGCCTAGCGCCAGCGACAGGAAACGCCCCAAAGCGCAACGTGGACACATCCAAATTTTTGGAAGACAACAGAGGTGTTTTTTTGCGAAGTGCCTACCTGTAGCTTTTGGCCTCTAGCTCAGCCAGCACCTAGGGAAACCTACCAAACCTGTGCATTTCTGAAAACTAGAGACCTAGGGGAATCCAAGGAGGGGTGACTTGCGGGGCTCGGACCAGGTTCTGTTACCCAGAATCCTTTGCAAACCTCAAAATTTGGCTAAAAAAACACATGTTCCTCACATTTCTGTGGCAGAAAGTTCTAGAATCTGAGAGGAGCCACAAATTTCCTTCCACCCAGTGTTCCCCCAAGTCTCCCGATAAAAATGATACCTCACTTGTGTGGGTAGGCCTAGCGCCCGCTGCAGGAAACGCCCCAAAGCGCACCGTGGACACATCCACATTTTTGGAAGAAAACAGAGGTGTTTTTTGCGAAGTGCCTAACTGTAGATTTTGGCCTCTAGCTCAGCCGGCACCTAGGGAAACCTACCAAACCTGTGCATTTCTGAAAACTAGAGACCTAGGGGAATCCAAGGAGGGGTGACTTGCAGGGCTCGGACCAGGTTCTGTTACCCAGAATCCTTTGCAAACCTCAAAATTTGGCTAAAAAACACATGTTCCTCACATTTCTGTGGCAGAAAGTTCTGGAATCTGAGAGGAGCCAAAAATTTCCTTTCACCCAGCGTTCCCCCAAGTCTCCTGATAAAAATGATACCTCACTTGTGTGGGTAGGCCTAGCGCCAGCGACAGGAAACGCCCCAAAGCGCAACGTGGACACATCCAAATTTTTGGAAGACAACAGAGGTCTTTTTTGCGAAGTGCCTACCTGTAGATTTTGGCCTCTAGCTCAGCCAGCACCTAGGGAAACCTACCAAACCTGTGCATTTCTGAAAACTAGAGACCTAGGGGAATCCAAGGAGGGGTGACTTGCGGGGCTCGGACCAGGTTCTGTTACCCAGAATCCTTTGCAAACCTCAAAATTTGGCTAAAAAAACACATGTTCCTCACATTTCTGTGGCAGAAAGTTCTGGAATCTGAGAGGAGCCAAAAATGGCCTTTCACCCAGCGTTCCCCCAAGTCTCCCGATAAAAATGATACCTCACTTGTGTGGGTAGGCCTAGCGCCAGCGACAGGAAACGCCCCAAAGCGCAACGTGGACACATCCAAATTTTTGGAAGACAACAGAGGTGTTTTTTGCGAAGTGCCTACCTGTAGATTTTGGCCTCTAGCTCAGCCAGCACCTAGGGAAACCTACCAAACCTGTGCATTTCTGAAAACTAGAGACCTAGGGAAATCCAAGGAGGGGTGACTTGCAGGGCTCAGACCAGGTTCTGTTACCCAGAATCCTTTGCAAACCTCAAAATTTGGCTAAAAAAACACATGTTCCTCACATTTCTGTGGCAGAAAGTTCTGGAATCTGAGAGGAGCCACAAATTTCCTTCCACCCAGCGTTCCCCCAAGTCTCCCGATAAAAATGATACCTCACTTGTGTGGTAGGCCTAGCGCCCGCTACAGGAAACGCCCCAAAGCGCACCGTGGACACATCCAAATTTTTGGAAGAAAACAGAGGTGTTTTTTGCGAAGTGCCTACCTGTAGATTTTGGCCTCTAGCTCAGCCGGCACCTATGGAAACCTACCAAACCTGTGCATTTCTGAAAACTAGAGACCTAGGGGAATCCAAGGAGGGGTGACTTGCGGGGCTCGGACCAGGTTCTGTTACCCAGAATCCTTTGCAAACCTCAAAATTTGGCTAAAAAAACACATGTTCCTCACATTTCTGTGGCAGAAACTTCTGGAATCTGAGAGGAGCCAAAAATTTCCTTCCACCCAGTGTTCCCCCAAGTCTCCCGATAAAAATGATACCTCACTTGTGTGGGTAGGCCTAGCGCCCGCTGCAGGAAACGCCCCAAAGCGCACCGTGGACACATCCACATTTTTGGAAGAAAACAGAGGTGTTTTTTGCGAAGTGCCTAACTGTAGATTTTGGCCTCTAGCTCAGCCGGCACCTAGGGAAACCTACCAAACCTGTGCATTTCTGAAAACTAGAGACCTAGGGGAATCCAAGGAGGGGTGACTTGCAGGGCTCGGACCTTGTTCTGTTACCCAGAATCCTTTGCAAACCTCAAAATTTGGCTAAAAAACACATGTTCCTCACATTTCTGTGGCAGAAAGTTCTGGAATCTGAGAGGAGCCAAAAATTTCCTTTCACCCAGCGTTCCCCCAAGTCTCCTGATAAAAATGATACCTCACTTGTGTGGGTAGGCCTAGCGCCAGCGACAGGAAACGCCCCAAAGCGCAACGTGGACACATCCAAATTTTTGGAAGACAACAGAGGTGTTTTTTGCGAAGTGCCTACCTGTAGATTTTGGCCTCTAGCTCAGCCAGCACCTAGGGAAACCTACCAAACCTGTGCATTTCTGAAAACTAGAGACCTAGGGGAATCCAAGGAGGGGTGACTTGCGGGGCTCGGACCAGGTTCTGTTACCCAGAATCCTTTGCAAACCTCAAAATTTGGCTAAAAAAACACATGTTCCTCACATTTCTGTGGCAGAAAGTTCTGGAATCTGAGAGGAGCCAAAAATTGCCTTTCACCCAGCGTTCCCCCAAGTCTCCCGATAAAAATGATACCTCACTTGTGTGGGTAGGCCTAGCGCCAGCGACAGGAAACGCCCCAAAGCGCAACGTGGACACATCCAAATTTTTGGAAGACAACAGAGGTGTTTTTTGCGAAGTGCCTACCTGTAGATTTTGGCCTCTAGCTCAGCCAGCACCTAGGGAAACCTACCAAACCTGTGCATTTCTGAAAACTAGAGACCTAGGGAAATCCAAGGAGGGGTGACTTGCAGGGCTCGGACCAGGTTCTGTTACCCAGAATCCTTTGCAAACCTCAAAATTTGGCTAAAAAAACACATGTTCCTCACATTTCTGTGGCAGAAAGTTCTGGAATCTGAGAGGAGCCACAAATTTCCTTCCACCCAGCGTTCCCCCAAGTCTCCCGATAAAAATGATACCTCACTTGTGTGGTAGGCCTAGCGCCCGCTACAGGAAACGCCCCAAAGCGCACCGTGGACACATCCAAATTTTTGGAAGAAAACAGAGGTGTTTTTTGCGAAGTGCCTACCTGTAGATTTTGGCCTCTAGCTCAGCCGGCACCTATGGAAACCTACCAAACCTGTGAATTTCTGAAAACTAGAGACCTAGGGGAATCCAAGGAGGGGTGACTTGCGGGGCTCGGACCAGGTTCTGTTACCCAGAATCCTTTGCAAACCTCAAAATTTGGCTAAAAAAACACATGTTCCTCACATTTCTGTGGCAGAAACTTCTGGAATCTGAGAGGAGCCAAAAATTTCCTT
Source organism: Pleurodeles waltl (assembly GCF_031143425.1). Taxonomy (NCBI): domain Eukaryota; kingdom Metazoa; phylum Chordata; class Amphibia; order Caudata; family Salamandridae; genus Pleurodeles; species Pleurodeles waltl. The sequence goes on from NC_090438.1 coordinate 225,363,060, forward strand.
TCACCCAGCGTTCCCCCAAGTATCCCGATAAAAATGATACCTCACTTGTGTGGGTATGCCTAGCGCCAGCGACAGGAAACGCCCCAAAGCGCAACGTGGACACATCCAAATTTTTGGAAGACAACAGAGGTGTTTTTTGCGAAGTGCCTACCTGTAGCTTTTGGCCTCTAGCTCAGCCAGCACCTAGGGAAACCTACCAAACCTGTGCATTTCTGAAAACTAGAGACCTAGGGGAATCCAAGGAGGGGTGACTTGCGGGGCTCGGACCAGGTTCTGTTACCCAGAATCCTTTGCAAACCTCAAAATTTGGCTAAAAAAACACATGTTCCTCACATTTCTGTGGCAGAAAGTTCTAGAATCTGAGAGGAGCCACAAATTTCCTTCCACCCAGTGTTCCCCCAAGTCTCCCGATAAAAATGATACCTCACTTGTGTGGGTAGGCCTAGCGCCCGCTGCAGGAAACGCCCCAAAGCGCACCGTGGACACATCCACATTTTTGGAAGAAAACAGAGGTGTTTTTTGCGAAGTGCCTACCTGTAGATTTTGGCCTCTAGCTCAGCCGGCACCTAGGGAAACCTACCAAACCTGTGCATTTCTGAAAACTAGAGACCTAGGGGAATCCAAGGAGGGGTGACTTGCAGGGCTCGGATCAGGTTCTGTTACCCAGAATCCTTTGCAACCTCAAAATTTGGCTAAAAAAACACATGTTCCTCACATTTCTGTGGCAGAAAGTTCTGGAATCTGAGAGGAGCCAAAAATTTCCTTTCACCCAGCGTTCCCCCAAGTCTCCCGATAAAAATGATACCTCACTTGTGTGGGTAGGCCTAGCGCCAGCGACAGGAAACGCCCCAAAGCGCAACGTGGACACATCCAAATTTTTGGAAGACAACAGAGGTGTTTTTTGCGAAGTGCCTACCTGTAGATTTTGGCCTCTAGCTCAGCCAGCACCTAGGGAAACCTACCAAACCTGTGCATTTCTGAAAACTAGAGACCTAGGGGAATCCAAGGAGGGGGTACTTGCGGGGCTCGGACCAGGTTCTGTTACCCAGAATCCTTTGCAAACCTCAAAATTTGGCTAAAAAAACACATGTTCCTCACATTTCTGTGGCAGAAAGTTCTGGAATCTGAGAGGAGCCAAAAATTGCCTTTCACCCAGCGTTCCCCCAAGTCTCCCGATAAAAATGATACCTCACTTGTGTGGGTAGGCCTAGCGCCAGCGACAGGAAACGCCCCAAAGCGCAACGTGGACACATCCACATTTTTGGAAGACAACAGAGGTGTTTTTCGCGAAGTGCCTACCTGTAGATTTTGGCCTCTAGCTCAGCCAGCACCTAGGGAAACCTACCAAACCTGTGCATTTCTGAAAACTAGAGACCTAGGGGAATCCAAGGAGGGGTGACTTGCAGGGCTCGGACCAGGTTCTGTTACCCAGAATCCTTTGCAAACCTCAAAATTTGGCTAAAAAACACATGTTCCTCACATTTCTGTGGCAGAAAGTTCTGGAATCTGAGAGGAGCCAAAAATTTCCTTTCACCCAGCGTTCCCCCAAGTCTCCCGATAAAAATGATACCTCACTTGTGTGGGTAGGCCTAGCGCCAGCGACAGGAAACGCCCCAAAGCGCAACGTGGACACATCCAAATTTTTGGAAGACAACAGAGGTGTTTTTTGCGAAGTGCCTACCTGTAGATTTTGGCCTCTAGCTCAGCCAGTACCTAGGGAAACCTACAAAACCTGTGCATTTCTGAAAACTAGAGACCTAGGGGAATCCAAGGAGGGGTGACTTGCGGGGCTCGGACCAGGTTCTGTTACCCAGAATCCTTTGCAAACCTCAAAATTTGGCTAAAAAAACACATGTTCCTCACATTTCTGTGGCAGAAAGTTCTGGAATCTGAGAGGAGCCAAAAATTGCCTTTCACCCAGTGTTCCCCCAAGTCTCCCGATAAAAATGATACCTCACTTGTGTGGGTAGGCCTAGCGCCAGCGACAGGAAACGCCCCAAAGCGCAACGTGGACACATCCAAATTTTTGGAAGACAACAGAGGTGTTTTTTGCGAAGTGCCTACCTGTAGATTTTGGCCTCTAGCTCAGCCAGCACCTAGGGAAACCTACCAAACCTGTGCATTTCTGAAAACTAGAGACCTAGGGAAATCCAAGGAGGGGTGACTTGCAGGGCTCGGACCAGGTTCTGTTACCCAGAATCCTTTGCAAACCTCAAAATTTGGCTAAAAAAACACATGTTCCTCACATTTCTGTGGCAGAAAGTTCTGGAATCTGAGAGGAGCCACAAATTTCCTTCCACCCAGCGTTCCCCCAAGTCTCCCGATAAAAATGATACCTCACTTGTGTGGTAGGCCTAGCGCCCGCTACAGGAAACGCCCCAAAGCGCACCGTGGACACATCCAAATTTTTGGAAGAAAACAGAGGTGTTTTTTGTGAAGTGCCTACCTGTAGATTTTGGCCTCTAGCTCAGCCGGCACCTATGGAAACCTACCAAACCTGTGCATTTCTGAAAACTAGAGACCTAGGGGAATCCAAGGAGGGGTGACTTGCGGGGCTCGGACCAGGTTCTGTTACCCAGAATCCTTTGCAAACCTCAAAATTTGGCTAAAAAAACACATGTTCCTCACATTTCTGTGGCAGAAACTTCTGGAATCTGAGAGGAGCCAAAAATTTCCTTTCACCCAGCGTTCCCCCAAGTCTCCCGATAAAAATGATACCTCACTTGTGTGGGTATGCCTAGCGCCAGCGACAGGAAACGCCCCAAAGCGCAACGTGGACACATCCAAATTTTTGGAAGACAACAGAGGTGTTTTTTGCGAAGTGCCTACCTGTAGATTTTGGCCTCTAGCTCAGCCAGCACCTAGGGAAACCTACCAAACCTGTGCATTTCTGAAAACTAGAGACCTAGGGAAATCCAAGGAGGGGTGACTTGCAGGGCTCGGACCAGGTTCTGTTACCCAGAATCCTTTGCAAACCTCAAAAATTGGCTAAAAAAACACATGTTCCTCACATTTCTGTGGCAGAAAGTTCTGGAATCTGAGAGGAGCCACAAATTTCCTTCCACCCAGCGTTCCCCCAAGTCTCCCGATAAAAATGATACCTCACTTGTGTGGTAGGCCTAGCGCCCGCTACAGGAAACGCCCCAAAGCGCACCGTGGACACATCCAAATTTTTGGAAGAAAACAGAGGTGTTTTTTGCGAAGTGCCTACCTGTAGATTTTGGCCTCTAGCTCAGCCGGCACCTAGGGAAACCTACCAAACCTGTGCATTTCTGAAAACTAGAGACCTAGGGGAATCCAAGGAGGGGTGACTTGCAGGGCTCGGATCAGGTTCTGTTACCCAGAATCCTTTGCAAACCTCAAAATTTGGCTAAAAAAACACATGTTCCTCACATTTCTGTGGCAGAAAGTTCTGGAATCTGAGAGGAGCCAAAAATTTCCTTTCACCCAGCGTTCCCCCAAGTCTCCCGATAAAAATGATACCTCACTTGTGTGGGTAGGCCTAGCGCCAGCGACAGGAAACGCCCCAAAGCGCAACGTGGACACATCCAAATTTTTGGAAGACAACAGAGGTGTTTTTTGCGAAGTGCCTACCTGTAGATTTTGGCCTCTAGCTCAGCCAGCACCTACGGAAACCTACCAAACCTGTGCATTTCTGAAAACTAGAGACCCAGGGGAATCCAAGGAGGGGGTACTTGCGGGGCTCGGACCAGGTTCTGTTACCCAGAATCCTTTGCAAACCTCAAAATTTGGCTAAAAAAACACATGTTCCTCACATTTCTGTGGCAGAAAGTTCTGGAATCTGAGAGGAGCCAAAAATTGCCTTTCACCCAGCGTTCCCCCAAGTCTCCCGATAAAAATGATACCTCACTTGTGTGGGTAGGCCTAGCGCCAGCGACAGGAAACGCCCCAAAGCGCAACGTGGACACATCCACATTTTTGGAAGACAACAGAGGTGTTTTTCGCGAAGTGCCTACCTGTAGATTTTGGCCTCTAGCTCAGCCAGCACCTAGGGAAACCTACCAAACCTGTGCATTTCTGAAAACTAGAGACCTAGGGGAATCCAAGGAGGGGTGACTTGCAGGGCTCGGACCAGGTTCTGTTACCCAGAATCCTTTGCAAACCTCAAAATTTGGCTAAAAAACACATGTTCCTCACATTTCTGTGGCAGAAAGTTCTGGAATCTGAGAGGAGCCAAAAATTTCCTTTCACCCAGCGTTCCCCCAAGTCTCCCGATAAAAATGATACCTCACTTGTGTGGGTAGGCCTAGCGCCAGCGACAGGAAACGCCCCAAAGCGCAACGTGGACACATCCAAATTTTTGGAAGACAACAGAGGTGTTTTTTGCGAAGTGCCTACCTGTAGATTTTGGCCTCTAGCTCAGCCAGTACCTAGGGAAACCTACAAAACCTGTGCATTTCTGAAAACTAGAGACCTAGGGGAATCCAAGGAGGGGTGACTTGCGGGGCTCGGACCAGGTTCTGTTACCCAGAATCCTTTGCAAACCTCAAAATTTGGCTAAAAAAACACATGTTCCTCACATTTCTGTGGCAGAAAGTTCTGGAATCTGAGAGGAGCCAAAAATTGCCTTTCACCCAGTGTTCCCCCAAGTCTCCCGATAAAAATGATACCTCACTTGTGTGGGTAGGCCTAGCGCCAGCGACAGGAAACGCCCCAAAGCGCAACGTGGACACATCCAAATTTTTGGAAGACAACAGAGGTGTTTTTTGCGAAGTGCCTACCTGTAGATTTTGGCCTCTAGCTCAGCCAGCACCTAGGGAAACCTACCAAACCTGTGCATTTCTGAAAACTAGAGACCTAGGGAAATCCAAGGAGGGGTGACTTGCAGGGCTCGGACCAGGTTCTGTTACCCAGAATCCTTTGCAAACCTCAAAATTTGGCTAAAAAAACACATGTTCCTCACATTTCTGTGGCAGAAAGTTCTGGAATCTGAGAGGAGCCACAAATTTCCTTCCACCCAGCGTTCCCCCAAGTCTCCCGATAAAAATGATACCTCACTTGTGTGGTAGGCCTAGCGCCCGCTACAGGAAACGCCCCAAAGCGCACCGTGGACACATCCAAATTTTTGGAAGAAAACAGAGGTGTTTTTTGCGAAGTGCCTACCTGTAGATTTTGGCCTCTAGCTCAGCCGGCACCTATGGAAACCTACCAAACCTGTGCATTTCTGAAAACTAGAGACCTAGGGGAATCCAAGGAGGGGTGACTTGCGGGGCTCGGACCAGGTTCTGTTACCCAGAATCCTTTGCAAACCTCAAAATTTGGCTAAAAAAACACATGTTCCTCACATTTCTGTGGCAGAAACTTCTGGAATCTGAGAGGAGCCAAAAATTTCCTTTCACCCAGCGTTCCCCCAAGTCTCCCGATAAAAATGATACCTCACTTGTGTGGGTATGCCTAGCGCCAGCGACAGGAAACGCCCCAAAGCGCAACGTGGACACATCCAAATTTTTGGAAGACAACAGAGGTGTTTTTTGCGAAGTGCCTACCTGTAGATTTTGGCCTCTAGCTCAGCCAGCACCTAGGGAAACCTACCAAACCTGTGCATTTCTGAAAACTAGAGACCTAGGGAAATCCAAGGAGGGGTGACTTGCAGGGCTCGGACCAGGTTCTGTTACCCAGAATCCTTTGCAAACCTCAAAAATTGGCTAAAAAAACACATGTTCCTCACATTTCTGTGGCAGAAAGTTCTGGAATCTGAGAGGAGCCACAAATTTCCTTCCACCCAGCGTTCCCCCAAGTCTCCCGATAAAAATGATACCTCACTTGTGTGGTAGGCCTAGCGCCCGCTACAGGAAACGCCCCAAAGCGCACCGTGGACACATCCAAATTTTTGCAAGAAAACAGAAGTGTTTTTTGCGAAGTGCCTACCTGTAGATTTTGGCCTCTAGCTCAGCCGGCACCTAGGGAAACCTACCAAACCTGTGCATTTCTGAAAACTAGAGACCTAGGGGAATCCAAGGAGGGGTGACTTGCAGGGCTCGGATCAGGTTCTGTTACCCAGAATCCTTTGCAAACCTCAAAATTTGGCTAAAAAAACACATGTTCCTCACATTTCTGTGGCAGAAAGTTCTGGAATCTGAGAGGAGCCAAAAATTTCCTTTCACCCAGCGTTCCCCCAAGTCTCCCGATAAAAATGATACCTCACTTGTGTGGGTAGGCCTAGCGCCAGCGACAGGAAACGCCCCAAAGCGCAACGTGGACACATCCAAATTTTTGGAAGACAACAGAGGTGTTTTTTGCGAAGTGCCTACCTGTAGATTTTGGCCTCTAGCTCAGCCAGCACCTAGGGAAACCTACCAAACCTGTGCATTTCTGAAAACTAGAGACCCAGGGGAATCCAAGGAGGGGGTACTTGCGGGGCTCGGACCAGGTTCTGTTACCCAGAATCCTTTGCAAACCTCAAAATTTGGCTAAAAAAACACATGTTCCTCACATTTCTGTGGCAGAAAGTTCTGGAATCTGAGAGGAGCCAAAAATTGCCTTTCACCCAGCGTTCCCCCAAGTCTCCCGATAAAAATGATACCTCACTTGTGTGGGTAGGCCTAGCGCCAGCGACAGGAAACGCCCCAAAGCGCAACGTGGACACATCCACATTTTTGGAAGACAACAGAGGTGTTTTTCGCGAAGTGCCTACCTGTAGATTTTGGCCTCTAGCTCAGCCAGCACCTAGGGAAACCTACCAAACCTGTGCATTTCTGAAAACTGGAGACCTAGGGGAATCCAAGGAGGGGTGACTTGCAGGGCTCGGACCAGGTTCTGTTACCCAGAATCCTTTGCAAACCTCAAAATTTGGCTAAAAAACACATGTTCCTCACATTTCTGTGGCAGAAAGTTCTGGAATCTGAGAGGAGCCAAAAATTTCCTTTCACCCAGCGTTCCCCCAAGTCTCCCGATAAAAATGATACCTCACTTGTGTGGGTAGGCCTAGCGCCAGCGACAGGAAACGCCCCAAAGCGCAACGTGGACACATCCAAATTTTTGGAAGACAACAGAGGTGTTTTTTGCGAAGTGCCTACCTGTAGATTTTGGCCTCTAGCTCAGCCAGTACCTAGGGAAACCTACAAAACCTGTGCATTTCTGAAAACTAGAGACCTAGGGGAATCCAAGGAGGGGTGACTTGCGGGGCTCGGACCAGGTTCTGTTACCCAGAATCCTTTGCAAACCTCAAAATTTGGCTAAAAAAACACATGTTCCTCACATTTCTGTGGCAGAAAGTTCTGGAATCTGAGAGGAGCCAAAAATTGCCTTTCACCCAGTGTTCCCCCAAGTCTCCCGATAAAAATGATACCTCACTTGTGTGGGTAGGCCTAGCGCCAGCGACAGGAAACGCCCCAAAGCGCAACGTGGACACATCCAAATTTTTGGAAGACAACAGAGGTGTTTTTTGCGAAGTGCCTACCTGTAGATTTTGGCCTCTAGCTCAGCCAGCACCTAGGGAAACCTACCAAACCTGTGCATTTCTGAAAACTAGAGACCTAGGGAAATCCAAGGAGGGGTGACTTGCAGGGCTCGGACCAGGTTCTGTTACCCAGAATCCTTTGCAAACCTCAAAATTTGGCTAAAAAAACACATGTTCCTCACATTTCTGTGGCAGAAAGTTCTGGAATCTGAGAGGAGCCACAAATTTCCTTCCACCCAGCGTTCCCCCAAGTCTCCCGATAAAAATGATACCTCACTTGTGTGGTAGGCCTAGCGCCCGCTACAGGAAACGCCCCAAAGCGCACCGTGGACACATCCAAATTTTTGGAAGAAAACAGAGGTGTTTTTTGCGAAGTGCCTACCTGTAGATTTTGGCCTCTAGCTCAGCCGGCACCTATGGAAACCTACCAAACCTGTGCATTTCTGAAAACTAGAGACCTAGGGGAATCCAAGGAGGGGTGACTTGCGGGGCTCGGACCAGGTTCTGTTACCCAGAATCCTTTGCAAACCTCAAAATTTGGCTAAAAAAACACATGTTCCTCACATTTCTGTGGCAGAAACTTCTGGAATCTGAGAGGAGCCAAAAATTTCCTTTCACCCAGCGTTCCCCCAAGTCTCCCGATAAAAATGATACCTCACTTGTGTGGGTATGCCTAGCGCCAGCGACAGGAAACGCCCCAAAGCGCAACGTGGACACATCCAAATTTTTGGAAGACAACAGAGGTGTTTTTTGCGAAGTGCCTACCTGTAGATTTTGGCCTCTAGCTCAGCCAGCACCTAGGGAAACCTACCAAACCTGTGCATTTCTGAAAATTAGAGACCTAGGGAAATCCAAGGAGGGGTGACTTGCAGGGCTCGGACCAGGTTCTGTTACCCAGAATCCTTTGCAAACCTCAAAATTTGGCTAAAAAAACACATGTTCCTCACATTTCTGTGGCAGAAAGTTCTGGAATCTGAGAGGAGCCACAAATTTCCTTCCACCCAGCGTTCCCCCAAGTCTCCCGATAAAAATGATACCTCACTTGTGTGGTAGGCCTAGCGCCCGCTACAGGAAACGCCCCAAAGCGCACCGTGGACACATCCAAATTTTTGGAAGAAAACAGAGGTGTTTTTTGCGAAGTGCCTACCTGTAGATTTTGGCCTCTAGCTCAGCCGGCACCTATGGAAACCTACCAAACCTGTGCATTTCTGAAAACTAGAGACCTAGGGGAATCCAAGGAGGGGTGACTTGCGGGGCTCGGACCAGGTTCTGTTACCCAGAATCCTTTGCAAACCTCAAAATTTGGCTAAAAAAACACATGTTCCTCACATTTCTGTGGCAGAAACTTCTGGAATCTGAGAGGAGCCAAAAATTTCCTTTCACCCAGCGTTCCCCCAAGTCTCCCAATAAAAATGATACCTCACTTGTGTGGGTATGCCTAGCGCCAGCGACAGGAAACGCCCCAAAGCGCAACGTGGACACATCCAAATTTTTGGAAGACAACAGAGGTGTTTTTTGCGAAGTGCCTACCTGTAGATTTTGGCCTCTAGCTCAGCCGGCACCTAGGGAAACCTACCAAACCTGTGCATTTCTGAAAACTAGAGACCTAGGGGAATCCAAGGAGGGGTGACTTGCAGGGCTCGGACCAGGTTCTGTTACCCAGAATCCTTTGCAAACCTCAAAATTTGGCTAAAAAAACACATGTTCCTCACATTTCTGTGGCAGAAAGTTCTGGAATCTGAGAGGAGCCAAAAATTTCCTTTCACCCAGCGTTCCCCCAAGTCTCCCGAGAAAAATGATACCTCACTTGTGTGGGTAGGCCTAGCGCCAGCGACAGGAAACGCCCCAAAGCGCAACGTGGACACATCCAAATTTTTGGAAGACAACAGAGGTGTTTTTTGCGAAGTGCCTACCTGTAGATTTTGGCCTCTAGCTCAGCCAGCACCTAGGGTAACCTACCAAACCTGTGCATTTCTGAAAACTAGAGACCTAGGGGAATCCAAGGAGGGGTGACTTGCGGGGCTCGGACCAGGTTCTGTTACCCAGAATCCTTTGCAAACCTCAAAATTTGGCTAAAAAAACACATGTTCCTCACATTTCTGTGGCAGAAACTTCTGGAATCTGAGAGGAGCCAAAAATTTCCTTTCACCCAGCGTTCCCCCCAAGTCTCCCGATAAAAATGATACCTCACTTGTGTGGGTAGGCCTAGCGCCAGCGACAGGAAACGCCCCCAAAGCGCAACGTGGACACATCCAAATTTTTGGAAGACAACAGAGGTGTTTTTTTGCGAAGTGCCTACCTGTAGCTTTTGGCCTCTAGCTCAGCCAGCACCTAGGGAAACCTACCAAACCTGTGCATTTCTGAAAACTAGAGACCTAGGGGAATCCAAGGAGGGGTGACTTGCGGGGGCTCGGACCAGGTTCTGTTACCCAGAATCCTTTGCAAACCTCAAAATTTGGCTAAAAAAACACATGTTCCTCACATTTCTGTGGCAGAAAGTTCTAGAATCTGAGAGGAGCCACAAATTTCCTTCCACCCAGTGTTCCCCCAAGTCTCCCGATAAAAATGATACCTCACTTGTGTGGGTAGGCCTAGCGCCCGCTGCAGGAAACGCCCCAAAGCGCACCGTGGGACACATCCACATTTTTGGAAGAAAACAGAGATGTTTTTTGCGAAGTGCCTACCTGTAGATTTTGGCCTCTAGCTCAGCCGGCACCTAGGGAAACCTACCAAACCTGTGCATTTCTGAAAACTAGAGACCTAGGGGAATCCAAGGAGGGGTGACTTGCAGGGCTCGGACCAGGTTCTGTTACCCAGAATCCTTTGCAAACCTCAAAATTTGGCTAAAAAAACACATGTTCCTCACATTTCTGTGGCAGAAAGTTCTGGAATCTGAGAGGAGCCAAAAATGTCCTTTCACCCAGCGTTCCCCCAAGTCTCCCGATAAAAATGATACCTCACTTGTGTGGGTAGGCCTAGCGCCAGCGACAGGAAACGCCCCAAAGCGCAACGTGGACACATCCAAATTTTTGGAAGACAACAGAGGTGTTTTTTTGCGAAGTGCCTACCTGTAGATTTTGGCCTCTAGCTCAGCCAGCACCTAGGGAAACCTACCAAACCTGTGCATTTCTGAAAACTAGAGACCCAGGGGAATCCAAGGAGGGGTGACTTGCGGGGCTCGGACCAGGTTCTGTTACCCAGAATCCTTTGCAAACCTCAAAATTTGGCTAAAAAAACACATGTTCCTCACATTTCTGTGGCAGGAAAGTTCTGGAATCTGAGAGGAGCCAAAAATTGCCTTTCACCCAGCGTTCCCCCAAGTCTCCCGATAAAAATGATACCTCACTTGTGTGGGTAGGCCTAGCGCCAGCGACAGGAAAACGCCCCAAAGCGCAACGTGGACACATCCAAATTTTTGGAAGACAACAGATGTGTTTTTTGCGAAGTGCCTACCTGTAGATTTTGGCCTCTAGCTCAGCCAGCACCTAGGGAAACCTTCCAAACCTGTGCATTTCTGAAAACTAGAGACCTAGGGAAATCCAAGGAGGGGTGACTTGCAGGGCTCGGACCAGGTTCTGTTACCCAGAATCCTTTGCAAACCTCAAAATTTGGCTAAAAAAAACACATGTTCCTCACATTTCTGTGGAAGAAAGTTCTGGAATCTGAGAGGAGCCACAAATTTCCTTCCACCCAGCGTTCCCCCAAGTCTCCGATAAAAATGATACCTCACTTGTGTGGGTAGGCCTAGCGTCCGCTACAGGAAACGCCCCAAAGCACACCGTGGACATATCCAAATTTTTGGAAGAAAACAGAGGTGTTTTTTGCGAAGTGCCTACCTGTAGATTTTGGCCTCTAGCTCAGCCGGCACCTAGGGAAACCTACCAAACCTGTGCATTTCTGAAAACTAGAGACCTAGGGGAATCCAAGGAGGGGTGACTTGCGGGGCTCGGACCAGGTTCTGTTACCCAGAATCCTTTGCAAACCTCAAAATTTGGCTAAAAAAACACATGTTCCTCACATTTCTGTGGCAGAAAGTTCTGGAATCTGAGAGGAGCCACAAATTTCCTTCCACCCAGCGTTCCCCCAAGTCTCCCGATAAAAATGATACCTCACTTGTGTGGTAGGCCTAGCGCCCGCTACAGGAAACGCCCCAAAGCGCACCGTGGACACATCCAAATTTTTGGAAGAAAACAGAGGTGTTTTTTGCGAAGTGCCTACCTGTAGATTTTGGCCTCTAGCTCAGCCGGCACCTAGGGAAACCTACCAAACCTGTGCATTTCTGAAAACTAGAGACCTAGGGGAATCCAAGGAGGGGTGACTTGCGGGGCTCGGACCAGGTTCTGTTACCCAGAATCCTTTGCAAACTTCAAAATTTGGCTAAAAAAACACATGTTCCTCACATTTCTGTGGCAGAAACTTCTGGAATCTGAGAGGAGCCAAAAATTTCCTTTCACCCAGCGTTCCCCCAAGTCTCCCGATAAAAATGATACCTCACTTGTGTGGGGTAGGCCTAGCGCCAGCGACAGGAAACGCCCCAAAGCGCAACGTGGACACATCCAAATTTTTGGAAGACAACAGAGGTGTTTTTTGCGAAGTGCCTACCTGTAGCTTTTGGCCTCTAGCTCAGCCAGCACCTAGGGAAACCTACCAAACCTGTGCATTTCTGAAAACTAGAGACCTAGGGGAATCCAAGGAGGGGTGACTTGCGGGGCTCGGACCAGGTTCTGTTACCCAGAATCCTTTGCAAACCTCAAAATTTGGCTAAAAAAACACATGTTCCTCACATTTCTGTGGCAGAAAGTTCTAGAATCTGAGAGGAGCCACAAATGTCTTTCCACCCAGTGTTCCCCCAAGTCTCCCGATAAAAATGATACCTCACTTGTGTGGGGTAGGCCTAGCGCCCGCTGCAGGAAACGCCCCAATGCGCACCGTGGACACATCCACATTTTTGGAAGAAAACAGAGGTGTTTTTTGCGAAGTGCCTACCTGTAGATTTTGGCCTCTAGCTCAGCCGGCACCTAGGGAAACCTACCAAACCTGTGCATTTCTGAAAACTAGAGACCTAGGGGAATCCAATGAGGGGTGACTTGCAGGGCTCGGACCAGGTTCTGTTAACCAGAATCCTTTGCAAACCTCAAAATTTGGCTAAAAAAACACATGTTCCTCACATTTCTGTTGGAGAAAGTTCTGGAATCTGAGAGGAGCCAAAAATTTCCTTTCACCCAGCGTTCCCCAAGTCTCCCGATAAAAATGATACCTCACTTGTGTGGGTAGGCCTAGCGCCAGCGACAGGAAACGCCCCAAAGCGCAACGTGGACACATCCAAATTTTTGGAAGACAACAGAGGTGTTTTTTGCGAAGTGCTACCTGTAGATTTTGGCCTCTAGCTCAGCCAGCACCTAGGGAAACCTACCAAACCTGTGCATTTCTGAAAACTAGAGACCTAGGGGAATCCAAGGAGGGGTGACTTGCGGGGCTCGGACCAGGTTCTGTTACCCAGAATCCTTTGCAAACCTCAAAATTTGGCTAAAAAAACACATGTTCCTCACATTTCTGTGGCAGAAAGTTCTGGAATCTGAGAGGAGCCCCAAATTTCCTTCCACCCAGCGTTCCCCCAAGTCTCCCGATAAAAATGATACCTCACTTGTGTGGGTAGGCCTAGCGCCCGCTACAGGAAATGCCCCAAAGCGCACAGTGGACACATCCAAATTTTTGGAAGAAAACAGAGGTGTTTTTTGCGAAGTGCCTACCTGTAGATTTTGGCCTCTAGCTCAGCCGGGCACCTAGGGAAACCTACCAAACCTGTGCATTTCTGAAAACTAGAGACCTAGGGAAATCCAAGGAGGGGTGACTTGCGGGGCTCGGACCAGGTTCTGTTACCCAGAATCCTTTGCAAACCTCAAAATTTGGCTAAAAAAACACATGTTCCTCACATTTCTGTGGCAGAAAGTTCTGGAATCTGAGAGGACCCAAAAATTTCCTTTCACCCAGCGTTTCCCCAAGTCTCCCGATAAAAATGATACCTCACTTGTGTGGGTAGGCCTAGCGCCAGCGACAGGAAACGCCCCAAAGCGCAACGTGGACACATCCAAATTTTTGGAAGACAACAGAGGTGTTTTTTGTGAAGTGCCTACCTGTAGATTTTGGCCTCTAGCTCAGCCAGCACCTAGGGAAACCTACCAAACCTGTGCATTTCTGAAAACTAGAGACCTAGGGGAATCCAAGGAGGGGTGACTTGCGGGGCTCGGACCAGGTTCTGTTACCCAGAATCCTTTGCAAACCTCAAAATTTGGCTAAAAAAACACATGTTCCTCACATTTCTGTGGAAGAAAGTTCTGGAATCTGAGAGGAGCCACAAATTTCCTTCCACCCAGCGTTCCCCCAAGTCTCCCGATAAAAATTATACCTCACTTGTGTGGGTAGGCCTAGCGCCCGCTACAGGAAACGCCCCAAAGCGCACCGTGGACATATCCAAATTTTTGGAAGAAAACAGAGGTGTTTTTTGCGAAGTGCCTACCTGTAGATTTTGGCCTCTAGCTCAGCCGGCACCTAGGGAAACCTACCAAACCTGTGCATTTCTGAAAACTAGAGACCTAGGGGAATCCAAGGAGGGGTGACTTGCGGGGCTCGGACCAGGTTCTGTTACCCAGAATCCTTTGCAAACCTCAAAATCTGGCTAAAAAAACACATGTTCCTCACATTTCTGTGGCAGAAAGTTCTGGAATCTGAGAGGAGCCACAAATTTCCTTCCACCCAGCGTTCCCCCAAGTCTCCCGATAAAAATTATACCTCACTTGTGTGGGTAGGCCTAGCGCCCGCTACAGGAAACGCCCCAAAGCGCACCGTGGACACATCCACATTTTTGGAAGAAAACAGAGGTGTTTTTTGCGAAGTGCCTACCTGTAGATTTTGGCCTCTAGCTCAGCCGGCACCTAGGGAAACCTATCAAACCTGTGCATTTCTGAAAACTAGAGACGTAGGGGAATCCAAGGAGGGGTGACTTGCGGGGCTCGGACCAGGTTCTGTTACCCAGAATCCTTTTCAAACCTCAAAATTTGGCTAAAAAAACACATGTTCCTCACATTTCTGTGGCAGAAAGTTCTGGAATCTGAGAGGAGCCACAAATTTCCTTCCACCCAGCATTCCCCCAAGTCTCCCGATAAAAATGATACCTCACTTGTGTGGGTAGGCCCAGCGCCCGGGACAGGAAATGGCCCAAAACACAACCTGGACACATCACATTTTTTCATAGAAAACAGGGCCTATCTGTGGATTTTGGCCTCTAGCTCAGCTGGCACCTGGGGAAACCTAGCAAACCAGCGCATTTTTGAAAACTAGAAACCCAGGGGAATCCAAGATGGGGTGAATTGTGGGGCTCTGACCAGGTTCTGTTACCCAGAATCCTTTGCAAACCTCAAAATTTGGCTAAAAAAACACATGTTCCTCACATTTCTGTGGCAGAAAGTTCTGGAATCTGAGAGGAGCCACAAATTTCCTTCCACCTAGCGTTCCCCCAAGTCTCCCGATAAAAATGATACCTCACTGGTGTGGGTAGGCCTAGCGCCAGCAACAGGAAATGGCCCAAAACACAACGTGGACACATCACATTTTTTCATAGAAAACAGTGCCTACCTGTGGATTTTGGCCTCTAGCTCAGCCGGCCCCCGGGGGGGCAGAAATGGCCTAAAATAAATTTGTCCCCCACCCGCCAACCCCCCTGCCCCCCCGGGAGCGACCCTTGCCTATGGGGTCGCTCCCCCTGCGTGACATTGGTGCCAAAAAAAAAATCCCCAGTGCCTAGTGGTTTCTGCCCCCCTTGGGGGCAGATTGACCTACAATCGCCCAATCTGCCCCCAACGGAGGCAGAAATGGTCTAAATACAATTTCCCCCCCCCCAGGGGAGCGACCCTTGCCTAATGGGTCGCTCCCAATCTCTAAAAAAACAAAGAAACAAAAAAAAAACACAAAAAACAATTTGCCCTGGCGCCTAGTGGGTTCTGCCCCCCCCGGGGGCAGATCGGCCTAATACCAATAGGCCGATCTGCCCCCAGGGGGGGGCAGAAATGGCCTAAAATAAATTTGCCTCCCCACCCCCCCGGGGAGCGACCCTTGCCTACAAGGTCGCTCCCCTTGCGTGACGGCGCAAAAAAAAAGATCCCTGGTGCCTAGTGGTTTCTGCCCCCTTGGGGGCAGATTGTCCTACAATCGGCCAATCTGCCCCCAAGGGGGGCAGAAATGGGCTAAATACAATTAGCCCCTCAGGGGAGCGACCCTTGCCTAATGGGTCGCTCCCAATCTCTAAAAAAACAAAGAAACAAAAAAAAAAACACAAAAAACAATTTGCCCTGGCGCCTAGAGGTTTCTGCCCCCCCCGGGGGCAGATCGGCCTAATACCAATAGGCCGATCTGCCCCCAGGGGGGGCAGAAATGGCCTAAAATAAATTTGCCTCCCCACCCCCCCGGGGAGCGACCCTTGCCTACAAGGTCGCTCCCCTTGCGTGACGGCGCAAAAAAAAAGATCCCTGGTGCCTAGTGGTTTCTGCCCCCTTGGGGGCAGATTGACCTACAATCGGCCAATCTGCCCCCAAGGGGGGCAGAAATGGGCTAAATACAATTAGCCCCTCAGGGGAGCGACCCTTGCCTAATGGGTCGCTCCCAATCTCTAAAAAAACAAAGAAACAAAAAAAAAAACACAAAAAAAACAATTTGCCCTGGTGCCTAGAGGTTTCTGCCCCCCCGGGGGCAGATCGGCCTAATACCAATAGGCCGATCTGCCCTTAGGGGGGCAGAAATGGCCTAAAATAAATGTGCCCCCCCCCCCCGGGGAGCGACCCTTGCCTACAAGGTCGCTCCCCTTGCGTGACGGCGCAAAAAAAAAGATCCCTGGTGCCTAGTGGTTTCTGCCCCCTTGGGGGCAGATTGACCTTCAATCGGCCAATCTGCCCCCAAGGGGGGCAGAAATGGGCTAAATACAATTTGCCCCTCAGGGGAGCGACCCTTGCCTAATGGGTCGCTCCCAATCTCTAAAAAAAGCAACAAAAAAAAAAACACTAAAAAAAAATTTGCCCTGGCGCCTAAAGGTTTCTGCCCCCCCCCGGTGGCAGATCTGCCTAATACCAATAGGCCGATCTGCCCCCAGGGGGGGCAGAAATGGCCTAAAATAAATTTGCCCCCCCACACACCCCTGGGGAGCGACCCTTGCCTGCAAGGTCGCTCCCCTTGCGTGACGGCGCAAAAAAAAGATCCCTGGTGCCTAGTGGTTTCTGCCCCCCTTGGGGGCAGATTGACCTAAAATCGGCTGATCTGCCCCCAAAGCGGGCAGAAATGGCCTAAATACAATTTGCCCCTCCAGGGGAGCGACCCTTGCCTAAGGGGACGCTCCCCATCTGTAAAACACAACAACAACAAAAATCCCTAGTGCCTAGTGGTTTCTGCCCCCCGTGGGGGCAGATCGGCCTAATAAAAATAGGCTGATCTGCCCCCATGGGGGGCAGAAATGGCCTAAAATAAATTTGCCCCCCAAGGGAACGACCCTTGCCTAAGGGGTCGCTCCCCTTACGTGAAAAACAAACAAACAAAAAAAACTCCCTAGTGTCTAGTGGTTTCTGCCCCCCTTGGGGGCAGATTGGCCTCATAAAAATAAGCCAATCTGCCCCCAAAGGGGGCAGAAATGGCCTAAATATAATTTCCCCCCTATGGGAGCGACCCTTGCCTAAGGGGTCGCTCCCCACACCTAAAACACAAAAGAAAACAAATAAAAAAACTAAAAAAACAAAAGTATCGCTGGTGTCTAGAGGTTTCTGCCCCCACTGGGGGCAGATCGGCCTAATAATAGGCCGATCTGCCCCCAGGGGGGGCAGAAAAGGCCTTAAAAAAAAAATGACCCCCCTGGGAGCGACCCTTGCCCAAGGGGTCGCTCCCTTCTGTCAATTTCATATAAAAAAAAAAACATCCCTGGTGTCTAGTGGGGTTTCAAAAGCCGGATTGCAAGCAATCTGGCTTTTGAAACCCTCGGAGAGACTTCAAAGGGAAGGAAATACATTTCCTTCCCTTTGAAGCCCCTCCCGGCCTCCCCCACGTGATCGAAAGAGAAATGCTGAGCATTTCTCTTTCGATCGCGCTGAAAGCTCTGCTTCCAGCGCGATGGGGGAGGTTGTGTGATTGTCAGCGCGCACTCGCGCGCTGACGTCACAGGGGGGGGTGAGGGGGGGTCGGGGGTTGAAGGGGAAGGGATTCCCCTGTCAGCCCTGAACTAGGGGGTGGGGGGGGTGGCCCTCTGGGGGAGCGCTAGCGCTTCTCCTGAGGGCAGCTTTCAGGACGTAATGGTGACGTCCATGGCGCCACACGGGCGCTGCCATGGACGTAACCATTACGTCCGTGGCGGGGAAGGGGTTAATACTCAGGTATTAATTTAAGTACTTGTGTTTTTTTATATGTTGTAATTTATGTTGTAGGTTTAGGGGTGGGATATGTGCGATGTAGGGGTTATGGGTGGGGAAGTGTATTAATACTCAGGTATTAATTTTAGAACTTGTGTTTTTTTATATGGTGTAATTTATGTTGTGGGTTAAGGGGGGGAAATATGGGATGTAAGGGTTATGGGTGGGGAAGTGTATTAATACTCAGGTATTAATTTAAGTACTTGAGTTTTTTTATATGTTGTAATTTATGTTATTGGTTTAGGGGCAGGATATATGGGATGTAGGGGTTATGGGTGGGGAAGTGTATTAATACTCAGGTATTATTTTAAGTAATTGTGTTTTTTTATATGTGGTAATTTATGTTGTAGGTTTAGGGGGCGGGATATATGGAATGTAGGGTTTATGGATGGGGAAGTGTATTAATATTCAGGTATTAATTTAAGTACTTGTGTTTTTTTATATGTTGTGATTTATTTTGTGGGTATTAGGGGCGGGATATGTGGGATGTAGGGGTTATGGGTGTGGAAGTGTATTCATACTCAGGTATTAATTTATGTACTTGTGTTTTTTATATGTTGTAATTTATGTTGTGGGTTTAGGGGCGGGATATATGGGATGTTGGGGTTATGGGTGGGGAAGTGTATTAATACTCAGGTATTAATTTAAGTACTTTTTTATATGTTGTAATTTATGTTGTGGGTTTAGGGGCGGGATATGTGGGATGTAGGGGTTATGGGTGGGGAAGTGTATTAATACTCAGGTATTACTTTCAGTACTTGTGTTTTTTTATATGTTGTAATTTATGTTGTGGGTTTAGGGGCGGGATATGTGGGATGTAGGGGTTATGGGTGGGGAAGTGTATTAATACTGAGGTATTAATTTCACTACTTGTGTTTTTTTTATATGTTGTAATTTATGTTGTGAGTTTAGGGGCGGGATATGTGGGATGTAGGGGTTATGGGTGGGCAAGTGTATTAATACTCAGGTATTAATTTAAGTACTTGTGTTTTTTTATATGTTGTAATTTATGTTGTGGGTTTAGGGGTGGGATATATGAGATGTTGGGGTTATGGGTGGGGAAGTGTATTAATACTCAGGTATTAATTTAAGTACTTGTATTTTTTTAATATTGTAGTTTATGTTGTGGTTTTAGGTGCGGGATATATGGGATGTAGGGCTTATGGGTGGTGAAGTGTATTAGTAATTGGGTGTTAATTTACATAGTTGGGTATTTTTATTTTGTTTTGTGAAATTGGTGTGGTGTAGTATATTCATATTTGAGTATTTTATTAGGACTTTAAGTATTTTTTTATCTTTTATTAAGGGTATATTGTGGATTAATTTTTGGAATGTATGGGTTGTGGTTGTTATGGGTGGGGAAGTGTGTTAATACTTGGGTATTAATTTAAGTAATTGTATTTTATTAAATGTTGCTATTTATATTGTGGGTTTTGGTGTGGGATATATGGGATGTAGGGGTTATGGGTGGGGAAGTGTATTAATACTTGGGTATTAATTTAAGTTATTGTATTTTATTAAAATTTGGAATTTATATTGTGGGTTTAGGGGTGGGAAATATGGGATCTTGGAGTTATGGGTGGGAAGTATATTAGTAGTCTGGTATTTTTTATTGTATTTGGTAATTTTTTTAAATTTTTTTTATTGAAAGTATATTTAGAATTAGGGGTGGTATATAGGGGATGTAGGGTTTATGGTTGGGGTATTGTTCTTATGATTAGTTTTTTTTTCTATGTTTGAGTTTTTTTTTTTAATGTTTTTTTTTGGGGGGGGGATGCAATTTGGTTTATTGGTGGATCATGATTTGGATATGTATTGATAGTTTATAATTTTTTATTATGGGTGAATTATTTTTTTGTGTTATATTTTTAGGTTTTGTATGTTTTTGTTGTTGTTATTGAAGGTGTAAAAATAATTGTGTTTAAAAATAGTTATGTTTAAAAATATATATTTGATTTTTTAATAGTATAGTAGTTGGTATAGTAGATTTTAGAATATAATAATGTTACATTTTTTTATTTTAAATATTTATTAGATGTAAAAAAGAAATTGTGAATTTTAAAATGTGTTAAAATGTTTTTTATTTTTTATTTTGATTATCTGTTTTTGATCTGATGTAATTAATATTATTCATATTTTTTAATTATTGTTTTGGTTGTATAATTTTATACATATATTAATTTGTCTTAATATTATTTCAAAAAATTAATTAATGAAATAATTATTTGTAGATTATATATAGAATTTTCTTTTTTTTTGGTGTTAGAAATGTTTGCATTTGCAATAATGTTTTTTTTAATGTAAATTTAATTTTTTTTAAATAAAAATACCATTCATTTTTTTTTAAATATTTTGAACATAATCAAGTTTAAAAAATGCAAAAAAAAATGTTTTAAATTATTGTTTGATATTTACAGATTTATAGAATTTTTTTTTTTTTTTTTTTAATTTCTTTATCTATTTTCTGTGGTATTTTCTTATTTTCCCTATTATAGTCTATGAGTGAAATAGTCAGTTTTCTATTTTTAGTGCTCTTCCATGTTTACGTTGTTTGACGTCTTCTGTACTCAGTCGGTGGAGCGTTGCGGTCAAGATAGGATGGAAGCGGAGACCTCGTTCAGGTAAGTGGGATTATAATTTTTTTTACAGTATGCAGTAGGGTATTTTTATTACAGAAATAGTTGTCGGAGGTAGTTATAAGGTAGGTAGTAGATTTTCGGTGTTTGTTATGTTTCTTATGTTTAATTATTTGTTATAGTATATTTTTGAATACAATAGTGGTTTCGTAAAAGTAAACAAATTTGTTTAGCAGTGTTTTATCTTAGAAATGATTATACTGCTTTTGTAGTAGTTGGAAAGAATTGTATATTTTTTTGATAAATTTAGTTTTGGGATTTTTGAGGGAGTTAGTTGTTCGTTTTATGAAAAAATATTTTACTTCATTGTAATAGGTTTTGTGATTAATTTTTTATTTTGTGTTAGTAGTATCCTTTATATTGTTTTCATGTCTTTTTCTTGATAGTTAATGTTTTAATTAATGATGTGGCTTTGGTTAGTAGGTGATTGATTTTTTAACTTTTTTTTGTTAAAAAAAAGTATATTTGGTATTTTACGTTTTTTAGATATTTCTCGAATTTCTGGTTTGGTAAAGTATTATATTTTATTTCTTTCATTGTTTTTATAGTATATAGAGTTGTTTTTTTTATCATCCATGCAATATGAATATTTTTTATTTGTTTTTGGATGACTAATGTTTTTTTTTTTTCTTTTCTAAGTATGAGATGCTTCTTTCTATATTAATGAAGAAGATTTATTCAGCATCACATGTTTGGATAAAGACATGAAAACTTGAAAGGTAAGAACAATTTTGTTGTGTAAATTTAGTGTAAAAAATATTTGAAAAATGCCAATTTAATTGATGGTGTTTGGTGTTTTTTAGAACTGGCAAGTAATTTTTCAGTAGGTTAGTGGTTGTTAGTAATGTAGTATGCTAGACTGTTGAGGTACTCTGATGGTGTTATTGTATCAAATTGTTGTATTTTTGCCAAAATTCTTTCGGTCATTTCTTTGCTTTTTTTACTTGTGCGTGGGTTCAGGCTACCTGACAGTGATTGAGCAAGTCTCATTTCTTGGAAACTTTGTTCCTTTTTCAAAATTTCCATAAAATGATACAGGTTTGGGTGGGGTTTAGCTATTACTTTATTGAAGGCGTTGTGCCATCCTTCAATGGCATTATTAGTCTTTGCACCACCTTCTAAACAGGTTTGGTAGCAGTTCCACCATTCTATTGGAAATCTTGGCTTTCGTCTGCGACCAGATCTGTTTAGGTGTCCAATCCAGGTTTCTTCGAAGTAATTTAGTAAGGGTTCTAATTTGTCTTCATTTTGTGTATAATAGTTAGACTTTGTTATTGGGGTGTAATACTCATCTACTTTTGTAGGTGTTACAAAGCATAATGCTGTGAGTTTTTTTAATTCAAATTGTAGTATGCAATCTGAGAAATATTCTCTACTTAGGGATGATTTTTGTATTCTACGCCAATATGCTTGTGAAAAGTGGAAAAAGCATCCTTGAATTTGGGTTTGAGGATATATTTTTAGTATTGTATTTATCATTGATAATTCGAAATCTAGTATTACTTTTCTAGGTGTTTTATTTAATGTTTTGTTTTTGATTGTTGATAAAAATTCATTGTATGTAGAGGAATGTTTATCAGGTAGTAATGCATACACTAGGGGGATTGTAGTGTTATTTTTTGTGGCATGAATGGTGTAAATTTGAGTGAATGGATGGGGTGTAGATTTAAAAGTTCCATCCATCATCCAAATTTCACTATTTTGTAGGATTAGTAAATTGGATGTTGTGCTGAATATTAAAATTCTTTTTTGAGGGTTTTCGTTGTCGTGAATGAGGAAAGTTTCTTTGGAGAAGGTAATTGTTAGTTCTGGGGGGATGTTAATGTCTTTATAGGTTTGTGGTGTTATATGTTGGGGATTACTTGCCAGTCTTTCTCGTTGTAATATTCTCCTAATGTTTGGTACAGAAGGCATGCTACCAGAAATCTGTACTGGAATATTTTGTACTACCTCCCTTATAACTTGTCCGCAGGAGTCATTGGAGGTGTGTGCAATGTTTTTTATTTTTTGTATGTTTTCTCTTATCTCAATTTCTATTGCAGAGGCAGAGTGGTTGTGATCTGATGTCTTAACAACTGTGTTTTCTAGAGTTACAGCTCTGCCTCTACAATGTGAAGAGTAGAATTGTACATACCTCCAATGGCTCCTGAGGTTGACAACCTTGTCTCTGCAATAAAGATAACCTTCATACTTTAGTAGCTGGTTTCCGGTTCTTGAGGTTATGTAACTTGCTTCTCCTTGCGATGCCATTTGTGAAATATCTGCAAATAATATAAAAGAAATAGGTTCAAAGAAGTTTGCAGTTTTTATTATTAAATTTGTGGTGGATTTAGTTTACTACTTAGTAAGTTAATTAATATATAATGTGTTCTATTTGTAAGTGTTTGGTGTAGGTGGTTTGTTATCTTTTATATTTGGTGATTGCGTGTTATTTATTGAGGTAATTAGGTTAGTGGGGGGTTTTAGGTTTTGGGGAGGGGGTGGGGGTTAGGGGGTTTTAGGTTTTGGGGTGGGGTTGGGGGGGGTGGGGCGTTTTTGGTTTTGGGGAGGGGGTTGGGGTGAGGGGGTTTTAGGTTTTGGGGTGGGGTTGGGGGGTGGGGCATTTTTGGTTTTGGGGAGGGGGTTTTAGGTTTTGCGGTGGTTTTGGGGGGTGGGGTGTTTTTGGTTTTGGGGAGGGGTGGAGGGTCAGGGGTTTTAGGTTTTGGGATGGGGTTGGGGGGGTGGGGCGTTTTTGGTTTTGGGGAAGTGGTGGAGGGTGAGGGGGTTTTAGGTTTTGGGGTGAGGTTGGGGGTGGGGCGTTTTTGGTTTTGGGGAAGTGGTAGAGGGTGAGGGGGTTTTAGGTTTTGGGGTGGGGTTGGGGGGGTGGGTCGTTTTTGGTTTTGGGGAGTAGGTGTGGGGTCAGGGGGTTTTAGGTTTTGGCGTGGGGTTGGGGGTGGGGCGTTTTTGGTTTTGGGGAGGGGTGGGGGGTAGGGGGTTTTCGGCTTTGGGGTGGGGTTGGGGCGTTTTTGGTTTTTGGGGAAGTGGTGGAGGGTGAGGGGGTTTTAGGTTTTGGGGTGGGGTTGGGGGGTGGGGTGTTTTTGGTTTTGTGGAGTGGGTGTGGGATCAGGGGGTTTTCGGTTTTGGCGTGGGGTTGGGGGGTGGGGTGTTTTTGGTTTTGGGGAGGAGGTGGGGGTTAGGGGGTTTTAGGTTTTGGGGTGTGGTTGGGGGGTGGGGCGTTTTTGGTTTTGGGAAGGGGGTGGGGGTCAGGGGGTTTTAGGTTTTGGGGTGTGGTTGGGGGGGTGGGGTGAGGGATGTAGGGTGAATGGTGATTATTAGTAATGCTTTTATTAAGAATGCTTTTACAATGAAATATTGTTGTTAAGGCATTTGTGGTAAAATTATTAGTAGTAAGAACAAGGTTGGTGTTCTGTCCTTGTTGTTAAGGTACTAGTTGTTTTGGAAGTTGGTGTTTTGTTGTGAAATGTATTTATGTTTATAGTCCAGCAGCTGTTTAGAGGTAAGTGTTTGGTGTAGTTGTAATAGTTATTTTTTATATATAATATATGTACTGTGTTTGTGAAGTGTTTTTAATTGTATTGAATTTATGTGTTTGGTGTTAAGTTAAGGGGTATTTGAATAAGAATGTTTGTTTAGTTTTATTTAACTAGAAATTCTGGTTGTATGTTATAATGAAAATATTATACTTTCTTTGAGTTTATTTTCTTATTTCAGATGTTATTTTTTTTTAAATTGATTTATTTAACTTTTTTATGTCTTCTGGTGTTTTTTGGGGTTCTTGGAGTCTGTAAGAAATAAGAAAGAGTGTATTATTTAGCTTATTCTTTTGTTTCATTAATTATTTAGTTTTTTTGATTTAGAAGTAATTTTTTTAGTAGGTTTGAAATTTGGTGAATAATATTTGTTTTTTGGTTAAATTTATTAGGTGAATTAATTTTTTTTAAAGCTAATTTGTAGATTTAATATTTTATATATATATTTTAATTATATTATGGTATTCGTTATTTAACAATTTTTTTAATGCACTTGTTTATGGTTTAGTGAAATTGTTTTTGAATAATGGTAATGGTTTACCTTTGATGGTGAAGGTGTGGTGTTTATCTTTTTGGTCAGATTCTTAATATTTATGCCTGTAAGAAAATAGTACGAAAGGTACATTAATTATATATTATTTTAGCTGTGGTATAGGTTAGTAAATTTCTTTATATTTATTTATGGATATTTTACCTTGTTATCTCAGTAGATGGCGGTGTTGGATAAATTATATTTTAATTCTTTTCCGTAGTGATATGCTCGTCTTCTCTGTAAGTTGTTCGGTGTAGTAATGAGTAGAAACTGGAGGTCGTTGGTATTTATATGTGTTTTTGTAAGTATTGTTTTATTTGTAAATTGAATGTGTTTTCGATGTGTTTTTTTATTATGAATTTGTTTGTGATGTTAGATATATATAATTGTGGAGTGGATTTGTTTTGTAGTTTGTATTTTTTTTTATGTTCGTTCTCGTTTGTTTAGTAGAGGAAGTACTTCATGGGTCATGTAGAAAGTGTTGTAGGACTATCGTTTTATTTAGTTCTTTTTTTTTAGTGTTGTGTTTGTTTTATAATTATTTAAGTATTATTTATTTTGATTTAAAACGGTGTTTATATGTTTTGGATTTTTGTGATGTTTTGTTTTTTGTATGTAGGAAATATATTGTTATTTTCGATTTCATTTATTTTTTACGTAGTACTGTAGTGGTTTTAATATTTTATTTATTAATCGTTATTGTTTAGTTGTGATATTAATTATTAATATTTTTCGTTGTTTGGAGTTCGTTTTAAATATATTAGGTGTTCAGGCGTTTTCGGTGTTGGGTAGTATTTGTTTGGGTATTCGTTGTTTGGCTAGTCGTTTGTTTGGGTAGTAGTTATTTTAGGATTCGTTGTTTAAGTATTCGTTGTTTGGGTAGTAGTTTGTTTAGGTTGTAGTTATTTGGGGAGTCATTGTTTAGGTAGTCGTGGTTTACATAGTAGTGGTTTAGTTGAATATTCGTGATTTAGTGGTTTTCGTAGTCGTTAAATAGGTGTTCGTTGTTCAGGAATAATTTAGTTAATGTTTTTTTTCATTGTTTAGACTTCGTTGTAAAATAATTCGTTTTATAGGTTTTTTCGGTGTTGGGAAGTCGTTGTTTAAGTAGTAGTTGTTTAGGTAGTAGTGGTTTAGTGTCATATTCGTAATAAACTTCCAGCAATACTATGGGGCGTTCATATATCCCAAAATCTGTCCTCACATGCAAGCAAGGATTCTTTCCTTGATGTACATGATCTAAAAATATATCCATATAATGAGTATGTGCATGCATGCTGTATTTCTCCTATTTTTAAGTACCTTGGGCCAGATAATTTTATTAAATTTCGATTCCGTGCAAATTGCAATTAAGGAATCGCTATTCAAATGTATTAAACTCATGGGGCCATATTTATACTTTTTGACGCAAAACTGCGCTTACGCAGTTTTGCGCCAAAAAAATTTGCGCCGGCTAACACCATTCTGAAGCGCCATGCGGGCGCCGTATTTATTGAATGGCGTTAGCCGGCGTTAGTCGACCGGCGCTGCCTGGTGTGCGTGAAAAGAAACCACGTACACCAGGCAGCGCCGGCATAGGGAAAAATGCCGTTTGGGCGTCCAAAAATGGGGCAAGTCAGGCTGAGGCAAAAAAATCGTCTTAACCCGATTTGCGCCATTTTTTTTGGGCGCCCAGACGCCATTAACATGACTCCTGTCTTAGCAAAGACAGGAGTCATGCCCCCTTGCCCAATGGCCATGCCCAGGGGACTTCTGTCCCCTGGGCATGGTCATTGGGCATAGTGGCATGTAGGGGGGCACAAATCAGGCCCCCCTATGCCACAAAAAATTGGTTAAAAAAAAACTTACCTCAACTTACCTTTTCTTCCCTGGGATGGGTCCCTCCAGCCTTGGGTGTCCTCCTGGGGTGGGCAAGGGTGGCAGGGGGTGTCCCTGGGGGCTTGGGAGGGCACCTCTGGGCTCATTCTGAGCCCACAGGTCCCTTAACGCCTGCCCTGACCCAGGCGCTAAAATCCGGCGCAAATGCGGGTTTTTTAGTCCCGCCCACTCCCGGGCGTCATTTTTGCCCGGGAGTATAAATCCGACGCAATAGCATCGGAGTCATTTTTTAAGAAGGGAACGCCTACCTTGCATATCATTAACGCAAGGAAGGTGTTCACGCAAAAAAATGACGCTAACTCCATGAACTTTGGCGCTAGACGCGTCTAACGCCAAAGTATAAATATGGAGTTAGTTTTGCGTCGAATTTGCGTCGAAAAAAATGACGCAAATTCGGCGCAAACGGAGTATAAATATGCCCCATGGAGTTTCATTTTGTGTTTCCTAATGGGTCGCAAAGAGACCTACCTCATTAATATTCATGAGGTGGGTTGCAATTTGCGACCCATTAGGAAATGCTAATGTCATAGGAATGATGGTCTGCTGGGCTCAGCAGACCACCATGTCTGTGACAGTTTTTAAATAAAGCAATCTTTTTTTATTTTCAATGCAGGCTGTTTTTCTTAAAGGAAAACGGGATGTGTTCAAAAAAGAAAAATGAAAAGTCTTCTTTTCATTTTTTAAGAGCAGGCTGCTCTTAAAACATATTTTGCATGCATTCAAAAAGGGGATGGTGTCCTGTTTGCGAATGGATTACCACCTACGTGAAGTAGGTGGTAAAATGTGAATGTTTTGTGACTGCATTTCGGTCACAAAACATTCCTGCAAATCGCTGGGATTTGATATTAGGAAGGGACGCCCTTGACACATCCCTTCCTATTACCGAATCAGTATGTAGTTGCAATTCCAATTTGCAATTCGGTAACAAGTTACCGAATCCGGAATTGGAATTCATATACCAAAAAGCATTTTTGCGGTTGCAAACAAGACCAAAAAAATGCATGATTCATCTGGCCCTTAGTGACGAGCTTACCCCAAATACTATATCAAAGTAAAATCTGACTTATCTAGATAGTATTTTCTAGATAGGAAAACAGAAAATTTATTGTGGAGATGAATTTTGGAGTTGAGTTTGGCCCTGCCAGAAGTCTACACAGAAAAACGTCCTCCTCTGTCTGAAGTACCATACTTTTTGCCAAGCCCCGCAAGAGGGGCCCAAATGTAACACTTGTTAGGCATTTGCTTTTGTACAGCTGCAATATTTATCTTATTGGTCTAGTGCCAATTTTACCAGAGAATCAAAAGAGAGCTTCTGTTGACCTTAAAAATGTTAATTTCCCAATTTTCAATTGGGGACCCCAATGGCCGTTATTTGAAAAAAGTATGCCTAGTTTAGTAAAACTATGGGCCATATTTATACTTTTCGCCAACGCAGTTGTGCGTCAAAAAATCTAACGCCGGCTAACGCCATTCTGAAGCGCCATGCGGGCGCCGTATTTATTCAATGACGTTAGCTGGCGTTAGCCGGCGGAGCTGCCTGGTGTGCATAAAAAAAAATGACTTACACCAGGCAGGGGAATATGGAGCTTGGGGGTAAAAAAATGGGGCAAGTCAGGCTGAGGCAAAATTTTCGCCTCAAGCCGATTTGCACCATTTTTTTTTACTCCCAACCCCCATTGAAATGACTCCTGTCTTAGCAAAGACAGGAGTCATGCCCCCTTGCCCAATGGCCATGCCCACGGGACTTATGTCCCCTGGGCATGGTCATTGGGCATAGTGGCATGTAGGGGGGCACAAATCAGGCCCCCCTATGCCACCAAAAATAAAAATAAAAAATACTTACCTGAACTTACCTTAAGTTCCCTGGGATGGGTCCCTCCATCCTTGGGAATCCTCCTGGGGTGGGCAAGGGTGGCAGGGGGTGTCCCTGGGGGCATGGGAGGGCACCTCTGGGCTCCTTCCGAGCCCACAGGTCCCTTAACGCCTGCCCTGACCAGGCACTAAAAAACGACGCAAAAGCGGCTGGACGTCAATTTTTTTGACCCGCCCACTCCCGGGCGTCATTTTTGCCCAGGAGTGTAAATACGGCGCACATGACTCGGAGTCATTTTTTAGAAGGGAACGCCTACCTTGCATATCATTAACGCAAAGTAGGTGTCCACGCTAAAAAATGACGCAAACTCCATGAACTTTGGCGCTAGACGTGTCTAACGCCAGAGTATAAATATGGAGTTCGTTTTGCTTCGAATTTGCGTTAAAAAAAACGACGCTAATCCGGCGCAAACAGAGTATAAATATGGCCCTATGTGTTTTTGCTAGTTCATAACTTTTAACATATTGAGTTTTCTTTTTTGTTTTTCCTTTCCCAATACCATTATGAGGGTTCTCAATAAGTTAGGTCTTAGGTCTATCTCCACCACAAATGTGATAACATTTGAAATCAGGAGCTGGAGACCATTAGCGGTTCTAGATAGCAGTACCACATCATCAGAATATAGGAAGACAGGAGTCGGTCACTTGCCAACCTTTGAAGCATCAGCATTCACCTTTTGCAGAAACGTATCTACCCCGTTGATATAAAGTGAGAACAAAAATGGGCCAGGATACAGCCCTGTTAAATTCCTTGTGTGGACCTGAATTTTGTTCTGCATTCCCGCTTGTTTGGTAATGTATTCAGGCAGTCAGGCAATCATACAATTGTGACGGAAAAGATTTACCAAGATCTGCCACCGGTTAGCATGATTTACCTGATCAAACAAACTACTTAGATCTGCAAAACATAGATGAATGTAATCTTCTTTTGCTATTATGTATTTACTGATAAGGAGGTTTAGGTTAACGCACAGACCCATCGTGCCAACATCCCTCCTAAACCCATACTGGGAGGCAGTGAGCTCCTGAATATCAGTTGCCTGGGTCTCCAAAATCTCCAAAAGTGATCTGCACATTAATTTAGCAGACGAGACCAGAAAGGATATAGGTCAGTAGCATCTTGCATCTCCCCTGTAAGCCTTTTGAAAATCGGGACCATTATAGACTCAGTCCATGTTACAGGGAAACAGCATTGGGCTGCAGCATTAAACACCTGCTTCAGAATAGGAGCCCAAAGTGAGTGTAATGATTTAAAAGTATCTATGGAAATACCAGTGGGGACCAGTGTCTCCCATTGGCACACTTTTCAATTGCACTATTTACTTCTTATACACTGAATGGTTTAAGATGTGAGGAACCAGTAGGGTATATAGAATATGTAAGAAATGCTGTACATTCAGTTGTTGGAATTAAAAATCCCACCAAGATGTCTTACCCAATCTGCCTGTGAGACAAGTGCCACCACCCTAGGTGCTGCGGTGTCCTTAAAAAGTGGCTGATTGATTGTTTTCTAGAATAAAGTGGTATCTCTCATATCGACCATCTGCACTGTTAGCCCAAGCCCTTTCTTGAAGATCTTTTTTTCTTTATATATAGGCCTCAGGACTTTAATCTCCTGCTTCTTCTGGGTGTGGCCTGTCATGCTTTCTTAAGATTCTTATTCACACATGAGCAGTGACGATCA
Organism: Pleurodeles waltl; assembly: GCF_031143425.1. Lineage (NCBI taxonomy): Eukaryota > Metazoa > Chordata > Amphibia > Caudata > Salamandridae > Pleurodeles > Pleurodeles waltl. Next base: position 225,393,051 of record NC_090438.1, read on the forward strand.
AACCATCCAGTATTCTTTATATTGGAGGCCTTGTTGGTACTCCATAAATTGCTTGCAATTGCAGTGGTTATCTTGTAAATAGCAGCCAATATTTTACATGGGGTAATGTCCCAAGCAGTGTGAGTAATAAATGCATTCATATTCTCTTTTATAATTCCTTCTAGGAAAGCCAATTCATTTAGCCCTGCCCACTTGAGACTTATCCCATTATTACCCGCAGTTTCATTTTATGCTACTGGTTGCAACACATCCTCATAAGTAGTTTTAATTTTAAGGGTGATGGTCAATGAAAGAACTAGTTTTTTTCCCAAATGGTACGAACAATTCATTCTCTGAAATCAAAATGTGATCTATGGTTTAACTATGGCCATTCCCCTTTAAGTTTGTATTAGGGCCCTTTCTATAAGATGTATTTGCTCCAACAACTCTGGATTTTATTTAAAGATAATTTTATTTATCATTTCCCCATGTACATATGGGGATCCAGAGGATAGAAGGAAACATGTTAGTGCTGTATAGCGTGCCAAAGTGATGGGGGCATCCCTGAGGCACAAGTAGAAGTTGAAATAATAGCTCCCACCCTGCAGGTGTCAGACACCCTTACACACAGGAAGAAAAGGAGATGTTGGTGGAAAGTGATTTGAATTGTGGCACAGTCCACTACTGTCCTGCAGTGCAACAGAGCTGAAGTAAGAGTGGGGTCAGCTGGGCTCAGTACTTGTCGCTGCTGTCCTGCTACCCTCACTGCCCTTACTATGATTGCTGCTGGGGAAGGCGTAGGAGGAGGTAAGCTGGTGGCCTGCTACGCGCTTTGTGTTCCACTCAGCACCTGATCTCACAGAGCTCACTAAGCTCACAGCCTGCAGCCAACAGTACAGGTGACTGGGTGGGCTTGCTTCCCCAAGCCAGACAGTAATCCTGAAGTTAGGGTGGGTGCCAAGCCTCTCCCTTCTCCCCTCCACCTCTGCCTCCCCCTCATACTCCCTGTCTGTAGCCTGTAGCTATCACCCACCAAAGCCTACCTGTGCCAATGAAATTGCCATCAACCGCCAGAGGAGCAAGGTCCTTGTGAAGGCCAAAATCTGGGCCTCTGAGCTCTTCCTCCTGATATCCAAAGTTTCTGGACTGCCCATTCCTTCTCCAGCTCATCTCCTGTCTTATAACTGCCTTACAATTGCCACCAAAACTGTTATCTTTTTGTGTTTCTGGGAATATGCATGCCTGGCACTTGACCTCCTGTGAAACTGCCAGTTCTCAAAGTCTAACAGAAATATTCTACAGCAGGGCCTGGGCAGAGTCTGGCAGAGCTGGTCAGTAAATTATAGCAAAGAGATACTGTAACCTGAAGTAGATTGTGACAGATCGTAGCAGACTGTATCTCACACACACAAGTTCTGGGACCGAAATCAAACAAACTGTAGAACAGTAAATACAGATGTACACACTGCAAAGGCCCACATAGGTCTGTGCAAATTCTCCAGTGAGCATTTCACAGCTGATTGCGCCAGTGGCAGTCTGTATGGAGTGGAAGGCGGCTGGTGGTTAAGGGCACAAGTGAAGTTGGTGTAGACATCCTTTATAGAGGCCCTGCCAGAGGGGAGAGGAGGCAGTAGAAGCGGTCGAGCTAGGTCTCTGCGTGAGTTGCGGTCCTGCTACCACCCACTTTTCTTATGCTGCCTTGCAATCTGCTTCCACTCCAGCTCCTATCTATCACATCCGTCAAGGGGCCCACATTCATCTGCCTGCAGATTCTCTCCAACTTCTCCACCTTCTTGAAGATGCCTGTGTTGGTGCCCCATTTGCAAGAACTTATCTACTGGGGTAGGGTGTGGTGGCGCTATCCAACAAATACCAACCAGAAGCTATTTACAAGTCAACTCAACTGGGAATCATCTACTATGTGCATTCTCATACCCCCCCTCCTTAGGGGAAGGTGAGGTGTGGTGGCGCTGTACAAACACTTCCATCCACATCCAACTATGTCCAGCCAAGTCCAACAAATTCAAATTAGGGCCAACTAATTAATTCCAACGTCAACAGCTATTTTATCAAGTTAACAAGGCATATAATACTCATCTATCTGTTCTGAGCTATTGTGAAGAAACCAGATCACTGCAATCCTCCCTGCAGCAACACTTAGCACAGACACCACCAAAAATACATCCATCAGTAAGGGCTGGGTGTACGTGCGGCTACCTCCAGCTAAACATGATGGAAGTAAATGTAAAAGGAAGCAACAAAAATCCAAAATGTATAAACAATTTTTTAGACTTTTCCTTGGTGTGGTCTCCCTTAACTTTTTGCCTCTGTTTCCCTGGTTGTTGATGTGTGCTGGACACTGTTTTTTTTTTACTCTGGGCACTTTACCATTGCTAACCAGTGCTAAAGTGCAAGTGTTCCTATTCAAAATGTGTATGTAATTGGTTCATACATGATTGGCATATGTGATTTACTAGTAAGTCACTAGTACAGTGCACTATAGGTGCCCAGGGCCTGTAAATCAAATGCTACTAGTGGGCCTGCAGCACTGGTTGTGCCACCCACATTAGTAGCTCTGTAAACATGGCTCAGACCTGTCACTGCAATGTCTGTGTGCGCAGTTTTAAACTGTAAATTCAACTTGGCAAGTGTAACCACTTGCCAGGCCTGAACCTTCCCTTTGATTACATGTAAGGTAGGCCCTAGGTAGCCCCAAGGGCAGGGTGCAGTGTATGGTTAAGGTAGGACATAGAGGCCCTCATTCTGACATTGGTGGTAAGTCCCACTTACCGCAATGCCGACTGCCGCCAACATTCCGCCACCGCAGCAGTTTACTGCTACCCATCTTATGACACACATATAGCAATCCGTCACTATACAGCCACACACAAAAGTCCGCCAGCCCAAAGGTCAGCGATAAACTGGTGGTAGCAAAACCCACACCGTTACGCCAACAGAACTAGGCCCATAGCATTATGACCCACGAATCACCGCGGCAGACATTCCATGGCGCTAAACCATTGGCGGTACATGCTGCCGCACTCAAGATACACACAACCTAACAAAACAACACTACATTGGACGATTACAACTACACACAACTGAAACACATATACACACCACACCCACACACCCACACCACTATAAAACACACACACACACTACCCACAACCCTTTACGACTCAAAAGAATTGACAACAGAGAGAGAGAGACACCAAGAGCACCCACAGAATCAGAGCCAGAGAACACCATCAACCATACACTATCCACGCACCTTACAACACACACCCCAACACATCACCCTACACACCCTCATACACACCACACACTACACCAATGGCACCACAAAGACACCCCAGATTCTCTGAGGAGGAGCTAAGGGTCATGGTGGTGGAAATCATCCAGATAGAGCCACAGCTATTCATATCAGAGGTGCAGCAGACATCCATTGCAAGGATGATGGAGCTATGGCGGAGAATCGTGGACAGGGTCAATGCCATGGGACAGCACCCCAGAACAAGGGATGACATCAGGAAGTGGTAGAATGACCTACAGGGGAAGGTGTCAGTGGTAGCAAGACACCAGATAGCTGTACATAGGACTGTTGGCGGACCCCCACCTTCTCTCCCACAACTAACAACATGGGAGGAGCAACTCTTGGCAATCATGCATCCTGAGGGCCTGGCAGGAGTAGGAGGCGGACTGGACTCTAGTACATCAACTCTTTACTACTTCCACCCACCTACCTGCATGCCATCACATACCCCCAAGCCTACCCTCACGCTCATCACTCCACCACCTCACATACACCCTACCATCACAACCCACCCATCCCAATACCAAGCCCTGCACATAACATCAATGCACGGACACCACTCTTAGACCTGCAGGCAAAAACATCACTAAAGCATGCACGTTAGAGACATCTTACCCACTTACCTCACATAATCACTACTCACACAAGGCAAAGCTGACAGGGCAATCACAACCATACAGGGCAACGCACCCATGCACAAGATGTCACACGCAGAAACAATAACACTGCATTTACATCCTCACAGGTCCCCCACACAACATCACCAGAGAGGAGGTGCCAGCCACATCCAGTCACCCCACAGAAGTGGCCCACAGTGATGACACAGCTCTGGACACCTGGATCTGGATGACCAACCTGGCCCATCAGGGATCTCCGGGCAGTCAGTAACCCTGGCACAGTCCCATACCACCACAGTGCCTCCCCCCTCAGGAAACACCAGCACAGCATCCACCCAGCGGGCCCATACCTCTGTTCCCAGGACACGTCAATCAGCAGTGTGTCCACCACTACAGGGACACCAGGGCACCCCACAAACACAGGATGATCAGGGACCTGGGGCCAGTGGCAGTGGGCACACGGTTCAGGGGACAGAGGCACAGGAGAACAGGGAAGCTGGGAGGACTGCTGTGCGACAGAGGGAGGACAAGCCCAGGGAACTGACTCTCCAGGAGGCACTCACCAATATCCTGGTAGCATACCACCATTCACAGGAGACGATGAGCCAGACACTGTACAAGTTGCAGGAGACCCAGCGGCTGCAGGAGGGACAGTACTTGTGGATCAGGGAGGACCTGAATGACATCCACACCACCGTGGTCACCATTGCTGGGATGCTGGGAGACATGGCCAATACCATGAAGGAGGCAGTGGCCCACCACCGGGCCCCTGACACTAGCCACACTGATGAAATGCCTTCCACCTCCACTGCCGCTAGTAGACAGGAGGCCCCGCCACAGGAACAACAGGCCACCAGCGCCCTTCCCCTGCAGAAGGAGAACCACCCCGCAAACGGTCCCTGCGATCCAGTCAGAAGCCAGAGAGCATTGCCAAGACCCCCTCCAGGAAATAAGACTCTCCTGATTGTCACCCTTGTGCCCCACTCTGTCACCCTGTCCATCTTAAAACTGCCATTGCTCCCTTTCCTAAGCCCCCTTGGACAATGCACTGTGATACAAATAGACTGGACTCTATCCTGGACATTCCTCCACCATAAATCCAGCCCATTCCACTATGCACTCTACTTCTTAGCACTTAAATAAACACCATTAAAAAATACAAGTATGAAGTCTGTCAAATGATTGAACAAATTATTTGTTTAACAAGCTTTAAACACTGCAATGCAACTGTACAGAAATAAATACATAGGAATGACCTGTAGTAGGCTGCAGTCAACACACCAGGTGCCAGAGTGGGGCACAGATATCTGAAAATCGAGATGCCAAAGGGTACAGTAAGTGGCCATAGAATTGGGAGAATCTGCCTGCCATGTACAATGTCAAACAAAAAACTGTTAATGCAAAGTGAAGTTACAGTGTCTTACCTGTGTGTCACTGGAACTACTGTGGTATAATAGCTATTCTCTTGTCCCCATCCTCATCCTCATCCTCTGCTTCCTCATCTTCACTGTCCATAGGGTCCACTGCTGCCACATGCCCATCTCCAGCCTCATCCTCCTGCAGAAAAGGCATTTGGCGTCTCAAGGCAACATGCAACATGCTCCGATTATCTGGCAGACCTTCTTGGGTGAGTAGTACAGAGATCCACCGGTTAGATGGAGGCAACAAAACCTGGCCTTCAGAGGCCGAATGTCCTTTCTACGATTCTTCCTGTTCGCCCATGTGCCTCATTGTAACGTTACTCTGCCCTTGTCCTGGGATACCTCACAGGGGTCAGTATCCATGAGAGGCTGGGGTAACCAGAGTCACCTGCAAATATCAAGGGATTCCTATTAGCCAAACACTAACCTTTATGGCTAACACCATACCCCTACACCAAAATACACTGGGTGGGAGCCAGGGGTCACCTGTTAGCCACACCCGGTGCCTCTGGAGTTGACACATCACATATGGGATGCTGCTATTCTTCAGGATATAGGCATCATGCACCGAATCAGGATACTTAGCATTGACATGGGAGATGTACTGGTCCGCCAGGCACCTTATCTGCACATTCATGGAGTGAAAGCTCTTTTGATTTCTGAACAACTGTTCATTTCTCAGGGGGGGGAGGGACAAATGCAATATGTGTGCCATTGATTGCCGCAATGATGTTGGGGAGATGTCCCATTGCATAGAAGTCAGCTTTCACTGTGGTCATATCGTCCACCTGGGTGAAAACAATGTAGCTGTTCATGTGTTTAATCAGGGCGGACAAAACTCTGGTCAGCACTATTGAGAACATTGGCTGAGACATTCCTACTGCCAAGCCCTCTGTCACTTGGAAGGAGCCAGTTGCCAAGAAATGGAGCACAGATAGTAGTTGCACAAGAGAGGGGATCCCAGTGGGGTGACGGATAGCTGATATCAGGTCAGGCTCCAATATGGCACACAGCTCTGTGATTGTGGCCCTGTCCGGTCTATAGGTGAGGATAATGTGCCTGTCCTCCATTGTTGCCAAGTCCACCAGGGGTCTGTACACAGGGGATGTTTCCATCTCCTATTCATCTGCAGTGGTTGTAACCTGGGGGGAAAACAGTGAGTAGCTGGTCAGTATTTCACATTTCCAAACGCTACACTGCATTGCATGTTGTGACTGCAACAGTATGTTGTTGGATAGGCCCAAATGGTGCCTAGGTATACTGTGACACAGTTAGGATCCATGGCCTGACCCCCCCCTGAAATGGTGTCTGCTTGTCCTGTGTAGATGGACATGTGGAAATGAGGTAATGCCTCTGACGTTGTGTGCCGTTGCGGCAGGCGGTCGAGTACTGCTGTGCAACTCCTCATTGGTTGTCATTGGGCCCTATGGGTTACAATGGCCAATGGTAATGTACGCTGGCAGTGACGGATACGCACCACCACAGACGTGACTGCCATTTTCTAGCTGTTCACTCGCTTGCTACCTGACCTTCAACAGGAGAGGACCTACACTGTATGTGCTGCTGTGACCTGTGTCTGGAACCAAGCATGTCTCATGTACTTGGGAAAAGGGCCCCTGCCTTCACCGCTGCAGAGTTGGAGACACTGGTAGTTGGGGTCCTCCCCAGCACCGAATGCTGTATGGGCCTCCAGACCAATAGTTTAGTACACTTTGAGCACAATGCATGGGGCATGAATGCATGGAGTGCTGTGTGTGAGGGCCTTGTGTGGGGGGGTTGGTGGAAGGGTTCTGGGCAGCGTGATGCATGTATGGTGGGCACTGTCTGTGCAGTTAGGGGATGTGAGGGCTCTTGTGGGCCTTGAGTGTAACAGGCCAGACGGTATGACTGATACCTTTTTCTATGTTTATTTTTCTGCAGGTCAGCGCCCATCAGAAAACGGGTATATGGCGTGCCATCGCCAAGGACGTGTGGACCCTTGGGGTCTACGGCAGACGGAGCACCGACTGTGGCAAACAGTAGGAGGACCGGAAGCGCTGGGTATGGCCTCCCAACTAGGAAGGGGTGCCTGTCGAACCCTGACCCCCCGATGGCCCGCATGCTGGCGGTGGCCTATCCGGAGCTGGATGGGCGCTTGAGGGTACCACATCAGCCACAAGGAGGTCAGTACAGTTTCCCAATATACTACTTGTGTGTGGGGGGTGGTCTCTGGGTGGGGGATGTGGGCCTGTGGGTGCCCCTAGGCTAGGCCAGATGTTGCAGGGTAGGTCCCATGTTGGACAGGGGCTGATGAACACCAACTCCTACCAAGTTAGTAAGCATTCACTACTGGGCAGGGGTCTGTAGGTGCCAGCTATGCTGCTGTTGGCGTTAGGTATTCCTGTCCATGGCCTGGTGACTAGCAGTGTGACTGATAGTGCTTTGCCTAGTGCGTAGGGCTGTTCCCTGTGTGTGTGTGTCATGTACGCCAATGGTGGTGTTCGATCAGCCATTGACCAAGTGTATCCATTGTTTCTTACCCCCTTTTTTGTTTTGGCACCCTGCGCTTATGTGCATTAGCATAATTTTTTGGAGGAGCAGAGGCACCGGTGATGGAGGGAGCTGCATTCCACAGGCCCCATGAGGCCGAATCCACCGTCGGTGAGGGCACCAGTGGGCGAGGGGAGCACCACAGCGGAGACAGGAGGGGACAGTTCTGACAGCGATACCTCCTCTGATGGAAGCTCCCTGCTGGTGGCAGACACCTTTGTGGCCACCCCAACTACAGGTACAGCCACCACACCCATTGTAGCAACACCCTCCCAGCAGCACCTCAACGTGTTTCCCGTGCCCGCTCACATAGGAAGGTAGACATGTCCTTCGCCTCAGGCACCTCAGGCCGTGCCCCAGTTAGCCCTGTTGCCCTGAGTGAGTAGGCTATTGACCTACTGCGATCCATCTCTGTTGGGCAGTCAACCACAGTGAATGCCATCTAGGGGTTAGCACCCCTTTTGCAACAAACAAATGCATTCCTGGAGGGCATTCACTCTGGCATGGCGGCCCAACAGAGATCAGTCCAGGCTCTGGCCTCCTCCCTGATGGCAGACATTTTCCCAGTTTCTAGCCTCCCCCCTCAAACACTCCTCTACCCAGTTCCATTCCCCTCGACCCCAACCTATTCCAAGCACACATTCAGACCAACATGCACCCAAGACAACACACAGGAGTGGCGCAGGCAAACACAAGCAACACACATCATCCCACAGACACTCACACAAACACCACCCAGATGAAGACATACCCACATCTACTGCCTCCACTGTGTCCCCATCCTCCTCCTCGTCCACCACCCTCCCAGTACCATCTCCACTCACACCTGCATGCACTACATCCATTACCTCCAACACCATCATGCCTATCACAACACACCCCTCCCTGGCAGACACCACCCCAACAGCCATGCACAGGTCCCCTGTGTCCTCTCCCACTGTGTCTGTGCCCCCCTCCCAAAATACACAAATGCAAGCACTCAGACACCCAACAGCCATCCCCCTCAAAACAGCATCCAGCCCATGCACCTGCACCCAAACACAACAGACTGACACCTCCTACAACCACTCCCTCTTCCTCCACTCCCAATCCTTTTCCCTATTCCCGTCCCAATGTCCTTAAGCAGCTTTTTGTCTCCACAATTGACCTCTTCCCTACCCCCCCACCCTTCATGTCTAGCCACGGTGGCTAAAACACAGGCAAGCACCTCAGCCACCCAGTCCATGGCCCAGTAACGTCCACACCCACCCGTGGTGGGAAAGGATCCCAGGCACCCAGCAGCCACACGGAAAGGGTGCCTGCCCCAAGTGCTGCCAGGAAGGGCAAGGAGCCACTCCCAGCTGCTGCCAGTAAGAACAAGGAATATTCCCCAGCTGCTGCCAGGAATGGCAAGGAGCAATCCCCAGCTGCTGGCAAGAAGGGCAAGGAGCCATGCCCAGCTGCTGCCAGGAAGGGCAAGGGGTCTGCACCAACAGGCAGAAAGGACTGTTGCTGGGACTCAGTCGAAGCCCCCCACCACCAACCATCCTGGTGCAGCCGTCGGAGGCTGTAGGGGATGGGCTGGAGCTTTCCCCCACAACCACCACCAGCAGCACCAGTGGGCAGCCGTCCAAGGCTGCAGGGGATGGGCTGGAGCTTCATCACACCACCACCACCACCAGTGGGCAGCCATCGGAGGCTGCAGGGGATGGGCTGGAGCTTCCCCCCACTACCACCACCAGCAGCGGCAGCATCAGCAGCACCACCACTTAGCAGCCGTCACCACAGGCGGACAGTCTGTAGTCCTGCGTCCATGGGCTACTGTGCAGCCTGCACCCTGCAAATCCTGTTGGTATGACACCAACCTTAGAGACTGTGACCTTGCACTCCCCAAGATCTGCATCATGGGGCTCGATGCCCCCTCCAGAACCAGTGGGTGTGGCACCCGCTCACCCCATCCTCCCCAGGATGAAGATCACAGGGCACGATGCCCCCTCTAGAACCCGTGGGTATGGCACCCACTCCCCCATCCTCCCCAGGATGAAGATCACAGGGCACGATGCTCCCTCCAGAACCAGTGGGGGTGATCACAGGGCACAATGCCACCTCCAGAACTAATGGGGAAAACATCCACTCATCCCATCCTCCCCAGGATGAAGATAACAGGGCACGATGCCCTCTCCAGGACCAGTCGGCAACTCACCCACTGGAGAAACTGAAGCCTTGCACTACCCAGGACTAAGCAGTGGGCAAATCACCCACTTCAGAGACTGTGGCCTTGCACTCCCCAGGACAAAGGGCACAGGGCATGTTGCCCCCTCCAGGACCAGTTGTACCATCTTCTGGCTGAGGTGGCCCTCTGTTCTGCGTCCCTCTGAGGTGCCCCTGCAGTGTTCTCTCTGTGTTGTTGCAGGAGACAAGTGGAGCCTTGGACTTTGTAATGTGGCCGTGTGGCCCACGCACATTGAGGACTGGGCAGAGTCCCTTGAAATGTACATATGTATATACTTTTGGATTAAATATTCATATTTTTACTGTATTGGTATTATTACACTCGCTTTCATCTGTTCGTGTTGTCCTTGCATTATTCCTGAGGGTTACGGGGTAAATATGTTTATTTACTGCTTCTGCTTGTGTGTATGATGTTGGGGGTGGGGTGCTACATGTTGCATGTTTGTGTCACTCTCTTTTTCCTCCCCCTCCCCTGTGTGCTAGGCAGCTGTACTCACTGTGGTCATCTTTGCCGTCGTTGGTGCTCGTGGTGGAGCAGGACATAGAAAAGCATTGGGAAGATCTGCAGTTTAGGCTCCATAGCGGTGTGGTTCTCTCCTGAGTCTCCAATGGTGAGTCGTTTCCCTTCTGTGCAGTGTTTCTGCCAGGCTTTTGATGTCGTTGGTACCCCCTCGGGAATGGTGGCAGATTGAGCTGTCATAATAAAGTGGACAGAAGATTGTCTTCCACCTCACTGTAGGCGGCTACCGCCGTGCTGGCTGTTGACTCCACCCTGACGAATGGTGTGGTAAAGTGGCTGTCTGTCTGAGCTCTTTCCGCCATGGACATAATTTATCACCAGCCTGTTGGCGGTATTACCGCCACTTTATCACTGACCGCCAGGGTTGTGATGAGGGCCTTTATCTGGATAAGAGACATTTTGTATAGATCAGCTGTATCTGTGATGTGCCCAATTCCTTTTTTTGTAGATAAAGTGCAGTGTGTCATGCATATTCTTTTCCTTTTTAAACTCTTTAACGTTTCCTAAAACTTTATGCACCAATAGTATAGGAATTAGTCAAGATTATTCACAAAACCTCAAAGTTTTAACATTTTAAAGCCATTAAACTTTTTTATCAAAATAAAGTGCATATTTGCTGTGCATATCCATTTTCCTTTTTAGCCCCTTTGGCGTCACATTTTTTTTCTGCATTATAAACATTGTTGCCCCAGCTCTGGCACACAGTTTAAAAGCAAAGAACGCAGTTAGTGGCTCACTGAAACACACAATTGGTAACTTCCTTCAGACCAAAATTCCAAGTGGCAAGAATATTTGAGAGCCTTGATTAAAATCTTGAAGTCAAAGGACAAGTTTCCTATCAGCTAAAATGCTAGGCAGAATTCTGACTGAACAGACAACACTACTTCACTTCAACACAACCCGGGCAGTAGCACAAGGTTTCTGGACTATCTGTTGAAACTCTACACGCAAAAAACAATAAGTACCGTTAAGGAGTGGCATAATTCCTCTAAACGAGCGTCATTTTGGTCATATAACCGGGTTGAAGGATCAGGGCTGTAGGCTTTATGGGGCTGTACTGGAGTCTTTAATGCACATTCTTTGCATTTGTGATCCACTAATGGTGCACATATGCTACTGGCTGTGCCCATATTTTTACAGGTCCACTTAAAACCATGCAGGAAAGCAGTTATTGCCTGCCTATCTCCACAATTGCCCCAGGTTGCAGCCAGATCCAAGAAATGTATGCAACATGCAGTAAAGTCACTGGAGGCTGCCTCAGATTACTGCCGGTTAATCTAATTTAATTGATCATATTTTAGTAACCCAGGGAAAATAATTAAGGGTAAGGTGACAACAACAATTAGTGGCAAGCTGACCCGGAAATCAGAATATGTAATTACAGGTTCCCTTACATCTCAATGGATCCTCTCCAGCAGCTAAAGACTCTTGTTCACCATTGAGCGGGACCACAGAAGGCAGCAGGAACTCTTCTCCCTGGGACAAAGAACAACAATGAAGAAGCTGGTAAATGAGAATGTCAAATGAAACTTATTTCAAGCATTTCAGCCAGAAATTGACTTAGGGTTTCTCACATCTGGATTAGATCATCTCCTGCTGTCGAAGGCCATTGTGACCGTCACGTGGAGCAAACTCAATATCAGTCCTGTGTCCTATCATAAATGTGCTGATTTATGAAATATCATGTATTTTTATATAATGTGGGTAGATAGGCAATTATGGAGAAACTTGAACTGAACTAATATACTTCTGAACATTAAGATGGTAAGGTTCCAGTCCATATTCCAGGAAAGCAATTACATTGAGTCTGTTGGGTTCCATGAGACCCTAATCTGCGTTTAAGGATCAACATAAATTTGCAACAAATCAACTCTGCACTTTAGAGTCTCACCTCAGTACAGCACTACAGGAAAGACTAAGGGGGTCATTACGACCCTGGCGGAAGGCAGAGAAGCGGCGGTAAGACCGCCAACAGGCTGGCAGTCTTTTTTTTGTATTATGACAATGGCGGTTACCGCCATAGTCATCCGCCGGTTCTCTGTTACGCCCGCCAGGGCGGAGACGACCGCCGGGCTGGAGGCCAGGGTCTTCAGCCCGGCGGCCGTCACTATACCGCCGGCGGTATTTGGACCCGGCTGACCGCCATGGATTTCATGGGGTTTGAAACTGCCATGAAATCCATGGTGGTAAGCACTATCAGTGCCAGGGAATACCTTCCCTGGCACTGATAGGGGTCTCCCCCACCCCCCACACCCACCCTGACTCCCTCTCCTACCCCCCCACCACCCCTGCCACCCCCCAAAGGTGGCAGGACCCCCCTCCCCACCTGACCCCCAACATAGCATTACACATACACGCACGCAGGCACCACCAACACACATACACGCACACACACCGACATACATGCAAACATCCATACACACAGTCAGGCACGCACATCCACATTCAAACATACACGCACACATCCATACAGACATAACCACAGACATACACGCACTCATTCCCAAACACACAACTCCCCCGCAATCATACACGCACTCACACACCCCCTCTACATACACACACGCACACCCCCATGCACGCACACAACACACAACACCCCCCCACCCCCCTACCCTCAAGGATGATCGACTTACCTGGTCCGACGATCCTCCGGGAGGGAACGGGATCCATGGGGCCTACTCCGCCAACACCACACCGCCAACAGAACACCGCCACGCCGAATCACAGGACGTGATTCGCTGGGCGGGTTTCTGTTGGCGTGGCGGTGGAGGTGGAGCAACCTCCACTTCCCCGCCGCCCGCCAGTATGGCTGTTGGCGGATCTCCGTCCGTAAAAGGACGGAGAGCTGCCAATGGTCATAATAGGCTGAGCGGCAAACCGCCAACACTGGCGGTCTTCCGCACGGCGGTCCCTCGGAGGTCTTGGAAAAAGACCGCCGAGGTCAAAACGACCCCCTAAGTGCCTGATGTAGAGTTTTGTAGACTGGGTATTCCTCCTCAAATGTGGTGGACTGCACTGTCTGCCAAAATGATAGCTCACCCACTCTACTTAGGGTCAGCGTACATAATGTTTCTGCTGGGATGGTTCAACTAGCTCCACTGGCGGGAACTATTCATGAATAACCCTGCAGACTTGGGACCATCATTGTAAATATATCAGAACACTTGCCCTAATTAAAGCAGATGGTCTGTAGTACCTTCTTCCCCCAGTCATCAAAGGAGAGAGAAATAATTTTAAATACATATTAATTCTCTCTATTTAAAGAAATAATGGGAAGGGCATGTTCCTATTTGTTCAATAGGACCATCACTCACTAGAACCACTAGGTACATACTTCATCCACAGGTGCTCCCCCAAGACACCTTGTGCATTTGGGTGGTCTCTACTCTATATCTTAGTTGAGTTCTTTGATCATGTTGATGAGGAATCTCTTGTTTAAGATTGACAGCAGGGGAACCTATAGCAATATTAAAAACATAACAGTTGATTTGATGGAGTTGAAATGGACTTCTGCATCAGAAAGGTCCACAAGTTTCAGATGTAAGTGATCGCCAGCAAGATCGGATGTCAATCTCCAGGACCAATAAATAGAAAGGATCACTAATATTGCTAAGTATGTGACTAAACACTACTTCTGCAGTTAGGTCTTGTATATGTGATCGTACATTTTAATGTGCATGCCTTATGATTCAAACAAGTGTGAAGGAATTTCCTGAATATCTGCAAAATCAAAAGAGAGACTTAATTACCAATTGTACTAAATAAATCATCCTTTTATGCAACCATCCATTGTCTAACAATACTTTTATGTTAATACTCTAATGCTTCATAGAGTGTTTGAGGTGGGCAGACCCTAATGTCACAATCTGAAGTGGAGAGAACAAAAAAAGAATAAAAGCTGTAGGGTTACCGAAACAAATTACATACCTCAGCCTGATGCTTAAGGTTCCTCCTTTCCCCCTCCAGACTTACTTTGTCGGGGGCCCTTGCAGCTGCGGACCTAAGAGTGTCCACTAAATGCTGCATCCTGATCACATACTCAAGGAGAGGGCTACTTGAGCATCTGCTATGTCATTTGATGTGTCAATCAATGTGCTGACATATCTGTCTGACCATCAGTAGTAGGAGCTAAGTCCATATAGTCATTCTCTTCAGTATGTGTAGAAATAGAGCTCAATGTTCGTATATGTACTTAAAGAGGGGACATGGCGAAGTTGGTGACCAAGTGAGAGGCTTGATCTGGTCTCTCCATCCACTCACCACTTAAGGAGCATCTATAGCCGATGGTGGTCCAAAGAAGCAGCCCTCATCAGTTAAGACCCCTGGAAGCTGAGCAGCGGTGATGGGGTAGGGTGTGTGCTTCACGGTTCCCTAAGCCATAGGATCCTATGGACCTGGAGGTGAGCCATGCTGCGGGTGGCGCATTGCCTGCAAAAAGGAGTGGACCTTGAGCGAAGCATGGACCAGGTTCACTTGCCCATGGCACTTGAGGCCCACTCAGTGTTCCAACAATGCAGATGCCATGGTGCTGCAAAAGATTAAAGGCAGTGCGGCACGCCATTGATTGCCCAATGGCAGACTCTACAAGTCGAGGATGTTGGTGGTGGTAGCTGACCTGACATCCACTGTGTGGAGGAGCAGTAAACCATGGAGAGACTATACTGCCTGATAGCACTAGTGTTAAGCCCAACGCGCTCCTGCTACAGGCTTGAGGCCTACTGGCTCACACCTTAGTCGAGCACACAAGGATGGGCTCATGTGGATTACATGTAGATTTGACAACTGAATTTGCAGCCAACACAAAGTGAATGTGCTGCTTTTGATGGTCACTCAGTGCTGACCATCCAAGCAGCACTCCTGTATCCCTGGACCCAAGAGGTGCCAGGGAGCCACCAGTGGGCACACCACACACCACAGGGCAATGGTTTCTCGAGGCCTCCACATGAATCACACCCATGAGTTGCCCAACATAACCTGGCATAAAGCAGAGCTGCAAGGCACCTGAGTACACCACTGGGGCCACTTGCTTGGGGGGGGTCTGGGCACTTGTCTAGCTCCTGGCTCACTCTGAGAATCTCCTGGCCCCCTCCCTGGGTCTGGCTGGGGCCCCAGAGCGCCTCTGTATGACGTGTACTCTCCTTTTACTAGGTCATAGAGTAACATTAAGACGTCCAGCCTGCGTGAGGAGTCTGAGCCATGCCAATAGCTCAGGGAAATAAGGACTGCTATCTAAAGGACATTCTAACTCATTCCACCAATGTGCCAGGTGAGGAAGGACAGCTTGCCCTGTGGGCTATTCGCCCTGCAACCAACAATGATGATGAAACACTCCTCACACTCTTATTCATGAAGTCACTTTTCTTCTCATTAAGGGATGATCTCCAGGTTGTCAAATAAGACCTATACCAAAATATCCATAATGTTTGCCAAGAAATGGACATGATGGGAGACAGAGTCTCTATGCTAGAGGACAAACCCACAGCCCAGGGTGAGGATTTTGTGTACTTTCAGCGAGAGACCCTCTGCTTATGAAAGCAACACAATGCCTTCCAATGCCACACTGAGGACCTGGAGAATCACACAAATAACATATGTATACAGGGAGTCCTGCAGGAGCAGAGGGACCAGACATAGCTAGATATGTGCAGGTGTTCTTTTGCCACATACGTAGTGCAAATGAAGAAATGTCCATGCAACTGGGCTACAATTAGAGGGTGAGCTGAATGGGTGGTGGTGGACATCTTCACATGCATCCATGACTTCCAGCTCCAGGAGAATAAATGTGCACCGCAAGGGGCACTTCGGTGTTCTTTGGTGGCCACAGCCTGTCACTTTACCTGGACATCTTGGCATTGATGCTTGGCACTGATACACCAGAAAAGCAGGGGGTTCTGCCCAATTAATTTTTCAGGAGCAGGGGACACACAGCTGGGATCACCCATTTCACATTATCTTTCACTGGAAGGATAAGCTTCGCCAGGTCAGGTTGATAGACACTGCGTGCCAATTTCTGGCATCCCTGATGAGACCCTCAATATTTCGCATAAGCAACCCAAAGGAATAGACAATGGTTGTGAACACAGGTGCTGTAAAAAAGCCAAGCATCCAACAGGGTCTGCACTGGATCTTGCAAACATAGCTCAAGAGCTCCAAGCCATCATTGAGAGCCTCATGGGAAACATTGACTGCACAAAAGCAGACTGACTTTGTGTTTAAGATGACCAGGCCAGAGGGCTTCCAGTCTCAGTTTAATCACCCCCAGATCTATGGAGGCACGACAGGGTGGAGGGGAGGTGAACAACCCAGAAGGTCCCACCCTCTCAACTTGGCCCATCCCTCAGACACTTCACATACCAAACAATTTTGATTGGACTCTAGGTTGTTTCCATGTTTGTATGATTTGCATTGTGAAGGAAAGGGCCACACTCACATTTAGCATTAACCCACTCAGGATAACATTATCAACTTGCCCTGTCCATCTCTGGCCTTCCCAATCTGATAGGTCTTTGGGACCACATGCTTCTTTACCCACACACAAACATGACTCTTAAACTCATCAACATAAATGTGCGAGGCCTTAATAATTTTACAAAGAGAAGGGAAGAGCTGTTCTTGCTGGAGCTGGATGGGATCAGATTTGATGCATTCAGGAAACCCATTTGATGGCACAGGATAAGACCACAACATTTTCCCATAAATATTTCACATCTGGCCAGGACGCGAAGTAGGATTGGCCCTGTGTATTATGTTTGGTGGGAACCCACTGACAATAGCACCTCTCTATGCCCTAAATGATAATCAAGAACGGTTCCTAAAACAAGCAGTCCCAGACATACTAGATAAACCTGACCAAGCTATGGTCGCAAAAGGTGGGGCTGGGTTGCCGAAGAAGGGTAGCACACCCAAGCACTATAGACTAAACATACTATTCCTCCACTCACAAAACCTACACCCACATCAACCACTTTCTTGATTCCATGTCAATACAACCTACTGTCCAAAGACCAACCACTGGTTTGGTTTTCATCAAACTCTCAGTGCGCTCACACTATGTCTTACTGGTCCGTTTGCTCCACTTAAGGACTTTGATGCAGCCATCAGGCCCTTGCAGACCTTGGGATACACTTCTACACTTTCCCAACACAGTCCAAAAACTCAAGCATACACTGTCAGACTTCCTGACAACTAATGATTCAGGAGACAGGTCCATAACTACCTTCCGGAAGATACTGAAGGTGGAGATGAGGGGGAAGATTATTGCCATCTCCACAGCCAACAACAAACTGTGAAAGCAAAAAGGGAAGGACTAGGAGAGAGGGTCAAGGAATTAGAAATGATTCACAAATGCATGAGGGCACACAGGATCTAGAGGCAGCTAGAGGCCAAACGATCGCAACTGCAGCAACTTGAAATGTACATGACAGAATACTCCTTCTTCTACCTCCAGCATACATTTCAAATGGAAGGATGCATGTGGCTTGCTCATAGATGATGATCTAAGTCCCAAGCAGAGTGATTCACAGCTCTTCTCAAGCCAGATGACGCTAACATGCCGAGGTCTGCTGACATAGCAGCCTCCTTTTGGGAGTACTATAAATCTCTCCTTAACTCCCAGAATCTCAGAGAAGCAGATGGCCTGGGATATCTACAGGGTGTGCACACTACAAGGTTGACGGAGTCACATGTTGATGCTTTATGTAATCTTATCTGCATAGATGAAGTAGTCTCTGCCATTGTTCACCTGAAGCCCACAAAATCACGTAGCCCAGACTTCTTTACCTCCTCATTCTACAAGACTTTCTGTCAGATTTTGGCCCCAGTACTCACCAAATGGTTTAATTCTTTTGAAGACATGGGAGGCATCCCTGGTCTATGATCAAGGATTCCATAACAGTCCTCAGGGAAGGACAGACAACAATGCAGTTGTACTGTTGTACTG
The DNA here is from genome assembly GCF_031143425.1 of Pleurodeles waltl. Lineage (NCBI taxonomy): Eukaryota > Metazoa > Chordata > Amphibia > Caudata > Salamandridae > Pleurodeles > Pleurodeles waltl. The sequence goes on from NC_090438.1 coordinate 225,411,586, forward strand.
CCACATCTCTTTAATAAATGTTCACATGCAGCTTAGCAGCAAGCCTTAACACCCTTATGTCATCTTTAGTTGATCCTACCATGCAAGCTTCATCTCTTACACACAATCCTGGGATAACATCCCTCACTCCACCTGCTTGACAAGGCCAAATGCTCTTGACAGGATAGTACTCCTAGTGGTTGACACAGAGAAGTGTTTAATAGAGTGCACTGGTCCTATGTCCTTGCTATCTCCTTGCTACACATCAGCATTAAGAAAAGATTCTGCAGCTGGATAGGAACTGTCTCTAGTGCACCTCAGGCAATGGTGAGGGTTAACAGTGTTGCATTAGTCTCCTTTTGTTTACACAGGAGGACACAAAAAGGATGTCCCTTGTCTCATTTACTGCTTGCCCTTTACATGGAGCCAGTGTCGCAGAGTCAGGGATGACCCACGCGTCACAGGAGTTCATTTTGGTGAGGACATGCACACTATGAACCTGTACACTAATGATGTCTTGTTTGCTCTGGAGAACCTTGCATGCTCTCTACTAGCCTTCTTCGAAGAACTTCAGCTCTTCAGTAGAGCATCCAGGTTTTAAATGTACCTACAAAAGTCTTAGGCACTCAACCTCTTATTCTCATATTCTCTCCAGTCACAATTGACTACTCAATGCTCGTTGAAATGGGCCCAAACCTCTATATCTTACTTAGGCACACAAATATGCACTTCACTTACCAAAACGGCGACTCTTAACTACTACGCACTACTCCACCAGTTGAAAATAAACCTCTCTCCATGGAAACACTACCATCTCTTGTGGCTGGGCTGCATTGTGGCCTTGAAGATGACACATGCTCCTTAGGGCTTTGTATCTGTTTCAAGCACTCCCACCTATCCCCCACGGGTAGAACGTCTGTGATGTGTGTGGAATGGCAGGCACAGGTCCCTAGCTTATTTATGCTTATCGATGCCCACAGTGAAGGGAAGACTGGGTTTCTACAATCTGATCCAATGTTACCAGGCCCCTTGGCTTTGCTATATCATAGAATGGTACCAGAATGAACCAGAGGAACATTGGTGCTTCAAAGAGCATGCAATAGCTGAGATACATATGTGGAGGACCCCTTGGTTGCCCCTCAGACCATGACATTCGGGTCTCTACACCTCCCAGTAATGAGGACTACTGTTAGACTTGTCAGCCGTAGGGTGGTCTTCTCCCAAACCTTTTGCCTACTTAACTACTCTTTTTGCTGATTATTTTTGCTGGACTTAGGACTCTGAGCACTTTACCACTGCTGACCAGTGCTAAAGTGCATGTGTTTCTCCCCAAACATGGTAACATTGGAGTATACACAACTGCCACATTAAATTGACTAGTAAGCCCCTGGTAAAGTGGTATATCATATAACCAGGGCCTTATAATTAAATACTACTAGTGAGCCTGCAGCACTGTTTGTGCCAGCCACACAAGTAGACCTTTAAACGTGTCTCAGGACTGTCACAGCAAAGCCTGTGTGTGCAATTATCCTGCCACTTTGACTTGGCATTGAAAACGCTTTGCCAAGATTTAAACTCCCCTTTTTCACACATAAGTCACCCCTAAGGCAGGCTCTACGTAGCTCATAGGGCAGGGTGCTGTGTAAGTACAACGTAGGGCATATACTTTTAGGTTTTGCATGTCCTGATAGTCAAAAACACCCAAACTTATTTTTATTTTTTTGCATGTCCTTGTAGTTAAAAACACCCAAACTTGTTTTTCACTACTATAAGGCCTACTTCTCTAATAGATTACCTTTGGGAATTCATTCCTCCATTTTTAAGCTGTAACTCCCGATTGAATAGGACTGGCTATGTAATGTTTCATATGATTTTAATAGTAACGATAAATCCATTTTACTGGTACATTTTGATTTAACAGTAATATTTCAGAAACGCCACTTTTAGAAAGTGGACATTTTTCTGCTCTTTACAGTTCTGGCTGCCTGCAGCCTATATCCAATGCACTTCTGGGGTAGGTGATAGCTACACTTTGTGCATTCCCTCCAGACAGCCACAAACACAGGAAGGTTAGGCATGTCTGAGCACTCATCTACATTTTGATGGCTCTTCCTGGGCAGGAAGGGAGGGAGGAGCTGACAAGTACACATGAATAAGCAGTGCCAATCCCAAAACAAAGGGCTGATTACCCCCTACTTATACTCTGTAGGCTGGGTTGTAAAGAAAGGGCCTCTGGGCACTTCAAATACCCTTTTTTAAAGTCACCCCCACGTCAAAGGCACAATGGTGTATACGTACTGGGTGTCTGACCATACTAAATCAGGCACTTCTGGACCTACAACTCGACTCTGTCTGAATAACTGCTGTGCTGCATTAAGGACTGTTACTCTGCTGTACTGCTGACCTGTAAGGACTGCTTTTCTACTGTGCTGCCCTGCTGCCTGCTGCTCTCTGACACTGCTGAGGGAGAGCTGGAATCTGCCTTGCAACTGAAGTGATCCGCAAGAGCTTGCTTTCTATTGCTTGAGGCGTAGGGACATCAAAGTCTCTACCCCTGCATCTGTGTCTGGTTCACTGAAAGTAGACACAGATACTTGCCCCAGAGAGATCAACTCACCTGCAGTCTGCTTGGAGCAAAATCGGGACATCAGCTGTGTTGCAGGCATGGGACCAGCGTATCACTCTGGTAAGCAACTCATCACTTTGAGATCCTGATGCTCGAACCACGCATCGCCTTCACAGCAGTTTGGAGAGATCGAAATATCCGCTTGACTGCGTGTAGAAACCCTGTGCATAATACTTCAGAACCAATGCCTCTCAGCTTGGTGCTTCAAATTTGGAACGGACGCATCACCCCACTGCATGAAGAAAATCAATACATCACCTCAGTTTCGGCTCATTACTTGATGCATCGTTCATCTGTACTTCGCATGCTGCATCCAGGATCAAGGAACTCTGTTCTCAGGGCCTGCATGGCTCTTGTCCCTGACCTGTACTCCATCACGGTCAGCCTGAACTGTTGGCTTTGCCCCAGTCCAGCACAACCAGATAACCCCCATTGGGGCATATTGTGTCTAGGTGCTAGATCCCTTTTTCTTCTTTAAAAATGTGTAACTCGACTTCTACTTATTGGATTTTTGGTGTTTTGGTGTTGATTTATTTATGAAATGATTGTCTATTTTTCTAACCTCTTGTGGAGTATTTGTGTGGTGTTTTCATTGTTATAGTGTGTTGTGTTGCACAAACCCATTGCCTCTATACATAAGCCTGCTGTCTCTGTGCCAAGCTACCAAAGGGTGAGTACAGACTCTCTTTTACTGTGTGTCTGACTTACCCTGACAAGGATTGTGGTGTCTGCTTTTCCAGAGTGCATACTCTGACAACCAGAAGCCCAATTATCAACAGCCACATTCAAAAAGTGAGACTTCATAGTTATATGGGGTGGACTGACTACATTACCGTCCCCAATGACACCCATCCTGGGCAGCAAGGTCTCCATTACTACACCCAATTGCTTTTGCAGCCTGGCAGCAACCTAAGTGCAAATTGGATGAAAGTGGGATAATCTAGTTTCCACTTCAGTACAGCTTACATTCTCCAGGAGGGTCAACACCGACTGTTATCTTCAGGTCCAACATTTTGTTATGGAGCCCTCCATGAGGACTGGTGCTCAGAGAATGGTTTTCCCATTTGAGAAATTGATTGCACAGAAAAGAAGTGATAAATGCCTAATAACAGACCTCTACACCGTCCTTTTGTGAGCTATCATGGATGTGAAGTCCGCAATTCAGCTGTTTTGGAAATGTGAAATTGGATTTCCCCTCACACACAAGAAACGTGTGGAGATATACTACATAGCACAAAACACATCAACCAAGATTACCACATACTGCATTCTTCCTCTGACTAGGCCACACAAAATTAACCCTGCACATAGCAGACCTGTTTGTGGGGCTTCAGAGCACCGGGCCCAATACTACATATCCCATGGTCATGTCCTTAACTGACCTGATAATAGAAGGACATTTTAGCAGATGTGGATGCGCATATGGACATGTGACTATCCCACTTTCTTACATACACAATAATGAGCCTATTTACACCCTGACATACCTGCAAAGATCTACAGGGGGTGCCAGATAGGATTAGCACTTAGAGCAGCACTCTAGGACATTCTCACACACACACACTGAATGATTACATAGGCTCTGTGTGGAGGCCTTTTGGCAAGACAAAACTAATCCCAGATGTATAACACAGCACAGATGCATTTCAGGAACTGTGGAGCCCCTTAATCTCACTGCTTTCTAAAGAGATTAACAACTGACTAGCTCAAAAAAGCACCAATGTGTCCTATGTCTGATTCCTGGGGGCTCGGGCTGGGCCTGTAGGAAAAGCACCTCCTGGAGATGTTGCGATTGTCAAAGAGGAACATCTCTATCCCAATCAGTAACTTTGCATGGTTTAAGTCATACAGATATTCTTCATAGAACACATGTGAGTACAGGAGGGAAGGGACCATCTGTCTCTTTGTTAACTGTATTTGTTCCATTTGTTAGTTCTCTTCTTTTTACCCAATGTGATACCATGTAACAATGCTGGGGCTCTTCTGGCCAAAATATATGTGCAGCTGCAACGTTTGTCGGTTGTTTTTTGGTAATACAAACAATACAATAGATTTGAACCACAAAGTCAATGTGATAACTTGATACCGATTCTACTCATTATTTAACAACCTTATCACTCATTTATCTATTGGCCAAGATGGTATTATTGGAAGGATATTCTCCCCTGGTGTATGAATCACTGCTATGATCTAAAGATGGTTGCTCCTTGTAAGGATGTTCTATTTTAAGTGATTATTAGGAGTCCACAAATAGTTCACTGGTTGCTCTAACTCTTATGCCCATTGATATTTACGTCTTTTTCTTTGGATGATAACCAGTAAATTCATTGTTCTTTTTCAAAGAGCTCTTTTGGAAGGTTTGTTTTGGTGTTGCCCAGTTGTGCAACTACTACCCATTTCAACTTAGTAGTGGTGCATTCCTTCATTATAAATTGATCTGCCAATTTAGTAGTGGTCTTTTTACATCACATATTGCTTTAATATTCACACATTCAGGTCTTTACCTTTCTTCAACTTTTTCCAATGTAACATAGGCAAAAAGAGTAGCTAATCATGCTAATGAGCTGCATGGAACTGCAATTGGTATTGTTTTCTGATAATCCACAAGGTAGACAGACCAGCATCTAGAGATTTTGTAGCAGCTGTGCGGTGAAGAGTGCTACAAATGCCACACTGGTAATGACCTGTTAAGCTGGGAAGACCCCATCGACTTAGGTTTGTATCCTGGACAAAGTTGGGGTTTCTTCATCTTGTGTGGACAAGTTCATCTTTCAGGTTCCCGGCTTGTTCACCAGTACTTGATGATAATCTTCTAAATATAATTAACACTATATTGAAGGTGGTGAGGTGACACAGAGCAGCGTCTTCTCATTGTCAATTTTTAGGTTTGTTTCCAATAATGTTTACTTGTTTTGGTTCTAGATCTCTTCTTTGACTTTTGTGTCACTCAATATGCGTAATTCTGTGCCCTCAGCTTGTCAGACAGGGGTTCCTCATGTAAATCAAAGTCCAAAGCTTTCCTGCAATGCCTCCAGAAGGATAACAATTGTCTGTATAAGAGGTTCTCCTTCAAAGGTCTAGAATGAAAGCTATTGAATTTTCACAGGTGGTGTTGTCTGTTGGTTTACGTGATTGTCTGTAGGTAGAACACCCTTGTCAGTGAGTATGCTGAAGTACAAAAATGTCAGGAACTCATTACTTACAGTGTGTGTAAAAAAGGGGGTGATGGAGACAATATTCCCTTTCCATATTACCATCTATATATCTCTTCCTTGGTTTTCTGTTGTTCCTCAATGGGTTGGAAGGATGCCAGATGTATTTCTTCTCAAAATCATAAACGTACAGCCCTGCTGCACATGGATCAAAAGTACTCCTGATGGACGTCTTGTCGGTTTGCAAGTATGAGTTATCTTCAAATTCTAACTAACTTTTCATTAGTGTAAGTCTTGTATATTCCAAAAGGTACCATGAATTTAGAATTATAAGATACCTTCAACTTCAAAGTAATTTTTCATTAGCAGCAGTCTTGGGCATTCCAGGATGAATTGTGGGGATGTTACATATTCCCAACTCTGGACTTCAGGATATCTTGGATCACTTTTAGGGCATCTTATTGTGGTAGCCTAGTGTAAAGGTTTTCTATGTCAATCAATAGGTTCTCTCCTGGATTGAACTTCTTCCCTTTCAGGTGGTTCAGGAGATCCTTGGTCTATTTATGCTATGTAGGGGTATTTTGTGCCAGACGTTTCAGAAAGTTTCACAGAGCTAATGTCTGATACTTTATGGGACCAGGAGATGTTAGTCTATTTTTGCATTTTTTTTTACAGTGTATAAAAACAATATCTGGGAAATAAGCTTCCTGTTTAGATGTAGATCTCACAGACTCTGCTTCTTCTTGGACATGGACTGAAACCTGCAGGAGACATCTCCTCAAGAGAGTCGAGAGAGAGTCCTGGACCCAAACTGTTGTACTTGAGGTCCTTAGTGCATAAGAAATTACCAAGACAAGCTTCTTCAGAAACTAACAGTTTGGATGTGAGATCGTTTCTGGACTTTCAAGATGTTCTGGAGGATTGTGCACTTCATAAAAAAAGTAAAAAGGTAAAAATATTTACTCAGTGAAGGGGTAAAAGATATACCTTAGAAGCAAGGACTTTGGCCAATATGAAATTAGCATTTCTCTTACTCTGAGATTCCCCCAGTGGCTTCAGCAAGACCTCATCCAGTGGGAAACCTCTCAAAGTAAAGATTTTAAATTGAGCATTCATTTATAAAGCCAAGCTGTCTCTCATTAAACACTGTTGAACCTCTTGAAACTAGCAAAAAGCTTGCAGTTTTTTTCTTCAATAAATGTAATAATATTTGTGCTGGGTTTGTTATCACAGTGGTTCTTGTCATTGAAGTTTATACTTTGCTACAGGGTTGCATCAGCTAGACGCAGCCCTATAGAACAGAGTATTTTTTTTTTTCTTTACTAAAGCAAAATACCCAGACTGGATTTTCTTTTTGTAAAGAAAAAATATAATACTCCCCTCACTATGTGAGTATTTTCACATGGAAGAGAGAACATTATAATGTTTTTACTGTCCCTTACTGTCAGGTTTAACCTTAAAAAATAACTACATGTCCACCCATCTAAATTGGGCAAGCAGACATATTGCCATTTCTCTAATGGCCCTTACAGCTCAGGGCCTTCAAAGAGATTTCTCTGCTGTAGTAGTCTCTGCTGTGGCCAAACTAAAGAAGAAAAATTCACATTTAAATTGGGCTGGTGGACCTTCTTGTTGGTGGTATGTAGACACTGTCACTATTGTGATGGACTATACATGTTGCCAACAAATAAATCACCCCCTGACTCTTTATGTCTGTTCCATCAAGCAGTACTAAAAAGAGGCACTTATGCCTCTAGAACAGAATTCAGAATACTGTCTAACTTGCTCTCTCCATTCAGCATTGAGTATAACTCGGGAATCCTATGCATCATACTCTCCATGTGGTGACTGACACTTTAGCTATCTAGATGCTTAAGCTTGAAACATTTGCATGGATGAATCTGTATCTTCATTTTAGAAAAATATTAATTTTATTCAAATGATTTGTTTGATCTAGTTTTGTGATCTAAGAGTTGTTCTTATTGCCGGGATGCCAAATATGGTAAGCAGTGGCTCTTTATAAAACACAGTAGCATAACAGAACCAGTTTAAGTCTCACCAAGATGTTCTAGTAGACTGTCAGCTCTGCCTGCTCTTTAATACAAGTTCCTCAACACATTTGCAGACTTTATTGCATCACAGCAAAGTGTTACGTGGATAGCTATTGAAACAGTGGTCCAAATAAGTGTAATTAAAACATCAGTAACTCATTTTGATTTTATTTCTTCACTTTTAATAAAAACCTTCTGATGATTTCTAGTAAATAAATGTTTCTTTATTCTATAATGCTTGTTTTGGACCTTGCTACATAAATGTGAGACAGAGATACTTTACTAAGGATGTTTGACTTCTTTCTGGTTGCTAGAAGCTATGTTTGGATTTTCAGATAATGAGGCAGCTGTGATTATTCATTCAAGACCTCTATCATATGCTCTCTTGCCTACTCAATGAAATAATAATACTAGTGTCAGTACTCCCGCTCTAATGTGGTTATGAGGTATCTAGGGGAATTACTTCTCCAACAAGAGATTGTGAATATTGGATATTTTGAGCATTCCATGGAGGCAGTAGAGAAACGAAGAGAGAACTACCACTACTATTATTTAATACACTGTGGTTTATGGTTTATATGACATAGGCATTGCATTTGTGGTTCTCTGATAGAATCAATGAAGCTTTCTTTGGACTTTATTCAACTTTTCAGTTTTGCTACAGGATGTGATAACCCATGATCCCCAATGTAGGGCCTTTTTCACTCCAAAACAGAGAAATTAGTCTTCATCATGCCTGTGTCTTTAGCAATAGGAAATATCTTCTCCATTATAGACATTAACACTTAGCTTCGCACTCCTGTATGGCTGCTGTGGATTCCTATTTGGCTCATCTCTAAACCTAAAGTATTCGAATATATATGAGGACCAGTTTGCTAAGATCTTTTGAGTTTACATTTTATTCCTACATGGGTGACACGCAGGTCACCATCCGATTGGGCAGCAATCTTAGAAAAAACAGCATGACCACTCAAATTTAGGGCCAGATTTATACTTTTTCACGCAAAACTGTGTTAGCGCAGTTTTGCATGAAAAAGTATAGAGCTGGCTAGCACTATTATAAGACCCCGGTCGGGCACCATATTTATGGAATGGCGCTAGCCGGCGCTAATGCCCTGTTAGCGTCCTTGGAAAGAACGCTAACAGGGCAGGGGAGGCATAGGGGAAACGGGGGCTTAGGTGCCAAATTATGGCGCTACACTGTTTAGAGGCAGAAAAATGCCTCTAAGCAGTGTAACACCATTTTCTGGAGCACAACCCCCATGGACATGGCTCCTGTCTTAGCAAAGACAGGAGCCATGCCCACACACCCCATTGGCTGTGCCCAGGGGATGATTGTCCCTGGGAATGGCCATTGGGGCCAGCACAGTGCAGGGGGCCCTAAGTCAGGGCCCCCGAGTGGGGAAAAAAAATACTTACTGGGACCTACCTGGGATGGATGGGAAAGGCACCTGTGGGCACTTTCCATGGTCTCTGACCATGGAAATATGCCTACAGGTCTTCTTACACCTACCCATACTGAGGCGTTAAATAATGACACTAAGCGAGCCTAGCGCCATTATTTAAGGCCCCCACCCCCCTGTGCTGGATTTTAACAAGGGGGATAAATATGGCACTAAGGCCATATCATCCTTTTCTGGATAGGAACGCCTACCTTGCATCTCATTGACTCAAGGTAGGTTTTCACGTCCAGAAAATGATGTTAACTCCATAATTTAGGCGCTAGACACGTCTAGCGCCTAAATTATGGAGTTAACATCATTTTCTGGACGTGAAAACCTACCTTGAGTCAATAAATGTGGAGTTAGGTTTGTGCTGAATTAGCGTAAAACAAATGACGCTCATTCAGCACAAACTAAGCATAAATATGGGCCTTAGTTCTAACCTGAATACTGTTTCTCTGCCTACCACCAGTTGATCATTGATGAACCCCTGTTCTCAGTTCCCCACATTAACAAAACAGCTGGACTACTTTGGTCTTACAACATTTTTGGCCAAAGAGTGCTCTGAGAATCGATCTGCCCAAGGTGCATTGTTGTTTGGCCTGACTTTTCAGTAGCTCCCGTAATGTTCTCCATAGCAGCAAATATTGTGCAGCACTTACTCACAGAAAAGCAATGGGGCATCATGGAGCTGTTGTCAGCTGCAGCCTCCAACTTCATCTCACTACAGATTTTCGACTTCCAAAAAAGAAACTAAGGCCCATGTTTAGGTGCTTTGTGGCACAGGGCAGCCCAGCAACTCCCCTGGCTGGACTGCCCTGCATCACAGAGAAAGGGCAGGAATGTGCCATATTTATCCAATCCTTTCACCTGCACTATCAACCTTATAGCAGACTAGCACCAAAACAGTCACCCTTGCACCATGGTGTAAGGGTGCCTGGTTTGCATGCAGGATTATTTTTGTGCAGGAAGGTACACATTTCTGCACAAAAACAATCCTGAGAGGAAAAAGCAAGGAGAAATAAACATATTTCTCCTTCATATTCCTCTCCTGAGGAGGCATGTCTTTTTGACGTATTCCCAGGTTTGCAAATTCTTTTAAATCTGGGAATGCATCAAAATCCATGGATGTTACGTGGGAACAGCCACGCAACACCCATGGAAATGCACCCCTTTGTCAGAGTAATGTAATGCAGTAATTTGCACTGCATTATATTACTCAAGATTTATAAAGCCTTGCAGGGCCACACAAGGTAGCTTTGAGTGGCTTCATAAATCTTACTTAAGGTTTGCATCGCTCTTGCACCACATTGCATGATGCAAGAGTGACACATGTCAGGCCATAAATATAGCTGAATGTCCAAACATAGAAATCTTCACCATTAATTTGTCTAGTGGCGCCCTGAAGATGACACCTCCTCCTCAGATACCTCTGGCTGCTCTGACTTCTGGCAGGTCAAAACCTTCCTTTTTAAAACATATGTCAGCCCTAACGTAGGCCTCAGCCAGCCAGCCCTATAGGCAAGGTGCACCGTATTTAACAAGTTGGACATGTACTTTTAAGTTTTACATGTTCTGGTAAATTCATTTTTCAATAGTGCAAGGCATTTCTTGCTCATACATTAACATTGGGACTACCTCATTCACAATCTAGAAGTGATAATTTTGTTCGAGTTTGTTTGGCGGTGGAATCACAATTTAAAATCACATCTTCAGGTGAAGTGGTATTTTAAATTGTAATTCTGAAAATGCCCCTATAACAAAATTGGCATTTTCTTACTTTAGCCATCTGGTGCCTGCTGCCTGTCTTTGATCACCTGTCTACGGTGGGTGACAAATGGGCTTTGTATATTCCCACTGGACCGCCACACACAATGGCAGCTTAAGTGAGACTTGATGGATCTTGACAGGCCATCAGGATAGGATGGGAGAGAGGAGTGGGCCATATCCTCACACTTACACCTGAATAGGCTGTGTTCTGTCCACACAAAGGGCTGCATATTCCCCTGTAGTGAGTCTGCAGTCAGGGCAGGAAGGGAGGAACTCTGTTTACTTCAAAGTCTTCTTCAAAGTCTCCCTCACTTCAAAGGCACCACTGGGTATAAGAACTGGAACGCAGATCTTCCCTAGACAGTACACTTCTGGAACTGTGGATAATCTGCAGGAAGAAGGAATCATCAACTGCTGAAGAATGCCACTCTGCTGGACTGCTACTCTGGAAGAACTGCTTGCTTGCTATGCTGACCTGCTGCTCTCCTTGCCTGGGTGACTTCAAGGTCCAACTCACTGGTTTCAGGGACATCAAATACTTCCAACTCACCTACATTGGTGCCTTGCATCTGCCATCTGTGAGTATGTTCTTCCAAGTGGTGCAACCCCATTCCTGGACCCTTAAAAGTGGAAGTAAGGTGTTTGCTGCAGCTAGAATGATACATCACTGCTGCTGCATGAATCGAAACCAGTGCATCTCCCCTGTTTGGTTGACCAGAATCTGCGCATCAGACCCATTGCATTGATCAGAATTGACACATCACTTCTCCAGAGTGAATCGAGCTCTGCACATTGCCTTTGAAACAGCAACATCTTGGACCCAATGCATTGCTACTGTTACATGGAGAAAACCAATGCACCTTTGTTACTGCATGGGGAAGATAAATGGATGCTCTGCTGCAGGGATTGCCACTGACACATCGCTTCAGGCTGCTCACAACATCCTCAACATTGATGCATCCACGATTAAGGTAGTTTTGTTCAGCGTACCTCACTAGGTTGACCTGGACTTTTCACTTTGTCCCTGTCCAATGCAACCAGATAACCTCAGTTGTGGCTTTTTGCTTCTAAGCCTCTTTCGACAGTTTAGTCTTTAATCATTCATATCTCCACCTATTGGATTGTTGGCAATTTTGGCTTGTTTTATTTATTAGGTCAAGTTCTATTTTTCTAACTAGGTTTGGTATCTTTTGGAGTGGTGTTTTCACTGTTTTACTGTTTGAAGTGTTGCACAAATACTTTACACATTGCCTCTTAAGTTAGGCCTGACTGCTCTGTGCCAAGCTACTAGAGGGTGAGAACAGGTTAATTGAGGGTGTGTTTATGACTTGCCCTGACTAGAATTGTGGTTCCTGCTTGTACAGCGTGTATACCTCTGCCAAACAGAAACACAATTTCTAACACCTTACCTCACTGAAGTCTTACCTTAACAGACATTTTTCTCCAACATTATTCTACATCAGAAGGTAAGCAGAGACCAGGCCCAATGCACTTTGTTTATCTGAACTGCGCTCTACAACGGTTGACCATAATTTTCAACTTTGCCACGGTCTTGCATGACTAGATGCCCACAGTTGGTGCTTTGATCTTTCAGACACTATTTTACACTTTTAAAAACTCATGACTCAGGTTCTACTAATTGTTTTTTATCCATTTGGTGGCAAATGATTTATTAAAATGTACTCTATTTTTTTTCAGTTACTGTGGGATTATTCACATTATGTGTATGTAATCATATGGATTACAGTAGGGCTGTGGACCAATGTCATATATTATTGAATGGTTGGTATAAGGGAGGAATTTTTGATGTAGAGGAATTTTGATATCTATTTTCTAAGGAGTATATAGGCATGTATTTGTTACCGTTGTTAAGTGCACTTCCCTCATATCTTCAAGAATCAAAGGATTTGATAAACAAATTATCTGGCATACCATGGGAGGCATCATATTTTTTGGTAACTATGAATGTTAAGAGTCTTTCTACTATTATGTCTCACTCACATGGTCTACAGGCATTACAATATTTTGTTTCCATTGAAGAGTGCAAGTCATTATAAGCATGTAAAAATGCTTGTGGACATGACACGTTTTGTTTTAGAAAATCAATTTTTTCCTGTTCCAGAAAGATTTCTTTCATCAATTGCGGGGTGCAGCAATGTGTGCTAGGTTTGCTCCCTCTTATGCCAATCTATTCATGGGTTGGTATGAGAGGGAACATGCACAGAATGAGAAACAGAATGGTGGCTATCACCATGTAGTTGTATGGTATCAGTATAGTGAATATATTTTTTGTAATCGGGATGGGCCGGAGGAAGAAATGCAAGATTATCATGCCTTCCTTAATACCAATTCTTTAAACATTGAACTGGCATTAGAATATGATAAACACACTATAACATTTTTGGATGTGTAATATAATAATTATTTTTCAAGTTAACATTTGTGGTGTATTATTTTGTTTTTGTGTAAATATTTTTAGTATTGAGTTTTTTCTCCCCACAATTCTGTGGCATAGTAGAAGTGAAACGTCTCCATTGAGGGAGTCTATCAGAGTTCCGTTGAAAATGGAACCCATGTTGGAAAATGGATTATTGGTAAGGGCAGGTAAGTACCTACACTTAGCAATAGGCCACTAACCTCCGCTTAGGTCTAGTTAGGTCTCAATAACCTAGCTCAACCCTTGGTAGCTTGGCAACAAGGGACAAGGCTTAACTTAGGAGACACATTTATTTTTATCTTTAAAATGATACCAAAGTGATGAAAATCAGATAAAGGGAACCTGAGATATGAATTTTTTAAGAATTAATGCTTTTTAGCACTTCAAAATGAATAGCGCCAATCTGGTCATCTGGTCGCACCTCGATCGGAACAAAGTCAAAGTTTGAGGCGATGTGATGGAGCCCTGCTCGGCTACAGCTCGTGGGAGGCCTTGGTCAAATGTTTACCTTAGGACTTAGTCATTTTTCTGGAGATTTTCTTCAGCTAGACCAAGTCACCAGTCCAATCCAACCTCCTGGAAGTCTTCCTCAGATACGCGTTGTGGGAGCCCTCAGTGGAGATTTTTACATTCAGACTTAGTTGAGGCAAACCTGAATCTTGATCCGACGTCCCTGGAGCCCTCTTCGGATACACGCCTGGGAGGTCCTGGTCAACTTCCTACATTTGGACTTAGTCACTTTTTGGGAGATTTTCTTCACCGGGATGAACCTGCAAGTTCACAGTTGAGGCAAGTCTGCTAGAGTTGGGTCGGTCTCTTTATAGAGCTTTTTTCCAAAAGTTCTGCAAACTTCTCCAAACTTCTGGATCTTCTCCCAGATGTTTTTAAGGTTCTTTTGAGGCCCACAGCTCACCCCAAGGTTTCAGAAGCTCTGAGATGCTCTGTGAGGGTGCAGACTACAACTCCCAGAATGCACTTGGCACGAACTCCAAAATGGCCACTGGACAGTGGTCAGCTGGTCATTTTCTTTAAGAGTTGGTGCAGGGAATTCTGGTTAGCAATTTTGCACCTATAGCAAACAGGGAGTCCCTCCTTGAACCAGTTGAAGCCAGCTAATGTCCTTTTGTGGTAAAGCCCAAGTGTGCAGCTGGCGCTGTCCTCCAGAGTGTAGTATCCAGGTGCAGGTCAGGGGTCCAGCAGGGCAGTCCTTATTCTTCTGTAGTTCTTCCTTGTTGGAACACAGTATGGATCTGAGGTGTGGGTGTATGTCTGCCAGTTTTATCCTTGCTCCTGGGTGAAAAACAGGGGGATCCTGGTTCTCCAATCAGGTGCCGGGTCCTTCCCCTGTGATGAGCACTTCCTGGGAAGTGTGGAAAAAATCAATCCCAGGGAGCAGCATTCCTCAAACATCCATCACGGCTAAAAGTGATTTTTGGAGGTTACATCTGGCTGAGCCCCCTCATTGGTGTGGCTAAAAATCTTAAACACACCCTTCTCCTGCCCTCTCCTATCTAATCAGGGGGCATCTAATTGTCTGGGTTCGCAGGATGTGAGGGAGGTGCTGGGTTGCTCCAAATATCCTTCCCTGCCCTTGAAGACCAGTTTGGCAGCCATCCACCCTTCCTGCTTCCCTATTTGCTGAGGGAAGATCCCCTCCCCCAGGCACATCTCTTTGTGTTGAGCCAGGCCACTTCACACCTCATCAAGTCAGACTGGCCAGGCTGCCAGAGGCTGGCCAATCAAAGCAAAGCAGCAAAACGCTGCAGGGCTGAAGTTGGCAACTTTTCAGGTAAAATGTAACACTCTTTATCTGAACAAGTTATTTTAAATCCAAAAATTTTAAGTTGTGGGATTTATTAGAGCAATTAATTTGATACCAAACTTAAGGGATCTGCCGCTTAAGGGGGCTTTATAAATCAAAATGAAGTCTCCCCATTATATCCTATGGAGGCCATTTACTACAATGAGGGCAAAACAAATCCAGCTGTTTTACCTCACCAGGGCTTATAAAACTATTTTCATAAGGTATCTGCTTATAGTTACGCTGCACCCAACCCTAGGGGCACATAGGGCACACCTTAGGGGTGACTTATATGTAAAAATAAGGTAGTTTAACACTTTGAAACTACTTTTAATTCTAAAGTTGAATTTGTATTTAACTTTAAATTAAAAGCAGCCAGCAAGGCAGACCTGCCTTTAAAATGACACTGAGCACCTCAGCAGTGAACCTATTGGTGCACTACCTATTCTAGGGTCCCTAAACCTACATGCCTTACCATATACTAGGGACTTATAGGTAGGTTGACTTAGCCAATTATAATTAGCCTAGTTTCCCACGGCACCATTAGAGCCAGGAAAACACCAGCAAAAAGTGAAAAATGGGGGGAAAAGGTCAGGGGGTCTCTGCAATAAGCCCTGTTTTCTCACAGCCCAGTAGACATCTCACTCTGAAGAATGCAGCTAAAAATGAATTTTCCTTCACTGCAAAGTACACCGTCACCACCACCGCTCCCAGAATGCTGAGAAAGAGATTGTGATATAGCCACTCCCACAAAAAGAAGACACGTTGGGTGTCCACATTGACCTTGGATCCCTGCTCTGAGCTTTTGCTATCAATCCCTGAACAGGTAGGTCTTTTGATTTACTATATGAGTTATGCTTTTGCATCACTTGTTAAGGGGCCTCGTACAAGCCCTAGAAAATCACAACATTTAATACAAATATATGAAAATGTAATAACATACCAGTATGTTGCACTCTTTGACTTTGAGAATGGAATTCTGGTCAAAGCACTTCTGCTAGCTAAAAGGAATATGATATACAATTCTGTGCAGTCTCAAGAAATGTTTGTCTCAGACTAATACACACCAATTCTCACAATTCTCTCTTACACAGTGACACATAATACATCCATGTCACATGCCTACCTAATGCATGTGAGTAATGTCTTAAAGTAAGCATACCTTTTAATAATCTTGGCCAATCACTTCTAAATTCTGTCTTGATTTTTTTGTTTTGCATTAGAATTCACACAACTGTGCTGCACAAGACTCCAGTCCTGAGAATATTATTGCATACATTTGTGATCATGATTTTATATAGCCCTCTTAAGAAAATCTCAATTTCAGTATGGCATAGGCTATAACAACAAATATTACCAAATTCAAGCAGTTTCTGCAGGAAAAGGCTGAGCAATTGACCTTACAGTTGGATGTTTCTTTGGGCCAGATGTATCAAACATTTTTGTGATCACAAATTGCCCAACTGGCCGTTTGTGATCGCAAAAATGCATTTTGGTATATAACAAGCCCAATTGGCGATTCAGTAACTTGTTACAGAATCGCAAATTGGATTTGTGACTACATACCAATTTGGTATTAGGAAGGTCACTGTCCTTTTCTAATACCAAATCGCAGAGGTATGTATGATTGCTTTGTGACCGTGAATGCGGTCGCAAAACAATCGCTGTTACCACCAATTTCAAATTGGTGGTAACACATTTGCAAAGATGCTTTGTGAATGCATGCGAAAATGCTTTTTAAGAGCAGGCAGTGGTTCCAGGGAGCACCTCCTACTCTTAAAAAATGAAAAGAAAACTTAATTTTTAAATTTTAAACACATCCCGTTATCCTTTAAGGAAAACGGGCTGCATTTAAATAAACAAAGATTGCTTTATTGAAAAGCAATCACAAACATGGTGGTCTGCTGAGCCCAGCAGGCCACCTTCCCTGTGATTGTAGCCATTCACAACGGCTCGCAAATTAGGACCAATCCTCATGAATATTAATGAAGTAGGTCCATTTGCGAGCACTTGCGAATCGCAGTACGAAACTCCTGGAGTTTCATACATTCCTATAGTGATTACTTAATTGTGATTTGCTAAAAATGGCAATTAGGTCATCGCTATTGTGAAGAATGGTACATCTGGCCCTTTGACCTTAGTGTATGTCAACATGGCCACCAGTGAGTCACCACACTTGGGGAAACAAGGACAGCCTTAGTGAAATATATTTTTGATTAAAGAAAAGCCAGTGACTCTGTATGCATCGTGATACATGCATGCGTTTGGATCATAAGGCATGCACATTCATTAAACAGTTCATACCTGTGGTATGCATGCCGTTTTTCCCTTTTTTAATTTATTGTTCCAATTTGGTCGATGACCTCTTTAGAACACTAAAATGTAAGTAAAAACAAAGTGTATTGCGTGCAAAGAAAGAAAGCAAGCAGCACTTGGCCACTTTGTAGCTGCATGGAACTCAGGATGATGATGATAGTAATAATAATAATAATAATAATAATAATAATAATAATAATAATAATAATAATAATAATATATAAATAAATTAATTAATTAGAAAGTTAGAATGGAATCGAGAATGGGATGAGATGAGAAGTATGAGAATCAATGGATAAACGGGGGAGGGTAGTGAATAGAGAATGTGCTAAGGTGCTGGGATTACAGGCAGAACAAGGGAACAGGGAATCGACAAAGGAAAAGAAATGCGCTCCCATCCAATAATAAAAGGGAAAATAAAATAATACCTGCAAGTCACCAGAGGAAGCATACATGTTATTCAATCAAGGCAAGCCATCCACTGAATCGGCCTAGTTTCAGGTTCTAGGACTCAAAGACCAGCCTCACAAAGCCATAATACAAGGGATGCAGTACATTTCATCAGAGAATGAGAACACCAATCAAGTTCTTGTCAAGTCTTCAGTAGTGGTAGTGCAGAATCCTCCCCTAATTGAAGCTCCATTTGTATCCTCTCTGATACAGCAGCCAGCAAGGCTGGACACTGAAGAGGTGCATCTAGAAAATGTCACGTGTTGGAAAGTGGATTATGGGTAAGGGCAGGTAAGTACCTACACTTAGCAATAGGCCACTAACCCCCACTAGGTCCCATTAGGTTTCAATAAATTAACCCCAGCACAACCCTTGGTAGCTTGGCAATGAGCAGTTAGGCTTAACTTAGGAGACAGGTGTGTAAAGCATTTAAATATCACAAAACAGTAAATAAGTAAAACACAAAACACAATAAAAATCCGACACCAATTTATAACAATAGAGTACATGTTTATCATTAAAATGACACACACATGATTAAATTTGGATAAGGGGAACTGGAGATATGATATTTTAAAGAATTAATGTTTTCTAGCACATAGAAACTAAAAGCGCCAATCTGATCATCTGGTCGCACTAGACCCTGGCAAAGTCAAAGTTTGAGGCTGACCACAATGGAGCCCTGCTCGGCCATAGCAAGCAGGAGGCCTCAGTCAAAAGTTTACCTATGGACTTAGGCCCTGATTTATACCTTTTCACGCAAAACTGCGCTAACGCAGTTTTGAATGAAAATGTATACCACTGGCTAGCTCCATCGGAAGGTGCCAGCCGAGTGTCATATTAATGGTATGACGGTAGCCGATGGTAAGGCCCGGCTAGCGTCCTGAAAAAGGATGCTAGCCGGGTGGGGGAGACATAGGGGGAACAGGAGGTTGTGTGGTTAAAGGATGACGCTAGTCTGGGAAGAGCCATAAATATGCCTCTAACCAGACTAGCGTCATC
Organism: Pleurodeles waltl; assembly: GCF_031143425.1. Lineage (NCBI taxonomy): Eukaryota > Metazoa > Chordata > Amphibia > Caudata > Salamandridae > Pleurodeles > Pleurodeles waltl. The sequence goes on from NC_090438.1 coordinate 225,430,612, forward strand.
CTTTGATGCACAAGCCCCATGGACATGACTACTGCCTCAGTAAAGACATGAGTCATGCCCACCACCCCAATGGGCATGCCCTGTGTCCCCTGGGCATGGCCATTTGGCCCACGTTTAAAAAAATAAAAAATGACTTACCTGTACTCACCGTACTTGCCAGAGGTTGGGGGTCCCCCCATCCTCTGGCATCCCTCTGGTGCGGGTGGGAGTGTCCCTGGGGCTAGGGAAGGACACCTGTGGGCCCATTCCATGGTCTCCAACCATGGAAATAGGCTCACAGGTCCCCTAACATCTGTCCTGACCAAGGAGTTAAATAACAGCGCTAAGCAAGCTTATCGCCATTATTTAAGGTCCTCTTCCCCCGTGCTTGATTTTAGCACAGGGGGATAGATATGGCGCTAAGGCCAAATTGTCATTTTTGTCCAGGATTGCCTACCTTGCATCTCATTGACCAAGGTGTTTTCCCACAAGCAAAAAATGACTGTAACTCCAAAACTATAAATTTAGAGTTAGTTTTGCGCTGAATTTGCGTAAAAAAAAGACGCACATTCAGCGCAAAGCAAGTATAAATAAGAGCCTTAATCTTTTTCTTGAAGATTCTCTTCAGCTGGAAGAAGTCACCAATCCTATCTGACTTCCCTGGTGCTCTCTTCAGATATACGTTGCAGTAGCCCTTGGTGAAGAATTCTATCTTTGGGCTTAGACAATTTTTCATGATGTAAATCTTCTTTCGGGCCAAAGCTGCATGATGTTCCAGCATCCCTGGAGCCCTCCTCAGATACGCTGCGTGGGAATTCCTGGTCAACTTTTTATGTTCATGTGTTCCCATTGTTTTGGAGCTTTTTCCTTCTGATGGGGGTCGGCCCACCACAGGAAGCCTATTTCCATGCAAGGTCATTGGATCACCTTTCCAGGAGCCCACAGTGAAATCCTGGAAGTCTCGGACACCAGAGCTTTTCAGCAGGGTGAACCTGCAAGCCAGGCTGGGTCGTGATTGAGGTAATCTGGCTTGACTCACCACGGCAGGTCCATCCCTTTATAGATCAATTTTCCAAAAGGTCTCCAAACTTCTCCAAAATTGTGGATCTTCTTCAAGAAGGTCTTTGAAAGTGCTTTAGGAGACCACAGCTCACCTCAAGGTTCTAGAAGCTCTGAGTTGTTCCTTGACGGTTAGGACTCCAACTCCCAGATTGCACCTGGTTCAAATCCAAAAATGACCACTAGCCATGGGTCAGCTGGTCAGTTCCTTCAGGTTTTGAAGCAGGGGACTGTAGCAAACAGGGATTCCCTTATTGAACCAGTTGAAGACAGTCAATGTCCTTTTAGTGGTGAAGCCCAAGTGAGCAGCTGGTGCAGTCCTTCAGAGTGCAGTGTCCAGGTGAAGGTCAGGGGTCCAGCAGGGAAGTCCTTCTTCTTCTGATGTTGTTCCTTGTAGGGATATGAGGTATGGTTGCTGCTCTAGTATTTTTATCATAGCTCCTGGGGTGGAAAGTGGGGTGGAGCAACTGCCCAATCAAAGGTAAGCCACAATCCTCTTGGATGACCACTTCCTGGGAAGTTTGGCAAACATCAAAACCATGGAGCAATATTCCTTAAAAAGTCAAAATGACAGAAACTGAATTTTGAAGGTTAGGTCTGGTTGAGCCAAACCACTGTTGTGGCTAAAAATCCATAGCACACCTCTCTCTCCTAATCTAATCAAGAGGGCACCTGGTTGTCTGTGTTTGCAGGAAATGGGAGAGGTCCTGAGCTGCTCCAAATGTCATTACCGCCTTTGAAGACCAGTTTGGCTGCTCTGCCCCTATCCTGTTTCACCATCTGCTGAGGCACATCTCCTCCTCAGGCACTTCCTCTGTGTTCAGCCCAGGCCACCTCACACCTCATCAAGGCAGCCTGGCTAGGCAGCCAGAAGCTGCCCAATCAGAGAAGGGCACTACAGAGCTGAAACTGGTAACTTTTAGGAAGCGTTCTGAAACCTGAACTAGTTATAATGAATCCAACAATGGGAACTTTCCGCATTTATTATAACAATAAGCTTGAGACCAAACTTGCCATATCTAGCTCCTCTGTAAACTTTATTATTTAAAATAGTCTCCCCATTTTAGCCTACAGAGCCTCTTCACTACAATGAGGGAAAACACATTTGGCAGTTTTTTCCTCACCAGGGCTTATAAAACATATTTTATAAGGTCCCTGCTTATAGTTACACTGCACCCAACCCTGGGCCCACTTAGGACAATCTTTAGGGGTGCCTTATATGAAATAAACAAGGTAGTTTAAGACTGTGTAAGCATTTTTCATTCCAAAGTTGAATTTGCATGTACCTTTCGTTTACAAGCAGTCAGAAAGGCAGGCCTGCCTTTAAAATGACACTGGGCGCCTCCGCAGTGCACCTATGGCTGCACTACCTATGCTGCGGTCTCTAAACGTACATGCCTTAACATATACTAGAGACATATAGGTAGGCTGATACTGCCAATTATAATTAGCCTACTTTTCATATCCACTTTACACAGAGCACTGGCCCTGGGACAGGTAAGCAGTAACCAGGGCACAGCCAAGAGTCAGTAACCACCAGTAACTCTCCAAAAAAACATGGAGGTGACCAGGGCAAAAAGGAGGACTGGGTGCACTACATCTGCTTAGGTCCCTAAACGTACATGTCCTACCACAGACTAGGGACTTATAGGTAGGTTGACATAGCCAATTTTAATTAGCCTACTTTGCAACCTCATTTTAATCAGAGCACAGTCCCTTGGACTGGTGCCCTGGGTTAGCAGTACCCAGGGCACCATCAGAATCAGGAGAACACCAGCAAAAAGTGAAAAATGGAGGCATAATTTAGGGGGCTTCTGCAATCAGCTCAGTTTTCTCACATCAGGCATACCTCCTCCCCTCTACGGCATATCAAAACAATTAGCACAGAAGGTCTTAACAGGGCACCTAACCAAATATCTAGTACTCTGCATTGAAGGGACAGTTTAATTACAACACTACAATCCTCTATAGAAGTCTTGAATCTCCAGTCCGACAAGCTGTTTATGCAGATGGATATCATGAATTCAAGGCTGAACAAATCACAGGAATTAATCAAAAAATGAAAAGACTAACATCATTAATAGTAAGAACCCAGGCAGATCACACCGACCCAGGTGCAATGTTCATGTGGCCCTATTATTGACAAACTATCTGTTTTTCTGGATCTACGGACAAATATCTTAAAATTCACACAGCCTGTCAATAAAAATAAACTCACTGTTAGACCACAAGCAGACAGTTCCTCACACAAGTCGAGTGGCGGTGTTGTACAACCTGCGCTAACGCATGAGTCACAAACTCCCTCCGATCGTGCCAAGGAAACTACATTGGAAATATTAATCTCAACAAGCAATACACCATCTTCACAGAAATGACCAAAGAGTCAATGCAAACATCTAAGAAAAGCGAGAAAGAAACAGTCAGAACACAATGAAAAAACAGGTAAAAATATCTACCCAATATTCACTAAATTGTCCGACAAGTATGACATTAAGAAAGCTGAGAGAGTTGCTGGTATACAAGAGGCCTGTAGTGCCTCGGATCTGACAGAATTATCTTCTCCAGCCTTAATGTCAGATGTAATTCTACAACCTGATACTTCTGTACAGTGTAACAAGCTTTTCACAAGAGCAGGCAGAACTTAATGCATTAGCAGATCTGGAGTGAATAACAACTACAACAGGATAAAAAACCACTAAATGTTCAGACCCAAATATGAGCAACTCTGCTGGAGTCACAAGGAGTAAATATGACCAAACACACAGGAGCTGCCATCAAGACAATCTTACTACTCAACTTGACACTTCTGAAACAGCGCAAAAATCTTCTTACAAGATCAGGTAGAATATAACTCATTTGCAGACCTCGAGTAATCTAAAACTTCAACAGGATCAAAAAACATTAAATGTTCAGACCCAATTTTGAGTCTCTTGGTTGGAGCCATAAGGAGTAAATACAACTAAACAACCCAGGAGCAGCCATCCAGATGATCTCATCAATCAAGAAGAATGAGCACTACTACATCATCGGCTCTCGGGGTTGCAACAGCCCGAAGGCCTTCAACTTTGGTTGGTGGTGCACTAAGTGCCAATAGTGAGAAATTAGAACATGGAACCACCCCACATAGACTGCTAATAGTTAAGGCAGGTAGCAATGGATGTAGTTTCACTTAAGCTGTCAACAGTGCCAACAAAAGAGTCAATTCTGGTTAAAGTTATTTCCGCCCAGGTAAATCCAAGTTCTTCAAAATTAGTTTCAGGTGAACTTTATCAGGGAATTTCTACAGAAGTGCAGTTTTTTTGCACTTTTCCAAGCCAAAGACTGTTGTACAATTTGACTGTCCTAAATTTTCTGAAGCAACAACTCCAGCCCCCCAGATGCAAATTATTGCTTCAACCACAAAACATTTTGAGATTACTAAAAGAAATCAGACTTCAGCGGAATTAACCACAGTAGAGTTTCTACCGGCCATGGGCAACAACCAATTAGAAGCCACTTTAACAACTTGGGAATCAGGGAAATAGTAGATCTTATTCTTTACTTTATCTTACTCTTTGAGGATTGGGGGATAGCTATAAGCAGACCTGAGCCAGTCAGATATCTGCTCCCACTTTCGAGTCACATTTATCCCCATCTTTAGTCAAGCAGACCATATCGGTCTTAAGGGGTGCACAAAGCACCTCTTTTGTCCAGTCAGGAAATCAAAGTGCTAACCAATCGCACAAATTATCTGCTGACTCTCAATGGGATTGGCTTTGTCAGGCCTTGAATGCCCCACATGCTGCATAAGCAGTGTTTCTACCTGTATTGTGTACAAAACAGACATTTTTAAGGCTTTTCTCTTGGAATATTGCAGGCACAAAATCATTACTGGACACTGGTCTCCCACCCGAAGCCTGGCATCATGTGGACATAATTGCCCTCCATGAAACTTGGATACAACAGGAGCTTCCGCTGTTGGGATTCATGTGCTATCAAATAAAGGCAGTCAAACACAATAAATGTGGCAGGCCTAGTGGGGGACAAGCAGTTTATGTCTCATTAGATCGAAAGATGGACACAGAGGAGCTGCCGCAAGAGGATGTGGACTTCCAAGTAGTAAAACCTAGTAATTGGGCCTCAAATGATAGACCACCAATGTTGTTGGTTAACTCATACATTAATCCGAGTTCTCTTCGTAAGAGGGATGGAAAAAAAGGTTATTGGCAATCTTTACAAATTACTGACAACTCCACCCAGATTGGGATATTATCTTGACAGGTGATTTTAACTCAAACCTAATTAAGGCCAAAGAGTAAGGTTAAATATTAAGTGCTGAAATGCTGGAATGTTCCGACACAGATGACACTGAATGTTATACGGCATGACCAGCAGGGAGAACACTTAATCTCTCTGGAATACCTAAGACTGCGGGCCCTAAATGGAAGATTTTTAGATGATTCTCCTCCAAGCTACACATTTTACGGCATGAAATCGTGGTCCATTCTAGACTATACCTTAGTCACTTAACCTTTGATCCCGCTGGTATAGCAATTTGACATAAAATATAGTACATGCGGTGATCACTCGTGTCAAATACTTACCCATGGGTCCTCTCCACCTGTTCACTCTCAAGCTCCCGCCCATGTGGTTCTCATAGAAACCACAAATCTAAAGAGACTATGTTGGTCATAGGATACAATAGTACCTTTAGCATCATCTGCTATGATGATCATGCAGGAAATCCTAAACATTCTTGCCCATACACAGGAAGCCTAGGAAAACTTTGGAAAGAAATTGTTCGCCCTATATTCCACCCCTACCTCATCTAGGCCATTCCGTCATGCCAGTCAAACTGTCCTGGCAAGTCACTCAAAACTAAGGAATTTTCTTAAGAAATTCCAAAGGAAGCTGGCAAGACATCTGAAGGCAATCAACATCTTTGGGAACAACGGAAAAGCGCTAAAAAGTAAGACAAAAGGCAAATATGGAAGGAAAAAGCTAAAGGAAAGAGACTCTTCTGGTCAAAGATGATATATGCTGCAAAAGAGAAAAACCCCAGGGAATTCTGGGAAATCCTCAATCACTTGAACACCCAAGGAAGTTCAATTAACAATGCAAATATCACTGAGAATGACTGGGTGAATTATTTCAAGACTTTTTTTAACAAATCACCAAATTAGTGAAAACAGCATTCCAGCAATATCGAGATCAGTAACCTTGGGACATAATTTCCAATCCCCAGTGACCAATGAAGAGGCTGTTGATCTAATTCTGTTTTCTGACAGCATATATAAAGTCCTCCTTAAGGTCCTTCATGAAGGGGCTCCCAGATGAAACGGCCTACCTCAAGCCATCTTCAAGGAAGAAGCAGTCTTTTGGTCCGAGGTGTTAAGTTCTCTGTATCAGGAAGTCAGACTGGGAGGTGTGATTCCGAGAGCTGGTGAGGTTCCATAATCAACCTGATACACAAGGGTGGGGACAGATATAGCCCAGCCAATTACAGGTTAATCCCCTTCTTGACGTAGAGGCAAAATCTACGGCTTGCTGCTCCTTGCTGAATTGATAGCCTGGTCTGATGAAGACAACATTCCCCCCCCACCAAATCAAACAGACTTTAAAAAGGGAGTGGTCACCACAATTAATATATTAATAACTACCTTCCTTGTTGAACAAAGTAGATGGCAGCATAAAAGGCTATATCTTGGTTTAATTGACTTTAAGGCCACCTTCGACTGAGTGAATAGACAGCTGCTCTGGTGAAAAGTAAAGCAATGGCTTCTGCCCGATCCACTTTTGAATGCAATAATTTAATTATATTCTGACACATGGGTGATAAAAATTTGAGACGGTACAAGGCTTTAGCGGAAAATATTTACATCCTTTGGTTTGAAACAAGGCTGTGTGCCTGCTCCACACCTACATAATATATTCATGGCAGATCTCTAACCAGCCCTGGACGCTGCAAATGTACATCCTCCACACCTGGGAGTGATTCCATTAACACATCTACAATACGCAGACGACCTGGTCCTGTTCAGTTGTACGAAGGTGGGCCCTCAAAGATCTTTAATTATTTTGCGCAACTATGTCAACTCCAACCAACAAGAAAGCAATGTATTTAAATCTAAAGTAATACCGGTAGGTCATTGGCAGATTTCCTCAGTTAGGATAGCGTTAAATAATCTTTTGTTGGAATCGGTGCCATACTCTAAACACCTGGAAGTTTACCTAAATGCTCGAGGCACTTTAAGTCAACAGAAAAAATACATAGAGCAAAAAGCAACAGCCATAATTTTCACCATTTCCCTTTTGGCAAAATAGCTAGTGGGAGTCTCATTCCATCCATTGTTAACAGTTATCTCTTCCAGGACGCTCCCTACACCTATTTATTCCAGAGTGGCGATGTGCAGCTTGGAAGCAACAATTATAGACAAAACACAGCTCAAGGTCTACAGGCAAGTTTTCAAGCTACCACAATTAGCTTTGTCAGCGAAGCTTCGTTTAGAATTTGGGTTAGTTCAGCAAGACCTGGCAGCAAAAGCAGAGGCAGTAGAGATCTGGTATAAAACTAGTCTCTCAGTTGATAAACTAAATAGTGCTCTCTGGTTGGCTTTGGAAACCAGCCGACAGACAGCCTCTAACAAATATCTGTAGTCACCCATTAGTCAACTGCACCTGCAGGAGCTGTGGGAAGTGGCACCTTTATATAGCTCATTCAAAAGGATGCCAATAAGCCCAGCAAATCTTTGTCTTTCATTCAAGATAAAACTAAATTCAGCACCCCATCCCACACAAAGATGTTCAAAAGGCACCTTCAAACTAGGACCGGCTGCATATCATTCCTTACCATAGTCATTGCTAATGAAATGCCAGCTAATAATGATTCGTCTGGGCAATTTACCAACTAAAGCAACATCAGGTTTCCTTTTTGTTGTGCTATTTTAGGGGCCTCACGCCATGTCTTGGATCCCTGTGGGTGCCCGGTCCCAACTGGGCGTCCAATGCATGCTCGGTGCAATGCAGGAACTGCAAACGCCACAAGGAATATCTCATTCATATAACCTGTGTTTGCCCATGTCTTTATGACCTCCACCGGAGGCTTCTAGAAAATAATGTTTAATAGCAGAGGTGTCCAGACGTGTAGAGCAGCCATAGTAGATTGATTCTATCCACCTGATCCGCAGTTAAAGTGCAAGTTTGTTAGGTTTATTGCTCTAGCGCTGCGGAAAAAGTGGTGCACATGTTCCTAGGTCACTGGAATGGTTACTAAACAGTTCAATATGTAATACCTTTGAAACAATTGTTGCTATCCTTGTTAGTATTTGCCATTAACGATAGAGAACTTGCACTTTGGGCACCTGTACTAGGGAACTATTACTGATGTTGTGTGCAAAAGCGCACTGATTTAATGTTTAGTAGTTTAAAAAAATGGATGTTCTCGTATTACAGATATTGGAGTGATAAGCACATTTTAAGCACTTTAGCTTAATTTAAACTCTAGAAGTTTTAAGAGGAGGAAAAAAAACCTTTTTATGTTGTTTCATTGTGTCTACGTTAAGCAGGCCACGAGCTCCGAGTGGGTGTTGTCAGATTCGGGCCTGCAAACATTTGACGCTGGATTAAAAAGGACGGTTTTGTTGTGTTTAACAAGGTTAAGCGGGGCGGCTTTAGTAAGGATATTTGTAACATAGACCAAGGAGGCACTATAGTGGTGAGAAATACAAATGTAGTACATGCACTTTTTTGGCTGATTTACGCTTTTAGGGTATTAATGAACGGGACCGTATAGTCAGCCACCAGTACTTTCTACTTTTAGAGCCTGGGAGGTCCACAGATATTTAAAAGGTAATTTGCGGTGCATACTACGTCTTAAAGCATTGGAGAGATGTTAATGTCAAGAAACCTTTTAATTTTAAAGATGTTCATTGTGTAAAGGAATTTTAATTGTAGTAAAATGTACTTAACCAACTAGTAAGATGTATAATTGTTATGGTTTTAATTAACTAAAACAATAAAATCAAACACAATCAAAACACCCTGACACCAAAATGCTCCTGTGCGGGACCATTACAAGATTATGGACGAAAACCAATAACTCAAGAACAGCAACTTTACATAGACAACAAAGCCATCCAATCATGAGCAAGGGCTAAAACAAAATCACGCTCTACTTATAAATATATATTATGTATTGGAAAACATATATCTGCGATGAATGGCGAAGGATTTCTGTAGATGAGACCTAAAATAACTCAGTACCTGCGCAGATCTGGCTGTTGCTGCATGTGAAACTGAACTGGATAGTCCATCAGATTAGTTACTCGGCCCTTGCTGAGGGGGGTGACCTCAAGTTTTTGTAAACAAGTTCCTTCAAAAATAGTGAGCCTCAAACATGGAACCTCAACAGACAGGAAAAGAGCTGAGGCTGCTCTGTACTTTTGCAGACCACCTCCTACTTTGAAACATACTTTACCTATGATTACAGGTTATGTTTGGCATACAAAATACAGTACCGAATCGAAAGCTCGATTTTTGTTTCATAAAGACATAATTGCAATGTATTTGAAATCGCTTAATGTTGCTCTGATTTCACTTTCTAAGATGGGAAAAAGTTTTTGAAACAATTTTGCAGAATTAGTGACAATTTACGTTTCTACATACGCATATTTAAATTCCTGAAATGAAAATGAATTAAACAATGTTGGTCTTGTTTATTCTGTCTGGTAGAAGTAGATCATTGGCGGAAGACATTACCCATTTTCTAGGTAGCTCTATGAATCGCATACATTTAATGGTGGTCATGCCTAATCTCTTATTTCCACATTACTTTCAGTTTTTCCTGTGTATGGGCCCGGGCCTATTCATCATCATCTCATTTAAATGAGTTAATATTCCATGACTTTGTACTGCAATAAAATGATAGGAAGCAGTTCCTCTTGATAGAGCACATTTCAACAGAAATGCGTGTTTACATTCAGTGTGCAATTGTGCATCATGTGTGTATGTCAGCCAATCTGTCACCGCATCGAAGGCAAAGAATCTTCAGGTACGGATTTGGAATGGAGGGCCGTTAGGGACTCAGATCCGAATGTAAATTCACTAACCACACATTTAGCGAGGCAATGAGGCTACCAGCTGTGCATGAACTTTATGGCATCTGGAATTAAACCGTAGAACCAAAATGAGTTTTACAGTGGTGCTTAGTAAAGGACTACATTTTGTTAAAACACTAGGAACTTGACTGTTAAGGGTTATAGAAAATAGATAGCCACATACTCATGATGTGACAGATGAATGTGGAACTCTGTCATTCAAGCTTAGAAATTTAAATTCGAAATGTATTCTGCTACTACCAAGATAAACTGGCTCAGAAAAACAAAAGGCGTTACCTCAATTGTTTGGTCTTTTAGGGGTCCCTTTCTACACTATAAAATCATTAATACAAATACGTGCTACCCTTTGGAGACTTTGTTAGCTCCCTTTTAATTATTATAATAATAATAATTATTATTATTATTAGTATCACTATTATTATACCTATTATTATTAGCATTCTTATAATATATTAGTTATTGTTGAAGTGGAATACATCAGAGGAAGACATGCATTTATCAGAAGAGCTGTCTTCAGTCTCCAAAGAACCTCCTGTGCGTGCTGTCGCTATAGCCATGTTAATAACATGCACAGCTTGCAACATGTACTTGAACATTCAAGCTTTAATCAAACAATGTATCGAGTTTAAATGTGTCTTTTTTCTGATAATGGTCTTCATTTAAACATGCGTAATTGAGTTGCGGTTGACAAAGTCAGAATCACTGAAGTTGCACTAAAAACTCCAAAAAGCTACTCTTACGTAGCGTTTCACTCTCATTTGAGTGAATGTAGAAAGTTGGGAGTTTCAATCAGAGCTTTTGTGAACAAAGACAAGTGTCAGAGGTATGGTTAAAGTCACTGAATCACAATTTTCACTCGACACAAAAATAGAAATTTCCAGGGACATTCACAAAAGGTTTGTATTTCACATATCTCTTACAAAAACACTTAACGAAAATATGATGTTGGGTCTGAAATAGCCTATGCTTCGTGTACAGCCATGTTCCCCTTCCCTCACTTCCCAATTGAGAGTATGTTGTAATCAGTTTTTATTTTTTATTTTGTCCTGTCATCATGGTATAATCTAGGGTTTGAGAAGAGGTCAATATGCACAGTTTTTTCTTTAAACAATTTCTGCTAATATTACATTGATATTATCAATGATTTTATGAAAGATGTCATGTGTGCTGTAATTTGTAGGGTAATTAGCAGTGTATTGCGAGGGAGCGAGTCATAATTACCTTAGGGCACGAGTTATAGTTACTTGAGGCAATTCTAACTATAACTGGTGAATTTCTATAGTTTTGTACGATAAAAATGTGAGCCTAACTATAATGTCCCTGTACCCTTTGTTTTTTTAAGTACATTTCAATTTTCTTTTATTTTATAGTAATTTTCATACGTCATACGCTAATCCAACAATTACTATGAACCGCCTTTGGCCGTGCACAGCGGCAGTTGCCTACCTGAGGCCAACCCACTATGAGCGCCCAACCCAATAATGTGCACTGCCATTTGGTCATGCACAGCAGGAGTAGGCCACAGCCTTTCTGGGTGTGGGAATGGGTGTGAGAGGGTGTATCTGTGGGGCAGAGTGGCTGTGAAAGTGTGTGTCTGGGTGTGAGTGTGTGTACATCAGTGTTTTAGAGGTTGCCTCAGTCTGTGTGCGGGTCTGTGAGGGAGTGCATGAGGGTGTTAGTCGGTCTGTGAGTGGGTATGTGAGAGTCTGAGTGAGTCTGTGAGTGGGTACATAACTGTCTGAATGGGTCTGTGAGTGGGTGCTTGAGGGTCCGAGTGGGGCTGTGTGTGGGTGCATGAGACTCTGAGTGGATCTGTGAGAGGGTGCATGAATGTCTGAGTGGGTTTGTGAGTGAGTGAATAAGTGTCTGAGTGGGTGTGTGAGAAATTGATTGAAAGAGAGGGAGAGAGATAGAGTTGTTTAGGCTTTGATGTACAATATACTTGAAATGAGATATTTCTGTACAATTCCCCCCCAAAAAATGTATCTGTCTTTTTAAATTTTTAAATAATTTGTACGTAAAACAAAAAGAGGAAGCGAGTCCGTCTGGACTCAAACCCTGAGTGCGAATGTCTGTCACCTTCACACTGAGCTATTGCTTTCATTTTTTTGGTCTTTTATGGGCTATCTGGGACCACAGGAGGGCCTTCAAGGGCTCCCCATGGTCCCTACCTTTTAATTTATTATTTTCTTTTTTTTTAGTTTAGAATAATGCCCTTTAGGGGCTATCTGGTACCACCGAGTAAGTCTCAAGGCTTAGCCTAGGGTGCAATTGCTTCAGTAAGCAAGGAGCTGATTTTAACAGCAGCTCCCTGCTTGCTAAAGCATTTCATCTCTGCTCTCTGCAGGCGTGCAGGGGACAGAGATGAAAGCTTTGGTTTTTGACAGTGAGACCTGTTTGACACTGCTTGGCACTGCTTGACGAATCTTCACTAAATTTACAAACCTCATATTTTGCTCAATTTAGCTGTTTACTTGAACGTTTCGGGGTGATCCATCAAGTGGGGGCTGAGAGAAAGAAGGGGGATCCCAAAACATGTTTTCCCCATTCATTTCCCTGTAGGGATTTTGAAATGGACTACAGCTTGAACCCCAAGGCAAAATTACACCAACTTTTGGCAGAAAGCTAGCTCATGGTCCATAAAGCGCACATTTTGTGATTTGGTTCAAATCCATTCAGTTGTTTTAGAGATATTATAGGGCAAATAATATAGATATCCTTCGTGGATCCAACTGTCACTGGGCTGATATATGAATGGCTGCCATCTTGTGACTCAGCTTCAGCCGAGTCCCACAAAAAAAAAAAAAGAAAAGGTACCAGAGTAAGGCAATCCTCAGCCACTAGCCTTGGTCTAGTGGTCCCTTACAGATCCACCAGTGCTAAAAAATCATTTATTTAAAACGTTGAAAAAGTCAGTTGATCCCTCCTTTTGTTTTACTTTTGCCGCTGGATTGGCCAGGTCGGGAATGAAATGCACACCCCCCACCCCGCAGCCCTGGGGACCACCACCTCCCCACTGCAAATATTCAATGAAATGTGGGAAGGGAGACCTTTCCAGGCCAAATATAAAATTTGAGGGGTGCCACGTGGCCATAACTATAACTTGTGCCCTAAGGTAATTGTAAGTCACACCCTCACCATGCACCTCTAATTACCCCACAAATTACAGCACTTCTGACATCTTTGATAACATCATTGACAATGTCACTGTGACATCTGCAATAAAACTATTGAACAGATAACTGTGCATGTCAGGGGCACAAGTAATAGTACCTTACTGTGTGTGTTATTGTACTTGAAATAACTGCTGATTTCTATGATTTTGAGTGAGTAAATTCAGAACCTAACTAGAACATCCCTGTAACCTTTGATTTTTAAGTGCATTTTTAAAGTTTAAAAAAAAATCTATTTCTTACCTGTAATGTCTCTGTAACTTTTTTTGAGTGATTCTACAGATATATATATATATATGTACATATATATATGTATATACACACACACACACACACATGCACACACATATACGCTTCACATTGTGCTGCCCTGCATTACTTTGATCCACATAGGCACATAGGTATTCCATAGGTGGTACCTGGGCTTCCCCATACAGTCACACATGGTTTTTGACACACACCCATATTTACAAAACAATGTAGGTATCCATTTGCACTAAAGTATGCACCTGCCTGAGGCTAGTGTAAAGAGGAGACATGTCTTTATTTTGCCTTGCTATTTACTTTTTGCATATGTGCTGCATTCTGCATACAGTGAGGACGTAGCCTTAAGGGTTTTGCTTCCTGCACGAAAACTATCCTGAAAACAACACAGACTCCCTTGAACTATAGGGCAAGGGTGCCTGCTTTGATACTAAGCCATCGAAAATCTGAGACAGAGAACAGAAATGAGTCAATTCCTTGAACATATGGAGCAGTTCTGCTCTCTCCAGGTGACACAATGAAGCACAGCAACATTGCTTACTGTGCTCTGCTGCACCCGATGTCAATAAACATGCCCCTCCATAGCCAATCATCCCCATCAAACATGTTCACTACCTATGGAAAAGGGCATTATATGAAACAGGTCGTAAACTAGAAAATATTTTTTGCCCCCTCAACCCTAAACCCAAAATCATGGTACAAGATTATTTCTCAAACTTCATTAGAAACATATTGGACAAAAAGAGCCTTTTGAGTTTAGAAGAACAAATGTGAAATGCTATTCCTCCAGAAATGGGCAATGAAATATCACTTAACAAGTTTAGAAAGTCCCTAAATCCCTGGCTATTTTTCAGACAAATAGGTCATAAGATATATACTCTTTCCACTTCAGCATTTGGCATTCTATAGAGCCACACATGAAGTGAACAATGCACAATAAAAATTAAATTGAATGAATAATTAAATGAAATAAATACATAAATAAATACATACATTCATATGCAGATCACAGAATCTAATGTGCTGAATAGCACCATTTTTAAGTGTGGTGAGCAGTCATGTTTAAATAGGTCCAATACTTCGAGCGAGTCACGATTGCCTTGCACTCCCCCAACATTGGAAATATATATAATATTACACTCTGCTGATCTGCATAAATGTTTTATGCTGTGTTATTTTTCCATGGGTATTTGTCTCAATAAAAGTTACATGTGTGCAGTATGTTAAAATAGCATTGAAGATACCACATGACTATTATGTAAAGTAATTCAAAAATAAATCTGTGATGATGTAAGATGTTTTCTCATGTCAACTTTGTTGTACTGTGGAAATAAACTCGAATTTAACCATGCACTGTACTACTAAATGTGTGCAGTGTGCCTGTTAGTACAGTTTCTCTTAATAACGTGGTGTTGGGCCGCGTTTATTTTAACTACTACGGCTTGTGTATACGTGTATATATCTGTATGTGTATGCAGGTTGATTTATGTATGTTAATATCTTTACTGAAAACATGTATACGGAAGCAGTGTCAAAGGAACAAGGAAAACATTTCATTAAAAAAAAAAAAAAACTATCTTTTTAGTTTGTTTTCGAGTTCGCCCATGACCAGACCTGTAAAACAATCTATAAACCTAGGAACAGGTTTACTTATAGCACACAACACAGACCAACAAGCAAAATGCTACACTTCATTCTATAATAATACGTCTGCCCGGGCTAGGTGGGGGAAAATGGGGATCTAATTGTACGCTCCCAAATTGATAAAGGAGTTGGAGAGGGCTATCTCAGCACAAACCTTGTTTTTGCTTCATAGAAATGGAGCTATTGATTATCTTGATGCCTGTAGCAATGATGCTCCCAAAATGGATGGACAAAAAATAACTGCTCTCTTATTTTCCGATGACACTTTGCTCATATAAAAAAAAATGCATTGGGCTTTTAAACTCTCCTAGATCAATTTGTGGTCTTTTACAACTACCGTGGGCCATAGTTTATTCCACAGAAAACTAAGAGGCAGATTTAAGAGCCCCTAGCACCTCCTTGCACCACATTAGCGTAATTATGTTTACAGTTATGTGGCCCACGAAGGCAAAATCAGCGCACCAAATGTACACAGTGGCACAATGAATGCATTAGCCCACTTTGTAATCCTTTGCTCTACATAATGCCTGCGCTGGGCATAATGTATGCAAAGGGGGCATTCCACAGAAAATTGGCGCAAAGACGTGTAATTTCTTTTGGTACTTTTATCGCCTGCTAAGAGCAGGCTTTACAGGGAGGCACACCATTGTTTACAATGGGTCTCAATGGGCTTTGCAGGATTAGCGTCAACATTTTGCACGCTAATCCTGTAAAGCTCCAAACTAGCACCAAATATCTTGATAGTAGTTCCCTAACTATTGCCATGGTGCACCATATCTCAGTTACTGCGCACATATGGTGCAAATATGTCTGCGTTAAGGCGTGTGATTTTTTATGTGCAGGAAAGTGTCCCTTCTTGCACATAAACAATCGTTAATGGCGATTTGGCACTTCTGTGTGTGCTGCAGAATGCATCACACACAGAAGTGCAAAGGCATGACTTAGAAATGTTGCTCTTTCTATGCGTGCTACAGAATGCAGCACACATAGAAAAAGCAAAAAACGAGGAGGAACAAAAGTATTCCACCTTGTTGAGCATATTACTCCTTGTTGAGCCATGCTAATGCTACCCCCGCGGGTGGTGTTAGATTTTGGCGCTGCCTCAGGTTTACGAAAACCTGTAAATCTGAGGCAGCATCAAAATGCATGGGTGCTGCTGTTGCACACACATAGCAACACTCATTGCTCGCCCCTTCCACGCAGAGGGATCATATTTGCAAGGTGGCGATAAACCACAAAAAGTGGCTTAACACCACCTTGTAAATGCAGCGCAGGGCATAGCGTCACCGTAGCGTCACAAAAAGTGACTCTCCAGTGGCACTAGGGACTCATAAATATGCCCCTTAGTTCTTTAAAGCTTTGAGTTAGCTGTATTAAAATATTTTAAATCCATGGTTACCAGATTATTTTTACCCAGTGTTGAAAGTCTATAGAGCAAACGTCAGGGAAGCAGCGGTGGGTGGGACTCATTTGTAGGACTGTGCCAGTGGCCTAGGACTTTTCTGTGTTCAGAGTACATTATGAAAGGCATTGTTGAATTTGTCAGAGTGACCCTACAAAACAATTGCATCCCACATGGACATTAAATGCAGTTATACTGGTGTAGAATTTGGCATATCGAGGAACCATATCCTTATAAATATTGTTTACAAGAACCTTTAGCCCTGGATGGTGACTATGCCACATCATGGCTTAAATATGTGAAATGCTGGTTGACCATATTGGGACTTCACAGGCTGTAATAAAATCTAACCTCCATCATTTTTTGTCTAAAGACATTGAGTTTTGGTATCCCTCCATGAGAGTAAGCAGCATAGTTGATCATTTTATGGATATGAAAATTGTTCATACTTTTGAGTTCTTTTTAGATTACATTATTTCATATGTGGGCAAGCATTTGTACATGAAATTTAGGTATGGCATTTTACCAATCAGAAGTTTTATGAGTAACTGGACTACCAATTCTTCTCCGATTTCAGATTGTTATCCAGCATGTTCAGCTCAGAAGGAAATAGATGTTCCCTTCTTTTTTTCGTTTGTCCAGTTTACACAATTCAAAGAAAAAAGTGGATTACAAGGATAGGATGCCTGGTATGTGTTTTACAGCACAAAGAGGCTGCATGGATTTTGAAACCTGATACAGGAAGTCCACTGTTTCCAGTGTGACTCATTTTATAGATGCATCTTGGCATCCACAGAGCAAATTTTTATTTTGAAGTAACGAATACTCAAATGTTTGTATTCATGGGGGAAAAATAGGTACCTCTTATACATGTTCCTTTCATTTATTTTACGACATATGTATTTTAAGGATGTTGTATTGATATAGGGCCTCATTACGTGTTTGGCAGTCTCAAGACCCAGTCCTGACAGTCAGGATGGTGGAGAAGACTGCCAAATTATGACTATGATGGTATTCCCAACAGAATACAGTCAAAGCACCACTGGCAACACCGTAGCAGTCTTGTCGCTGCAGATGACAGTAGCCACTTGCAGGCCAGAGGAGACCATGTTTCTGCTGGTCAGATTACAAGGTTTCACACCACTAAGATTTCTGCCGTAGCTGCACCCCTACAGAAACCCTGGCGGAAACGATTTGCATAAAAGTAGAAACTCACCTTCAGGAAGACACACTTGTCTGAAGCCACCATAGAAGCAAAACTCCACGTCATCCCGCTGGTCATACTTGCCCAGAGACTCCGGATTCAATGCCTGATACAATGACAGCAACCATAAGTGGACACACTTACCTATCACTGCTGTAAATTGTCAAAGTTCATATGCTCACACAACATACCATCAGGAACAGGGGGTGAGGGCGACATACAGATGTAACCTGACACTGACACGCACACTCACAGACAGCCACATACAAATCCGCACATACACAGTACACACACCACAGCCATTTCACACACACACACACGTCAAAAACACACACTGAATCCCAGAAACACAGCACCGGCCCAGTCACACACAATGACTTACAACACCACAACACGTCACACCAACACCAGAACTGCTACACTATCAATGCATTTACAAGCACCCACAATAGACACTATGGAATGAAAAATCATACAAAACAAGGTACAACCAAGAGGGAAAGAATGCACACAGTCACATGACCATACAAGGCAGCAATCAACATACACAGCAAACACACAGCCCATTGTATCTGACATACCATGAACCAAACACAGTCAAAGCACAAAAAGCCACACCACACTGTAACAAACACGTCAACACAAACACCACTCAATACCATGACAACATGTCTCCAACATACACATGCCCATCACACAACACACACCCATCACTGTGAGACAAATGCACTGAACACAACCTTACATGCTGCCCAGACAAAACAGGTAGCACAAGTACCACTTACACACAAATACTCACACACAAGCAATGTCAGCTATGAACAAATGTGACCTAAGAAATTAAATCCTGGACAAATATGTAACGTTGAAACCAGCAACTGGTTGGTCAAAAGATGTATTAATTATAAAATGGATAATTAATTAAATGTCCAAGGCCATAGGCCAGTCCAATTTGAAAATGTGCAACATGCACACAATGCACATCTGTGTGCCTCAAACTTGACTCTTGACTGCCATGTAACCTCCACAAGTAGGGGCATCAAGGGAGCAGGCAGGCAATCCAGGGATTATCTAGGGTTAAAGGGAGGGGGATTTGAGTGTAAGCTTTAGAGAGGCTCTTTTGGGATTGGGATTAGGAGGGTGGTTTAGGTCCACGCTTATAAGAGGGTTGTGTTCTCCTGGGAGGGGTAGACTTCTTGGCAGGGGAGGGCCATGGATAGTTGCAGGGGGGAAGGGAGGCCTTGGAGGTGGAAGGGATGAGCCTGGGGAGGGAAATAGAGCTTTTAAGTGTCTCACGGCTGGGAGGATGAGTAGGGAAAAGGTCAAAACATGAAAGGAACACATTTTTTGACACACAGGGATGGTCATCAGAATGGGGTTTGGGTGTGGAGGGTGAGGGAGTGGTTACCTGATGTGTATGTGTGGGTGTCATGGGTGCATGTTTGTGGGAGGTATTCTTGTGGGCGGTGGGAGTCTGTTGGGTGGGTGAGTGAGGGCACCTATGTATACCGGACTGAGGGGGTAGAGTTGCTGAGGTATGTCATGCTGGGTGGGTAACTGTCTGTTGGGGTGGTGATTGCAAGTATGGTGGATGTGCTAAATGTTGAATTGTCAGTGGTGTATGTGGGTCTTGTGACTGGGGCGCATATCTGAGGTTCTGCTAGTGTGCAGGTAGGATAGGTATAGTAGGTGGATCTATTAATGTTGGTGTGGTGTCTGCATGTGTTTCGGGTGTTTCAGGTGTAGTGTCAGTGATGTTGGGGATGGTGAGGGTGTCAGGGTAGGTAGTGACTGTTGCTGTGTATGCATCTGTATGTTGCTTGTGTGCATTCCGGTCGTGTGTCTTGTGGTGCCTATGTTTGTCTGAGCTATCCTTGGACATTGAAGTGGATGCATGACTGTCTGTCTGTGTGCTTGCCCCAGGGAAGGGGGGTTTGGGAAGAAAAAGGAGGAGGGGGGACGGGAGACAAAGGGTGACTTACTGCAGTCAGTGTGAATGCCAGAGCATGAAAGGCTTCCTGTAGGCCAGCCAGTGCACCATGAGTGCCCTCCAGGAATGCATTACTCTGTTCTATCTGAGCTGCCAGTCCCTGGAAGGCATTCATGATGGCTGACTGACCCACAGAGATCAACCTCCGGAGGTCAATAGCCTCCTCACTGATGGCAGCAGGGCTGACAGGGGCAGTGGCAGAGGTGCCTGTGGCAAAGGAGACACTGACGTTCTTGGGGTAGTGGGCACGGCCAACTGGGTGGGGAGCTACAGGGAATGCAGTAGTAGTAAGGGGGTGGTAGACTTAGATGGTGTAGAGTTGGTTCCAGGTGGGTCCACCACCACAAGGAAGTGTCCACTGAAGGAGGGTTCTGAAGATGAAGATCTGGATCCTATCTCCTCAGTGGCACTCCCCTTGCCCTCTAGGCCACTGGGTCCCTCGGTGTCGGCGGTATCATGTCTTTGGGCCCTGTGGCCGGTAGCTTCTCCACTCGGCTGTGCCCCGTCTCCTTCACCTGCTGATGCTGAGAAACAGATAGAGAGGTAGGGTATTCAAATTTTTTACATACACATACATTACACCATACATAACAGTAACATTACATCTATGTGTAAAACACCCACAGGTAGGAGCCATTTTAAGGCCAACATTATGTCACAAGAACATACTTTCCACAACCCTATATGACAATAATTCACACACAACATAAGCCAACTGTCTGACCATTACATCACCATCTATTTAGTACAGCTATAATACTAACTATATTTTCACAAGATGATTTGTCAATAGTGTGTTCCTATACAGAGCATTACTGTGAAACAACATTTGATCAGTGGGATTTAGGCCCTCATTACGACTTTGGAGGTCATGGTACCGCCAGGCCAGCGAGGGCTGTCGGACCACCATATTACGACCATGGTAGTCTTCCTACTGAAACATAGCCAGTTTGCTGCTAGTATCACCAGTGCAGTCTGGTCACCGATGATGGCAGCTGGCCATCTCCAGCCCGGCAGCAACTACTGCACTGCCCACCCTATTACAACTCTGTACACCACCACGATTTCTGGGGTGAAACGATTGCCACCCAAAGCTTGGCAGAAACAGCAAGTATAAAAGGACCCACTCACCTTCAAGGACACAGACGACTCTGTGGTAGCCATGGAGCGCAACCCTGAAGTCTTTCCAATGCTCTTCTTTGCCTTACTCCTCCATGACCACCAATGCCAATGAAGATGCCATCAGTGGGTACACCTGCAGAGGACACAAGGGGAAAGAGGAGAGTTACACACAAACACACACACACACACATACATACACACCATGCACTGACTCTAACGTGCACTCACGCTTACACACGCTCGGAACCGCTACATAACACCTGTTCTGAGACACACACATACAATATACAGCCATGCCAAATAAACATGTAACATACACACACCCCTAATCAAAACTATACAACCACACCAAAATAACTAACAGGCTGAGACACACAACCCAACAAAACATACAATGGCCAAATACAAGAAATAACAGTGATCTTGAATATAAAAATGAATAGAAATGCACATTGTACAGCACATAATAGATGTATGGAATCTTATCTGTAAACAAAAAGACTCGACAAATGCATTGTAAGAATACCAACAGGAATTCTGTTGGCCAGATTTGTATACATTAAAAAAATTATTTAAATATGAAACAAAAACAACAAGGGGCATAGTTATACTCTGTTCCACAGGAGCAGATGTCTTTTACCCAACTCCTTCCAACAGATGCGTAACTGATCATCTGAACCCGGTATCTGTAGGGGGAAGGGGGAATAGGAATAGAAAAAGAGAGACCGCCTCCAGATCCAGTTCCAGCCTGTTTGTCCCACTTCGAGATAGACTATTCAGTGAGTGTCTCTGAAAACCTGCACCATTCTTCTTATTGGGATTTCTTTAAAGAAAGGACCTGCAGTCATGCGATAAGAGCATAGATAAGTACATTCCTACTGTGCATTCAACTGTTCAGCCATTCACGTTCACCCTATTCTATGGTTCTGCTAACCTGGATCTTTTGAGAGACTAGCCTATCTCTAAAAGGACAATGTTAACTTAATATCTTCTTTTCTTAGGAGTCAGAGGTTTCCAAGGTTATCTGGAGAACAGTTAAAAATTTCACAAATATGCAAACTACTAATGTCTTTTACAGGAAATGGTTCAGTTTTCTCAATCACAGTCTCTAGGAATTAGTCTGAGCACTGAGGTTTGTCTCTAATACTGACAAGTCTGCAAAGAAAAGAGGTCTTGAATATATATGTTCATATATATATTAGCAAATCTGGAAATCATACAAAAGGATTCCTTACTGCAGTTGCTTGAAGTTCTGTTAAGCCAAAACTAATTCTCCTCAGAAAGCTGATTGCCAGTTGTTGGAAGAAGGAAATAATTCAGCCTCTTCAAAAGGGAAAAAGTAGCTGGTATGCACACCGTAACAAAAAAAATAATTAATTACTCATAACGGAAGAATTCTCTATGAAACAAAGTGCCTCAGGAACACTGCTCATTCTCCTCAGGGCTCCTAGAGGAAAACAGCTGGAGGGAAGCTTCAGCACAAGACTAAGGTAGAACACTAGAGCGCAGACCTCAAAAGGTTTTGCGGCCACCATTTTGAGTGGCAGTTTAACCTGAAGAAGCTAGTTCTAAGAACAGCCTTCGCAAGAGCCACCAGGAGTGAGGACGGCACTGTAACCAACGTGGGTACAAGGAAAAGAGAAATCGTTTTTACTGAGGGAAGAACTCAACAACGCTGCCAATAGTTTTGCTGACAGAATCCCCCCTCCAAAGAACTCCCTCCCACAGAAGGTTTGTTGGGGAAAGTGTTATGAAATTGCTTTATCTACTTTGGAGCATGCACATTTTGGAAGGCTTCCCAGGACCTTTCTTCTGGGCCAAAACCTTTCCAATCAATGAGGTAATGTAATGTTCCTTTTTTAAACTTTGAGTCTAAAATTCCATTCACTTCATACTCTAAATCTGAATTTACTTGGAGAGGATCTAGAGGGGTGGTTGTTCTAACATCGGGAGGGCTTCATTTAAGTAATGAGACATGGAATACTCGATGAACCTTAATCTGAAGGTGAGTTTGACTGTTATTGGATTTACAATCTTCTTTATTTTAAAGGGTCCCACTTACCTAGGCTGGATATTTTTTTCCCTCTTAAATGTAAATGTTCAGTGGATAGCCAGACCTTCTCTGGCTTGCAATAACCAGGATTTCCTCTCCTCTTTTTGTCAGCATGCTAATTGTAAGAGACCTTTGCCTTGGTCAAATGTTCTCTCGGGGATTGGTATGTCTTTTGAATTTTCTCATTGAACTTATTCGCAACTGGGACCGAGCCTCCCGACCTTCCTAAAATAATGTTTGGGTGCTTACCAGAGTTGAAATAGAAAGGAGAATAATCAGTGGAGGCATGAATAGCATTCCTATATGAAAATGCTGCTGTCCAAATGAAATCTGGCCAATCATTATCTTGGTCCAAAAGATATAAGCGTGGGTACTGCTCTAGCTCCTGGTTAACTCTTTCTGTCTGTCCATCCGATTCCGGATGATAACTGGTAGAATAACATGAGTCTTTTCCCAGTTGTTTCATAAAGGCCCTCCAGAATTGGGAAACAAATTGGGGACCTTGATCTGAGATTACAACCACCGGACTGCCATGAGCTCTCACTATGTGCTGTGAAAATAAAAATAACTATGCTAAATGAGGGGCTCTAGAAAACTACTTCAGAGGGATGAAATTACTCATTTTAAAAAAGGTGTCCACAAAAGCTAGGATCGTGTCAAAACCTTGACTTGAAGGTAAATCAACAATCAAATCCATAGTAATGGTGTGCCAGGGACATGGTGCAATGGGAAGAGGCTGAAGCTCACCTTCAGGAGCTAGTCGTGTTGCCTTTTCTCAAATGCATTTATCACAGGTTTGAACATCTTGTCTTATTTGGGGGATCATGGCAGGCCACCAGAAATACCTCTTAATTAATTCAGTAGTCTTCAAAATTCCTTTATGCCCAGCTCAAGGATCATCATGGCACGCTTGTGGCGCTAGTTCTTGCAACTCACGAGTTGGCAAATATAAAGCATTTTCAACAAAAGGGAGATTTTCTAGAACCTTTCTTCCTTCCTTTTTGTTGTCCCAATCTGAAATTTCTTGGTCAGACCTGGATTCTTGAAGCTTGCTTTTTATTTCGGAAAATTGGAAGGTACAAACAAACCGGTCTGCTGGAATAATTGGAATCTTTTCAGCTTCTCTGCCTCCAGGTATATTAATCATTATTGATAACGCATCTGCCTTACCATTGTGAGGACCAGGTCGATAGGTAATGGTAAAATTAAAATCTGCAAAGTACAAGGACCATCTCAACCGCCTTGGAGTTAATGTCTTAGCAGTCTTTAAAAACTGAAGATTTTTATGATCGGTGAACCCTCCACAGTGGTCGGGATCTACACATGGCAAACAACACAAGAGTGACAACGATTACACTTCATGAATCCTACCTCATGGTCACAAATTGAGGATGAACATCACATCTGCTACCACCTTTTGCATACGAAGCAGACTTCAAAGTGCAGAGCCGTTGTAATACTTATGTATTTTGCACATACATCTGAGTTTTACATATGATTACATCAGAAAGATAGTTGTCTGTCAATGCTAGTGTACAGTCACTATCATTATGTTTGTATTTTTCAATCTGTCATGTCATCATCTGATTCTGTGCACTGTCAAAGTTTACACTGCCTGATTGTTTTCTACACAGTCCTTGACCATAACCTATTTCATGTCCATAATGAAAAAGATTAGTGCTGCTTTTTATTTATTTTTTATTAACAGTAACAGCGGAAAATGGCTGCTGCATGCCCTGCATGGAGGGGACAGATGACAGTGATCTCATCCCACTGGCACATGCCGTCATGGCAGTGGGTGGTTGGAACCCCTGTGCAACTCCTCATTGGTTAACATTGATGTCTAAGGTATGCAGGGACCAATGACGATTATCGCTGGCGGTGACAGTGCAGACCGCTACGGCCGTAACCACCATTTTGTACAGTGTATCTCACTTGACTCCTGACTATCCAGCCATCAAGACCTCAACTGAATGTGCTGCTGTGTCATGTTCCTGGGAGCCACAATGGCACGTGTTACAGGGTTCAGGGCCCCGCCTTCACTGCGGAAGAACTCCAGAAACTTGTGGATGGTGTCCTACCCATGTACACAAAGCTATATGGGACTCCAGAGCAGCAGGTGGGTTGCATAATGGTATATTTTTTGCGACATGGGCATGTAAGAGTGTTAGAATGTGTATGCAGGATATTTCAGTGGAGGGTGTAGCTTCGGATATGGCTGCTGGGAATGTTGTGCAAGTGTGAAGTTGTGTACAATTTTGATATGTAAACAGTTTGTAGGCCTAATAATGTAGTAGGTTGTTGGGTCTACATACATGTGCCTTTCCTTCTGTGTCTCCCATACAGGTCAGCGCCCATCAGAAAAAGGGTTGTGGAAAGCCATTGCCAAGGAAGTGTGGACCCTGGGGGTCTATAGCATGTGGAGCAAGCACTGCAAGAAACGGTGGGAGGCCCTGAGACGCTGGGCCTGGAAGACCGCTGAGGCCCAGCTGGGGATGGCCTCCCAATAAGGGAGAGGTGCACGTTGGAACCTCACCTCCTGATAGCCTGCATACTGGTGGTGGCCTACCCAGAGCTGGATGGGCACTTGAGGTCAGCACAGCGGCCACAGGGGGGTGAGTACAGCACGTGTAACAACCATCTTTGTTGCCTGGCATGGGATCCTGATGGTGGGTTTCAGTCAGTGAGTGCCCCTTAATGCCAGCTCAGACATTGCTGCGTGGTTCAGCTCAGGGTAAATGGGTGAATGGCAAAGTCTTGTTAACTAGCTAGGTGGCATTCCATGTCAGACAAGGCCTAGTAAGTCCTAGGAGGGGTGCAGATGGAGTTGGTTGGCTCTCATCTTGCTATGGTACCTAGCCAATGGAATGACAGTGTGGTGCATTGTGCTCAATCTTGATCCCTGTGTGTGATGGTAATATGAATGCCATCTGTGGTGTTGGTGCTGTAATTGACCCAGTGCTCCCTTTCTCTCTCCCACCAATTTTCCTCTGTCATCCTCTACATGTGTGCATTAGCATCATCTGGTGGAGGACCAGGGGCACCCGCTACTGAGGGATCTGCTGCCCACGGGACCCAGGAGGCAGAGTCTACCGATTCCGAAGGGACCAGTGGGACAGAGGGCGAGGAGAGCACCACGGCGGGGTCAGGAGGTGACAACACTGACGCTGGTTCCTCCTCCAATGGAAGCTCCCTGGTGGTGGCAGACACCTCTGGAACCACCCCAGCTACAAGTACAGCCACCAACCCCATACCAGCACCACCCTCCCAGTAGCCCCACACTAAGCTGCCCATGCCTGCTCACTTAGGAGGGCGGGCATCTCCTTCGTCCCAGGCCCCTCAAGCCCTGTCCCAGTGAGCCTTGCTGCTCCCGGTGAGCCCTGCTGCCCTCAGTGAGGAGGCTATTAACCTCCTGAGATCCATCTCTGTGGGGCAGTCAACCATCGGGAATGCCATCCAGGGGCTGGAATCCCAGATGCAGCAATACAATGCCTATCTGAAGGACATCCACGGTGGGTTGGCAGCCCTACAGAGATCGTTTCAGGCTCTGGCCTCCTCTCTTATTGCAGCCAGTGTCCCTGGTCCTACTGTCCCCCCTCCAACTACCACTTCCAAGTCTCAGTCTCCTCAGCCCCAACCCATACACACATACAGACAAGCATGCACACAAAACATCACACAAGAGTGGCACAGACATACACAGTCAGCACACTTCAAGCCACAAGCACTCACACAAACAACAGACAGTTGCACACTGCACAACATCCACTGCCTCCACTGTCCCCCCCTCCTCCTCATCCTCCTCCCTCACAGTCACATCCACACTCACACCTGTATGCACTGCATCAACAGCCACCACCACCATCACCACATCATGCAGCACACACACCTCACTTGCAGACACCTCCATAACATCCATCCACACATCCTGTTTGTCCTCTCCCACCCTGTCTGCCCCCCAAGAGACACAAACGATCCCACTCAGACACCCAACAGCCATCCACTTCACACATGCACACTGTCCATACACCTGCACCCAAGTCCAGCAGACGTACTCCTCTAACTCCACTCCCATCCCTCCCCCCTCTATCTCCACTCGCATCCGTCCTCCCACATCCCGCCCCAATCTCCCTAAGAAGCTTTTCAACTTGACCTCTTCCCTCCTCTTCCACTCCACGTACTGAAAGTAAGAGCAGCTCCCTACAACCGAGCCGCCAACCTCAGCCACTGCTCCCACCAAAAAATCAGAAGCTGGAACAAAAGGGCCCATGAATGTGACAGCAGCCACTGACTACATCTGCCTCAGAAAGGGAGGACTAGGGTGGCGAAACCCAAGGGACAGAGAACAGGGTCAGTGTAGGCACCTCCTAGACCTAGAGGCAAGGACACCAATAACATGTCAAAGGTCAAGGGGGCCTGTCACAAGAGGGAACACATGGATGGCCCTCCACCACCAAAGAAAGCCAAAGATCACCAAAAAAGCCAGGGTTCCCCCTCCACCACCAAAGAAAGCCAAGGAGCCACCAGCAGAGGGCAAGGGGCCCTCCCCACTATCAGAGGCACCCAAGGAGCCCCCTCCACCAGCAGAGGGCAAGGAGCTCTCTCCAACTTTAGAGGCACCCAAGAAGCCCCCTCTACCAGTTGGAGGCAAGGAGCCCTCTCCACCAGCAGAGGCACCCAAGGAGCCCCATCCACCAGCTGAGGGCATGCAGCTCACCCTCCAAAGACTGTTGGGCAAGGAGCCCCCTCCAGAACCAGTGGGCATGCTACCCACTCCAGAGACTATGGCCTTTCACTCCCCTCCAGAGACTGTTAGGCAAGGTGCCCCCTCCAGAACCAGTGGGCATGTTACCCACTCCAGAGACTGTGGCCTTTCACCCCCCTCCAGAGACTGTTGGGCAAGGAGCCCCCTCCAGAACCAGTCGGCATGTTTCCCACTCCAGAGACTGTGGCCTTTCACTCACCTCCAGAGACTGTTTGGCAAGGACCCCACCTCCAGAACCAGTGGGCATGTTACCCACTTCAGCTGAGGTACCCTCCCACCCCCTTCCACCTGAGGTGCCTGCCCATTTTCAACAAGATGACCCTGAACAGTGGAGTCCAGATTATGTTAAGAGTCAAGTTGGGCCTTGGACTGTGCCCTGTGACCATGTGGCCGTTTGGTACTTTGGACTGGCCATTGGCCTAATCTGGACACTGACACCTGCATTTACATTTCATGTTTTATTATGGTGGTTGTTGGCAGCAAATTACAGTGTTCATACATCAGTATTGTTGTCCTTGCATTATTTTCATGTGGGTTCTGTGACATTTGTTTTACTGTGCACCTGGTTCTGTGTATGGTGTATGTGTGAATGGTGTGTGTTGTGTGTGTGTGTGTGTGTCACTCTCCTTTTCCTCCCTCCCTCCCTTGTGTGCTAGGTGGCTGTACTCACTGTTGTCGTCGTTCTCATCGGTGTTGGTGTTCCTGGATGGCCATGGCGTGATTGAGCATCGGGAAGACTTGGAGTGCCAGTTCCATGGCGGCTGTGGAGTCCTCTGTGTCCCTGATGATGAGTCTTTTGTTTTTTGTACTGTGTTTCCAACAGGCTTATGATGGCGTTGGTACTGCCCCGGAAATCGTGGCGGTCTGCTATGTCATAATATGGTGGGTGGTTCCTTGACTTCTGCCTGGCGGTTGATGGCTACTACCGTAGTCAGTGGTGTTAATGCCCTGGCGGTTGGTGTGGTACATTGGCTGTCTATGGAAGGTATCACTACAATAGTCATAAATTGGCAGTAATTACCGCCAGGCTGTTGGCGGTATTACCACCATTTTAACAGTCACCACCAATGTCATAATGATGGCCATAGTGTGTACAGAGTCCAGGGGTTCCCCAGAAGCTTAACAGAGCCTAAAGTAGATAATACCAATGCTCTCTTTGTGGTAGTGTGGTTGAGCAGTTAGGCTTATCAGAGGGCAGTGCAACCCCTGAAGAAGCACACACTCAATGACAACTCAAGACCAATGGTTTCTATATTGCAAAAATATATTTTCTTAGTTTATTTTTAGAACCACAAGATTTAGGTTGCAGGTAAGTACCTTAAAGGTTTCGTATTTCACACTGGTATCAACAGTACTTTGTTTGAAATAGGTAAGTAATTCAGGTTTTGGAATTATTTTGGAATTATTGGCAAAAAACAATTTTAAAAATAAATACTGCAATTTTTAAACAGTTCCTAGGGGGAAGAACATTTAGATCTGTTTGCAGGTTAGTATAACACTTACAGTGTCAGTCTCTGGGTTTTAGGAAGTCCACCAGTTGGGGTTCAAGTTAACCCCAAACACCCACCACCAGCAACACGGGGCCGGGTGGGTGCAGAGGTCAAAGTTGAACAAAATTAACGTGCGCTCCAATGGAGACGGGGGTAATCAGAATCCGGTCAGCCAGCAGGTAAGTACCCGTGACTCGGAGAGCAGAGCAGTGGGTGTTAGAGGAGCACTGGAGGGGCCACAAGTAGGCACCAAACACAAACCCTCAGCATCACAGTGGCAACCGGATGCAGGGTGCAAACAGGACGTTGGGTTTCCAATGCTAGTCTATGAGGAGACCCCTGGGGTTACTCAGAGGTTGCAGGTGAGGTCCAGGGGGGTGTCTCGGGCACACCACTGGTCGGACAGGGAGGATGGCCACCTGCTGAATGATGAGGCACTGGGGATCAGTTTCTCCAAGGCCTGGGGGCTGTGGGTGCAGTGTGTTCTTTAGGCGTCCGATATTTTCGTCCGAAGCTCGCAGTCATGGGGGTCCTCAGAATTCCCTATGCAGGCGTCGGTATGGAGGGGTAGAGAGGTCAACCCAGGGTAGGCACTTGTTCGCAATTGCCTGGGGACCCTCTCTTGCTGGGTGGACCACCTGGACACGGGCCGTGGGCCTCAGGTGCATAGGGATCAGGACTCACGCATACAGAGTGAGGTGGGATTCATTAGTTGTAAGTTTCTTCAGACAGAGCTGAGTTCTCATGCGTTCTTGGTCCTTTTGGATACAGGGCAGTCCTCTGTAGTTGGCGGAGTTCGATGGGCCTGCTGGACAAGTCGCTGGTCTTTTTGCAGGTTCTTTGAAGCAGGAGACAGGCCGGTAGGGCTGGGGCCAAAGCAGTCGTCATCTTCCTTCTTCTCTGCTGGGGGTTTCAGCTTGGCAGCACTTCTTCTTCTAGGTTATCAGGAATCTGGTGAGCTAGGTTCAGGGAGGCCCTTAAATCCTAGATTGAGGGGCGTGTTAGTGGTCAGAGGTTAGGAGCCAATGGCTACTGTTCCTGAGGGTGGCTATACCCTCCTTGTGCCCACTCTCTTTGAAAGGCGGCACATTCCTATCCCTATTGGTCCCTGTCCTCCCAACCAAGATGGAGGATTCTGCAGGGAGGGGGTCACCTCAGCTCTTGACACAATAGTGGTGGTCCTGGCTGGGGTGGTCACTCCTCCCTGTTTTCCTTATCTTTCCCACCAGTCTTGCAGTCCAAAGTGGGGCTTTGTCTGGGGGGTGGACATCTCCACTAGCTGGAGTTCCCTGGGACACTGTAACCCGAAGCTTGAGCCACTGAGGCTCACCACCAGATGTTACTGTTCCTGCAGGAGTAGGTGTGAAGCACCTCCTCCCAGGACAGGCTTTGTTTCTGATCACAAAGTGCACAAAGACACTCACCCCATGTGGTCAAAAACTTATCTGAAAGTGGAAGGCTGGCACAGACCAGTCAGTCCTACTCTAGCAGTTGGGCTAACATAAAGGGGGAATCTCAAAAATTCCCTCTGCGTGCATTTTTCAATACATCCTACAATGGCACCAGTGTGGGTTTATTGTGCTGAGAAGTTTGATACCAAACTTCCCTGTATTTAGTGAAGCCATTATTGTGCTGTGGAGTTTGTAATGACAACCCGCAGACCATACACTCAATATGGCTACACTGCACTTACAATGTCTAAGAATGGACTTAGACATTGTAGGGGCATATTCCCCATGCAGCTATACACTTATGGTATAGTGTACCCTGTCTTAGGGCTGTAAGGCCTGGTAGAGGGATTACTTTTTTATGCCACAGGCAGTGGTTTGTGGGCATGGCACCCTGAGAGGGGTAGCGTGTTGACTTGGTCTTTTTCTCCCCACCAGCACACACAAGCTGCAGGCAGTGTGCATGTGCTGAGTGAGCGGTCCCCTAGGGTGGCTTAATGCATGCTGCAGCCCTTAAAGACCTTCCCTGGCCACAGGGCCCTTGGTACCATGGGTACTTTTTTACAAGGGATTTAACTGTGTACCAGGGCTGTGCCAATTGTGGAAACAAAGGTACAGTTTTAGGGAAAGAACACAGGTGTGGGGCCTGATTAGCAAGATCCCAGCACACTTTCAATTAAGGTTTGCATCAACACTAGGCAAAAAGTGGGGGGCTAACCATGCCAACAGTGGCACTTTCCTACAATGAGTGTTTGTGAAATTACTGTTACCCCAGCCTTCCTACCCAGTCTGTATTTAACATATTGTATTAAAAATGTTGTTTTCCTCTATCCACAGGTAATTCAGGTTATCCCATTCTCTCTTGGCTATTGACACCAGTGAGGAATCCAGGGACCAGGGATGAAGAACAGTACAATGAGGCTCATGGGAGGACAAAAAGGGTGATAGAAAGGACATTCAGGTGGTCATTCTAACCCTGGCGGTAAAAACCGCCAGGGCGAATGACCGCGGTAGCACCGCCAACAGGCTGGCGGTGCACCGCTGGGCATTCTGACCGCGGCAGTTCAGCCGCGGCCAGAAACGGAAAGTCGGCGGTGTACCGCCGACTTTCCGTTGCCCTTGAGAATCCTCCATGGCGGCGGAGCGCGCTCCGCCACCATGGGGATTCTGACACCCCCTACCGCCATCCTGTTCCTGGCGGGTCTCCCGCCAGGAACAGGATGGCGGTAGGGGGTGCCGCGGGGCCCCTGGGGGCTCCTGCAGTGCCCATGCCAATGGCATGGGCACTGCAGGGGCCCCCGTAAGAGGGCCCCACAAAGTATTTCAGTGTCTGCTATGCAGACACTGAAATACGCGACGGGTGCCACTGCACCCGTCGCACCTTCCCACTCCGCCGGCTCAATTCTGAGCCAGCGTCCTCGTGGGAAGGCTCTTTCCCACTGGGCTGGCGGGCGGCCTTTTGGCGGTCGCCCGCCAGCGCAGTGGGAAACCCAGAATGACCGCCGCGGTCTTTCGACCGCGGTACGGTCTTCTGGTGGTTCCCGCTTGGCGGGCGACATCAGAATCACCCCCTCAGTCTGTTGACGGCAAGGTACAGATATCTGCACATTTCTGGGGGTTACCTACAGTACTCACCACAGAAGTTGTGCCAGATTGTGGTGGCCTGCTGCATGCTCCACCATCTGGCACTAAAGAGGAATATCAAATTGCTAGAGGAGGAAGGAGTTAGGGACAATCCAGTGGCAGAAGAGGGAGAAACTCTGAGTGACGAAGATTGGGAGAAGGAAGATGTAGCTCATCCAGCAGTGCTTCAGCTAACATTGTGGTAGGTACATCTCTACATATGGTGTCTCATGTTGGAGTAAAGGTTTTGTGTACTATGTTATCCATCTAAGATATGAGTAGGATTTGGTCTCATTTGGGTATCAGATAAGATTATACTAGAAAGGTCTGTCAAGTAGGTCAACATTCCCAATGTGATGTAATCTAGTTCATCTGCCTGTTTTGTATATACTTCAGATATCCTATCTACACATTTGTGACTACTATATTCTGATATTATATTATCATGTGCATAGGTTGCTGCTTATTGTATCTTCAAATTATGTATATGCTTGGTGTTAGAAATTGGGTTTCTGGTTGGCTAGGGTATGCACCTAAGCCAGGCAGAACCCACCCACTTTAGTCAGGGCAAGGGAGTTACACATCCAAGATAACCCCTGGTCACCCCCTTGGTAGCTTGGCACGAGCAGTCAGGTCTATCCCAGAGGCAATGTGTAAAGTGTTTGCCTAACACACACAACTCATGTGGCACACTATCCCCACTACAAAGGAAACACAACACCAAGTTATATGAAAATATACTGTATTGTGCACAACACAATTATTAGACCAAACACAACATGTCAGTAATTTCCTGCTACCTTAGTAGTTGTCAGAACGTTACACATTAGTTACTCTGCAGAACCAGCAGTAGTTACTTATAACTTAATATTCTGCAACATAGCAGTAGTCAGGAATCACATTACTACACAAATGCACATGTCATTAAGGCATCATAAATGCCTGTACCAAGAGCATTATAAAACATATGGCAAGTCAGGAACACATATTAGCATGTTATGCCCATAAAAGGAACATTAGCAAACATATATGTATCATCATAAAACTATGCAGGTTAACCTATAAATCCATCATGTCCATACTAGGAACATGTGAATTATGGAGGTCCAAAGAAATTACCTGTTTCTATGATGAAGGCACCTCCAGTGCCACAAGAAGAACAAAAAGGGCCTCCGGCACGCCACTGTGCAAAAACAGGTGCCCTTCGGTAATTAGGGGGAGGAAAGGGGTGACACGTACCTCCTCTGGTGATCTCTGGGCCCCCCTGAGACTCCACTGGCCCTTCAACAAGGGGGGCCCACAACAATGCTCAACAAAAGAACAATAGGGGGCTCAGTGGTGCGGGGAGCCTCCGATGAGGCTTCCACCCCACCTGGCCTTCACGAGGATATTTGTATTGGGCCCCGTCTAGGGGCTGTGATCTCTGGGTGCCCCCCAGGCCTCCACTGGCCCTCCAACGAGGGGGAGGCAAACAATGCCCCAAAACAACAATAGGGGCCAAAGAAGGAGACCGGATGGGTGCGGGGGCCTCTGTCGATGCTTCTTCCTAGGTCGCAGTCTCGGCAGTCAGACCAAGGGCTCCTCGGGGCAGGGGAGCCTTCGATGAGGCTTCCTTCCCCACTGTTGGTCCTGCAGAAGAAGACTCAAGGGGACCGGTGGGGTTGTGGAGCCTCCGATGAGGCTTCCTTCCCCTCCTGTCGACTTGGGCAGGCACCGAAGTGGGTGCCTTCTTGTGCACCGGGGCGCTCCTGGGAGTGTGCTCGCCCCAGGGGCACGGTAGGAGCCCCCTCCCTCCTTTCCTTTCTTTTTGTGGTGCCCCGGGGGCACCGGTGACAGAGCAGCTCCGGCGTGCTTCTAAAAGAAAGGCTGGTCAAGGCGGTTAATTCCTCACAGCTGCAATGCGCTTGGGAAGTGCCAATGATTTTGAGCCACAGCCACCCCAGGCGCCGCTACACAGCATAATTGAAAAGTGGTCTCAAGGTGCTATATCAGGACAGGGGAAGCGCTCCTCATGCACTTCAGGTAGAGTTGCAGGGGTCAGGGGCCACAGCACCCTGCCCCTGGGGGACAACAGGTGAAAAAAAGGAGCACAGGTGGCAGGGCCCAACAGCATGCCAGCACAAGGGGGATGCAAGCAAGTAGCAGTTCCACCAGGTGACCAAGCAGGTCACAGGTCTGCACAGCAGCAGCAGTCCATGGTGGTTCCTGGTGAGTCCGTCCAGCATTGTGTCCAGTTCCAAAATGTCACCAAATTGTGGGGGGAAACTCCCCTGTACTTATACTCAATTTTACAGTGTGTTTACAATAAAGGGGAGAAGAGGTTCCAGCCAGTTACAACTGGTTCTGGGAGTGCCCCCTCTCCCTTCAGCACAGGCCCCAAACATCAGCTGGGGGTAAACAACCCTATTGAGTGAGGCCAGGGCACAGCCTTTACAAATGCAGGTGTGCCCCGCCCTTCCCTTCTCTCAGCCCAGGACGACTATTCAGCATGCAGATGCACTTCTGTGACACCTCAACCCTCCCTGTGTATAGGCTGTCTGAAAAGTGTATACAAAGCCCAACTGTCAGTCCAGCTGTGGATTGGAGTCAAGCTGCAAAACACCAGTCATAAGCAGAGAGAAATGCTCACTTTCTAGAAGTGGCATTTCTGTAATAGTAATACAAAATTCACTTACAACAGTATGCAGAATTTCTTACCAACATTACAGCCATCCCAAACAGGCCTACGCTACCCCTCATAAATCAGACAATACACATAAGGCAGGGTATTTCCAATGCAATCCTATGAGAAGGCAG
Organism: Pleurodeles waltl; assembly: GCF_031143425.1. Taxonomy (NCBI): domain Eukaryota; kingdom Metazoa; phylum Chordata; class Amphibia; order Caudata; family Salamandridae; genus Pleurodeles; species Pleurodeles waltl. The sequence goes on from NC_090438.1 coordinate 225,465,719, forward strand.
CACTCACAGCAGTGAGAAACCAAACAGGCTGTTTGTCACTACCAGGACAGGCCACATTACTAGGCACATGTCCTGCCCTCTACATACATGGCACTCTGCCTATAGAGCTAGCTAGGGGCTACCTTAGGGGTGACTTTCATGTAATAAAAGGGGAGTTCTGGGCCTGGCAAGTAAATATAGATGCCAGGTCCCTCTGGCGGAAAACTGCGCACACAGATTTGCCACTAGCAGGCCTGAGACAGGTTCGAAAGGCTACTTCAGTGGGCGGTGCAAGCAGTGCTGTAGCCCCACTAGTAGTGTTTAATTTACAGGCCCTGGGAATAGAGATACCACTGTACAAGGACGTACAGGTAAATCAAATATGCCAATTGAATATAAGCCAATCATGCCAACTTTAGAAGGGAGACCACCTGCACTTTAACACTGATCAGCAGTGATAAAGTGCTCAGAGTCCTAGAGCCAACAGCGAGAAGTCAGAAAAAATAGGAGGAAGGAGGCAAAAAGTCAGGGGATGAACCTGCTACATGGGCCAGGTCCAACACTTTGCATCCAAAGGTATGAGCTGTGTAGTACAAATACAATGAGTGTGTATTACTCAGTTCAATACTGTAAGATGCACCGATAATCTTCTCTCATATTACCTGAACAGGATTGAGGTCATGTGTTCAATAGTATTGGATTGTCTTCCTATGTGTAAATCTACATTGTAATCAGTTTAACCATCATAATTTGCAGGTACATACTGTTGACAACTGTGCTATTGATATGTGATGTACCTTCTTTGCTATCTGTTAGAAATGGGGTCTTTGGTTGACAGTCAGGTTACCCCCTGTTCAAGCAAGGACCCTCACTCTAGTCAGGGTAAAAGAGAATCACCCTCAGCTAACCCCTGCTTACCCCCTTGGTAGCTTGGCAGAGCAGTAGGCTTAACTTCAGAGCGCTAGGTGTAAAGTATTTGCACCAACACACACAGTAACTTAATGTAAGACACTACAAAATTACACAACACCAGTTTAGAAAAATGGGAAATATTTATCTAAACAAAACAAGACCAAAACGACAACAATCCGACATACACAAGTCAAGTTATGAATTTTTAAAGATTAAACAAAAAAATAGCGCTTAGAAACAAAAATGCTTCGATGAGATGTTAACACAGCGTCGTGACAGAGTCGTTCCCAACAAGCTGACACCAGCGGCGCCGGACACGGAGTCGTTTAGACCCCCAAGTACAGTACCTTTGGTGAAGAGTGAAAACAAGCCGATGCGCGAAGTCGGGGATCGCGGCGTCTGTGCGAAACGTTGAATCCACGCGCTTCGAGCGGCGTCGGTCACAACGGGGTGCGGCGACTTCCACGGAGCCGCAGACTTCAGCGGGGCTGCAGCGGCGTCGGGCCTGCGAAGAGCGTTGCATTCCATCGAAGGTCACGCCGTCAGGTGCAGACGGCGTTACCGGATTCAGCAGCGGTCCGGAGTCGTCCGAAGTCGATTTTCTTGGATTTCCACCAGCTTTCCTTTCAAGGGCCCAGGGACTGGATAGGGCACCCCTTGTCAGAGCAGGAGTCTCTCCAGAGACTCCAGGTGCTGGCAGAGAGAAGTCTTTGCTGTCCCTGAGACTTCAAACAACAGGCGGCAAGCTCTAAATCAAGCCCTTGGAGATTTCTTCACAAGATGGAAGGCACACAAAGTCCAGTCTTTGCCCTCTTTACTCTGGCAGAAGCAGCACTGCAGGAAAGCTCCACAAAGCACAGTCACAGGCAGGGCCGCACTTCTTCCTCAGCTATCAGCTCTTCTCCAGGCAGAGGTTCCTCTTGGTTCCAGAAGTGTTTCTAAAGTCTGTAGATTTGGGTGCCCTTCTTATACCCATTTTAGTCTTTGAAGTCACCTTTCTTCAAAGGGGACTCACACCTACTTGTGAAATCCTGCCATGCCCAGGCAAGGCCTCAGACACACACCAGGGGGTTGGAGCCGGCATTGTCAGAGGCAGGCACAGTCCTTTCAGATGAGAGTGACCACTCCACCCCTCCCTCCTAGCAGAGATGGCTAATCAGGAAATGCAGGTTACACCCCAGCTCCCTTTGTGTCACTGTCTGGTGTGAGGTGAAAAGCAACCCAACTGTCAAACTGACCCAGACAGGGAATCCACAAACACGGCAGAGTCACAGAATGGTTTAAGCAAGAAAATGCTCACTTTCTAAAAGTGGCATTTTCAAACACACAATCTCAAAATCAACTTTACTAAAAGATGTATTTTTAAATTGTGAGTTCAGGGACCCCAAACTCCACATATCCATCTACTCTCTAGGGGAATCTACACTTTAATCATATTTAAAGGTAGCCCCCATGTTATCCTATGAGAGAGACAGGCCTTGCAACAGTGAAAAACGAAGTTGGCAGTATTTCACTGTCAGGACATATAAACCACATTACTATATGTCCTACCTTATCCATACACTGCACCCTGCCCTTGGGGCTACCTAGGGCCTACCTTAGGAGTGCCTTACATGTAAGAAAAGGGAAGGTTTAGGCCTGGCAAGTGGGTACACTTGCCAAGTCGAATTTATAGTGTAAAAGTACACTTACAGACACTGCAGTGGCAGGTCTGAGACATGATTACAGGGTTACTTGTGTGGGTGGCACAACCAGTGCTGCAGGCCCACTAGTAACATTTGATTTACAGGCCCTGGGCACCTCTAGTGCACTTTACTAGGGACTTAACAGTAAAACAAATATGCCAATCATGGAAAACCAATTACGTACTGTTGGAAAATGGGTTATTGGTAAGGGCAGGTAGGTACCTACACCTAGCAACAAGCCACTAACCTCCACTTAGGTCCAGTTAGGTCCCAGTAAATTAACCCCAGCTCAACCCTTGGTAGCTTGGCAACGAGCGTCAAGGCTTAACTTAGGAGACAGTGTGTAAAGCATTTAAATATCACAAAACAGTAATTAAATAAAACACAGGAAACAGTTTAAAAATCCAAAACCAATTTATAAACATACTTTATATTTTTATCTTTAAAATGACACCAAAACGAATAAAATCGGATAAAGGGAACCGGAGATATGAATATTTAAAGAATTATTATTTTTCTAGCGCTTAGAAACAAAAAGCGCCAATCGGGTCATCTGGTTGCACCTCGACCGGGGCAAAGTCAAACTTTCAGGCCGACCGTGATGGAGCCCTGCTCGGCTACAGGTCGCGGGAGGCCTCGGTTAAAAAATTACCTTCTTACTTAGTCTTTATTTTGAAGATTTTCTTCAGCGGGACGGACCTGCCAGTCCTATCCGACCTCCTGGAGCCCTTCTCCGGATACGCGATGCTGGATTCCTCAGTGGAGATTTTTACCTTCGGACTTAGTCGTTTTTTCGAGGTGAAAATCCTTCGACCGGGGTAAACCTGGATCTTGATCCGACGTCCATGGAGCCCTTCTCGGATACGATGGCTGGGAGGTCCCGGTCAACTTTTTACCTTCGGACTTAGTCTCTTTTTCGGAGATTTTTCTTTACCGGGACGAACCACCAAATCAGGCCGGGTCGCGGTTGAGGCAAGCCGGCTAGAATTTCCGCGGCGGGTCGGTCCCTCTATGGAGCTTTTTTACAAAAATTCTCAAATCTTCTCCAAACTTCTGGGGCTTCACCCAGATGTTCTTTTAAGGTTATTTTGGGGTCCACAGCTCACCCCAAGGGTCCAGAAGTTCTGAGATGGTCCTTGGGGGGTGCGGACTACCACTCCCAGAATGCACCTGGCGCAAACTCCTTTTTGGCCACTCGACAGTGGTCAGCTGGTCACTTTCTTCAGGAGTTGGTGCAGGGGACTCTGGATAGCAATTTTTCACCTGTAGCAAACAGGGAGTCCCTCCTTGAACCAGTTGAAGCCAGGCAAAGTCCTCCTTGTGGTGAAGCCCAAGTGTGCAGCTGGTGCGGTCCTTCTGAGTGCAGGTTCCAGGTGCAGGCCAGGGGTCCAGCAGGGCAGTTCTTCTTCTCCTTTAGTTCTTTTCTTGTTGAAATCTGGTGGGGATCTGAGGTGTGGGTGCAGGTCTGCCAGTTTTATCCTTGCTCCTGGGTGAAAAGCAGGGGGGTCCTGGTTCTCCAATCAGGTACAGGGTCGTCCCCCTGTGATGACCACTTCCTGGGAAGTGTGGCAAAAATCCATCCCAGAAGGCAAAATTCTCTAAAAATCCAACATGGCTGAATCTGATTTTTGGAGGTTACATCTGGCTGAGCCCACCCACTGGTGTGGCTAAAAATCATAAACACACCCCTCTCCTGCCCTCTCCTAATCTAATCAAGGGGGCACCTAGTTGTCTGGGGTTGCAGGATGTGGGGGTGTTGCTGGTTGCTCCAAATGTTTTTCTCTGCCTTTGAAGACCAGTTTGGCAGCCCTCCCCCTTCCTGCCTCACCATCTGCTGAGGGGAGATTCTCTCCCACAAGCACATTCCTTTGTGTGAAGCCAGGCCACTTCACACTTCATCAAGGCAGCTTGGCTAAGCTGCTGCAGGCTGGCCAATCAGAGCACAGCAGCAAAAACAATGCAGGGCTGAAATTGGCAACTTTTTAGGTAAAGTCTAAAACTTTTTACCTGAACAAGTTATATTAAATCCCACAACTGGAAGTTGTGGGATTTATTACAACAATTAATTTGATACCAAATTCTTGGTATGCATCTTTTAAGGAGACTTTAAAATTTAAAACAAAGTCTCCCCATTCTAGCCTATGAAGGCCATTTACTACTATGAGGGAAAAACGAATTTGGCTGTTTTTACCTCACCAGGGCTTATAAAACTATTTTTATAAAGTCCCTGCTTATAGTTACATGGCACCCAGCCCTAGGGGCATATAGGGCACACCTTAGGGGTGACTTATATGTAAAAATAAGGTAGTTTAAGACTTTGGAACTACTTTTAATTCCAAAGTTGAATTTGCATATAACTTTAATTTAAAAGCAGCCAGCAAGGCAGGCCTGCCTTTAAAATGACACTGGGCACCTCAGCAGTGCACCTATGGGTGCACCAACTATGCTGTGGTCCCTAAACCTACATGCCCTACCATATACTAGGGACTTATAGGTAGGTTAACTTAGCCAATTATAATTAGCCTAATTTGCATATTGATTTTACACAGAGCACAGGCCCTGGGACTGGTTAGCAGTACCCAGGGCACCTTCAGAGTCAGGAAAACACCAGCAAAAAGTGGAAAATGGGGGCAAAAAGTTAGGGGGCCTCTGCAATCAGCCCTGTTTTCTCACACGTACACATTTTAAACAGGAGCACTTGCACGTTAGCACTGGTTAGCAGTGGTGAAGTGCCCAGAGTAACAAAAACTGTAAAATCAGAGTCCAGCACACATCAACAACCTGGGGAACAGTGGCAAAAAGTTAAGGGAGACCACGCCAAGGATGAAAAGTCTAACATGTGTCCCCCCCAGCTAAAAGTGGGGAGCAACTACCCAACCTCATGGGAGTTCTCATCACTAAGGCGGAAGAACCTGGACAGACCATCAGCATTGGCGTGCTCTGTACCAGGACGATGTTCCACCATAAAGTCCATCCCCTGTAGGGAAATGGACCACCTCAACAGTTTTGGATTCTCACCCCTCACCAGCATTAACCATCTGAGGGGCCTGTGGTCGGTCTGAACTCGGAAGTGAGTCCCAAACAAGTAGGCTTCTTCAGTGCCCAGACCACAGCAAACGCTTCGCGTTCTATGACACTCCACCTATGTTTCCTGGGTAGTAACCTGCTGCTAATGAAGGCTACGGGTTGATCTAGGCCCTCTTCATTAAGCTGTGAGAGTACTGCTCCAATAACATGCTCTGAGGCGTCTGTTTGCACAACAAACTCCTTGGAGTAGTCAGGTGCCTGCAGCACAGGTGCTGTGCACATGGCAGCCTTCAGGGCATCAAAAGCGTTCTGGCAAGCCTCTGTCCAGATCACTTTCTTGGGCTGCTTCTTAGAAGCCAACTCATTTAAGGGGGTAACAATGGTACCATATCCCTTAACAAACCTCTGGTAATATCCTGTGAGACCTAAAAAGGCTCTCACTTCAGTCTGGGTCTTGGGAGGCTCCCAAGCCAGAATCGTGTCAATCTTAGGCTGTAGGGGTGCCACCTTGCCACTCCCCACCTGGTGTCCTAAGTACACCACAGAACCCTGCCCTATTTGGCACTTGCTCGCCTTAATAGTGAGGCCTGCCTTCTGCAGGGCCTCTTACACTCTCCAGAGGTGTTGCAGGTGTTCCTCCCATGTGGAACTAAACACAGCAATGTCATCCAGGTAGGCGGCACTGAACTCATCCAGTCCTGCCAACACCTGGTTGACCAACCTCTGAAAGGTGGCAGGGGCGTTCTTCATCCCAAAGGGCATCACATTGAAGTGGAAGTGCCCATCTGGGGTAGAGAATGCTGACCTCTCCTTTGCCCCCTCAGTTAAGGCAATCTGCCAGTACCCAGATGTTAAATCAAATGTACTGAGGTACTTGGCAGCTCCTAACCGATCAATGAGCTCATCAGCTCGGGGGATGGGGTGTGCGTCAGTCTTGCTGACCGCATTGAGACCCCGGTAGTCCACACAGAACCTAAGTTCTGGAGTGGCACCAGGAGAAGCAGCCTTTGGGACCAAGACCACTGGGATGGCCCAAGGACTGCTGGAGTGCTCAATAACCCCTAGGGTTAACATTTTAAATACTTCCTCCTTAATGCAAGCCCTGACCCTGTCAGTCACCCTGTAAACCTTAGGTTTAACAGGTGTACTGTTCCCAGTGTCCACATCATGTGTGCACAGGTGTGTGACTCCTGGGATCAGGGAAAACAGCGAGGCGAACTGTCCCAGCACGTGGCGACAGTCCCTCTCCTGTTCCACAGTCAGGGAGGGGGAGAGGATCACTCCCTCCACAGACCCATCTTTCTCTCCTGCAGACAGGAGGTCAGTAAGAGGCTCACTCTCTTCCTCCACCCCATCATCTGTTGCTAGGAGCATGGAAAGCTCAGTTCACTCAAAGTGTGGTTTGAGGCGGTTGACATGTAGGACCCTCAAAGGGTTCCTGGGGGATTGCAAGTCTACCAGATAGGTGACCTCGCTCTTTCTTTCCACCACCTCAAAAGGCCCAGTCCACTTATCTTGGAGAGCCCTAGGCTCCACTGGTGCCATGACCCACACTTTTTGTCCAGGCTGAAACTCAACCAGAGTGGCATTCTGGTCGTACCACCGTTTCATATTCTCCTGGCTTGCTTCCAGGTTCTCCTGAGCGAGACTCCTGAAGCGGGCAGTCTGGTTTCTTAGTGCCAGCATGTAGCTAAATACATCCTGGGGTGGTTTACTAGGAGCTTTCTCCAAAGCCTCCTTCACCAGACTGAGCGGTCCCCTCACAGTGTGGCCATAGATGAGCTCAAAGGGGCTAAAGCCAAGTCCCTTTTGAGGCACCTCCCTGTAAGCGAACAGAAGGCATGGCAAGAGGACGTCCCACTTACGTCTCAAGGGCTCTGACAGGCCCTGAATCATGCCTTTCAAGGTGCGGTTGAATCTCTCAACTAGACCATTACTTTGGGGGTGGTAAGTGGTGGTGAACTTCTAGGTTACCCCACACACCTTCCACAGAGACTTCATATAAGTGGATATGAAGTTTGTAACTCTATCAGATACCACCTCCTTGGTGAACCCCATGCGGGTAAAAACTCCCATCAAGGCACGTCCCACCACGGGGCAGTGACCGTCCTTAGAGGAATGGCTTCTGGGTACCGTGTGGCATGGTCCACCAAGACCAGGATGAACCTGTTGCCCATGGCTGTCTTGGGATCCAGAGGTCCCACAATGTCAATTCCTACCCTTTCAAAGGGAGTACTGACTACAGGTAAAGGTTGGAGGGGAGCTTTGCATTTCCCCCCACTCTTGCCACTTGCCTGACAAGTCTGACAAGACCTACAATAAGCAGCTGACTGCTTGTGCATCGAGGGCCAGTAAAAGTGGGAGACAAGCCTCTTATAGGTCTTGTCCTGCCCTAGATGTCCTGCCAAAGGCACATCATGAGCCAAACCCAGTAGGAAGGCCCTGAAGCACTGGGGTACCACCAGCATACGAGCTGACCCAGGCTCAGGAACCTTAGGCTCACTATACAGGAGGCCATCCTCCCAATATATCAGGTGAGTACCTGGCGCCTCGCCAGCCGCCTGGGCTGCAGCCTGCTGCCGTAGCCCCTCAAGAGTAGGGCACTCCTTCTGCGCTGTGCAGAAAGCTTCCCTGGTGGGTCCCCCTTCCTGCTGCCACTTAGAGAGCTCTGGGACCTCCCCCAGTTCAGCCACCTGTTCCCCTGTAGGCTCCGGGGCATCACCCTCAGGCTCTGTCTCCTCCTGGACCGTGGGAACTTCTGGGGCGGGTTTCCCGCGCCCCCTGCCCTTCCTCTTCTTGGCGGTCCCCTGGGCCACTCTTTCAGGCTCCAGGGGCTCTTGACTACCCTGATTGGCTGCCATAGACCGGGTGGATATGCATAACCACCCAGGCAGACCCAACATCTCCAAGTGAGACCTGTGTTCCACCTCCTTCCAAGGGGAATCCTCCAGGTCGTTACCTAGCAAACAATCAACAGGCATGGTTGGACTCACAGCTACTTTCCAGGAACCTGAGACCACCCCCCCCATTCAAAGGGAACCTGCGCCACTCTGCAGAGGCGCTCAGAGTTGTCTACCGCAACTACTTGGTGAAGTACCCGGGGATCAATCTGCTCTTCAGACACCAGGTGACTCCTCACTGTAGTCACACTGGCTCCTGTGTCTCTCAGAGCCTCCACCCTCTGTCCATTGATGGTCACCCATTGCCTGTATTTCTTAGTGTTATCAGGCACTAGGTTTCTCTGGACCATCTCACTGTCCCCTAGTGAGACAAGGGTCATTTCTGCTGGTTCCCACCCACCTGAAACCAACTCCTCCCCAAGCACTACACTGGCCAAACCCTGGGACGGTGCACCAGTGGGTGCTGGTGTACTTTTGGGGCATTTGGGGTCCCCCCTCACATGACCCACCTGGTCACATGCATAGCACTTACGTGAGGGGCCACCTGCCACTGGCTTCCCTTTGGACAACCATGGCTTCTTTTCACTGGGGGGTTGGGAATCCTTACCTTGGGAATCAGTTTGGGGCCCTTTAGAGAACTCCCCCTGTTTGCCCTTACCCCCCCTTTCTTCTGAGAGGGACCCTGCCCACCCTTGGCTTGGTCTCTCCCATACCTCTTTTGGACCCTGGTGCTCTCCCAGCGGTCCGCTTCCTACGCAAGCTTCCTGGGGTCAGTCAATTTGCTGTCAATGAGGTGCTGGCGCAGCTCTGGAAAACATAAACTGTACAAGTGCTCCCAAGCAATTAAATTGTAAAGCCCCTCATACGTGTTTACCTTACTGCCCTTCACCCAACCATCCAGTGACCTGCAAAAAGAATCAACACATTCCCACCATGTTTGGGATTCCTTTCTCTTGTAGGATCTAAACTTCTCCTTGTACTGCTCAGGGGTGAGACCATACCTGGTGAGTAAGGCCTCCTTCATGACAGGGTAGGTGAGACTATGAGCATCCCCTAAGGCCGTCAGTGTGTCCCTGCCCTTTGCCTCAAAATGCTTCCACAGGGCTGCCCCCCAATGAGCTTCAGGGACGAGGTTCATGTGGAGAGCTGACTCATAACCCTTGAACCACAAGTAGATATCATCCTCCCTCTTATAATCCCTCACAAGGTCTTTTGGGATGTGTACCCTTCTCTCCGGCTGCACTGTAGGATTGCTGCCACCATCCCTACTGGACTGGCTCCTCTGATCTAACTCCTTTAAGTTAAGCTCATGAGCCAGCTGCATCTTCCTTTCCTCAAGGACTGCTCTTCTCTCATCTCTTTCTTTCTCCAGATTGAGCTTCTGCAGCTCCAATTGGTATGCCCTCTCTGCCTGTCTGTCCTGCAACTCCTCAGGTGTCAGACCCTTGGATGAGACACTGCTACCTGCCCTGGAGACCTTCTCCCTGGACATTACAGGCCCACCCACAATACCATTGTGCACTGAACACTCTTCCTCATCCTCCTCATCTCCCTCATCCTCTGTGTGCCCTTCAGTGCTCTTGGCTGTCACCCAGGCCCTCAGCGCCTTTTGCAGCTCCTCCTTCCTGGATGAGCTCTTAATGGGACAGTCAAAACTTTTACAGAACTGCTTCAACTGAGCTTTGGTATAACTCTCCAATTTCTCAAGGTCAAAGTCAGCTCCAACTGATGCATCTCCAAGTAGAGACATGATGAAAGGTAAAAAGAGTGCAAAGTTCCAAATGTAGAAACAAGTTCCCAAATGAAGTTCAAAATCAATCAAGGATCAGCGAAAAAAACCAAAGTGGACGTAGGGAAAAATCCACAAAAAGAGAAAAAGCAAAAATCTCAAGACAAGCAGTATGTGGTCACGTAGTGGTCTGAACTCAAACAGTAGTGTACACTTAATTACTGTATGTCAAGTACAAATACAAGTCCAAATCCCAACCGCTGATCACCAATGTTAGAAATGGGGTCTTTGGTTGACAGTCAGGTTACCCTCTGTTCAAGCAAGGACCCTCACTCTAGTCAGGGTAAAAGAGAATCACCCTCAGCTAACCCCTGCTTACCCCCTTGGTAGCTTGGCAGAGCAGTAGGCTTAACTTCAGAGCGCTAGGTGTAAAGTATTTGCACCAACACACACAGTAACTTAATGTAAAACACTACACAAGTCAAGTTATGAATTTTTAAAGATTAAACTAAAAAATAGCACTTAGAAACAAAAATGCTTCGATGAGATGGTAACACGGTGTCGTGAAGGAGTCGTTCCCAACAAGCCGACACCAGCGGCCCCGGACACGTAGTCCTTTAGACCCCCAAATACAGTACCTTTGGTGAAGAGTGAAAACAAGCTGATGCGCGAAGTCGGGGATCGCGGCGTCTGTGCGAAACGTTGAATCCACGCGCTTCGAGCAGCATCGGTCATGACGGGGTGCGGCGACTTCCACGGAGCCGCGGACATCAGCGGGGCTGCGGCGGCGTCGGGCCTGCGAAGAGCGCTGTGTTCCAGCGAAGGTCACGGCGTCAGGTGCAGGCGGCGTTACCAGATTCAGCAGCGGCGTCGGTCCGGAGTCGTCCGAAGTCGATTTTCTTGGATTTCCACCAGATTTCCTTTCAAGGGCCCAGGGACTGGATAGGGCACCACTTGTCAGAGCAGGAGTCTCTCCAGAGACTCCAGGTGCTGGCAGAGAGAAGTCTTTGCTGTCCCTGAGACTTCAAACAACAGGAGGCAAGCTTTAAATCAAGCCCTTGGAGATTTCTTCACAAGATGGAAGGCACACAAAGTCCCATCTTTGCCCTCTTTACTCTGGCAGAAGCAGCACTGCAGGAAAGCTCCACAAAGCACAGTCACAGGCAAGGCAGCACTTCTTCCGCAGCTATTAGCTCTTCTCCAGGCAGAAGTTCCTCTTGGTTCCTGAAGTGTTTCTAAAGTCTGTAGATTTGGGTGCCCTTCTTATACCCATTTTAGTCTTTGAAGTCACCTTTCTTCAAAGGGGACTCACACCTACTTGTGAAATCCTGCCATGCCCAGGCAAGGCCTCAGACACACACCAGGGGGTTGGAGCCGGCATTGTCTAAGGCAGGCACAGTCCTTTCAGATGAGAGTGACCAATCCACCCCTCCCTCCTAGCAGAGATGGCTAATCAGGAAATGCAGGTTACACCCCAGCTCCCTTTGTGTCACTGTCTGGTGTGAGGTGAAAACAACTCAACTGTCAAACTGACCCAGACAGGGAATCCACAAACACGGCAGAGTCACAGAATGGTTTAAGCAAGAAAATGCTCACTTTCTAAAAGTGGCATTTTCAAACGCACAATCTCAAAATCAACTTTACTAAAAGATGTATTTTTAAATTGTGAGTTCAGGGACCCCAAACTCCACATATCCATCTACTCTCTAGGGGAATTTACACTTTAATCATATTTAAAGGTAGCCCCCATGTTATCCTATGAGAGAGACAGGCCTTGCAACAGTGAAAAACGAAGTTGGCAGTATTTCACTGTCAGGACATATAAACCACATTACTATATGTCCTACCTTATCCATACACTGCACCCTGCCCTTGGGGCTACCTAGGGCCTACCTTAGGGGTGCCTTACATGTAAGAAAAGGGAAGGTTTAGGCCTGGCAAGTGGGTACACTTGCCAAGTCGAATTTATAGTGTAAAAATACACTTACAGACACTGCAGTGGCAGGTCTGAGACATGATTACACGGTTACTTGTGTGGGTGGCACAACCAGTGCTGCAGGCCCACTAGTAACATTTGATTTACAGGCCCTGGGCACCTCTAGTGCACTTTATTAAGGACTTAACAGTAAAACAAATATGCCAATCATGGAGAACCAATTACGTACACATTTTAAACAGGAACACTTGCACTTTAGCACTGGTTAGCAGTGGTAATTTGTCCAGAGTAACAAAAACAGTAAAATCAGAGTCCAGCACACATCAACAACCTGGGGAACAGTGGCAAAAAGTTAAGGGACACCACGCCAAGGATGAAAAGTCCAACACTATCTATTGTAGAAGTGCTGTGGATGGTTTTTGACTACTCTTCCCTCTCTGCTACCTGAGGACCCAGGGATGTGTGGACACTGACTGCGGACAACTGGATGTCAGGATGATACATTCACATCTTCACTGTGCATTAATAGTCACTTTCTTTAACATGTTACAATTTGGTTACACTATTTCAATAATGAAACACAAAACACCATAACTTGTGTGTAAGTATATTTATTGTGAATAACAAAGGGAAGGCTAGGGTGCATACATGTGGGACCATGGTGTTCGAAGACATCAGCCTGTTAGGCCAAGCAGTGGGTAGCACAGATCCAGTATCCAAGTGGCATTTGAAAATGGGGCTATGGCAGCAGATAGTCAACAAGGTGTCTTAGTGGCATACAAGGGAGACAGTTCTGGAGAGGCTCATTTCATGACAGTAGGGTTGGTCTTGGCTTCAGTCCCTGCAGGATGTCTGGCTCCGCAACCAGGTTTGCATGGGGGTTGCTCAGCTACAGAGGGTTGCTCAGTAGTGACTTGTGAGTCCTCAGGCACACCATATCTCTAGCTGCAGCAGATGTAGAGGGCGAGTCAGTTGTCTAGCTAGTGGACGGGGGCCTAGGGGTGGGTGGAGGACTCACGCAGGACTGTGATGAGCTCCTGCATCAAGCCTTTCATGGAGGCCATGGTGACACTGAGGGCATGTCACTCCCGCATTACCTCCTGGTGGTAATCCAACATGTCTAATATCCAGCCCATCTTTTTTGGGGGATAAGTTGTATGCTCCCAGGACTTGTGCTCTTGCTTCATGGGCAGACAGCTCTCTAGATTGGCCTACCCTGTGGCACCTAGATACCATCCACTGGCCCTAGACCCCTAAGCCTGAGTCTCTGGCACAATGTGCCCACTCTCACTTACATCAAGACCTTCATCGTCCTTTGTGATGGGTGCTGACTCAGGGCCCTGTACTAGTGAGCACACTATGGATTGATGTGGCCTGGAGACAGTAGTTTGGGGGCGTTGGGTGACAGGTGTGGCGACTGAGGATGTGGGGGGCTCTATAGTGTCCTGGGTGAGGCTGGTGGAGGTGAACTGCCCAGAAAGACTGGATGGGCAGGGTAGGCCTTCCAGTTCTAGACATCCTGTGTAGCTGTCATCACTGGGGTTTTCATCTGGTGGAGGACTGGGTCTACATGGCACTGGTTGACTGATAACATTATCAGTGGCACCTGTGGATAGCTGCGATTGTTATTCACATTTACCTGATGAACTTTTCAGGGTCTGCTAGGTAAGTGCTATATGTCATGCTTCATTACTCAGGTGTAGTTATAAGAGGGGAATGTGCATTGTTAGTTGGCAAACAGGTGATGCATTGTGGGAGTTGTGTTGTAATGCTGTACATGCATTTGGTGCATTTGGAAGTGTAGACTTTGAGATTGGTGTTAGTGGGGTAGGGTGGGCATGCAGAGGATGGGGATGCATGCATTACAAGCATACTTAATACAAGGGGTTCCACAAATCTCAGGGTGCATGATCGGCAAGACCTTCTCCTGCCATGATGTTATTTCCAGGGGAGGCGGTGGGTGCTCACCGCCAGTCTTCATGAGGGCGATTTGGTGGCTGGACGTCATGGACCGGACTTTCTCCCTCAGGTCATTCCACCTCTTCCGTATGTCCTCCCATGTGCATGGATAGCTTCCCATTGATTTCACCTTCTTGATGATCTTCCACCATAACTCCATCTTCTTTGCCATGGACGATTGCTTGACTTGTGCTCCGAACAGCTGTCGCTCTACCCTGATGATTTCGTCCACCATGGTTCTTAATTCATCATCGGTGAAACAGGGGTGCGTTTTTTGGACATAGTGAGTGTGATGTGTATTTGATGGAAAATATTTTAAGTTAAATGTGATGCGGAAGAGGTGTGCAGGTGTCTATGATGTCTGTGTGCAGTGCAGGGTGCGGGGTATTCAAATAGCCCAATGTGGTGTTGTGCTGTAGTGGAGGTTCCTTTTTGACCGCTGCGGTCCGGAAGGCCCATTGATTACTGCCGTGCCTGATTTGTGGCTGTATTCTGGCGATTTTGTTTTTGTGGCTCGTAATAGCTTGGGTGGGTTACCACCACCACTGTGGTCTTTTGGTGGCCGCCAGCATGGCGGTCTTCGTGAAAGACCACCAAAGTCGTAATGAGGGCCTTAGTGTTGATGTAGATATCATATTCATACATACTCCAAATATTCACTTGCTCAGTCCATTACGAGATGTCATGTCCTATGAAAGTTACCTCATCACATTCCAATTAAAACACAGCATGCTGATTAGCAATCATATTCATAACTTGTACCTGTGTCTATAACATTCACAAATGCATAGACGCACCTACTCCATTTGGCATATCCAAAGTTGGAGTATAATCTATTTCAAATTTATGTCAACAACACATGTATCAATAGTGTTTTTGCAAAGGTTGATACATACTTTTTAGGCCTACTCATCTTAGTAATTCTCACATAGTAAACACAATCATATACAGCAATACAGGCCTACTCAGTACACATGACTTACCCACAGACAACCCCAGGGACCATACCAACACCTTCAATACAATGGACACCGGTCATGTGCATGAACACCAAATACAGTTTTACTGATTCTGATGATTATCAACCTCACATCAACAATATCAAAATCCCAACTTCACTATCATCACTTCAAACATGAATAACCTTACACCTTTGGATTAAAATGACGACATAAGCAACCTCTTAAGTGACCATGATTGAGACATGCACCTAGAGTCCAGCAAATTGACTGATAACATAAACCATTTTACCAACATGTGAATGTCAAGTACAAAACCAGCAACACAATGAAGGCAGTGCAAACTGAGCTTAGCCATACTAACTTCCATCTAAACAGATTTAGAATAGCTAAAGTAATTATGCCAAACGTGCTTCAATCAGAAATCAGAAATCTTGAAAATGGCTGGAATTACCAACGTACACATGATGTTGGCAAAAAACAGTGTGTATTGTACCATTTAGGAGATGTCCTTCCCTATGTAGAATGCCCACAATACATTGGCTAAGGGAATAGCAGGCTAGCCACTTACCTTCACAATACCAAGTACATGAGACAAATAGTCTGAACTCACATTTCAATTACATGTCTTTCACTAGGAATGTAGAAATACCACCATGCTTTTCATCATGTAGGATGTCCAACTTGATTATACATCAAAGTTTTCCAATGTACAGTCCACACGTAACAATGGGGACAACTCTGAGTAAGTGTAGCAGGTATGTCATGTGAAGTTTCAGAATGAGATCACACCCACACATGAACTTTACATCTAGTTCACAACACGTGAATAATTGTCCTGTTTCTCACCTGTCTGACCCTATGTTGCACATAGGGCTAGATCCAGTGGAATAGGAATGGAAAGAGGCCTGAACAATGTACCAACAGGATATCTGGAGTATGGATCAGTAGGTGGTAAGGATGACCTGGCTGGTTTTACATTGCGCAGTATTGTTTCACATATGACGCTGCCACATGTACATCACCACATGCTTCAATATAATATGTTTCACATTGCTGACTTTTATGTCCCTATGCACAATAACATATATACAACTGTATGTCAATGTAATAATCTGTACACCTAGGTGTACCTTGGGAACCCTTGGCCTTTAGCCCTTACCACATTGTCACAGCTCAAATACTTGCACATTATACACTGAACTGGCAGAGGAATGTAAATGTGTGTAGTCAGTACTTACCCTCTTGTGGCTGCTGTGCTGCCCTCAAATACCCATCCAACTCAGGGTAGGCCACTGCCAAATGGTGGGCCATTGGGGGTCAAGGTAATTGGGAGGACATCCTCAGCTGGGCCTCTGCAGTCTTCCAGGCCCAGCGTCGCAGTTCCTCCCACCACTATTTACAATGGGCGTTCTGCTGACTGTAGACCCCCAGGGTCCGCACTTGCTTGGTGATAGCATGCGTGAGTCCATTCTTTTGATAGGTGTTGACTAGCATAGGTGACACAGACACAAGGAGAAAGTTATGTCCACATGCACCATCTCAACACAAGTGGGCAGAACACTTCAGTCACAGTAAGTAGGCAAACATACCCTTGCTCTCAGTCAAAACTCATTCAAAATTTACCATCTGCAGCCAGCCCATGTGTTAAGTGGAGTCTCTCAAACAACATGTATGAACAGTACCTGGTATTGGCTAGACACATATGACCAGGCCACATGATTATCCATAACATGGTATGTCTCTATGAACATTTCTCACACTATTATTGTTGTACATGCTGCAACCTATGTTGTGTATAAATGAAGTTAGAGTTCACCCTAGCTACCATATATCACTATTGTATGTCTCCCTATGCACATGTACACATTTCCATACACCCAGACATGATTGTCATATCCCTCACTACCTCACATTGCATGTTCACCATCATACACTCCACCTTTCACACTTTGATATACCTTTGGACTCACCTGCTCCTCTGGTGCACCCTATAGCTGTTCATAGAGCGGTAGGACCTTATCCATGAACTTGTCCAGCTCTTCTGGAGTGAAAGCTGGGTTCCTATCACCTGCAGGACTGCCATCCACCATGACGACATCCGCTAACAGAGTTAGGTCACTTCCTCATGTCCAGTACAGTAGGTCAGGCAGCTGCAATTTTGAGGCAAATATATGTATGGAAAGTAATGGAATCTGTGTCATTGATGATTCACTATATTGTTCATGTTTAGTGGTCTAATTGTGCATGTGAGTAGTAAAGTCTGTGTAACAGAGGAATTGGTGGTAATGGAAACAATAACCTATCCTCAACATCCTATGTGTGACAACAATGAAGTATAGGTTCAAAAAATATGTTTCACATGTAAACTAGGTTGTACTATCAAACACTGATAAATATGCATGTTTAGTACATCAGAGGATTCAGGGAATTGGAGCTAAGGGGAATGGTATAGGATCCACTGCAATATGTTCTCATTCTAATGTCATATGTTGTATCTGACATCATATGGACATATGTGTGACTTCTATTTAAACATAGTCATTATGTGTACATTGCAACAGTCACCTACAATATAATGTTTTCCCACATAGTTACCCTGGCATGAGGAGAGGAAGACAATCTACAGTGCACCACCCACTAATAGACCTGGACACCATGGAGCAGAGACACATCATACAGATCTATTGCCTGAATAGGCATACAATCATGGATCTTTTTGATCGGTTGGAGACAGATCTGATGCCTGCCATTCGCAATCTCAATAGCATACCTCCCATTGTTCAAGTCAGGTCAGTGCTACACTTCCTGGCCAATGGATCCTTTACAATTACAGTGGCCCTAACTGCAGGGATGTCTCAGCCCATGTTCAGTCTCAGTTTGAAGGATGTACTGTGGGTATTGCTGAAACACCGGGACAGCTATATCAGGTTTCCCCAGAGTTCGGATTTGGCCTATGCAAAGGCAGAGGTTTAAGCTTTGGGACACATTCCACATGTGGTTCGAGCCACGTACGGCACCCATGTATCCTTGGTTTCCCCCAGTTCCAATAAACGGGTATATAGGAACAGGAAAAACTACCACTCTATCAATGTCGAAGTGGTGTGTTTAGCAGACCAGTACATTTCATGTCTGTGCAAAGTATCCAGGATCAGTTCATGATTCCTTCATAATGCGGAACAGCAATATCCCACTGCTGATGACACACATCTACAAAGAGAGGGTCTGGCTGGTTGGTAAGTCACATTTGACATGGGTGTTTGAAAAGTTTTTCTCTTGCTATCACAAATGTGCATGTCCAAGATACATGTTTGTGTTGTTGTAACTGTTCCTTACAGGGGACTGGTGTGGACACCAGCGAGGTAGCCAATCTTGCCAAGGGAAGTCTGCTACAATGAGGCCAATGGATGGACAAGGCGTATTGTGGAGCGAAGATTTGGGCTCCTGAAGGCAAGATTTTGCTGCCTGGACATATCTGGAGGAACCCTCCTCTACTCATCCAAGAAGGTATGCCAAATAATTGTTGCTTGCTTGTAGGAGTCTGGCCTGGTTTGTAGTGAGTACCTTGGGTACTTACACTTTATACCAGGTCCAGTTATCCCTTATTAGTGAAATGTAGTAGTGTTCTAGCAGCTTAGGCTGATAGAGATAGTTGTAGCAGAGCAGCTTAGGCTGAACCAGGAGACATGCAAAGCTCCTTCAATACCACTATGGTCACACAGTACTTATGCAGAAGTAAAGACAATACTCAGTGTTACCAAAAATAAATGTAGTTTATTTAGGTGACACAAGACCAAAAATATCTTAGAGACAATACTCTTTCTGGATGTAAGTATCACACACAATATATTCACTAGACATCAAAATAAGGTAATTAATTAGACATAGGATAGTGCAAACAATAGGCAATGCTATAGAATGCAATGGGAGAAAATAGGTCTAGGGGCAACACAAACCATATACGAAGAAAGTGGATTGCGAATTCCCCCCTAGACTCTAGTATGTAGAGGATCACTGGGAGAGAAAGAAAATCACAAAGGTGAGTAAAATACCCCACTCCAGAGCCCAGGAAAGTAGGAGTAAAGTACTGCAAGTTTCTTTATGACACACTACAAGTTGTGATTTGAGTTATTGCAAGAACCAAGCAAGACTGCAAACAACAAATGGTGGATTCCTGGACCTGAAGACCTGCAAAGAGAAGAGACGAAGTCCAGAAGTCGGAGAAGGTTTCAGGAAGGACTGGAACCCCTGCCAACCTGGAAGAGGGTGCAAAAGAAGAGTCCCCGGTTGGATGAAGACTGTAGAAATTCACCAAGGGTAGATGGCTGTGGGTTTCTGCATGATGCAATGGCTGTCCAAGGTGGAGATGTTGGATGCAGGTGAGTTTCGGTGC
Source organism: Pleurodeles waltl (assembly GCF_031143425.1). Lineage (NCBI taxonomy): Eukaryota > Metazoa > Chordata > Amphibia > Caudata > Salamandridae > Pleurodeles > Pleurodeles waltl. Next base: position 225,485,198 of record NC_090438.1, read on the forward strand.
TGGATTTGTCCAACAATCCTTGGTTCGAACAATGTTGCGAATTGTGTCAAAGTGGTGCTGCCTGCACCCAGGAGGGACCTGGGGGCCTCAACTCAGACTGAGGAGGCAGAGGGGGCTCCCAATACTGGAAGGAACCCACAGAGGTCCCAGGAAACGGGGACAGAGAAGGTGCAAATTGCAGTTGTTGCAACACTACAAAAGAAGGTCCCACGCCGCCGGCAGACAACACAGTGAGTTGAGAGTCGTAGGATAGAGTGCTGGGGACCTGGGCCAGGCTGTGCATGAAGGATTCTTGCAAATAGTGCACAGAGGCCTCTGGAGGTGAAGATGATGCTTTGCACAGGGGTACTATCACAAACGGGGAAGGCAAGTTCTTACCTCCTCCAAATTTGGACAGCAGGACCTTAGGACAGTCTGTGTCGAAGGGGTCCACCACCTGTGTTCAAAGGAGCCCCCTCGTCACCAGGAGAGGAGTCCAAGAGAACCGGTTGTCGTCTTAGAAGGTGCCTTCACAGGAGTTTTCATTGGTCCTTCTGATGCAGGGTGAAGACATGGAGTCCCCAGAGTGTGCACACTATGGAAACTGTTTCAGTTGCTGGCTGGAGCTGAAGTTGCAGAGGAAAAGTAGCCCTTCTGGATACTTTGTTGCTGTTACAGCGGTTCCTGGAGCAGTCTGTGGTCGATCCGAGGTCAGAGGATGAAGTAGTAGGTGCATAGGATTCTTGATGGAAACTTGCAAGCAGAATTTGAAGAGAAACCCACAGGAGAGACCCTAAATACCCCTGAGAGGGTGATTAGCTATCTAACCAGGTATATAAGAGGGGCCTCTGAGGTCACCTGCTGCCACTGGCCACGCAGAGGCCTCCAGAGTGTCCCCACACCTTGCAAAACAAGATGACTGAAGTGTGGGACACACTGGAGGAACTCTGGGCAAAACCCCTTGGGTGGTAATAGACAGGGGAGTGGTCACCCCCCTTTCCTTTGTCCAGTTTCAATCAGAGCAGGGGCTGGGGGTCCCTGAACTGATGTAGACTGGCTTATGCAAGGAGGGCACCATCTGTTTGGCAGTACTGGGGATCCACAGTGGAGCCCCCAGGATGCATGGCATTTGCTCCCCAATACCAGATTTGGAATGAGGGAACAATTCCAGGATCTTAGACACTTTACATGGCCATATTTGGGGTTACCATTGTGAAGCTACATATAGGTATTGACCTACATGTAGTGCATGCGTGTAATGGATTCCCCACACTCACAAAATCCAGGGAATTGGCCGTGGACTGAGTGGGGGCACCTTTGCTAGTGCAATGGTGCCCTCACACTTAGTAACTTTGCAACTAGCTTTCAGTAAATGAAGGTTAGACATATTGGTGACTTATAAGTTACTTAAGTGAAGTGAAGTGAAAATGGCTGTGAAACTGTGTGTGCGCTATTTCATGCAGGCTGCAGTGGCAGTCCTGGTAAAGGGTTTGTCTGAGCTCCTTATGGGTGGCAAAAAAAATGCTGCAGCCCACATGGATTTCCTGGAACCACAATGCCCTGGGTACCTAGGTACCACATACTAGGGACTTATAAAGAGGGACCAGTGTGCCATTTGAAATTTGTAAATGAAGTCACAAGCTTATAGTGTCAAATTTAAAAGCAGAGAGACCATAAGTCCTGAGGTTCTGATTAGCAGAGCCTCAGTAACACAGTTAAGCACTACTGACAACACATACATTAGGCCACAAACTATGAGCACTGGGGTCCTGACTAAAAGGATCCCAGTGAGACAGGCAAAAACATACTGACATATAGGTATATATGGGGGTAACATGCCAAGAAAGATGGTACTTTCCTACACTGCTGCATACTCCACAACCTTGCCTGAGACGTCAGATCCAATTCATACCAGATGAGGGGGAGCCAGCAAAACCTGTGGGTGGAAATGCAGATTTGATACGTGAGGATGAGCCAGATGAAGGTGAAGCTGGAGACTTCAGGGCAGATCTCATCAGTCAGTACATTAATTGACTCAAGGTTTGTGATGTGTTCTTAATAATGGGATTTCATGTTGTAATTGATGGCTGGTATGTCACCTCCTATTTACCATCATCTGTGTGGTCTAAGTTGGCTCTAATGTCAGTGAGTCAGCTATTCATGAGGATTGTAAGTTAGTGTTGTGTACAGTACATTGTGGCATACAGTGTCCTGAGATGTTAGTGCACAAGCAAAGCCAGACTTGTAGAAATGGTGTTTCAGAATTGATGTTTGTTTACAGATATGTCCTATCCCTTATCTCTGTCAATCACAGATTCACTTACTTTCTGTTTGGCTCTTTCTTAATCATTGGCAAGACACAGACAGTGTCAGAGGCAGATGGGAGCTGCACGCAGAAGTGAGATGTGGACTGGGATGAAGAAATGTACTGATTGAAATGACAATGTGGAGTGTAGCTAATATGGCTAGACTCTCAGGGCACTGGGGTGGAAGTGTGTTTCTCACCAAGAAGACCTGTTTTGTACTGGACGTGGTCAAATGTTGTCATGTGTATGTACATATGTGTCTGACATGTGAAAGTGTTGAACCATAGCCTATAATATCATAATGGTTACTGTTGTTTGTGATCTACATTGAACATAGCTGTCAGTATGTTGCTACTTTGCAGACCAATGTGCATGTCTCTGTGGACTGACATAGATGAGTGGCAAGCCTACAGTTACGTGACCATGGTAAGTGAAAGAATCCAGTACTGATCTCTGCCAGTCTCATAGGGAATGATTATTAGAAAGCTAAGGTAAGAGTATGTGAGAAGGCTTTACCTGATGATACAAAGGACCAATCGGTGTGGCTCCAGGCTTGTAGGATGCCTGGCATGTCCCTAACATCTGTAACCTGTGGGGTAGTAGTGCATGAGACCTAAGCTGACAATCCAATGTCACTAGCAGTAGTACTCTATCTGCTGTTTGCAAATCTAGAAATAAATGTGTGGAGATGTCCAATGCAGCTGCTTTGGCTTATGTCTATGTTACAATCCCAACTTAAAGAGTCTCCTTGTGATGCAGTACACATGTGATTCACATAACAAAGGTTATACAATACAGAGGGACATATTGATAACAGAGTTGTCATACATGACAGGTATACATGGCTCATCACTGACACTTACACAGAACCTGTTTTAAAGTTGTATTTAATGGGGAGTTCAAAACAATATGTGTGAATTGAAACAGAAATAAAACAAAGTAAACGGTGGTTTGTTAAGTCATGGTGCCTGAAACCATCAGGGTAGCTTCTACACCATTTGGAAACACAAGTCCAGTGTACTTGCACCATAGGAAAAAGGAGTTAGGGTTTACAATAGTGAGCAGGGTGTATTTGTGGCACACATGGGCAACCAATCAGGAGAGGTTCACTTCCTGGCAGTGGGTTTGATCTTGGCATTTGCTCCTCCTGAATGTCTAGGTGGACATTTACATTTGCAGTAGGGGTTCCTCCGCTACAGAGGATGGGGTGTCTGAGGCATGCCCTTCCCCTGACAGGACCTCCATTCCACTAGAAGCAGAATATGTTGAAGGGCCAGAAGAGTCATTACTAGTGGAAGAGGCATGATGCTGTGTGGCAGACCTACTCAAGGCACTGTGGATGCCCCTCAGCACCCCAGCAATGGAAGCCAGGATGGCGTTTTGTGCCTGCCACTGCTGCATGACTTACTGGTGGTTGTCCCCCTGTAGCTGTTGATTTCCCTTCATCATGGTGACTACCTGGCCCATCATGCGTTGGGAATATTGGTAGGCTCCCAAGACTTGGGATATGGTTTCCTGGTCTACATTGTCCATATGAGCCCCCATCCTCTGGTCCAAACCACTGGTGGCAGGACCATCATTGTCAGGGGTGACAAGAGGAGACTCAGGTACCTGTACTGAGGGCGCACAATGGTAGAAACAGTCCTTGGAACACATGTTAGAGGGCAAATGGTTGCCTGTGATGTGAATGCAACAGGGTAAAGCAGAGTCATGTGGGCAGGTTGAGACTGACAGTTGTTGACTGACCAGGTGTCCCTGATGGGCCAGCTTTATTCTCAGTGTCTACACATCCAGGGGTGTTGTCCTCAATGGGGCCTTCATCCATAGGGGTAGTGGCAGTCTCCCTCTGTCGCGGTTACCTGTGCTGTAAGTGCTGTAAGTGATACAAGTGATGTTTCAGTTTGAGTATTAGTGAAGTTGTTTGAGATGCACACAGTTCCTTAACATGATCCCCAGAAATGACAATGAGAGTGACAGCTGTTGCCAAATCTTACTCAGTACAGCATGAAACTGGGAAATATTAATACCACACACCATGCTCAAAGATGTAAAACTATGTTGATAGGTATTAGACTGCTGATACCCTTTTATACTGCCTGGCTATCGACTTGGTATTATCCTTTGTTGTCTAGTGCCTGGCATGTTACATGGCACAAAAAGCTGCACAATGCACAATTATGTCTGCGTAGGGACACAGTATGGGAGTAAGCAACTGACATTGACCTTTCTCTGGATGTACTGCATGTGCATCCACTTTGGCATCTATATTTCCCCCAGATGAGTCAATTTCATTTTTCGATTTATTTCCCAAGGGCAGTTTGATGGGGCACTCAGCTGTAGCTATGTTGTGATTGTAATGATAGTGAGAGTGGGCTGTTGCAATGTTGTAATTGCCATTAACTGTTTCACAGTGGATCATTCATGATGTGTTAGATAGGTAGTTAGTTTCACATGCATGACATCTCACATTTGCTACACTGTTCAAGTTTTCTTAATGGCGGAATTTTGCCTTCTGGGAGTTGTAGTGCTATCACTTCCCAGTACTTCACATGCCATTCCTACAGGCTGTGGAGCCAGGTGAGTTTAGTGGACAATTTGCATGCTAAAGAGGGGTAATGGTACATTTGGACAGATGGGTGGTGGGTGGTTTGTTAATTGAGGTGAGGTAAGGTGGTGAGTGACGATGCAGGACAAAACAATTGGGTGACATGAATGTTGCGGGGACTTACCAGATTCCACTCCCACAGGTATTCCAGTCAGGCGCTCAGGATGCAAGATGTTCAAGATCTTCAAGACCTTCTCTTCCCAAGATGTAAAAATAGGGTGAGGAGGTGGAGGCCAACCGCCAGTCTTGAGGACTGCCAGCTGGTGCCTGACAGCCATGAAATGTACCTTACCCCTTAGGTCATTCCACTTCTTCCTAATATCCTCCCTTGTGCGTTTATAGCTGCCCACAGAATTGACCCTGTTGACTATTCATAGCCACAACTTCGTTTTCCTGTCTATTGATGTTTGCTTGATCTGTGCTCCGAATAGGCTCTACCCTGAGGATTTCGTTCACCATGACCCTCAACTCATCATCAGTGAAACATGGGTGTTTTTGTGGGGACATGGTAGTGGTGGTAAAGACGGTGAGGTAGTGTTTAAAAAAAATTAAATTATTAAACAAAAAGAAAGGGATGAGGTGTAGGTGCTGTGATGTGAGTTGGTGACGGTTGTTGTGTGTTGTGTGTGAAGGTAAATTGTGTGTTGTGTATGTGTAGGTGTGTGATGTTTACATGGTAAAATTTGTATAGGTGACAAAAGTTGTCATAGGAAATCTGTGATGGTAATTCCTCCTCTGTGCCTTGTGTGGCGTTTTGGTTGCAAAGGATTGTGGGTTGTGTAGGGGTGTGTTACATAGTGAAGTATGTAGGTGGGTTGAGTGTGTGGATGTGTGTCAGGTATGGGACATTCAAACTTTTCAATGTGGTGTGGTGTTTTGACTGATGTGAGTTCAGACTGCCGTGGCTCGTACTGACAATGGTTTTCCGCCATCGAAGAACCACTGTTTTGATTTGTGGATCATAATATGTTGGGAGGATTTTTGTCAGCCTAGCGGTGCTGATGGAGAGACCACGTCTTTTTCAGCTTCCAGTGTCCTGATGGTTTTGGAAATGTTGCTGTTCTTTGGCGGACTTCAGAGTGTGACTCTTTTTATGACAGTCGGATCACAGGCAACACCGCTGCAGTCTTACTGTCAGACTGCCAAAGTCGTAATGGTGGCTCATAGTGTTTTATGGGGAAGTACTTGGAAATAAACATTAATGATGATGATTCCATAAAAGGGAGGCAGCAGGTCAGAGTGATGTCGACTCACAGATGGTGCTGTTACTGACATCCCTTGCACTGGCACACTCCGGACTTACTCCATCCACACTACCTTGCCTTATAGCGCATGTAGTATCTATCAGATTTTGTACTAGAAGGGTACAAAATATGATGCTTGGACGGATTTGAAATTATTGTAATTTTGTATACAGACTGACAATCCTGAACACATGCAAAGCTTAGAAAAAATTGAGAAAAGAAACATTTTCTCAAATGTGGCCCCTTCCTTGAGGCAGTGAATTTTTTTGCCACAAAGCCATTTTTACCATATGTTACCCCTGAGAAGCTACTACTTCAGGGCTACTTTCCAGAACAAATGAAATATTGATCTGGAGAGTACATTTTCATTTAAAACTATGCACCGGTTTGTGTCACTTTTTGTGACACTGCATCAGTGCAAGGCTTTGATAAATCTGGCTGCTAGAGTCAGAGGAAGAGTGCTCATTCTGAAAATGTTACGGAGGAACATAGGAATATAAGTCTATGCTCTTTTAGTAGGATGGAGGGAGTCAGGACAATGTGGTAAACAAGAAAAACTTGGCATTGAGAGTGTTTGGAACGGAATGGATGGCAAAGAAAAGGGATCATCCCCCCTTACAGTGGAGAAGAAATGGAAGATACAGCATGAGAAAACGAGGAGAAAATTAGAAAATTCCCCCTAAAAAATGCATAGAAAACACATTCTCTTGCAATTGGCAAAACCAAAACGCTGAAAGAAATGTTTTACTTTTAAATAGCAATTACCTTGAATGTTGAGCCTGGTAAATGCAATTATTTTTTAAAAATACGAAGATACAAGTTTTAAACGGTACTGAATGCTGATTGCATACGTTTTATTTTTCTTGGATTTCACTTACAACCCTGACATACTGTATAGGCTTCATATTTATCTGTGCTTAGTCCAAGTACTGTATGCATTCACTGTGTCAGCAGGCGATTTTCTAAGGAATATCTTTACCATACCGATATGCACATGCACTTTGCAGACACAGTGCTGGAAGGCAATCCTTTTGCGGCATATTTCATGCATGTCATACTGGAAGTGCTTGCTGTCATTCGCTCCAAATACCCACCTTTAGGATTAGCCAGCCTAAACCAAGGTGTCAATGGACTCCAGGGTCATCCTCTCGCATACTATTTTGAAGTAACAAAGATAATCCTTCGAACTGCCAATATGCCCTGGAACCACTGGGCCATGGATAATCCAAAGGGGAATCTCTCATTGCTATACACGTACTTGCATTATGTAATGTGAATTAACATTAATTAAGCGGGGGTCGCTTGTCAGTGCAAGGTTCAATTGTCACTAGGCCACAAGGGTAAACCGGCACATCAGCTGCTTAAAAAGCCATGGTAAACCCATTTACTTCCCCTAACCTCAATCCTTCAGGTACGTCTTCGATAATGAAGGGAAATTATTGGTTGCGGTGATAGTAGTGAGGTGTCAAGGATGATGTCTTGGCCTAGGCCTAAATGAGGGCCTAAGTGAATAATCTATAATTTGTCATGCTATTGCATGTCTTAAATTAGGGAGCATGTTTTATGTAACCACTCCATATTGCAAGTATATTTCCAGAGAAAGAACATTTGAAGATGTTTTTCTCTAGAATCTGGAAGTGAGCCTCAGTGAATTCTACATGTTTTATTTATAGCCTGATAACTTGAGATTTTATATCACGAATACTAGACTTTTTATGCAATCCGGCTGTATATTTGTGTTAATATTTTTCATAATAGAGAAGAGGGAGAAAATGAGATGAACAATGTCATTGGTTATATAATATGTATGGCTGTCAGAGTCATTAGTGCTTGTGTTTGTCTGCCTGCTTCTTGGGTGTTTTTTATTTTGGGTGCATGGCTGTCTGGATATGTGCTTGGGATGGGAGGGGGGGGTGGGGTGCTGGAAGGGGTGGAGGTTGTGGGAGGGGGCAGAGAGACCAGGGACACTGCCTGCCATCAAAGAGGAGGCCACAGCTTTAAAAGATCTCTGGAGGCCAGACATAGCAGCATGAATATGTTTCAGGAATATATTGCATTGCTGTATCTGAGATTCCAGCCCCTGGATGGCATTCACAGTGGTTTTCTGACCAACAGAGATGCTTCTTGGGAGGTCAATAGCCTCCTCAGTGAGGGCAGCAGGGCTAACAGGGGAAGGAGATGAGGTGCCTGGGACGAAGGAGACGCTCACCCTCCTGGGTGAGTGGGCACGGGCTACACGCTGGGGAGCTACTGGGAGGGCGGTGATAGTATTGGATGGTGGAGGATGACAAGGAATGGCTGGGCCCAGTAGGCTCTGCCACCACTTGGGAGCTGCCATCAGAGGAGGAGTCTGAACCACTACCTCCAGTGGTAGTTGCTTTCCCCGTGGTAATCCCCTCACCCTCCAACCCACTGGTCCCCTTGGCGTCGGTGGACTCTGCCTATTGGGAACTGTGGGCTGCAGCATCCCCACTCGCCGGTGCCTCAGCTTCCTTGCCTGATGATGCTAAAGCACATAAGAACATAGAAGCACGAGTGGGACAAAACAAGAAAGAAGTAGGTCAAATCTAGATCAAACATACCTGTTGGCACACATACACCCCCACCCATCTCATGCACTAACCCCCAGCAGACAGAATAATTGACCTGAATGTGCCCTTGACTACTAGGCAACATCCCACAGTACACTACATGACCATCCTGGCCCTCTACTCTGATACACTTTGGAATGGGACACAATATGAGACGTTGGCAAGACAACAAATCTGCTAATCCATGAGGCAAAATCTAAACCAATAGCCCAAACAGGGGACCCCTCTCAGGCCTACATTCTCAGTCATATCTACCTAAGGACACTATACCATGGACGTAGAGGGGGGCAGGACTGCAGGGACACACCTGTCTATGGGCCTGCCACTACACTGCATACACCCCATGGCACTTAACTACACTCAGCATAGTAGCATCACATTAGTGTAGGTACTCACCCCCTTGTGGCTGCTGTGCTGCCTTTAAACACCCATCCAAATTGGGATAGGCCACCACCAGTATGCGGGACATTAGGGGATTCAGGGTTGGACAGGCACCTCTCCCTCATTGGGAGGGCATCCCCAGCTGGGCCTCCCTGGTCTTCCGGGACCAGCGCTGCAGGTCCTCCCACCACTTCCTGCAGTGGGTGCTCTGCCAGTTGTAGACCCCCAGGGTCCGCACTTCCTTGGCAATGTCTTTCAACATTCCTTTCTTCTGATGGGAGCTGACCTGCATGGGTCACACGGAGTAAAGAAACAGACGTCAGCGTGGGTGCCCCATACACAAATGGCATGCCAGTTCGACCTCACATGGCCCATGGAGACACACATATTGACAATAGCCAAGACAACAACTGCCAGACACATTACGGGTAAGCATCCACACAGCCAACAAAAACACCTACAGGCATCCACCACATTCACACACATTCAAGGAGGACTAATAGCATTTTACCCGAGCCTCTGGTCGCCCATACAGCTTTGCATACAGGGGTAGGACCCCGTCCACCAGCTTCTCAAGCGCCTCCGTGGTGAAGGCCATTCCCCTGTGACACGTGTCATTCTAAGGACCAGAGTCAGGACACAGCAGCTCACGCAGTGGAGTTCCTTTCCCCTCAAGGTGCAGGAGTCAAGTGGCAAGGGCATAGCAAAATGGCGGTATTTACAGTGGCGTGTGCACCGTCACCCCCAGCGGTGATCGTGATTGGCCCTGCTTCCCCATAGATGCCAGTGTTATCCAATGAAGAGGTGCACAGCGGTGAACAACGCCTACTGCCTTGACGACTACTGCCTGTGGAATGAAGACACTTCCTACACTACACTACCTGTAGGGCAAAGGGGCTGCCATTTTGCATACACCATGCGTTCACAGTCAGTCCGGGGTCCTAACCCATGGCTCCATTCCCTCTCCCTTTCATTGGGTAATGGTGTGATCAGTGATCCTCCTCATTAAATTATAGTGGGAAGTGTGACTACACTGTGATACAATCCGATATACAAACCACACCAGACAGTACCCTGACAGGATCACAAAGTTCTCTGCATCTGTGTTAGGGGCAATAGTGTTGCATGTATAAGTTGAATTGTGGAATATTGTGATTGAAGTGTTTGTGTCACCTCAATGTGTCTCTATTACCCTCCATAGGTACATACCCATGTGGCGAGGGAGGGCCCCATCTGTTTACAGACCCCTGGTTGATCAGCCCACCATGGAGGAAAGTCACATCATCATCACTTACCGCCTGAATCGAGCCACTATCATGGAACTCTGTGCACAAATGGAGCCTGTTCTGATACCAGCTAATAGGAATCCCCATGACATTCCCACAACAGTACATGTACTATCTGTGCTACATTCCTGGCCACAGGCTCATTCCAAGTGACAGTGGGCATGGCAGCCAGTGTATCTCAGCCAATGTTCAGCCACATCCTGTCTAAATGTCTGGATTCCTTTTTGCAACACCTGTAGAGTTATATCCAGTTCCCCAAAGGGCTGTTCTCACCACCATCAAATTTGGATTTTATGCTTTTGCAAATATTCCCCTTGATGGTACCCACATAGCCCTTATACCCCAAGAGTAAATGAACAGGTGTTCAGAAATCATAAAAGCTTTCACTCCATGATTGCCCAATTGGTGTGTAGCACTGATCGTACAATACCTCATGTCAATGCAAGGTTCCCAGAATCAGTCCATGACTCCTTTGTCCTGAGAAACAGCAGTGTGCCACACATGACGGGACAACTACTAGGGGACAGAGCTTGGCTCATAGGTGAGTGTGCATGACACTGGATCAGTTACATAGCTGATAGGCAGACTGTATGCAAGTAGATTGTGTATGTTTCAACCCTCTTTTGTCCACGTTTGCCGGGGATTCTGGCTACCCAAACATGCCATGGCTCCTGACACCTGTAAGGAATCCCAGGACAAATGCAGAAATCCATTGTAATGAGGCACATGGTCGCACTAGGAGGGTTATTGCGGGGACCATAGGACTCCTGAAGACAAGATTTTGCTGCCTCCATCTCTCTGTTGGGTTCCTGTGCTATGTCCCTGACAAGGTGTGTCAGATAGTGGTGGCCTGCTGCATGCTACACAACTTGGCTTTGAGGAAAGCTATTCCACTACTGGATGAGGTGGATGCTGTCCAACCACCCCTGCCACCTCAGAGGATGGATGAGAGTGACGGGGAAGACATCAACTCTAAGACCCAGCTAATCTGTGCATACTTCCAGTGACTCTCAGGTAGTTTTCTATGTTACCAATGGGTTTACTGCATTGTTTCAGGGCGACATATGTGCAAAGTGTTGTTGTGTCCCTTACCAGTGATGTGTAGACTTCATGTGTGAAGAAGGAGATGTGTGGTACAGCATAGGAATGTACAGTGTGACATACTTTGAACATTGCAGTCTGTTCGACCCCCTCCTGCAATAAAACAGCATTATGATGGAAACTGGCTGCTATATTCACATTTACATTTGTTTGCTCATATTAATGAAGGACAGATATTTTGAGTGCACAGGTGTATTTATTTAAACAAAAAACACCCATGAGTGATGGGACAGTGCAAGGGAGTGGGCACATGGTGAACAATATACTCAGGTATATTTGCACAGTTGTTGGTTGCACAGGGGCATAGTCCAGGGAGCCATTGGAGGTTGGTTAATGGAAGTGGCATGTCGACAAGGTAGTTCAGTGGCACACAAGGGAGACAGTTCAGGGCAGGGTCACTTCCTGACAGTGGGCTTGGTCTTGGCTGGTGTTTCATAGAGATGTCTGGGTCTGAGGGCACATTTGCGAGGGGGAAGCTGCGCTGCAGGGGAAGGGATGCTGGTGTCCTGTGCGTTCTCTGGCAGTGCCACCAGTCCACTAGCAGCTGCAGATATGGATGGCAGGGCATTGTCCTGGCTAGTGGAAGGGCCCTGCAGGTGGGTGGAGGACTCAGGCTGGCTGTTGTACTGGCGCTGCAGCACCCCTGCAATGGTGGCCATGGTAGCATTGAGCTGATTCCATTGCTCCATGGCCTCATGAGGGTGTGCTACCTGCAGCCTCTGATTCTCCTCCAGCATGGCCAGGATCTGGCCCATCCTGTTTTAGGAATTGTGGTATGCTCCCAGGACCTCAGCAATGGCCTCCTGTGCAGCAGCATCCCTCCTCGGACCACACCCTGACCCACTGCTTCCATCCCAATGGCCCTAGCCCCCTGTACCTGTGTCCCCTGCAAAGGGACAGCAGTCCCACTTGCACTGGGCCCTTCATCATACTGCCTGGTGGTGATTTGACAGTACTTGTGGGCAGCTAGTCAGTGGCCTGGAGACACTGGTGTTGGGCCAGAGCTGATGGTGGTGTCTGAATGGTAGGGGTGTCAGTGGTGTTCTGGGTGGGGCTACAGGGCTATAGGGGGGTGAGTGTCCAGGGCTGTGGAATGGGCTAGGGATCTCGTCTGTGTCGAGATATCCCTTTGCACTCTCCTGAGTGGAGCCTTCGTCTTCAGGTAGAGTACTGGCATTCCTTGATGTCTCTGTCCGGGTGGCATGGGTGGTGGTGCCTGTTTGTGTGAGAACAGAAATGTGGGTGTCCTGCATTTTCTTGTTCCTTGCAACACTGCTTAGTTATTGGTGGTTCCATTCTCATGTGGTAGCATGCAGGGTCCCTTGGTATTCCATTGGATTCATTTGGTGAGGGGGTAGTGGTGCAAACTGGGTGTTGTGTTGCTCCTGCCATTTCATGCATGGGTTGGTGACTGTGCACAGGGGGCTGGATAGGGATTTGTATGGGGGTTGGGGGCATGCAGGGGAGATGGGTAGGAGTGTGTGGGTGTTGTGGGCTCGGTAGGGGATGGGGCATGGTGGTAGTGAGAGGGTTGGGGTGATACATGCATTGCAGGTGTAGTTGACTCCAGTCCTGCAGGGAGTCCAGAGAGGCCCTCTCGGTACCAGATAGCCATGAACCTCTCCTCCCAGTTGGTGTATTCGGGGGAGGAGGTGGGGAACCACCGCCAGTCTTCTATACAGCGATGTTGTGTCATAATGCCATGAAACGCACCTTTCCCGCAGGTCGTTCCATCTCTTCCTGATGTCATCCCTTATGAGTGGATTGATTCCTACTGCGTTGACATCCTCTGCCATAGCTCCATCTTCTTGACCAAGGGCGTCTGCTGCACCTGTGCCCCAAATAGCAGCAGCTCAACCCTGAATATTTTGTCCACCATGGTCCTCAGCTCCCTGTTGGTGAAGCGGGGGTGCTTAGGGGGTGCCATGATGTGTGTTGTGAGTGGTGTGTGTGACTTGTTTGGTGGTTGTTTGTATGTGTGGTTTCATGTGGTGCTGTTTGCGTTGCAAAGGATTATGAGTTGTGTGAGTATGTTTTATAGTGGTGTGCATGTGTGTCAGCTGTGTGGTTTCTAAATTTGCCAATGTGTGCTTCAGTTGTTGGCGGTTCCCATTTCTGAGCGCGGCAGTCATTACTGCCAATGGCCGTTTGACATCCACTGTCCACAGTGCTGATTTCTGCATCATTATTTGGTGGGCAGTAAGACTGCAGACACCACAGTACCCCACTCTATGACGAGGTGTCACTGTTTGACATACGGCCTTGGCCGCTTCAGTGCTTAAAACTGAAGTGCCCAAAGCTATCAGTGACACTCCCCCTCAACACCAAGGTGGAGGTCCTCGAGGCCCCCTGTAGGAGGGCGGCGCCGCAAGAGTCCGGATCATGGCGCTCCTCGGCCAGTCTCCAACCCCGTCGTCATGGAGACGCGTGGGGGAGGAGACGGAAGTCGGCCCGGAGTTCCGGGTGGCCGACACTGAAGAAGGACTCCGAGCAACAGGACGCGGCGGCTCCGCGGGACGCGATCAGGAGGCAGAGGAAGAGACCGGAGAGAAGAGCGAGGAGGAGAGAGACGCCGAGACAGATCACCAGGACGAAATAGGGAGAAGCGCCGAATCGGAGCGTGAAGGAGAGGCGAGGAGAAGCGCCAACCCGGGACACCAAGGAAACGAGGAGGAAGAGAAGTCTGAAGAGCCCCACCGAGAGGAGACGGAGGACGCAACAGCCTGCCACGGCCCAGGAGGGTCGTGGCTGGACAAGGTATGTGCTCTAGTAAAGGGCCGTAAGAGGGACCAGGGAAGGGAAGGGGTAGGAGGTGAGGGGAGGACTAAAAAGGGGTGGAAAGGGGTGGAAGGGAGACAGGGTGACTATTTTAAAGGGGGAGCGTCTAAGCTGGGATAAGTTCCCTGAGCACCATATAGGTTGGGCTGGCACTAGGGAAAAGAGTCCCACTCACCTCCCCACTAAAGGAATAGAATAACCCCTCCATCACCCCCCCCCCCTCACGTATTTCACCTCCTCTCACGTACCCCTATATATAGAAATAATCAAGTACTTATGCTTCCCCACTTACCGGCTGCCACCTTGTTTTCTTTCGAGGAAACCTGCCACCAGGATATCGGAACACGCCACCTGAAAAGGAAAGAGAGGGAAGGAATAAACAAACCCATTTGAGACGGACAAAGACCAGAGCAGGAAGAGAAGAAAAGGAAAAGGATCCTAAGAACCCTGAGATACTAAGAGACTATTTTAGTATTCCCCAGTAATACCGCCAAACATAATAAAAGCACGTAAACCCCTGAAAAGGTTAGTCAACCGTCCGTGTTTGTGTCCTCTATCACCCCTTCACCACACCCACCGCTCACAGTGGTGTCAGAAGTGGGATTTGACGGGTAAGGGATCATGGAGGACAAACCCAGTCTTGAGGAAATGATGAAACAGCTGGCCGAAGGACAGCGCCATCTACAGTTAGTCTGGGAAGCCCAGCAACGAGAGGCCAAGGAGGATAGGGAGGCCCTACAGTCGGCATTGAAAAGCCAAGCAACCATTATGGCCAATAATCAATTAGTCCATGAGACCGCCATCCAAAAGCTGACCGACACCATTGCCGCAAGTAAGGTGCATCCCAATGTGCCAAGTTCCGTTCTCCAAAAATACCAGGAAGGAGAAGACCCCGACTCGTTCTTTACGAACTTTGAAAGAGTCGCTTCAAGTGCTCAATGGCCGGAAGAGCGGTGGGGTCAGTATATAGCCCCCCCTCCTGACAGGAACCCTCCAATCCGCTTATCAGGCCGCAAACCCCGGGGGTGTCACACCTTATGCCGAAATAAAGAAGAGTATTTTGGAACGAGTCGGACACGACGTCGAATATTATAGAACTAGATTCCGGAAGGTAAAGTGGGGCCCCCATGAAGACCCTCGGACATACTATTACAGGGTGAAGGATCTGGGGTTGAAGTGGCTGGGGCCACTAGGAAAAGAACGCGAGGACATAATTAAGGCTGTTATCCTGGAGCAATATCTAGATTCCCTACCACACCATACCCGACACTGGATCCGACAACACCCCAATGTAGATACTGAGACAGTGGTTGATCTAGCCTGTGCATATCACCGATCAGGAGAGGGTAAACCACAACCCGTCCACCCCATGGGGAAACCACCAATACCTCCTAATCACTTTCACACGCGACGTATAACAGAAGAAACCGGCTTATCTCAGAACCCGGAGAGAAGCCCAATGCAGCAACCCCAATGTTTTAACTGTGGGGAGTGGGGCCATATTGCCCGGGGATGTCCCAGAAAGCAAGAGGGTATAGAACCAATGGAAATAGGCGTAACTAGAGGCAGAGTCTTGTGCCTAGGAAAGAGTGATGTGTCTTTTAAATACCCCCTGATGATAAACGGAAAAACTGCTATGGCCTTAATTGACTCCGGGTGTAGTCAGTCAGTAGTCCGACGTAGTCTAATTCACCCTATGCCACCCTCTAAGGACCAATGGGTTACGATATGCTGTGTCCATGGGGATCGAGCCCAGTATCCGCTCCTCAACATAGACATAGGCTGGGAAGGACATATCGACAGTCTTCCTGTGGGACTCATGGACAACCTAATAGAAGAATGTGTAATAGGAACAGACTATAAAAGATTCGATGACCTGTTAGACAGGACCAGACAGAAAAACCCAGTAGACAACTAGTGGGGTGATGCGCCATTCCGAGATGATGTTATACCTAGTCACCCTACCAGACGGAAGTTAACACGGAAAGAGAGGAGAACGGAGAAACAGAAATACGCCTGGCCACAGGACCAACATAACAAAGAAGGAGGCGTGGCCCTCCTAAACGCAGCCCCCACATCATTTAGGACAAGTCAGCACGAAGACCCCACCTTGGAACATGCGTGGAAGAATGCTAAAACCGCCTCAACTGGGGAGGTAGGTCCCTACTTCTTGACCTCAAAAGACTTGTTATATAGAGTCACCACCAAACCAGATGGGGAGAAAAGACAGCTTGTCGTTCCCGAGCCATACCGAACCCAGGTGCTCTTCCTGGCCCATAACCAACCGGGGGGAGGACATTGTGGTAGAGAGAAAACGGAAGAGTACTTACTCAGGTGGTTTTACTGGCCTGGAGTATATGCCCATATCAGAAGGTATTGTGCTCAATGTCCTAAATGTCAACTAGTGGAGCCAGGAACCCTTCGTAAAGCACCATTACGACCCCTACCTCTGATTGATATTCCATTCAAACGGGTCGGTATGGACATAGTTGGACCACTTTTACCCTCTAGTAAAGGGCATACCCACATTCTCGTGCTCGTAGACTACGCCAGTAGGTACCCCGAGGCCATTCCCCTTTCCAGTACCACTACGAAAAACGTAGCACAAGCTATGATATCCTTTTTTTCCCGGGTGGGATTCCCAGAGGAACTCCTTACGGACCAAGGAACTCCGTTCGCCTCAGGGCTAATGAAACAAATCTGTACATCCCTAGGGGTTAAACAAATAAAAACATCTGTTTACCATCCACAAACGGATGGACTAGTGGAGCGGTACAATCGCCCCATAAAAACCCTTTTAAGAAAGGTGGTGAACGAGACAGGTAAAGACTGGGATCAGAAGCTTCCCTTAGTATTGTACGCGATAAGGACCCACGAACAATCCTCTACTGGGCATAGCCCGCTGGAACTTGTGTTTGGGAGGCAACCAAGAAATCTTCTAGATATGGCAGTGGAACTCTGGGAAGAGGAGAATAACGAAGAACGTCCTATCCTAGACTATGTCCATAAGTTAAAAACCCAACTCCAAACAGTATGGGAGGACGTAAGGCAGCATCTACTAAACGCCCAGACTAACCAAAAAACTTACTATGACCAGGGTACCAAACTCAGAACCTTACAACCCAATGACAAGGTGTTAATCCTCAGGCCCACCTCAGAGCACAAATTAATAGCCAAATGGCAGGGACCATACAAAATCTTAAAAAGAGTTACCCCCGTTACTTATTTATTAGAATTAAGTAATAGTCCAAGACGAACCCAGATATACCACATCAACCTATTGAAAAAGTGGGAAGAACCCGTGAACGAGAACGTAGCATTAGCGAGGGGTTGTATGATCACGCCAACTCAACCTTTAGGGTTGGAATTGTGCCCCACCTCATTGTATAAGCTTCAACCACTCCCAAAAATCAATGAATCCCTTTCCGAGATAGAGACCCGGCAAATGACGGAGTTAGTTCACCGTCATGCCTCTTTTTTTTCTGAACTACCGGGGAAAACGGAACTAGTCCAACATCACATTAGAACCCCGGAAGGGAAAATAGTACGCCAACAACCTTATCGAATTCCCGAGGCAAGGAAAACCCTCATAGAAGAGGAAATAGCCAAAATGTTGCATTTAGGGGTCATTGAAACATCTACCAGCCCGTGGTGTTCTCCGATTGTCATAGTACCGAAACCGGATGGTTCTATCCGCTTCTGCATTGACTTCCGGAAGCTCAATGAGATATCCCTTTTTGATACATACCCCATTCCTCGGGTGGATGAAGTCTTAGAGAAGATTGGGCAGGCCCGATATATGACTACTATTGATCTGACAAAAGGGTATTGGCAGATCCCCTTAGCACCCACTGACAAAGAAAAAACAGCGTTCGTATCCCCTTCAGGGCTGTACCAATTCACTGTCCTTCCTTTTGGGCTTCATGGTGCCCCCGCAACGTTCCAACGGCTAATGGATCAAATACTAAGGCCCTACCATGAGTTTACAGCCGCATATCTTGATGACATTGTCATTTTTAGTTCTACCTGGTCTACCCACCTCCTACACCTGGAAAAGGTATTCTCCGCACTGTCCGCAGCAGGGCTTACTGCTAATCCAAACAAATGTGTACTGGGTCAGACCCAGATAGCCTATCTAGGGTACGTTATCGGGAATGGACTGTTGAGTCCTCAAAAGGATAAAGTAGCCACCATTCGCCAAATTCCCCTTCCTACCACAAAGAAGGAACTTCGCTCTTTCCTGGGGCTAGTGGGATATTACCGACGGTTCATCCCACAATATTCTACTATAACAGCCCCCCTTACGGACCTCCTAAAAAAACAATACCCGACTATCCTACCCCCTTTCTCCCCCTCCCAACTTCGGGGATTCCAGTGGCTCAAGGAAGCCCTTACAACCGAGCCAGTGTTACGTTGTCCCGATTTCACCAAGTCTTTCCATCTCTTTACGGACGCATCCAATGTCGGGTTAGGGGCCGTGTTGGCACAACCTGACCCCCAAGGACATGAACATCCAATAGTCTACATCAGTAGGAAGCTGTTACCTAGGGAAACGAACTACCCCACTATAGAGAAGGAATGACTGGCCATTAAATGGGCGATCGAATGTCTGCAGTATTATCTCCTGGGACGTCCTTTCATCCTCTACACCGATCATGCGCCCTTAACGTGGTTGGCTTCCCATAAGGACTCCAATTCCCGGATACTCCGCTGGTTCCTTGAATTGCAACCCTTTACTTTTCAGGTCCGCCATATCCCTGGAGCTAGCCAATGTCCTGCGGACTTCCTCTCCCGCTGCCCGGACTCCTCGGGCCTCTACCAGTCCCGTTCATGGGAAGGGGTGTGTAGGAGGGCGGCGCCGCAAGAGTCCGGATCATGGCGCTCCTCGGCCAGTCTCCAACCCCGTCGTCATGGAGACGCGTGGGGTTGGAGACGGAAGACGGCCCCGGAGTTCCGGGTGGCCGACACTGAAGAAGGACTCCGAGCAACAGGACGCGGCGGCTCCGCGGGACGCGATCAGGAGGCAGAGGAAGAGACCGGAGAGAAGAGCGAGGAGGAGAGAGACGCCGAGACAGATCACCAGGACGAAATAGGGAGAAGCGCCGAATCGGAGCGTGAAGGAGAGGCGAGGAGAAGCGCCAACCCGGGACACCAAGGAAACGAGGAGGAAGAGAAGTCTGAAGAGCCCCACCGAGAGGAGACGGAGGACGCAACAGCCTGCCACGGCCCAGGAGGGTCGTGGCTGGACAAGGTACGTGCTCTAGTAAAGGGCCGTAAGAGGGACCAGGGAAGGGAAGGGGTAGGAGGTGAGGGGAGGACTAAAAAGGGGTGGAAAGGGGTGGAAGGGAGACAGGGTGACTATTTTAAAGGGGGAGCGTCTAAGCTGGGATAAGTTCCCTGAGCACCATATAGGTTGGGCTGGCACTAGGGAAAAGAGTCCGACTCACCTCCCCACTAAAGGAATAGAATAACCCCTCCATCACCCCCCCCTCACGTATTTCACCTCCTCTCACGTACCCCTATATATAGAAATAATCAAGTACTTATCCTTCCCCACTTACCGGCTGCCACCTTGTTTTCTTTCGAGGAAACCTGCCACCAGGATATCGGAACACGCCACCTGAAAAGGAAAGAGAGGGAAGGAATAAACAAACCCATTTGAGACGGACAAAGACCAGAGCAGGAAGAGAAGAAAAGGAAAAGGATCCTAAGAACCCTGAGATACTAAGAGACTATTTTAGTATTCCCCAGTAATACCGCCAAACATAATAAAAGCACGTAAACCCCTGAAAAGGGTAGTCAACCGTCCGTGTTTGTGTCCTCTATCACCCCTTCACCACACCCACCGCTCACACCCCCTTTACTAGGCTGAAGAGGTCACACCTACAAAGCTGTAACTTCTTCAGCCCAGCAAAGTTCCGCTCAGGCAGCCAGGAGTTTGCACATTTAGCGCATGTTCAACTCCTGGCTGCCTTACCTGAACCAGAAGAGTATCTGTCAGGCTGACGTTTCCTTAGCCTGACATGCACTCTTCTTGAGCAGCAAAAGGTGGGAGGGTGTGGCCCCAAAGGACGGGCTGGGCTTGAGCCTGTCAAAGCAGTGGTGGAGAGCAGAGAGCACAGCTCTGGGAGAAAAGGGAAGGAAAATAAAATGGTGTGGGTGGGTGGCAGGCTGAATATTTTTGTTTTTTACATTTGGGTTCGGGAGGGGAGAGCAAGTTATGTATGGTTCCCTCCATTGCTCCTCTGCCCCTGAATAGCAGTTAAAGGCAGGGTTTGCTGATTTTGGGGAGGTATACATAACATAAAATTATAAATGGGTAAAAAGTGAATTAGTGCAAAGTGTTCCACCCCTGACTGATATCGTAGACAACATCTCACTCAGAATACCTCGATAAAAACATCCCTGTAATTCACTATTACTCATCTATAACTCAGCTATAGTTCTAAATATGTCTAGTGAATTGAGAAAGGTAATCCTTATTTATTTAGAAAAAAGTATTTTTATCCATTCTCTGCTTCAGCCACACTGCAAGTAGAAACAATTTGGCGCAACTATCAAACCTCAGAGAACGTCTCCTTGTTAGTTTAGTTTAGTGGCATCAATGCAGCACTCGTATTCACGCACATGAGAGTAATTTGAAATTACTGAGTCTGAAGTAATACAGATTAGCTTAGGCAGGATGCTAAACATGCCAACACTTCTCTAAGCAGCAGTGTGTCCATGGTTCGTGCTGTACCCAATTTGTTGCCAAGATTTACAACTTAATAACTGTTTTCTAAACAAGTTGCTTTCCATATGTAGAAGAACTGCAGGCGCAGTTGAAGACAGATAAAAAATGATTCCCCCATCAGACTACATTTCCTGCACAGTTTATTAATTTCTTTTTCAGCCACTCTAAAATGTCACACTGTGATGATTCAGAGAAGGAGGACACAACTGCAGCTTACCTGAACTATAGATAGCTTTCACAAATGGAACAGTGTATCCTGAAAGCCTGCAGGCAGATTAACCTCCCATCAGATCATCAGATCTACAGGTGGGTCCGCTATTATTATGACAATCTGGAGCACGGTCAGGGCAGAGAGAGCTGCAGCTTTTTTAAATTACAAGAAAATTGCAGAAATGTTGGCGAAGAAATGAAGTACTATAAGTGACATCTGTACCTGTCAGAGACGCTGTGGGACAGGCGACACTCATGAAAGGTCACATTTCAACAAAGTGTCTCATGCAGTGCAACTGTATACTCACCATGTTGGAGGAGGATATGTTGCCGGAATACTAATGTTGCATGAACTCAACTGATGTCAAAGATATAGGCAAATTCTGTATTTGCTGCCTTGAAGCTGATCTTTGGTCCCACTTAATTACATAGAGAAAAATATGCTAATTTCTTAATATTATTTGTGAACGCCGTAAATAAATAGTTGCTATAGGTTTTTAAATGGCAGCTACTTGAAAAGCATATTCAAACTTGGTGAATCCCTGTTCAAACATTTAGTCTAAGAAAATGTCAAAAGATATGTGGTCCCCCCAGATCAAAATCCCTCCCTCCCTGAAGTATAAAAACTTTTCAAAATGTGTTACCACTTTAAAGCCACATGTATTTAATAATGTTCAAAACATAACATCTATTTGCCACAATAATGTCACAATATTCAAGAATCAAAGATCCAAATTGAGGATTCATAGCCCAAGAATTACAGCTTAGAATTTGTGACTCAAAATGAAAGATTCAAAATACAGGATTCACTTGATCAAAATTCACCCCTTACGTCCTATTCTCAACAGCATACAGAATACCAGATCAAGCAGCTTTACTAAGATTTATTATGTTATAAACAACACGTGTAGAATATTTTTTTAATGACTCAACTATGACATGAGTCATTTTCAAAGCAAATCTGTCTGCTTTGCATCCAGGATCAACCAGAAGTAACATGGAGCCATGAGGAAACAGCTAAATTTCAGAAAGGAACAGATATTTAGAACGTTATAGTTCTGAGACCTTCGGTAACCTTATTCTCTCAACATTGTAGTTTTTTTTTTTTTTTCAATATTGTTAGAAATGTGTTTTTTGGTTGGCAGTCAGGTTACCCTCTGTCCAAGCAAGAACCCTCACTCTAGTCAGAGTAAGTCACACACAATCCAAAATTATCCTGTGCCCATCCTCTGGTAGCTTGGCACGAGCAGTCAGGCTTAACTTAGAAGGCAATGTGTAAGGTATTTGTGCAATAAATCATACAATTACCTAATATAGCACCACAAAAATACACCACACAGTGTTTAGAAAAATATATAATATTTATGAGGATGATTGTAGGTCAAAACGAATAAAGATGCAATGTGAAATTGTAGAGATATCACTGAAAAGTGATATAATGGTGGTCATTCCAACCCTGGCGGTCAATGACCGCCGGGTTGGAGGACCGCGGGAGCACCGCCGACAGGCCGGCGGTGCTCCCAAGGGCATTCCGACCGCGGCGGTAAAGCCGCGGTCAGACCGGCAACACTGGCGGTCTCCCGCCAGTGTACCGCCGCCCTTTTGAATCCTTCAAGGCGGCGCTGCTAGCTGCGCCGCCGAGGGGATTCCGACCCCCCCTACCGCCATCCAGTTCCCGGCGGTCCGCCCGCCGGGAACCGGATGGCGGTAGGGGGGGTCGCGGGGCCCCTGGCAGCCCCTGCAGTGCCCATGCCACTGGCATGGGCACTGCAGGGGCCCCCTTAAGAGGGCCCCTACAAGTATTTCACTGTCTGCTTGGCAGACAGTGAAATACGCGACGGGTGCAACAGCACCCGTCGCACCTTCCCACTCCGCCGGCTCGATTACGAGCCGGCATCCTCGTGGGAAGGGAGTTTTTCCCTGGGCTGGCGGGCGGTCTTTTGGCGACCGCCCGCCAGCCCAGGGGAAAAGTCAAAATACCCGCAGCGGTCTTGCGACCGCGGTACGGTATTTTGACGGCGGGACTTTGGCGGGCGGCCTCCGCCGCCCGCCAAGGTCCGAATGAGGGCCAAAGTGTCTTAAGTCTTTAAAAAGCAAACAAAGTCTCTTTCAAGCACAAAGTACCTGGTTTAAAGTGGAAAATCTCTGCAAAGGGCCGCAGAAGAAGAGATACGTGGAAAAATGGTGTGTGCGTCGATTTCTCCCCTGCACAAATGGACTTGCGTCGTTATTTTTCATGCGGGGAAGTTGTGCGTTGTTTTCCGGCACGCGGACATTCTCTTTCTGTGGGTTACAGGATTACCAGATGTCCCGGGGTCTGTGCGTGGATTCTTCGGCTTGTTTTCCGCCTGCGCGTGGAATTCTCGTTCTCATGGCAGGCGTTGCGTTGATTTCCACTCTGGAAGTCGGGCGACATTGTCCTTGCGAGGCCGTGCGTCGAAGTTCCGGTCGCCCCGAAGGTATTGCGTCGATCAGCGTCGGTGTGCGGCGATTTTCTTGCTGCGGAGCAAGCTGTGCGTCGGAATTTTTGGCGCACGAAGAGTCCAAATGAAAAAGAGAAGTCTTTTTGGTCCTGAGACTTCAGGGAACAGGAGGCAAGCTCTATCCAAGCCCCTGGAGAGCACTATTACAGCCAGACAAGAGTTCAGCAAGGCAGCAGGGCAACAGCAAGGCAGCAGTCCTTTGTAGAAAGCAGTCAGGTGAGTCCTTTAGGCAGCCAGGCAGTTCTTCTTGGCAGGATACAGGTTCTGGTTCAGGTTTCTTCTCCAGCAAGTGTCTGAGGTGGTAGGGCAGAGGCCCTGTTTTATACCCAAATGTGCCTTTGAAGTGGGGGAGACTTCAAAGAGTTGCTTAGAAGTGCACCTGGTCCCCTTTCAGTTCAATCCTGTCTGCCAGGGTCCCAGTAGGGGGTGTGGCAGTCCTTTGTGTGAGAGCAGGCCCTCCACCCTCCGAGCCCAGGAAGACCCATTCAAAATGCAGATGTATGCAAGTGAGGCTTAGTACCCTGTGTTTGGGGTGTGTCTGAGTGAATGCACAAGGAGCTGTCAACTAAACCTAGCCATACGTGGATTGTAAGGCACAGAAAGATTCAAGTGCAAAGAAATGCTCACTTTCTAAAAGTGGCATTTCTAAAATATTAACATTAAATCCGACTTCACCAGTAAGCAGGATTTTGTATTACCATTCTGGCCATTATTGCCACTATGAGGATAAGTTAAGACACAGTTTTTTTTTTCAAACCATAAATGAAGCAGACATTTTTCAGACCAGAGAAAACAGAAACAGAGCTTCCCTATGCAACACAATGAATGGAAAACAAAATTAATTTAAAAGATACATTTGCTATCAGTGCCTTTACCTGCAGCAGAAGTTGTCCTGTATCACTCTATTGCTCCTTGTAATTCACTTCAAAGCTTTTTTCCATCTTGCTTGGGGCCTCTCAGTTCACAAACTTAAACTCAGCATTTCCCTTCTGCTTCTGATTGTATGTGTGCCACCTTGGGATGGTATTTTATACTTTGTAGAGTTTGCTAATTATGCATGGGTCCACTCTGGGTAGTTGAGGTGTCCCAGCCATCCGCGTATGGGTTTCATTTCATTGCATGTAAATATGACCTGCCTGCTCCTTTCAGATCAGTAGCTGCCACTTCAACAATGTATGAGGGCAGCCCCAATGTTAGCCTATGAAGGGAGCAGGCCTCACAGTAGTGTAAAAACGAATTTAGGAGTTTTACACTACCAGGACATATAAACTACACAGGTACATGTCCTGCCTTTTACCCACACAGCACCCTGCTCTAGGGGTTACCTAGGGCACACATTAGGGGTGACTTATATGTAGAAAAAGGGGAATTTTAGGCTTGGCAAGTACTTTTAAATGCCAAGTCGCAGTGGCAGTGAAACTGCGCACACAGGCGTTGCAATGGCAGGCCTGAGACAAGGTTAAGGGGCTACTTAAGTGGGTGGCACAACCAGAGCTGCAGGCCCACGAGTAGCATTTAATCTACAGGCCCTAAGCACATACAGTGCACATTACTAGGGACTTATAGGGAAATTAAATAGTCCAGTTGGGTATGATACAATGTAACCATGTTTAAAGGGAGAGAGCATATGCACTTTAGCACTGGTTAGCAGTCTAAAAACCAGCAAAAATGAGGTCAGAAAAAGAGAAGGAGGAAGGCAAAAAGCCTGGGGATAAACCTGCAGAAGGGCCATTTCCAACAAATATCTATTCTTATATGTGTATTTTTATAGGTTATGAGGCAGAAGTACAGATAGCTATTGAAACACTAAAAAAACATAGAGTCTGAAGATGCATTGGACAGTGTACAGCATAGCCTTTCTACTACAGGTGAATATGGGGTGGGTTTGTATAAATGTTGTGCCTAGATTACCCCATGAGCCCTTGGAGTGGAGACAGTTTTGTACATTCCAAAAACCCAAAGATTCCATTGTGCCACCAGAGAGTGTGCTAAAGTGATATAGTAGACTGGAAATGTGACTATAATTCATTTTTTGTCACAATTCCCTGGAAGCTCACACTTATGCCAAACCTCAGCAAAAGGTAGACCCTCAAACAAAAGTGTAGGCCAGAGCATCATAAGTCAAGGAAAGGTTGCAATATTGTTGAAAAAAGGAAGTCTTCAGGGACTATAGACGGACAGGCTATAAAGATAGGGGTTCCACAAAGCGGAAATCAGGTGTGTTTTTCAAAATTTAGCTGCTAAAGTACGCTAATGTAGTTTTGTCCCAAGCATCATGTTCCTCCAGCATCTAGTAGGGGATAAAAAAATAAATAATTAAACAACTCTTTACCACCTTATGAATGTACCCGCCTGTCTAAATATTGTTTTTTTTTTTGCAATGTGTATTTTATTTTATTTCTGTCGTAGAGCGAACATGAAAGACTGGTGCCAGAGCATCGTGAAAGGTTGAGCATTTGTCAACCCCGCTAAAGGACATCACAAAGAGGCATCAAAATGACCCAACGCCAGCAACCAGTGAGAGACACTCAATCTGTCATAACAAATCGTGTGCAGACTCTGCAAACGCACGCCTTAGAGACACTTGTTACTCTAACCCCTATACTACTTTATCAGCAAAATCCACAATACGCACACAGGAAGGCCAGATTTGGCTAGGGGTGTAGACCTCAAAGGGTGCAAACTTCCAGCCACAGACATACAACAGTCAGAGTCATGTAAAAAACATGATATAGATATCATGCTAAACAAACCAAAAACAAGTTGTCTTTCCTTGAAGGAGAAGAAATTCACAGTCCGGGACTTACAAACCGTCCCTTTAGATGTATCATTAAAAACACAGTTACATTGCATCTAGATCCCCATAATCTTCATGAGGGTATATGTTCAACAGCTGTGAGGGTGAATGTCGATGTGCTCCACAGAGAATCCCCAACACCGACTATAAATACTTGACATGACATTTGGAAAGCAGGGCTTGGAAACGATCATCCATTCCCCAACCATTATTCTGCATGTTTAGGGCTTCTCAGGGGACTAACGGCTGAGCCACAACTGCATGTACAAATATTTTGAACCCTAGTTGATGAAGGACTTGAAAATGACCACTCCATTGCAGGATTTCTCAAGGATCTGACAGGGGAACCAGTCTGAAACACTAGCCAGAGCTGCAGTCGTTCACAGTGTTCCTTCTAATGTAGACCATAAGGGGCATCAGTCACCTGTTCCCAGTCTCAGTGTTTCCTGCTTCTCCACCTCCTAGAGCTATTATAATGAACATTTAAATTCACTGTATCCTATGTCCCAAGTTACACAACCAGGTGCTTACGATCTCACCAGCCCTGTGTCAAGTGTAAAATTCCATCACCGTCCTCAACACAGCCCTCCAGTAGTACAGGATGGAGCTCCTGTCATAATCAGAGGTTTGAAACAGTTAGTTGTACTAGCCCAAGGGCTATGCTCAGGAAGATTCAGGGTAGTATACACCCCATCCCTAATGTCTCATGGAATGCCACAGAATATGGGAATTTAGCCCACTCAGCTGTACTACAGTCATATGTGAAAGACATGCAGCAGGTTGTCAGAAAACTAAAATCCAAACTGAACTCTAAGGCCATAAAACTGTGAAAGACAGAAACAGAGAACGAGGCCTTGACGGTTGCACAGCGGGAGATAATCCTAAGGGTACAAAGGTGTGATAGAGAGCTGTAATAATCTTGTGAATCAGGGTAAAGCAGAAATAGCAGCATTTGGGACCTTCAGTATAGTTGCTCTCATTGTCCGGGTTCAAGATGCGGCATATTCAGACCTTTAAAAAGTATCTTCTACAGTAAAGTTTTGAAAAAAGCGGTGGTTGCTCAACTTCAACCGGCACAACCAACATGTGCTTGGAGGCTAGCATCACTGTGTTACTAATGGATCGCAGCACTACCGACGCTGTTGTCCTGTCTAGAGCTGCTGAAGCCCAATGTTGTGCTTCAAATACCACCTAACAGACTAGAAGACTTTGGAGAACTGAGCCATTTTGAGAACTATTTTTTCATCACAGGAAAAGTTCTTTATTACAGTGGATCATGGAAGTATTTCATATCTATAGAGCCTGTGAAAAGTTAGACGATTTCTATTCTGCATCATGAAAATCACTTTCATGGTACAATCAACCTAAAGAGTTATCTGGGAGCCAAGCACAAGTGCACCCAATAAGATCACGTCTAAAACACACAGACAGCTAATTAGTGTGAAATGCATTGTAAAATATGTCAAAGGGAGGGCTGCATCATAGATGCTGATTAGAAGGTGAGAGGCCCTAGTGTCGCTCACAAAACTATTTGAGCATACACACTGGGGTTATTCAGTGCATCCCTAAAAGAGACTGTGCAGTGTGCAGTAGCTACACAGCTACCATTCACAATTATAAAGGTATGAAAGGCCCCTTTGTAACACATATTTTGCTCTGGGAAAAGGAAATGTTTTACATGACCAAAGGCCTGCAACAGACTGAAACAGAAGACTGTATTGTGTTCGATATAGAGTGTACCTAAGAGACCGGAGTGCAGCAGCCTAACTATAATTTCATGCAACATCTAACTTCGAATGTTGGGAGTTTGAAGGCCCTTCAAGTGTGAACAAATCCACTAACACATTCATTCTGACCAAATTCAAAGGTTATACCCTGATAGCCCATAACTCAAAAGTGTATGACTCGTCCTTAATTTTGCAAAACATGATTTGTGAAAAGATGCCTGTAGAACTCACCACAGGGCTCCAAACTGATGTTGCTAATGGCTGAAACTTTACCTAAAAGGTTTGTAGATACTTTGAATTTTTTTACCATGAAATTGAGCAAGTTGCCAAAATCCTTTGGTTTTCCAGACTTTAAAGGGTATTTCCTCCCTTTTTTTTTAACACCTAGGCAAATCAGAATTATGAAGGCCCCATCCATGCCTCCTCTCAACAGCTACGGTGTTGAGTACAGGAGCTGGAGGAAAAAGAGAGTTTCCTGCAGGTGTATGGTGAAAACAGCAAAAAGAAGTTTCATTTTCAAATGAGTTGAAAGCTTACTGTCAGACATATGTAATGATCTTAAGAAAGGCTTGCAATCTATTCAGAGAAATTTTTGTAGTGATGACAAAACAAGAAAGGTTTCGGAAACCCATTACCACCAAGATTACAAAATCCAACAAGTACATCAACCCTTTTCAACACATCATGGTGGCTTCCACGTGTATGCCTATCTGCAAGCACATGTTTTTACAACCTGAAAGCATAGCTCTAGTGCCACCCGACCTCTATAACAGTAAACTGTAAACTGTGTAATTCTACCCCTTCTATTCAATGGCTCATGTATTTCTCTTACAAGGAAAACATCTTTATCCAATATGCCTTACAGGATGGTGAATACTGTGTGGGTCCTTATTTCCTAGATGGGTATGCTGTAATTAATGGAGTGCCAACAGCCTTTGAATACAATGATTGCTTTTACCACAGTTATCCCCAATGCTACAAATCCCACAAGTTTAATAAGTTGTTAGGTATCAAATGGAACATTTGCACAGGTGTCCTCTATTAAAGGTGTAATATGTTGAAAACCATGGTTTTGGTTCAGATCCCTCAGGGAGTATGAGTGAATAGACATTTTAACATCAGATGGGGAACTTTGCTCCTTCATTGAAAGCAACGAGTTACCCAGACCTTTGGAGGCCCGCAACACCTTTTTTAGGGGTCTTACAAATGCTATACAGTTGTACAGTGCCGTAGGAGAGGGTGAGAAAATATTGATTCAATTTCACTGGTCTGTATCCATTTGTAAATAAGACAGTTATATCCTGTAGGTCACCCCATCATCATATATAGAAGTTTTAAAGCCATAGATGAGTACTTTGGGCTAGTTAAATACCATGTCTACCCACATAGGGGCTTTACTTCCCCGTACTATGACACAAAGTAGATGGTAAGGTAATGTTCCACATGTGTCAAACTTGCACTGAAAGTAAAGAGATTAGCGAGTGCAGACACATTGAGGAGCAAAAGGTGCTCACTGGGACCTGGTGTAGCATGGAGGCACAGGCAGTCCCAAGAGAAAGGATACCAACTTTGAAAAATACACAAAATTTGGCACTTTGAGAGGGCTACAACCCACCTTTTTTCTGAGGATATTAACTTAATTCTCGGAGACAAGAAGGAGACATTGGGAATTCCAGAATGGTGCATTAACGAGGCATCAAAGCAAAAATACATCAATGATTACTACGCTCATGAGGATACATGCTTGAGACTCGTGTTCATCGAAGTCAACCAGGCCAGACGTCAGGTAGCCAAGATGTGCCTCAGTTCCTTATGGGCAAAATTTGCTCAGCGTATAAACTTGTCAAACCCAACCATCATCATAGATCCTGACAAACTGTTTAATTATCTTTTTGTGCAATGTTACGAGGTGTCCAGCTGTGATTTTATCGATGACGAAACCACAGCGCTGTGTTGGAAATACACAAAAGAGTATCCTACAAGTTTTTACAAAATAAACATCTTTATAGCCTGTTTCACAACCGCTCATGCTTGTTTAGAGCTTTAGAAGGTGTTGGATAAACTTCAGGAACAGTGTCTCTATCACTTTTGCGAGTAAATTAGGAGATGAAGATCCCCAACTCTGTGATTATCTAGATGATTTGACCAGTGAGCTAGAAAAGGATGATTACCTAGTCCAGTTCATGTCATTCAAACCCAATACTTATTCTTACAGAACCTCTAACATTGCAATATGTATGAAAGACAAAGGCATCACCTTAAATATAAACAGCAGCTTTAAAATCAAGTTTGACAGTCTAAATGATCTGGTGAACAAATACTCTACCTTGAGAAACTGTGAAAATGATAAAACAATTGGTATAAAACAACTTAGCATAGTCTGATCCAGAAAAAGGTGGGAAATTACAACCCAGCTATTGTATTAAACCTTGCATGTAGTGTTTGATGAAAGCGTCCTGACTGAAGACTACAAAACCCTACCATACAGTTATTGAAGATGCCTTAGAGTCTTGCAATTCAGACTATGGACAGCAGCTCAAATTGTGGTGAAAGCTATTTAATAAAGAAACTATTAGAAAATGCTCCAATTGATCTATCCTAATCCCTTAACAATAATGTTTCGCCTTATTTGTGCTGGCAAGATCTTTATATAGACCTATCCTTAAGGTACCTACACATCAAATTTATAGAAGGCATACTGAATAATGTCAACGATGATGCATTGTTACCTACAGGAGTTGTTAACATGGTGATTGCAGATGACCTTATGAGCGAAGGTGGGGATCACCCTGAGATAGATAAAGCCTTTACTCAATATTCAAATCATCTCAATCTAAGCATATGTTACATGGCGCATCACTTGCTTTACAAGGGTAAGAGCAGTTGTTCTATAGCTCCTAACACCTCATACTTGTTTTTATTTAAAAAAAACTCAAGACAAACAACAGATATCATTTATAGCTAAACAGATGTACCCTAGAAATATCCAGTTTTTCTTGGTAGACTTAAAACCCAATACTCTAGAAGACTTCAGACTGCATGATGGTATTTTCCCATTCCATCTCCCTATCGTTTACACACTTAAAATAAAGCCAAAAGCCTATACAAAGAATTGTTAAAGAGACTCGCATAACATTTACACTCTAGACCTTAAAATACTCAGTATTGACCATATTGGAGCATCTATGCTGTAATCAAGCCCTCCTAAAAATGCTAGTCACAGCTAACCCTCAGCAAAGAAAGGCCATCCTGTGTGTGGTTTCTGACAATTTAGTGCTAGTATTTCAGAAATCCCCCTAAGCACCCTGAAAGGTAATGTCCCTATATCAGTGCATCTGTTCTGTGTTCTGAAGACGAAGCATGCCCTTATTAGGAAGCTCAGTAATAAAAGGGCTTCTCTCATGCCTAGGAAGAAAGTGGCAAAGCAGCTGGGAGGTTTTATAGGTTATTTGTTGGGCATAGTTATACCTTGCTTTACCAGCCTCCTAACTGAGAACTAATGGATCATGCCCAAAAGATGTACTTGGTACCACAATAGCAGGTGGAACAGTCGGGGACGTCTATGGGCGGCACCTGGAATATCTGGAAAAATGAGATGCAGCACCTGGATAT
The DNA here is from genome assembly GCF_031143425.1 of Pleurodeles waltl. Classification (NCBI taxonomy): domain Eukaryota; kingdom Metazoa; phylum Chordata; class Amphibia; order Caudata; family Salamandridae; genus Pleurodeles; species Pleurodeles waltl. The sequence continues at coordinate 225,517,031 of NC_090438.1, forward strand.
AGAGATTAAAGACATTGAACTGTACTGATTTGAAACCTTAAGACAAAACTGATCTATTCAAAACTTTTCAAAATATTACAGACAATTGAATGCCGAAAAAAACCAGGTTGACTACATGGGCCGATGACTCTGCGCAGCATCCAAACCCTCTACATTGACTCAAGAACCACCACCACCATAATCACACATAGTTGTTGAAGAACTTTTAAACAATATACGTCGAAGGTACAGAGGGGCTGCGCAAATGTTGCTAATTAAAATGTCAGCTTCTAAAGGAATAAGAGTGGCAAATCCCTCTACAAGGGACAACCGGTTTTTGGATCCCATATGCAGAATCTTGCCAAAGTTATTATGAACCCTAAAACACTATTGCTCCAGAAAGTGCCTAAAGGTTAAAAACTGTTTCTGCGAGCCTCTGCTGAACTCAAAATTCCTTTGACGATCATCGGTAATGCCGAACACAGGGGACTGCTTGAAAGTTTGACAGAGCCGACTTACAGCCTCTCAAGTATTTCAACACCTGTTTTTTTAAACCCCCTTCCTAAGATGCTAGCATTCCCTTTCTTTCCCCAGGTATCCCCTCTTGGAGGACTGCGGCTCTGCCCCTGGAACCTAAAAAAAAGGCATTGTCCAAAATGAACATTAATGTTAAATATCTATTGTTTCTTCTGAATTTGAACCTATGTATACGTGTGCCTCTGTTTGTGTGTATAGTTTTGCCAGAGTTAACATTTGTATGTTTTTCTTCTTTTATTTCTTTAGTAAGTTTATCAGTGTGTTGCTTGTACTACACAAAAAGTTCTGTAAATAAACCTTTTAACTTTTCAAAGTGTTTCTGTCCTCTTTTAAAAACATTTTAGATGTGTGTCCTTGTGTCAGAATAAAGAAACTGATTCTGCATTCAGGTTTTTATTCTTATATTTTAGACAGTCACCATTACACATAAGAGGTGTTACATGACTCTACACTTTTGACAAACTGCGTATTCTGTTTTAAAAGCGTTTGATGTAGACCTAGAGTTTTCTTTCACATATTTCATAACAATACTCTCATTGTTAAGTAGGTTGTTCAAATATAGATTAAAAACATTTGCTAACGTCATACCCTCAGACATTTTACTAATAAAATACATACAAAGCTCCACGCATGTGAGGCTGAGAGAATCCTTTACCTGTATTTTGTTATAGACCAACCTCTAAGCAGCTGTTTCTCATACTTGAATAGAGGTTTTGTATAGATGCCATGCTCGGGAAACGCTGTCATGCTGCCTAACATTGTAACCTTGTCTTTATCTAAAAACAGGGCTGCCAAGTGACTTCCTTCCATGTAGTGTGGATCTGTGTTAAAGATGAGCGGGCAGAGTCTCACAGGCCCTATCTCATCAGGTACAGTGTCGCTTGGAAAAACACCTACAAATTATTTCTCAGAGTATTCATGACACCTTAAGAAATCCCAAATCAGAACAGTGTTCATTTTAAAATATTTTAAATATAGTCAAACAAAATCTGCTGGGTGTGGTTGATCTAAATGACTTTGTGAAAAATAGATAATACAACCATGTTTACATTATCAGTCAAGGCCTGACTAAAACATATTCCTGCTTTTAGATTTCGATTTTTAATCAAGCTGTAGTGGTCACCATCTTCCATGTCAGAGGTGAGATCAAACACGAGCAATGTGTAGCTCCTCCCATATCCTTCTCTTGACATGTTGACTTCCGAGTCATGCAAGTGCTTCCTAGTTGTCAAAAGCAAGCTCAGATGTTCCCTGATAAAATTAGCATCTAAAAAGATGGGTGTGTAATGTTTTGCAGGAAAAACAATCCCTTCATGGAACAGCACCGCATAGTTGATGTTGTAGGCTTTGAAATTAAAAGGGTTTGAGGTACAGAGACCACTAAAACCTGTGTTGTTGACAAAAAAGATGAGACAGAATAAGTCCTTGTTGCTGTTAAGTTTGATCTTCAGATCCATATCATTGATGATCAGTTTATCTTGGAAGAAACTGTCTGAGTGCATATGCCCAAGGAGGTCAAACTGTCTACTGCTGGCTGCAAACTTCACTCTTTTTTACAAAACTTTGATTGTTATCATCCAGCTACTTGTCTTCAAAATGTGCATAAGTATCCTTGTAGAACAGCTGTGCTGAAAGCTGCATGCCAAGGGCATTGTGGCTGTAATTTAGAATACTCTTGATGCAGGCTCCGTAGGTATACATGTTATCATTGTGAGTGATGAGTCGATCAACGAGGGTGATGTCCACCTGATTAAACATAATCACGATGGGGTAAGCGATTGGCCAGTATGTTGTCACTGTTTGCTTTTATAATTTTACAAACAAGATGCAGCACAGTATTGTTGAGAGCCAGATACATATCTGTGAACCCTGACTCAGAAAACTCTTCATCGCCAAAGGCATCAAAGCAGCTGGAGGCGACACTTCCATGAAAAAATAGTTTATGATAGTGGTCTGGGTGGGATGTGGAGAAATTAAGTCTAACATTTACACTATCAGGCGTTCTTTGAGGATCTCTTCCGTCTAACAGATCTTCTTTTATGAGTACTTTTTGAATAGTGCCTCCTTTCTTTATAGGGAGCAGGTGGACCCCTATGCCTTGAAGATCTTTGCTTCATTTTTATACTTGTGCTTGGCCTGTACACGAGTCCCCCCCTTTCTTGGGGTTGTTTGTTCATGCAGTTGGCAATAGCATAAGTCAGAGATCCCACCATATCCTGGGCAATGTTCAAGGTTGCCACTTTAACGTGGGGTTTTGCAATTTTGTAGCCTCTTCTCAAGGAAGGCATAACTCTTTTAAACAAACTACAGAAAATGCCTCCAAGTCCCGCCCCGTACATAACAGGGGCTCCTTGAAAGAATGGTGGCCTTCCAAATCCAGCCTGGTGTCTGTCATAGTTCCTGTACAGAGCGGGGTTGTCGCATGTTTTCATGATCACCATGATGACTTCCTAAAATTCACTGTCACGTTGCAGTCTTAAATGAAGCTTAATAATAACTATCCCGTATTTAAAGGAGACTGGTTCAGATTGATCGTCGAAGATCATGATCGATATAGTGTAAAAATGTTTTTTTAGAAATTGTGACGAAGTGGGGTTTTATAAATTGAATATTATCCACTGTGTTATTTTGTCCCTTAGTCTGGACCCATATTAATATTGGTATAAAAATATCCCCAACCCTCTGTGACTCTACAATGTCACTGTATATATAGAATGTATAGAACCCTCCATTAATATCAGGGCATGTAGGGTCCGGCTCTACTTAGCTTTTTATATGTGGTACTATCCCTAAATCCCTTCTTAATGTACCCACACAACTAAACTCTGTATTGTGATTTTGAGTTTTAAGAAACACCTTCATTGTAAAATTATCTAATCCTATCTGAATATTTAAATACGTTTCGGTGCTGGCTACAGATTTGTCGATTGCTTCAACAACTGCGGCAACGCTGGGGGTCGTGATCACACTTTATAGTAAATCTGGCCTCTAACACTTTAAATGAATTTTATTGTTCTCTGGAATTGGGTTTCCTTTAGGGCTACCTCCCTGTATCCTTTTAGTTCCACAGGTTTAGTCAGTTTCACAGTATAATTAGAAATTTGATTGTCATGGAACATGTCCTTTGAGCCATTGGATGGCGAGGTAATATAAAATGATGTGTTCTCCATATTGCAGCCTTCAGAGACTACCCCCCCTGTATTCAAATACACACTGCAGCAAGCTGTCCAGCACCCAACTGGTAAGTTTCTCAGGGCAACCCCTGCATTTGACAAAGGCCCACTACCTTTCTGTTTCAGAATATTTTCAACCCTGTACACCCTCTGTGGATCATCTGATACCATTTGTAACTCTTGCTTGTAGAAGGCACCTGACACCATTTAGTCATAGTTCTCCTTTAACCTGTAAATATATATACCTTCATTAAGCTCTAGAGTCTCCACTGTAAATATTTAGTCACTGGGGGCCATATACATACTTTTTGACGCAAAACCGTGCTAAAGCAGTTTTGCATCAAAAAAATTAGCGCCGGCTAACGCCATTCTGAAGCACCATGGGGGCGCCGTATTTATTCAATGACGTTAGCCGGCGTTAGCCGCCGGCGCTGCCTGGTGTGCGTGAAAAAAAATGACGTACACCAGGCAGCGCCGGCGTAGGGGAATATGGAGCTTGGGCGCCAAAAAATGGGGCAAGTCAGGCTGAGGCAAATTTTTCGCCTCAACCCGATTTGCGCCATTTTTTTCTACTCCCAACCCCCATTGAAATGACTCCTGTCTTAGCAAAGACAGGAGTCATGCCCCCTTGCCCAATGGCCATGCCCAGGGGACTTCTGTCCCCTGGGCATGGTCATTGGGCATAGTGGCATGTAGGGGGGCACAAATCAGCCCCCCTATGCCACATAAAAAAAAAAAATTATTACTTACCTGAACTTACCTTATGTTCCCTGGGATGGGTCCCTCCATCCTTAGGCGTCCTCCTGGGGTGGGCAAGGGTGACAGGGGGGGTCCCTGGGGGCATGGGAGGGCACCTCTGGGCTCCTTCTGAGCCCACAGGTCCCTTAACGCCTGCCCTGACCAGGCGCTAAAAAACGACGCAAAAGCGGCTGGACGTCATTTTTTTTGACCCGCCCACTCCCGGGCGTGAGTTTTGCCCGGGAGTGTAAATACGGCGCACATGCCGCGGAGTCAATTTTTTAGACGGGAACGCCTACCTTGCATATCATTAACGCAAAGTAGGTGTCCACGCTAAAAAATTACGCAAACTCCATGGACTTTGGCGCTAGACGCGTTTAACGCCAAAGTATAAATATGGAGTTCGTTTTGCGTCGGAATTGCGTAAAAAAAAACGACGCTATTCCGGCGCAAACAGAGTATAAATATGCCCCTGAATGTCTGCTGGCAGCCCTTCCTAAAAACCCCTTTCAACTTTAAAGCCCTAACATGTTCAACATCATTTAAAAGAGACTTCTTTACCTTGCCTACGACATGGCTCCCATTCACCGTTCTTCACACCACTAAGACGTTATTGGTCATTACCTCAACATGAGACGTTTGGATGGTTCAGTGATGACTAGCATTATAAGTATCTATAAATGCCTGTAGAACATCCACATATCGGTAGGTGTTGTAGGCTATGAAATATCTCCATATCTTAGATTGCAAAGTTCTGTTAAAGAGATCTACAGCAGCAGCTTTTACCTCCACGTGTAATCCAAAATGATGAACAGCGTGCTGTTTTAATAATTTCTAATTTACTACTTCTTTAAAAATTCCTTTCTGGCGTCTGTTTACAGTTTTCGAGGGGTTCACTCTTTCCTGAAGATGGCTTTAAAGGCTGTGGAGACAGTTACCAGGTTTATAGCTTAGCACTTCTGCAAAGAAATACTTAGACAACACATCTATTACCATTAATATATATTGAGCTCCGTTATTATGCTTGTCTAGATTTGAAGGCTGTTCATGCCTGACTGCCATTGATAACCTAGCTGAGCATTAATGGCGGTCGTTCTCCTCCTAAAACACTGCATGGCTTGTGGAGTGAATATGCTTCCTCCCAAGATAACTAGGTTTTCACCTATGCTCTGTTTACCAGCTTATTTTTGCTGAAACCCTTCTAAACAGAGTTTCAGCATTTCTGAAGCTTACGACCCCAATTGTATTGTAATAAAGCTTCCTTAACCCGACACTCAACACATATTTAGTCACTGCATCCCATGTAATGAAAGACAGGGGTTTTGTATAGGGGCACTTTATTAAAAATAACTAATGTTAGCAACACATAAACAGTGTATGCTTTATAGTTTCATGCTACACATCTTGTTGGTGTTGTTAGACGGTTTCTTGGCATTTCACTTTTGTATACATAATATGACACATGCCACATACAATAGTAGGGGCTTGGCATATACTTTGCCTCAGAGTCATGACTTGTGATACTTTTAAAGCTATAAACTCAATGGCTCAAGACAGGACTTCCCACTCACAGCTATTCTTTCTTTAAGCAACACGTATACCAATTTGGCAAAACATATGTTTCCTGGACGTAACTCAGAAGAATCTTGTATACCGACATTCTGATGCATAGCCTAAAAGGGAGTAAGTATGTGATATTAAATAATACAAATTACATGATACCCTGGGACTTTTTAAGACAGTTTGTGTGGGGATAAAGAGCCGACTTGTCTGTTTTGAAAATAAATATCACAAATACGCCTTTATATAGCCCCTTCTGCCAACCTTCTATCAAAAAACATACACAAACCATTCATACGACAGAGTTTTGAGTGTGGCAACTCGAACATTGGATCTCTGTGAGCGCGGTCGCAAGACCTTAATCATATCAGGGTGGACATTATTTTTTTCCTCGGACAAACCATACACCAACTCTAAAATTTGATGTACTTTGTTTGGGTCTAGCAAGCTACATATATGAGGGATTGTTTTTGAAGAAAATAAGTCTTATAAACACTTGTGAGCCTCCTACTGCAGATCATACATTTTATGGCCATAACAGAGGTTGTAATAGTCATGTTTGACACATGCGCTCACAACAATCGCAGCAAAACCTTTACCAGGCCATATGGCATCGTAGGGTACGCATGGAGCTTCTTTTTCAAAATCTGTATTATGGCTACAAACACATTTCTTACACAGCTCTTTGTTGTGCATTTCAGTTTGTTTTGAACATCATAAGCAGTAAAACTTTATGGGGTTAACCTTTGGTGACATCCCCTCTGTCAACACTCTTTTTGCTGATGCTTTCTATAGTTCAAAAAAGAAAGACAGACTATTAGTTAAAAATAAAATATATCCATATGAATGGTATATGTATGCTTCTTTAACAAATTCTACGAATCTTGTCATTTTTGTTGGAGTCAGTGGTGGCCCTGCAATCTTGAGAGTCACTGAGGTCCATCGTGGCATACCCAGCTTTGAAGTTTGCATGCGGCTGATGCACAACGATAGCCATCAGAGCCAATTTCTCCAGAAAGCCCATATCTTCATAGACCGGTGAGTTTAGGAGCTGTTATAGATTCTACCCCATCTTCCATGTCGATGAAATAGTTTCCAGCATTTGCTTTATTGCTCGAGGATTTACTGCCATTGCTGGAGCTCCTAATAAGGGATATCAGTTGCTGCAAATTCTTGAGGCTGAGCCAGCAGAGGTCCTCGTCAAAACCAGTGATGTTGTGACCACCCTCTTCAAAGTCGCTCTGTTGTGCATTCTGCAACATTATCAGTGGTGTTCGGCTACGATAATGTCTATTGAAAGTGTTCAAACCACCATCAAAGGTTTATTTTTGATGAGGTGGCTGAATCTCTTCATAATGCCTGAGCAATCTCTTTTTGAAAGGCTGCTTCTGGGTTTGGCATAGGCTGCTTTGGAGCTCCTTAAATGTATTCTAAGCATTAAAAAATAAAATTGAGTCTATTTCACTATAACACATCATGATCACCTGATCTCAAGGGACACTGGGTCGCTGAGGGCTGCTGCATAGCTCTGATCACATTTTAGAACCATGAACACTTGACTAGCATGTGGCCTGTGTGATGTCACATCACACGTGACTTAACATGGTCACATGACCTGTACCAAGTGACATCATTGCAGGAGAAGGGCCCCAATTGACCCAGAAGACATAGTAACAGAAGTGACATCACTTCCTGGGTTTGGGACAGCTGTCACTTTTTGCACAATGGCAGAAGGCATCCCTCCTTACTACTCATATAGGGAAGACATAGACCACCAGGCTTATTATGTAGATATAATTTGCAGATCCATATTTGGAATTTGGAATTTGCACACATAAAGGTTTTGATTTCAGTGTCCCTTCCATTCAGTATAGATCACCAGATTGTAAGAGGCAACATGCTAGCGCTCCTTACTTGGAAAGGCATCAGCATCATGTTGCCCTTCCCCCAGTTAGACCGATACCCAGAACATTTGGAGAAGGCATCAAGAAGTGAGGTTAGCAGAAGAGCGTGGTCTAGTCACTGTCATCAGTATATTGCCCACATATAGAATGGATTTATTGGCACAGCTCTCAATGGGACTCCATGTTTCTGTGGAAATGATCTGCTGGTAATAGCTAAAGGCTCCAGGGCAAGAAGGAGCAAGACATTTACAAAAGTGATAACAGAAATGTGGAAGCATGAGTCCAAGTAAGTACATTTTACTCTTGGTTTTGATCCTGTCACTGGCAAGTCGTAGATATCATTCCAGTGAAATCACATATGTTATCAAGGTTGATATTGTCAGAATTTTGGGGCTGCGCGGTCTCAAACGCGTCCCCCACGATGAACTTCCTGATGCTATGCGCATCTGTTATGCACTATGTATGCCCGCACTGGCAGTCCTTTCCTGCAGTAGGCCACAGACCTCTCGCTATCCCTGTGGCAAAACTCATCTACCTGGGGGGAGAGCTCGATGGTGGTTACAATGCCGTCACTATTGACCTTCATTTCCAACTGGGACTACAACTCCCAGCATCCTTGGGCGGCGGCAATCTTAGGGTGTGGCGGGTCTATAAATGCCAGCCACACCCCAGTAGCGGCGCTTACTATTCTGGAAATTCCCTGGAGTAGAGTTCTACGCTTGGCTCTGCGTGCTGCTCCTGGAACCCTGAATAGGAGGTTTTCCTCTAGCGAGTGGTCGGACTCACTTGCGGTGAGTTCGTTCCGACGGGGCTTCCCCGGCGGCTTTTGGATTCCTTGTTCTGAGTTGATACATTGTTTCCTCTCTTCCCCAGGTTCGCTGGGGGGCTGAGCGGCCCTTGCCTACGGTTACAAGTTATTCGAGACGCTGGCTTTCTCCAGAGTGACTATCTTTGCTATATCGTTTTTCTGAATGCCATTCGAGAAAGAACAAGAGCTCTGCAATGTTGATGTTTTACTAATTATCGAGCTCCACATTTGTTATGCCTTAAGGGGATACTGTGTTACAATTTATTCCTGTATATTGTGAAGGCCGTGAATTATCTAAGGAAAGACTTTCTCATGTTATTGACATTTTGTGTCACCGGTCTGCAACATACTCAGCAGGAAGGTTTGTGTTGGTGATCTTTGATCTCCTAGCGTGGCGCACACGTGTAGAATTCAGTGCTGGCAAAGCGCAGTGGCTTCAGTGTAATTTATCTCTCAGCTGAGGTTAAGCTGTTTTGGAGACTGTTTTTTTGTGCTTCTGTAAGTTAATGAATTGCACATTAAGAGCTTCCTTTGAATAACCTGACCTTTGTGTGTTTACAGTTGATATATGTTTTGCATTTAACCACTTCCTTTCTAGATCTCCGTCCTGGCTGTTCCCTTCCTGATTTCCCTTCCTCCGGCCTGGCCCCTCTAATCCTCAGTGCCACAAAGGCATCTGAGTTGGTGTTGCTTTGAGGTGGGCCCCTTGACTAGCTACGTGCAGATCCCGGGGAATTGGGCGCCTGACAGAAATCCAGCTGCCAGCACATGTTTTTACCTACATACCTTCCAAAGCTGCAAATAACAAGGATGTCCTCTTGTTACCAATATGACATTCTCAAAATAAAAGGGCCTAGCTCAGCACTGAAATTTGGTAGTTTAAAAAATGGTGGAGTGATTTTGAAAGCTTTAGCTATGCACCTATCAATATTACCACATATAAATTAAGTATGATTCACACAACCTTTGCTAAAGCTCAAAAGCATGTACAGTTTACCCATGGATTTCAAAAGATATTCATGAGACATAAAAAGCTGCTTAGGCATATGTGACATGATAGTAATCAAGAGAGGGAGTCAGTCCATGTATTTTTTGCACCAAGAACTCCCTAAATCTACCCAGGAGAAAAAAAAGAATCTGTCTTTTTTGCTACAAAAACAAACTATTCCTCACTGATCAATATAGTGGCATGCTTTATCATAGAGTTCTCGTTTATACTAGCTGTGTTGGGCACGCTTACAAACTCGACCGTCGAGGGAGCACTAGGTGTATTGGGAGGGATCTTAAAAAACAAAATTGTCTACACAGCTTGGGCTTAGGTAACCTTGGATCCTACGTAAGCATACACATTGTAACTGGGCACAGGTTTTATATATATATATATATGTCCGCGGCAGGGAAGGACCGATTCCCCGTATTCATTCTTCAACAAACTGACATAAAGTCAAACATGACACTCACAGGATCTCAGATGTTCTTTTTTAATGTGGTATGAATTCATTACACCCGACAGATGAAAGATTGAAAATTTGACAAAAAATGTGGAAGGTATCCTATGTGAAATGGAACAACGGTGGCTTTCAGGATTAGCTGCAGACAAGACTGGGCTAAATGACAAGATCCCTTGGGGCCATTTTTACAATTGACAAGCCACCCTTAGAAATTAAGAAGTTAGATATCACACTTTTTCCTGGAAATAACACAGGCATGAATTAACATTAAAGAAATGGCCATTTTCTCAATAAGATACCTTTAACAATGTTGTCAATGTTGACATAACACTCGCTGATTTTTTTTTTCTTGAATCACATACAAAACAGACTAATCCTTACCCACTGCATTGATAAGAATCTGAAAAAGCTGGACAAATTCAGGAATCAATTTCAAACAACATTCAGATGCGGAACCTCCGAAGCAAGAACTGGTCTTTTTTTTATAAAACTCATATGTACTTTAAGGGATAATCATTGACTATTATGAAAAAGTTTGGGCATGAGTACCAATCTCAGAAAATAGCCCAAATGCCGCTAAAGGAGAGAACTAGACAAGAAGAAAAATGGCTGGCCTATCGCAACGTAGATATTCACTGCACTGGCACAGTTACGTGATATAGAAGAGCCTAGCCATTTGAGTTTTCCCTGCACCACGCTTACCTTTCAGTAGCTAGAGTAGGAAACTAGGTGAATTAGAGGGCGTGATTCATTGATGAACTGAGTAAAAGATAAACTTGCATCTTATTGCTGTTACTACAATTCCTGCCTTCTTGGCCTAATATGCACTCATTGGATTCTGTTAATCTTTTCTCTGATTACTCTATATTGTGTGACTACAAGGCACATCCACCTCTAGTACACTAGGAGTGACAAAAGTGGTAAAGATTTCTTAGGATCACTGCTGAACTTGGGCCTACCTGGAGGATTGTCCACAAACTTTTGCCTTCACCCTCTAATTTGTATAAGTCATTTCTGTTAGGTCTTAGAACTCTGTGCACTTTACCACTCATAACCAGTGCTATGGTGTTTGTGCTCTCTCCCTCTAACACAGTAGAAATTCCTTGCACTCAATTGGCCTCTTAAATATACTTGTAAATCCCTTCGAAAGTGGTACAACATGTGTCCATGGCCTGTAAGTTAAATGCTACCAGTGGACCTGCAGCACTGATTGTACCACCCTATCCCTTTAAACATGTCTACGGCCTGCCAATGTAGATGTAGCATGTCTGTGCAGTTTCAATCCACAATTTCAACAGGGCAAGGTAACCTCTTGCCATTCTCCACCTTCATTTTTAATACATCCAAATGACCCATTGGGTACGCCCCAAATAATTCAGAGGGCAGGGTGCAGTGTATTTAAATAGCCTGACATGTACTTTTAAGTTCTATATGTCCAGGCAGTCAGAAGCTCCTAAATGCATTTTTATCACTGCAAGACCTACCTCTCTCATAGGATAGGAATATAATTACTTTATTGCATTTAAAAACAAGTCAACCTTAATGTCTAATTAATAGTAATTAAAGTATCTCTTAAATGGTAAAGTCACAATTTTAATCACAACTCTGCAAATGCCACTTTTTTAAAGTTTACATTTTCTTGTCCTAATCATTTGCCACCTGCGGCCTGTTCCTGTGTCACATGGCTAGGTGCAGCTGGCAGTTGGCCTTTGTGTCTTGGTCCCAGACAGTGCAACAAAGGGAAGATATGTGTTGACAGGATGGGCTACTCAGTTAAAGAGGAGGATGAGCTTTCACCTACCTCACTTGCACATCATGGGCACTGCCTGAGCACTCTCACAAAGAGTTTTGCACTAGTCTATTGTGACCCCAAACAACCTGGGATCATGACAGGGAGGAAAGGGTTGCCTCACACATTAAGGGGCTGTTAATCTCTGGAAGCTTTTTCACTTCAAAGTGGGCACCAAGTATATATATTGAACGTCAGACACCTAACTCTTTAGTACACTTCCGTACCTGTGGACTCTGCCAGGAAAAAGGACTGTTATGCTGCTGAAAGGACTGTCACTCTTCTGGATTGCGGCTATGAAGGACTGCTGCCTTGCTGTGCTGACCTGCCTCATACTGCTGTCCTGCCTTGTTGGGAAGGACTGTACTTGCATCTGTTGAACCCAGGGTCCCAGAGTGACTCCAAGAACTATTTGGTTGGCCGCCTGACTAAAACCAAGGGGACAGAAGGCTCCAACAACCTTGAACCCTGAACCTGGACTCTGCCATCAGTAAGTCTTGCCAAATAGTGACCCCCCAGTCCTGGACCCTTGTAAGTGACCCTGATGTGCTCTGTCAGCCCACCTGTGTATCCTGTGGAACCAACACATCTCCTCTACTGTGCAGCGCAAACCCAAGCAGAACAAACACATTGTCTCTGGTGCAGGAACTTTCTGTTTGCAAGGACTTTGGCCCGCAGCCTGCAGCCTCATCAGAATGTTTCTGCATTACGCATTCCCGATGAGGGACTCCACAAGTCCCCATAACCAGGATTTAAGGTACTCTTATTCTGTGGGCCTAACTGGGTCCCTGCCCTCCATTACGATCAGCCTTACATTGTGACTTTGTCCCAGTCTAGCACAAACAGAGATTTACAGTTGGCACTTGGTGCACATTGGCACTATTTTCACTTACATCTTTAAAATTGCATCTCTTTGGTTTTATTGATTGGATTTTTGTTGTGTTGATTTATTTATTAGACTTCTTCTGTTTTTTTAAGTTGGTGCAGGAATTTTCTTGTATTGTGTTTTCACTTTATTGCTGTGCTGAATGCATACTTTACCCAAGCCTGACTGCTATGCGCCAAACTAAGAGATGGTTGTGCAGATGTTAATTTGGGTTGTGCTTGTGACTTACCCTAACAAGGAATGTGGTTGCTGCTTGAGTCGGGTTTCACCCCCTTCAACCAGGTACTCAATTTACTATAATTAGTATGCCTAGATTTTTGTTTATGGTAGTGTTTGTAATTGATATGGGTATGCCCCTAATGTAATAATCATAATAAATGTCAATAATAATCTCTCTGAAAATGCAATGATATGCACAAAAAGTTTGGGTGCACACTATGGGCCATATTTTTTGTTCACATTTGCACCACACAACATGTGTGACGCAAACCTAAAGTGAGATTTATGAAACAACACAAGGCCACCTTGTGTTGCCCTGTGTGGCTTCATAAATCTCGAGTAATGCCTCCCCAGGTGATGCGTAAGACTTGTTTTTTTCTCTTTCTATGTGTGCTGCATTCTGCAGCACAAATACAGCGATGACAAATGCCTCTCAGGATTGTTTTGTGCATGAAAGTGTTCCTTCCTACACAAAAAACAATCCTGTATGTAACTCATGCAACCTTGCACCATGGTGCAAGGGTGCCTGAATTGGAACTAGGCAGCCAAAAAGGCTCCAGCGCAAGGGAAATGCACGAATGTGCCATATTCTTTTAAATATGGAAGATTTCTGTACTTTTCCTGTCATGCAGTGAAGTGCAGCAATGTGACTTGCTGCACTGCACTGGGTGACTATCCCCATAAATATGCCCCTTTGACCTTTGGAAGTGCATTACTGCCTGGTACTGGAATGACACAAATTGTGAATGTGACAAAAAGCACAATAAAAACAAAAATCATGAAGGAAAAACATGAAAATAAGAATGTATATGCCATTCACAATCTTTATTTTACCCGTTTCTATACCTACAGAACACAGAGAAGTCCTCCTAAATTAGTATATGTGAATGTATGGAGTGAATGTGGCTGGGCTGAATGTGCTTCACAGAATAGGTGATTACAAAAGGATTCTGTGGAATTCAGGTTTCTGAAATGGTCCGGCGGAAAGCCACATGAACATAAATTGGCGAAAATGGTAGCTGTAACTTGTAGACTACAGTAGATGTTGGAGTAATCCAATCTCAAAGGTTTCACCTCCTGTTTTTAATCTTACCACACTGAAACACATTAAAATCTAAGACTAGAGTTATGTGTAGATAATTCTATTTTTATAGATCGCTCCCAATAAACTTAGTGCTTCCTCAAAGGTCGAGGTTGTAAATTCACGCCAATACAGCTTGTATCCGGGTGAACTCTGAGATGAAGCATGCTACTGTATTAATCAGTGGACGAGAGTTATTTTACACAAAAGAAAGGGTTGCACTCTTCTAGGTAGAGTTAGGGAGTTCTTAGTGAGAAAACAAGTGGGATGACTCCTTTGTTCGACACTATGATGACAGTGAGAAGCTGAAACAACCCATGTACAAAAGTGCTTCTCTACTCTCACATTTGGTTTAGCCATGGGTGACACGATAGTCATGCAGTGCACATTTTGTCAATCGTTCATAGACTGTCTGCAATTATTGGCAATAGTTTTGAGGAAAATTAATACAGACTTCAAAAACGCTGAAGGATACATTTATGTAAGTATATGTATTACCATTTTTTATACGAATTCCAAAATAGAGTGTGCATATTCTAGCAGTACATACCGTATGTATGAATAGATCAGGTTCCAGATGAAATGATCATGAATCGTAAAGAGTTTTAGCGTAAGGCCTCGAGAGGGAGTACCGCTTCTGCAGTCCCCATGATGATCCTCCTGGCATGTTTAAAGGTGACCCAATGGAGCTTTCGCTGAAAGTACTTCTGGCACAGTGCAAGACGTATGCATAGTTTAACTTAGCTATTGTTACAATCAGTCAAAATCACCAAAATGGTGTTTGAATATTCAACCATATATCAGCTGTTAGGTGTATTGACCCTCTGTGTCGATAGTCAAAGGCGTCAGGCTTTGATAAATGTGCATCACCTTTATAAGGCATGAGTGTATGCAAACATACATTGTCCCTCAGCTAGCTTACTGCAGGACACTTGAAAACAGAGGGGGTAGTGCCATTCTGCAACTCTCCAATGCACTCGAAAATCCATCAAAATATATGTTCCTGCTCATTCCAGCCTATACACAGTGTAGCTCGCCTGGCATAATCACCTTACACTATCACTTTTTACCAGACTCATGTCAGCATGCACCACATCAACTCACTACCCGATGCACTGCCATAGATCTCCTACTTGGCACCTATCGGTACCTATTTCACAAGAGGATATAGCTTACCCGTTAGAATTCTCTATGTGTTCACATTTGAATCCTGGAACAAGAAATGGTAGTTGCGGAGATGCCACGTCCGGTCATCACTGGATATTATCACAGTGGGAATGCTGACAGACAGACTGCACTATACCATAACACACAGATAGGTTCAGAGGTGAACAGCTGACACAGATTTTTCTACACATTGCTTGGGCGTGGAAAAAAGAAGGATATTTGCCTACCATTCGGATGCTGGAAGTGTAAAAATTTTCAGGTATGCATGTGTAAATAAATCACTGTCCACCCTAAATAATTCATTAACTGTCAGCCCCACATCCTTTTTTCCAGATGGCAGAATTTCAACTGTTGGTATACAAAGAAGTTCTAAATGCTGTTTTTACATACAAAATAAATCTACTTATTTAACGTTGTGTGAGCTGATCAAATTCTTATCTGAATTGCAGAATGATAAATGATATTTCAGGGTAAGGATACATTTAAAAAAATCTTTGATCATCCCAGTGTGCTTTACCATGGGGAATGGTCACCAGCTTATATATCTAATACATATATCCTCCTTCTAAATGAGTTTGAGAATATTCATTAGGCATATGAGTATAATGTTTAAAGTTTTTATGGAATCCCCCTTACACCGTGATGCTTTTTCACCATGGACCAGAGGCATCTTGACATATGATGGCCACAGCATATATGATCTCCATTCGGTTTACATATTGAATCCCATTTATGAGGCATTCTCCATGGTTGAACTAAGGCTTCATGCTATATCGAAATCTTAACCTGGGATTGTTGACTTCTTTTTTCTTTAAATGTCACAAATGTGATATCGCATACATTTTTGTGAGATTGTACTGAACGGCACCTATTAACCCTGTATATTATGTTGCCACCAAATTAAAGTGTTATTGCAGGCCAATTATATTGCAACACAACATACACTTGCACCTATTAGGAGCTTTCATTTAAAGTCCCAGGCATCTTCAGTTGCTTGAGCTCGCAGGTTCTCCACTATTACGTTATCTTACTGGTGTTCTACTCGAACGATTTTCACGTTAAACCTACATGACTTAATTCTCAGGGCGTTCAAGCGGTTCGAGCCAAGATTTCATCCTAGTGAACGCATTGTGAATTGAATGGGGTGTGAAACATTGGTCGATAATCAATTCTATTACTTGTGAATACTAATAATTCGTTTCTGTGCAATGTTCATAGATATTTGCACGAAGATGTAATCACAGATTTTGCATCCCATAATATTGTATGATTTTGTGGTCTGGGTTGTTCAAATACAAATTTTTCTGCAGTAGTGTAATTCTGAGCTAGTGTAAGAACACCCATGGCTTGACCTATATTTTCACGTTGAATCCTTAGATTGTGGAAATTTGCTGCGATCTAATGGGAGCATCACAGTCCTAACCCACTGAATAACATATGCAAAAGGGCTTTCGTTAAACACACAAAGGCTGTCCTGATTCACAAAGGTAACTCACACAAACTGAGCTTTGGTAATAACTTACACTTTTGTACTAAGTCCATCACTAAATTAGACCAACCAATGTTAATGGAAAATACGCCATAGATAATAATGGGAAAGAGAATGAAAATGAAACCCCTTAGGAAATAATGTCAAATTAAAATATTTTAAATAGTTAAAGATATACATAAGCATAAATTATGTAAATGCATAAATCTAGCATATACTTATTATGTATGAAATATTTAATTAGCATGTTTCAAAAAATAGTGTAACAGTTACATATGATCAATCACAGGTACTTCAACACCCTCTAAAAAATAATGAAGGTAGGGACTTAAACTAGAATGTTACATTAAAGGTAAAAAGCTCACTTTTAAATATTAATAAGTCACTACTATGTAAGCCTTGTAGCCCACAAAGTGGGCCTATAGAATTGGAAACACCATTTACTCTTAATTCAAGTACCATGTTGTTCTGTAGTTTTTATTGGGTGCATGGACTTTTTGTCCTCGTGTTGATTACCACAAAGAAGCAGCTAATTTGTGTATGCAACTTCCTTGCACCTCTTCTATGACCCTATCAAAGCATGTTCATGTGTTTAGCACATCTTAACAGATGTCTGATTCGCACTTAAGACAACACAAGTATCACAAGTGGCACATTATTCTCGGCTCCTTATAGAAACATCACTACATACCCTGCTGAGGAAATCAGATGCTGGCACAGCTAATATATTACTCTCATCTTGCTACTTAAACACTCTGCGTGGCATAGTCACATGATCAATTACCAGCAAACAGTAAGACTCTTTCTAGCTGTGTTACTCAGGGCTCCTCACTAAGCTACAAACACACTTTTAATGCCTATGTAGCCCCATTGGTAGCCCCAAAGTCTTATTTCTGATTCCTATTCGATGACTATAGAGATGACACACAGTTCCTGGTCAGGCTGGACAGGTGCTAGAAAAACGTTTCAAACATTCTATGTTCCTGCCTGAACAATGTAATACAATTGATGTTTTAGCATTTTCTCAAATTGAACTCTGAGAAAATGATGTCCTCATTCTAAAACCTAAGTATCATTGCAGAAGCTCTGCCTGTGACAGGTTTCCCAACACTGCTGTCCAGCGTCCGCCTCCTCCACTTAGCTCTCCTGCTGCCTCTCTGTCATCCCTTCTCTTGTCTTGCGCTTGCCTATTGCCTCTATTGTGTTCATTTCATCTACTCTGTGCTGCTCTTTCCTCTGTGCTACCTGTGGCTTTTCCTTCCTTTATTGCCTATTGCTTCATTACGCTTATTTTTCTCCTCTCATCTTTGTGCCCTTTCCTCTCCTCTCTGTGCTATTTTCTATCTTTGTTGCTCCTTGTGTGCCTTGCTCTGTTCCGTTTCCTCTCCTCTTTGTGGCACTTTTCTCTTCCCTTGCTCCTTGTACCTTCTGTGGCTCCATGTGCCTCTCCATGCATGTCTATATTCCCTATTGCACTTGCTTTTTCCTAATTTTCCTTATTTTTCCTTTATTGTCTCTTTTCAGCTCATTGCTCACTTTAATCTCCTGCCCCCTCCCACCCACTGAAAAACAGTAGACGCAGGCCCTTGGCTCATCTAAACCCAATGTCTCATTCACCCACACCAGGCCACCCTGAATTTCTGTACCTGGATCACCAAATGCTCCGACTAGGTTTCCCCTAGAACCAATTAAACCTCAACAAATGCCAGCTGGTACACTCTGGAGCTCAGAGTAACAGCAACTACAACAGACAAGTCAAGGAGGCCAATAGAGTGCCATCACAACCCACATTGACTCAGCAACCAACCGCATAAAATAACTTTTCAGGATAGTCAAAGAATACACCAAATCAGCAGCCACAGAGAACACCATCCACCCTTCCCAAGAACTCTGTAACACCCTCTTTGACTACTTCCACAACAAGATCGCCACCATTTGCAACAACTTTGACCCCAACCCATGATCTCCAACCTCAGCTCTCCCGACCTCTATGCGCACATCAACAGAACAATCTCCAGGTGGTCACCATTCACCACTCAATCCACCTGGGACATCATGTCGTCCATTCACTCTGGGGCATGCCCCCACCACCTGTTCAACCTCGGAATCAACCTCATCAGCACAGGACTCAACAGCATCCTCAACACCGCCATTACCACAGCAGTTTTTCCAGACAAATGGAAACATGCGGAAATCAAACCCCTCATAAAAAAAACCTCTACCAACTCAAAAATTATCCACCCATATATTTACCCCAGTACCCTGTCAAATTACTCAAGAAGACCATCAATCAGCACTTCACCAGCTACCTCGAAGAAAACAACTTACTGGACATCTCCCAATCAGGTTTCCGTTTCAACCACAGCACCAAGACCGCACTCATCGTTGCTACAGATGACATCAGAGCACTTCTCAATCGTAGGGAAACTACCGCCCTGATCCTCCTTTACTTGTTAACTGCTTTGGCTACCATGTCCCACCCTAATCAAGAGACTCCACAGCATTGGAGTACAATATGACATCATCAAATGCACTGCCTCATTCCTGACAGGATGCACTCAGAGGGTCAGACTACCTCCCTTCACCTATGCACCCAAGAGCATAATTTTCAGCATACTGCAAGGTTTATCCCTCAGCCCCACATTGTTCAACACCTACATGACCCCCCTGGCTGACATCTTCAGAACCCATGGACTCAACATCATCTCCCACGAAGACACCATTACCAAAGTAGCCTACTGGATAAAAACAAACTGCCACAAGCTCGGAAGTTCTTATCTTAGGAAAAAACACCTCCATATGGGACCATAGCTGGTGGCCAGCTGAACTCAGACCCACTCCCATGCTCACAAACCATATGAACAACCTTGGCATCATCCCCGATAGTGCACTGAACATTAAGCAGCACATCAATGCAGTGGCCTCCTCCTGCTTCCACACCCTCTACATGCTCCAGAGAACCATAAAATGGGTCAGAGGTAACAGCAGGAAAACTGACAACTAGGCCCTCGTCACCAGCCACCGTGACAACAGCAACGCTCTCTTCACCAGCATCTCCTCCTAGACTGTAAAGAGACTCCAGACAATACGGAATACCTCAGCCATGCTCATCCCGGACCTTCCCGGGCACACCAAATCCCCCCCCCCTCAGAAACCTCCACTAGCTCCCTGTCCTGAAGAGATGCCTATTCAGGATCCTCATGCATGCCTACAGAGACCTACATGATTAAGGACCTGACTACATCAGCCACTGTCTATGCTTCCACCAACCCAGCAGACACCTGCTGCCCTCCTCTCTGGCCCTTGCATACACACCCAGGATTCAGTGCAGCCACAGTGGTGGCCGCTCCTTTTCATTTCAAGCTGACAAGGCCTGGAATGACCTACCCCTCCTCCTCTGAACAGCACTCTCACTGGCAGACTTCAGGAAGAGACTCAAGACCTGGCTCTTCAACAGAGACAAAGCACCCCAGCACCCAGATACCCCCAGGGGTCATAGCGACACACTCTACAAATGATTGATTGATTGATCTTTAACAACATTTTGAGCTTCATTTCTCATGTCCTCAAGATTGCCTTCATATGATTGATCCTCCTTAAAAACTTGATTTCCTTAATCTACAAGATAAGTGTCATGAAAGTACTTTCTTTCTTTCACCTACAAGGTATAGGCCTGTTAGTTCAAGTTGAATTTACCTCTCATGTGAACTATAGCAATGCCCCTTTCTTGGGACAACATAAATATCTGCTCATGAGGTGCCATTTAATACATAACAATTGTTAGACTTTTCATCCTTGGCGTGGTCCCCCTTAACGTTTTGCCTCTGTTCCCCTGGTTGTTGATGTGTGCTGGACTCTGATTTTACTGTTTTTGTTACTCTGGGCACTTTACCACTGCTAACCAGTGCTGCAGGCACCTAAGTAACATTTGATTTACGGGCCCTGGGCACCTCCAGTGCACTTTACTAGGGACTTAACAGTAAAACAAATATGCCAATCATGGAGAACCAATTACTTACATAACAGGAGCACTTGCACTTTAACACTGGTTAGCAGTGGTAAAGTGCCAAGAGTAACAAAAACAGTAAAATCAGAGTCCAGCACACATCAACACGCCAAGGATGAAAAGTCTAACACGTGTCCCCCCCAGCTAAAAGTGGGGAGTAACTACCCAACGTCATGGGAGTTCTCATCACTAAGGCGGAAGAACCTGGACAGACCATCAGCATTGGCGTTTTTTGTACCAGGACGGTGTTCCACCGTAAAGTCCATCCCCTGTAGGGAAATGGACCACCTCAACAGTTTTGGATTCTCACCCCTCATCTGCATTAACCATCTGAGTGGCCTGTGGTCGGGCTGAACTCGGAAGTGAGTCCCAAACAAGTAGGGTCTCAGCTTCTTCAGTGCCCAGACCACAGCAAACGCTTCGCGTTCTATGGCACTCGATCTACGTTCTCTGGGTAGTAACCTCCTGCTAATGAAGGCTACGGGTTGATCTAGGCCCTCTTCATTTAGCTGTGAGAGTACTGCTCCAATACCATGCTCTGAGGCGTCTGTTTGCACAACAAACTCCTTGGAGTAGTCAGGTGCCTGCAGCACAGGTGCTGTGCACATGGCAGCCTTCAGTGCATCAAAAGCGTTCTGGCAAGCCTCTGTCCAGATCACCTTCTTGGCTTGCTTCTTAGAAGTCAACTCAGGTAAGGGGGTAACAATGGTACCATATCCCTTAACAAACCTCCTGTAATATCCTGTGAGACCTAAAAAGGCACTCACTTCAGTCTGGGTTTTGGGAGGCTCCCAAGCCAGAATTGTGTCAATCTTAGGCTGTAGGGGTGCCACCTGGCCACTGCCCACCTGGTGTCCTAAGTACACCACAGAACCCTGCCCTATTTGGCACTTCTTGCCTTAAAAGTGAGGCCTGCCTTCTGCAGGGCCTCTAACACTCTCCAGAGGTGTTGCAGGTGTTCCTCCCATGTGGAACTAAACACAGCAATGTCATCCAGGTAGGCGGCACTGAACTCATCCAGTCCTGCCAACACCTGGTTGACCAACCTCTGAAAGGTGGCAGGGGCATTCTTCATCCCGAAGGGCATCACATTGAAGTGGAAGTGCCCATCTGGGGAAGAGAATGCTGACCTCTCCTTTGCCCCCTCAGTTAAGGCAATCTGCCAGTACCCAGATGTTAAATCAAACGTACTGAGGTACTTGGCAGCTCCTAACCGATCAATGAGCTCATCAGCTCGGGGGATGGGGTGTGCGTCAGTCTTGCTGACCGCATTGAGACCCCGGTAGTCCACACAGAACCTAAGTTACGGAGTAGTACCAGGAGCAGCAGCCTTTGGGACCAATACCACTGGGCTGGCCCAAGGACTGCTGGAGTGCTCAATGACCACTAGGGTTAACATTTTCGAGACTTCCTCCTTAATGCAAGCCCTGACCCTGTCAGTCACCCTGTAAACCTTATGTTTAACAGGTGTACTGTCCCCAGTGTCCACATCATGTGTGCACAGGTGTGTGACCCCTGGGATCAGGGAAAACAGCGAGGCGAACTGTCCCAAAATGTGGCGACAGTCCCTCTGCTGTTCCTCAGTCAGGGAGGGGGAGAGGATCACTCCCTCCACAGACCCATCTTTCTCTCCTGCAGACAGGACGTCAGGAAGAGGCTCACTCTCTTCCTCCACCCCGTCATCTGTCGCTAGGAGCATGGATAGCTCAGTTCGCTCAAAGTGTGGTTTGAGGCGATTGACATGTAGGACCCTCAAAGGGTTCCTGGGGGATTGCAAGTCTACCAGATAGGTGACCTCGCTCTTTCTTTCCACCACCTCAAAAGGCCCAGTCCACTTATCTTGGAGAGCCCTAGGCTCCAATGGTGCCATGACCCACACTTTTTGTCCAGGCTGAAACTCAACCAGAGTGGCATTCTGGTCGCACCACCGTTTCATATCCTCCTGACTTGCTTCCAGGTTCTCCTGAGTGAGACTCCTGAAGCGGGCAGTCTGGTTTCTTAGTGCCAGCATGTAGCTAAATACATCCTGGGGTGGTTTACTAGGAGCTTTCTCCAAAGCCTCCTTCACCAGACTGAGCGGTCCCCTCACAGGGTGGCCATAGATGAGCTCAAAGGGACTAAAGCCAAGTCCCTTTTGAGGCACCTCCCTGTAAACGAACAGAAGGCATGGCAAGAGGACGTCCCACTTACGCCTCAAGGGCTCTGACAGTCCCTGAATCATGCCTTTCAAGGTGCGGTTGAATCTCTCAACCAGACCATTACTTTGGGGGAGGTAAGGGGTGGTGAACTTGTAGGTTACCCCACACACCTTCCACAGAGACTTCATATAAGTAGATATGAAGATTGTATCTCTATCAGATGCCACTTCCTTGGGGAACCCCAGGCGGGTAAAAACTCCCATCAAGGCACGTCCCACCACGGTGGCAGTGACCGTCCTTAGAGGAATGGCTTCTGGCTACCGTGTGGCATGGTCCACCAAGACCAGGATGAACCTGTTGCCCATGGCTGTCTTGGGGTCCAGAGGCCCCACAATGTCAATTCCTACCCTTTTAAAGGGAGTACTGACTACAGGTAAAGGTTGGAGGGGAGCTTTGCATTTCCCCCCACTCTTGCCACTTGCCTGACAAGTCTGACAAGACCTACAATAAGCAGCTAACTGCTTGTGCATCAAGGGCCAGTAAAAGTGGGAGGCAAGCCTCTTATAGGTCTTGTCCTGCCCTAGATGTCCTGCCAAAGGCACATCATGAGCCAAACCCAGTAGGAAGGCCCTGAAGCACTGGGGTACCACCAGCATACGAGCTGATCCAGGCTCAGGAACCTTAGGCTCACTATACAGGAGGCCATCCTCCCAATATATCAGGTGAGTACCTGGCGCCTCGCCAGCCACCTGGGCTGCAGCCTGCTGCCGCAGCCCCTCAAGAGTAGGGCACTCCTTCTGCGCTGTGCAGAATGCTTCCCTGGTGGGTCCCCCTTCCTGCTGCCACTGTGACAGCTCAGTGACCTCCCCCAGTTCAGCTACCTGCTCCCTTGTAGGTTCCGGGGCGTCACCCTCAAGCTCTGCCTCCTCACGGACTGTGGGAACCTCGGGGGCCGGTTTCCCGCACCCCCTGCCCTTCCTCTTCTTGGCGGTCCCCTGGGCCACTGTTTCAGGCTCCAGGGGCTCTTGACTACCCTGATTGGCTGCCGTAGACTGGGTGGATACACATACCCACCCAGGCAGACCAACATCTCGAAGTGAGACCTGTGTTCCACCTCCTTCCAAGGGGAATCCTCCAGGTCGTTACCTAGCAAACAATCAACAGGCATGGTTGGACTCACAGCTACTTTCCAGGAACCTGAGACCCCCCCCATTCAAAGGGAACCTGCGCCACTCTGCAGAGGCGCTCAGAGTTGTCTACCGCAACTACTTGGTGAAGTACCCGGGGATCAATCTGCTCTTCAGACACCAGGTGACTCCTCACTGTAGTCACACTGGCTCCTGTGTCTCTCAGAGCCTCCACCCTCTGTACAATGATGGTCACCCATTGCCTGTACTTCTTGGTGTTATCAGGCACTAGGGCCCATATTTATACTTTTTGATGCACAACTGCGCCAACGCAGTTGTGCGTCAAAAATTTTACCGCCGGCTAACGCCATTCCAAAGCACCATGCTGGTGCCTTATTTATTGAATGACGTAAGCCGGCGCTGCGGACTGGTGTGCGTAAAAAAAAATGACTCACACCAGGCAGCGCCGGCGTAGGGGAAAATGGAGGTTGGGCGTCAAAAAATGGAGCAAGTCAGGTCTGAGGCAAAATTCAGGTCTCAACCCGATTTGCGCCATTTTTTTTTACGCCCAACCTCCATTGACATGACTCCTGTCTTAGCAAAGACATGAGTCATGCCCCCTTGCCCAATGGCCATGCCCAGGGGACTTATGTCCCCTGGGCATGGTCATTGGGCATAGTGGCATGTAGGGGGGCCCAAATCAGGCCCCCCATGCCACAAAAAAAAAAATATATATACTTACCTCAACTTACCTCAACTTCCCTGGGATGGGTCCCTCCATCCTTGGGTGTCCTCCTGGGGTGGGCAAGGGTGGCAGGGGGTGTCCCTGGGGGCATGGGAGGGCACCTCTGGGCTCCTTCTGAGCCCACAGGTCCCTTAACGCCTGCCCTGACCCAGGCGTTAAAAAACGGCGCCCATCAGGCTGGGCGCCGTTTTTTAAGGCCTGCCTCCTCCTGTGCGTCAAAATGACGTCAGAGTATAAATATGGGGCACAGGCCTTAAAGTCATTTTTTGGAAGGGAACGCCTACCTTGCATATAATTAACGCAAGGCTGGTTCCCCCTTCTAAAAAATGACGCACATGGTGGAACTTTGACGCCCGCGGGGTCGGACGTCAAAGTATAAATATGGGGCAGGGTTTGCGCCGATTGTGCGTCAAAAAGTTTGACGCACATTCGGCGCAAACAGAGTATAAATATGCCCCTAGGTTTCTCTGGACCATCTCACTGTCCCCTAGTGAGACAAGGGTCATTTCTGCTGGTTCCCAAACACCTGAAACCAACTCCTCCCCAAGCGCTACACTGGCCAAACCCTGGGACGGTGCACCAGTGGGTGCCAGTGTACTTTTGGGGCATTTTGGGTCCCCCCTCACATGACCCACCTGGTCACATGCATAGCACTTACGTGGGGGACCACCTGCCACTGGCTTCCCTTTGGACAACCATGGCTTCTTTTCACTGGGGGGTTGGGAATCCTTACCCTGGGAATCAGTTTGGGGCCCTTTAGAAAACACCCCCTGTTTGCCCTTACCCCCCCCTTTCTTCTGAGAGGGACCCTGCCCACCCTTGGCGTGGTCTCCCCCATACCTCTTTTGGACCCTGGTGCTCTCCCAGCGGTCCGCTTCCTGTGCAAGCTTCCTGGGGTCAGTCAGCTTGCTGCCAATGAGGTGCTGGCGCAGCTCTGGAAAACATAAACTGTACAAGTGCTCCCAAGCAATTAAATTGTAAAGCCCCTCACACGTGTTTACCTTCCTGCCCTTCACCCAACCATCCAGTGACCTGCAAAAAGAATCAACACATTCCAATCATGTTTGGGATTCCTTTCTCTTGTAGGATCTAAACTTCTCCTTGTACTGCTCAGGGGTGAGACCATACCTGGTGAGTAAGGCCTCCTTCATGACAGGGTAGGGGAGATCCTGAGCATCCCCTAAGGCTGTCAGTGTGTCCCTCCCCTCTGCCTCAAAATGCTTCCACAGGGCTGCCCCCCAATGAGCTTCAGGGACCAGGTTCATGTGGAGAGCTGACTCATAACCCTTGAACCACAAGTAGATATCATCCTCTCTCTTATAATCCCTCACAAGGTCTTTTGGGATGTGTACCCTTCTCTCAGGCTGCACTGTAGGATTGCTGCCACCATCTCTACTGGACTGGCTTCTATGTTCCATCTCTCTCAAGCTAAGCTCATGAGCCATTGCTAACTTCCTCTCCTCAAGGGCTAGCCTCCAATTGGTACTCCCTTTCTGCCTGTCTGTCCTGTAACTCCTCAGGTGTCAGACCCTTGGATGAGACCCTTGGATGAGACCCTGCTACCTGCCCTGGAGACCTTTTCCCTGGACATAACAGGCCCACCAACAATACCATTGTGTACTGAACACTCTTCTTCATCCTCCTCATCTCCCTCATCCTCTGTGTGCCCTTCAGTGCTCTTGACTGTCACCCAGGCCCTCAGCGCCTTTTGCAGCTCTTCCTTCCTGGATGAGCTCTTAATGGGACAGTCAAAACGTTTACAGAACTGCTTCAACTGAGCTTTGGTATAACTCTCCAATTTCTCAAGGTCAAAGTCAGCTCCAACCGATGCATCTCCAGCATGGGACTCAGTCTATCCAGTCCCTGGGCCCGTGAAAGGAAAGCTGGTAGAAATTCAAGGAAATCGACTTCGGATGACTCCGGACCGACGCCGCTGCTGAATCCGGTGACGCCACCTGCACCGACGCCGTGACCTTCGCTGGAACACAGCGCTCTTCGCAGACCCGACGCCGCTGCAGCCCCGCTGAAGTCCGCAACTCCTTAGAAGTCGCCGCACCATGTTGTGACCGACGCTGCTCGAAGTGCACGGATTCAACGTTTCGCACAGACGCCACAATCCCCGACTTCGCGCATCAGCTTGTTTTCACTCCTCACCAAAGGTACTGTACTTGGGGGTCTACACGACTCCGTGTCCAGCGCCGCTGGTGTCGGCTTGTTGGGAACGACTCTGTCACAACGCCGTGTTAACATCTCATCTAAGCATTTTTTGTTTCTAAGCTCTATTTTTGAGTTTAATCTCTAAAAATTCATAACTTGACTTGTGTATATTGGATTTTTGTCGTTTTGGTCTTGTTTTGTTTAGATAAATATTTCCTATTTTTCTAAACTGGTGTTGTGTCATTTTGTAGTGTTTTCATAAGTTACTGTGTGTGTTGGTACAAATACTTTACACCTAGCACTCTGAAGTCAAGCCTACTGCTCAGCCAAGCTACCAAGGGGGTAAGCAGGGGTTAGCTGAGGGTGATTCTCTTTTACCCTGACTAGGGTGAGGGTCCTTGCTTGAACAGGGGGTAACCTGACTGTCAACCAAAGACCCCATTTCTAACAACAATGAATTGTAGAGTGGGCTCTCATTCTCCTAAAGAGGCTGCTGGATTTGGGTGGCAGCATCACCTGAATTATGGGGAAATGAGTCCAATCCCACACCATGTGACAACTGTCGGCCGAATCTGTTTCTGGCCAACTATCAGCGCCTCATCTCTGCCCAAGAGATGATTTGTAGCAACTGAGCACATGACCTAATGACTTAATCGTGGTGTATGAAATCTCCTTCTTTTCACATGGTTATATTAGTCTTACTCATGCAAAGACATAATTTAAATGGGTCAATAAGATGTATTGTATTGTCAATAAAATGTCATGAATTGCAATAATTGGAATGATGAAGCATGCTAGAAGCCACATTTTGACAAGAAAAATGAAACACATGAAAATGCCTTCTATACTGTTACTATTACTATGCATAATATATGCGGTTCCTACCTAAGCTATGTTAGAGCACAGCATGATAAGCCCTAATACGCCCTTCAGGATTCCCCCCAGTAAGACATCATCCCCCAGACCTGAACAAGGAAGCCTGTTGGGTGCAGACATGTAGTCCAGGGAACCGGTAGCCTCAGCAAGCAGCTGTAGCAATGTCAATTAGCATGCTGTTGTGGTAATCTGGCTGGAATCTCTTTCTAACATGCATGGGACAAAGAAGTGTTTTTTATAATAAAACAACTGATGTTCTGAGACAATGTCTCCATGTAAGGATGTGTGTGTTTCTGTGAATGTTGGAGATGCAGGGCACCACTTTGCCAGCAACCCTATCTTGCTGCAGCCTTGAGGAAAGCACAAAGGGAAAAGAATGTCTTGCTAAGAAACGTAAAGCTTTCCTGTGCAAAAGAACGGTGAGATAAAGAAAATAAAACTGCACCACAAATGTGACAATTTCTGAAATAACAAAAAGGAAGAAGAATAAAAGGTAACTGAATTAAAGGGCACACGCGTCAGGCCTAGTTGCTAAAATAACATGCCTAGAGACATTACTCAAATGGGCTTACAACAGAATCTTACCCTCTTCTTGAGCTTTAAAAGGGGAGCTGTGTTTCATATACTCTTTCAAATCTTGAATTTCTAATTTATTTCAAGTTCTCCGACTCATGTTATATTCTGCCACCTCCAGGGGCTTTCTTTAACTTCACAGGAAATTCTTTTTAACTGTGCCTATTCATCACATAGGTTAGTTAACAATTAAGTCTGGTAGAAAATGTGACCATGTTTGAACCCTTCAGTATCACTATAGTGACTAAGAGGTGACCAGACCAACCTATCCCCACATACGGTGACAGTGAAAAATGTATAGCCATTCCAATGTAATGATGAAAACTCAAGTGTGACATCAAAGGTGGAAGTGACAACATTGTATAAAAAACACTGTAGGTGTTTCCATCCCTAATTTGTGAAATCACACACTTCAATCCGGTGGGGAGCTTCATGGACTGTATGCATTCAAAACAAGGCAAAAGTGCCCAGTATAGCCACTAACAATGTAGCAGGCACTGTCAGTATATACTCAGGTATACCCCTTGTCTTGTCACCTTTCTTTCATGCCCATCAGAGGAAGCATGATGGTCTGAGATTGACACACACATAGGTGGTTGTACTGCAACTACAGTCAACATAGTTGTGCCATTCAGGATCCCTTTGTAGAATCAGAGGGCCCCGTGCAAACAGAGTTCTGCCTGGGGCATTTGGGCAAAATCTTCACAGCAGAAACTGTTGCCGTGAGACCCCTTAGGAGCTGTATTCTAGATATATATCACCATTGCCATTACCAACCTGCTATGTTGTCAAGTAAAAACAAAGAATTTCCTTCAATATTTGTTAGATATTGGGTCTCTAGTTAGCAGAGGTATGCACCCTGTCCAAGTAGGGATCACAATGGTATTCAGGGTAAGTCAGATATACAACATAAATTAACCTGTGCTCACCCTCTAGTAGCTTGGCACAGATCTGTCAGGCTTAACTTAAGAGGCAATGAGTAAATCAAGACCATAACAACAAAAATCAAATAAGTAGAACTCGAGATATGAATTTTTAAAGAATAAACTGCAATAAAGTGCTTAGAAGTCAATAACGCTAAAAGGTTACTTGCGATTGTGCTAGGCCAGGGTAAATTTAAAGTTCAGGCCGATCACGTTGGAGGGCAGTCTACCTATAAGACCCATACAGGGCCTGCTGAAAAGTACAGTGGATAGAGGGGTGTGTCAATGGTGAGGAGGCAAACGTGATGCATTGGCTCCAATCCACACAGTCCAGAAGATGCGTCACCATCAAGCTGCGCAGCTGGCGATGTGATGTCCTCAAGGTGCAGCATCAAAACCTTGTGATGAAGGCAATGCATCTTCATTGAGCATCAGGCGATTTGGCAGGACTGGTGGTAATGTGTTTATCCAGAACTGAGCATTCAAAGATGCATCGGGAGGATGTGACAGTTCCCATCAGTGCAAAAGCATTGATGCATCAATTTTTGCAGGAAAACAGCTGCAGAGTCCCCTTCCAAGGCCCAGGACTGGATTGCCACATCTTGGTAGGACAGGACTCACAGTTGGCAGAGTCCAGCAACTGAGCAGGGTTATAGGAAGTCTTTGATGGCCCTGCGACTTCAGAACAGGAGGCAAGCCAACAATCCCTTCGAATCACTTAAGCTCTTTAGAGAATATAGAGAGGCAAGTCCAGTCCTTCTCACTCCCAGGCAAGAAGCAGCAGGCAGCCAACCAACACAGCAAAGTCAGTCAGCACAGAGGCAGTCCCTTCTGACCGCACAGCAGTCCTTCTTCCTGGCAGAACGTCCTCGGATCTGGAAGTGTACTAATGTGGTTGGGGTTAGGTCCCAGTACTTATACCCAGTTAAGCCTTTGAAGTGGGAGGGATGTCAAAGAGACACCTTCAAAGTGCGTAAGGTCCCTATCCATTCTGTCTTGTCTTCAAGCACTCTATAGGGAGTT
The DNA here is from genome assembly GCF_031143425.1 of Pleurodeles waltl. Taxonomy (NCBI): domain Eukaryota; kingdom Metazoa; phylum Chordata; class Amphibia; order Caudata; family Salamandridae; genus Pleurodeles; species Pleurodeles waltl. The sequence goes on from NC_090438.1 coordinate 225,547,380, forward strand.
GTGCAGTTATGTTTGTGGACAGGCAATGCCATATTCAGGTGTTCGTGTGAGCTCCTCCCTACCACCAAGGCCAGGAAAGTCGATCAACCTGGTGTAAATGCCACACCCCAAATCCCTTTTTTGTGTGACTGTCTAGAGGGAATACACAAAGCCCAGCTGTCACCCACCTCAGAAGTGTATTCAGAGACAGACAGGCACAGAATAGTTAAAGTAAGAAAATGCCAAATTTCCAAAAGGGACATTTTCAGATTTACAATTTAAAACCTGACTTCACCATACGTTGTGATTTTAAAGTGTGAGTTCAGAGACACCAAACTCCAAATTTCTATCTTTTAACAATTGGAAATTACACTTTAATACTGTCACAAGACAACCCTTATGTTAACCTATGAAAGATATAGGCCTTGCGGCTGTGAAAATAAAATGTAATAGCTTTTTACTACCAGGACAAGTTAAACTTAAAAGTACATGTCCAACATTTTAAATACACTGCAAGCTGCCCTTGAGGTTAGCTAGGGCCCTCCTTAGGCCCTGGCAAGTGGGTGAACTTGCTAGGTCAAAATGGCAGATTAAAGCTGCACACATAGGCTCTTCAGTGGTAGGCCTGAGACATGTTTGCAGGGCTACTGTAGTGGGTGGCACAATCAGTGCTGCAGGGCCAGTGCTAGCATTTATTTTGCAGGCCCTGAGCAACTACACTGCACTTTTCTAGGATTTATAAGTAAATTAAATATGCTAGTTTTGGACACGCCAATGTTTCCATGTTTAGAGTTCAGCACACCTGTGCCTTCGCACTAGTTAGCAGTGGTAAAGTGCGCAGAGTTCTAAAGATTCCAAAAAGAGAACAGTAAAAGAGGAGGAAAGAGAAGGAGGAAGGCAACATGTTTGGGTGTGACCTGGCGGAAAGTGCCAGGTCTAGCAATATTATCTGTATTACATTTGTTTTCAAACAGTAGAAATAAAAAAATATATTTTTTAATTTAAACGCTATTCAAAAAGAAAATAAATAGAAACCTGCAATTGCATTTTACCTACAAACTTATAAGGCAATTGAGTTTCAGTGAAACAGTTCTTAAGTGAAGATGGGAAGTCCCTAATGTGGAGTGAAGAACTATACATGAAAAATGTCAAGCCTATTTGGGCTTAGTTTTAGAAATTTCAAGCACAGTTAAACTGTTTGAAATCAGCTACTGCACTGTGAACTCTCTTTCAATTATTATCTACCACAGAATCATGAGAAAATGAACGCACATTTTTCTTTGCATGTTTTATATTGTGGTTTCAAAATAAAAAAATGTGAAAAATTTGCTTCTAAAAATCAGTTCAACATAATTCCACTTAGGATGATAAAAGGGTTACTTAATGGTATTAAATCGTGATAGTACTTTCTAATCTTTGTTTGGGTCAGAGTTTGAATGCGATCTTTTAAGTGTGCTGTGGTTTTTGTTCAGGGCAATTTGTTCATATAAATAAATACTCATTAATTGACTAGTTGAATTATTTATTATAAACAGAATGGATGTAGTCATCAGTAGAATCATGTGAGGATGTAGTCATGAAGTTTATGGTTGCTGCAAAAAGATAAGGCGCAGCGTGGAGCTGAGGCAATGACAAGTTGCCAGGGGCGCCGTGCGCATTTTGTAAAACATGAAATGCCACACTTCAGAAAAGATTTATGCACGCGGTTTATACCAACTTAATTTACGCAGGGAGGTAATTATTTTCCAGTCGAGCAGTAGACATTAGCATTTCATGTGGGGGGGATTACATGAGCCCCACCTGTCAACGTCTGGCATTATGGTTTCACCCAGCGTGATTACGTTCTTCGGCATTTACAGGTGCGCGGCAATTCAGAAGAGACTCAGAGAGTGTTGTTGCTACCCCTGTGATCCTCAGCGTTCCAAGTCGAATTTCAGCTCATTGTCAGGTAATTATTATCGTTTTTAAAATTTGGAATCTAGGGCTTCTGTTCCCGATTTTACAACGCTGCAAATAGAAGCCATTCTACGCATTGCAGGCCTATTTGCATTATTGAAGATTCTGGGGGTTCTTGAGGCATGGGTAGGCCCATCTTAATAAGCCATGTAATGAAATGTACAGGACCACGTTCCTTACTGTGGCACTGGTAAGCATTTCTGATATGGTGTCTCTGTCAATGATGGAACACCAGTAGCAGCTGCATTTGAAATGCAGTACTGTTTGAAATGTATAAAACAGTACAGAAGTAGGACGTATCAAAGCTGCTATAATGCAACAGGGGGCAAACATGCCAGTGTGAGATGGGTTATACTAAGTAGTAGGGCCATTAGAGTTATGTGATTATGCGGCGTTTTCCGCATAATAACTTTAAAACATGAGCAAGTAAGTGAAGCTGGCATTTTTTCAGGGCTGTTGCTCTCCCTAATTGAAGATAGAAAACATTTTTAATGAGTGCATTTTATGCCTGAATTTTTTAAAACGATTGCCTAAAACGGTGACGTTTTCCAGATGGTTCTATACTTGTGAAATAATCACATGTATGGAGGATTTCCTACTGCAGCTGCTCTCCCCAGGGATGTTCAAGGAGTAGTTCCTAAAGAACGTTTTAAAAAAGTAGAATATATTGGCAATTTAACAAAAATAAAAACGTTTTCAAGCACATTGGCTAAAAAAGCTATAAAGCCAAATATATATTGAGTGCCATGTGAAATTAGAAATGAAGATCTGTAATGGCGTTGGCGGAGGATAGTTAGGGGGTATGTAGTTTACTTTTATTCCTGGTTGAATGTATACTGCAGTCATAATTTGAGAGATATGGAAAGTGAATATTGTTTGACAAAGAAATGCACATGTGATATTTTAAGAAACTTTAAATGACTTGGTTAGATGTAATATTTACATGTCTCTCATTTGAATGCCTCGACTCGAGTACAGGTATTCACAGAGCAGTTAGACCAGATGGGAAAATAGTGAGCCTTCCTGACAGTTTCTTGCTAAAAATGAAACCACATGCTGGTATGGTTTGACATAGTCAGGCATGGATTACGATTCACCAAAGTTCCAGTTGGAGATTGACACCGTACGTACACCATGTGACCCGAATTACATTGCAGAGTTAAATGCTTGTCCCACCTTTAGCCCATCGAGAGTCTTCTATTTGTTGTTAAGGGGGTAACAACTTTGCCTTACACCATAGTTGTTAATGCCTTCACATATTGCCCCTATCTTGATGCTAAGAATTGAACCCTGCAGAAACCACCCCTTTTCTCAAGAAACTGCAGAGTGGGAGTGTGAACGACATTGCTTAATTTGTAAATAAAAATGTGCCAGTGCTCAAAGTCCTCCTCTTAAACATGGGCTGCTGAAATTAAATGTGGGAAAACGGAATACTGAGGCAGTGTAATACTAAATCCATCTCAGGCCTCTTCAATGATTTTAAAACCACTTCCTTCCCCTTCAGCTCACTCTTGCAGCATTCTGTTTTCTCCCATTGTGACACTATTTTGTTTTTCTCTTCCTCAGTCTTTCCCATATGTGTCTTTTGCTCACAGTAAATGCTTGAGGGAGAAAAAAAACGTGCCGGTCCTCAAAAATAAGTGCTGGTGCTCTGCACCGGAAACAAGCTAAAATTAAGCACTGGTGAATGATCAAGTACTGTTAAGTAGTTTTAGAGGAGAAAGTTTCCAGATTGAAGGCAGAATGTGCGCTCCAAAGGTAAGCCCTAAGTAATTATTTCAATCATTTCATCCATCACCTTGTTGTTTTCACTTCAATTATAGTCAGATAACTGTACATAGCATCAATGCAGCTGTAACATACATTAAGAATATTTGAAGTTATATTTGCTATTTGAAACAAATACAGATCATTATTTGGGTGTCACATTGAATTAACAAAAATAGATGCCTTTGGTAAGGTTGGTAAAAGAAAAAAACAGTAATAATTGGTCTTATCGCTTTTAAATCTGTGCAGGGAAGAAGCACACTGCTGTGGAAAAGCCGATCCATTGCATCCAGCCGAACCCAGTGAACCAGGTATTCCAGGCAGTCCAGCAATCTGTGGTGTATCACTTGCTGTTGCCAAAGCTGGATCCATCATTCAAAGAACACATTGGTACCTGAAGATTACTTCATTGAAGTACGAGCAGGTATGTGAAGTGGTTCCTACCCAGCTTTTAATTTATTAACTGAGTTCGAGTCGCTCATGTTTCCTGTGTTGTTGGTTGTAACCATAGCACTGAAAATCAGCAAAGTTTCCCTGTGCCATTTTATTCTTCTGTATTTCTATTATTTCTATCCTTAGTCCTGACCTGTGGGCATGTGAACTCTCCTTTTTCTATATCTCTTGCACTACTGTTGATTGCTATCAAGATTATGCCAGAAAAATGATGAAAACTATTCTAAGCAGCAAATGTCATGACGCCCTACATTTTTAATTCATCTTGGTTCAAAAAGCACAAAAGGGATTGGTTGATTATTTCCGAGAAGTGGGCAGATAGTGAAAACATTATCCATTATAAAAATATAACTGTTGATGTTGATGAAAAAAGTTGATATCTCATTTGATGGGACCAGGAATGGTTGAACTGTGATATTTTCCATTTCAACTGACAGTTTGATGTATGCATTAGCAGCTGCAAATTGACTTCCTTCATCCTTTGAACAAATTTGCTGATCTCCAATTTCATTAAAAAGTAATGCTCTTTTTTTCTTTGATATCAATGAAGTCACAGTGGTTGCCATCATCATGTGCTACTAAAATAACAGTAGAGTAGAAAGAGAATAGCTTTAGCTCTTCTTATACTTACCTGGATGCTTTATCCTTAACTTAAGGCTTAATATTCAGAGGGGACTGTGGATGGAACCCAGAAGAAGCCTGGAGGTACCAGCCTGAGCCTGCTAAGGAAAAGAAAAGAAGACAAGGAACTCAATAAACAGAAGGACCTTTATTATATAGTTTTGTTTTGTTGATTCATTTCTGCCCTTTCTTCTCTTCTCTTCTACGTCTGAACTGATTGGCATCTTTATGAGTGACAATGAAGAGATTTTTAATATCGAGTTCAAGTTCGTCTGAGCAAAGTGAAGTCTCAGATTCTTCAGAGAAAAAAGAGGACGGGAAGCGAAAAACCAAGTACAGAAAGTATGATGACAGGTAACTAGAAGCCAAGTTACAAAAGACCACTTTCTCAAAACAAGCCAAAGTTAACAGTAACGCCCTCTTGTCTTCTTATAAAGTGGCTTATCGTGTTGCACAGTGTAAAAAACCACACACAATTGCAGAAGAGCTGATTTTGCCTGCTGCTGTTGATATGGTAACCATCATGCTTGGTGAAGATGCTGGTAAACAGCTGCTCAAAGTGCCTCTTTCTAATAATACTATCAGCCGGAGGATAAACGATATGGCTGACGATATTAACGATCAGCTCATCTGTAGCTTAAAAGGCAAAGACTTTGCACTCCAATTGGACGAGGCAACAGACAACCAAAAAGACACCCATCTTATTTGCTATGTCAGGTTTGTTAATGAAAAAAAAATAGTTGAGCATTTGTTCTTCTGTAAGGAAATTAAAGGTGGAACTTCCGGTCAAGATTTGTTTGCGGTTGTGGATGATTTTATGGTACAGAATCAGATTGACTGGGATAGATGTGTTGGAGTTTGTACAGACGGGGGTCGTTCAATGGCTGGATGCTACCAAGGACTTCAAGGTTGCATACGGTCTAAAGCACCTAATGCTATTTGGACACACTGTATAATACACAGAGAAGCACTAGCAGCAGGAAACCTCAGTGAAGAACTGCATAATATTCTGAAAATAGTCACCAAAGTGATACATTTTATTAAAACAAGACAAATGAAAGCAAGATTTTTTGCTAAGCTGTGTGAAGACATGGGTGCCGAATACTCATGCCTCTTGTTATAGAGCAGTTCTCGATAGCTGTCTCCCGGTAACTCCCTGCTTAGGGTGTATGAGCTTAGGAATTAAATATACTCATATCTACACGATGATGAACATTGTTTTGCCGACAAATTTATTGATGCAGACTTTCTGATACAAATGGCTTTTCTTTCGGATCTTTTTGAAAAACTGATCACACTGAACTAGTCCTTGCAAGGTAATAATACTAACATCTTGCAGCTCTCAGACAAAGTTTCAGGGTTTAAGAAAAAAGTCATCCTTTGGAAAGGCAGTGTAAGAAAAGGTGACTATAAATGTTTCTTTCATTGGACACGTTTCTGCAAGACAATGAAATGGCATTAAAGGAGGAACTGAGGACAGTTTTTGTTCTGTATTTGTCACAACTGCATTTTTACCTTCAGAAATATTTCCCAGAGGATGAAGTGGAGCCAATAAAATGGGTGAGAGACCCCTTCAATACTGAGATACCTCAGCATTTCAATAACGAGGAAGCAGAACAGCTCATTGACATTTCAAGTGACTCAACATTGAAAGTACAATTCCAGTCTCTGTCACTGCTTGAGTTTTGGTGCCAAACTCAAGATGAATACCCAGTGATTAGCACGATTGCCCTGCGTGTTTTGATCCCGTTTGCTACTTCCTACCTTTGTGAAGCTGGTTTCTCAGCAGTTGCAGTGATCAAGTCAAAATACAGGGCAAAAATTCACCTTGAAAAAGAAATGCGTGTTGCGATCTCAAAAATAACACCAAGATTTGAGGAGCTTTGTAAAGAAAAACAAGCACATCCATCTCACTAGGATTTTCCAAACATAGGCCTTTCTATTTTGTTTACATTCAGACTCCCTGGTTTTTCTTGTTAATTAAAAAAACATTTACTAAAGAACTTTGTTGTGTGGTTAATCTTACATGTGTTCAAAAAAGGTTGCTAATTCGTGGAAACATTTTTGGCTCTTAATATTGTATTGTTTCTGACTTAACTCAATTAAAAAAAAGTAAACAACTTGTATTTTTATTTTGTTACCAATATGATAATACCTTCATCGCCTACATCCCAATTATTTGCAGGGAGAAAATTTTAAGTACTCCTGAGGCTGGGCTTACATCGCCCACCCGAAAAAAAACTTACATAATGGGGAGCCGCGGGCAGTGGCCAATATAGGTGAAGGGAGCCACTGGTCAAAAAAGTTTGGGAACCACTGGTATAGAGTGTCTCATCTTCGTTCAGGTCTAGATGATTAAAAAACCCAGCATCATCCTGTCTTCCGTACAGCCCTGTATATTTTGGCTACCTGGCTGTACAGCAATGGCTGATGGATTATTAAATACGTAATGCCTATGATCAGAAAGAAAAGCTGAGTAGGAAGTGCTACTGTTTTTATTTTCATAATCCCCAGCAAACATCTTCCATTGCTATCTCCTAGAGCTTACTATATTAGGCAGGAGGAATAGAAAGAGAAGGAAAAGGGTGGCTCACTGCTGCCGGCTTGCACAAATCAGAGACCCCTTCAGTCTAGGAGGCGTGGCCTCTGGCCTGTGCCATTCAAGGGATGAATGAAAGAAGCAGATTCTTAAGGATTAATTGTACACTGTGTGATTGGCTGTGTGACCAGTTGTACTTGTCTGATTAATTAGGTTAAAACCTAACGCTGTATCAGGGACCGGAGGACACAACTGTGTGCAGTGTCCAGATACAATTACAGTGTGGTTACAAGCAAGACGAAACAAAATTAAAGCATGCTTATATGTGTTAATCTTGCTCCACCTGATTATCAATGGTTATTTTTTATCCATCTAGATTTACATCTAGAATTACCTGACCCGATTTTTCTGGGCAAAAAAAACACAACCAGTAAAATTGCACAACACGTGGCTACAGAAGAACTCTCATGCTACCTTTGATTAACAGGGGAAGCATGCAATGCTCTTCTTGCTATACAAAAAAAAAGTCCACCTACCCTCTTCACTCAATACCCTCCTGAAGCAATGGCCCCCTCCTACCTTTGCCCCCTGCTCAGCCTAGGGGGTAAAATGTATAAAACTGAATGAAATAGAACATTCTCTATTCTTTTTCATACCTGAAAAACAGGGGCATAGCTTCAGCAGTATGATTTGGGGGAGGGTGGTGTTAGCTACAGATTTCCCAACAGTCATGCTGGCACATGATGTTAAAATACATTATAAAAGCCACTGGAATCATGCGACTGTGTGGCTGCAGCGATTTTCACATTTTTATACATTTGCTGCATTTGTCACATAATCCATCATATGCCTCATAATCTGCAGATTTTAACAAAAACATTCTTTCTAGCTCAAACTCTTTAAAAGTTACTAAGACGCAGTGACACCAGTGATTAACTTGTGCTTGTTTCCGGTGCTGAGCACCAGCACTTATTTTTGAGGGCCAGCGCTTAGTCTTTGGCCTCAAGCATTTCCTGAGAGCAAAAGACACGTTTGGGAAAGACGGAGGAAGAGAAAAATGAAAAGGTGTCAGAAAGAGAGAAAGCAGAAAGCTTCAGGTGTGAGTTGAAGGGGCAGGGAGTGGCTTTGAATGGATTGAAGAGGTCAGAGATGGCATCGGGACTATGCTGCCTCAGTATTCCACGTTTGCAGAATTACTTGCAGCAGCCGCATGTTTAAGAGAAGGGCTTTGAGCACGCGCACCTTTTTATTTACAAATTAAGCACTGAGTGGCACGTACTTTCATGCAGTGGAACTGGCACTAATGAAGTGCAACTAATGCCCAGCCAGTGTTGACAAGTTTCAAAATGACAATATATAGTGAGGTAATAGTATCACAAAATGTCCTGTAGAATGCAAAATAGTTTGCCATTTCTTGCTGCATAATTTACTCAACCTGCCACATAATTTGGCCATCCCCTGCGCATAATTGCAATGGCCCTGATTATACAACAAGCAAGGCACATAAGAGGGGCTTCAGGGGGAGTGGAAAGGAATGGGAATGCAGATTGCGGGAGAAATCGCATTATTTTGTGAAGTAACCAATGGAAGTCTTTCAGAACCGAAAGAGGGCGAGAATGTATGTTTGTTTCTGTGTTTAAAATTTCCTGGTGAAATCCAACGGACACCTCACCATGCCCAACTTAAAGCATATGCACCCAACTATTTATCAAAAAATACATTTATTAGGGGGATGTAATACCCCACACCACCTCCCCGCACCTGTCAAAAAATCAGCCCAATATGTTAATTCCCAGTTCCATTGGGTTTTACCAATAATTGGATGGTACTGGGGTTGCTGCCCCAGTTCCATTCAACTCTTAATTTCGGCTCTCGGGGTACTATCCTGACGTTGCACACAAACAATGACGTCAGTATTGGCTGGCTGGCTGTAGGTTTGTGCACCGAAGAGTGCGACTGACAGTGCGTAGCAACAGAACAAAGAAAGTCATTATTCAGCTTAGTCATAAAGCTCATAGTGATTGGCTCTTAGTTTGCAGCTTTGTCCTGTCATTCACATTCAATGGGAGTGTGTCTGCTAACAAATGTATTTTAATAGCGTGTTCAGCAATAGCTTAAGCCCTAAGTGTAGTAGAAAATAGTAGTGATGCACAACATCTCTACTTTCAGTGACTAAAATATAAAGGAAGCACCTGTAGTCTTTCAAGGATCCAGGAAGGTTTAGTTTTCATGTTCTGTATTGATACGTGGCACATGCTATATGATGCCCTAGGGGAAGACATTCAAAGGCAGGATAATGCACACATCAAGCATACAGCTGCACAATGAAATTAATCCATATTGTACATAATAAGATTACATGCTAAGAGACCGAGAGAGAAAGAGAAAATATTCTATTTCAGATCAAGGTGTGTTCGAGGTGGCTGAACGAAATCACACAGAAAGCATTTTGACATTTTCCTATTTTGAGGATTATTCGGGAGAGGTAACAGGGAAGATAGACAGGTGACGGGGGACCCGGAGATGGCATAGAGCCTGGGGTGTTAAGCGGCCTTGTCAGTGGATAAGCAGCCATGTGAGAGGGTTGATAAGTAGAGGGTGGGTGAAATGTTGAGCCAAATTGTGTAAGAGGCGAAATTCACAGTTTTATCCTGCGTGTTGTGCAGAATTAGAGTTGTTCCAAGGACCGAAAAAAAACAGCCTAAAGTCCAATACTTGTGCTTTTAGGAGCATTGTGAATGGCTTGGCATTGTAATTAACACTGGTAGTTGCATCAAGATAACTGCGTTGCCCAGGCCCCTCCCTGACAGAGCTCTTAAAAGCAACTTCTGCGGCAGGGAAGCCTATGTGTCAGTGCCTGCCTAAAGGGTCCTCCTGGCACCCTAGCAGGCAGGAACCACACATTTGATCACTTGAAGAAGAATCTAATTTGATGCACTGTCATGGCCAGGCAGTATAATTAATATAATTCAATAAAAAAAAGAAATTAGAGTGTCCAGCAGCTGGACGCCATTAGTATTCCTTGTTCACTGTATTATCTGCACAGAACAAGGAATTCTTGTGCTGAAGGGCACCCTGCCTACATTCTGCTTTTAGCTCTGTTGTTAGCCAAAACCTTTTGATCTTACTAAACTATGTGTAAAATGTTTACATTGAGGGGCTTTCAGCCACCTCTCTTTATCCTTTGGTCTGTGGTTGTGTCATTCACACTTTGCTTACACCCACTACAACATATGCCATGACAGTGGGCAGCCTACTTAAGCCACCGATTAACTTCACTTTGAGTTTATATATTTTGTTGTCTCAACACATACACACACACTATTTCCCTTCAGTACCAGTGTTTTTGCTTTTGGTTCCCCACTCTGCTCCATTTTCTGCTCTGTCTCCACCAGGCTCCTTGAGCACCAGAAAATTCCCCTAACCAATGCTGGTGCTGCTCTCATACTGGTAACTAGCATGAGAGCAGCACCATGATTGGAGGGAGAGGCCTGTCTCAGCACTCTCAAAAGCACTGGAGGCCTGTGCTTTCTCGAACCCAGCTGTCTAATACAGATGGGTTACAGAGGTTCACAAAGCGCATGTCATGACGGACGGCCAAAAGAAACCTGCACTTTTTAAACTAGTGCACAGGAAGCCGACCACCCCTCCCTGCTTCTGCTGCCACTCAGAAGTCCCCCGCCCATCCTGATACTCGGTTCAGGACGGGTTGATGAGCAACATTTCTGGCAACATTTCAGTGGGACAACGCTCCTCCACTCTAATGGAGGAGCTTCCCTTGCACAATGGTGCTGATACAAGAAAGAATTCACACATGGCAACAGTCATATGTAATGCTGTGTTGAATGAGGCACAGATTTCTGTGCATCAGTTGAGCACAGAATGATGTGCAACAAAAGGAACAATGTAATGTCCATCAAAACCCAAAAGGATGTGTACAGCAGGAGAGCACAAAATGATGTGCACAAGGGTAGCATGACAGTGTGACACCCACTGTGTGGTATTAGTGATACACATACGGTGAGCACTCAACAATGCACCTCAGGGGAACACTGGGTGGTGTGTCTGAGGACAGCATTGGGATGCACTGCAAGGAAGCATGTGGTATTGTGTCTCATGGTGAAACTGGCTGTGTGTCCTGAGAAAACTTGCTGATGTGTATCAGAGGAGAACTAGGCGTTGTGCAAGAGGTGGAAATGGACAATGGGCAATGTACAGCTCAGGAATATCAGACTATCAGACTGACTGCAAGTGGCCCGGATTGTGCAGGGCTCACAGTTACAAGGGATGTGAGGTTTATAGCTCTTGGTTGCCTGACGGAAATAAACATGAAGAAGAGGCCTGGTATTTATTGGAAATGAATAGCTTTAGTGCAGTAAGACTCCAAAATCTGCATATTAATCCTGATAAATGTTTAATAGATAGGAATTGTTGAATTTTAACAATTTCAAACACCTTGATGTTGGATTTTTATTGGATGAAATAACTATCATTTGCCTTGTGATCAACCTAGGCTCATTATGGCAGCCTAGCACAAGGGACAGAGATAGAGTAAAAAAATGCTTCTTTTTGCATGATAACCCCTATTTTGTGTGGACTGATGCTGCTGGATTTTTTACATTGCCTGTTAGAACATGAAATAATTTAATGTTTCCGTGTTCCTACAGTGGCCAGCCTCTAAAAGCCTTTCTCACTGTTAGGGCTCCAGCTGCTTCTATGAAGAAAAGTTAAAGTACAATCACTGTATTCATTCCTTATCTTGAGTTTGGAATAAGCTACAGAGTTGGTACAACCACTGTTTTTTAAATTTATTAAAAATTAAATCCAATGGTGAAGTTATATTTTTGATAAATGCATAGAAGAATAACTTTTAAATAAAAGTTATGTTTCCCTGCCTAAAAACTGTGCAGGCTAAATAGCATTGGCCTGCTTGCATCTGACATGTCAGTGCTGGTTTGATGAGGTGTAAAATACTGCTTGCAGATCAAAAATAATGTGCTATGTGTGCCAAGATGGCTTTGTGAGGGGCTGGAATTTGATCCAATGTAACTCAAGCAGGGGAGTATTCAGGAACGTCACTAATTTAAGAGGGAGCAGGGGGAGACTTGTAATTTTCCAGTCAGGACTCCATCTGTGGCTAGCCAAACTTGGACCCACACCCACCACCCATTCCAGGTACCTTGGAATAATCAACAGCAAAGTAGACATGACTGTACAACTCAACATTGTTGTTCCACTTTACTTCTATACCCTGAAAACGTTGAGGAAGATACTCAAATGGCTTCCAAGCAAACCTATAAAAACTGTCAGTCACATTCTAGTCAACAACAAGTGAGAATATGGGAACATCCTCCAAGTAGGCATCACAAAACAACTCACTAGAAGACTTCAAACCATAGAGATCTTAACAGCCAGACTAGCCTTCCGCACAGAACCTACATGACAGCACAACTCTGGGAGCTCCACTGGCTCCCAAAACACAGATGTGTTCACTCCAAACTTCTCACACACACATTCAAGGCACAATGCAACTTACGCTCCGCCCAACAGTAACATCAATCATGATCAGCTTGAACCTTTGACTTTCACCCTGTCCACCATGACCAGAAAGCTCCTATAGGGGTTTTATGCTTTTAGGTGCTATATTGTAGTTTATTCTTTAAGAATTCATAACTCTGGTTCTACTAATTGTATTGTATTTTTTGTCTTTTTGGTCTTGTTTTATTTATTAAAATCTGCTCTTGGTTTTATAACCTGACGTGGGATCTTTTTGTGTGGTGTTTACATTGCTTTATTTTTGAAGTATGGCACAAATGTTTTCCACATTGCCTCTAACTTAAACCTGACTGCTCTGTGCCAAGCTGCCAGGGGGTTGAGTACATGTTCATTTGGGGGTTGTTTGTGCCTTATCCTTACTATGATTGTGGTTGCTGCTTGACCACAGCTCACACTACAGTAAATCAGTAACCCAATTACTAACAGCCTTGCATGGATTATCTCTTCTACACCAAAATACTTGAATCCAGCTAGCACAGGACTACCTGAAAAGACAGGCAGAGCAGTAATACAGATGTAAAAGCCAGAGGTTAAGTATTGTCTGTAACAAGTTAAGCTTTTCCTAGGTTTTGGGCCACCATTATTTAACATATTTAAATTTGTGTACCTAGGCTTATAACGATCGAAGCATAAATCCCAGAATTAATACTTATAGGTCAAAAAAGCCATCATTGAATGAAGGTGTTTTGTATGACAACGCGTACGATTTCTGACGTGCTTACATTATAAATTAGGTGCAAATCATTCCATGCATAATTTGTTCTCATAAAATGTGAAAAGGATTGGAGGCTAAACCTTGACCATGCCATGCCCTGCCTTACTCAAATTACATCTGTCATAGCTGGATTTATTTTTAAAGTTTCACCAATCAAAAATGTGGATAGCATTAATGAAGTGAAAAACTATTGCAATGATTACTTTATTACTCTGTTAATGAAGAATGATGCTGGCAGATCAAGTAATATAATACTTTTTGCATCGCAACCAGTAATACTTTCATTTGACTTAGGAATACTTCCTTCGTGACAAAATCCTTGAAATGTAAGCCCCTAACATAAAATTCTTTAAGATTTACAATTGATGTGTAATTTAAATAAACATGTTCTCAAATGATTTTTCACAACCGTGCCCGAATTCTGGTCAGATGTTGTAAGCTCTACATATCACCAAATTTCATTTTGTTTTGAAAGTCGCTCTGACATTGGTGAATAGTTTAACGTTTCTTTTATAGCATCATAAGATCATACTGATGATATTATTTGTCAGTTTTGGCACACATTTTGGATTACAAAAAAGGAAATGTTCTGAATTTTCGCGTTGATTCTCAGGCCTCGTGTGCTCTCATGTTATATTTTTGTCATAGTATGCAGGTGTTCTTTGGCATACTTTCCAGTCAAGTCTGATCAAATGTCCTCTTCCAATAAGGTTGTTGCTGCTGACGGTCGCATCAGTAGAACTAGTTTTTAATTATACTTTGACACTGGATTCCCATGCCAGCTGTGCTAATTGTATTTTTGCCCTAATAGATGCTGACAGTTGCTATAAAAAACGTAATGTATTCAAGTAAAAGCATGCTTTATGTTCAGGCTCCCTTGACAGCTGCGCTATGCACTTTCTAGACATATTTTTGGATTAGTTAAAAGCAGAACATCTGTATTGGCGTGTTTTAAAAGCTTCTTTTATCACTGACACTGTAAATATTGTTACCTGATGTAACAAGTCCTTTACTCTGAAATTTCGTCTAAGATATTTGAGTGCACTATTAAGTGGTTTTTGTTTTGGGACGTTGTGATACCTTTGCGAATGCCATGGGTAATATTAATTGCCATGATCTTTCGTTTTATCAGTAAGAATCGGTGAATTTCAAATCAGGTGAGTTTTGGAGTAAATTATGCTCCATATAGAACGCAAGGTGTATCTACAAAAAATAGCCTATGACATCGTACAAAATAGTCAATTTACCAGACAAAACAATGATATTTCTCAAAAAATCAGTTAGCTTTAAAAAATGAAGCATGTATTAAAAAACAAATGTTTGACGAAGGTGGTTAGATAAAAAATATTTCTGAAAAAGAAGTGGTTTGCAGAACAATGAAATAAAAAATCTACATCCAGCAAATATACATTTCTTCTGTAGCAAAACAAAAACAATTTCTTATTTGAAACTGAGGTTGTGAACACAAAAATAAACAATTTTTCAACCATAAATCGGAATTCCTCTGATCTACTTAAATCACATTACAGAGAAGATCCTGAACCTCCTCGCACGGTCACCTGCAAACATTTTGCTCTTGCCTCCCACTTTTTTGCTGAAGTCATTTTTGTTGTCCTTAGTACCCTGTTCACTTTACCACTGCTAACCAGTGTTGAGGTGCATGTGCTCTCTCCTTTAAATATAGTTTGATTGACATATATCTAGTTGGCATATTTACTTTATGTACAAGTCCCTTGAAAGTGGTATACCATATACCTAGAGCCTGTTAATTAAATGCTGGATGGAACTGCAGCACTCACTGTGCCACCCTCTTCAGTAGCACTCTGAAATGTGTCCCAAGCCTGCCACTGTAATCTGAATGCAGCTTTAAACAACCATTTCAACTTGGCACTAAAATACCCTGGATAATTATTAAGCTCGCCTTTTTAACATATAACTTACCCCTAAGGTAGACCCTAGGTAGCCCTAAAAGCATGGCTCTGTGCAGTTGAAGGGTTTGGATCTGTCCTTTTAAGTTTTGCATGTCTGGGAGTGAAAAATTCCTACATTTGTTTTTCACTACTATGAGGCCTCCCCCTCCATAGGATAACATTGGAGTCTCCTTGTTACATTTAATAAGCTGCAATTCCTAATTGGAAGCAGGTATCTATTTTATGTTTGGTATCTATGACATTGTAATGATAATTCCTCTTTAATGGTAAAGGTGAATAGTTCATTGCAATTTTTAAAATGCCACTTTCTAAAAGTTGGCATTTTCCTCCCCCTAGACCCTTCGTGCTTGCAGCTTGTCTTTGGATGCATGACTGGGTCCTAGACAGTCAGCCAATAGAGAGATTAGTTGTACCTCAATGGGCCATCTGCTAGCAGGATGCGGGGGCAGAGCTAAGCCCAACCCCAGTTAGAACTGAGTTGCCTGTACTCCGCCTCCACACACAGGGCCTAAAAACCCTGTATTGTCACTGCAGTCAGCCTGGAGACAGGGCAGGGGAGTCAGGAAATGCCATGAAATTCAAAGAACCTTTCCAGAAGCTTCTCCCACTTTCCAGTAGAAGTGCACCAGGGTATAAAAATAGGACGTTCAGACCCACTCATTAGTTCACCACTGGACATGCGGACTCTCAGAGGACAGTCTGCTGTTGCGACCTGCTGTGCACTCTGCCAGAGGGCTGCTGTACCTTGAAGGATGGCTTTGCTACCAGCAGCCTGGCTTGAATCCTCAGAGTCCTGCTGTGGAGGCCCGCATCTTCACCTGCACCCAGGAGTTCCAGAAGTGACTCCAAGGGCTAGTTTGTTGGCCACCTGTTCAGAGTCATAAGATATTGAACACTCCCACAATCTTAAACCTGCACCTGGACCCAGCCTGAGTGAGTCCTAAACCCCAATGAGGTTTCCCACCAGTCCTGGACCCTTGGTTGTGGTGCTTAAGTTACCCAGATGGTCACTTCTCAAAACCGAGGACTAACATTTCAGAGAAAAAGTCCTCTGAGAACCAAGAGGTGACTGGGACCAAACTGTTTGCATATCTGTCTGAGGTGTATTGCCAGTCAGATTGACTTTGTGGCTTCTCCTACTACGTTCTTCTCTTCAGCCCCAAATCCTTTGCAGCGGTCCTTCGCCAAAGGGTTATTCAACCTCATGGAACTGTCTTTCGCTACAGCCCTTTGCCTTGCCCCACTTAAGATTTAAACTTTAATTTCAAAGCAAGAACATCTAATTATGACGCTCCTTCCTCAGACACCTCCTGCAGCCTTGCCCAGCTGAACTTTACCTTCTCTGACATGTTTTCTCAATAAGTGGGCCCAATCCACTTCTTGTATCAAAACCACACTTTATCCCAGTTGGTCATATTTTGTTACTTTGACCCAGTCTTGCACAGATAGATATTCATGGGTGACTCTTTTACTTTTTAGGTGCCAGTTTTTACTAAAAACTTTAAAAAATCATAACTCTGGTTCTACTGACTGGATTTTTGTAGTTTTGGTGTCTAATAATTTATTAAAATGTAATTTATTCTAAAATGGCTTGGGATTTGTTTTGTGTTGTGTTTACACTCGACTGGGCAGACAGATTCATTCTGCTCATGTAGTTGGCAGAATGCAGGTAACATCACACTACTAATGTGGAGTTCCTGTGTATTATGCCATCTGGTACATGGCAGAATTATTTTTCCATTGTTGTGTGCAAGGCTTCGTTATTGCGTGCTTGTGAGTGCAAAAGAGATTTCCCCACCCACTAGAGCAGCTTCCACTAACACACAGATCCTCAGGTGATGTTTTGAGTTGAGGTGATCGCAAGCGCCTTCTCTAGTAGATTTTCAACTTGAGAAGCGGTAAATCAACTCAAAAATACATGGTTTTTATGCAAAAAAACATTTTTTGTTTTAAAATAATTGTTTCAAGAGGAAAGAAGTGCTCCAAAGACTGCAACTTCCCATTCTTGTCCAGAAGGCTAAACCCAGTGCTTTGTATATCTCCTGGTCCCTTTCATTTGGATTTCAAGGTGAAAGTATCACTCTCTTTGTGTTTGCCATAAACCACTATTTTGTCTTGCTCTCCATGCCATGTGGCCAGCGGCTGTTTTGTGTTGTCACTGTCCATCCATAGGCCTGTATGTGTTCTTCAATCAGTGGTCATTTTGACTAGCCATTCTAGCCATTCTAGCCTAGCCAGGTGTTTTTGCCATAGGATTTCATGTGTTTTTTGTTCACCATGGCTCCCTGCTTGCTGTGGTGTGACCATGTGGCCAACAGCCACTTCATGTAGGCAGTGAGTGTACTTTTGCCATAGGCCTGCATGTGTTCTTTGTCCTCCAGTGTCTAATTTCTTGCTGTTGTTGTTATCATTTGATCATGTGGCTGGTGGCCATTTTGTGAAAGCAGTCAGTGTGATTTTGTCAAAGGCCTGCATGTGTTCTTTGGTCTCAAATGCCTCCTTGCTTGTTGTTATTGTTAGGCAACGTGGCTGTTGGCTATTTTGTGCAGGCAGCCAGTGTGCTTTTCCCAGACGACTGCATGTGTTCCTTGATCTCCATTGCCTACTTGCTTGCTCCTATTGTTGTTAGACCATATGTCCAGCAGCCCTTTTGTGAAGGCAGCCACTTTGCTTTTTCCATAGGCCTGTATCTGTTCTTTGTTATCCATGTCTCCTTGCTTGCTGTTGTTGTTGTTTCACAATGTGGCTGGCAGCCATTTCGACTAGCCCTTTGTAAAGCACTCTGGTGCCCGTTTAAGCTGATGCAGACTGCATAAATAAATAAAACCACAAGCTGGGAGAGTTCCGTAGATTCCAGTCATCAATCCAACTAAGTATGAGTAAGTGAAGGAACAAGAAAATGGAACTTTGGTGGCCCTGAATATCATTGGTGACTTGTTTGGACAACAAAGCGATACACAGAGACTCAGTACTTTGATGTACGATATCAAGTTTCAGGAGGCAAGCATAAACACAGTACAACACCTGCACAGCTATAAAAAGCACACAACATCATTTTTCCCCTTACTTCGAATGATGCCTCCAGTTCATCTATTTGCGTATTTTCTGCATTTCTGGGCATGGGTGGCATGGACATTAGCCCCGCAGGAGGCAGACCTCCAGGTGCCGGTACACTTGTGCCCTCAGCAACCCATATCCAGCTTAGAGAAGCCACTATGTTCTATCTCTATCATAAGGTGTGACTAGCTTTTACTAAAACAACACCCCCCAGCGCCAACACAGCATCACTTGTCAAGCACGCAGGTCACATCACTTTTTTTCTGATTTGTTGGATGGGTGTTCTGTCGGAGCGAGAACAGGATAAAAGCAGGACTGTGCATCATTCAGCCGCATGCAGAACTCTGCGGAATATCACAGAGTTTTCAAATAACTCTTTGGAATTCCTCTGAACTCTGCAACCTCGGCCCACCCCTACTTTTTTGTAGAGCGCTCAAACGCCCTGAGGCGTCGTGCTGCTAAGACTACTACTGACTCATGTGATTCCAGTGATAATAGGCCTGATTACCAACCATGACTTAAACCACGCTAGCTGGATGGGAGAATTGCCAGGTTCTAAGCAGTTTTCTAAAACTCAGCAGATTGAATTGGCCCCTCAAATGGTCAGGCAGGTTGTTCCACAGATGTTCTGCCAAATGCGTATATCTCCACTTCTCCAGCTAGATCTCCTAAATGTACCAACCTTGATCGATCTGGCATTGGAGGATCTTAATGACCTTCTGGGGGTATGCCAGGAGAGGTTTTCTTTAAAACTCCATACAGTGCTTTATGAGCAAGACGGAGTCTTAGAACTTGACCCTTTTCCTCACATGAAAGCCAGTGTAGCTCTTGTAAGGATCATGAGACAGACTGGAATGTGGGCATCTTCTTAAGAAGTCTTGCTGTAGCATTCTGAAGACATTGCAATCTGTTAAAAGAATACGGATGAGGTCCAAAGAATAGGGCATAACAATAGTCAAGTCTGGACAAAATCAGTGTGGTCAACACTGTTTCTGTAACTCAAATAGAATGTAAACCAGGATCTTCCTAACCTTAAGCAATAGATAGAAACAGGAGGGCACTAGTTTGTTTCTTTATACTCAAATATTTTATGGTCGATACTGGGGTCGGAAGGGGTCCCAGGGTTTGAGGCCACCAAGCCTTATTCCAGGAGGATGAATTCTTCCCAAACAACAGGACCTCCATTTTTGTTGAGTTAATCATTAAACTATTTAGACTCATCCATTGTACAATAGCCACCATACGTTTGTGAAACCTCAAAACTGTCTCATCTGTGCAATTCACAATGGAAACAATAAGCTCTGGATCAGCATATGCTATGGAGGAGAAGCCAAAAGAACGGATTTGTTTTGTCAAAGGAGCCACATAAATATTCAAAGGAGCTGGGCTCAAAGACGAGCCTTGTGGAACTCCACAAGGCAGGGAAAATGATTTTTATCTCAGTTCTCCCAAAGGCGCAAATTGTTCTCTCTGTGAGAAAAATAAACAAAACAACTTTAAGGCAGAGCGATCAATTCTGATTTCTGCCAACTGCGCCATGAGAATCTTGTGATTCCTTCCGCTGTCCAGTATACTCCTCGCTTGGTCAGAAGCCACCACCAAGGCAGATTCTGTACTTTGATTGGGCCTAAAGCCAAATTGAGCTGGATCTAGCACTTGGTTCTTTATACATTCTTAGACAGGGTGACATTCACATGTTTATCTAACACCTTTACTTGCAGGGGGATCCAAAGTAGCCTTTTTCAGCAAAGGGAGAATGGAAGCTTTCCTCCTTTCAAGTGGAAAAGATCCTGACTCTAGAATGGAGTTAAGTAGTAGTGTTAGAGGATGCACAATAGTTCCCTTAATCTCATGCAATATTTTTAGAGGACATGGGTTGAATGGGGCTCCCGATTTAGTCTGACCAATAAGTTCAACTACTCTATCTTCTGTAAAAAAAGGAAGACTTACTAAAGAGCATGGCTCAAGCCGCTCAGTTACATGATGGGCCAGACCATCCTTCAAGTCTCCCAACTTGCAATCATTTTCTATAACTTTGCTTTTAAAAAAGAGTGCAAGCTGATCACAGAATGGTTGACCAAAGTCTAAGAAGGTATTAGACAGTAAACTAGATAAAAACTCAACTGCTCTTTAGTAGAACTCCTAGCTATAAAAATGTTATCGGAGAATAATTTGTTCTTTTTTCACATATAACAAGATGTTTAAAGTCTTGAATCAACTTCTTGTATGTCACTTTCTCATCCTCGTTATACTCCTTTCTCCAAAACATTTTCTTGTTTTCTACTTTTACGTTTAAGCTCCTGGGAAAACCATACAGTGGAGGGTCTTCCCCTACTGTTTCTGACTGTATTTACCAAAACATGCTCAGTAATCTCAGCTCCAATCCATTCTGAAAAGGTCTCAGACATGGGTGGAGTGTCTTTTGTAAAAAGAGAGTAAGACTGATTGAGTGTATTCACCAGATCTGGAGAGCAAATTTTGTTCCAGACTTTAATATTTATAGGACTTGTTGACTTGTTTGACTGGATGTTCTGATGAGACAGCTCCAAACTGACATTCATCAACTTATGATCAGACCAAGAGATAGGTACAATCTAATCAACCCTCATACCTTGCATATTAGAAAAAATATCATCTACGATGTGGCCCCCATTGTGAGAGTAGGAATTTATCAGCTGAGAAAGTTAAAACAATTTACAACATCCTGTCTCTTTACTAGTCATATTGTCACAGTGAAAGTTAAAACCACCTATAAAAGTAAAATTTAAAAACTGCATAAAAGGTTCAAGCGTTTCTGTAAAATTATAAAATAAATGTGTTTATAGCCCGGTGGTCAATACACCAGAATACCTAGCCGGGAGTGCCTCCACCATAGCAGAGTCAGATCGCTCGTCAGCCAGTTTGCCATCTCTGGCATGTGTTTTTCTATATAGTTGCAGAATTTAAATAAATGCTTGATGAATGATAGTGTATTTATTAATACACAGGTGTTAATACCCCCAAATTTGGTGAATGGAAACAAAAAGGAACTTCCTTTTCTTCATCAAGTAAAGCTGGGCTATTCGACCCCAGACAGCTACAGTGCACACAATGCATATTATCAGTAACCAATTCAAGGGAAAAAGTGCTACAACAGGGGGACTTACCTTCCTTAAGTTCTAGCAGCTAGCCCCTGAAGTACCTAAAAAGTGCCAATTTGACCAATTGGCACGGACAGACACAGAGGGGCATGCCTTTGGGGCACCTTCGATGCCCCCAGCGCCGTGCCTGCTGCATGCGTCCGTTGCACATATGCATAACCAGGCTCCTTAAATGCTAAGCTCAGGAAAAGCACTAGAAGGCCTACCAAGATAGCACCCATAAATCACACTGGCTATAAACATGCCTGAAGTGTCAAAGTGAGTTTAAAAGCCCCAAATCAATGAATGAACACGAAATGCAATCAGCATACAATCAGATGCAGACTCGCATCATCAAGCTCCTTAAATGCTGATGCCACGAAAAGCACTCGAAGGCCTACCAATGGCACCAGCTCTAAACATAGCCAGAGAGGCCAAAACAAATTGAAAACCCCCAAATAAAAATGGGCAATACAAATTGTGCGAAGTAATTAAAATAATGCACACAGCAATATTAAAAACAAGTACGCATAAATAGCAATCATGCAGGAAATATCGATTTCTCCAGGCTCACGAAACTCAACCAGCAATCAGTCAGATGCAGACTTGTGTCCGCATCACCAGGCTTCTTAAATGCTGAGCCCAGGCAAAGCAATATAAGGCTGACCAAGATGGCACCCACCAATGGCACAGGCTCTAAACACAGCCAAGGCGAGTTTGAAAGCCCCAAATAAAACTAGAAGAAGAATGGCTGGGAGTCAGAGTCCTATGCAGAAGGCTTGATTTCGAGTGGTGGGGCTTAAGTTGAGTGCAGAGGCGAAGGTAACAGAGGCGGAACAAGTGGCATCACCAATGAGCATCCAGAAGGTCACATAGACCAAAAAACACTAGTCTATTAATATGGGAAGATGTGCCAATGGGCTTGTCCAGTGTGTCTGCTGAACATATAGTCATTACAGCTGGTGCACTTGTCACATTTAGAAGGACCAGTATCTTGCCTAAAAATTGGAGGGATGGACCATGATTAAGATAAACCAACACTTTATACCACATGATTACACTGTTCCTGAAACACCATAGGAAGAGGATGAGGGACATTGATCAGGCTCAAGTGTGCTAGCTGACCCACTTCTAGGGGACCCTTCCGAGTTTGAGATCAAACTCTACTTCCCTGACTGAGTAGGCCACCATAGAACCTTTAGATTACCATACCAAGCTACTTTGCCAAAAGAAATTGTATATAGCTAGAGAAACATTATTTTGCGCCTGACTTATGCAGCCACACCTTTTTTTCATGTGTAGGCGGAATGGAGTTGGACCAGTGTGCAGTGAAGAAGCCTCACCATTCCATTCAAGGACATTGGAACCAATGCCTGCTTCTGTCCCATGCCTTTCCTTCTTTTTTTTTCATTCACTAGCAGGGCTACCCCAGTAAAGATAATTAATTTACAAGACTGCCAATGTGATGGTTCCATGGGAAAATACTAGAGGAGACATAATACGACAATTGTGTACCACTATGCTTGGATTGGAACAGATAACTAACTATTGCACCAATGGATGATATATTATTGAGTGAGTGTAATCAATGATAATGATTCATGTGGTGGCAGACAGTGAGGGTGTACAACTAATTTGTAAACTTGGGGGCTTACTTACAAGCCCCTTATGCTGCCGTAGTGTTACTTTTTTGTGATGCTGCGGTGGCACAAGCAGTCCCCTACATTGTGTCATAGTTTCAAACCAGTGCAATGGGAACATTTTACCAGTTCGGAAATCCCTACGCCACAATATACCTGCACCAAATACAATGTGTACAGGTTGGGTATCACAACATTAAAAGCCACACAAAACTGTCACATTGAAATGTATTTGATTTCACTGCGCCATTATGCGCCTTCACAGCGTCACTTTTTTAATGCCTACTCAGAGCAGGCATGATGCTGGGTTTTTAACATTGGACCCTCCTCGCATTACTAGTGTAGTGACAGATTACGGCTGCTACTCCAGCACTGCACCACTTTCATGCCAACAGATGCACCAGAATTTCTGGAGCATCACCGGAATAATACGCCATGGAGCGCTGTATCATAAATACAGAGCTACCATGGCATTGTTAGGGGCTCTGGGCCTGGCTCTAGAAAACCAGTTCATTGACACAGATGTGCCAGTTTCTAGGAAATTAGGCCCTTGATTTCAATGATTTGCAATGTTTGGGGGATGATGGGTGATTTTGCCGGAAGGTGGTTTTCCCTATCGAACTTAGATTACTTGCACGGTCCACTCCTTGCTGTACATTTTTTCTGGTTCTTCAGAGACTAGACCAGTCAGTTTAGTTAACAAATACAAATATACCCAAAATTCTCAAATTAATTTCCTCTTCTTGTTTATCAACAGCAGTTCACTACAGGTCTATCTCCCAATCTAATTTTGGTCTGGAGTCAGAGTGATTTGTTACTTGGAGTCAGGACTTAAAGCGGGACTATTTCAGCAGCCAGAAGTTATCTACACCAAAGGAAAACCTAACTGCTAGACCTGTCAGCTCATTACGTGTTTCCCCCTGTCGTTTTGCTTTAGAACTTTAGTATTTTGATCCTGTGCTGGCTTTAGGACTCTGGCCTCTCCACCACTGTTGAGCAGTTCTCTCTATCAAAATTGTATTGATGATTGGTTTATCCATGAATGGCATATTTGATTTATTAGTAAGTCCCTAATATAGTGCACCATGTGTGCCCAGGGCCTGTAAATCAAATACTACAAGTGCTCCTGCAGTACTGATTGTGTCACCCACATGAGTAGTCCTGTAAACATGTCTCAGACCTGTCACTGCAGTGTCTGTGTGTGCAGTTTTAAACTGCCATTTCTACCTGGCAAGTGCACCCTCTTGCCAGGCCCAAACCTTCCATTTTATTGCATGTATGTCGCCCCTAAAGAAGGCCCAAGGCAGCCCCATGGCTAGGGTGCAGTGTATTTAAAAGGTAAAACATGTATTGGTACGTTTTACATTCCCTGATATTGAAATACTGCTAAATTAATTTGTCAATATTGCAAGGACTATCTCCCTTAAAGGGTAACATAGGGATTGCCTTCAAGTATCTTGTTAAGTGTAATTTCCCATTAGGAGCAGATACAGATTGGGAGTTTGGGGCTTTGAACTTTAAAAATAAAGTGTTGGTGAAGTTGGTTTTGAATTGTAAGTTCGAAAATGCCACTGTTAGAAAGTGGGTGTTTTCTTGCTTAACCATTCTGTGCCTCTAGCTGCCTGTGCAATACACCTCTTGATCAGGAGGACAGCTGGGCTGTTTTTGCATTCACTCTAAACAGTTACACATATGGAGCTGTTGTAAGCTCTGCATATCCTGATGACCCATCATCAGACTGATGGGTCTTCCTGAGCTACGGTGGTGGGAGGAGCTGACACTTGCACCTGAGTAGGGGTGTGCCTGTCCTCACACAAAACAGTCTCCAACCCACTTGATTGTGTCCGGGGCCAGGGCAGGAAAGGCAGGGTCTTGTGCACAACAAAGACTTCTTTTTGAGGTTTACCTACTTCAAAGACAGAAATGACTATAATTATTGGATCTCTCACACCACATAGCTGGAACACTTCTGGACTGAGTATATTCTGCCAAGAAGAAGAGCTTGATGCAGTAGGAGGGACTGACATACTGCCTGTTGCTTTGCTGCACTGGTCTGCTGCGTACTGCTTCTATCCTAACAGTGAAAGGACTAGACCTGGCTTTCTATATCCTGCTTTCCAAGGTCCTCAAGGAGCTTGAACGGAGCTTGACTACTGTTAAGAAGTTTCATGGCCATCAACGACTTCACCTGCCAGCACCTGGGCTCGCTTGCTGCGAGACCTGACTTGCCAAATGGTGCCAAATCCAGTTCCTGGAATCTGGGAAGTGAGCTTTGGTGTAACTAAGAAGAAACTAAACACATCAACTCCAGAGCGACTTCGGAAGTTGGCGCAGCTCTCTGACTCCATGCCACCTGCACTGGCTCCATAGTCCCCCCTAAGTGCAATAACCACGATCTGCAACACAAGCCCGACACCGCAGCAGAAAGGGGAAGAAAAGTTCCAAAAAAGTTTCCTAGTGCCCCCGCGCAGTGAATCCAAGGAGGGCTCCATTGTGGTCAGCCTCAACTTTCGACTTTGACTTTTTTGGATGTAGAAAACTTGATTGAGGGCTTCCGTGATGCATATCTGAAGAGGGCTACAGAAAGGTCAACATCAACTTGTGACTTCATCCTGGTCGAAAAGAAATCCTCAAGAAATTTTCCAAGTGTGAAGGTGAAACTTTAACCGAGGCCTTCCTCTCAGAGTAGCTGAGCAGGGCGCCATCGCGGACGGCATCAAATTTTTACCGTGCCCCAGTCGAGTGCAGCTAAATGTCCACAGTGGCACTTTTGATTTCAAGGCACTAGAAAACGTTTGGTGGTGGATTACGAGTTTGGCGGTTCTGTGACCGCCATGTTGGCGGTGGCGGTCCCACTACAAATAGCCTGGCGGAGCAAACCGCTGTATTATGAGTTTGGCAATTGAGGAAATAGAAGACCACCAGTGGTCTTCTGCCACCGCCAGGCAGCACAGACTGCCACAGTCTTCTGGAGGCACAAATAGGGTGGTGCAGACCATGTTTCTGCTGGACTTATTACGAGGCTGCACACCACCAATGTGACCACTGCAGTCCAACCAACATGGATCAGCATCCAGAAACTAGCAGTTTAACGTAAGACTCTCACCTGCACAGAGCAATACACATCCAAAGCCATTCCTAAACATCATGCCACTGCTCCTGCTCGTTGAAAGACAACAAATTCATAGCTAACTTGGACAACACCAACCGTAAGTATACACACTTACCTGTTTTATTAACATGTATAACTAAATTGATCTGCCATCAAACACATTATTGGGGGGATGCCAAGGCCAGCAGCTACACCTATCATTCAAGACACACACACTCACATACAGCAACAGAGACACCCACACATTAACACACTTCAGCCAGCACACACACAGACACACACTGCACAGCAATACCACAAATATACACGTGGCTGCACAACACAGGAACAGGGACACTGAATGCCACACAACATATACACACACAGCAGCACCAACTACTGCACATATACAAATACATTCCACAAACTCACACCCAACACAGAGATTGACCACACATACTACACATGTACATCCATCTGCCTTGACACACACAGAATACCACCATCAAACAACACTGCAATCAACACACACATCACACACACTCCTAACACAATGGACCACCAGTGCCGTGCCCAATGCACACAGAATCAAATAGACAAAATACACAAAGCGAACCACCACAACAACACCTGCACAGTTCCGATAGGAGCATTGGGACACATATCATGTAGAACAAAGCCCCGAAAAGCATGCACATACAAGTTACCCACAAATGGATCCCAGGGACAAGGAATTCCAATATCATTTGTCATGCACAGTCACACAAAATGGGGAAGGGCAAGGCAACAAAGCACCTACACCTCACACTCCATGGGATATCACTACACCAACAATGTGAGAGAAACATTGACGAACCAGAATGACGCAGCCAATTCCCCAAGTAGAAAATCGATGCAGCGCCGGCCATGCAACAGAAAATCCAATGCATTGCCACACCGGATTGACACAACACCTGTGACTTCTTCCAGCGCACCCAGGATTCTCCCGCATCATTCCTAAGCATCAACAAAATCCCCGCATCGCAGTGAGGAACAAAGACTGTGCACCGAGAAACAATGCAAGCCCCTTGCAGCATGGAAAGAAACAACGCCTCGTCTGTGCTGCGTCGGAAAATCCGATGCACACCATATTTTTCCATGCATCTCCTTCTCTGTGGTCTCTGTGTGTGTTAGTTTTTACACAAACCAGGTACTTTGTGTAATCAAGAGACAACTGTTGAATTCTAAGATTTCAGACTCTTTTTAAACTTGCAAAAGTGATATTTCAACTTCTGCATTTTGACCTTATTTTATTCAGATAAATATTATCTATTTTTCTAAACCTGTGTGGTGTATTTTTGTGGTGTTTTCACTGTGTTACTATATGACTTTTGCAGAAATACTTTACACATTGCCTTCTAAGTTAAGCCTGACTGCTCAGTGCCAAGCTACCAGAGGCTAGGCACAGGATAATTTGGATTGTGTGGGACTTACCCTGATATGGATTGTGGTCCTTACTTGGACAAGGTTGTATACCTGTGCCATCTAGAGACCCCATCTCTAACACTATGCCTCATACAGACCAGGTTTGCTGGCTACATCAGACTTGAAGATATGCCTCTCTTGCGGATCTTCTTTGCTTGGGCTAGTCACATTGCACTGTCAGAGAAACAACATAAGTTTAAATTACTTTTGTGTCTCATGTATGCCTTTGCCTCCCTATACTCGTTGTATGTCACTTTTTCCTTCCACGTCCCTTCACAATGTCATCCTTGTGTGGTCATTTCAGAGTAGTACCATTAACAGGTGGCTACAGCTGGTCTGACATGTGAAGGAGACATGGAATTGATCCAGGGACTGTTTGACACACATTTTTAATTTAACATTTTGGTCTGAGTGACCACTTGTGCTGTTGTGTAGCTAGCATTCCTCAACCTGACACTGCCTATGACATATCCCTCCTTACATTACCATCTTAAGAGTACCTCATGTGCATCACATGAATTCACACTGTACATCCCACAATGATGAAAAATCACTATTAGGCACTGATTGTATGCTAGTTGCCTTTACTCACATGTACTCTGCACATACCGGTGGGAGTTCAGTTAAAATAAAATCAAAAAGTGAAGGGATCAGTCATGGTAATCTTTACAGTAGCTGCCACAACATTTGAAGTCCAAAGTCCAGTGTCCTACTAACCTGGAAAATGTATAGTATTTGAAGAACAGTCAACAGTGTTATTCTGTAGTACACAAAGGAGCTCCATCCGGAAGAGGTCACTTCCTGGCAGTGGTTGAGTTTTGGCATCTGCACCTCCTGAATGTTTAGGTGGATGTGCCCGCTTGTGCGGGGGGGGGGTTCTTCAGCTACAGAGGCAGGAGTGTCTGAGACATATCCTTCCCCTGGCAGGACATCCCTCCACTGGCTGCCACAGAGGCCAATGGGGCTGATGTTGATAGGTCAATGGAAGGGGTCTGGTGTTTTTCTCGATCCCTGCTCAGGGTGGTGTTAATGTCCCTCAGCACCCCTGCTAGGGAGGACAAGGTGGTAACTGTGGGCCTCCTACTGTTGCAATATTACATGGTGGTAATCCTTCTGCACATGATCGATTTCCTTGAGTTTGGTGAGTACCTGGCCCATTACACCTTAGGATTGTTGATAGGCTCTCAAGACTTCGGTGATGGGCTCTCAAGACTTGTTTGATTGGGTTGGGCTAGATGGGGAGATAAGGCCTTTATGGTAGCTGTTGCCAAATACTGGAATTTACTCCCTCTGTCCATAAGGAAGGAACAACATATTTTGACCTTCAGGGGGTTAGTAAAAACTTGGCTCTTCCCCCGCCAATTTTCCTCTTCTCTTGAGTTCTTTTTGTTTTTTTTCTGACACTTACCCTTCTTGTACTTAGTGCTTCAATGCCACGTCTGCAAAGTGCTTTGTAAATACCAAATACATACATACATATATACATGGTGTCCTGGCCAGACCAATCCCCAGCAGCCTCAATGCTCCTGGCTACGTCAAAAGTACATTTTGCATCAAAATGGTGCTAGATGGACCCAGGAGGGACCTGGGGGCCTCAACTCTGTATGAGGAGGAGGAGGGGGCTCTCAGCACTTTAGGGAGCCCTCAGGATACCAGCCAGCACTGCCAGGAGCCACAGGATCTGGGTTCAAAGAGGTACAAAATGCAGTTAATGCAGCACAACAAAGGAAGGTTCCACGCCACCGGAGAACAACTCAGCAAGTTGAGTGTCGCAGGATGGAGTGCTGGGGACCTGGGCCAGGTTGTGCACAAAGGAATTTTGCAAAGAGTGCACAGAGGCCTCAGGAGGTGAAGAAGATGCAGTACAAAGAGGTACCTTTGTTCCCGGGGAAGGAAAGGTCTTACCTCCTCCAAATTGTGTCAGCAGGACTTCAGGACAGTCTCTGTCGATGATGTCCTCCGCTGTGTCCTTAGGAGCACACTCATCACTATGAGAGGAGTCCCAGGGTACTGGTCGTCATCTTGGAAGGTGCCTGCTTGGAGCAGGGTAGTGACTCCGTCACTCCACAGAAGATTTCTTTAATCCTTTTGGTGCAGGATGAAGACAGGGAGTCCCCAGAGCATGCACACCATGGAAACTGTTGCAGTTGCTGACTTGGAGCTGAGGTTGCTGAACAAAAGTGTCTCTTGTGGACACTTTGTTGCAGTTACAGCATTTCTTGGAGCAGGCTGCAGTTGATCTGAAGTCAGAGGATGCTGAAGTTGTTGCAGAGGATTCCTGAAGGAAACTTGCAAGCAGAATCTGAAGAGAACCCACAGGGGAGACCCTAAATAGCCCTGAGAGGGGGATTGGCTACCTTGTCAGGTATGGAGCTATCCGGAGGGGTCTCTGATGTCACCTGCTGGCAATGGCCACTCAGAGCCCTCCAGAGTGCCCCCACACCTTGCAAAGCAAGATGGCTGAAGTCTGGGGCACACTAGAGGAGCTCTGGGCACCACCCTGGGGTGGTGATGGACAGGGGAGTGGTCACTCCCCTTTCCTTTGTCCAGTTTCGCACAAGACCAGGGGCTTGGGGATCCCTGAACCGGTGTAGACTGGCTTATGCAAGGAGGGCACCATCTGTGCCCTTCGAAGCATTTCCAGAGGCTGGGGAGGCTACTCCTCCCCAGCCCTCAACATCTTTTTCCAAAGGGACAGGGTGTAACATCCTCTCTCAGAGGACATTATTTGTTCTGCCTAGACCCCAGGAGCGCAGAAGCCTGTCTGTGGGTTGGCAGCAGCGGTAGCTGCAGTGAAAACCCCAGTAAGCTGGTTTTGCAGTACCCGGGGTCCATGCTGGAGCCCCGGGGATGCATGGGATTGGCACTCCAATACCAGATTTGTGCGCACTATTTCACGCAGGCTGCAGTGGCAGTCTTGTGTAAGGGTTTGTCTGAGCTCCTTATGGGTAGCAAAAGAAATGCTGCAGCCCATATGGATCTCCTGGAACCCAAATGCCCTGGGTACCTAGGTATCATATACTAAGGGCTTATAAGGGGTGTCCAGTATGCCAGTTGAAATTGGTAAATGAAGTCACTGGCCTACAGTGACAAATTTAAAAGCAGAGAGAGCATAAGCACTGAGGTTCTGATTAGCAGAGCCTCAGTGACACAGTTAGGCACTACACAGGCATACACATTAGGCCATAAATTATGAGCACTGGGGCCCTGACCAGCAGGATCCCAGTGAGACAGGCAAAAACATACTGACAGACAGGTAAAATTGGGGGTAACCCTGTCAAGGACGATGGTACTTTCCTAGACTGGTTGCCTGAGATGTTTATGTAACAAGGCTGGGAGGAGTTGATGTGGTCAAGGTGAGGCTGACAGGTGTCATCTGACCAGGTTCCCCAGATGGGCCAGTGTCCACATGTCCAGGAGTAGTATCCTCAGTGAGGGCTTTATCAATGGGGGGAGGGCAGTCTCTTGATTGGTGCCAGTGTACCCAGTGACAGTGAGACCCTTTGAAGTGAGAGACAGAATGTTACAGGTTGTATCGTGACATATACCTCCAACAGTTTACTTTACAGAGACATTTGATTAAGATCATGTACTCATTGACTTTGCAATTTTTCCTTATGAGGGAGACACACCTGCCATCAACTGTATGAACTTGACATTTAGGGAACAGAGCAATTTCATTTAAAGTCACCTTGCTACAGGATGCCTGAGTAGCTTGGCACTTGGATGTCTGATTATATACTCAAATCTTTCCATCACTACAGTCAAAACAGTGTCTGGCCATGATATGGCTTGGGTCATCTCAAGATTGTTATGTGGGCAGACCCGGATCCTTGTTGTTATATATGTTTGTTGTTGTCACATAGGCTGTCATTTTTCTAATAAGACTACTGGGTTTTGAGTGGCAGAATCACCCGTGGTGTGGAAAACTGAGTCCGACCCACTGCAGGTGATACCTGTCACTCCAATTTGGTGTTTTGCTCCGGCTAACTAACAGTGCCTCATCTCTATCCAAAGGCAGGGATGATTGGGCAGCCGAGCGCATGACATAAATGGTTTCTCAGGGAAGCCATGGTCACTCAGGTCACATCCATTTCTCTCAGTTACAGTAGTCTCATATGCATAATGACAGACAGAGGTAGTATATGTTTCAATAAGATTTTGATGAAGCTACTGCACCTTATTTAGCAAAGTGTGAGCTGCAATAACCAGGATGACACAACATAACAAGATTAGAATTGTGATGAAGCGAGTAAAGCATAAAAATAACGCTACCATGTCGTCACTGTAGTCAATACACTAATTCCTACCTAGGTTCTACTCAAGGACAGCGTGTCAAGCTCTAAATCTGCCCTTCAAGTTCCTCTGGGAAGACATCACCCCCATTTGTGAGCAAAGGCCTGAATTCAGCATTAGCGTCTGTAGCGAAGTATTCGGCAATCACCAAACAGTTGTGGTTCTCTGGCTGGAATCTCCCTCTAACGTATAAAGGTCAGGGAAGTGTTTTTATAATAAAACAGCTGATGTTCTGAGAAAATGTCCCTAAGTAAGGATGTGTGTTTTCTATGAATGTCAGAGACTAAACTTATGCCACGTTCACCGGCAACCGATCATTCTATAGCCTTGGAAAAAGCAAAGAGTGAGCAAGAATGTCTTGTATGAGAACAAAGTGCTGGCCTAGGCAAAAACAGTCAGAAGAAAATAAAACAAGACCGTGAAAGTCACTACTGTAAAAATAATAAAGCAGAACTGAATAAAACATATCTAGGTGAAAGTGCACAGAAGCAGGCCTAGTATGCTAAAACATGCATGAAGCTTATAACTAAAAAGGCTACACAACGTTGTCATCATGTGGTCAGTGCATTGTGAATATGTGTTGTGCCACAAGCATTTAGATTATGCATCTTGGTACCTTTGACTTGTCCTCCATTCACTGGGCACATTGGTTGGGCTGTCCTTCCTACCCACAATATTTTCATCTTGGCTTATCTGCTCAAGATGGATCTAGTTGATTATGCACATCACAGAGTGTACCATGGTCTATATGTTAGTCCTTCCCAGTTAGGTAACCTGCATTCATGAATTAACAGGGAGCAGCACAATGTCATTGAAGACAGTGTCCTGGTTATTGCAGTTGGAGGGACTGTTCCTCCTGGGATTTAGTCATGGTACACCATGTAATACCCACAGAATACCAATACAAACGTCATCCTCTCAGGTGAGTATGCTTGTCCTACCCACACACTATACAGTTGATATCCCCATAGGTGAGTACATGGCAAAGGCTGAGTAGAGGGACAATAGTCCTAGTAGCAGAGAACACAGTATTGGCTGAGTGGAGTGACATTACCAGTGCCTGCTGACCTTGGCATTGCTTACTTTGCCTGTCCTACCCACACACTATAGAGTTGAAATCCCCATAGGTGAGTACATAGCAAAGCCTGTGTAGAGGGAGAACGGTCCTACTGCGGAGAACACAGTTTTGGCTGAGTGGAGTGACATTGCCATTTCCTGATGACCTTGGCATTTCTGTCTTTGCCTCTCCTACCCACACACTATACAGTTGATATCCCCATATGTGAGCACATGGCAAAGGCTGAGCAGAGGGAGAATGGTCCTAGTAACATATAACACAGTATTGGCTGAGTGTTGTGACTTTATCAGTGCTTGCTGGGCTTATCATTGCTGTCACTACATGACCTATTCACACACCATACAGTTGAAATCCCATCAGGTGGGTACACTCTAATGTGGAGTTGGCAAAGGAGGTAATTTTGATTGGGAAACACTGTTCTGGTATCAGTGATAGTAGAACTGTGCCTGCTGGGAGTTGTAGTGCTGTCAATCCCTGTACTTTACACACTATACAGAGATGTTGTTCCCCCAGGTGGGTGTAATTGGCATGTTGGAGGCCAGACAGGGGTTTATAGGCAGGTGGACACTGAACTGTTGAATGGCGTGACAGTGTAGGTGGGGGAAGGTGATCAGTGAGCATGCATGCCAATACATTTTGGTGAGGAAATTTTGTTGTTGTGACTTACCCAACTCCACTCCCCCAGGTATTCCTGTCAAGCCCTCAGAATGAAGGCTGGCCGAGACCTTCTCCTCCCATGATGTGAACTGTGGGAGAGGAGGTGGGGGACAAGGGCCAGTCTTGTGGACTGCCAGCACATGCCTGGCTGCCATGGAACGGCTCTTCCCCCTGAGGTTGCTCCACCTCTTTCCGATGTCGTCCCTTGTGTGTGGGTAGCTGCCTACAGAATTCACTCAGTCTACTATTCTTTTCCACATTTCCATTTTCCTTGTGATGGCACTCTGCTGGACTTGGGCTCCAAATAGATGTGGCTCTACTTTGATGATTTCATCCACCATGTCTCTTAACTCGTCATCTGTGAAAGGGGGATGTTTTTTGGTGTCATGGTGGTGGTAAGGAAGTGAGGAAAAAAACATTTTTTTGTTGCTGCTGCATGATGAGGGGGTGACAGGAAGTAAATAGTGTGATAGGGTGCAAATATGTGTGTGCTTATGGTGTTGTGAGGATGTGTGATATGTGCTTTGTGAGAGATGGTGGGGTGACTAATCTATGGTTTGGTTTGCTATGATGCTGCTCTGTGTTTGACAGGGGCGATGCAAAGGATCTTGGTATGTGAAGGGATGCATTTTATAGTGTTGTTGGTAGGTATAGCGAGTGTGTGTATGAGTGTCAGCAGTGTTGTTTTCAAATCGTTGCAATGTTGTGTTGTGATTTACTGTGGAGACCGCTGAGGTTCCCACTTCCATTGAAGACCACCATGTCAAGACTAATTTTTGACTTGTAATAGGTTCGTTATTAGTTGACATGCTGGCGGTGCAATGATCAGAACGCCTCTTTCCTGCCCTTCAGAGTTCTGGTGGTGTCTTTTGGCGGGTCTGGCTGTGTAACTCGTAATACGGTGGTCTGTATGACTGCCAACATGGTGTTCTTTTGGAAGCCACCACCGATGGGTCTGGCAGTCAAACTGACAAACTTGTAAGGAGTCCTTTGATCTTTAAAAAATCATATCTCCAGTTCCCTATATTGGGTTTTTGTCATTGTAGTGGCATTTTAAAGATAAAAATATAATCTTTTTTTTTTTTAATTGGTGTTGGATTTTTATTGTGTTTTGCATTTTTCATATTTACTGTTTTGTTGATATTAAATACTTTAAACACCTGTCTCTTAAGTGAAGCCTAACTGCTCGTGGGCAAGATACCATAGGTTTGGCAAGGATTAGTTTATTGAGACCTTTACTGGGCCTAGTGGGAGTGTAGTCCCTAAATGACCTTCCCAATAATCCACTTTCCAGCATTTTGGGTGTGCAATGGTGGGATCCAGTGTTAGTGTTTAATATAACAATATAGTTTTAAGTGAAGCAAATAAAAAATCCTCTAAATTGTCCTAGTGCAAAAATGTTATTTTTAATTTGGACTAATATCAATTTTATCATTTTTGTGAGTTTTCTACATTTCTGATTCAATTCTTGCAAAACAAAATGTTGTGTCACACAAAACTTATGGATACAATGGAGCTTGATCTGTCTAGTCTACCCATACTCACTGTAGTCAAACTTAGAGTGTTGTGTGCTGGGAGGGAGTTGTCAGCAGACACTAAGAAATGATGAGCTGATTAAATCGCTGACAGCCTGGGCAGAGTGCCAGGATGTAGGTACAGAGGAAGCTCCAATGGGAGAGGAGGAGGGATCCTGTTCTTACCTCTCAGATGAGGGAGAACTTTTACACCTCAGTGACAGGGAGAAAGGAAGGTCATGTCTCCACACAGTCATCAGGGCCCTGCCTAGAGTTAGTGACAGGAAGGGGTCCCTTCGGAAGGGGCCAAACTATTCCTCAGGGAGAGAGAACTCGAGGCTCAGTTGGCCTATATAGCACTAGAAGCATAGAAGTTGGCCCTAGAAATGAAGAAGTGGGCAAGAGAGGAACAGACAGATATTGACAGCAAAGAAGACTTTCAGAAGGCCAGAGGTGGTGGTTTTTGTCCCGGATTACCCAAGGAGATTGTTTCTAGCTATCAAAAGGGGGATGATGTAGACAAATGGCTGGCAACCTTTGAGAGGGCACTAAGGATGAGGAGAGTTAGGTCTTGTTAGAAATGGGGTCTTTGGTTGACAGTCAAATTACCCCCTGTTCAAGCAAGGACCTTCACTCTAGTCAGGGTAAAAGAGAATCACCCTCAGCTAACCCCTGCTTACCCCCTTGGTAGCTTGGCAGAGCAGTAGGCTTAACTTCAGAGTGCTAGGTGTAAAGTATTTGTACCAACACACACAGTAACTTAATGAAAAACACTACAAAATGACACAACACCAGTTTCGAAAAATAGGAAATATTTATCTAAACAAAACAAGACCAAAACGACAAAAATCCGACATACACAAGTCAAGTTATGAATTTTTAAAGATTAAACTAAAAAATAGCGCTAAGAAACAAAAATGCTTCGATAGGATGTTAACACAGCGCCGTGATGGAGTTGTTCCCAGCGGCGCCGGACACGGAGTCGTGTAGACCCCCAAGTACAGTACCTTTGGTGAAGAGTGAAAACAAGCCGATGCGCGAAGTCGGGGATCACGGCGTCTGTGCGAAACTTTGAGTCCAAGCACTTCGAGCGGCGTCGGTCACGAAGTGGTGCGGCGAGTTCGACGGAGTCGAGGACTTCAGCGGGGCTGCGGTGGCATCGGGCCTGTGAAGAGCGTCGTGTTCCAGTGAAGGTTACGGCGTCAGGTGCAAGCGGCGTCACTGGATTCAG
Source organism: Pleurodeles waltl (assembly GCF_031143425.1). Classification (NCBI taxonomy): domain Eukaryota; kingdom Metazoa; phylum Chordata; class Amphibia; order Caudata; family Salamandridae; genus Pleurodeles; species Pleurodeles waltl. Next base: position 225,584,044 of record NC_090438.1, read on the forward strand.
AAGCTGCGTCGGTCCGGAGTCGTCCGAAGTCGATTTCCTTGGATTTCCACCAGCTTTCCTTTCAACGGCCCAGGGACTAGATAGGGCACCACTTGTCAGAGCAGGAGTCTCTCCAGAGACTCCAGGTGCTGGCAGAAATATTTATTTGCTGTTCCTGAGACTTCGAAAAACAGGAGGCAAGCTCTAACCCAAGCCCTTGGAGATTTCTTCAAAAGATGGAAGGCACACAAAGTCCAGTCTTTGCCTTCTTACTCTGGCAGAAGCAGCACTGCAGGAAAGTTCCACAAAGCACAGTCACAGGCAGGGCAGCACTTCTTCCTCAGCTATCAGCTCTTTTCCAGGCAGATGTTCCTCTTGGTTCCAGAAGTGTTTCTAAAGTCTGTAGATTTGGGTGCCCTTCTTATACCCATTTTAGTCTTTGAAGTCACCTTTCTTCAAAGGGGACTCACACCTACTTGTGAAATCCTGCCTTGCCCAGGAAAGGCCTCAAACACACACCAGGGGGTTGGGGTCTGCATTGTCAGAGGCAGGCACAGTCCTGTCAGATGAGAGTGACCACTCCACCACTCCCTCCTAGCAGAGATGGATAATCAGGAAATGCAGGTTACACCCCTGCTCTCTTTGTGTCACTGTCTAGTGCGAGGTGAAAAACAACTCAACTGTCAAACTGACCCAGACAGGGAATCCACAAACAAGGGAGAGTCACAGAATGGTTTAAGCAAGAAAATGCTCACTTTCTAAAAGTGGCATTTTCAAACGCACAATCTCAAAATCAACTTTACTAAAAGATGTATTTTTAAATTGTGAGTTCAGGGACCCCAAACTCCACATGTCCATCTACTCTCTAGGGAAATCTACACTTTAATCATATTTTAAAGGTAGCCCCCATATTACCCTATGAGAGAGACAGGCCTTGCAACAGTGAAAAACGAAATTGGTAGTATTTCACTGTCAGGACATATAAACCACATTACTATGGCGGTCATTCTGACCGCGGCGGGCGGCGGTCGCCGCCCGCCATGCGGTTACCGCCGAATGACCGCCCTGCGGTCAAAAGACCGCGGCGGCCATTCCAACTTTCCCGCTGGGCCGGCGGGTGACCGCCAAAAGGCCGCCCGCCGGCCCAGCGGGAAAGCCCCTGCAACGAGGAAGCCGGCTCCGAATGGAGCCGGCGGAGTTGCAGGGGTGCGACGGGTGCAGTGGCACCCGTCGCGATTTTCACTGTCTGAAAGCGGACAGTGAAAATCTGTATGGGGCCCTGTTAGGGGGCCCCTGCACTGCCCATGCAAGTGGCATGGGCAGTGCAGGGGCCCCCAGGGGCCCCACGACACCCTGTTCCCGCCATCCTGGTTCTGGCGGTGACAACCGCCAGACACAGGCTGGCGGGAAGGGGGTCGGAATCCCCATGGCGGCACTGCAAGCAGCGCCGCATGGAGGATTCCCTGGGCCAGGGGAAAACCTGCGGGAAACCGCTGGTTCCCCTTTTCTGACCGCGGCTTTACCGCAGCGGCCAGAATAGCCCAGGAAGCACCGCCAGCCTGTTGGCAGTGCTTCCGCTGCCCTCCGCCCTGGCGGTCACAGACCGCCAGGGTTGAAATGAGGGCCTATATGTCCTACCTTATCCATACACTGCACCCTGCCCTTGGGGCTACCTAGGGCCTACCTTAGGGGTGCCTTACATGTAAGAAAAGGGAAGGTTTAGGCCTGGCAAGTGGGTACGCTTGCCAAGTCAAATTTACAGTGTAAAAATACACACACAGACACTGCAGTGGCAGGTCTGAGACATTATTACAGGGTTACTTGTGTGGGTGGCACAACCAGTGCTGCAGGCCCACTAGTAACATTTGATTTACAGGCCCTGGGCACCTCTAGTGCACTTTACTAGGGACTTAACAGTAAAACAAATATGCCAATCATGGAGAACCAATTACATACACATTTTAAACAGGAGCACTTGCACTTTAGCACTGGTTAGCAGTGGTAAATTGCCCAGAGTAATAAAAACAGCAAAATCAGAGTCCAGCACATATCAATAACCTGCGGAACAGAGGCAAAAAGTTAAGGAAGACCACGCCAAGGATGAAAAGTCTAACACGTGTCTCCCCCAGCTAAACGTGGGGAGCAACTACCCAACCTCACGGGAGTTCTCATCACTAAGGCGGAAGAATCTGGACAGACCATCAGCATTGGCATGTTCTGTACCAGGACGATGTTGCACCGTAAAGTCCATCCCCTGTAGGGAAATGGACCACCTCAACAGTTTGGGATCCTCACCCCTCATCTGCATTAACTATCTGAGGGGCCTGTGGTCGGTCTGAAGTCGGAAGTGAGTCCCAAACAAGTAGGGTCCTAGCTTCTTCAGTGCCTGGACCATAGCAAACGCTTCGCGTTCTATGGAACCCCACCTACGTTCCCTGGGTAGTAACCTCCTGCTAATGAAGGCTACGGGTTGATCTAGGCCCTCTTCATTAACCTGTGAGGGTACTGCTCCAATACCATGCTCTGAGGCGTCTGTTTGCACAACAAACTCCTTGGAGTAGTCAGGTGCCTTCAGCACAGGTGCTGTGCACATGGCAGCCTTCAGGGCATCAAAAGCGTTCTGGCAAGCCTCTGTCCAGATCACTTTCTTGGGTTGCTTCTTAGAAGTCAACTCAGTTAAGGGGGTAACAATGGTACCATATCCCTCAACAAATCTCGTGTAATATCCTGTGAGACCTAAAAAGGCTCTCACTTCAGTCTGGGTTTTAGGAGGCTCCCAAGCCAGAATCGTATCAATCTCAGGCTGTAGGGGTGCCACCTGGCCACTCCCCACCTTGTGTCCTAAGTACACCACAGAGCCCTGCCATATTTGACACTTGCTCACCTTAATAGTGAGGCCTGCCTTCTGCAAGGCCTCTAACACTCTTGCAGGTGTTCCTCCCATGTGGAACTAAACACAGCAATGTCATCCAGGTAGGTGGCACTGAACTCGTCCAGTCCTGCCAACACCCGGTTGACCAACCTCTGAAAGGTGGCAGGGGCATTCTTCATCCCAAAGGGCATCACATGGAAGTGGAAGTGCCCATCTGGGGTAGAGAATGCTGACCTCTCCTTTGCCCCCTCAGTTAAGGCAATCTGCCAGTACCCAGATGTTAAATCAAACGTACTGAGGTACTTGGCAGCTCCTAACCGATCAATGAGCTCATCAGCTCGGGGGAAGGGGTGTGCGTCAGTCTTGCTGACCGCATTGAGACCCCGGTAGTCCACACAGAACCTAAGTTCCGGAGTGGCACCAGGAGCAGCAGCCTTTGGGATCAATACCACTGGGCTGTCCCAAGGACTGCTGGAGTGCTCAATAACCCCTAGGGTTAACATTTTAGAGACTTCCTCCTTAATGCAAGCCCTGCCCTGTCAGTCACCCTGTAAACCTTATGTTTAACAGGTGTACTGTCCCCAGTGTCCACAACATGTGTGCACAGGTGTGTGACTCCTGGGATCAGTGAAAACAGCAAGGCGAACTGTCCCAACACGTGGCGACAGTCCCTCTGCTGTTCCTCAGTCAGGGAGGGGGAGAGGATCACTCCATCCACAGACCCATCTTTCTCTCCTGCAGACAGGAGGTCAGGAAGAGGCTCACTCTTTTCCTCCACCCTGTCATCTGTCGCTAGGAGCATGGATAGCTCAGTTCGCTCAAATTGTGGTTTGAGGCGGTTGACATGTAGGACCCTCAAAGGGTTCCTAGGGGATTGCAAGTCTACCAGATAGGTGACCTCGCTCTTTCTTTCCACCACCTCAAAAGGCCCAGTCCACTTATCTTGGAGAGCCCTAGGCTCCACTGGTGCCATGACCCACACTTTTTGTCCAGGCTGAAACTCAACCAGAGTGGCATTCTGGTCGTACCACCGTTCCATATCCTCCTGGCTTGCTTCCAGGTTCTCCTGTGCGAGACTCCTGAAGCGGGCAGTCTGGTTTCTTAGTGCCAGCATGTAGCTAAATACATCCTGGGGTGGTTTACTAGGAGCTTTCTCCAAAGACTCCTTCCCCAGACTGAGCGGTCCCCTCACAGGGTGGCCATAGATGAGCTCAAAGGGGCTAAAGCCAAGTCCCTTTTGAGGCTCCTCCGTGTAAGCTAACAGAAGGCATGGCAAGAAGACGTCCCACTTACGCCTCAATGGCGCTGACAGGCCCTGAATCATGCCTTTCAAGGTGCGGTTGAATCTCTCAACCAGACCATTACTTTGGGGGTGGTAAGGTGTGGTGAACTTGTACGTTACCCCACACACCTTCCACAGAGACTTCATATAAGTGGATATGAAGTTTGTATCTCTATCAGATACCACTTCCTTGGGGAACCCCATGCGGGTAAAAACTCCCATCAAGGCACGTCCCACCACGGGGGCAGTGACCGTCCTTAGAGTAATGGCTTCTGGGTACCGAGTGGCATGGTCCACCAAGACCAGGATGAACATGTTGCCCATGGCTGTCTTGGGATCCAGAGGCCCCACAATGTCAATTCCTACCCTTTCAAAGGGAGTACTGACTACAGGTAAAGGTTGGAGGGGAGCTTTGCATTTCCCCCCACTCTTGCCACTTGCCTGACAAGTCTGACAAGACCTACAATAAGCATCTGACTGCTTGTGCATCAAGGGCCAGTAAAAGTGGGAGACAAGCCTCTTATAGGTCTTGTCCTGCCCTAGATGTCCTGCCAAAGGCACATCATGAGCCAAACCCAGTAGGAAGGCCCTGAAACACTGGGGTACCACCAGCATACGAGCTGACCCAGGCTCAGGAACCTTAGGCTCACTATACAGGAGGCCATCCTCCCAATATATCAGGTGAGTACCTGGCGCCTCGCCAGCCGCCTGGGCTACAGCCTGCTGCCGCACTCCTTCAAGAGTAGGGCACTCCTTCTGCGCTGTGCAGAATTCTTCCCTGGTGGGTCCCCCTTCCTGCTACCACTGTGACAGCTCACGGACCTCCTCCAATTCAGCCACCTGCTCCCCTGTAGGTTCCGGGGCGTCACCCTCAGGCTCCGCCTCCTCCCGGACCGTGGGAACCTCGGGCCGGTTTCCCGTGCCCCCTGCCCTTCCTCTTCTTGGCGGTCCCCTGGGCCACTGTTTCAGGCTCCAGGGGCTCTTAACTACCCTGATTGGCGCCATAGACCGGGTGGATACGCATACCCACCCAGGTAGACCCAACATCTCCAAGTGAGACCTGTGTTCCACCTCCTTCCAAGGGGAATCCTCCAGGTCGTTACCTAGCAAACAATCAACAGGCATGGTTCGACTCACAGCTACTTTCCAGGAACCTGAGACCCCCCCCCCATTCAAAGGGAACCTGCGCCACTCTGCAGAGGCGCTCAGAGTTGTCTACCGCAACTACTTGGTGAAGAACCCGGGGATCAATCTGCTCTTCAGACACCAGGTGACCCCTCACTGTTGTCAGGCTGGCTCCTGTGTCTCTCAGAGCCTCCACCCTCTGTCCATTGATGGTCACCCATTGCCTGTACTTCTTAGTGTTATCAGGCACTAGGTTTCTCTGGACCATCTCACTGTCCCCTAGTGAGACAAGGGTCATTTCTGCTGGTTCCCACCCACCTGAAACCAACTCCTCCCCAAGCGCTACACTGGCCAAACCCTGGGACGGTGCACCAGTGGGTGCCGGTGTACTTTTGGGGCATTTGGGGTCCCCCCCTCACATGACCCACCTGGTCACATGCATAGCACTTACGTGGGGGACCACCTGCCACTGGCTTCCCTTTGGACAACCATGGCTTCTTTTCACTGGGGGGGGTTGGGAATCCTTACCCTGGGAATCAGTTTGGGGCCCTTTAGAGAACTCCCCCTGTTTGCCCTTACCCCCCCTTTCTTCTGAGAGGGACCCTGCCCACCCTTGGTGTGGTCTCCCCCATACCTCTTTTGGACCCTGGTGCTCTCCCAGCGGTCCGCTTCCTGCGCAAGCTTCCTTGTGTCAGTCAGCTTGCTGTCAATGAGGTGCTGGCGCAGCTCTGGAAAACATAAACTATACAAGTGCTCCCAAGCAATTAAATTGTAAAGCCCCTCATACGTGTTTACCTTACTGCCCTTCACCCAACCATCCAGTGACCTGCAAAAAGAATCAACACATTCCAACCATGTTTGGGATTCTTTTCTCTTGTAGGATCTAAACTTCTCCTTGTACTGCTCAGAGGTGAGACCATAACTGGTGAGTAAGGCCTCCTTCATGACAGGGTAGGTGAGACTCTGAGCATCCCCTAAGGCTGTCAGTGTGTCCCTCCCCTCTGCCTCAAAATGCTTCCACAGGGCTGCCCCCCAATGAGCTTCAGGGACCAGGTTCATGTGGAGAGCTGACTCATAACCTTGAACCACAAGTAGATATCATCCTCCCTCTTATAATCCCTCACAAGGTTTTTTGGGATGTGTACGTTCTCTCAGGCTGCACTGTAGGATTGCTGCCACCATCCCTACTGGGCTGACTCCTCTGATCTATCTCTTTTAAACTGAGCTCATGAGCCATTGCTAACTTCCTTTCCTCAATGGCCAGCCTTCTCTGTTCCATCTCTAGACTGAGCATTTTCAGCTCCAATTGGTACTCCCTCTCTGCCTGTCTGTCCTGTAAGTCTTCAGGTGTCAGACCCTTGGAGGACACACTGCTACTTGCCCTGGAGACTCTCTCCCTGGGAATAACAAGTCCCCCCACTATACCATTATGTACTGATTGCCCTCCCTCCTCATCCTCATCCTCCTCCTCATCCTCAGTGTGCCCTCCTGTGCTTCTGGTTGTCACCCAGGCCCTCAGTGCCTTTTTCAGCTCATCCTTCTTGGAAGAGCTCTTAATGGGACAACCAACATTTTTGCAAAACTGCTTTAGCTGAGCCTTGTTATAGTTATCCAATTGCTTCAGTTCAAAAACAGCTTCAACGGATGCATCTCCAAGTAGAGACATGATGAAAGGTAAAAAGAGTGCAAAGTTCCAAATGCAGAAACAAGTTCCCAAATGAAGTTCCAGAAAAGTCAATCACAGGATCAGCGAAAAAAGAAACTGAGTGCAGAGAAAAAACTGTCCAAATAGAAAAAAAAAAAATCACAAGACTAGTAGTATGTGGTCACGTAGTGGTCTGAACTCAAACAGTAGTGTACACTTAATTATTGTATGTCAAGTACAAATACAAGTCCAAATCCCAACTGCTGATCACCAATGTTAGAAATAGGGTCTTTGGTTGACAGTCAGGTTACCCCCTGTTCAAGCAAGGACCTCACTCTAGTCAGGGTAAAAGAGAATCACCCTCAGCTAACCCCTGCTTACTCCCTTGGTAGCTTGGCAGAGCAGTAGGCTTAACTTCAGAGTGCTAGGTGTAAAGTATTTGTACCAACACACACAGTAACTTAATGAAAAACACTACAAAATGACACAACACCAGTTTAGAAAAATAGGAAATATTTATCTAAACAAAACAAGACCAAAATGACAAAAATCCGACATACACAAGTCAAGTTATGCATTTTTAAAGATTAAACTAAAAAATAGCGCTTAGAAACAAAAATGCTTAGATGGGATGTTAACACAGCATCGTGACGGAGACCTTCCCAACAAGCAGACACCAGCGGCGCCGGACACGGAGTCGTGTAGACCCCCAAGTACAGTACCTTTGGTGAAGAGTGAAAACAGGCCGATGCGCGAAGTCGGGGATCGCGGCGTCTGTGTGAAACGTTGAGTCCACGCACTTCGAGCGGCGTCGGTCACGACGTGGTGCAGCGACTTCCACGGAGTCGCGGACTTCAGTGGGGCTGCGGTGACATCGGGCCTGCGAAGAGCGTCGTGTTCCAGCGAAGGTTACGGCATCGGGTGCAGGCGGCGTCACCGGATTCAGCAGCGGCGTCGTTCCGGAGTCGTCCGAAGTCGATTTCCTTGGATTTACACCAGCTTTTATTCAAGGGCCCAGGGACTGGATAGGGCACCACTTGTCGGAGCAGGAGTCTCTCCAGAGACTCCAGGTGCTGGCAGAGAGAAGTCTTTGCTGTTCCTGAGACTTCAAACAACAGGAGGCAAGCTCTAACTCAAGCCCTTGGAGATTTCTTCACAAGATGGAAGGCACACAAAGTCCAGTCTCTGCCCTCTTACTCTGGCAGAAGCAGCACTGCAGGAAAGCTCCACAAAGCACAGTCACAGGCAGGGCAGCACTTCTTCCTCAGCTATCAGCTCTTTTCCAGGCAGAGGTTCCTCTTGGTTCCAGAAGTGTTTCTAAAGTCTGTAGATTTGGGTGCCCTTCTTATACCCATTTTAGTCTTTGAAGTCACCTTTCTTCAAAGGGGACTCACACCTACTTTTGAAATCCTGCCTTGCCCAGGCAAGGCCTCAGACACACACCAGGGGGTTGGAGTCTGCATTGTCAGAGGCAGGCACAGTCCTTTCAGATGAGAGTGACCACTCCACCCCTCCCTCCTAGCAGAGATGGCTAATCAGGAAATGCAGGTTACACCCCAGCTCCCTTTGTATCACTGTCTAGTGTGAGGTGAAAAACAACTCAACTGTCAAACTGACCCAGACAGGGAATCCACAAACAAGGCAGAGTCACATAATGGTTTAAGCAAGAAAATGCTCACTTTCTAAAAGTGGCATTTTCAAACGCGCAATCTCAAAATCAACTTTACTAAAAGATGTATTTTTAAATTGTGAGTTCAGGGACCCCAAACTCCACATGTCCATCTACTCTCTAGGTGAATCTACACTTTAATCATATTTTAAAGGTAGCCCCCATATTATCCTATGAGAGAGACAGGCCTTGCAACAGTGAAAAACAAAATTGGCAGTATTTCACTGTCAGAACATATAAACCACATTACTATATGTCCTACCTTATCTATACACTGCACCCTGCCCTTGGGGCTACCTAGGGCCTACCTTAGGGGTGCCTTACATGTAAGAAAAGGGAAGGTGTAGGCCTGGCAAGTGGGTACACTCGCTAAGTCGAATTTACAGTGTAAAAATGCACACACAGACACTGCAGTGGCAGGTCTGAGACATGATTACAGGGTTACTTGTGTGGGTGGCACAACCAGTGCTGCAGGCCCACTAGTAACATTTGATTTACAGGCCCCGGGCACCTCTAGTGCACTTTACTAGGGACTTAACAGTAAAACAAATATGCCAATCATGGAGAACCAATTACATACACATTTTAAACAGGAGCACTTGCACTTTAGCACTGGTTAGCAGTGGTAAAGTGCCCAGAGTAATAAAAACAGCATAATTAGAGTCCAGCACATATCAATATCCTGGGGCACAGAGGCAAAAAGTTAAGGGAGACCACGCCAAGGATGAAACGTCTAACAGGCCTCAATACTGGGGTTTACTCCTATGGAAGCTGAACCCAGTATCTGGGAGGGATAGGCTCCTATCCCTAAGGGAGGAGGAGACAAACTCCTATCCCAACATGAAGGAGTGCTCTCACCCAGAAGTTTTGTCTTACCCCAGAACAGTATAGGCTAATGTTTAGGGACCCCCAGAAGGTCAATGCCCAGTCCTGGGTTGACTTTGTGGAAATGTCAGTAAAGGCACTAGAGGGCTGGATGAAAGGTTAATACCTATGAGGGCTATAAAATGTAATCATGAAGGATAACCTTCTGACTAATTGTGTCTCAGAGACCTTATGCCAGTATCTGGTAGACCATACCCAGGGACCTAGGGGAGGCAGCTGATGATGAATGGTTGAGAACCACAGTTACCAATAAACCCTCAGGGGATGATCTGAAGAAAGGAGGACAGGGTCCTCCCCAGGGAAAAACCCAAGGGAAGGAGGATAAAAAAACAAAAGCGTCCCTAAAACCTATACTATGGGGGGGGGGTGAGCCATGCCACTTCCAAGGAGTGGGGGTCTCAGGGTAAGCATTATGATCCTGTTAAGGTAGGAAAGATCCAGGAAATTTGCAAGGCAGGGAAGTGTTTTTAGGTTTGAGTGTCACCAGCCTGGACATAGAAGAGGAGATGCTGCCTGCATCAAGATGCTCCTCACCACCCACTGGTGAGCTGTCATATGGGATTGCTAGCGTAGGGGTGGGTGTAAAGGTTGGGACAGTGATGGGTTCAGGCTATACAGAAGTCACCTTAGTGTCCGTGGGAGGGGTGGATGTTGCAGCCCTGGCCACCTTACCTCTAAGCATGGAGAAGTCCAGGCAGACTTCTAAAGTCAACGGGAGTGAGGTGGAGGCTCTGAGGGATACAAGGGCAAATGTGACCCTGGTCACAGAGGAACTGGTTTCCAAAGAGCAGGTCCTTTCTGCTGTAGTCCACCAAGTGACTTATGCAGACAACAGAACCAAGCTCCCTCCCATGTCTTTGGTGAGCTTGGAATGGGGCAGGTGTGACTGTCCCAAAAGAGGTAGTCGTAGCTCATGCCCTCCCAGTAGAATGTCTACTGGGAAATGTTTTTGAAGCATCTGAATGGTCAGAGGTGGAGAGAAGGGTCCACGCATATATGCTGGTCCTCCCTAAATGGGTATGTGCTGTGACCAGGTCACAAGCTGCACAAGAGGGAAGTGCTGGACACATGGACCCTGGAACAATGGACCGAGCCTCCAGAAGTAAGAGAAAGGGCACAGGGTCTCGCTGCCAGCCCCAAAAGTTACAGAGTTGCAGGACGAATCCAATCCCGAGGAGGAGGATCTGATCCCTGAGTGAGGGCCCCCACACCTGAAGCTGCTACCACATTGGCTAGGGCCATATGTGGTGTGTTCACCAGAGTGGGTTTTCCCAAGGAGGTGGTCTCAGTTAGGGCCACATACTTTATGTCTGCCTATTTGAAGGCGATGTGGGATGAATGTGGTGTTACTTATAAGTTTACCACCCCATATCATCCCCAGACCAATTGTCTGGTGGAAAGATTTAACAAGACCCTGAAGGGCATGATCATGGGTTTGTCTGACAAACTCAGGAGGAAATGGGATGTTATCCTCCCATGCCTGCTCTTTGCTTACAGGGAGGCGCCCCATAAGGGTGTTGGCTTCAGACCTTTTGAGTTACTGTTTGGGCGCCCTGTAAGAGGCTCATTGTGTTTGTGAGAAAGTCTTGGGAAAAGCCTCTCAATGTGCTTGACTATGTGTTAGGTTTGTGGTTTTGCATGGTAGAGTACATGAAGAAGCAGCAACCTGGAGGCCAGCAAAGAGCTCACGAAGCTTTGACATGATCAGACTTTTACCATGCCCGAGTACCATCCAGGTCAGTTGGTGTGGGTTTTGGAGCCTCTGGCTCCTAGGGCCCTCGAGGCCAGGTGGACTGGGACTTAGCCCATTCTGGAGAAAAAGGGTGAGGTCAACTAACTGATGGACCTTGGCACCCCCATTAATCCCTACCAGATCGTGCATGTTAACAGACTTAAACCCACCCAAGACAGAGCAGGCATGATGAGGAAAAGTAGGAGGAGAGTGAACCTTTGCCAGACTGCCTCTCAACCAATGTGCAAGATGGGTCAGTGGATTTAGTAGTATTCATCCCAAGCTGACACCACAGCAGCAACAAGAACACAGACAGGTGTTAGAGCAGTTTGCTGGGTTGTTCTTCCTAACCCGTGGACTCACCACTTGGTGTTTCCATAACATTGACACTGCTGCCAGCTTACCTGTCAAAAATAAGTTGTACAGGTTTTCAGACCAGGTCATTGTCAACATCAAAGATGAGGTAGATAAAATGTTGGAGGTAAGGGTAATTGAGTCCTTGGGTCAATCCAGTAGTGCTGGTGCCCAAACCTAATCCCTATGGTGGGAAGAAGGAGTTAAGATTCTGTGTAGACTACAGAGGTTTGCATGAAGTCAATAAGACTGATGCTCACCCCATACCTAGAGCTGATGAGCTCATTGACAGGTTGGGGGCTGCTAAGCACATTTGATCTGACCTCAGAATACTGGCATATTGCCCTAAGGCCAGGAGCTAAGGAGAGGTCAGCATTTCCCACCCAGGAGGAAGACTTTCAATTCAAGGTGATGCTGATTCATCTGAAAACCTTTCCTGTCAGATTCTAAAAGTTAGTGACCAGAGTCTTTTCTGGGTTGGAATATTTTAGTACAGCCTATCTGGATGATATAGCTCTATTCAGTTCTACCTGGTAGGATCAACCGGTACACCTGAGGGAAGGGCCTCAGGACCAGCTCTAGGCAGGCCTGACTATCAAGGCCAGCAAAAGCCAGATAGAGCAGAGCTCAGTGGCATACCTGGACCACCTTGTAGGTGGAGTCCATGTACAACCTTTCCAGCCTAAAATCCAGCCAATCCTGGCTTGAGAGGTTCCTAAAATCCAGACTCAGGTCAGGGCCTTTCTTGGCCTGACATGGTATTACAGGAGGTTTGTCCAGAATTATGGGAATGTGGTCCCTTTGACAGAGCTCACACCCAAGAAACAGCCCAAAAAAGTAATTTGGACCCCAGAGTGTCAGAAGGCCATTGACACTCTGAAGGAGGCTATGTGTTCAGCACCACTGGCTTCTGACTACAATGAATAATTTATTGTGCACACAGATGCTTCAGTGACAGGGATTGCGGCAGTGTTGGCACAAGTGAATGAGGAGGGCCAGGATCAGCCAGTTGCCTTCATCAGCAGGCAACTATTCTCCAGAGAGCAAAGCTGGAATGCCACTGAGAGGGAGGGCTTTGCAGTGATCTGGTCCCTGAAGAATTTGAGGCCACACCTGTTTGGCACTCACTTTGGTCTTCAAACTGACCACAGACCTCTTGGATGGCTCATGCAGATAATGGGGGGGAACCCAAACTGTTGAGGTGGTCCATTTCCCTACAGGGGATAGACTTTACAGTGGATCATAGACCTGGGACTGTCCATGCCATTGTAGATTGCCTTTCCAGATTTTTCTACTTAGCTGATGAGGACTACCAGGCTGTAGGTTAGTACCCATCACTTTTCATCTGAGGGGGAGTGTAGGAAAGTCTTCCTTTTTGCCCTGGTTACCCCCAGACATTTTGACTGATACCGGTAGCAACTGACTCTGACTGCGCCCTGGGCACTGCTAACCAGTCCCAGGGACAATGCCCTTGTACAATGGATTATGCGAATTAAGCTTACTATGATTGACTGTACCATCCTCCTGATAGGTCCCTACTATATGGTACAGCAGGTAAGTTTAGGGGGCTCAGTATAGGTAGTACATTCATAGGTGTACTGCTGTGGTGCCTGGTGCCATTTTAAAAGCAGGCCTGCCTTGCTGTCTGCTTTTAAGTTAAAGTTAACTTCAAGTTCAACTTTGTAAATAATAGTACTTCCAAAGCTCCAAGCTACATTTTTTTTACAAATAAGTCACCACTAAGGTATGCCCTAAGTGTCCCCAGGGTTGTGTGTGGTTTAAAGGAGCTACCTGTGGCACGTTTGGTATCAAATAAAAATTATGATAAATTCAACAACTTGCCACTGTTTAATTTAATATAACTTGAACAGGGAAAGTGTTTTAGAACTCTTGCTAGAAGTTAACAACTTCAGCCCTATAGTGCACCTCTCTCATTGGTAAGCCTCTGGCAGCCTGAGCCAGGCTGCCTTGATGAGTGTGAAGTTGCCTGGGCTGAAACAAAGGAAGCATCTGGCAGGAGGAGATCTGTCTCAGCATATGGTAGAACAGGATGGGGGGAGAGCAGCCAAACCAAGCTTCAAAGGAGGGTAGGACATTTGGAACAGCAACTGGACCTCCCCCATTTCCTCCAGGCCAGGACAGCAAGGTGCTCCCTGATTAGATTAAGAGAGGGCTGGAAAAGGATGTGTTAAGAGAAACTTTGTCACTGTGGGCAGATCTAAACTCTAAGATAACATTTTTACCATCTTGGATTTTTGAGGAATGTTGCTCACTGGGATTTATTTTTGACACACTTCCCAGGAAGTGGTCGCTCAGGATGGTGGTGGCCTGCACGTGATTCGGCAGGAGCACCCCCTGTGCTTTTCTCCCCATGTGCTAGGGTAAATATGGCAGAGCTGAACCACACTTCCTATCCCTACTGGAAAAAGACAAGAAAAAGAAGGACTGCCCTGCTGGATCCCTTGCCTACACCTGCACCCTGCACTCAGAAGGACTTTGCCAGCTGCACACTTTGGGCTTTGCCTCACTTCTACAACTCCAAAAAGGGACTCCCTGTAAGCTACAGGTAGAGATGAGCTAACTAGAGTCACCTGCATCAAGTCCTGCAAAGATAGCCCAGCTGACCAGGGACTAGGGGTAATTTAAGGATTTGTTCCAGGTGCATTATGGGAGTTGAAGTCCTTACTCCCAAGGAGCAACTCAGAGCTTCTGGAACCTTGTGGTGAGTTGTGAACACTTCAAGTACCTTAAATGTACTTCTGAAAGAAGATCCAGAGATTTGGAGAAGTTTGGAGCAACTTTGAAAAAAAGCTCCATAAGTGGACCACCCGAACAGTCAGAGTCAAGCCGGCAAACGTCAATCATGACCCGACCTGACTTGCAGGTTCATCCCGCTGAAAAACTCCCAAGCCCAAGACTTCCAGAATTTGACTTTGCATTGAAATCGGCTTGCTGGGAGGGCCGTCTGATGCGGGGGAAGAAAAGCTCAAGTCCAAAGTTAAAATCTTGACCGAGACCTCCTGCGCAGTGTATTCAAGGACGGCTCCATCATGGTCGGCTTCAACTTTCAACTTTGCCCCAAATTAAGGATTTTGTCCTGAAAAGGTAAAAAACTTTACCAAGGGCTCCTGTGTCACATATCCAAACAGGGATCCAGCGAGGCTGGCCTCAACTTGTGACTTTGTCCCGGTCAAAGAGAAATCCTCAAGAAATGTTCTAAGTGTGAAGGTAAAACTTTAACTGAGGCCTCCTGCTCAGTGTAGCTGAGCAGAGCTCCATTGTGGTTGGCCTTAAATTTTGACTTTTCCCCGGTTGAGTGCGACCAGATATCTAGAGTGGCACTTTAATTTCAAGGTGCTAGAAAACATTTAGGGGCAGATTTAAGAAAAGTGGTGCTGTAACTAGTGCAGCCCCACTTTCTTTGCACCACTTAGCGTCCCCCAAATACGATGCACCATGGCTCAGGGTAGGGGGCAATAGAGTCATTCTTTTTACACTATTGATGTACTCTGCAAATAAGACTCCAAGATACACTTTTAGGCATGCACCCAGAATAATCACCCACACATTAGAAATCCCAAATGTTCCTAAGCTCCCCCATCTGTCACCTGTATCATTTTGTCATTATTGAATAATACAAATGATATGTATAAATCAGTGACTTGTCTAGGTGCCTTTTCTCCATAAAAGTCAGATATATAAGCAATCCAGTCCTTTTAATCTCCCTGAGAGCTGAGCATGAAAACGGAAGGTTAACCATAGAAAGTACAAGTACTAGATCTACAATTTACTGGCCGCGAAATATTGGTTAAAATTTGCAACTAGCATTTTTGGGACTATTTAAGAATTTTAAAAAACACCCTACATAGTAGTTGGTTGCTTCTTAAACTTTTGTATTGTAGTGGATTGGAATCTGATCTACCTCAAGCATGTTAATGAGTTAGGTGGTCAGTTGTGAATCACTGCAATTGGAAGCTAATGCAGGGATGGTGGCCTGCTGTGGTCGCAAAATGTCTGTACTGCTTTTTAATAAAGCAGACTTTTTTTAACTGCTGCATGCTTTTATTAAGGGATATAGAAATGCATTTGAAAACAAAAGTTTACTTTTTTGTCTATGCAGGAGTTAGCAGTGGTCACCGGGATGACTGCCTCCTCTTAAGAATTTTTTTTTTTTTAAGTCATAAAGGAAAGGAGGGCAATTTGCAAATGGTTCACTACCTCCTTTGAGGTGTTTGTAAAATATCAATATTTTGAGGCCAGATTTCAATTGCAAAACATTGATATAGACGATACCAATTCCGTATGATGGAGGGAGGCTTGCAAAAATGCCTTTCATATTCTAAAATTATTTCCATTTGGTAACCCATTTTTTGGAATCAGAAAAACTTTTTGCAATACAAAAATAAATTATTACATAGTAAAACACATTTAACTGTTGGAAACACTGATTTGGAACATTTGCAACCATTAAAATGCTTGGTACAGTTTGGCTCGGATCTTTCATGAAATGAAAGTGTCTATCGCAAACTTACAGGCCATTGTTTATTTTGAAGTCTAAACTTGATCTTAAGGTTGAAATATTTATTTTTGTAATGATTCAGTCATTTACCAGGCTGAAAAGAGAATTTGTTTCCTGATTATTTGCACACAGGTCTCTTTAAGTTTATTTAAATGTATCGGCAATCCAAGGATAAAAATAGAAAATTGGCCAAGTTGCCTTGTTTTATCCAACAGACACTTATGTTTTGTTACTACTGTATTAGTTTATCTTTTTAGTAAGTGGAACAGATATGCCCAGATGTGGGTCCCATGCATACTGTGTGTTAGACCTAACAATTTTAGGGTGGTTTACCCCCAACATTTGCCTATCTCCACCTCTTTTCTGACCTAATTTATGCTGGAATTAGGGATAACCAGTGATAACGTGCTTGTGGTCTCTCCCAAAACATGGTATTATTGGCTTATCCCCAATTGGCATATTCAATTTACTCATAAGTCCCTAGTAAAGTGCACTACATGTGCCCAGGGCCTGTAAATTAAATGCTACTTGTGAGCCTGCAGCACTAATTATGCCACACAATTAAGTAGTCCCTTAATCATGGCTCAGGCCTGCCATTGAAGAGCCAGTGTGTGCAGGTGAACACTGCAATGCTAACCTGGCAAAATAATCCCTTTGCCAGCCCAAACTATTTCCTTTTCATACATATAAGTCACCCCTAGGTTAGGGCCTTGCCAGCCTAGATGGTAGTGTGAAATGTATTTAAAAGGTAGCACGTACACTTTTTACATTTTACATGTCTTGGTAGTGAACAAAAAAATCCCAAAGTCATTTTCTTTACTACACCAAGGCCTATCTCTTCAATAGGATAACATTGGAATTACCTTATTACATCTTAGTAGTGTAATTTACAATCTGGAAGAGATACACTTTTCAAGTTTGGTGTCTCTGGAATCACAATTTAAAATCATAACTGTTAGAAATGGGGTTTTTGGTTGGCAGTCAGGTTACCCCCCGTCCAAGCAAGAACCCTCACTCTAGTCAGGGTAAGTCACACGCAATCCAAATTATCCTGTGCCCACCCTCTGGTAGCTTGGCACCGAGCAGTCAGGCTTAACTTAGAAGGCAATGTATAACGTATTTGTGCAATAAATCTTATACTAACACAATATAGCACCACAAAAATACACCACACAGTATTTAGAAACATATATAATATTAATCTGGATATTAGTAGGTCAAAACGATGAAGGATGCAATATGAAATTGTAGAGATATCACTGAAAAGTGATATAAAGTGTCTCAAGTATTTAAAAAGCAAACAAAGTCTCTTTCAAGCACAAAGTACCTGGTTGGGTGGAAAATCTCCGCAGAGGGCCACAGAGAAGAAGATGAGTGGAAAAATGGTGTGTGCGTCGGTTTCGCCCCTTCACACACGGACTTGTGTGGTTATTTTCCACGCGGGGAGACGTGAGTCGTTCTACTGGAAGAAAAATAGTGTGTGCATCGGTTTCGCCCCTTCACACACAGACTTGCGTCATTATTTTTCACTCGGGGAAGACGTGCGTAATTTTCCGGCATGTGGGCCGTCTCCTTCTGTGGGTCACGGGATTATCAGATGTCCCAGGGTCTGTACGTGGAATCCTAGGCTTGTTATCCATCTGCGCGTCGTTCCGGTGGGCTGTGAGTGGAATTTTCTTCCTCGTGGCAGGCGTCGCGTTGATTTCCTCTCTGGAAGTCGGACGGCGCTGTCCAGGCAGGCCGTGCATCGAAGTTCCGGTCGCGCTGAGCAACATCTTTTACAGATCGGCGTGCAGTGAATTGTTCATCGCGGAGCAAGCTGTGCGTCAAATTTTTCGGTGCAGGAGGAGTCCAGTTGAAAAAGAGAAGTCGTTTTCGTCCTGAGACTTCAGGGAACAGGGGGCATGCTCTATCCAAGCCCTTGGAGAGCACTTTTGCAGCAAGACAAGAGTTCAGCAAGGCATCAGGCCAACAGCAAGGCAGCAGTCCTTTGTAGAAAGCAGTCAGGTGAGTCCTTTGAGCAGCCAGGCAGTTCTTCTTGGCAGGATGCAGGTTCTGGTTAAGCTTTCTTCTCCAGCAAGTGTGTGATGTGGTAGGGCAGGGGTCCTGTTTTATACCCAAATGTGCCTTTGAAGTGGGGGAGACGTCAAAGAGTGGCTTAGAAGTGCACCAGGTCACCTTTCAGTTCAATCCTGTCTGCCAGGGTCCCAGTAGGGGGTATGGCAGTCCTTTGTGTCAGAGCAGGCCCTCCATCCTCCCAGCCCAGGAAGACCCATTCAAAATGCAGATGTATGCAAGTGAGGCTGAGTACCCTGTGTTTGGGGTGTGTCTGAGTGAATGCAAAAAGGAGCTGTTGACTAAACCCAGCCAGACGTGGATTGTAAAGCACAGAAAGATTTAAGTGCAAAGAAATGCTCACTTTCTAAAAGTGTAATTTCAAGAATAGTAATATTAAATCCAACTTCACCAGTCAGCAGGAATTTGTATTACCAATTTTGCCATACTAAATATGACCTTCCTGCTCCTTTCCGATCAGCAGCTACCACTTCAATAATGTATGAGGGCAGCCCCAATGTTAGCCTGTGAAGGGAGCAGGCCTCACAGTAGTGTAAAAACTCATTTAGTTTTACACTACCAGGACATGTGAACTACACAGGTACATGTCCTGCATTTTACTCACACAGCACCCTGCTCTATGGGTTACCTAGGGCACACATTAGAGGTTACTTATGCGTAGAAAAAGGGGAGTTTTAGGCTTGCCAAGTCAAATTGGCAGTGAAACTGCACACACAGGCCTTGCAATGGCAGGCCTGGGACAAGGTAAAGGGGCTACTTGAGTGGGTGGCACAACCTGTGCTGCAGGCCCACTAGTAGCATTTAATCTACAGGCCCTAGGCACATACAGTGCACATTACTAGGGACTTATAAGTAGATTACATAGTCCAATTGGGTATAATCCAAAGTTACTATGTTTAAAGGGAGAGAGCATATGCACTTTAGCACTGGTTAGCAGTGGTAAAGTGCCCAGAGTCTAAAAGCCAGCAAAGCAGAGTCCAAAAAGTGGAGGGAGGCAGGCAAAAAGTTTGGGGTGACCACCCTAAGGCATGTCAGGTCTAACAATAACTGATAGTGAAGTTGGATTTCAAATTGCAATTCTGAAAAGTTGGCATTCTCTTATTTTAGTCATTTCATTCCTGGTGCCTGCCTTTGATCATTTGTTTGGGGTGGGTGACAGCGGGGATTTGTGTTTTCCCCCTAGATTGCCACACACAATGGGAGCTTAGGGTTGACTAGATGGGACATCCTGGTAGGATGAGAGGGGTGAGTTGGCCCATCCCTACACATACAGCACCTCCAGGGTCTGTCTTTGATGTCTCCACCACTTCAAAGGTCTAACTTTGGATAAGTATTGCATCTGTGACACTCCAACTTCAGTATACTTCTGGACCTGTGAATGCGAGAAAGAAAGGCTGCTGTGCTGCTGAGGGATTGACACTCTGCTGAACTGCTGCTTGCTGGACTCCTGTCTTGCTGTGCTTCCTCACTGACTGCTGTTCCCATACCTTGGTGAGAAGGACTGAACCTGGATCACTTGAACCCAGAGTGACTACAAGAGCTAGCTGGCTGGCCTCTGGATCTGAGTTCTCAGGGAATAAATGACTTTGAGCCGCCCTGCTTCTGCACCTAGACTCTGCCATCTGTGGGTCTGCCATGCCAAATGGTGCCACCCCAGTCTTGGGCCCTTGGAAGTGGGCCTAAGGTGCTTGCTCTAGAAGAACAGACAGATCCTCTGCTGAACCAATGGATCACCTCGGCTGAGCAGAGCATCTTCGAACAAAACTGATGCATCACAACTGCTGTATGGATTGGACACAACACATTACCTTCCGAACCACCACTGCACAACGCCTTTCCTGGTACAAGGTCCTCACATCCTTGAAGTTGCCGCAGAAACTCTGCACCGCAGTTTCACCTCTCATTGGAACAGACACATCACCTCACTTGCACAATGCATCCTTTACATTGGTCTTTACATTGCAAGCCCTCCTCAGCAGGATCTTCAACATCGATGCATCAGGATCTTGCACTGCAGCCTTGCAGCATTGCAGAACCGGTGCATCCCCTCCCCTGTACATGTCATCTTAGACCTTACTCCATTTAACACTGTGCAACCTCAGATTAAGGTACATTTGTTCAGCGGGCCTGACTGGGTCCCTACAGCCAGCTTTCCGTCCATCATGGTCGTCCTGAACCCTTGACTTTGTCCCGGTCCAACGCAAGCAGATGACCACTTTTAGCTCTTTGCACAACTTTGTGCTATTTTTACCTAAAACAATAAAAATCAGTATCTCAACTTCTAATTACTTGCTGGTTTGGGCTTGTTTTATTTTTTAAAGTCACATAAACTTTTCGAACTAAGTGGGCTATTTTTTTGTGTGATGATTTCCATGCTTTTTGAAGTGTTACACAAACACTTTACACACTGCCTGTAAATTAAGCCTTACTGCTCTGAGCCAATCCAGCAGAGGGTGAGCATAGGGTTTGTCTGACACTTACCTTGATCAGTTTGACTAAGGTTCCCACTCCAGTCAAATAATAACCCAATTACTAACATGGTGGAATTGAAATCAGTCTATACCTGGCTGATAAGTCCAAACTAGAGTGAAACTGTTCCCAGGTTGCGTATGTTAAGGATCAGGGAAAACCTGGCCTCACAGTTTGGGCTGGACTGCTCCCATTGAAGCAGGGTCAAGACTGATTTACATATGTCTGGGTCCAAACTGAGGTAGCGTAGTATGCAAAATTACAATGACCTGGAATGAAACTGAATGTATACTAGATGCTGAGATTAATTCAGGCATTCTGCACCTGCTAAACATGAATGGGAGACTACCTCTTAAATGTATGTGTTTTCTGTTGCCATGCTATGAACTTGATCCAAGTGAATGTTATTTCTCTAGTGGCAGTCTTTGGATGTCATTACTGTGTGTTGGATACCCCTCTTCCATAGTACAAGTGGTCTGAATCCACATAGTGACATTTTAGCTGTGGGTTCTATCGGTAAAGCCCACCCTCCCCAGTACTATGAAAGGGGACAAGAAAGCACTCAATCCAGCAATGCCCTGCCATGCAGCAATCCTTTGTTTCTATTTATCACAAACAGGTTATAAGTGGCAGCAGAAAACTGACTGCCATTAAAGGAATGTCATGTGGAGAACGACCCTGCATTCCTCAGGTCCATATTATTCCGCAGTCCAGGTGCAATAAGTTGTAATGCCTTTTATTTGGTGCATGGATGCTTTCTGGAATTTGAGGTTCCGGACCACAGTTACTTTGGACCAAAGAGCAAGTAACTTGCAATTAGGTTCTTAACGTTAACATTATTTTTTGTGGGTGTGCCTAAATAAGGGTTATGTTAAAATAATGCATGGGATTCTGTATAAACACCTCTCAC
Organism: Pleurodeles waltl; assembly: GCF_031143425.1. Lineage (NCBI taxonomy): Eukaryota > Metazoa > Chordata > Amphibia > Caudata > Salamandridae > Pleurodeles > Pleurodeles waltl. Next base: position 225,605,561 of record NC_090438.1, read on the forward strand.
TAATGTCTTTAAAACGACGACTTGTGAGGCATATACTCACTGATTAGAACTCAACTGTAATAATGTATTGCTGCAGAGTCCTGCTGTCACAATGCTTGCTGCCAGAGCCAGGGTAGAGAAAGTCAGGTCAGGTCAGGGAGCAGTTGTTTAAGGCAATGGAAATGAAACATTGCTTTTCCTTTTTCTGTTCTATGTTTCTAGCTTACTGTGACAAGCAGAAAGAACATGGTTATTTATTTCACTCCTTAGACAATTATGCAAAGGTTAGAATATTTCTGCATTTTTCTTCACATTCTAAGGTACTGCAAGTCACATATTTCAGTTTTACTTTTCTATTTGCGTTATATTATAATTTATAGGTTTTATAGTATACATTTTTGGAACTGTAACGAATTAATTAATTGTCGAAAGTGTTGCCAGTTTGTCTTCACAGGTTTGATTTGTTATATACAGAACATAAATAATTGACATTCTGTATGATGGAATAGAAATAAATGGACTAGGTAGTTTGAGAAAGGCAAGAGATAAGGGAAGTATTAGCTGACAGAAGTCGTGAAAAGGAGTATAAGTATTGTGCCAGTCAGAATAGTAAACGCACGGTTTGAAATTGAATAGCCATCAGCGCCACAACATACACAGAAACGATTAAACAGAATAAATAGAATGGATAGGCTTCGGTTCGTTCAACAAACAACATGATGTTATATTGCCGAAGTTAGATTTACTGCCAATATTGGAAATAAAAATAGAAGGTTAACATTCAGACAACATGCACCAAAGTCATGGACGGGAAAAGACCGTTCATAGTTTTCTTCCTGAAGCAGAAAGCAATCATGACAGATCAAATAGAAAGGGTTTCATACGCAAATATTTCCATGCACCTCCATTAATCATATCTTTTCAAAGAGTCTGCGTGGTTAATAGGATGCTATAGAATGATAATTTGTGAATTTCTAGATTTTGTCTACGGAGTGCTAGGGATGTGAATATTGCGAATGTGATGATCAACCACAACTCCACTGTGGGAAAAAAAATAAAAATACGTTTGTACATGATAAACACGATAAACAGTTACATTTTTCATTGAGGGATTAAGAGCCATTCTACGAACAATCACGGTCAATAATTATGGATTTACATGCATAGGTGAGGAAATATTATAATTTCTAAAATGCTGTGATTTAAGAAACGTGTACACATGTATCTAGGACTCGGAGCCATACATGTAATTAATTTGTATGATGTTCGTAGGATGGATAACATAACTACTTATTTACAAATGTAGTTGTTCAACTAAGTCACACTTGGGTTACCAATAACTTAGGGGCATATTTATACTCCGTCTGTGCCGATTGTGCGTCATAAATAATATAAAAATATTTGACGCCCAATCAGCGCACACGTTGCCCCGTATTTAAACTTTGACGCCCGAGCCCGCGGATGACAAAATTCCACTGTGTGCGTCATTTTTTGGATGCAGCAACCCACCTTGCGTTAATTATATGCAAGGTAGGCGTTTCCGTCCCAAAAATGGCTTAAAGGGCCGTGCGTCGCATTTATGCTTTCGGGCAAAAATGACGCACGACCAGGAGGCGGAGCCAGAAAATTACGCACAGCCCGATTTGTGTAAATAATAAATGCCTGGGTCAGGGCAGGCGTTAAAATGGGGCAAACACACCTGTATTTAATCAGAACACACAGAACAAACAGCAGAGTAGCAGAGTAGCAGAGCAGCAGAGCAGCAACAGGGAACCATGGTGGTGATTCTAATCCAGCATGCACGCAGACGCAGAGCCCAGCAGCAACAACAGCAGCTACAACAACACCAGCAGGGACCCCAAAGGCAGCGCAGAAGGCAGGAGAGGATATTCCGCCCAAGAACAACCCTTCAGGGCCTCAGGGAACACGACATCATACAGAGGTACCGGTTGAACTGGCAGGCCATTCAGCAGCTGCTGCGAAACATTGAACAGCAGTTGGCCCCCACTTTGGTGACACCCCGCACCATCCCAACAGAAACAAAGCTACTTGCCGTACTTCACATGCTGGCAAGTGGCTCTTTTCAAACAACTGGTGCCTTGGTTGGCGGAATATCACAACCATCATTCTCCGCCTTTTTGCCCAAAGTACTGGACGCCATCATTCAACTGACACCCCCCCACATCTGCTTCCCTAACACACTGCAGAAGCAGCAGGAAACTAAACAGGGGTTCTACGCAATCAGTGGCTTCCCACACGTTCTTGGTGCAATCGACTGTACACATGTACGCCTTGTGCCACCTGCTGCAACTGAACACCTCTACCGCAACAGGAAGCACACACATTCCATCATCGTGCAGGCCATTGTTGATCACCAAGGATTGATCACCAACATTGTGGCTAAATATCCTGGGAGTGTAGATGACTCATACATCTTCCGTCACTGCACCATCAATGAACACTTCCAGGATGGACGGTATGGCAATGGACTACTTGTTGTAAAGTACAAAAACCTACTTATTTACACACTGCACAGCAACCCTCTAGAACACACAACACATACACCACAACAGCAACATGTCGACAGGAACACACTGAGTTCGTGACATCGCTAGCCATGTTTCTTAAGTCGCCATTGAACTTGTCACACATCGGAATGTACTTTACATCCTAATGTGAAGATGTCAATGAGTGTGGTTGCCTAAATGTCACCTTTCAAATTGTAAGTGTCCCAATGACCTTAACATTAATACATTGCATAAGTCTAAAGGTATGGGATGTCCAGGGTACTTTCATATGAACGTGTTAACAACACTTTCAATTTGAACTGTGCATGGAACTATCATCTCACCCCAGTGAAGACACACGGACACCTGTATCACAAGTCACAATGCTAGGGAGGGCACACTGTACTGAAAATCCCAAAACATACTGCTGACAAACGGTTAGCAGACAAACACTTGTTCAGCCAAGGAAACAACACAATGCAGATGGTACAGCCTACAAGCATAGGATGTCACATTAGTACACAAAAGAGTCACAGACAACACAAGACAACTACTGCCATTAAAGGTCTTTTCAATAGTGCCAGCTACATCAACATGATCCCATTCATTTTCTCTTGCAGCTGACCAGGGGTATGGCATCCAGCCATGGATTATGACACCATTTGGCAACCCGAGTACAGCTGCAGAGCATGCATACAACAAGGCCCATAGGAGGACACGCAGCATTATCGAGCGGACCTTCGGCATCCTCAAGTCAAGGTTCCGCTGCCTCGACATCACTGGTGGTAGCCTCCTGTATTCCCCTGAGATGGTCTGTAGGATCATCCTCACATGTGCAATATTGTATCAGAAGAAACATTCCCCTCCTGGAACCAGAGCCACACATGCCTGAAGAGGAGGAAGAGGAGGATGCTGGCCTGCAACAGGAGGGGGAACTACAGAACACAGCTGCTGGTATACGCAGGCGGCAACAGATTGTAAATCATTTCTTCTGAATTAGATCACCTTCACCACTTTAGTTAACTAATGTAAATAAACACCTATTATATTCACCATATCATGGTCTGGCTATTCCTTTTTACACACCTTCATCTCTACTTATCAGAATAAGAGTGTTGCCTCATGGAGCATTGCTGAGATACTGAGTAGGACACAGAACAGCCCAGAGCTAATGTGAAGCCTAACATACAATGGTCACATACTCTTAATGACATATATCATGTACATATCTCCTTTGAAGGCCTATAGCAGAGGACCACAACTATTTCACACATACATGTTGAAAGCAAGGTCCAACGCAGCATATGGCACACAACTATGACACCATCACTCAATAAGGGGAAAACAAGCCTCATACATGAGGATGTCAATGTGCTTTGACATCACTAACAGGAATGTCTGACAAGACCCTTGACAGCAGTTAGTCCAACTGCATCCAATATTTGCAAGGAATATCTGTGACTAGAGTTCCATAGCAGCAGAACATAGAAAGCACAAGTGTCACACATATGACATGCATTGCGTACATGACATTCCATGTACTTGTCAGCCCATTTCCTAACTCCTGACACACCCATGCACCTGGTCACAACCCACCTGTCAGAAGAGGTCCCTGGAATACTAAGATGTGTACCCTGATAATACCTCCTCTACAAACACAGACCAACATTAGCAAACCAGTGTGCTACACCCTTTCCTAAGGTATGCCATGGTCAAAGAACATCTGACTGCATGGACGTCAGGTCAATTTATACACTGTCTTCTAGTTTCAAAGCCCTGTTAGCACATGTAGATTGATTCCCCTTGTGAAAATGTCTGTTGGCCCTTAGAATGCAAGCCTCACCTACAGGACTGGTGAGAAACAGATGCAGCCCACACCTGTGATCACCTCCATGCACACCACCCATTACAAAAAGCACTGCCCCTGATGATGCCTGGAACAGCATAGGAGTTGCCATTATGTCAAATACATTGTCAACCATTGATAGTAATTAAGCCATGTAACACAGCCCTTGGGTTCATTTGTCACCTTCAAAAACACAGGATATACACAGATTGACATCTCAACTGTCTAGTTTGTCCTCCAAACAGTCTCAGTCAGACCACTGATTATGTAACTTGTCCAGTAGCTGGCTCCTGAATCAACTTGCATTCTGTCAGCCTGACTGGCAACTGTCTGTGCGTCACACTAAAGTATCCCTGTGTCTACATATGTACCACACTTGCGTTAGCAAACCTGCCATTCATCAGGGGGCATTGGGCATGGGCTTCTACCATGCATACACAAATACATTGTATAGCATCATCTGCCTTTTAACTGTACCATTTGAGTTAAATCCTCTTGGAAATGCAAAATTCATGGGCCATCCCTTTTCTGGGTTGCATTTATGCATGAATGACAAAGTGTGACAGTGTCCCAGGGTCATAGGCAGGGATTGGGTACGGGGCTTTCAGCACAACCAGCAACCTCTGATAATGTACATGACTAATACACAAATGTCAGAACTATGACAGTTCACACACAGCATCCCAGTGCGCACAACATAGTGATGGGCCGTGTGTGGTGAAAAGCTGCGAGAATAAACAGCACAGAGGCTATGATGTTCCCAGATGCAGTGGGAAGTGCAGAGGCCAACCTGTGTACAAATGTTGTAATGACACCTGCCGGAACATGACAATTGAGACATTATCTCACTCAGCACACCAAGGTTGCCCTGTTGACTGTCTCATTAAACGACTTTAGTGACAGGGTGAGACCATCCACATGTTGGTTCACATGTCCACATCTACTTTACTCACATTGATCAACAAAGGATACTCAGTAGTTACAGGAATAGCTGCCACTGACTCATGATGAGTCCTGGTCCGAACTGTGACAAATTAAATCCCAAAAAATCTACGGGATCATCATTGGACCACACACATGAACAAGACACCTATGTGCAATTGATCACTGGAAATATGTGGACACGTGCTGTCTTGTATGCTGGTCCACCACAGCCACTTGATAGTTGGGGCTTACTTCTACGGCCTCAACTGTGGTGTCATCATACATATGAGATTGACCCTTGTCTGTCTGTGCAAACAACATGGTACCCACTTCCTCAATGCATGTGTATGACTCACTGTGGGATTCATCAACTAGTGCCTAGGAAGCTCTTACAAATACTCTAGGACATAGGATGTAGAAATTGTGGACCTTTGACATGAACATGTGTCTGCCATCCATCTGGTGCATGCTATGTCACATGTGATGTCTACGTGACCCTAAAACTTGGAAGTATACTTTGCGGGTGTTGTTACATGTATGACTAACACATGCCCTTGCTCATTCCAATTTTTACTTGCATCTTAGGGTTGGACACATGGACATCACATTCATACAACCAAACGTACAATAATGCTTCATGTGATGTACACACACACCTGGTCAACCAACAAATTAGTTGTCAAAGCACACACTTTGAGCCAAAGGTAATTAGGTATTGTACATATGTGCGTCACATTGCTATCCTCTCCTTATGGCAAACATGCACAATTTGTGCCACACATATATGTAGGCCACACCTATGACCATCTATGACGTCAGCCAACTGTAAACATACTGTGAAGGGTGTAGTGGATGATGTTCCGCTACAGTATGATGTGAACATACACCATCAACACCATACGGTCTTCAATTAGCCAATCTCTGATGTGTTCCAAATGTAAAATAACCAAAAAAGAAGTAAAAATGCCCCAAACCAGTTAATGCACTGTAATTTTGACGTCCCTAGCGGTGTGTGTCATTTTTTGTTTACCAAAACTGTATTTGCGTCATTTTTTTTGACGCACAGGAGTGAAATATAGCCCGCATCGAGATATTTGTACAGTCCATGTATCATTATGTGGATGCGGGTTAATATTCACGTCTGTGCATCAAAAAAAATGACACAAATACAGTTTTGTGCAACAAAAAATGACGCATAACGCGAAAAAGGCGGGACGTTTCACTCAGGAAGTGATGTCATAGGATATCCTGTTTACAGATCATGTACAGTGGGTGTACTTTCACTTTACAGTCTATGATCCTTCTATACCTTGTGGCTGTGTAGATAGTGTTGTCCAGAGATTTTGTGCTGTATTTGTCCTGTGTGCTATCTGTAAAGTCCTTTTGTGAAATACATTTTGTTTGTGTATACTGTAGTACTGTTTTTTGTCTACATTTGTCCATTTATCTTGTGTATTTCTTGTTTGTGGGAGTCTGTTGTGGGTAGTGTTAATTTGGGGATAGTTGGGCTCTTTTAATGTTTAGGTTTACTTTTTTTCTGTCTTTTTACCCCTACTTTCACCCATTTCCCCTTTCTATTTCTTTTACCCCTATTCCTTCTCTTCAATTAGAAGATGTCTGGTAGGCCATGTCTTGGCAGGATGGGGGAAGAGGAGTTGGGGGGCTTCATCTGGCTGGTGACACATTTCTTGCCGCTCATGATCCAGGCAGGGGGCAGGGTCATACAGGGGTACCCGACAGAGGCACGCAGAATCCGGTGGGGAAAGGTGCTGCATCACCTGCAGCGTGTGCAGAGCCAGAGGAGTGACCAACAGCTGAAGCACCAGTGGGCTGACCTCATCACCAGGTAGCAGGATCTCTTGGACCACCTGGGAATCATGATTGGCGGCACTTTTAGTGAGTACGACTATTGTTATTGTGCACAAGTGAATGCTCTATAGTGACATCAGTGGATTAGTGCAATGTCTATCAGCTAACTTGATGACTGTGTGTATTTTTGGGGACATATAAGGGGATCATTGATGCACTATGGCAAGGATCACAATTGCTAGCTGTCAGGTAGCATGTGCTCAGCAAACTTACAGGTAACTTTACCATGTAGGAAATTGGTGCGGCCTTTCTGTCAGCACAGCTAACAAAATAGGAGCCAATCATGTCTATATAGGGTACTATTGACAGAGAAGTACTTATGTACCAACATTTAGGCCAACTATGTTGACGCAATTGCTAGACTGACTTTAGAATCACTACATGATGCTGAAAATGAATGCTGCCTTCACGACAATTTATAATAGCAAAGTGGCTCAAACATTGGACTCATGTGAGTCTGGTGAGTGTGGAAGGAAAGCGTTCACAGAAGTACTATGAATGTGTGGGATTATTGTGTTTCTTAATCTTTTTGGATAAATGTCAGTTCATGATTTGAATATATTGTGTAAAGGTGTAAGGTGCCCTCAGCTAACATTGTAAGATGTTTGTTGGAATCGGTTGAGCCACAATCCAAATATGGATGGCAGTCCAAGTGTATGCACATGGCTTTACATCTCCATGGTTGGTGCAAATCACCATAGCTGGGCCACATCAATTGACTATACTGTAACAACAGGATGGCTTACAGGAGTCCCTGCCCCTCCCTCTGTACATTGGGCCTATGTGCACTAAATGTGTCATGGCCACAATACATGTTTGATTGGTAATGCAGTCCTCAAGTAACCAGACGTTGGATGTTTCTCTTGGATGCACATGATGAGACAATTACACTCCATATTTTTTAGTGCTCACCAATTATGGGGCAAGTTTGCAACCACATGTTAGTTAGGGCCAATGTATGTGTGCAGATATGTGTGTAACTGTCACAGGAGACCCATGCTATGTACAAGTTGGCCGTGAAATATCAGATGCAGTACCATCATGTCTGAATGGCTGCCATTTACTTATTCAGCCTACACATTGTAAATGATACTGAAAATGTTGCACTGTGCACAGATTTTGAGCACATTTCTTCCTTCCATACCTTACAGGTGGACCAGCGCCCTACACTGTGGGAGAGGTGGAGACATTTGAGGACCCCGACCACTACAGTAAGTGTTGATATGTCTGTTATGTGTTGTGTTTGCTGGTTATGGACTCGTGTGAGTTGGACGCATAGCAAGGTGTGATGCTGTGGGCCAGTTTTTCACTTGTTCCATGAGTGTAAATGCAGTTTTCACATGTTTTGAGTTAGGCAATGCGTATCCAATGGTATCATGTAGGGATTGTAGGACATCCCTGTAGGCCCCACTGTGAGTACAGGGGATAGTCATGTCTCTGACACTTGTATCACCAAGAGTCGCAATGGAAGTCAGCCCCTATTTAGTCAGCCTGTCAAACCCACATTCTCTAAGATTGGTGGAGCTAATAGCTTCCCAGTAGACATCTGCTTCACTATTTACCTACGTAATTTTGAAACAGTAGGTAGAACCTCCTAGCATCATGTACTTCCACATGTAGTGCATCAAGTCTGTGGAACCTGAGTGTAATGGCCTAGGTGTGCATGCAATTCATGATCATGGGTGTTCTAGCAACTCTGTGTCTGATGTAAGTCAGGCCTCACTGGAAGTATATGTTGTGTACTAAGTTCTGATTTTCCTGACATGTCTGACCCTATGAGTGCTCGAGGGTTTGCTGACTCCAAAATGTAGATAGACCTTACCTGTGGTGTGTCTGTAGAGACAAACATGTGTGGATTAGCCTATACACTCCTCGGTGTACATGTTGGTGGCAAATTATAGTTGTGTATCCACCGCCCCCCCTCAAACACGGCCATGGGTTTGTGAATGGGGTACCTAGTATTGATGCTACCAGTATGTTACACATACCTGTGAAGAAGTGACTGTTTGGTTGCATACTAGTATACACACTCAGGTTTGGCACTTGGTACCATACTGGAAAGTCCAGTTACAACTTGCAGACCATGTGGCTTTAGTTTTGCTTTCCGTACACTGACATTTGTTGACCAGCTCTCAGTGGAGGATATGCAGCATGATTCTTAGATGTTAACTGTCAGAACTCAGATTGCAAGTCAAGGCCAGTTGTTACCCATCTTGTGGGTTATGAATGTGCTTTGTGTGATGTGACCTTTGTTTGGCCTGCCATGTACTTCCTCAGGGACATTCGATGCTCTGTATCGTGATATGAGCTGTTAGAAGTACAGTAGATGTATTGTCTGATTAACTTGCTGTGCTGTTTCACACAATGCAGTTACTAATGTGGCATATCTGCATTTGTCTTCACAGCAGCTAACATGACTCCAGACCAGGTCTGTGAATTTCAGCGTCGGGCCATGCGATACCAGCACATCCTGCTGGTGGAGTCAGGGTTCCGGAGGATGGCCTGGCGATATCGCCATGAACGTGCCTCCGGGGCATGGCGAGCCTTCCCACAGGGTGGGCCTACTTTGCCCACCACAGCCACCACAGAAACAACCACCAATCTGAGCCAGGTGGCCCCACCCACAGCTGCCTCTGTTCAATCTACATCTGCTGGACTTCCTGGCCCCAGCATTGCCACCGGTGCAGGACAGCCCACACAGACCTTGTCCACCGGTACCCAAACTGCCACTGCTCCAGCTGTTGACCCTGCAGCCTTCAATAGACTTGAAAACAAGATGGACAAAGTGCTGCGCAAGGTGAGTCACCTGAGCCGGGACGTGCGGCACATTAAACGTTGGGTCAAGGATATCAAGAGGACCCTCTGGAGGACCAACCTCTAGACAGTTGAATAGATGGACATGATACCCTCCCCTCCCTCCTCTTTCCTTGTTCTTATACTTAGTGGTCTTAAGGGGCTTAGTGTTAGGTTAGTATAGGCTGTTAGTTTAGTCAGTGTTAGTGGGTGGGGGTTAGGGGGTCCTGCTTCTTTCTTTTTTGACTTATTACATGTGTGGTTGGGTGGGTGGGGGGCTATGTTGGGGTTCTTGTGTGTAAAAAAAAAAAAAAAAGAAAAGCAAAAAACATTTAAAAAAAATGTACCAAAAAATATATATTTGTTTAGGATAGTATAGTATGTGTTTAGGTTAGTATGTGTTGTCCTCAATGTGTCCCGTCTCATAAGGGGGCTGGGGGGTAGATGTTTAGAACGTTTCGTTACATGTGATAAGTAAGTGTAGCTTAGGTTAGTTAGGGACAGTTGTGGGTAATGAGTAGTCAGGGTAGATTAGGGTAGGTAAGAATTTTACCTCAGTTTCCTCATCTATGGTTAGCTTTTAATAAATATTTGGTTACCCCTTAATAGTATGTGTTGAATGGTACTTGATCGTGGGTTTGGATTCCGTGTACATCTCTTTTGTACTATAACATCTGTGTCCAATGCTACACACAAATCCCAACTGAGCTGTACGATTGGCAGCTAACCCAGAGCTACCTTGCAAAGTGTCTACCCTTTGTTGCAACCACCAATCACAGTTAATATGGATGACAATGTGTTTCTGTTGATAAGTGTGTTTTCAAAGTCACTAACATTGCTTCCAGACTTGATATTGGGGAAACAGTTTTAGGTCTGACTGCAGTGTGATGATCATGCACACCCTTATAAGATGAGTTCTCATTGGCAATCTTGTATTCTTTTCTTCATGACCCTCATACATCATTTGTGACACAGTTCGGCATGATTACCTATTTGTATGTTAACTCAGACACCTTCATTTGTGCAGTTTTCTTTGTGTTTACATAGATTAGTGTGGCATGTTTCTTGTGTTATTTTTGCACGTTGACAACATTTAGCGGGCACTATTTGATGACTTAGTTATCCCCTAAGGAAGCATTCTTCTGTTCAACACAGCATGGTGGTGTATGGTTTCTCACTTCATCAGATTATTCCTTCAGGAGGGGCAGAGTATGATGCAATCATGGTCACTGTGCAGATTTCTCTAACTACATAATTTCTGGACAGTTGTATTGACAGCTATGTTATTTGACAGTAGGGACTTTTCAATTATCTACTGCGCAGTTGATATGTCACATTACCCAGAGACAGATTTGTTGTGTGAGTGCTATTTATTGACAAGTGCTGTAGTGCTATATGTACATTGTCCATGATTGTGAGTCCATAATAGTGATATCTTCCATTGTGATCCAACACAAGGGTTTACCAAAATGCTTTTGTCATGCTGGGGTTGCTGTTTCAGACAGTGCAGAGGGACAGACTTAGCCAATGAGTAGGAGAGAGACAATCACTGGGCTGGGTGACAAGTTATACAGTGGTTATCAGAACAGTGCTTGAGTACAGTTGTTGTAAGACTGTCATGTTTCAAAACGCAGGACTTCGGTAATAGTTGGCCATGTGGCAGGGACTAGTGCTTCCGGGTACTTGTGATCTGTTCTGTGTCTTCTTCTTCTGATGTGTGTGTTGCCTGCTTTGTCCTTGTTGTTGTTGGTTGTGAAGGGGCAACACAAACCTCAGTGTTAGTAGACGTGGAGTCAGATATCCCGGTGTCTGCTCCCTGTGAAGGTCTTAAGGGCAGTACTGCTGCAAGGAGGGCCTGCTGGTTCTTGAGAATAGCAGCCACATCACGATGGTAGGCAGCCAGGTCGGCCCTGAGGGGTTCAATGTTGCAATCATGCATGCATTGACAGGATTGCTGTTGTAGGTGTTAGGTCAACTGTATTACAGCTGTGCTGATTTCCTTCTGGGTTTTCTGCAGTTCCTGCAGGATAGATGTTAGGGCTTGCATAGCTGCTACCTGATCTGCAGATGACATCATGCACGAACGCACCCCCTCATGGCTGGCTGCCATATTTTGCATCCCCACCCGCACCTCCTTGGCCAGCTCCGGCTGTACTCCAACTACAGTTCTCTCAAAGCTGGTGCCTGTGTCGTCTGAGTCCTCAGCTGTATTGGAGCTGGCAGGTCTTACAATTGGGGTGGTGGGTGGATCCTCTGCGATGGCTGCTTGTTCTGTGATCCTCCTTGTGACTGAAGGTGGGGTCTGTAGGGTTTCAAGGACCTTTTGGATAGTCTCCTGGGGAATGTTTATCGGCTCGTCATCCATGTCATCAGGGAAATCTGGGACAGGCATATCGGCAGAAGATCCATCTTCCTCTGCAATGAAACAGGGTACAATTAGTGTGTCTGTGTTGTGACAATGTGGACGTGACGTGCCTGCCTTTTGATGAATTCACTTTGTGATCTTGTTTTGTATTAATATCTGCAGTCCTTCAGATGGGCATTGTTTCAGGCCTATGTCCCACCTGTGTGTCACATGTATGTTATTGAGTTATCAGACTTGTCAGCCTCATTGCCTCTAGGTGTTGCTTTACGCCAAATGGAGAATTGCCACCTTCTTTTCCTACTCGACCCTCCGTGTATATCCATTCTCATGGTGAGACCTTTCACTGACTGTGGGTGTTCCGATGGCCCTGGCAGCACACTTAACTATCAGGACCTGCCCCAATCCCTGATTGTTCACATCGACTTAAATGTAATTGACATGTTGCATATCCTATGCATGGCATAGTTATGATCTGATATGGATGTTGACATTGTTAATGTGTCCTGCTGATGTTGGGTAATGTGTGTTACATTGGATTGCCCTGATAGTCGTATCAGTGTCCTATTTCGTCCTCTGACTGTGCAGGTGTATTTCAGTGACCAGTTACATGTGTCCCCTCCTCAATGCTGTTGTCTGAGCAGTATGACATTTGTGATGTTGCCTTGTTACCCAGGCACAGGATGGACCCTGACATATGCAGCATGGGTGTGTCCTTAGTGCTGTGTCGCTCCTATTGTTGTTTACTTTGGCTGATGTTTGTGACAACTATGGGCATTGACATTTGAGTGTACTGGGGCCTTTGTCTTGTTTTAGGAGATTGTTGCAGATGTCATCCTCACCCCCTAATTTAGGTATGTATGTTCCATGGGGAGGTTACTGCCATTGGCTACTTGAGCTGCACACAGATCAGAGGTGGTAGTGGCAACTGTTGTCGCAGTTACATTGCAGTTGTCAGTTTGGCTAGAGGATTGCTAATAGGGCCCTAGTTAATGTAGGAGGTATGTTGGCTGACAAGTGCCAGGATGTCAGTTTGACGTAGTGGCCTTCCCTCCTGTCGTGGCTTTCCCTTTGCTTCATTGTTGGCATGACAGCATGCCCCCATGGGACTGTTGTTGGTGTTGGGTAATGGTGTGCCCCAGGTCTTCTCAGAACGGGCCATGCCCCCCTGCCATGCCCCTTTACCCATGCCACTCCATGTATTAGATGACTTCCATGCAATGTGTAGTAGGTATTTCCTCCCCCCCCCGGTTGCAGTTGACATTAGTGCATTTCAATTCCCCATGTGACTTACCCTGCATGTGCGTTGTGTCCTGGTAGTCTGCGCTGTCCTGTCCTTGAATTCCTGTGACGATCTCCTCAGGGATGACGGCTGTGACCATCTCCTCCATGTGGGCCAGGGCCTCCTGGTGTGCTGGACTCCCCCCTCCAGTCTGCAGTGCTGCCTTCCTGTTCCTGGCCATCTTTTCCTTGGTCCTGCGTTTGCAGTCATGCCAGCGTTTCTTGCACTCGATGACTGTTCTGCGTACTTCAGCCACACTGTTAATCTTGTCGACAATTTGTTGCCATATAGCCTCTCTCCTACTGATTGGCAACTTTGATGTGACAAACAGTTGGTGCTGGTTTTCCGTCACCTCTTTAACCAGGATTTCCTGCTCCTCTGCACTGAAGCGACACTTTCTTTTCTTGTTAAAAGTGTCCTGGTTCTTGTGTGGGTCCTCCTGGCTGGTTCCTGGTCTGCTGTCATCTTCCTGGGGTCTGTAGTGGCATCTGGGATCCATTTTGGCTCTCCTCTGGTGAAATGGCTGTGTTCGCTGTGTTTTTTGACGCTATTGCTTAAAAAAAAAGGTGCATATCCGGTTTGCGGTGTCGTAAATCGACCCACAGTCATTTCCGCTGCGTTAACGTCATTTTCCTTTACGACTTGACGCCGCAGTGTGCGTAAAAAATAATGACTCCCACCTGTTGTTTGTGCCGCCATGCGTCAAAGTATAAATATGGCGCCCGCACGGCGCACCAAAATGGCGTTAGCCGGCGGTAATATTTTTGACGCAAAACTGCGCCAGCGCAGTTTTGCGGCAAAAAGTATAAATATGGACCTTAATTTCCTAGTATAAATGTAGTTTTAGATTCTCGAATTTTTACTCACACATAGATATACTCACTAATATTACACCATTGAGTTGCAGGGTGGCGATGTCTCCTTAATTAAGTAAACAAGCATCAACTTGCATGTTTGTATATGTTAATAAATATTTGTCTGGCGTTTTTTCCCATTCTCGCTCCATGGTGCAAGGGTGCCCGCATTGGCGCTAGGCAGCCAAACATGCACCAGTGCAAGAAAAGGACAGGGTGTGCCACATTATGCTAAGTTTAGGTTAAATAATTTCCTTCCCTTTTTACTCAGCAGCAAGCAAGGTGATGCTGTGTTACGTGAAATATTGATAAATGTGCCCCTGAGTATATACTACTTCACATGCATTAACAAGTTGAAACTGCTCCTGACGATTTGTGGATGATTTGCTGCTTACTTCAAGAGCACGTCAGACATTCTTGTTTAATTTTTGTTAGAAAAGGTCAGCCAAAAAATTCATTCTAGAATTTTGTTGTTACTGAACAATCAACACTGTTTAAATGCTGGAAGAAGGCGGAGAATTGACCTTGCGAGGAATATACAATGTCACTGGATTATATATATTTTTGGCATCTGTTTATGTTTGACACACTTTTTGTTGATAATGATGAGAAGCATCTTGTTTAAATATGATGAAGACATACAAAATGGCTTCTGTCCTTTAACAAGCTCCTTCGCCACTCTAGCTCTGCATTTAAAAATCTCCCCATTCTTCAGATATTCTGATGTTTACATAGCAATATTTCTAAAACATATGGCTACACCTCTCTACATATGAATGCCTTGAATATGCCTCACCTCACGGGCTACGAAGATCAGGGATAGTGATTGTGTGGTTAGGGGCTTTGTTGATCTACAGGTGATTGCAGCTTCATTGTAACAAAACCATATTCCTCTACAAATTTATACAGTGATCAAAAATTGTATTTGTTTTTAATTCATCAGACGGGCATGGCAGGAAGTCACAAGCGTCAGCCTGCTGCAAGGGAAATCAAAGATCATGAAGGTGTTGGGTAAATGGGTTTTTACAGGTATCAGCGGAGTCTTAAGTTTCAAGATGGCTTGGATACAAGCCGATACTATTTAGTCAATGTGAGCCCTTGTTGCTGAGTCACCAGTCCAAAACCTCATAAGTCCAGAAGGCCAGTTCCCACACCCAAATAGGATCCAATTGCATGCAAAAACTGCAGAAGGTGTAAAATGCATTTGGAACAATTCTCTTTATGGTCTAGACCAGGGTTTTATACTATTACTACATGATAACTCCGTTTTCTGGGTAATTTGTATACCAGTTTTAATATTTTCTCAGTGGAAATGGCCTTTGACACCTCTTTAACAGAACAATGTTCCTATTGTACTAGCTGGCCAGCCCAAGTTCCTCCAGACAGTGTGTGAAGTTCTTTCACGTGTAAAAAAATCTGGATGCAAGCACTACTTTAGCAAAAAACTGTGGTTTAGATTTAACACAAAAAATGTTTGCACCTGGTGTGAAAGTTGCAGTAGCACTCGAAAGGAGACTTTAACATCTAGAAGGCAACTTTCCACCATGTAAAATAAAATAGAATAGATGGCCAAGCTGCTAACAAGTGTGCAAATAATGTCAATGTGTCAACTTGATTGCTTAATCTAAGGTAGCCCAGTGTGCTCAATGCTTGCTGCACAAATGTATCAGCAACAGCAATTTACTGGTTCGAAGTTTAACATGCCAACTGAGCCTTTCACCTCTTCAACAGAGGGTGAACAAAATCAAAACTTTTGTTCTGATAAATAATGATAGGTGTTACTTTAAGTGCAAAGAGCCAGCTCAGCTTGTGAGCTATACACAATTGTCACTAACAGTATTAATAACCTATAAGATTGGGTTGATACGTTTTGCTGTAACAAAACTGATCCCTGCCAAATTATTGAGGTGCAATATGGCACTGTTGGATTTTTGGTATTTGACCTTATGTTTAGGTATCTCACACTTACGTTTACAATTAATTTGTGCATCTGGGAGACTAGCTTGAGTGGAAAATATTTTTCAGAAAACTCGATGTTCACTTAATGATTACCGGAATAAAATAGGGATTATGGCCCTCATTACAACATTGGTGGTAAATGCCGCTTATCACCGTGCAGAAGACCGCCAACACACCACCATGGTATTCCGCCACAGCTTTTACGACCCACAGCTCAGAATCTGCCAAAATCTAGACACCCACACAAGTCCGCCACAGCAAAGGTCAGTGATAAACTGGCGATAACAAAACCTCCACCGACACGCCAACAGGAATACTCACGACCCACGAATCCACGCAGCAGTCTTTCAACCGCGGTATTACATTGGCGGTACACACCGCTGCGCTCAAAATACACACACATTTACAAAACACAACCACATTGGACAAATCGAAATACACACACCTGATACACATACACACCCCACTCCCACACACCCAATACAATATAAAACACACTCCGACATTACCCACAAACCCTTACAACAAACAATTTGGCAGAAGCAGAGAGACAACAAAGCAAAGACAACACCAGCATACAGAGGCACAAAACACCATCACACATACACATCCACGCACAAAACACCACACACCCCTAAACATTACCCCACACATCACAACACACACCACCTCACACATCACCCACACCACCCCATGGCACCCCAAAGATACCCCAGGTTTTCTGAGGAGGAGCTCAGGGTCATGGTGGAGGAAATCATCCGGTTAGAGCCACAGCTATTCGGATCACAGGTGCAGCACACCACCATAGCTAGGAAGATGGAGCTATGGCGCAGAATCGTGCACAGGGTCAATGCAGTGGGACAGCACCCAAAAACATGGGATGACTTCAGGAAGAGGTGGAATGACCTACGGGGGAAGGTGCGTTCCGTGGTCTCAAGACACCACATTGCGGTTCAGAGGACTGGCGGCGGACCACCACCTCCTCCCTCACAACTAACAACATGGGAGGAGCAGGTCTTGCCATCCTGCATCCTGAGGGGCTCGCAGGAGTAGCTGGAGGAATGGACTCTGGTAAGTTAAATCTTTAACTACTTCATCCCCCATCCTACCTGCATGCTATCACATACCCCCACCCTCGCCCTCACCCCCATCACTCCAACTCCTCACATATGTCCCAGTATCACAAACCACACATCCCAACACCAAGCCCTGCATGCAACAATAAAGCATGGACATCCATCTCCAATGCATGTCCACTACACATACACACACAGACCCCTAAACAATTATCACACAAGGTCCTCCACAGGAATGGAAGCACTGGGGTACAGGGTCACCCACCCATTGCACACCATGGCACACACAGATGCAATAATCATGCCTTTACACCCCTGCAGGACCCCTACCCAACGTCACCGGACAGGAGGTTCCAGACATGTCCACTCCACCCACAGAAGAGGCCCACAGTGATGACAGCAGTTCTGTCCAACTGGATCTAGATGACAAGCCTGGCCAATCTGGGACCTCGGGACAGTCGGTTCCCCTGACACAGTCACAGGCCACCACAGAGCCTCCCCCCTCAGGAAACACAGCACATCACCCACACAGCGGGCCCATGGCTCTGTCCCCAAGACACGTCAAGCAGCAGTGTGTCTACCACTACAGGGAACCCAGGCTAACCCACCACCTCAAGAACAGCAGGGACCTGGGGGCAGTGGTAGTGGGCACACAGTTCAGGGGACAAAGGCCCAGGAAAACCGGGGAACTGGGAGGACTGATGTGCGACAGGGGGAGGACAGGTCCAAGGAACCCACTCTCCAAGAGGCCCTCTCCAACATCATGGGAGCGTACCATAATTCCCAGGAGACGATGGCAACGGTACTGGCCAAGTTTCAGGAGACCCAGCGGCTGCAGGAGGAACAGTATTTGGGATTCAGGGAAGAACTCAAATCCATCAGTACCATCCTGGGCACCATTGTAGGGGTGCTGAAGGACCTCGTGAACACCAGGAGGGACACTGTGGCACAACAAGGGGCCCCTGACACTAGCCTGGACGATGAACTGCCCACCACCTCCTCCGGCACTAGTGGACAGGAGGCACGCCACAGGACCACGACACCAGCACCCCACCCCCTGCAGATGGAGAACCACCCCGCAAGCAGTCCCTGAGATCCAGGACAAAGACAGAGAACAATGCCAAGACCCCGCCAAAAAATGTGACCACCCTGAATGTCATCCTTCTGTCCCACTTTGTCACACTGTCCATCCTTAAACTGCCCTAGCTCCACTTCCTATGCCCCTTTGGACAATGCACCTGTGAGAATAATAGACTGGACTCTGCCATGGACATTCCTCTACCATCCCCCCTGACCATTTTACAACCCCCTCCACTATTTAGCACTTAAATAAACACCCTTAAATCACAAAACAATATGGAGTCAGTCTGTGCTTTCACAATTGTGTATTTGTAATAACTGAGGGAAATAGCAATGTCCATTGTAATGTCAACATACCTAAGTCACACAACTCTAGTCCATGAGGTAACATGGCAGAGGGCACACAGTGGGACCCACATCTGTGAAATCGAAAGGGAAAGTGACAAATTAGGGTCTAACACTGGGTGAAAGTGACAGACAGATGAGAGGTTGAACAATTTTATCAGATGTAGGAGGCAGTGATGTCTTCTTACCTGTGTCTCACTAGAAGTGTTGATGGATCACGTTGTTTCTGTTGTCTATGTCCTCTTCTTCTGCCTCCTCTTCTTCACTGTCCACAGGCTCCACAGCTGCCACAACACCTCCTTCAGGACCATCCTCCTGCAGAAAAGGCACCTGTCGCCGCAAAGCCAAGTTGTGCAGCATACAGCAGGCCAAGATGATCTGGCACACCTTCTTTGGTGAGTAGTATAGGGAACCACCTGTCATATGGAGGCACCTGAAGCTTGCCTTCAGGAGGCCGAAGGTCCTCTCTATAACCCTCCTAGTTCGCCCATGTGCCTCATTGTAGCGTTCCTCTGCCCTTCTCCTGGGATTCCTCAATGGGGTCAGTAGCCATGACAGGTTGGGTTAGCCAGAGTCACCTGCAAATGTCGAGGGACAACTGTTAGACACACACTAACCCCTAGGGACATCCCCAGACCCAGACAAATATTCACACTGTATAGGGTCCAGGTCCTCACCTAATAGCCACAAACAGTGCCTCTGGAGTTGCCCCATTACATAAGGGATGCTGCTATTCCTCAGAATGTAAGCGTCATGCACTGAGCCAGGAAACTTGGCATTCAAATGGGAGATGTACTAGTCGGCCAAACACACCATCTGCACATTCATTGAATGGTAACACTTCCAGTTTCTGTACACCTGTTCACTCCTGCGGGGGGACTAAGGCCACATGTGTCCTATCAATGGCACCTATGATGTTGGGGATATGTCCCAGGGCATAGAAGTCACCTTTCACTGTAGGCAAATCCTCCACCTGAGGGAAAACGATGTAGCTGCGCATGTGTTTCAGCAGGGCAGACAACACTCTGGACAAAACGTTAGATAACATTGGTTGGGACATGCCTGATGCAATGGTCACTGTTGTTTGAAAGGACCCACTTGCCAGGAAATGGAGTACTGACAGGACCTGCACTAGAGGGGGGATTCCTGTGGGATGGCAGATAGCTGACATCAGGTCTGGCTCCAACTGGGAACACAGTTTGTGGCACGATCAAGCCTGTAGGTGACTATTACATGTCTCTCTTCCATTGTCGACAGGTCTGCCAGGGGTCTGTACACCGGAGGATGCTGCCATCTCTCCACCTGCCCTAGCGGACGTTCTCTATGGATGAGAACAGCGATCAGAGGTTCAACCAACACTGAGGTACAAAATAAACAACTTTATTGCACACATTTGTCAATCCGCTATGGGCCTGTCCTAGTGTGTATGCAAGGCCTATATATGTGTGATGCATTTAAAATTAATGCCATGTGGCCCCCTGAAATGGCGGCTGCCTGACCTGCAATGTGGGACAAGGTGATATGAGGTAACTGCACTGGCGTTGTACACTGGCGCGGTAGTCAGTCGAAGACCGCAGCACAATCATGCATTGGTTAACATTGGACCCTATCAGTCCCAGGAGCCAATGACGATGTATGCCGGCGGTGATGGTACGCACCGCCGCGGACACGACCGCCATTTTCTCTCTGTTCATTCACTTGATACCTGATCGTCGACAGGAGAGGACCTACACTGCAAGTGCTGCTGTGACCTCAGTCTGGAAGCGACAATGGCTCAAGTGTCTGGGGAAAGGGCCCCTGCCTTCACATCGGAGGAGTTGGAGAAACTAGTGGATGGGGTCCTCCCCCAGTACACGCTACTCTACCCTCTTCCAGACAAACAGGTGAGTACACTGTGAGCATGCTGTATGGGCAATAGCTGTTTAGAGTGGTGTGGATGGGAGATGGAGGGGGGAATGAGGCGTGCATAAAACAACGGTGAGTGGATGTGCGTCAGGGCAAGGGTGGCAAAGTGCACCAATGACTGTAACGGTCCGGACAGTGATTGTTTTTCCTTTTCCCCTGTACTATTCCTGTAGGTCAGCGCCCACCAGAAGAAGGATATTTGGCGTGCCATCGCCAAGGACGTCCGGGCCCTGGGGGTCCACCACAGACGGAGCACCCACTGCCGGAAAAGATGGGAGGACATTCACCGCTGGAGCAAGAAGACGGTGGAGGCCCAGCTGGGGATGGCGTCCCAACGTGGGAGGTGTGCCCGTCACATCATGACCCCCCTGATGTTGCAGATCCTGGCGGTGGTGTATCCGGAGTTGGATGGGTGCTTGAGGGCATCACAGCAGCCACAACGGCATGAGTATACTCACATCCATCGGATTCAGCGCGCATTGGAGGTGTCTGGGTGGGGGAGGAGGGCTGTGGGTTCCCCTAGGCTAGGGCAAGCCTTGTAGGCAAGGACCCTTTGTGAAGAAGGCTCAGTGGCACCCCATCCCCACCAGTGGTAAGAACCATCTACACCTAGTCAGGCTCCTGTGACTTGCATGTGTGCAGCAATCGGGCATAGGCCTTGTACGCCATATCCCTGTGATCAATTAGGGAACTCAAAGTGCATGGCGTAGTGCAGAGGGCTGCTGTGGCTGTAGTGTCCGCCAACGGTAGCGGTAATGCATGCACTGAACATGTCTTTCTACTTTCTTTCCCCCCCCTTTGTGGTCTCCATGTTCTTGTGTGCATTAGCATCATCAGGCGAAGGAGCTGTGCCACCGGAGCAGGAGGGAGCTGCATCCCACATGGCCCTGGAGGGTGAGACTACGGACTCAGAATTCACCAGTGGGACGGAGGGGAGCTTCACGGCGGGAACAGGAGCTGAGGCCAGTGACACCGACTCCTCCTTTGATGGGAGCTCCCTCGCGGTGGCGGGCCCCTCTGTGCCCACCCCATCTACAGGTACAGCCGCCACCCCCCCTTCTAGCACCGCCCTCCCAGCAGCCCCTCAGCGTGTGCCCCGTGGCCGCTCACCCAGGAGGGTGGGTATCTCCTTCACCCCAGGCACCTCAGGCCCTGCCCCTGTCAGCCCTGCTGCCCTCAGTGAGGAGGCCATTGACATCCTCAGATCCCTCACTGTTGGGCAGTTTAACATTCCGAATGCCATCCAGGGTGTATAGAGGCAGTTGCAACAGACAAATGCATACCTGGAGGGCATTCATTCTGGCCAGGCAGCCCAACAGCGAGCATTTCAGACTCTGGCCTCAGCACTGAAGGAAGCCATTGTCCCTGTGTCCAACCTCCCCCCTCCAACTTCCTCCACCCAGTCCCAATCCCCAGTACCTCAGCCTATCCCAAGCACACCATCAGACCAGCATGCACACATTTCAACACACAAGGGTAGCTCTGGCAAACATAAGCACCACACATCCCACAGGCACTCACACAAGCATCATACCCATGCACACATACCAACATCCACTGCCTCCACTGTGTCCCCCACCTCTAAATCTCCCTCCTCCCTCCCTGTCACGTCTCCAGTCACACCTGCATGAATTACATCTTCAGCCACTACCTCCATCACCAGCACGCCATCACCACACACCCCTCATGTGCACTCACCACCCCCACTACCATTCACACATCCCCTGTGTCCTCTCCCAGTGTGTCTGTGAGCCCTTCTCCCAAACTACACAAACGCAGTCACACACCCACCCAACAGCCATCCACCTCACAACAGCCTCCAGCCCATGCACCTTCACCCAATGTCAGCAAATGAACTCCTCCTACAACCACTACCTCTTCCTCCACTCCCAAACCCCCTCAATCTACCCATCCCAGTGTGTCTAAAAAACTTTTCCTGTCAAACCTTGACCTCTTCCCTTCACCTCCCCCACCCCTTCCGTCCCCTAGGGCCTGCCTTTCCAGGTCCCAACCCAGCACCTCAGCCACCACATCACTGGGAACAGTGGTGCCAGCAGTAACCAGCTTCTGGAGTGGGCCAAGCAGCTGGGCAGCCAGTGTCCTAAGGAGCGAGGCCAAGGACATTCCCCCACCTCCAAAACAAAAGAAGGTGCCCAGAGGGAGAAGGCCAAAACACCTGCCACCAAGGGCTCAGCCAGGACAACAGTTGGGAGTGGCAAAACAGCTGCGCCACCATCCGAGGTGGGGAAGGGCCAGAGAAAGAAAGGGAAGTCTCCGCCAACCTGCACGGTGGACAAGACCGGCACCGCCACATGCACCGCCGCCACGGGCACCGCCACCAGGACCCAGGATACTGTGCCCTTCACCTGCACCGCAGACACTGTGCCCTTCAGCAGCAGCAAGCTCAGTGAGGCCGCCACCAGCACCACTGCTCAGGACACCACCGCCAGCAGCAAGCTCAGTGAGGCCGCCACCAGCACCTCCCCTCAGGACACCGCCACCAGCAGCCAGCTCAATGAGCCCCCCACCAGCACCACCGCTCAGGACACCGCTGCCAGCAGCAAACTCAGTGAGGCCGCCACCAGCACCGCCGCTCAGGACACCGCCGCCAACATCAAGCTCAATGAGCCCCCCACCAGCACCGCCGCTCAGGACACCGCCGCCAGCAGCACGCTCAGTGAGCCCCCCACCAGCACCGCTGTCCAATGACCGCCGCAAGCACTGCCGCTACTGAGCCCGACGTTACTGAGCCCGCCACCAGCACGGCAAGCGAGCATGCCAGATCGTGTTCCAGTGGCACCACCGCAGACATGGCTGCCATCCCCAGTGGTCATTCGTACGAGGCTGGTGGTCAATTCCAGTGGCCTGGAAAGCTTCCATGTTGCCCCACCATCAGTGGAGTGTCAGATCCACTACCTCTGTCCTTGGCAGGATGAAGCACTCTGGGCACAAAGCCCCCTCCAGAACCAGTGGAGAAAGGCATCCACTACCTCTGTCCTTGGCAGGATGAAGCACTCTGGGCACAAAGCCCCCTCCAGAACAAGTGGAGTATCACATCCACTACCTCAGTCCTTGGCAGGATGAAGCACTCTGGGCACAAAGCCCCCTCCAGAACCAGTGGAATATCACATCAACTACCTCTGTACTTGGGAGGATGAATCACTCTGGGCACAAAGCCCCCTCCAGAACCAGTGGAGAAAGTCATCCACTGCCTCTGTCCTTGGCAGGATAAAGCACTCTGGGCACAAAGCCCCCTCCAGAACCAGAGGAGACTGTTGTCCACTTGAGAGACTGTGGCTTTGCACTCCCCAGGATAAAGCAGTGGGCAAACCACCCACTGGAGAGACTTGAGAGACTGTGGCTTTGCACTCCCCTGGATAAAGCAGTGGGCAAACCACCCACTGGAGTGACTTGTGAGACTGTGGCTTTGCACTCCCCAGGATAAAGCAGTGGGCAACCCACCCACTGGAGAGACTTGAGAGACTGTGGCTTTGCACTCTCCAGGATATAGCAGTGGGCAAACCACCCACTGGAGAGTCTTGCTTGAGAGACTGTGGCTTTGCACTCCCCAGGATACATCAATGGGCATGGAGCCCCCTCGTGGAGCTGGCGTCGTGCAATCATCCGGCTGAGGTGCCCCTCCTTCCCTTCCCCCTGAGGTGCCTGTTTTGTTTTGATCTGATGCCTCTGCAGTGTTCTCTCCGCTTGGATCGGGTATCTTGTGTGGGCCTCGCCCATGCATTTTGGGCCCAGTGGTCCACGGACTATGTAGGTGCAGTACATGGACTTGAATTCTTGGTGTACATATTTGTTAATAGTGTATATATATTTTTGAGTTATGGATTTTTCATGATTACAATCGTTCAACTCATTTCCTTTTGTCCTTGCGTTCTTCCATGGGAGGTTGGGGGGGGGGATGTAATGTTTCAGGATGTATTGGTGTGTGTGTTGTTGTGTGTGAGGGTGGAGTGTTGCATGTTGCGTGTGTGTGTCACTCTCTTTTCCCTCCCCCCCTGTGTCGTAGGTGCAGTACTCACCGTGGTCGTCGCCACCGTCGGTCGTGCTCCTGGTAGAGGAGCAGGAAGACTATCGCAGAGAGAATTTGAAGTTCCGGCTCCATGGCATCCTGGTTCCTCGTGGGGTGTGTAGAGGTAAGAGTTTTCTCTTCCAAGTCCTGTTTCTGCCGTGTTTTTGTTTGCGTTGAATCCGCCCTCGAAAAGGTGGCGGATTGGTCTCTCATAATGGTTTGGGCAGTACATTGTCTTCCGCCTGTCTGTTGGCGGTGACCACCATGCTGATTGTTTGTACCACCGTGGCAGTCGGAGTGTTAAAGTGGCTGTCTATGTTGGCGGTTTCAATCGTGGTCATAATTCAATTTTTTTTTACCGCTGGCCTGTTGGCGGTCTTATCGCTGCTTTAACACCGACCGCCAGGGTTATAATGAGGTCCTATGTTTTGCATGCTACGGCACACCTCAAGGGCAATTTGCACACAGACAACTAACCAAGTATGGTAAGCATAATTTTTGTGAATGTTTGTCAAAAATGATACATACTGTAGATAAAACAAATGTAGTTTAGATTTCAAAAGTTGAGGCAAGAGCAGACCTCTGTAGGTATTCCGATTAACCACCACTGCACAATATGTGCAAACAATTAAACTACATAAGTCTATTGTAAATGGAGTCTGTTAGGCAATGAACATGAAGTCATAAGAACGGAGTATACTAGAAACATTTATTACAGATAACATTGCACAGTGATCTTGCTCTGCTTCAAGCCCAGCAGATCCCAAGAAATACTCGTATTATTTCAGAATTTATTTTAGCATAGAACACGTTCTTAAAGAGACAGCTTATTTTTCCATTACAGTCTTAGTACAAAATTAGAAAACGTGTGCAGACCTTTTTCTCAATGGAGGCCACTAAGTAAAGCAAAATGTTCATTGTAACATTCATTTATAATCAAATTATTTCACACATCGGTACACAAGTATGATTATGTAAAGACAAATTATTCACTCTAAATGTTGTGCTCTCACAATCCCTCCTCTGATGACTATGTATGTCATCACACAAAACCCCAAATACATTTGTTTATTTAATTTCATTATTCAAAACTTAGTTACTTCCACATTTCTACAAATTTTCTTTCTTCTTGAATTTTTCCAATAAAGTTTTTCCATTTACCCTCGTCTAATTCTTTTCAAATCTTCTTCTTTTGATCATTTGAAATAATTTGTTCATTACCCAAATTCCAATTAGACAAAACACAATAATTGGGATCAATTTTACTAATTTTAATATAATACCTTCTCCTAGGTTGCCAAGCCAATTTCACACTGAAGCAATTCCCCTGCCTGCCTTTTCAAAAATAGTAGTTTCTGTTAATTCTTGTAGTTCTGTTTCATGTTTTGTTATATTATTAATCAAACTTCTAACTAATTTACTATCGTCCGGTATGTATGAACAACAGTGACACGGACCAAGCGATTTACCAACTCCGCCCTCTTTTGCTAAGAGAATATCTAACACAAGGCGATTCTGAAGAGTCATAGCTCTTGTCGCATCCATTTCAGTATCTAAGAGGAGAATAGCTCCTGAATAATCTGTTAACATGTTATCCACAACCGTGGACAACTTTTGTATTTTCATTGAATTCGGAACAACTCCCACTGAAACAATTATTGCTCCAAATATGTCTCCCACAATGCTAGAAACTGATTCTCGCTTGTGTCTCGATTGCATTTCAGTAAATTTAGGAGACTTATTTAAACATCAAGTTGATACATTTTTGGGAAAACTATTCCCAAATAACATGTACTATACCATCCTCTAAGAAGACGGTAACAGGCATTTTTCCCACAAATGTAATAGACCCCAGGCACTGGTGGGTTTTGACCATTTAACATAAAGGTCAATTTATTCCCAAACAAAAACACGTGTCTACATTCACTCATTCCAACAAATATTCTATCTACACTAGACTGTGGTCTGTATATACAAAGCTTCCCTATATGTAGTGCATCTAAAGTTAGCTTCCCTTGTTTAGTAATGTCAGAATATTGCATGATCAATCCGAGGACTTTATTAAAACGAATCCCTTATCTATTGTATCTTTAATCGCTCTTCTCCTATCCTATCTGTTAACTAAAAAGCTCTTTTCTACAGCTGAAAGTAAGCAGGTCAGGTTATTCCGATGTGCAAAAGCGGTTATAAAAGTTAATGTAGGTTACAAGAAACCCTTTACTATCTCTATATTATAATCCCTAGCTATCTTATTGATATCCTTAATGATAGGCATAAAAGAAAACACAATGACTACAACATATGCCATATGTTAGAGGCAAACTGTGATAGGCAATTTCCTCCTCAACAGATGCTGGAATCTGCATACAGACATACAATTCTCGCGCATCCATTACATCAACATACTCACGCAATAAGCTATAGAATACATTAGAAGAACGTTTTTTCTCTTCATGTAAGTATCTATCATCTGTTTAAACCTATCTATTGCTGAAAGAGTAGTAATTTGTTTTAAAGGAATAATAGTTTGATGTACAGCTATGGCATGGTTGGCTCCATTCAAATCTAAGACAATCACACTCACAATCAAAAACAAAGATACTACTGTAGCAACAATTGCCAAACCAATACCTATGAATTTGAAACTTCTATCCTTAGTGTGTTGTTTGCTAAAATTTCCCATGGTCTGTAAAGAATCAAAAGTAAAAGCAAAAACAAAAGTATGGTTATACAGCAAAAATCAAAACAAAAAGACAAAACTTTCAATTCTTTAGTTTTCAATTTCAATCTTCTATCCCTACTAATTATTTTTTTTCTTCAAAAGTTCATTAACACTATCAGGGCCCTTTGTCAAAGTTCAGTAGGAGTTGTCAAAATCAGATTAGCAGCTTGTCAAATTAGTTTATGAAAGTCTTTTTGGGTATGATGCAACAAAGTCTTTTCATTTAATTTTCAATTTTTCAAATGTTCTCAATGATCCTTCATCAGCTTTCTTCATGTGCCAAAATTTGACCTGGAATGTTTCTGTCAAAACAAAAATTGAAAAATTCTTCTTGCCATTCATTAGTTGTGGATCCAGTTTGGGATCCCTGCACATTTCACAGCTGTAGTTGTTATTAACCCCTTAGCTGCTGGGCCTTTTCCCCCCCAGTGCTGAGCCCTTTTTTGGCTATTTGGGGTAGTTCGCGCTTAGGGCTTCATAACTTTTTGTCCACATAAGCTAACCACACCAAATTTGCGTCCTTTTTTTCCAACATCCTAGGGATTCTAATGGTACCCAGAGTTTGTGGTTTCCCCTGGAGGAGACCAAGAAAATATCCAAAATACAGTGAATTTTTTTTTTTTTTCAAAAAAATGGGAAAAAAGGGCTGCCGAAGAAGGCTTGTGGTTTTTTCCCTGAAAATGCCATCAACAAAGGGTTTCTGGTGCTGAAATCACTATCTTCCCACCTTTCAGGAACGGGCAGACTTGAATCAGAAAACCACATTTTCAACACAAATTTGGCATTTTACTGGGACATACCCCATTTTTACTACATTTGGTGCTTTCAGCCTCCTTCCAGTTAGTGACAGGAATGGGTGTGAAACCAATGCTGGATCCCGGAATGCTAAACATTTCTGAAAACTAGACAAAATTCTGAATTCAGCAAGGGGTCATTTGTGTACATCCTACAAGGTTTTCCTACAGAAAATAACAGCTGAAATAAAAAAATATTGAAATTGAGCTGAAAACAACAGCCCTTTTTCTTTATGTTTTACTCTGTAACTTTTTCCTGCAATATCAGATTTCTGAAAGCAATATACTGTTTTGTCTGCTGGACTCTTCTGGTTACGGGGATATAAAGGGCTTGTAGGTTCATCAAGAACCCTAGGTACCGAGAGCCAATAAATGAGCTGCACCCTGCAGTTGGTTTTCATTCTATACTGGGTATACAGCAATTCATTTGCTGAAATATGAAGAGTGAAAAAGAGGTATCAAGAAAACCTTTGCATTTCCAAAATGGGATCAAGAAAAGGTTTTGAGGAGCAGTGGTTATTTGCACATCGCTGAATTCCGAGGTGCCCATACTAGCATGTGAATTGCAGGGCATTTCTCAAATAGACGTCTTTTTTACACACTCTCTTATATTTGGAAGGAAAAAATGTAGAGAAAGATAAGGGGCAATAACACTTGTTTTGCTATTCTATGTTCCCCGAAGTCTCCCGATAAAAATGATACCTCACTTGTGTGGGTAGGCCTAGTGCCCGCGACAGGAAATGCCCCAAAACACAACATGGACACATCCTATTTTTTTTATAGAAAACACAGCTGTTTTTTCCAAAGTGCCTACCTGTAGATTTTGGCCTCTAGCTCAGCCGGCACATAGGGAAACCTACCAAACCTGTGCATTTCTGAAAACTAGAGACCTAGGGGAATCCAAGGAGGGGAGACTTGCGGGGCTCGGACCAGGTTCTGTTACCCAGAATCCTTTGCAAACCTCAAAAAGTGGCTAAAAAAACAAGTTTTCCTCACATTTCGGTGACACAAAGTTCTGGAATCTGAGAGGAGCCACAAATTTCCTTCCACCCAGCGTTCCCCCAAGTCTCCCGATAAAAATGATACCTCACTTGTGTGGGTAGGCCTAGCGCCTGCGACTGGAAACGCCCCAAAACGCAACGTGGACACATCCAAATTTTTGGAAGAAAACAGAGGTGTTTTTTGCGAAGTGCCGACCTGTAGATTTTGGCCTCTAGCTCAGCCGGCACCTAGGGAAACCTACCAAACCTGTGCATTTCTGAAAACTAGAGACCTAGGGGAATCCAAGGAGGGGTGA
The DNA here is from genome assembly GCF_031143425.1 of Pleurodeles waltl. Taxonomy (NCBI): domain Eukaryota; kingdom Metazoa; phylum Chordata; class Amphibia; order Caudata; family Salamandridae; genus Pleurodeles; species Pleurodeles waltl. The sequence goes on from NC_090438.1 coordinate 225,635,182, forward strand.
CTTGCGGGGCTCGGACCAGGTTCTGTTACCCAGAATCCTTTGCAAACCTCAAAAAGTGGCTAAAAAAACAAGTTTTCCTCACATTTCGGTGACACAAAGTTCTGGAATCTGAGAGGAGCCTCAAATTTCCTTCCACCCAGCGTTCCCCCAAGTCTCCCGATAAAAATTATACCTCACTTGTGTGGGTAGGCCTAGCGCCCGCGACAGGAAATGCCCCAAAACGCAACGTGGACACATCACATTTTTTCGTAGAAAACAGTGCCTACCTGTGGATTTTGGCCTCTAGCTCAGCCGGCACCTGGGGAAACCTAGCAAACCAGCACATTTTTGAAAACTAGAAACCCAGGGGAATCCAAGATGAGGTAACTTGTGAGGCTTGGACCAGGTTCTGTTACCCACAATCCTTTGCAAACCTCAAAAAGTGGCTAAAAAAACAAGTTTTCCTCAGATTTCGGTGACAGAAAGTTCTGGAATCTGAGAGGAGCCACAAATTTCCTTCCACCCAGCGTTCCCCCAAGTCTCCCGATAAAAATGATACCTCACTTGTGTGGGTAGGCCTAGCGCCCGCGACAGGAATGGATCACACAACGGTCAATGGTAGTCATTGCTCGCGGTCTACTGTTACCCTTGGAGTGATTCATTCCTGAAGCATGCACTAGGCGCAGGCACACAAGCTGGGTTGTGTTTTTATCAGGACAAGTGGGGAAACACTGGGTGGTAGGAATTTTGAGGATCCCTGCAGATCCCTGGACTTCTGCTCATTGAAATGCAAGGAAAATGTGTTTTTTAAGCACATAATGTAATTTCAAGTGGATTCTGGGTGAAGGAAAACTGGTGAGAGCCATGCAAGTCCTGCACCCTTGGACTCCCCTGGTACTAGTTTGTTAAAGTTAACCCACCACTCACACTGGTTGGTTTTAGCACCTCCAGAAATTATGGTTTCAAAGCATGATTACTTATCAAAGTATCTGAATATTGAAACCAAGCCTTCTGAAGGTGGGCCATAAAGCCGCGTCCAGGCACCAACCTCTTTATGGTCCATTCACACGCCATTCACGCACAACAAACAACCCTTTCATATCGCCAGCCACGGGCCCAATCCAATCAATCACTCCACTCACATTAACTTACCGCTGCCAGACAAGGGCCCATCACATTCACACGCCACAGAATGGAATAAGTTTGACTACATTTTACCATCTGTCAAGTAACTGCCTCCTTCTTCCTTAACATTACCAAATGCATGTGTAACAAACCTTTACTAATGACTCCTGTGACAGCCACCTGAGGCTCGGGAAGACATGTTTTTCATTCGCCTTTAACGCACTCTCTGTGCTAAATCCAACTCCTTCCAGTTTGTGGAAGCAAGTTGGGGGTGTCCGAGTATGCCGTACAAAGCGATTCCTCGAACTGAGTGAGCATATCTACCTTTGAAACTAAGGGAGACATGCTGGGGATTTCTCATGCTGTTACCTAAAGAGAAGGTCATAGGCTACCAGCCTCCTTCTTCCTTAACATTACCAAATGCATGCGTAACAAACCTTTACTAATGACTCCTGTGACAGCCACCTGAGGCTCAGGAAGACATGTTTTTCATGCGCCTTTAACGCACTCTCTGTGCTAAATCCAACTCCTTCCAGTTTGTGGATGCAAGTTGGGGGTGTCCGAGTATGCCGTACAAAGCGATTCCTCGAACTGAGTGAGCATATCTACCTTTGAAACTAAGGGAGACATGCTGGGGATTTCTCATGATGTTCCCTAAAGAGAAGGTCATAGGCCATGGAAAAGGGTAGTGTTTGGTACATAGGGGAGTCCATGAGAACGTAGCATATGTCCCAGCCAACATTATGTGCAGTGATGTGACTATAATGCACTTATACAGCAAACTGAACATCTACTAAGTTCTGATGGAGGATGAACATGAAAAGCAGGTCAAACACTGACCTATACAAGTCATTCTCCTTCAGTGCTGGGATGGCACCAATGGGTTTGAATCCATAGGTGTAGATGATGTACATCTGTACTACCTTTACAATCTGCCTTCTACCTGTGCAATAACCCTGTGAAGGCACTCCTACCATAAGCTTTCCTTACCCATCCATGTCTCTGTTCTCATCAGAGTCCTGGCTAAGCCTGTATAATAGCCAAGTGAGCCTATACTAGTTTGTGGAAGCAAGTTGGGGGCTTCCAAGTATGCCCTACAAAGTGATTCCTCGAACTGAGAGAGCATATCTACTGTTGAAAGTAAGGAAGACATGCACGTGAAGAAAGGGTACTCCGTGGCAATGTGGCATATGTTCTGTCCACTAGTATATGCAGTAGGGGGAAGAAAATGCATGTTAATTGAACAGAACACCGACCACGCCAAAAGGAAGTCCATGATGAAGTAAAATTCTGTGGCTCCTTGCCTAACGAAGCAGTGGCCCATGGACGTTCGGTATCCATGCACTGCCACTGAAAGGATTACCCAACAGCAGCTCAACCTCAGTCGATTTCCCAGAACTTTGCTTTAGTATGATACAACGTAAAGCAAGTAGGGATACAGAGACCTGGTTGTGATGGACACTGGGGACAGTAATACCGACTCTCCTGCCGCTTTCCATGCTTTGAGCACACTTTACAGCGACGACATGGACGATCCTTTTTGGGTGTTTTAGGTATGCGATCAGCAAAGTGTCGCTCCTGCAGCCTTGCCACATCCTCCAGAACATATGAGGTGGAGGCTGCTGCTTCTTCTGTAACAGCAGTGAGGCTTTCAATTACAGACAACTGGAAGTCAAGGAAAGTCTTGAGTCTTCCTGTTGTTGTCTGACGGTAAACAACATACGCATTATATGTTGCCATCTGAATCAGGTGGGTAAACAGTTTCTTGTACCAAGAGCGAGTTTTACGACACGCATTGTATGGTTGAAGAACCTGGTCGTTCTTGTCCACTCCACCCATGTACTTATTGTAATCGAGTATACAGATGGGCTTGTGGACTTCGGCCATCTGACCCCAAACCATGATGGGAGAAGTGCTCTCATCATGAATTGTAGTGAGCACGTATACATCACGTCTATCTAGGAACTTGACTGCGAACAGTTCGTTAGAACGCAATGCAGTACTCTGTGATTTCTGGAGCTTCTTGCAAACAAGCTCCCGCGGGAATCCTTTGCGGTTACAACGAACTGTACCGTAGGTCACAGTGCCAGCTTTGTAGAGCTCACTGAACAGCTCTACTCCTGTATAGAAATTGTCCACATAAAGGTTATAACCTTTGTGAAGAAGTGGCTGGACAAGTTCCCACACAATCTTACCTGTGACCCCTAACACGGGAGGGCAACCTACAGGGTTTAGGGTAGAATCCTTCCCTGTATACACTCTCAGGCTGTACACATAGCCAGTAGAGCTCTCACACAGCATGTACAGCTTTATGCCATAGCGAGCTCTTTTGCTCGCAATGTACTGTCTGAAAAGCAGCCGTCCTTTGTACAGGATCAAGGACTCATCGACTGCTATATTCTTTCCAGGAGTATATATCTCTGGAAACCTGGCAGACAAATGTTCCACGACAGGCCGAATTTTGAACAACCTGTCATGATCTGGATGGTCCCGGTGCAATGCAGCAGAATTGTCATTGAAATGCAGCATGCGCTGCAGTAGCAAAAAACGATCTCTGCTCATGTATGGTGCGAAGATGGGAGTTACCCAAACCGTGCGAGTCGTCCAGTAGGACTGCAAGGTGGGTTTCTGTACTAACCCCATTTTGAGCGTAAGGCCCAAAAATATCTTCAACTCCGCCAGCGAAGTGGGAGTCCACTGGCGTGCCCTAGAACGGGGCCCTAGAGTGCCTCCGCGCTCCCTCAGAAATTGGTTTGCACACAAATTTGTTTGCTGCACAACTTTCTGAAGAAAGTCAAAATCCAAAACAGATAGATGTAGTCGACTGGCAAAAAGTTAGCTGTATCGACTTTACATCCAGCGTCACCAGTAAAAGGTGGAATTTGGGGCTGAACCAAACAGGGGGGCTGCCAAGAGAGCACTCTCTCTGTGCTTGCGGCAGCAAGCACGTGCTCTCTGGGTTCGGCTAACCCAATGTGGTCCCGCTGCCCAGAATGTGCTTGCGAAGGGACAGCACGGATGTCGTCATTGTCTCCTTCAGACTCACTGGAAGAGGTGTCATCAGATGGGACTCCGCCGACTGAAAAATCACTCCCAGAATCTGCCCCATTGTCCTCTCCCTCAGATGCTGTCTCAGTGTCTGCTGTCTCAGTCTCTGAGCCTACATCAGAACTGTCCTCCATAACCCGAGCTAGGGCTTGATCAGCAGTCATCCAACGAGACGCCATCTCTGCAACTGGTTAAACTGTCCCTCTAAATTACTAGCCTACGTAGAAGGCAGATAGTCACAAAATTGCTTGTGGGTATGTTTGTTGTGTACAACAGGAAATGTCGTCACCTTACCTTCGCTTCTTCTCCAATTCTGCAGATTCTCTGAAAACACTGAAAAAAAACAAAAAAATAATGTATTACTTCACCTTACCACACACCCTGTGCAACAGTCATTTTTGGTGCTCTGCCTCCCATTACCTCCTCTTCTAATTCCCTCAGTACTACCCAGCAAAAGTGCCACTCATATCTCCATAGTCCCCCTGGCATTCCATTTGTTTTAAAGCGCAGGTAACGCTTGCCTTTACTAATCCACTCAGCTACTTTATGGCAACTGCCACTACAGAAAAGACATGCATGCATGCATATATATATATATATATATATATATATATATATATATATATATATTGTGTGAACAAGATTCTCACCCCACTCCACGAGGTTCAAATTGGCATCTTTTATTGCAAGCAACAGCCACGTACGCGTTTCGACTCTCAAGGATTCTTGATCACAGTAAATGAGTCCCTCTTTTCTTTCGTTGTTTATACTTGCAATAAAACATGTCAATTTGAACCTCGTGGAGTGCGGTGAGATTCTTGTTCACAAAATATTTTCGAGGTTGCTCTCCTCCATCACTGAGCACCGGCAGTGGAGTGCGCTGCGCAACAATCTTTTTAACCAATTTGTGATGCATATCTATCTATATACAGTATATATATATATATATGTTTAGAAACAAAGTGGTTGAAGGGTTGCTGGGCGGCACACTCCCCTGCCGGTGCCCAGTGACAGAGAAGACCAATCTAGAAATTATCTAATGCCGAAAAATTTCACCGCACTCCATCAAGTACAAATAAACGTGTATTTTATTGCAGTCAATAACCACCAACGTGTTTCAACTCACCAAGGAGTCTTGATCACGGTCCTCGTGGAGTGCGGTGAAATTGTTCACCATTATAAAACAACACACACAAGAATAACAAGCATTTACAATGCAATGGGTCTCGCATCTGCTCGAGTTAGAGCTATTAGCGTTATAAACTCCTAACCCAACTTTTCTTGCCACATAAATTGATAATTGAAAGTTAAACTCTTTCACATAAGAGAGCCGATTCACAGCGCCACGGCCACCATGAGCATCATATGAAGAGTTACACAAAAGGAAAAGAAGTTCGCTCGCAGTTAAACGTAACAGCAAAAGTGCAATTAGCCATGTACCAGGGGCGATGGGCAAGGCGGTAACAAAACCTCCCCAAGGAGGGACAAAGGTAAATAATTTTCCAATGTCATCAAAGGATTTTTGAAGGGCAAGCCCACGAACGAGTGGTAGTGATGGGCGTGAGGTGGGCGTTGTTAGAAGCCCAGATACACACCAACAAGTCAGAAAAGCAGCACATGGTCGCTGCAATGCTTGTCCTGAAAAAAAAAATATATATATATATATGTCTATATATATATATATATATATATATATATATATATATATATATATATGTGTATACATATATACACATATATATGAGAGAGAGAGAGAAAGAAAACAAGACACTCATGTCACAAATCTTTTTTTTTTTTATACATGTGTGCTTGCCCTTGGCAAAGCACACATGTATAAAAAAAAAAAATGGCCCCATTGATGGTCACCCTAAGGGCTGACCACCAACAATTTTTTTTTTTTTTGTTTTTTACCCTGGGGGGGCGATCGGCCCCCCCAGGCAAAACTACATGTTTTTTTTCCCCCCTGGGGTCGGCCCGTGTTCCAAGGGCCGACCCCGCCATTTTTTTAATTTTTTTTTATTGTGGGGGGCGCGATCGCCCCCCAAAACCGTGTAAATACAGAATTATTGCCCCCAGGGGGGGGTGGCCCTTTTACGAGGGGGCCGACCCCCCCAAAGAAGATCCCTGGTGCCTACGGGCATTTCCTGGCCGTGGATCACAGCCGCGCTGCGATCCACGGCCAGGAAACGGTGCCAGGGAGGCATCGATGGAAAGGGGAGAGCCTCCCCTTTCCATCGATGCCTCCCTGGCATCTGGGGAGGCCGTTTTGGCCTTTTTTTTCCCCACCGGAGAAAGAGAGAACGCTTACCTGCTTCTCTCCTTCTCCGGTGGGGAAAAACTGTGACGTCAGCGCGCCTCGCGGCGCACTGACGTCATAAGGGGGCGGGAGGGGGGTGGGATGGAGACGTGGAAGCTCTTCCACGTCTCCTATGGTAAAAAAAATAAAAATAAAATCCTCCATTGCACCGGAGGATTTTTAACCCCCTCCCTGGTGTCGGCCACTGGTCGTGACCCGCACCAGGGAGGGAGTGTGGGCGTCGGCCAGTGGCCGACACCCGCATTCAACAGGTTAATATCACTGAGGCTCTAAACACAATTTTCTCATGTGCTTTCGGATCACAACCCATTCACCAGCCTTCAGGTTGTGTCCTCGGCACTGTTACAGTTGCATTGTGGTAGCTTCCACATGATGAGAGACAGATTGTACCATGTCAGCTAGATGTAATGTTCACTAAAACATTTGCAGGTACAGCTGGCAATCTTATGGCTTCCCATGAGGATTTCATGGTGCGACAATTGTGTTTTCTTATCAGGGGTGCTTCTCATTGACATTAGAATCAATGGCTAAGCATATGGCCATTTCAAATTTGTTGATGCACACGTTTTCGCCAGTCTTGATTTCAGAGTGCCATCCATCTGCTCTACGAGTCCTGAATCTTGTGGGGGGTAACTATAATGGAGTTTCAGTTCAATGTTTAAGGCTGAACATAGCAACTTAATCACTTCATTGTTGAAGTGGCTTGCTCTATCTGATTCCAAAGAGTCCGGGAAACCGAAATGTGGAATTAACTCCCTAAGCAGTAACTTTGCTACTGTAAGACTGTAATTTCTCCTTGTAGGATAAGCCTCAATTCAATGACTGAGAATTCATGAAATCACCAACATGTATTTCAAACCAGCACACGCAGGCATCTCAATGAAATCCATCTGCATTCTGCTAAATGGTCCTTCAGCCATGCCAATATGTCCTATATTGACCACTGTCCCTTTACCAACATTAATTTGCTGACAAACAATGCACCTTTGGCAAATTGCTTCGGCAACCTTACTAACTTTATATCGGACCAATGCTGCTTGAAACAGCAGACTATAGCATCTCTACCTACGTGGGCTTGTCCATGATAGTATGTGGCCATTTGGTTCAGTAGACTATTGGCACAGAACTACTTTCCCTTCACTTGTAACCCAGACATCACTATCCATTTGAACACATTTTGCTTTCATCCAATCTCTGTGCTCATCTTTGGGTACATTATCTTGCAGAGCCTTTAACTCTTCCAAAGTGTCAATAATTTGCATGGTAAAACTCACATAGACTTCATCATTTTCAGGCAACAATTCCCAGTTTTCTTTGAAGGATATGCCATTCAAGGAGCAAAACTTTGTGACTTGATCTGCATATGCAATTCCCAATGACACGTAATCTTGTGATCTTTGATGTGCACTGCATTTCACCAAACCGACCTTTTTGGGCATTTGAAAGGCTTGTAACAATTCATAAACTTTCTCACCATTCCTTATTGGTGAACCAGAAGAGTTCAGGAAACCTCTCTGTGACCATATTTGACCAAAGTAATGCAGAATGCTTAATCCATATTGACTGTCTGTTTAAATTGTCACTTTCATTTGATTTGAAATGTGGCAGGCTCTAGTAAGAGCTACTAATTCTGCCACTTGTGAAGAAAACACTCGCCTAAGCCATGAAGCTTCCAGTATGTCAGTGATAGTACACACAACACATCCGGCTCTTAATGTGCCCACATTATCTCTCAGGCAGGAACCATCAACAAAGATAATTTGATCATTTTTTTCCAGGCAGGTATCTCTAATATCAGCTCTGTTTTTTGTGCATAGCTCTGTAATTTCCAAATAATCACGTTCTGTATCATCCAATTTATCAGAGAAAATATTCTTAATCAGGAGTAAGGTTGTTGGGTTAAGCACTGTACATCTCTTAAAGCTTACTTTCGGAGACCCCAGTATTGCAGTTTCATATCTGGTCAGCCTTGAGCTGGTAAGATAATGAGTTTTAGACCTGGTGAGCAAAATCTCAATTGAATGTGGTACTATAATAGTAAGGGGATAACCCATCACTATACTCTCGCTCTGAGCGAGGCTCTGCTCAACTGCCGCAACGGACTGCAAATATCCTGGTAAGGCTACAGTGACCAGATCCAAAGTAGCTGAAAAATATGCCACTGGGCGACTCACACCACCACAAGTCTGCATCAAAACAGACAAAGACGATGTATCAAGTTCGTGACAAAACATTAAGAAAGGTTTTGTATAGTCAGGCATACCTAAAGCTGGAGCTTGACACAAACTTTCTTTCAGATCATTAAGTGCTTTCATACAAGCTGCATCCATCGATACAGGATCAGAAATATCTTTATAAGTCAGCTTCTGTAGAGGTTTTGAAAGAACCCAAAAAATGTGGGATCTATTAGCAACAGGAACCCACCATTCCTAAAAACATCCTCACATCCTTTTGTGTACTTGGTACTTTCATCTGCAAAATGTTTGCAGCTCTCTCTCTGGACATTTTCCTAGTTCCTTTTTCACTCAAGTGTCCCAAATATTTCACCTCTTTCTGACAGTACTGCAAGTTAACAGGAGACACTCTGGGCCAGATGTAGCAAAGGGTTTTACTCATTCTGTATCTATGGGAAAATGTGTTCGTACATATGGCCCTTTATGTCCATTGTCTCCCAGGAAATTCAACAGTGCAATTGTATCATATTTACACCCTTCTTTTGTCTTGGGTGCAATTAACAAATCATCAGTGTATTGCACCAATGACTCCTAATTCGTTTTCATAATCTGGTTGAAAATGGATGGTGACTCAGAAAACCCTTGTGGATTGCTACCTTGTTCAGAAATGTAAAACAAAATAGATATCTGCTGTCTTCATAAACAGGCACGGAAACGAATGTTTGACATAGGTCTAACTCAGTAAACCATTCAGCATCACATGGGATCTGAAACATAATCACAGCTGGATTTGGCACAATTGGGCAACACTTAATCACTATCTCATTTATTTTTCCCAAATCCTGCACATGACAAATTTTCCCACATGGTTTTCACAAACCCATTACTAGTGAATTACACTGGCTACTCAACACTTCTTTCAAAATTACTTTCTCCACAAACTGCTCTATTAAGGGTTTCACACCCTAAATTGTTTCAGTTATCACTGGATATTGTGGAGTCAGAGGGAAAACTACATTGGGCTTCAATGTGACTCTGACTGGTTCTACTCCTTCAATCAACCCAATGTCCTTTCATGAAAGATCCCAAACATTAGACTTAACTGTCTTCTGTAAATCAACTGGAAGTTTGTTCACTTAAAAAAAACTGGAAAGAAACTAATCAAATGAGCTTCTTCATTCAATGGCTCATCAAGACTGATCTAAGGAAATTCTTCAGACACTGACTGGTTACTGACAATAAGTGTTGAATCTTCCTCATCATCACTGTTTGCTTGCATTTCAAGTCCTTCACCAGAACAAGTAACTGAGCATCTTGTTTTGCATAATAAATCCCTTCCAAGTAGTGATACAGGACTTGAATCACAAACCACAAGCTTGTGCAAACCTTTAAAATTGCCAATTTTAAGGAAGACTGGTTCTGTAATGGGATTTGTCAAGAATTGATTTGCAACTCGCACAATCTGAACTTTCTTCCCTGACAAGCGCAGATAAGGATCCTCTGCAGATCTCACTGTTGACCGCGTAGCTCCAATATTAACCAGGAAAGAAACTTTGTGATCATGCACTTTTCCCTTAACATAAGGACTTTTCTGATCCACTTCTAAAGAAGCAACCAACACTCATTCTTCCTCATCTGAACTATCCGACAGCCAGACATTGTTTATTCCATTCTCACTGTGTAAAGGAAACTGGTGTACTGCATTATTACTCTGACTCATGACCAGCTGAGAAAGCATCACCTGTTGCTGATCCATAGGAGACTGCAGTTCTTGCAATTGTCTGGGCATTGGAATTTTTTGTGGAGGCACCATCTTTACTTGTGGCTGCATCTGTTGTAATTGGGGTAATTTTACTTGTTGCGCCTGCGGTTGTACATTTTGCATCGGCTGCATGGTTTGTAAGGATTGAAAACTCTTCATCAGATTTACATTATTTTGGAAATTTGGAATTTAACCTCTCATTCTTGGTCCTCTCATATTCTGGAAAGCATTGACACCCTTTATCTGTTTAACAACATCTCCCTGATTTAACATTGGACACTGCCTTTTTCCAATGTCAGACGTCTCCACAAATGTGACAAGGTAACATACTTTTTTTCTTGTTGCTCTCCTTGCATCATCATTGTATTAAAATCAGGACCATGATTAACACTTCCCATTCCACCACAACCTCTACTTCTACCTCAATCCTGAAACATGCTTTGGCTTTGAAACACACCACTTCCCTGTTGCTGCTGCTGAATCAGAAATCCTGCCTGAATCCCTGTTTGTGCAGCCTTGATCTTCATCACCATTGATTTTGCCTTCAACCTTTTCTGTTTCAATTCAATCTCATCACTACAGTATTTCACATACTGCAACACCTCATCAATTGGCTTTGCTTGCCAACAAATCAAATTACTCTTAATCATCTGGCTAATTTCTTTTCTTAATCCTTCAACAAACCTGAACACAAAATGAATCAAGTCTTTCGTCTCAATTGTTTCAGTACCACTGTAATGTTTAAATGCTTTCAACATCCTCTCATAGTATGCATGAATCAATTCTTTCGCTTCTTGAGGTCTTATATCTATGCGTTGCCAATCAATATTCTTCAGCAAAATTCTCGTTTTCTGAAACTGTATGACCTTATAATAATATTTCATCACTTCAGGAGATGGTGCACCTGTTGATGGATGTTAGAAATGGGGTCTTTGGATGGCAGTCAGGTTACCCCCTGTCCAAGCAAGGACCCTCACTCCAGTCACGATAAAGGAGAAACACCCTCAGTTAATGCCCGCTCACCCCCTTGGTAGCTTGGCATGAGCAGGCAGGCTTAACTTCAGAAGCAATCTGTAAAGTATTTGTACCAACACACACAGCAACTCAGTGAAAACACCACAAAATGACACAACACAGGTTTAGACAAATAGGGAATATTTATCTAAATGGAACAAGACTATAATGACAGAAATCCAACATTCACAAGTCAAGTTATGAATTTTTAAAGAATAAGAGTCTTAAATCCTTTAGAAAACAGTGAGAATGTTGTTAGCGTGCAAAAGTACCTAGGTAGCATCAAAATAACAGCGCACGGGCAAGTGTGCTTCGGAAAAAGCCAGCAATGCATCGATTTCTCGCTCGCAAGCAACACTGTGCATTGCTCCTCCTCCGGTCGGGTTTGCATGCGTCGTTTCTCCTCTGCCACAAGAGAGCGATGCGTCGATCCAGGCAGGCACCTCAGGTCTTTGTCTGCAGATTCACCTATCAAGGGCCCAGGAACTGGATAGGGCACCATTTGGAAGGGCAGGAGTCTCAGTAGAGAATCCAGGTGCTGGCAGGGGAAGTCTTTGATGACGCTGAGACTTCAACAACAGGAGGCAAGCTCAGTTCAAGCCCCTGGAGATTCTTCACAAGCAAGAATGCACAACAAAGTCCAGTCTTTGTCCCCTTTCACAGGCAGAAGCAGCAACTGCAGGATAGCTCCATAAAGCACAGTCACAGGCAGGGCAGCACTTCTCCTCAGCTCTTCAGCTCTTCTCCTTGGCATAGGTTCCTCTTGATTCCAGAAGTGATCTAATTTTCAGGGGTTTTGGGTCATCTTCTTATACTCCTTTCTGCCTTTGAAGTAGGCCTACTTCAAAGGAAAGTCTCTCCTGTTTGTAAGATCCTGCCTTGCCCAGGCCAGGGCACAGACACACACCATGGGGTTGGAGACTACATTGTGTGAGGGCAGGAACAGCCCTTTCAGGTGTGATGGACCACTCCTCCCCTCCCTCCTAGCACAGATGGATCATCAGGATAGGTAAGCTACACCCCAGCTCCCTTTGTGTCACTGTCTTGAGAGAGGTGCGAACAGCTCAACTGTCAGACTAACCCAAAGAGGGAATCCACCAACAGGAAGAGTCTCAGAATTGTTTGATCAAGAAAATGCCTTCTTTCTGAAAGTGGCATTTTCAAACACACAGTCTCAAAACCAACTTCACAAAAATATGTTTTTTTAAGTTGTGAGTTCAGAGACCCAAAAATCCATATGTCCATCTACTCCCAAAGGGAATCTGTGCTTTAATAAGATTTAAAGGCAGCCCCCAAGTTAACCTATGAGCGAGATAGGACTTGCAACAGTGAAAAACAAATTTGGCAGTATAAAATACATTTGTGTATGTCCCACCTTAAACATACACTGCACCCTGCCCATGGGGCTACCTAGGGCTTACCTTAGGGGTGTCTTACATGTAAGAAAAGGATAGGTTTAGGCCTTGCAAGTGGGTACACTTGCCAAGTCGAATTGGCAGTTTAAAACTGCACACACAGACTTCAGTGGCAGGTCTGAGCCATGTTGCTGCAGTCCACTAGTAGCATTTGATTTACAGGCCCTGGGCACCTCTAGTAGTAGGGACATACCTTTAAATCAAATATGCCAATCATGGTAATCCAATTACACATACATTTCACATAAGAGCACTTGCATTTTAGCACTGGATAGCAGTGGTAAAGTGCCCAGAGTAACATAAACAGCAAACACAGAGTCCAGCACACATCAACAACTTGGGAAACATAGGCAAAAAGTTAGGGGAGACCATACCAAGGATGCCAAGTCAAACAATAGATCTCTCTGTGGCTCACTTGTTGGCTAATCTACACTCCTCTTGCACTCAATCCACAAGTCTGCTGGAACATCTATCTCTAAAAGAGTATTTAAATCATCCCACAGGCATTTTGCAAGTTTCACAAACCTATCTGTCTGCTGGTTCCATTCTACTGGTTTCTCCCTCAACCTGGGGTAATCATTTGTAAATGACAAAATGTCACTCCTGCTCTAAGGGACATGTACAACATTCCCTCCTGGAATCTCTCTCATTGTTACAACTTTTACTGGCTCTTTAATTTGTGTTACATCTACAAGAGGAGCATGTGAACCTTTCCCCAGCCTTTCTCTTTTCTTGATCCATCTGCCTTCCCATTTTTCTAAAGTTGTCCACATTTGTACTTTCTCAAGTAACTCTCTAAGATGTGTTTTCATCCCTGCAGACCTCATGTGTTCAAAATCTCCAGCTTCAAAATTCAATCTAAAACTTCTTTTCAGGCTTTTTGTTTTCATAAGATCTATTTCATATTTATCTGCTAATTCTTGTGGTTGCTGATGCACCTCATCTGCTCCTTCTGTAATAATGGACACAAATATCTCAACTCAACTTCAGTATAAGAATCAAGTCAGTTTACTCCCATTTTACCTTTAAGAAGCTCAGCTGGTTCCATCGACAACCTTGTCTTGTTTAGAAACTTCTTTTCTTTGAACTGAGTCTCTGGAACACTTGAAACACTTAATTATTCTAACCACTTCGTTAATTGCTGTGCAGTCAAAACCTGTAATGAAAAATTACCAGGTTTCATACTCGGTAACTGTTGCTGCATTGGGCTCACACATTGAGGAGTCAATATTTTTAACTCGGGACCATTACATGTTTCAGCCATTTCAGAATTTTTAATAGGGGTTAAATCTAATAACCACCTTGTTCTATTTAGAGTTTGTCTTATAGGAGAGATTAAGCTAGGGTTTTAATTCTGGTTTTGAACTCCTTGGTTATCTGCACTCTTATTGCCTTGAGAAGGGATACTCAAAGTATGGCCCACAGTCCTCATGCGGCCCCTCTGACCTTTACATGTGGCCCCTGGGGCTACAGGAGTACTGGGCAGCTTTTTGCTCGACTCAACAAAAATATTAAATACACACACATTTGTTTATTTCAAACTTAATTGGTGTTAAAGAAAGGAAGTAACTAGGGACTCCTACACTTAACTTTAGAAACGCCTTCATTTTTAAAGACATCTTGCAGCATAAGTGTAAAACTAAGACAGTCTCTTCAAAATTGATTAAGTGTATTTAGTTAACATGCAGAACCTTTTCGCCTTAGTACAATTTATTTTATCAGTGCATTGAGATGTATTCATTTTAAAGTGATAGTTTACAAACATAAATTTGGAAATATTAATTATTTCCCTTACCCTGAGAACACCACCAGCAGTAAATTAAAGAGGCAAGTCACTTGATATGTGCACTTTATGGGTGGCGTGGGTTCCTATCATACATAAACAACATTATAGTTTATTAAATCAAACATAGAAGCAGGTTTTGTGCAGCACGCACCATGAATCATGTATTTCGAGGTCATCTGAAATGTGATAATGCAGAAAAAGGAGGGAAAGTGACACTAAACAATTGCCTAGGATCACAAAATTTGGAAAAGTGCGTAAGCCAGGATAAATTCCAGGGTTTCTGGTTTCCCATTGTTTATTTCACCCATTAGATGTATATCCTTTGCTTCCCCTACACCTACCTTGCCACCAATCCCCATAGTCACCCCACCCACCCAACCGCCACCGCCCTGGCATCAATGCGGCCCCCAGGCACGTCACAGACCAAACTTTTTGGCCCCTGAGAAAATGTTTGCGAGTACCCATGGCCTTGAGCATATAAAGCCACAAGTGGACCAAATGTAATAAGTACCAACACTGCATCTGGACTCAATCTGGTCTCTGTTCTGAGACTGCACTACTCCTGCATTCTGAATTTGAGGCAATAACATCGGAGTTGGTTCTGTTTGAACCAATATCAGCTCCTGTAAATTCTGTCCTTAGGATTTAGATTTTGATTAGTATTCACAATCGGTACTTCGAGATAAATCCTAGAAACACTAAGTTGTGGTAGCTGTCTACTTATGTGAAAATCTAGTGAGCCTGCAACTGCATTTCCCACATTCGGCAGATTGAAGCTGCTCTGCATCGGTATTTGCATAGAAGGACTAGTCTGTAGTGACCACTGGTTCATATTAGGATTAACCTTTATGGAACATTCAGTCATATTGTGGTTCTTCTGTACTGGACTCTGTGTCACTGTAGTTGGTATTGATGCAATAGGGTTAGTACAACTCGTACTCAGACTTTCTCAAAATCTGAAAAATAAACTCAACATTGTCCGATTCCTCATTATTAGTGAAAGACCTTTCACATTCTTTTTATGTTTGCTTTTCAACGAATGAAGGAAAACTCTTTTTAGATTTCTTTGAAGCTTTCTTTGCATCTTCCTCATTGTCTTTAGACATTACAGGAAACAGCCTAATACCTTGTAAGGTATCTAGTCTCCATTGTCTCTGGTCATTGTCCCCCCTAGCTTCTGCTATTGACTTCTCTGCTCTTCTTATTTTCTGCTCAAATTTCAATGTCTGTTGTTGTCTAGCTATGAGCTCCCTGATCGCTAATGCTTCAAACTGAGCTGGTCTTGGTGGAGGTCTTAAACCATACATCACCTGTTTCAAATTCTCCAAAATTCTCAAATTAAATGCGCCATTTTCAGGAAACATTAAACTCCCTTCCTTCTCTGTGATTTTAATCCAATGTTTTAACCAAATACCATGCTCTGGTGCCTTTATCTTCAATTACAATGTATGCCAGAGTACCTTTAGGCAGACAAATTTTTCCTCACCTAGCCGGAATATACTCATCTCCTCTAAGAGCACTTTTTAAGGCTTTGAAGAACTTCATTTTCAGAAATGTATTTTAAAAATCAATAATCAGGAAGTGTCTGTAATCCCACAATCCTCTTTGTCACCCTTCTCGACTAATTGCGCTTCACAGTTGTCCACCAATCCGTGCGTGACCCTTATTAACCAACCTATCTGAGCACGCCACAAAGATGATGTCACACTTACATTCAGAGGCTGACAAAGCCTTGCGGTTTGTCCTCCTACACTAATAAACACTAATAAACACTCAAAACCAATGCAAAATTAATTGCGAGTACTTCATCAAAACTCAACAACAAAACACATTTGTCTGTTAACTACAGGTAGGGGAAATCACAACTGCTTCAGGAACCATTCTTTCTCAGTTCCCAGATTCTCAAGCAAAATTCAACCTGCAAATTTCACTCTCAGTTGATCAATGGATACTGTCCTGGTGCACATAGGACTCGCCAAATCTCTGAGAAAAAACTTACACTCAATTTAACTCACAAACTAGACTGACCAATCACACCTGATTGGCCTACTAAACAAACAAATTACCTCAAAAGCCAAGTGTCTAATTACCTTTTTAAGATACTCCGGAGTCTTAGACCTACCCTGTGAGGTCCATATACCAACAACCACGTGGACAGGTTTTGAGCACCAAATGCCACACACATGTGAAGTTCACCGACTTCCGTTCTCTCACACTACAGAGTACGCCGACTCCTTCTTTAACCACATTTGGAGTATGCCAATTCCCCTAAAATCTCACAAACAACTTAATCAATTGCAAATTAGCTAATGCTGTGCAAGCGCATAATCTACTTAATTCAACCTGAGATAAGATGCTGAGAATACTCCCTATCAACATAGGCAAACTCCAAGGACGGGGGAAAGTCACTTTGGGAGTTTAGGGACTTATCTGAGAAAATGTGTCCATATTATACAACAATTTCAAACAATAATCAAAACAATAAAAAAAAATACACAACTTCTGATGTCATTTAAAGAGATAATAACCATCAAATTCTGCGACCAAAACTGTTAAAGCAGAAATCTTGGCTATATTTTTTGTCACAACAGACTAAATGGCAGATTTCATTCTATAGGTCAATGAACCAAACCTAATCCGCATTAAAGAAAACACCATAAGCATTAAATCATATAACAAACAATGCACTGTACATCATTTTAAAACACACCATGATCAATGCAACCATTAACAACCACACCAGTTTATTAAGACGTTAAAGTGCTTATTACCCTATATTAACAATGCTAAAGTCACAAATATTATTGTCAAACTCAACTGATACATGTAAAGAAATAATAAAGGTCGAGTGAGTCGGCAAATTAATCTAAGTTTAATCAACGCAATGAGAATTATTATTTCAATAGAGAATGCACAAAACCATAGCAATAGAATCTGAGCAAGAGAAATTGAATAGATTGAATCATCAAACAGAAAAGTAAATGACCATTCATGAGTATGAGAGTAACACCTAACTAACCACTAATTAGCATTAACATGCTGGGCTTCATGTAAAATATTTAGTAACATTAATTTATAAAACATCTAGCTATGCCGCTATCAAAACAGCAGCAGTATTAACACAGTAGCAGTTGGTACCTGGGAAACAAAAGACAAATAACTATACAAAGTTCATACATTTACCCAATCTCTAAGGTAACCAGCAACAACTTCTACTTTGTCAGGAGGACAACAGAGTCAGCATCAGGACAGGAACAAGGTAAGGTAAGGGGATGGTTTAGAGTTTGGACTATAAGATTGCTAACCCATCAAAGTGTTAGTTTAGCATGAACAGACATAATAGTATCAGAAAATAATAAAACACCAGAATGTCATTAGACTAACTGGTAAAGCATGAAGTGTAAAAGTGACAGATCACACCAAGTGCACAAAGTGAAGTCTCTGGAAACCAAGGAAAGCATGCTAAAAACCCTAAAAGTCTGATTTCCCAACATTAAATTAAACTTGCTAAAATCTTGTGATTGGCTTAAACATAAGGCGAGAAAAATATATCAAATTAGAAAGTTAATCGATATCAAAATTATCTAAAATGTTAACTCTGAAGACGTCTATTTGCTGCTGCTCTTCTTGGCTGGTTCAGGTTTATACTGAATGTATCTTGTACACTTCCGTCTCTGGTTGCAATTTGAAAGCCCTTTTGTTTGGCACCTTCCAAATACGCTGTTGCTCTACGGTGATTACACAATATGGAAACATGTCTCGTTGCACCATTTCCCTCAAGAGAAATACATGAGTTAGAAACATAACTACAGACAAATATGTAAATTCAATAAATGGAGTCTGTAAGGCAACAGACGTGAAATCGTAAGAATGCAGTACACTAGAAACATTTAATATAAATAACATTGCACAGTGGCCTTGCTCTGCTTTAAGCCCAGTAGAGGCCAAGAAATACTCATATTATTTCAGCATTTGTTTAATCCTAGAACACGTTCGTAAATAGACAGAATATTTTTCCATTACAGTGTCAGTACAACATTAGAAAACATGTGCAGGCCTTATACTGGATGTCGGCCCCTACGTAAAGCACAGTTTTCGTGTTAACATTAATTTATGATAAAATTATTTCACACATTAGAACATAAGTATGATTACGTAAAGACAAATTATTCACGCTAAATTTTGTGCTCTTACAGACCCTCCACCCTTCAAGCCCAGGAAGACCCATTCAGTATGCAGATGAGTTCAGGTGTGACTGATTATCCTGTGTCCATGGTTGTCTGGGTGAAATGCACAAGGAAGCTGTCAACCAGCCCAGCCAAGATGTTGATTGGAGACAGGCTGTAAGGTACAGAAGGATTTTTATGTGCAGAGAAAAGCTCACTTTCTAAAAGTGGCTTTTCTAAAATAGTAATAATATAAAATCCAACTTCACCAATAAGCAGGATTTTCTATTGGCATTCTGGTCATACAGAAAATGACCTGGTTACATCTTTCTGATCAGAATCTACCACTCAAACAGTATATAAGGGTAGACCTACTGTCATCCTATTGAAGGAGTAGGTCTCACAGTAGTGGAAAATGAATTTAGGAGTTTTTCACTACCAGGAGATATAAAGCACACATGTAAATGTGCTACATAGAACCCTGCCCTATGGGTTACCTAGGGCCTATCTTAGGGAAGGCTTATACAGAGAAAAAGAAAGGGAAGTTAAAGGCTTGGCAAGTACTTTTAAATTCCAAATCGAAGTGTCAGTGAAACTGCACACACATGCCTTGCAATAGCAGGCCTGAGACATGGTTAATGGACTACTTATGTGGGTGGCACAACCAGTTCTGCAGGCCCACTAGTAGCATTCAATTTACGGTCCCTGGGAACATGTAGTGCACTTCACTAGGGACATATAAGTAAATCAACTATGGCAATTGGGAATGAACCAATGTATAAGGGAGAGAGCATATGCACTTTAGCACTGGTTAGCAGGGGTAAAGTGCGCAGAGTCCTAAAACCAGCAAAAACAGTGTCAGAAAAGTGGAGGGAGGGAGGTAAAAGGTTGGTGGGTGACCACCCTAAGGTTGTCAGGTTTAACATGACCCAATCGAATTTGGTATTTAGAAGGGGTGTATTTAGGACATCACTTCCAAATACCAAATAGTAGCACTATGTATTGATGTTTTGTGATAGAATTCTGGTTGCAAACCATTAATATTTTACCACCTCTTCAAAAGAGTTGGTAACCCATTTGCAAATGATAGGGATTCCTCATAAAGCCACTTCCCATTTCCGAATATTATGGAAAAGCATATTTTTTTAAAGCAGGTGGTAGTTGAACCTCTGCCTACACTTAAAAAATAAAAGTAACATTAATTGTATTATTTTTTAAACACATTTCATTTTCCTTTAAGGAAAATAGGCTGAATTTAAAAAAATGCTGTATTTAAAAGCAATGCAAGACAAGGTGGCCTACTGACCCCAGCAGGCCACCCTCCCAGTGATGTCCATCATTCTTAATGGGTCACAAATTGCAATCTACCTCTTTCAAAGTCATACGGTAGGTCGATTTGTCACCCACTATGAATTACTAATTAAAAGTAGATAGTTTCCATACATTAGGAATAGAGATTTTATATTTGTGATTTATAGGAATTTACAATTTGAAAATAGCTATGCCCAAATTTTGCACATCTGTCCCTACATCTTATGGAGTCACAAATTGGTGGAAAACACTCCCTGGCTTTGTTAGCCCTGTCAGCTCTCTCATTGAGACAGTGGCTGGTTTCCTGCAGATGTGTGTATGGGGGAGGTTGGATTAAAACTTTTTACTTAAGCATTTCTGCTACATTAAAACGATAAATTCAGCACCTTTCTGATGATTTCAGTGCTGTGGTTTGGCAAAACTGTAATGTGAAGCTGATACATTGGGGGAATTTACTTTTTAGTCACCAACTAGTTGTGGACCTCCATAATATTAGTGTTTCATACTAATGCTAATGACAGGCTTACGGGTTTAAAGTACTTATTTTGTAACAGTTGTATCTGTAATAATCCATATTTATTATTTGTCATTTTATATGTATTTATCCACATTTACTTTGTGCTTAATGAACAAAATTAAGCCACAATGGGTATATGTCCACACTTTCTAATTAAAAGATGTATATCTGGATTATACAACACCTTAAATAGCTGTACTGCTACACTTATTTGAGCGTGATTTTTACCACCCCTGCCCCTACAAATATATTTTCTGTATTTATTCATGAAAAAATGCAGACAATAAAATAGATTGTTTTTGTCTGTATTTATCTGTAAAAGTCAGCAAAAATGGAAACGTTGGAGCCGTACTTATAAGTAAAAGTCTGCCTTGGAGATAGTTTCTAGAGCTTGAATTGAGCATTTCACACCTCTGCACAGTCTGAAGAGATACAGCGTGAGCCAGCACCTTAACGAATGAACCTACTCAAAGGAAAATTTGTTCATGATAATATTTGTAAGAAGCATTGTGACTAAGCCTATATATATATAGATATATATGTATATATAAATATATATAGATATATATATAGATATATATATATCCAAAACCAACAATTGTCAGACAATTGATTCGTTGCACTCCAGGCTCCAGGAGTGTTTTATTGCTTCTATCCAAAGAAGTATAAAGAAGAGAAGACACCACCAACGCGTTTCAACCTCTCGGTCTTGATCACAGTTTACAAAGAGAACATTCCCATGAGTCTCTATTTATAATACATTTTCCTATCACCACCACAGTGCATTCTGGGACACGCAGTCCCCTACAACTACCTAATAACAAACCAAACATAATAAAGCCCACTTTAAACGTATCTATTATTATTATTAAACATTCAAACTATAATTAAATCATTAAATACAGAAATAAATATGAAGCCAAGAAAGGTTAATAGTATTGATACACATAGTTTACATATTTACAGAGCCGGATAGTATGTATATGGATGGCTTGTTGCCATACCTTTCATATATGAGCGATAATGGACTAATAATTGTAACTTATGGATTGATATATTGTTAAAAGGTATTTACGTTGTGAGAGTAATGATGTTAACCTGATTTCTATGACAACTGTGTTCCTTATATCTCTCAATCTACTGTGTATACTTGGTATAGTGTTCAAAACCACATTTTCATTCTTTCACATATATCTGACAACCTCTATAGCTCTAAGAATTTCTATAGACATAGGCCCTCATTCTGACCCTGGCGGTTTGTAACCGCCAGGGCAGAGGGCAGAGGAAGCACCGCCAACATGCTGGCGGTGCTTCCGGGGCAATTCTGACCGCGGCGGTAAAGCCGCGGTCAGAAAAAGGGAACCGGCGGTTTCCCGCCGGTTTTCCCCTGCCCCAGGGAATCCTCCATGGCGGCGCTGCATGCAGCGCCGCCATGGGGATTCTGACCCCCTTCCCGCCAGCCTGTTCCTGGCGGTTTACACCGCCAGGAAGAGGCTGGTGGGAACGGGTGTCGTGGGGCCCCTGGGGGCCCCTGCAGTGCCCATGCCACTGGCATGGGCACTGCAGGGGCCCCCTAACAGGGCCCCAAAATCGCGATGGGTGCAACTGCACCCGTCGTACCCCAGCAAATCCGCTGGCTCCATTCGGAGCCGGCTTCATCTTTGCTGGGGCTTTCCCGCTGGGCCGGCGGGCGATCTTTTGAAGATCGCCCGCCGGCCCAGCGGGAAAGTTAGAATGCGGGGCGGTGTTTGGGCGGTTTCCGCCCGGCGGGCGGCGCCCGCCGGGGTCGGAATGACCCCCATAATACTCATCTTGATATATGTGGATGCCTGCGATCTCACTGGGGTATGGCCTGTGGTTATAAAAGGAATCAGCACAATTAAAGGCCATTAAATGAGGTGACATTGCTAAAGGGTAATAAGTACTTAATGGTTGTGAGGTAATTGACACTAGGTCAATCTTTTGGAGAAAAGATGTTAAAGGTATAGAGATCGCAGGCATCCACATATTGTAGAGGAATGGTCCTTTCCTCACATTCGCACCCATAAAACCTGCGCGCCACAAGGTGGACCTTGGATGGTGAAAAAAAAAATATATATATATACAAAAGTTCATCCAGCCGGGCAAAGTGCATAAGCCGCTCTGGTGAAAATAACAAGTCTCCGTCACAGCAATCGATTGAAGTGAAGTTTATAACGGACAACCAAACTCCCAATGCGATCCGGAAACAGAGTTTCCTTGTTCATGTGTGAATACCTCTTAGACTCGTTCTATTTTAAATACTAAGTGCACCAAACAAATGTTAATAGTGAAGACGGACCTTGGATTCCCATCTATATGTATATACTAGAAAAGTGTCACCCATCTTTTGAGTGACTTTCAATTCAAACAATATTTATTATTAATGTGTATTAAAAGCACAATTCAGTATTTGCAATGTAATTGCACTTGTTTATAGCTAATTATCTTAGTCTCTTGATTCTTTAGCATTGACTTCAGATTACATGACCTAACATCTCCAATCATTATATAATATTCACAAATAAGTAAGTTTGTCATTTAAAATGACAAAAATATATTCAATCAAACTAATATAAGTAATATCCTGAATTCGCAAAAATTACAACAATAAATCTCTCAATAAATATTGGTCAAACATAATCCTTAATCATTAATTCACCCTAGTGCATTACCTTTCATTATTTGCTTATTATGCTATGTTTCTTTTAGTCTCACAATTAATCAATAAGCCCAAGTGGGCAGATCAAATATCATTAGAATTGTCACATACATCTCCAATGACCGCAAATATCAAAATATTTTAATTCAGATAACAATTCTTAATAAATGTTTGCAAAAGGATATCATAGTTCTTTCGACAAAATTACACCACCATCAGTTTGTATTGGCACCAACATAATGGCCATTTGTATATTTTCTGCTTTTCTGGAAGGGCCCAAAAATCGAGTAAGTACGTCATTCTTTTGAATCCCCTTTTGGTTAAAAATCATTTTCAATAATGTTTTAAGTGATTTGTTCATGTGGACTCTCTTTTAGGATTTGATTTTAAAAGGGAAAAAGTCCCAGCTTTCCCATTTGTTTAACTTTACTTGCAGGGACCCAACGATATAGATCAGGCTGCTGTAACACTGGCTAGGTAGCAACCCTGCAGCCAGGCATGCTGAAACCCAGTCCAGGCTCACAGATCCACCTTTCACCAAGATATTCCCTGACTCCCAGTTCTGACACCCATGGACACATTTTAATCCATGTGAATCCCGAGCAATGCTCCCATTTCCACAAACCCAGACATTCATGCAGTCTCACAACTCTGATTCCCAACCAATGTAGAGCTTGACTGCACCAGCATGTCTTTTTTCAGTCCTACAGTTTAGAATTATAACTCATTGCACTCTAAGGACCAAATTACTAACACTTTGAGCTAGGCACTGTGTTCTCATCAGAAAACTGAAGCAAATCCAGGACAAAGAGTTGTGGTGGGGCAGGATTTGTATTGGAAAGTTTCCCAAAGTAATTTAAAGCTGCACTATGTCAATGGGTGTTCTGTGGAGGGTACATGGATATACCCATGACAGCAGCCATGGGTATTGATGCAAATGCCTATTTACTCACTTTTGTGGGCAGAGATTTGCAGCAAGCTTTATGCGTCATTGAGGCAGGCATAACAAGGAGAAATGTTTTATTTTTGTCCATCTTTACATGTGTGCTGCATTATAGAGCACACATGCAAAGAGGGAAAAGTCTTGAAAGATATGGGAAGAATCCTGTTCCAGTAAAAAAAAAAAAAAACATGCTTTAGGGAAGACAGGAAGCACACAAAACCTTGCACTATGGCACAAATGTGTGTGGTTGGTTCATGGAATCCACAAGTGTGCCAATGCTGGGGAGGGATAACTTTCATGAGATCAGGCACATTTTTTACCTCTCCCTTTTACACGAGACAACACAGCAACTTTGGTATAATAATAGTAAAACTACGTCCAGTGGCTCAGGAGAATGTCGACGGAGGTATCCAAATGAATTCAGAAGGGTGTAGAACTGCTCATTGTCCACATTCCTTCCCTAAGCAGGAAGGTCCATCAAAGTATTGATTAGTCTACCCTGGCTTTAGGCTGGGGGAGGGTTGAATTGGAATTGCCATTCTCTTTAGGGTCACCTTGATATTCCACTTTCTTGCTGAATTTGTTTCTGTTGGCCTTAGGACTCTGGGCACGTCATCACTGCTGGCCAGTGTTAAACCGATTTTACTCACTTCTCCTAACGTTGGTAAAGTTGGTTTATCAAAGATTGACATATTTTATTTACTTATAAATCCCTTATATACCACATAGCAAGGCCCTGTAAATTAAACAGTACTAGTGGGCCTGCAGAACATATAGGGGGTGATTCTAAGTCTGGCGGGCGGCAGAGGCTGCCCGCCAGACTTCCCCCCTCCAGAATACAGCACCGCGGTCGGAAGACCGCTGCGGCTATTCTGTGTTTTACACTGGGCTGGCGGGCGACCGCCAAAAGGCCGCCCGCCAGCCCAGTGTAAAACTACCTTCCCACGAGGACGCCGGCTCAGAATTGAGCCGGCGGAGTGGGAAGGTGTGACGGGTGCAGTTGCACCCGTCGCGAATTTCAGTGTCTGCAAAGCAGACACTGAAATTCTTTTTGGGGCCCTCTTACGGGGGCCCCTGCAGTGCCCATGCCATTGCCATGGGCACTGCAGGGGCCCCCAGGGGCCCCGCAACACCCCATACCGCCATCCTGTTCCTGGCGGGAGAACCGCCAGGAACAGGATGGCGGTATGGGGTGTCAGAATCCTCCATGGCGGCGCAGCTTGCTGCGCCGCCATGGAGGATTCATTTGGGCAGCGGAAAACCGGCGGGAGACCGCCGGTTTTCCACTTCTGACCGCGGCCGAACCGCCGCGGTCAGAATGCCCAGCGGGGCACCGCCAGCCTGTTGGCGGTGCCCCCGTCATTTTAGCCCTGGCGGTCTTGGACCGCCAGGGTTAGAATGACCCCCATAGTGCCACTCACTGAAGTAGCCCCTTAAAACATATTCCAAGCCTGCCATTGCAGCCTGAATGTTGTTTACCTATTGTGATATACAAAATAAAAACAGAGACTCATAAGCATCTAATCAAGCAACCTATATAGAAACTATGTAATGGCCTATGTCAAGTGTAGAATAATGCACACACACACACACACACATATATATAGAAACATACCCATAATATATGTAGACATATATACACCTACACATACAAATACATACATATATACATTTCATTGAAGTAAAATATACATTTACTAAACAGGGCTGAAGAGTATATATATATTTTAGGATAAAATAGTTATTATACATATTTGTACAAAGAAAGACACATATCTAGATATATACACATAATCAAATTATAACATGTTTATGCACATGGGTATATGCAGTCCGTTGCTGTTTGAGTATGGTGGTTATGTAGGAAAGAGCAAACTCTTGAGTAGTCTACTGAAGATACTTATCTGTGGATCTTATATTTGGGAGTAATGAATTCCATAGTTTGGCCCCTTTAAACAGAGAAAGATGTATCGCTTATTGTCGTTTTCTTATATAGTGGTGTTTTGAGGGGGGGTGCTAATATTGAGCAGAAGTTTATTTGTTGAATGTATTTGGTGATTTTAATCCTGATTAAATGCAGTCCTTTTTCATGTTTTGTTTTGTGGATGATACAGAGCAGCTTGAAGGTGGTTTTTAGGCAACCACTAACCAATGTATGGCCCTCAAGGCAGGGGAAATGAGGGCTAGCGGCTTTAAGTGTAGGAATATTCGGGCAGCCTAGTTCTGAATGTGTTTTAGTTTTATCATAGTCGATAGAGATGGCCCATGGTAGAGGCCATTGGTGTAATCCAGTGTAGATAGTACAAGAGAGATAGTAGCTTGCACCTAGTGTGGAATTTCGAGGTAGGGGAAGAAGCATCACAGAGTTTTTATGGTGATGAAGCTTGATCTTGGTAATTTGTCCACTTGAGCATTCATTGTTAATTAGGAGTCCATGGTAATTCCAAGGCATTTTACTTCCTTAGATAGTTTAGGAGGTGGCCCCAGATTGTCAAGAGAAGTAGTGCAACACCTCCATTGCAGTTTATTGTCTTTTTAAGGTCATCTCAGATGGTGATGAGCGCAGATTCAGTGCCTAATCCTGGGTGGAATCCAGTTTGGTAGTCTGAAAGTGTGGAGTTATCCTAAATGAACTATGGCATCTGGGCGAAAGCTGCTCTTTCTATCAGTTTGCCTGGACTATTTGGAATCGGTCTACACTTGTTGGAGTCCTGTTGGTCTGGGTTTGTTTTCTGTAATAACAGGCATATGTATGCCTTTTTCAGATCTTCAGGAAACATTCCCATATTATAGCAGCATTGATGATTCTACTTAGTGGTGTGGCAGCAGTAGATAAAATATTTTTCCTGAAGATATGTGGTGGACAAGGGTCAGAAAAGCAGCCAGAAGGCCCGCTCGCTTTGACCAGATCCAAAAATTCACTTTGTGATATTTATTTGAAGAAGTGCA
Source organism: Pleurodeles waltl (assembly GCF_031143425.1). Lineage (NCBI taxonomy): Eukaryota > Metazoa > Chordata > Amphibia > Caudata > Salamandridae > Pleurodeles > Pleurodeles waltl. The sequence goes on from NC_090438.1 coordinate 225,662,368, forward strand.
AAGGATGGGTTGGCTTACTCTTGGAAGGAATTTTTGGAAATAGGTTGGTGCTGGTGGTTTTCCTTTTTATAAATATTTGTCCAATGTGTCCTCCTTGGTTGTATAATGATTTACCAGTTTGTCTGCAAAATCTTGAACAATGGGATGAGTTCCTTTCATGCATTAGGTATGTGAAATTTGTTGAGAATTTTATAAATTTCTTTGTTTGCAGATATAGAATTTTGAATTCTGTCTGAGTATCACCTTTTTTAGTTTTTTCATTGTGGATATGTATATTCTGTTATGTTTGTATAGCTGAAGTGTGCCTTGAAGGTTGTTTGAATAGAGCAAGGTTGGTTGCAGCTTTCTGATTTGTTGTTTTATCTTTTTTAGTTCTGTATTTATCTAAGGTGCTTGTTTTCTTTTGTCCTGTTTAGTTTTTCTTAGTGGTATTCAGATATCAAAAGCTTCCTGTACCTACGTGTAAAGTTTTTGAACAACATTTATGGTTTCTAGATCTGTGTTGGCTGTTAGTTGTGCTCAAAATTGAGTTTGTTTCATGGTCGATAGGAGGATGTATTTAAGGTGGTCTTGGGTGTGTTGATGTGTGGTGTTTTATGTTGGAAAGTAACCAAATGGTGGTCTGACCATGTGACTGGTGTAGTTCTTTTCAACGGTAACTAGTTCTGAGTTTGCAAAAACAACATCTAGACTGTGTCCAGCAATGTGTGTGTGGGATTGTGTACAATCTTATGTAGGTTCAATGTGACTAGGCCAGTCATGGTAGCTTTTGGATGGTGCATATTGGGTTTGTCAAACCTAGTGGCATATTTACACTCTGTTTGCGCCGAATGTGCATCAACAATTTTGACACACATTCAGGGCAAACTGTGCACCATATTTAAACTTTGATGCCCGAGTCCGCGGACGTCAAAATTCCTCTGTGTGCGTCATTTTTTGGTTGAGGGAAACTGACTTGCGTTAATGACATGCAAGGTAGGCGTTCCCGCCCAAAAATTGACTTTAAGGCCTGTGCGCCTTATTTATACTCCTACATCATTTTGATGCACAGGAGGGGGCAGGCCTTAAAAAACGGCGCACAGCCTGATGTGCGCCATTTTTTAACGCCTGGGTGAGGGCAGGCATTAAGGGACCTGTGGGCTCACTTACATGGTCTCTGGTCATGGAAGGAGTCCAGAGGTGCCCTTCACTGCCCCCAGGGACACCCCATGCCACCCTCGCCCACCCCTGGAGGACACCCATGGATGGGGGGACCCATCCCAGGTAAGTACAGTTAAGTTGAGGTAAGCATTTTTTTTACATTTTTTAAAAGTGGCATGGGGGGCCTAATTTGGGCCCCCCTACATGCCACTGTGCCCAATGACCATGCCCAGGGGACAGAAGTCCCCTGGGCATGGCCACTGGGCAAGGGGTCATGACTCCTGTCTTTGCTAAGACAGGAGTCATTTCAATGGGGGTTGTGCGTCAAAAAATGATGCAAGTCCGGTTTGAGGCATGATCTTTGCCTCAAACCTGACTTGCACCATTTTTATTACGCAGCGGCAGCTAACGTCATTCCTTAAATAAGGGGCCCGCATGGTGCGTAGGAATGGCGTTAGCTGGCGGTAAATTTTTTGACGCAAACCAACGCCGGCGCTGGTTTGCGTCAAAAAGTAAAAATATGGGCCCAAATGTTTAGGTCCCCAAGAATGCATAGGTTATAGCATAGTGTTAGAAGGTTTGAAACTGTGTCTAGAAATGTGTCTAGGATTATAGAATTGCTAGATGGTGGTCTGTAAAGGAGGAGGACGTTACAGGAGGAAGTTGGTGTAGGGTTGCATCTGGTGAGGAGAGCCACACAATCTTGTCTGAGGTTGCCTGTTTTGCCAAGATTTATTGCTTGTCCACCATTTTTTCCTATGCAGTTTTGCGTGATGGCTTGATAGCCTGGAGGAATGGCTTCATGCAACACTAGGGCAATGCCATCTCCCAACTACGATTCAGTTATGAAGAGTAAGTCATGTTGTGTCTCAGTGAGTTGGTCATATACATGATACTTGTTTTTAGAGAGTGATCAGGCATTTATGAGTAGGCAGTTTGGACATTGTGTATTGGAGTTGGTATGCATTTGTTCTGTAGCAGAGTTATCAGTATATGTTGAACTTGTAGCAGGTGTGTTATTGATGTGGGTTTTAGCTGTATGAGGATCACAATAGTGTTGTTTTTCTATATTGTGTTCCTTGTCCAGCAGGCTTGGAAGGCATTTTATTGGGTCTGCATGTGTTGGTGATGAAGATAGTGGCTGTGAGAGAGATGGCAAGTTGTGTTGGTTTGTAGAGTACACTTATGCAATAGACATGGTGATGTGAAATTATGAAGACTAGCATGTTGTATAATTCTTTTGTGTCTGTTTACTGTAGGGTGGAAGGAGTATGGGTTAAGGGTAGTGGTAGAGCATGAGTCTCTAAATTGTGCAATGGATGAGAGGTGGGTGAATGGATGTTGCTGTGTTGGGGTGTTTGTGGTAGATGTTGGTGAAAATGTGAATGGTGGAGTAACGTTGGTTTTGGATTTGAAGGGTGGTAGACGGTGTAATGGAAATATTTTGAAATTGTTAGTGATTTTGATGTGCTTGTGTGTGAGTGTTGTTTTGTTTTTGTGGAGTAGTGAGGGAAGAGATGGATGCAGTGTTTTTTGGGAAAGATCTGTGTGTGAGTTACTGCTGTTGTGTGGTGTTTGAAAAGTGTAGCGAGTGGTGATGTGTTTTGGAGAAGAGTAGAGGTTGTGAGTAAGAGGGGATGGGAAAGAGGTATGATTGTTTGTGTTAGATTTGATCACCGGAAGAGGTAATGTGTTTGGTGGACTAGAGCACAAGGAATCTATAGTTGTGTGTAATGGTAAAAAGAGGAGGGGAGTTTGTGGATAGAGTGATGGAAGGCTAAGTATAGGTTTGTCATTATAAAAAAGGGATCTGTTATGAGTATGTAGAGGGAAGAACCAGTGTTTTGTATGAACTTGTAGTGTGTGTCTGAATTAATTATATTTCTATATAATGTGGCTTTGTGTTGTATTTGTAATGTGTGGATGTGTTAGCGGTATGGGACAGAGCTGTATTTTGTGTGAGAATGAAGGTGTCATAGTGTTGCAGTTACGGTAGAATGAAGTATAGGTGTGGTTTATTTTGTTTTGTAGTGGTTGTTCAGACATTGAGATCTGTATGATGTTTGTTTGTAATGTATGTGTAGAATGCATTTGCCCTAGGTCCAAACAGTTCCAAACAGGCCCAAACAGGCAACTGCCTTGTCTTCTCCACCCTTAGCCTCGAAGCCCGGGCTGAGATGCCCTGAGACCTAGGCTTAAATAGCCCTATTGGCCAATGGGACCCTAACCCTAATGAATCAGAATCCTAAACCTAAACCCAAGAGCCAATGAGAGACCTGGGTCTATTAACCAATCACAAACCTTGACATCCAATAAGAACTGTGACCCTAAAACCTTAATCTAATAAGAACCTTAGCCCTAGAATCAATCAGAATCCTAGTACTCACAGCCAATCAGAACAATATCCCCAAACCCTTAGTCCAATAGGAACCCTAGCCCTCATACCAGTCAGAACCATAGCCCTAGCAGCCAATCAGAACAGTAAACCCTAGACCCTTAGTTCCAATAGGAACCCTAGCTCTAGTACTAACAAGAATGCAAACCCTAGACTCTTACACCAGTAGGAAACCCTAGCCCTAGAGCCAATCAGAACACTAACCCTAGGCTCTTAAGCCAATAGAACTACTAGCCCCAACAGCCAATCACAAAAACAAATGCAACAACCATTAGAAACGTATATAAGGGCCAAGTTACTTTAAGCCCAGGCCCCTGTGGAAGGGAGGAGGGAGGTGCTCCTCTATTCAGAATTTTCTTGGATCCAAACAGGCACAATCTATACTTCGAAGATAGCCGATTCTATTTTTCAGGTAGGGGACACATTTTAAACCACTGAAATATTGCTTGTTGTTCACTCCAATGTATGACATTTTTAAGGCAGAAGCCAATGGGATTGGGTGTGCCGTAATGGGCTAACTGCTGGCAGGATGGGGGGGGTGAGAGATGGGCACAGTCCCACTTGCAACTAAATAAACTGTGTTCTTTTTCACACAAATGGTGTGCCATCTCCACATTGTCTCTGCATCCAGCTTTGAGCCAGGACAGAGGAGTAAGGAAATTCCAAGCTCTTAAAAAAAACCTCTACAATTTCTCCTAACTTCAAAGAAGGCACCAGATATAAAGATAGGGCCCTTAGACGTAATTATCAGTTCACTTTCTGAACCTGCTGAAGGACTGTCAGAGGACTGCCTTCTGCTGTAGTTTGCTGTGTATCCCAGAACCCTGCTTTGCTGCAACTGGAAGGACTGCCTTGCTACCTGAAACCTACTTGGCACCTTCAGAGGCCAGTCCTACTTTTTGAGCCCTGCATCTTCAACTGAACTCAGGACTGTCAGAGCGATTCAAAGGGTTAGTTTGCAGGCCCCCTATTTACAGGGACATAAATAGCTCTCACCATTTTGAACCTGCACTTTGACCCAGCACGAGGGAGTCCTGAAGCCCCAAATGGAGTCCCACCAGTTCTGGACCCTGGGTTGTGTTGGCTAAAGCTGCCAAGATAGCCAAAATCAAAAACCTTGGACTTAATGATTTTTGGCTAGAAACTGCTCTGGGAACTGAAGGAAGACAGGGACCAACCTGCTTATTGATCTGTTCAATGTGTATTGCCAGTTGGCCTGACTTTGCACCTGTTCAAGGTACGTTCTTCTCTGCAGCAGCAAATCCTGCTGAGGGGTCCTTTTACAGGGATATCCGACCTCCTGGAATTGTCTTCGGCTACAGCCTCCTGCCTCATCCAGCGTGGAATTTTCATCTTCCAAAAAAACTACTAAGGCTGAATGTAGAAATCTTCACTGTGACTTTATCCAGCGGCTCCCCAGCTATGACATTCATTCCTCTGACACCACCTGCAGCCTTGTCCTACTAAGCTTTACCTTCACAGTACATTTTTATTGAAAATTGTTCTAATTGCAAAGGTAAACACCGAAAGGGCCTAATCTACTTCTTAAATATGACCCAAGATCATCGCAGTTGACCATATTTTTTTTACTTTGACCCAGTCTTGTGTGACTTGAGGCCTGTGGTCTGTGCTTTGATCTTTTAGGCAGTAGTTTTAACCAAACAATGTAAACATTCAGAAGTCCTGTTCTACTGACTGGTATTTTATCATTTTAATGTATAATGAATTATCAAAACTGACTCTGTTTTTCTAAATTCGTGTGAGATTATTCTTTAATTCCGTTTTAACTCTATTACTGTTTGTGTGCTGCATAAATACTTTACTCATTGCTGCTAAGTTAAGCCAGACGGCTTTTTGTGCCAAGCTTCCTAGGGTTAAGCATAGGTTAATTTAGTGATTTTTAGGCTCGTCCTACCAAGAACTGAGGATGTTATTTGACCAGGGCTCCCACCCAGTTGACCAACAACGCAACTTCTCACAAGCTCTTCACTCTTCACATTTCATAGGCCCAGAGCTCTGACCTCTAGCACATGACACACATCTTCAGTAAATGACTCAAGCCCTGCTCTCTGACCACTGACACACAACAGGCCCTGGTCTCCGACAACCAGCACAAGATACAGGTCCTGGGCTCTGTACATTGAGACACAACGGAGGCCTGAGATTATGATCCCCCAAAACATGCCCTGGATTTTATGCCACGCTGTTGACACAGGGACACTGGACTTACTACTCAGACACAGAGGCATATGGTTTCCACCTCTAACACAGGGATGTTGGCTGTCATGAACTTATGCCACTGAAACACAGAGATGCTAGTTTCCCATCACTCACAAAAGTGCTGCACTCCTTACACTGATGCATATGTCCTAGACTCCCAGGCCCGTATTTAGACTTTTTTAGCTCTGCATTTGCACCACTTTTTGACACAAAAGCGGTGCAAACTTACAAAATACTATTGTATTTTGTAAGTTTGCGCCACTTTTGTGTAAAAAAATGGCACAAATGCAGCACTAAAGAATTATAAATCTGGGCCCCAGTTTTTTTACTTGATCCAAGTCTCTCAACACACCCGTGACACATGGGGCCACATGTAGGTAGGTTCCAAATTGCGACTTGCAAATTGCGAGTCAGAGCGACTCGCAATTTGTGAGTCGCAAATTGGAATGTAGGATGGTGTCCCTGACACCATCTGCGACTTGCAAGGGGGTCGCAAAGGCCCACCTCATTAATATTCATGAGGTGGGTCGCAATTTGGGACCCCCCTGCGAGTGGCGGCATTCAATGGGATGGTGGCCTGCTGCGGAGAGCAGACCACCATGACTGTGACTGTTTTTTAATAAAGCCGTTTTTTTTTTTGGGAATGCTGCCCAATTTCCTTAAAGGAAAACGAGATGCATTACAAAAACGAAAAATGAAATGTTTTTGTTTAATTTTTTCAGAGCAAGCAGTGGTCCATCGGACCACTGCCTGCTCTCAAAAAATGTTTGCAGTTCCATTCACAATGGGGAAGGGGTCCCATGGGTACCCCCTCCCATTTGCGAATGAGTTACCACCGATTTCAAATGGGTGCAAACTGTGATTTCTTTGCGACCGCGTTCACAGTCATAAAGCAATCCTGCATTGCACTGCGACTCGCAATTAGGAAGGGGACATTCCTTCCTAATTGCGACTCGCAAATCCATTTCACGATTCGGTAACCAGGTTACTGAATCGCAAAACGGGTTTTGTGCATTGCAAAGTGCATTTTGCACATCGGAAACAGCAAAAATCTCTGTTTGCGACGTGCAAAATGCTTCCTACATCTGGCACATTGTTTCTAAACTTCCTAGTCTTTCTCACAAACATGGATCTCAGATTCCATCACCCACTATAGCGCTCGAGTCCACATGCTGACTTCAAACATCTAGGTGTTCACAGGAATTTTGTGTTCACACAATAGAGCCCTGACTCTAGAATTCGTATTTTACAAAATAAACCTAATGTCTATCCCAAGGCAGATTCAGATGTAGCTTATAAGATCAAAACGTAAATTCCATATACCCATGTCAAGATCCTGGCATGCCACTGTACCCAGTAAAAACACCTAGGCCCGTATTTATACTTTTTTTGCGCCGCATTTGCGTCGTTTTTTGACGCAAAAACGGCGCAAACTTGCAAAATACCATTGTATTTTGTAGGTTTGCTCCATTTTGCGTCAAAAAGCGGCGCAAATGCGGCGCTAAAAAAAGTATAAATACGGGCCCTAATCTTACATCTTCTCCTGTCCTCAAAAGCAGAGGTCTCAGGTAATCCCTTGCTAGGTATGAGTTGGTAATATATACCTGTTTTTTGTATTCTGGTACTTTTAAGCATGTGTGTGTAATTGATATAACAGAACTATAATACCCAAGAGCAAATGAAATAAACACGATTGGATTAGTTACTAGCACCTTAACCACAGAAAGTCACACCTTCCTCCCTAATTTGCTTCTAGAACCATTAAACCACTCAAATTCTTTTGCCCTTATCACCTCCCTACTGTCAGCGTTCTCCCACTCACTAATCTGGAAGAACGGAGCTTCTTACAGCTGCATAGTTCACCTATAAACATTTAACATCTTTCCTCACCCTAATTGGTCACCTCATAAACCATGCATAATTTATAATGCTAATTTGCTCAACAAACAGACATGTGGCTAAGGGCCAGATGTAGCAAAACGCCAATTTGCGAGGTGCAAAGTGCGAGTCCATGCGACTCGCAATTTGCACCTCGCAAATTGGTATGCAGTACGGTGTCTCAGACACCGACTGCAACTCGCTATGGGGTCGCAATGACCCACCTCATGAATATTCATGAGGTGGGTCGCAAATTGCGGCCCCATAGCGAGTATAGGCACTCGCAAACATGGAGGCCTGCTGTAGTCAGCAGACCTCCATGTTCGTGACTGCTTTTAAATAAAGCAGTTTTTTTTTTCTCTTTGCAGCCCGTTTTCCTTAAAGGAAAACGAGCTGCAAATAGAAAAAAATACCGAAACCTTTTGTTTCGTTTTTTTTCAGAGTAGGCAGTGGTCCATAGGACCACTGCCTGCTCTGAAAAAATAATTTTGTGAGCATTTTCACAAAGAGGAAGGGGTCCCGTGGGGACCCCTTCCCCTTTGCGAATGAGTTACCATCCACTTCAAGTGGATGGTAACTGCCAGTTGATTTGCGACCGCTTTCGCGGTCACAAATCAACTTAAATCGCGGTGCGAGTCGCAAATAGGAAGGGAACACCCCTTCCTATTTGCGAGTCGGAAACACATTTTGCGAGTCGGTTCCGACTCGCAAAATGTGTTTCTGCATCGCTTGAGGGCTTTTGCACCTCGCAAACAGCGTTTTTCGCCGTTTGCGAGGTGCAAAAGGCTACCTACATCTGGCCCTAAATTCTCAGCCCCTCTTTCCTCACAAAGTCACCTACATATTTGCTTATTTACAATGTTCCATGTGTTTTCATGCTGAGATAGGGATGCTCGTTCACTTGAAGGATACCGAACTCTTTAATGCACATCCAAAACTATATATATGTATATATATATATATATATATATATACAATGTTGATACACTTAGGCCCTCATTACAACCCTGGCGGTCGGTGTTAAAGCGGCAGTAAAAAAAATGGAATCATGACCATGTCGGAAACCGGCAACACATACAACCAGTTTAACACTCCGACCGCCATGGCGGTAGTAACACACATCGAAGCGGTAACCGCCAACAGCCAGGCGAAAGACAATGTTCCACATACAGAATTACAACCCGCCCATCCACCAACTTTTCCAGGGTGGTACCAACGACATCAAAAGCACGGCGGAAACAGTACTCTGAAGGGAAAACATTCACCTCTCGACACTCAAGGAAGAACGAGGACGCCATGGAGCCCGAGTTGCAGGTTTTCCCCATGCTGGTGTATCTTCTATATACCAGGAGTATTAACACCAGTGACGACAACCACTGTGAGTACAGCACCTAGCCCACAAGGGGGGGTGGAGAGTGACACACACACGCAACACATAACACTCCCACCCACACCCCCACCCCCACCCCAAAACCATACACACAACATGCTACAGCATCACATATACACCCTGTAACCCTCAGAAATAACGCAAGGACAAAAGGAATGGAGTCAAATGAGTGTAATATTAGTAATACTTAGAAATACGTTCATAAAGCAGAAACAGTATGTGCAAAATATACAATATATACAAAATGCAGGACAATGCCCACTCAAAAATTGTCCGTGGCCCACTGGACCAAAACACACAGGCCAAGCCCACACTTGACTCCTACCTCAATACGGAGAGAACACTGCAGGGGCATCAGGTCAAAAACACACAGGCACCTCGGAGCGATGGGGAATGGGGGGGCACCTCAGCCGAAAGATGGTCCAACGCCACTGCTCCTGGAGGGGGCTCCATACCCACTGCTCAGTGGGGAGTGCAAGGCCACAGTCTCTCAAGTGGGTTGTTTGCCCACTGCTTGGTGCTGGGGAGTGCAAAGCCACAGTCTCTCAAGTGGGTGCTTTGCCCACTGCTTGCCCCTGATGTGTACAAAGCCACAGTCTCTATAGTGGATGCCTTCTTCCACTGGTTCTGGAGGGGGCCTTGTGCCCAGTGTGCTTCATCCTGGCAAGGAGGGGCTGAGTAGATGCCTTCATCCACTGGTTCTGGAGGGGGCCTTGTGCCCAGTGTGCTTCATCCTGGCAAGGATGCAGTGAGTGGATGCCTTCTTCCACTGGTTCTGGAGGGGGCCTTGTACCCATTGTGCTTCATCCCGGAAAGGAGGGGCTGAGTGGATGCCTTCTTCCACTGGTTCTGGAGGGGGCTTTGTGCCCAGTGTGCTTCATGTGCTTCATCCTGGCAAGGAGGGGCTGAGTTGATGCCTTTTTCCACTGGTTCTGGAGGGGGCCTTTTGCCCAGTGTGCTAGATCCTGGTAAGGAGGGGCTGAGTGGATGCCTTCTTCGACTGGTTTTGGAGGGGGCTTTGGGCCCTGTGATGCAGGATGTTTTGGAGTGCAAGGTCACAGTCTCTCACCTGGGTGACACAACAACAGCTTTTGCAGGGAGCAGGATGCACTGCAGCCCATGTAGTCACCACTACACACTGCTCTCCGGTGGTGACGGCTGCTCAGTGAATCGCAGTTGCGCTGCAGGTGGCAGTGCTGGCAGTGGTGGTGGTAGCCTCCAGGCCCTCACCTGCAGCTTCGGACGGCTGCCCACTGGGGCTGCTGCAGCTGGCAGTGGTGCTGCTTGCGGCGGTGCAGGTGACGGTGCTGCCTGCGGTGCAGGTGACGGTGCTGGAGGTTGTGGTGGTAGCCTCAAGGCCCTCACCTGCAGCCTCAGATGGCTGAAGTGCCATGGCTGGTGTTCTGTGCTCCTTCCTGCCATTGGCAGATAGTGGTGCTTGTGCCAGCTGGAGTCTTTGACTTGGCCTTGCTGATTGGTTGTGCCTCCTTCCCCTTGCTGGCTGCTGTCCCCTTCTTGCCCTTGCCAGGTGGCGGAATGCTCTTGGGCTTGGCAGGTGTTGGTGGCACACTGGCTGGGTTGACGGGCGCCTCCTTGGAGCCTCTCGCAGCTACTGAAACCACAGCGGACGTGGACTAGGTTCTGGACACCCTGTTGCGAGGTGAAGGACGGGGGGAGGGGTAGGGAAGAGGTGAAGGGTGGCGAGGAAAAGCTTCTTAGGGACACTGGGGAGGGAAGAGGGAGAAGGTTTGGGAGTGGAGGAAGAGGGAGTGGTTGTAGGAGGTGTCAGTCTGCTGTGTTTGGGTGCAGATGCATGAAATGGATGCTGTTGTGAGGTGGATGGCTGTTGGGTTGGTGTGTGCTTGCGCTTGTGTACTTTAGGAGGAGGGGTCACAGACACAGTGGGAGAGGACATAGGGGACATGTGCATGGATGTGGTAGTGATGACTGCCAGTGAGGGGCATGTACTGAGAGGCGTGCTGGTGATGGAGGTAGTGTATGAGGATGTAGTGCATGCAGGTGTGAGGGGAGACACTACTGGGAGGGAGGTGGATGATGAGGAGGAGGGGGACACAGTGGAAGCAGTGGATGTTGGTGTGACTGCATGGGGATGGTGCTTGTGTGAGTGCCTGTGAGATGAGGTGTGGCACTTGTGTTTGCCTGAGCCACTTCTGTGTGTTGACTTGGGTGATTGCTGGTCTGAAGGTGTGCTTGGGATAGGTTGGGGTTGAGGGGATTGGGATTGAGTAGGGAAGTTGGAGGTGGGAAGCTGGAGACAGGGACAATGGCTGCCATCAGTGCGGAGGCCAGAGCCTGGAATGCTCTCTGTTGGGCTGCCACGCCAGAATGAATGCCCTCCAGGAATATATTTGTTTGTTGCAAATGCCTTTTGACACCCTGGATGGCATTCAGTGTGGTTGACTGCCCAACAGTGAGGGATCTCGGCCTCCTCACTCAGGGCAGCAGGGCTGACTGGGGCAGGGCCTGAGGTACCTGGGGCGAAGGAGATGCCCACCCTCAAGGGTGAGCGGGCACAGAAGGCACACTGAGGGGTTCCTGGGAGGGCGGTGGTGGTACAGGGGGTGGCGGCTGTACCTGTTGTTGGGGTGGGGACAGAGGTGTCCGCCACCACCAGGGAGCTTCCATCGGAGGAGGAGTCACTGTCGGTAGTGTCCCCTCCTGTCTCTGTCGTGGTGCTCCCCTCGCCCTCTGTCACACCGGTGCCCTTACCTTCAGTGGATTCGGCCTACAGGCCCATGTGGGATGCAGGTCCCTCCGTCGCCGGTGCCTCTGCTCCTCCGCCAGATGATGCTAATGCACACAAGGACAGGGTGCCAAAATAAAAAGGGGGGTGGAGACAGAGGATACACCTGGTCAATGGCCAGCAACAACACTACTGTTGGCATACACAACACACAGGGATCAGCCCTATGTCCTATGCCATGCACAACCGGTTACAATACTAGTCACCAGTCCATGGGGTAGATTGCCTAATGCCATTAGCTGCACAACTGAAACCAACAGGACCTTGCCCAGTAGTAGATGGCCACTAACACTGTTGGGGTTGGACCGCTTCAGAGTCTGCCCAACAAGGGACCTACCTTGCCAGTTTGCTCTGGCCTAGAGGCACCACAGCCCACAGCCCCCACCCAGGTAATACCTTAATGCGTGCAAAGTCATGATTCTGAATCTGTACTCACCTCCTTTTGGCTTCTGTGATACCTTTTAGCGCCAATCCAACTCCGGATAGGACACCACCAGGGTACGGAACATCAGGGGAGTCAGGGTACGATGGGCATCCCTTCCTCATTGGGAGGCCAGCCCCAGCTGGGCCTCTGCCATCTTCCTTGCCCAGCGGCACAGGTCCTCCCACCATTTGCGGCAGTGGGTGCTCTGTCTGTCAAAGACGCCCAGGGTCCGCATCTCATTGGCGATGGCACGGCAAATACCCTTTTTCTGATGGGCACTGACCTGCAGGAAAAATACAGCAGAAAAGGTATTAGTCATACTGTCAGGACTGTCATACTCATGGCCCACCATATCCTTCCCATCCCCTTACACACAGACATTGACCACCAGACATGCAGCACTCTGTCCAGGACCCCTCAGCCCACCCCCCTACACAAAGCTTACACACACAGCACTCTATACATTCATGCCCCACGCATCATGCTCACAGTGTACTCACCTGTTTGTCTGGAGGACCATAGAGTAAAGTGTTCTGGGGTAGGACCCCATCTACTATTCTCTCCAACTCCTCCGAAGTGAATGTGGGGGCCCTTTCACCAGACACTCGAGCCATTGTTACTTCCAGACACAGGTCACAGCAGCACTTGCAGTGCAGGTCCTCTCCTGTTGAAGGTCAGGTAGCAAGTGAGTGAACAGTTAGAAAATGGTGGTCACGTCCACGGCGGTGCATACCGTCACTGCCGGCGTACATCGCCATTTCCTCCTGGAACCCATAGGGCCCAATGATAACCAATGCAAAGTTGCGTGGCGGTCATCGACCGCCGACCGCAATGGCGAACGCCAGCAGAAATACCTAATTTACATTTGCCTCTCCTCACAGGTCAGGCAGCCGCCATTTCAGGGGGGGCACAGATCATGGCACTTAACTGCGCCACAGCAGACATTGGCACATCAACTGACCCTCAAATTCACATACTGTTTCTGTAAAGGAACAAATGCATTTTATTATAACATAAGTGTGAATATGACCCTCTGCTCACCGTTTTTCTCCCTAGACTTCAACCGCTGAGGATGAATAGGAGATGGAGACATCCCCCTGTGTACAGATCCCTGGTGGACCTGGCGATAATGAAGGACAGGCACATTATCCTGACCTACAGACTTGATAGGGCCACAATCCAAGAACTGTGTGCCCAATTGGAGCCAGACCTGATTTCAGCTATCCACCAGCCCACAGGTATCCCCCCTCTAGTGCAGGTCCTGTCAGTGCTCCATTTCTCGGCAAGTGATTCCTTCCAAGTGATAATGGCCGTGGCATCAGGGACGTCTCAGCCAATGTTCTCCAACGTGCTGACCAGGGTGTTGTCTGCCCTGCTGAAACTCATGCACAGCTAAATCTTATTCCCCCAGGTAGAGGATTTGGCCACAGTGAAGGCTGACTTTTATGCCCTGGGACATATCCCCAACATCATTGGTGCCATTGATGGTACACATATTGCATTTGTCCCCCCCCCTTAGAAATGAACAAGTGTTCAGGAATAGAAAAAGCTTTCACTCTCTGAATGTGCAGATGGTGTGTTTGGCTGACCAGTACATCTCCCATGTGAATGCCAAGTATCCTGGCTCTGTCCATGATGCCTTTTTCTTGAGGAATAGCAGCATTCCATATCTTATGTCGCAACTGCAGAAGCACCGGGTGTGGCTGGTAGGTGAGCCCATGGTCCCCACCCAGTTGATGTAGGTATGTGGGTGTGGGTTTGGCCCTAAGGGTGAGTGTCTGGCTAACAGGTATCCCTAAATATTTGCAGGTGACTCTGGTTACCCAAACCTCTCATGGTTACTGACCCCAGTGCAGAATGCCAGGACAAGGGCAGAGGAATGTTACAATGAGGCACATTGGCGAACAAGGAGGATAATTGAAAGAACCTGTGGCCTCCTGAAGGCCAAATTCCGGTGTCTCCATCTGTTGGAAAATGGGTTATTGGTAAGGGCAGGTAGGTACCTACACCTAGCAACAAGCCACTAACCTCCACTTAGGTCCAGTTAGGTCTCAGTAAATTAACCCCAGCTCAACCCTTGGTAGCTTGGCAACGAGCGTCAAGGCTTAACTTAGGAGACAATGTGTAAAGCATTCAAATATCACAAAACAGTAATTAAATAAAACACAGGAAACAGTTTAAAAATCCAAAACCAATTCATAAAAATAGTTTATATTTTTATCTTTAAAATGACACAAAAACGAATAAAATCGGATAAGGGGAACCGGAGATATGAATTTTTAAAGAATTATTATTTTTCTAGCGCTTAGAAACAAAAAGCGCCAATCGGGTCATCTGGTTGCACCTCGACCGGGGCAAAGTCAAAGTTTCAGGCCGACCGCGACGGAGCCCTGCTCGGCTACAGATCGCGGGAGGCCTCGGTTAAAAAGTTACCTTCTGACTTAGTCTTTATTTTGAAGATTTTCTTCAGCGGGACGAACCTGCCAGTCCTATCCGACCTCCTGGAGCCCTTCTCCGGATACGCGATGCTGGATTCCTCGTGGAGATTTTTACCTTCGGACATAGTCGTTTTTTCGAGGTGAAAATCCTTAGGCCGGGGTAAACCTGGATCTTGATCCGACATCCATGGAGCCGTTCTCGGATACGATGGCTGGGAGGTCCCGGTCAACTTTTTACCTTCGGACTTAGTCTCTTTTTTGGAGATTTTTCTTTACCGGGACGAACCACCAAATCAGGCCGGGTCGCGGTTGAGGCAAGTCGGCTAGAATTTCCGCGGCGGGTCGGTCCCTCTATGGAGCTTTTTTACAAAAAATCTCAAATATTCTCCAAACTTCTGGGGTTTCACCCAGATGTTCTTTTGAGGTTCTTTTGGGGTCCACAGCTCACCCCAAGGCTCCAGAAGTTCTGTGATGGTCCTTGGGGGGTGCGGACTACAACTCCCAGAATGCTCCTGGCGCAAACTCCTTTTTGGCCACTGGACAGTGGTCAGCTGGTCACTTTCTTCAGGAGTTGGTGCAGGGGACTCTGGATAGCAATTTTTCACCTGTAGCAAACAGGGAGTCCCTCCTTGAACCAGTTGAAGCCAGGCAAAGTCCTTCTTGTGGTGAAGCCCAAGTGTGCAGCTGGTGCAGTCCTTCTGAGTGCAGGTTCCAGGTGCAGGCCAGGGGTCCAGCAGGGCAGTCCTTCTTCTCCTTTAGTTCTTTTCTTGTTGAAATCTGGTGGGGATCTGAGGTGTGGGTGCAGGTCTGCCAGTTTTATCCTTGCTCCTGGGTGAAAAGCAGGGGGGTCCTGGTTCTCCAATCAGGTACAGGGTCGTCCCCCTGTGATGACCACTTCCTGGGAAGTGTGGCAAAAATCCATCCCAGAAGGCAACATTCTCTAAAAATCCAACATGGCTGAATCTGATTTTTGGAGGTTACATCTGGCTGAGCCCACCCACTGGTGTGGCTAAAAATCATAAACACACCCCTCTCCTGCCCTCTCCTAATCTAATCAAGGGGACACTTAGTTGTCTGGGTTTGCAGGATGTGGGGGTGTTGCTGGTTGCTCCAAATGTCCTTCTCTGCCTTTAAAGACCAGTTTGGCAGCCCTCCCCCTTCCTGCCTCACCATCTGCTGAGGGGATATTCTCTCCCACAGGCACATTCCTTTGTGTGAAGCCAGGCCACTTCACACCTCATCAAGGCAGCTTGGCTAAGCTGCTGCAGGCTGGCCAATCAGAGCACAGCAGCAAAAACAATGCAGGGCTGAAATTGGCAACTTTTTAGGTAAAGTCTAAAACTTTTTACCTGAACAAGTTATATTAAATCCAACAACTGGAAGTTGTGGGATTTATTACAACAATTAATTTGATACCAAATTCTTGGTATGCAACATTTAAGGAGACTTTAAAATTTAAAATAAAGTCTCCCCATTCTA
Source organism: Pleurodeles waltl (assembly GCF_031143425.1). NCBI lineage: Eukaryota > Metazoa > Chordata > Amphibia > Caudata > Salamandridae > Pleurodeles > Pleurodeles waltl. The sequence goes on from NC_090438.1 coordinate 225,678,496, forward strand.
GCCTATGAAGGCCATTTACTTCAATGAGGGAAAAACGAATTTGGCTGTTTTTACCTCACCAGGGTTTATAAATCTATTTTTATAAAGTCCCTGCTTATAGTTACATGGCACCCAGCCCTAGAGGCACATAGGGCACACCTTAGGGGTGACTTATATGTAAAAATAAGGTAGTTTAAGACTTTGGAACTACTTTTAATTCCAAAGTCGAATTTGCATATGACTTTAATTTAAAAGCAGCCAGCAAGGCAGGCCTGCCTTTAACATGACACTGGGCACCTCAGCAGTGCACTTATGGGTGCACTAACTATGCTGTGGTCTCTAAACCTACATGCCCTACCATATACTAGGGACTTATAGGTTGGTTAACTTAGCCAATTATAATTAGCCTAATTTGCATATTGATTTTACACAGAGCACAGGCCCTGGGACTGGTTAGCAGTACCCAGGGCACCATCAGAGTCAGGAAAACACCAGCATGAAGTGGAAAATGGGGGCAAAAAGTTAGGGGGCCTCTGCAATCAGCCCTGTTTTCTCACACAAGCCCCCCCAGACCACACGCCCAGGAGACTCAGCCCAACCCTGGGAGAGTCTTCCTGGCTTGTTAGGCGAGGAAGACAGTGAAGAAAACTGGCTGTCCCTTTGCAGGGCCTACTCTGTCTTACATCCTCCTGTCATGGTCACTCCCTCTGGGTAGTGAAGCCATCCCAACAGTGAAAGGACCCATCTCAAACTGAAACTTCCCTCTAGGGGGGTCTTCCTCCTCTCTCTCTGCCAACTTGGGTAGTGAGGTGCCCACCTCCCCTACTCCTAACTTTGCTAGGGCAACACCTAGCTTACCCAAAGAGGTCACCCAACACTTGAGCAACCCCACCATGACCAACAGGGTCAGGGGGCCTACTTTGCTATTGGCCCTGGGGTCTGCCTCCCAGGCCAAGTACAGTGCTGTCAGGAAGGCTAGCACCCAGCAGAGGCTACTGACAGCTGTCAGTACCCAGAACCACACCCTAAGCTCTCCACTGACAAGTGGCTGAGCTGCTTTAGGGGCAACTTTGGGGTCCTGGCACCCCTCTTGCTGTCTAGAGTGGGGGCTACCACCTCCTGTGGCAGACACCCTCCTTCCACTCTCCCTTCTGTCAGTGCAGGGGCAACACCCTGCATCTGGACAGCTGCCTGACTTCTCAGGACTTCCTTGGGGTCAGGGGAGGCCTCACCAGTGCCAACTCTGGGCTCCCCCCCTACTGGGGCAGAAGGCCTTTGGCTCCCTGGAACTCTCTTTAAGAGTGGCCTACCCTTCTTTTTCTTCTTTCCTTTTCTTGGAGACCCCTGTCTCCTAACTGTAGGGACTGACTCCCCAGGACTTTGGGTTGGGGTGGCGCCCTGGGCGACCGCCCCATCTGGGACCAGACTCACCTCTGGGAGGTCATTGCCCAGGATACAATCTAGGGGGAGGTCAGCACTGACTACCACCCTAAACCAGTCAAGGATACCCTCCCTCTCTAGGGGCACTATGGCTACAGGTTTGGAGGTGACCTCCCCTGTGGCTATCCTGACTTTCCTGGTCTCTCCTGGGACATACATGTCTGGGGTCACTAACCGGTCACTCACTATAGTGTGACTGGCACAGGTGTCTCTCAGGCCAGTGATAGGGATCCCATTCACCTGAATGGGTGGAAGTGCCTACTTCCACCCTCAGGGATCACCAGCTTACCATCTGGTCCTGTCTCCCAGCTCAATGCTAGGAGGACTTCATCATCTGAGGAGTCCTCCTCCATGGCTACACTGGACAGCCCAGTGCTAACCACCTTCTTTGGACAGGCTGCATCTCCTCTGAAGTGACCTGTCTGCTGACAGTCAAAGCAAGCCCTACTGTCCAAGAGCTTTTTAAAACCCTGGGTCTCCCTGTCTCTGCTTGTCGGAGTGGGAGTGTGATTTACTCTCCTCCTTCTTAGGGTTCTGGGGTACAGAGGGAGTCTCTGTGGTGGGCTTACCACCTCCCTCCTTAGGTTTTTGGGGACCTGACCCCCCCCTTCTTGGAGTCTCCTCCCTGGGACTTGACAACCACCCTGGTTCTCAACCACTCATCAGCTGCCTCCCCTAGCTCTCTAGGGTTGGTCTGCTTAGAGTCCACTAGATGCTGGCGTAACCTTTCTTGGGTACAATTGGTCAAGATGTGCTCTCTCATGATCAGATTGTATAACCCCTCATAAGTATTTACTTTGTTACCAATAATCCAGCCCTCTAGTGCCTTAAGTGAGGTGTCTACAAAGTCAACCCAAGACTGGGTACTGACCTTATTTTGTGTCCCTGAACTTCATTCTATACTGCTCTGGGGTCAGACCAAACTTCTTGGTTAAGCACCTCTTCATACTAGGGTACGAATCTGCCTCCTCCCCCCTTAAGGTCAGAAGCCTATCCCTCCCTGATTTGGGGACCAACTCCCACAAAAGGGAACCCCAGTATTGAGGCCTAACCCTTCTCATTTGGAGTGCCCTCTCAAAGGCCTCCAACCACTTGTCTATATCATCCCCCTCTACATAAGCAGGAACCACCCCCTTGGGTAATCTGGGGCAAACTCCCCCACCCATGGACACCTCAACTTCTCTGTCGCTGCCACCATCTCTTTTCTCTTTCTTTGCCCACTTTTTCTTTTCTAGGGCCAGCTTGTCTGCTTCCAAAGCTATGTTTGCTAGCTGGGCCTCCAGCTCTCTTTCTCTGATGGATGGGTTCTCTCCTCCTGAAGGGACCCCCTTCCCACCACTAGCTTTGGATCTGCCCCTAGTGACTGTATGTAATGAGGACCGGTCTTCCTCATCCTCACTTAGGCTCAGATGCCCTCCCTCCCCTGAGTGATTAGAGCTAGCATCCTCCCCTGTTTCTCCCTCCTCTGGAGCTTCCCCTGGGTCTACCTCTTGGGCCTTAGCCCATGCTGTCAGGGATTTGATCAGGACTTGCTTCCTGAGGTCAGTGGTTGCAGGTAACCCTCTTTCAGTACACAACCCCCTAAGCTGGACTACTGTCAGTGTGGGTAGGCTAGCCAGATCAAGCTCCATGCTTCCCTAGTTTTGTGTCAACAAAAACTTTTTGCAAAAATTGGAAACAATAATTTCGAAAAATTACAAAAATTCAATAATAGAAATTAATCCAAATTAAATATATATATATTTTTTTTAAATTAAAAAAAACAATTTTTGCACTAGGACAATTTAAAGGATTTTTAATTTGTTTTACTTAAAACTGTAACGTGATACTGAACACAAGTACAGGATCCCACTGCTGCCACCAAAAATGTTGGAAAATGGGTTATTGGTAAGGGCAGGTAGGTACCTACACCTAGCAACAAGCCACTAACCTCCACTTAGGTCCAGTTAGGTCTCAGTAAATTAACCCCAGCTCAACCCTTGGTAGCTTGGCAACGAGCGTCAAGGCTTAACTTAGGAGACAATGTGTAAGCATTCAAAAATCACAAAACAGTAATTAAATAAAACACAGGAAACAGTTTAAAAATCCAAAACCAATTTATAAAAATAGTTTATATTTTTATCTTTAAAATGACACAAAAACGAATAAAATCGGATAAGGGGAACCGGAGATATGAATTTTTAAAGAATTATTATTTTTCTAGCGCCAATCGGGTCATCTGGTTGCACCTCGACCGGGGCAAAGTCAAAGTTTCAGGCCAACCGCGACGGAGCCCTGCTCGGCTACAGGTCGCGGGAGGCCTCGGTTAAAAAGTTACCTTCTGACTTAGTCTTTATTTTGAAGATTTTCTTCAGCGGGACGAACCTGCCAGTCCTATCCGACCTCCTGGAGCCCTTCTCCGGATACGCAATGATGGATTCCTCGGTGGAGATTTTTACCTTCGGACTTAGTCGTTTTTTCGAGGTGAAAATCCTTCGACCGGGGTAAACCTGGATCTTGATCCGACGTCCATGGAGCCCTTCTCGGATACGATGGCTGGGAGGTCCCGTCAGCTTTTTACCTTCAGACTCTTTTGGGGTCCACAGCTCACCCCAAGGGTCCAGAAGTTCTGTGATGGTCCTTGGGGCTTGCGGACTACAACTCCCAGAATGCTCCTGGCGCAAACTCCTTTTTGGCCACTGGACAGTGGTCAGCTGGTCACTTTCTTCAGGAGTTGGTGCAGGGGACTCTGGATAGCAATTTTTCACCTGTAGCAAACAGGGAGTCCCTCCTTGAACCAGTTGAAACCAGGCAAAGTCCTTCTTGTGGTGAAGCCCAAGTGTGCAGCTGGTGCAGTCCATCTGAGTGCACGTTCCAGGTGCAGGCCAGGGGTCCAGAAGGGCAGTCCTTCTTCTACTTTAGTTCTTTTCTTGTTGAAATCTGGTGGGGATCTGAGGTGTGGGTGCAGGTCTGCCAGTTTTATCCTTGCTCCTGGGTGAAAAGCAGGGGGATCCTGGTTCTCCAATCAAGTACAGGGTCGTCCCCCTGTGATGACTACTTCCTGGGAATGGCTGAATCTGATTTTTGGAGGTTACATCTAGCTGAGCCCACCCACTGGTGTGGCTAAAAATCATAAACACACCCCTCTCCTGCCCTCTCCTAATCTAATCAAGGGGGCACCTAGTTGTCTGGGGTTGCAGGATGTGGGGGTGTTGCTGGTTGCTCCAAATGTCCTTCTCTGCCTTTGAAGACCAGTTTGGCAGCCCTCCCCTTCCTGCCTCACCATCTGCTGAGGGGAGATTCTCTCCCACAGGCACATTCCTTTGTGTGAAGCCAGGCCACTTCACACCTCATCAAGGCAGCTTGGCTAAGCTGCTGCAGGCTGGCCAATCAGAGCACAGCAGCAAAAACAATGCAGGGCTGAAATTGGCAACTTTTTAGGTAAAGTCTAAAACTTTTTACCTGAACAAGTTATATTAAATCCAACAACTGGAAGTTGTGGGATTTATTACAACAATTAATTTGATACCAAATTCTTGGTATGTAACATTTAAGGAGACTTTAAAATTTAAAATAAAGTCTCCCCATTCTAGCCTATGAAGGCCATTTACTTCAATGAGGGAAAAACGAATTTGGCTGTTTTTACCTCACCAGGGTTTATAAATCTATTTTTATAAAGTCCCTGCTTATAGTTACATGGTACCCAGCCCTAGGGGCACATAGGGCACACCTTAGGGGTGACTTATATGTGAAAATAAGGTCGTTTAAGACTTTGGAACTACTTTTACTCATCTGACAGGTGGATCCCTGTACTACCCACCCAGGAAGGTGTGCCATATAATCGTTGCATGTTGCATGTTGCAGAACCTGGCCTTGAGACGCCAGGGGCCTTTTTTGCAGGAGGATGAGCCTGGAGATGGTCTTAGCAGTGGAGCCTGTGGAAAGTGATAAAGAGGAGGCAGAGGAAGAAGATTTGGACAAGAGACGTACACTGATTCAACAGTACTTCCAGTGTCACACAGAGAGGATACTGTAACTTCACCTTCCTTTGCATTTATGTGTTTGACATTGAACATGGCAGCCTAATTTCCGCATGTCTACGGCCACTTACAGTACCCTTTGGAATCTCTATTTTCAGATCTCTGTGCTCCACTCTGGCTCCTGGGGTGTTGACTGCTGCCCACTACAGGTTATACCTATGTGAATATTACAGTAGATTAGAAATGCAATGTTTACAGCTTGTTAAACGAATACATATTTGAATAAATTGACATACTCCATACTTGCATTTGTTCCATGGGTGTTTATTTAGGTGCTAATAAGTGGAGGGGGTATTGCAATGGGCTGGGTTGCTGATGGAGGAAAGTCCAGGGTAGAGTCCAGTCTATTTGTATCACAGGTGCATTGTGCAAAGGGGCATAGAAAGTGGATCAATGGCAGTTCAAGGTGGATAAGGTGACAGAGTGGGGAAGAAGGGTGACAATCAGGAGAGTCTTATTTCCTGTCGGAGGTCTTGGCAATGTTCTCTGGCTTCTGCCTGGATCGCAGGGACCGTTTGCGTGGTGGGTCTCCTTCTGCAGGGGGTGGGGTGCTGGTGACTTGTTGGCCCTGTGGTGGGGCCTCCTGTCCACTAGCGCTGGCGGAGGTGGAGGGCTGTTCTTCGGTGTGGCTAGTGTCAGGGGCTAGTGTCAGGGGCCCATTGGTGTGCCACTGCCTCCCTCATGGTTTTGGCCATGTCAGCCATCTCCCCTGCAATGGTGACCCTGATGGTGTGGATGTGTTTCAGGTCCTCCCTGATCCCCAGGTACTGTCCCTCCTGCAGCCACTGGGTCTCCTGCAACTTGTACAGTATCTGTCCCAAGGTCTCCTGGGAATGGTGGTATGCTCCTAGGATCCCTGCAAGTGCCTCGTGGAGAGTGGGCTCCCTAGGCCTGTCCTCCCCCTGTTGCAAAGCAGTCCTCCCAGCTTCCCTGTTGTCCTGTGCCTCTGTCCCCTGAACCATGTGCCCATTGCCACTGACCCCAGGTCTCTGATTGTCTTCGATTTGTGTTGTTGCCTGGCGTCCCTGTACTGCTGATTGACGTGTCCTAGGGACAGAGGAATGGGCCCACTGGGTAGGTGATGTGAAGGTGTTTCCTGAGGGGGGAGGCTCAGTGGTGGGTTGGGATTGTGGTAGGGTAACCAACTGTCCAGAGATCCCAGATGAGCCAGGTTGGTCATCATGATCCAGGCGTGCAGAGCTGCTGTCATCACTGTGGGCTTCTTCTGGGGTGGGACTGGATGTTGGTGACACCTCATCTCCGGTGACGTTGAGTGTGGGTCCTGTGGAGATGTAAATGCAATGTTATTGTATCTGTGTGTGACATCTTGTGCGTGGATATGTTTCCCTCTTTTGTTGTTATTAGCAAGGCAGCTTTGGCTTGTGTGAGTTGTGCTTTTGTTGGCTAAGTGATTGTCACTAGTGTGCATGCTGTGGTGATGGGTATCCATGCAGGTCTGTGATGGGTGTCCATGCATTGGTGTTGTATGCAGGTCTTGGTATTGGGTTGGCTGGGTTATGATAGTGGGGTATATGTGAGATGGTGGAGTGATGGGGGTGAGGGTAGGGGTAGGAGTTTGTGATGGCATGCAGGTAGGGTGGGGGATATAGTGGTAAAGATTTGACTTACCAGAGTCCAGTCCTCCTGCTACTTCTTTGAGGCCCTCAGGATGAATAATCACTAAGACTTGCTCCTCCCATGTTGTTAGTTGTGGGTGAGGAAGTGGGGGTCCAACGCCAGTCCTCTGTACAGCTACCTGATGTCTTGCAACCATGGAATGCACCTTCCCCCGTAGGTCCTTTCACCTCTTCCTGATGTCATCCCTTGTTCTGGGATACTGTCTCATGGCGTTGACCCTGTCCACAACTCTCCGCCATAGCTCCATCTTCCTTTGCAATGGATGTCTGCTGCAGCTGTGATCCGAATAGCTGCGGCTGTACCCAGATAATTTCCTCCACCATTACCATTAGCTCCTCCTCAGAGAACCTGTGGTGTCTTTGGGGTGCATGGGTGTAGTGTGAGTGGTATGTGTGAGGGGGTGTGGGGTGCTGTGTTGGGGTGTGTGCTATGTGTGCTCCTTAGTCACTTAACACAAACACACTCACAATATTTCCCTCAGCAGGTAATTTTTAGGAGCTTGTCAATTTTCTAGCAATTTTGCTCATGCTCTTTGTCTGACGCACAATCACTCACTCACAGCTTCTTAAGCTTCCATCACTCATCCTCAGATTCCAAGCTACTCACAACATCCTCTGCCCTCGATCACTGAATCCGACACCCATCTACTCACATCTCGTTTGCCCCATCTATTGCTCACCTAAAGCTACTCTTTTACAGCTTCCCTAAATCTCAGTTGTTCATCCTTTAATGCTTAGAGTGCCGTATTTCTCCAGCTGTTCATAAAAACAATCACGTCTCGGGCCTCCTACCATCCATACTAATGAACAACTTTTAACCTACTGCCACTTGTATTTGGCCCCGTAGGCCCTAGACTCAGCATTTTTCTTCATCTGGGTGGTGAAAGGAGTGATGCCCAAATGCTTGAGCAGCATGGTGTAACACAGATTAGAAGCTTGACGTGGGTGACATAACTGTGAGGATGCCGGTCTGTTGTTGTGGTGCAACTAGAAGTCATGGGGTGAAGGAAATGAAGTAAATGTCCCTGTCAGTACCTTGAATAAATGGGGGACTCATCATGTAATAGATCCTTTCTATTTTGACATTGTGTTGGAATCATCAAGGAGAAACCCTCAGTCATTCCAAAGTTGTCTTTGAATTATCCTACATTGATTTACTCCCATCCTAACATTGTAGCAGATCTTTTTAGAATAATCTATTTTCATCTCAACTCATCATACAGTCATGTAGGTGAACACTGTACTGATCCTGAAGTTGTAACTGAATCCTCCTGGAATAATATGCACTCATCCTGAAGTTGTCATACAATTATCCACAAGTATTTTTCACTCATTCTAAAGTTGTCTTACAATCATCCTAGTGTAATCTGCACTCATCCTGAAGATGTAACAGGATCATTCTAGTGCAAAATACACACATCCCGAATTTGTCTTAGAATCATCTTGGAGTAATCCAAACTTATCCTGAAGTTAACAGTTGGTATTCCTACAGTAGTAGAAGATCAACACACACTTTTAATTGTAGTAATGAGAACCCCATCTCCCAGTAGTTTTTGTGGCAATTCTGGAGTAATCTCATTTAAATATTTCAGCTCATAAACATTCTTCAGAATGGTTTGGTATGACTTCTCCAAATATTTAGACATTACTGGAGAAAGGAGTCATCAGATGACTTCAGAAGGACTCCCAATGCTCATATGTTGTCACCAGTCCCAACAAGAGCTGATCCCCTTCCCAGTTTGTTTGACCCATCTGAGGATGAAAAGATTCTCCTGCATTGTGATGGGGTGAAAAAGTAAAGTTGGGTGGGTCAACACTCGTTCTGCACAATTTCTGTTTTCTGATCAACATGAAGTTGCTTTGTCTGGAATTCTTCTGGTCCCATTTTCTTCTGGCTCCCTGTCAGTGCAGCTGAGGTGGTTCCTGCAGCATAATCCTGCTTGTATCTTAGCCTTCCTGGTTGTCTTTCATTTCCTGGTGGGCAGTCTTTATTCTCTTTATACTTCCCTCTCTCGTTTTTTACAGGTGCTTACACAGTCCGGGATTGGAGTATACAACAGCTGGACCTGACACACTCAGGTAAGTATGAACCTTTTTGTGACAAAGGATTGAAAACACATGCATAAATATACATCGTGTCCATTAAAGCTTGCACAAATGTGTGTACAGTTAATTAACCTTGAATTTACAAAAGAATCTCCAGACTACTTCTGGCAGTTGCAACTTCCTAGGCAGAAGTGTGAAATTTTCAGAAAATTGTAAACAAAGTTCTATGGTTATTATTCGAAAAGGAATTTTAAATAGTACTTCTAAAATAATCTTTTATGTATATTTACATGCTGCTGTGAATTAGCCCCAAAACATCTAAAATTCAAATAAAGAAGGAATTGTCAGGAAACATTTGTATACAAATAGTACAAATATAAATACCTGCATCCTCTTTCTACCTGCACTGTAAAGTAATTGGATATTTTGTGGAGGATGCCCAAAGGTGTGCAAGAGTATATAAAAGGGCACTCCTGTACTATTACTTTCTGTACTCATAAATACTTTTTTGAATGGGTCTCATTGGGTCTGCTCATCGGAGAATTGGTCAACTATGCTTTTAATGCACCTAAAGGTTTACTCATGTTTTCTGTCAATCTTCCCCCAGGAAATTGGAAAAGAGAAAATTGATAATACTTATAATTTGATGACTGGAAGAATAATGCATGAAAGGTTTTAAAACAAAACTATCATATATGTTATGTAAAAAATCACTACTGAATACATTATAGATGACAATTACTGTTCTGCTTGTAGAAGTGTGCTCTGTGCTTCATCCTTGCACTGCTCTGCCTCTGCCTGTCATCCTCTCTTCATTTTTCCTCTCTTTCACTTGCTTTTTCTCTTACTGTTTTTCTTTCACACACACTCTTTCTTACTTACTTGTTTGATCTCTCACTATCTTTTTAACTCTCTTTCTCCCTTTTATTCCTCTATTCATCTCTCTATTGCTCACTGTATTTCATTTAAAGTAATTACAATTGCTTTATTGGCACAGCTTTCATATTCACTGTTACCCAAGGTTTATGTGTTACATGTTAGACATTTGAATTGAAAACTATATCCCAGATTTAAGAGGGCCTAGCACCTCATTGAGCCACATTAGCATATATTTTATGATGCTGATGTGGTCCAACAAGGCCAAATTTGTCACAACATATTTACAAAGTGGTGCAATGCATGCATTGCACCACCTTGTAACCCCTTGCACCACATTATGCCTACGTCAGGCATAATGTATGCAAGAGGGCATTCCCCAACTGCGCCATTTTACCAGCTATTTTTAATGCCTGCACAGAGCAGTCATTAAATGGGGGCTTATGATTGTTTTCAATTGGACCCTATGTACTCTGCAGGATTAGTGCCAACATATTGGTACTAATCCTGCACAGTACATCAATAGCGTCAAAAATGTTGATGCTATTGCACCTACCTACCCTTTGCCATGGTGTGCTCTATATAATACAGCGCACACATGGTGGCGTTAGGGGGAGCGCTAAGGGACGCAAGAAACGTGGCGCTGCATTGCATGCAGCACCACTTTTCTTAAATTCAGGCCTATGTTCGGTATACATACTGTTAATCGCTATTCTTTCCTAGTGCCGATTTCCTTTGGTGCTTGAATGGCGTCAATGCCTCGCAGAAATTCTGCAGAGTTTTCCGCAAACTTGTTTTTTCGACAAAGAGAATTTGAATCATTTGTTCATCCTGCAGTGTTGTGAAGTTAGCCAAGCTCCTGGAGAATTCTCCATGGTAACAGTTCATTGTTTCTGTACGTCTTATTGTAGGCAATGCTTTAGGAACTGCGTTTCATTTTCCACAAAGCCCACCTTACCTTGCTGGCAAATTCACTTTTCTCTGCTTTCCCTCACCACCTGTGTCACCCTGCTTTAATCCCCAGGGTGTTTTTACGAAGTCTGCAACCTGGCATTATTTCTCGTTGTTTAGTTTGCTCTATTGTAAGCTTTCCTTATTCCACTGTGGCGCAGCTTCTATCTCTGAGGCATTTGCTTTCCTTGTGCATTGATCAGAGATAACTGGTACGTTTTCGACTTTTGTTCCTTTTTTCGTTACTGTGTTTGCCACTTACACCGCCATGAAAACTTACAAAAGACTTCCTGACATCCTATCCCCTTTTTCATTGACAGTGCATTTTAAAGTAAACATTGAACTGTCCAACGATTTAACTGAAAACTCTTTTTTATTGCAAATCAAACCCACCCTCAATATTAAATGCAGTTTAACAAATTAACTACTAAAACATTTAAGAGACAAGAATGAGGTTTAGAGGCAGATGCGGTTTAAACACATAGATTTGGGTCAAAGAAAGAGTCATAGGTGCATTACTGTTAAAGCAAGGAACATAAGGCCTCTAAGAATCCATTTGGTGAAAGTGGTTGCAATTTGCACACCGACTTTACCAGAATGTGCTGCTAGGTCGGTTCACAAAACTCAGAATGGTAGTCGGTCACATTTAGACCTACTTCATTAGTATACATGAGGCAGGTCGGAAAGTGCAACCCAATGCGTTTGTTTTAATAACAGGGATGGTGGCCTACTGAGGTGAGCAAACTATCATACCTTTAATCAATGTTTTTTTTCTTAAAAGTAGAATGTACTGCATTAAAAAAAAGTTAACCAAAGCATTTTTTCGGAGTAGGCCATGGTCCATGGGCCTATTTTATGTCAGCATTAAAACAGGGGAAGGCCTTCGTCACCTTGTGTGAATGACTTATCACTTGCTCTAAGTGGATAGTAAAATATCAGTGTTTTGCTCCCTTAGGGCCAGATGTAGCAAACTTTTGCGAGTCGCAAATGGCCCGATTCGCTATTTAAGCCCCGCAAAATCGGAAATGGGATGCAAAAATCCCATTTCCGACTCGCAATATGCGATGAGAGCCATTACCGACTCGCAAAATTAGCGACCCTATTTTGCGACCCGCAAATAGGAAGTCGCAATTTGCGAGTCGCAAACCATATGCAATAGCAACTCGCAAATTGTGACGAGTCGCAAAAAGCCCAGTTTGCACTTCCAATTTACCACTAACTCAGAGCAGGTGGTAACCATTACCAAAGTATAAAAGGAGACCCAGAAGGCATCTGGGTTACTCAAGATGGCGGAGATATACCTGATAGCAGTGAGGAGGAGAGCCCACGCCGCACAGCAGAGGAGGAGGAGGAGCCAGAGACAGGAGACGATTTACAGAACAAGGCAGACCCTCTTCCAGCAAACTGAGGAGGAAATTTATGACAAATATAGACTTAGCAGCGCAGCTATACTAGATTTAATAGATTTACTCAAACCACAGCTAGAATGCCAAACTGTGCGCGGCTGCGCCATCCCTATGCATGTGCAAGTGCTATGCTCACTGCACCTCTTGGCCTCGGGTAGCTATCGGGGGTCATTGCGGTGGCAGGTGGGGTATCCCAAAGTGCACTATCACGGTTCTTTAGGGCATTCCTAGACGCCTTACTCACACACATGTCCCGATACATATACCTACACAGGAATGAGGCAGAAATCAACAGTACCAAGTTGGAATTTTACCGGATTGCCAACTTCCCCCATGTCATAGGGTATGTAGACGGGACACATATTCAAAAATGCCCTCCTGCAAACCTGGAATATCTGTTCCGCAATAGGAAGTGTACCCACTCACTCAACATACAGGTGGTATGTGACGCTCATTATATCATCACTGACATGGTTGCCAAGTTTCCAGGCAGTACCCATGACTCCTACATTTTTAGGCACAGTGGGATACACCAACGCCTGGAACGTGGGGAGTTTGGAGACGGATACCTCCTAGGTAGAGCTGAATACACCTTGAAGACATGCACACAGGTCAATGTGCAAACCACCCATGCCTTGCTAACAGTGTACGTTTTGTGCCCAACAGGTGACAGTGCATATGCACTACGTCCATGGATACTGACTCCGTACTTAACACCCAGCAATGATTGCGAGAGGCGATACAACAGTGCACATAAGAGGACCAGGAACATTATAGAATGAACCTTCGGACTGCTGAAAGCAAGGTTCAGATGCCACCACCGAAGTGGAGGTGCCCTCCAGTATACCCCAATAACGGCATTCAAAATAGTTGTTGCATGCCCTATCCTGCACATCATTGCCACCCGACGTGGGCTACCTCTCACCCCTGAAGACCCTGATTCTGAGGATGAAGAGCAAGAGCAACCACATCGCCATCATGGGGAATAGGAGCATCACAAATCAAGGCAGACTGAGATGGGAACACATTGCAAACCAATACTTTGGAAGGTACGTGCCAACTTCTACCATACTCACCAATATAACAAAGAGTCCATGTGTTAAGTGGAAAGAAGAAATGATTTAATAAGTGCAAATAACCAAACTATGTACATGAAAAACAGTTCAGGGGCTTCAATAGTCCACCTGGCATGGGACACATTGACATCATGTGCCCCAACCCCAGGGACAGTGTGGAGCTCACACCCTATGGCGGGCTCGGCCAGCCTGGCTGGTACTAGGTGGGTCAGCAGTGCTCTGCCTTGTGCTTCCACTACGTAGCACCCTGGTGTCACCGGCAGAGACACTGCTGACAGTGGAGCCCTCCTCACTGTCCTGTGGGGTGTCGCCTCTGCCCCTGGCCACCTGCTGTGCCTCCATTAGGTCTATTGCATGGTTGATCCGGCCCAGTCCCCATGCCACATCACCCGCAAAGTGGCCCATGTCCACCTGGAGGCTGACTGTTCGCCTAGACAGCCCTGTTGTGTTAACAGCCAGCCTAACTATAGAGGAGGCCATCCTGTCCAAGCGTTGCAGCAGCTGGCACTCCCTGCGCCGTGCACTGTCACTCTGTGTTAGCAGTCCTGCCACCAGGTCACGCATAGACAGTGCAAGGTCACCCGTGTTGTTACCAATAACCTGCAATTCCGAATGCATCTGCTGCATACTGATGGCATGATTTCTTTCAAAGCGTTGCAATACCCCCCTAATCCTCCTTAATTGTTGGTTTTGCAGGCACTGACCCCGTAGCAGTTGGGCCTCTGTTGGTGTTGTGGAGGTATGCCCTGACTCTGCCTGCTGCTCTGCTGTTGTTATCCTACGTCACCTGCGCAGCGGTGGAGGCCCTGTATTGTCTGATGTGGCACTCTGGCTTGTACCTGGTGCAGGCTCGTACACCACTGTTGCAACAGGTGTTTCCAGAGAGGGCATGGTGTTGGTGGTGCAGGTAGCAGTGGTGGCTGGTCCTGTTGTCTCCTCTTTGTGCTGGCTGACCATTGGCCCCTGGCTGCTTGGGCTGGTGGGGGTGTCTTGTGGGAGACCTGTGGGACATAGGGAACAAACTGTCAGTGTCTACTATCTGTTATCAACTTCCTAATAAACAATTGCCTATGAACTGACTGCTTGACTACATTGCCCATAATGCATCATTCTGGTGTTTGCTACTCTGAAATGGAGCTATCTTGGTTGTGCATGCCCCTGTGTACAAGGTGGGTGGGGGTATGGCATTGATGGGGGTACATGCATATCACATGGTACTCACCGGTTGATGGTCCTGGCTCAGAGGTGTCCAGATCTCCCATTCCACTGACAGCCTCAGGCTCAAGGGTCTCCTCTACCCTTTCGTCCAGGGGTGTGGGTGGTGGTACCGTTGATGGTCCCCCTCCTGTGCCTCTCATCTCCCGGAGCCGCTCAGCCACCCTCTCCTTGGTCCGGGAGCGCAGGTCATACCACCTTTTCTTAAGTTCTTCCACACTCCGGTGGCTGACCCCCAGGGAGTTGACCTTGTCCTGGATATCCTGCCAAATTCTTTTTTTTTCTGTGTCTGGCACAGTGAGGGCTGCACTGCCAAACAGCTCATCATGGTGCTGACAGCACTCATCTGTTAGCACCTCCAACTCCTTCTCAGCAAACTTTAGCTTCCTTTTCCTGGAAGTGTCAGCCATGGTTGCTGGAGCTCTGTTTGTTAGCTGTGCTGCAGTTAAAAAGGGTGTGGTCCTCCCTCCTCCAAGGTGTATTTGTAAACTTCCTGGCTGTGAAGTCATCATCATGTGCCAGGAAGTGTTTTCCTGAGTGTTCTGAAGTGAATTCCAGAGTGTTCTGCAGCACCTGCTTTCAATTTTCAGCACAGTCGCAATTTGCGACACCCACTCGCAAATTGCGAGTCCGTTTTTTGCGCGGTCGCAAAAAGCGACCTTGCAAACAGCGGACTCGCTATCTGCGGTGCGACTCCATGTGCGAGTCGCAAATTGTCCTCGCACTTTCTACCTACGTTGCAGTTAGCGACTCACAAATTGCGAGTCGCAAATACTCGCAATTTGCGAGTCGCTATTTTTTACCTACCTACATCTGGCCCTTATTTCGGTTGCAAACATTAATAGTAGCATAAGAAATTGATATTTAGAAGGGACACCTTAAGCACTCCTCTTCCTAATACCAATTCCTTATTGTTTTCTAACACCATTTAATGATTAGAAAAAGCCTTTTCCGAATTGTTAATTGTGTTAGTACATTTAAAAAAGTATTTTAGCAATCACGAAATCTGTGGGTTTGCGACCGTCGAAACACTTTCTACATGAAACCCGTAGTGCTAGCATATCTGTCACGGGAAGGGTCAGAGTTAATGTTAGCATTAGCGTCAGGTCACCTGGTGGCCTATGGTCCGATTTATGACAAAGTATGTAGTGAGAGTCACATCAAGTTTGGGTCACTGAATATCTTTGGATCGAAGGACTTCATTTAGAGTTTGGCAGACAGAATACTCCTTCACAGACATGGCAATATTATAAGTGCTGTATGCTGTAACACACTTGCAGTATACACCAGTTTTCTGAAAGAGTATCCAGTCTGAAAACCTCTAAATGATTCGGTAAGCACTAACTGAATCCCAAAATGGGTTTAGTAAATACCCAAAAGCCCTTTAGCAGCCCTACACCTTGTAAGTTAGAGAAATTTGCACCCATTAACTAGCTTCGTACATCTGGCCCTAAGTTAGGTTTGGGTGGGAAATTGGGAAAGGTCGAAAGAGCTCGATTATGGTGACGGATATGTTTAGATGTTAAAGTGCCTTTTGAAAAATACAATTTTAGCAGAATACTTAAAAGTGTAACATTGAAAGTCAATACCGTTTTTCAATGAAACATTATTTTTCAATGAAAAGGTCAGTTCATTGTCAATTGCACAGCAGAGGAGAAAACACATTTTAAATTGTAAGGATTTTATTGCAATAAAACAGGATTTCTCTGTAGTGCCTTGATCTGAAATTACAAACAGTCCCTTCCGAGTATGAACTTGTCTGCTTGCCAGACGACAGAAGGAAATTAAACTTAGAAGAAGAATAAAATAATTAGGTGTACTTAGCAAAAAAAAATTATGAAGCTATTTTCTTTTTCACAAATAAACTTGTCAGGCACTTATAAATTGCAGGTATAACATAAGCAGGTATAATATTGAGTGTATTGTAAGGGGCAGAAGAAAGCATGGTGAAGGACAGGCAATGTGAATTAGAGAGACTCATATACCAACAGCTGATGAAGCACAAGATTTTCTCCTTTGCTCCCATGTCGTAAAGTTCTTCAGATCAAATTTGTTCTAAATTGGGGGGCATACTCACAATGAATTTTTGCAGCGCTGCCATATGACAATTTGAAAGGGCAAGAATGCACCAAATTTAGGAGATGAGGGCACATATTTATACTTTTTTAGCGCTGCATTTGCACCATTTTTTGACGCAAAAGCGGTGCAAACTTATAAAATACAATTGTATTTTGTAAGTTTGCGCCGTTTTTGCATCAAAAAGTGGCACAAATGCAGCACTATTAAAGTATAAATATGGGCCAAGGTGTTTTCAGCCAGTGCTGGCACACAATTTGCTGCCCAGCGCCAACACAGGCACACTTGCACCATAGTGCAAGGGTGTCTGTGTTGTTGGCAGGATTGCTTTTGTGCAGTAAGGGGGCTCCTTCCTGCACAGAAACACCCATGGAGGCTTTTTTCTCTTTCTGCACAAAGCAGCACAAGTAGAAAGAGGAACATATTTGGAGAAATAAAGCTATTACTAGAGGGCACACAGTTTTGACACATTTCCAAGTTGGAAAACCCACCACAATCACCATGGAACGCCCCTCTGATGCAGTATAAAGCAACACAGGGATCTCTATGGCCTCAGATCTATGAGGGAATGAAAAGCTACTCAAAGTGGCTTTGCGTGGCTTTATAAATATGGGTCGACACTCTGCTCCGCTATACAAAAATGACGCACCGGCCGTGCAAAGGTCTTCTAAATAAGCCCCTGAGTGTTTACCACTACAACTTTGGGGATAGATGCGGATACTTTACGTAATTTTCCTTAGAAAGGAACATGACATTAAAAACACGCACCTGTCTGCTTAGTTATCAGATAATGTCATCAAACCTAGAAGAAGAGGTTCGTTAGACCAGTTTAAAGTCAAAAAATGGTATTTGTGTCAAGAATATTCTGTCATGTTTAAGAGGGAGGGCACTGAACGATGGCAAGAACTCTCAAATTAAATTTGTGTAAATATAGATTTAGATTATTATGACAACAATGTAATGCCATCCATGAACTATCTGATCCTATTGATAACATAACACATTAATTCAATTGGTTCAATGGTGCCCTTCCACATGTAATACAACCTGTGACATTAGGTCCCTTAAGTAATGATGGACTAACTTGTCCCATGTTCGCCACATACACACCACATCCTGAGGTGCAGGCTATGCAAGTAGCTGACATATGCACACTTTACAGAGAGCTAGTAACAATTTATAGACAACTGATATAGTTCGTAATGCTGACTTTAAATACCACTCAAGCAAGGGCTGCTCCAACTGTTCATCATTAAGCCATTATAGGAATTAATCCTCAAACAGTACACTCAACAGTGGGCAAAGCACCCACAGAATGGGAAATATTCTGTTCTGGACAGCACAAAAAACAAATCAACTGGAAATAATGTTTCCCCATACAGGACCTCAAGATAAACATAGAATATTCACAATGTGCTTGCAATTTTGCATGGTACTCTCAATAGAGGACTGCACAACTTGGGATACAGTCTCTGCTGCAATTTACATGACCACACATGGTACCCTGACACGTACCAATCTACCAGCAGTGTTAAAAAAATAAACTCAAAATGAACAAGGAGCTGCCCCACCCAGAACTTGGAGATGAAACTGATGCATAACTTCGATACAGTCTCCTCAATCATCTGAAGAAATATTAAAGGAGAGGCAGCAGCATTGGTCATTCGCCAACGGCTCCAGCAGATTCGTCAACAGAACGAGGAGTGCGAGCTGCCAAAGCTGATCTCTGAAACATACTACTTGAGATGAAGTTTTCGCTGCAATTTACACTACCACACATGGTACCCCAACACTTTGCCGTAAGTGTTAAAACAAACTCAAAATGAACACAGGGCTGTCCCAGCCTGGACTTGGGGATGAAACTGATGCATAACTTCGACACAGTCTCCTCAGTCATATTAAGCAATATTAAAGGGGAAACAGCGCAGTGCGCGAGAGCTGGCGACAAAGATGGCCGCCTGATTACGGAGCTCCGCGCATCGTCTGGCGAGTTTCTACTGCCAGAGCCATTTTTTTGCAACTTTTTAATGTTGTTTTACTAGGAACAACTATGGGATGTTTTGGTAAGCATTTTTATCATTTTATTGGGCTGCCTAGCTTATTTCCTGACTGTAATTATGTTTTCTTACTTCTCCTCATGAGTGTGGCCATTTGACTAACTTTGCTCACCATTACATTATACTTTTTTGAATATTTGACTTTCTTTTTTGCACAAACCTGGTTATTTATTTTTGCTGTTTCGTTAACATAATTTTGGAGTTCCTAAGTCACTTGCTTCCTTATTGAAGGCTTTTTATTTTTATATGGGCAAACTATTTTAGAAATGCTACTTTTAGAAAGTGAGCATTTAACTGCACTTCAATCTCTCTGTGCCATACAATCCATGTCTGGCTGGGTTTAGTTGACAGCTCCTTGTGCATTCACTCAGATACACCCCAAACACAGGATACTCACCCTCACTTGCATACATCTGCATTTTGATTGGGTCTTCCTGTGTTGGGAGGGTGGAGGGCCTGCTCTCACACAAAGGACTGCCACACCCCCTACTGGGACCCTGGCAGGCAGGATTGAACTGAAAGGGGACCTGGTGCACTTCTATGCCACTCTTTGAAGTCTCCCCCACTTCAAAGGTACATTTGGGTATATAAACAGGGCCTCAGCCCCTTCCAACTCAGCCACTTCCTGGAGAAGAAACTTGGAACCAGAACCTGCAACCTGCCGAGAAGAACTGCCGGGCTGCCCAAAGGACTCACCTGACTTCTTTCTGTGAAGGACTGCTGCCTTGCTGTTGCCCTGCTGGCTTGCTGCTCTCTGGCTGAGGTAAAGAAGTGCTCTCCAAGGGCTTGGATAGAGCGTGCCTCCTGTTCCCTGAAGTCTCAGGAACAAAAATATTTAATCTCTTCAAGAAGGACTCCTTTTGCGGCGAAATTCGACGCCCAGTCTGACAGAAACGCCGCACAGCCTGCACCGTGGTGAAAACTTCACCGCACGTCGAACTGAAATGATGCAGCACGACTTTGCTACGAGAAGACCAATGCAGCACCAGCGTAGCAACCAGAAATTGGATGCAAGGCCCACTGGATCGACGCACAGCCGAGCCGTAATGATGCAGCCCGACTTCCAGAGAAGAATCGGCACAGCGCATGCCGTGCAGTAGAAAATTCGGCAGAACACCCACTGGATCGACGCAGCTCCTGTGACTTTGTCCTGCCAGCGCAGGAAATCCATGCATCTGAAAACCCCGCAACCCGAAAAGGATCCACATCCGAGCGCCGGAAATTGACATCCCTGCATGGAAACTAAATGACGCATCGATGTGTGCAGGCCGAGAAATCGATGCACACCCCTTTGTTTCCTCGCCTCTCCTCCTCTGCCGCCCTTTGCGGAGATTTTTCACACAAACCAGGTACTTTGTGCTTGAAAGAGGCTCTGTTTGCTTTAAAAAGACTGAAGACACTTTGGCCCACATTACAACCCTGGCGGTCGGTGGAGAAGTGACGGTAGTACCACAAACAGGCAGGTGGTAAAAAACATGAAATAACAAGTATGGCGGTGATCGCCATGCCAAACCGCTACTTCTCAAATTCGACCGCCAGTGTGGTAACAACCACTGGGCTGGAGACTTCGCTCTCCAGCCCGGCAGCTGTCACTACACCTCCGGCGGTATCACGACCCCACATACCGCCATGGATTTCGTGGGGTTCTGTACCACCACACAATCCATGGCAGTAGGTACTATCAGTGCCTGGGAATTTGTTCCCTGGCACTGATAGGGGTCTACCCCACTCCCCCCCAGAGTCCTCCCCCCAATCCCACAACACCCCTACCACCTCCCAAAGGTAGTAGGACCCCCTTCCCACACTTCCCCTCAAAACATTGACACACACACACACCCCTACACGCACACTCACACAACAACTACACATACACACACACATACACGCACACATACACACAGACATGCACACAGACATTTCCCATACACACAACACCCCCTGCATGCATACACGCACTCACACACCCTCTCCACACACTCACACGCACACCCCCATGCACGCACACAACACACAACACCCCCATGCCCCCCTCCCTTAACGGACGATCACCTTACCTGGTCCAGTGATCCTCCAGGAGGGAACGGGATCCATGGGGGCTGCTCCGCCGCCAGCTCCCGGTCACCAGAACACCGCCACACCGAATCCTGGTTTGGCCATTACGTGGCGGTGGAGGTGGAGCAGCCTCCACTTCACCGCTGACCGCAAGTATGGCTGCTGGCGGCTCTCCGTCCAGGAAAGGGTGGAGTACTGCCAGTAGTCATAATACGTTGTGCGGAAAACCGCCTGCACTGTCAGTCTTCAGCACTGCGGTACCACGCCCAAATGAGGCCCTTTATATTACTTTTCAGTGATATCTTTATATTTACTTATTGCATCTTTGATCATCCAGATAAATATTATAGGTTTTTCTAAACACTGTGTGGTGTATTTTTGTTGTGAAATATGGTGTTATTGTATGATTTATTGCACAAATACTTTACACATTGCCTTCTAAGTTAAGTCTCACTGCTCAGTGCCAAGCTTCCAGAGGGTGGGCATAGGATAATTTGGATTGTGTGTGACTTACCCTGACTAGAGTGAGGGTCCTTGCTTGGACGGGGGTAACCTGACTGCCAACCAAAGACCCTATTTCTAACAGGCCCTAACAAGCCTATTTTCAGCGGGAGCAAGACCATTATCTTTCATATGGCCCCATACCTCTTAACCGTAAAGAAATGATCCTATAACTTTAATTTTGTACATTTCTACAGCTGGGGAGAGCATTTTTGGTTTTGTTTGTTTGCTATCTTAATGACAGCCCCTGATTCCTGCTGTAGCATGAGGACGCTCTTACTAAATTTGAGTGTCCAGTCAATTTTATCGGACAATCAAACTCCTAAGTAGACAAAATCTTGTACTCGTTCAAGAGGTTCTTTCTGTACATTGTGGGTTTTCACATCTTTGACGGGGTAAATGCCATATAAAGAGGTAGAAAAGGGTCAACTACAGCCTGTAGCCCTGCAGGTATTTCAGAGATTAAGAGTGTGTCATCTGCAAACAAGAGCATGGGAATTTTAAGAGCACCCAATTTCCTGGCGTTATTACAAGGAAGTGTAAAAATTGGACTAAGTAATTTATGTATAATGTAAAGAGAGTCAAGGCCAGAAAACAGCCCTAAATGAGTCAGATAGCTCACTCTTGTTTCCAAATCTGACATGAGTATTACTAGTTTAAAGGAGTCTTATTATAACTATTAGATGTTGCCTGGGATCCCCAGGTGACCGAAAACACCCCTTCATTTGTGATGAGGAATCAAATCAAAAACTGGTTTTACATTAATAAAGGGTACATATCAGTAGCCCTTCTCCAGGACAGCATTTTTCCAAAAGATTGTACAAAATATTCTGTCAATTGTGCTAGTCTTTTGGCAAAGCCTGTTTGGAGGTCTGACAAAATATGATTTTGAGAGGCCCACTCAGGCAACTTCCCCAATAGTGGGCAACAATATAACTTCTACAGTCCATGAATCAGAGTGATGGACCTATAGTTACAAGGATTGTCTCTAATGCCCCTCTGCTAAGATTTAGGATGGATCGAGAAAGTCAAGGTGTGCAATCAGGACCAGGCACATTCCCAGAAATATGGCCTTTAATGTGCCTAGAGATTCTTTATGAGGTATTTCAAGAGATATTATTTGTTTGATTTGATTTCATAGGCCCCTGTTTTGTGACTTCCCCTTAGGGCATTCACTTATCTGAATATAGCCTCTCAATGTACTCCACCCACACCTGGGGTTGCAAGTCGTAGTTGACCTGTGAGACAGCATGTCTTCTATGGGCAATAATACCCCCAGCTCTGATAGCTTTTATCAGATCACCCCAAACCTAATTTTCCCAATTTAATTTAGCTTTGGCAAGCTCTTCTTTAAACTTTCCCCTGGCCCAGGGGATTTAATTCCAGTCAGTTTTTAGCTTTGAAAGACCTAATTAAATCCATGTTAGGAAACCTACACTGGCTGTTAAACCATGGGTGCTGTGATTTGTTTTTGTTTGAGCTTCTGCATGCCCTTGTTAACAATTCACAGAATCTATTAAACAGATCATCATGGTGTTTACGTATAGACTTTAGTTACTCACTATTACTCATCATTTTTATTGTGTTGATTACAATGTACAAATTTATACTATAATTTGAGTCGGCCAGATACATTTGCCCATTTTAGAGTCATATTATTTGTAAGGTTGAGAGCACCCGAGAGCCTAGACTTAACACTCAGAGGATTGGAACCACATGTCCTTTTAATTTTAGTTTTAGTTTTAATGCATTGTGGTCACTATCAATCCAGTCTAGAACTGTCACATCCACCATGCATGACCACAATTGGACAGCTGACAAGATATAATCGATGTGTTCGAGCCCCTCAAAAGTATGGGCTCCTGTCTGGTCCAATAGGGCTCTGCTATTCCAGGCTCTTAAACCCAAATTTATGGTTCGACGCAATAGTGGGTTAAATATCATGGTTCACCTTTTAACAGGTGAAAGATCTAGCTGAGGAGCACCCCAGGTTGCATCTTCCTCCTTCGTTAGGTCTGATTCAGAATTGTCAAATGGCCCAAAGGTTACATTGAACTCCCTAGCAACTACCATTGGCTCCTCTGGTGGTAAGTAGTCAATGAAGTATTCAAGAGTGGTAAGAATACCAGATACCTTTTTCTGCCCATCTATGCTATTGCAAACATCTGGTGGTAAGTGGTCAATGAAGTATTCAAGAGTAGTAAGAATACCAGACACCTTATTATGCCCATCTATGCTATTGCAAACACCGAAGATATAAAGATTTGTGTTGCCCTTGAGAGTGAAAGACCAAGAATCTCAGTGGAATTTATAAAAAAGTTTCCTAATTCCACAGTTTAATGCCTCTCTCTTGTGAAGTTGCTACACAGCAAAAGTTCATATAAACCAATCTGTAAAGTTACTCTATACTCCAGAATTCTTGTAGTAAATATAGAACCCTCATGATGGGTCTGGAATTTTTGATTTCAGGCCTGCAGTGTTCTACTATATTATGTACTATTCATCTTTAGTGGAGGAAAGAGAGATTGGTTGATTGATTGATGTCTGGCGAAGAAAGCCAGTCCTCTCTTGTCTTTCCTTTAGTAGAGTAGAGATGGTTTAATGGATAACAGAGTGGATGCCAACTCTAGTTGAGGTGGCATTCTACTTTAAACTGATGTTCGTTGGCATTGCACAATGGAATCAACACTCCATGGCAATTAGATTCTGAGCTGGCAGCATCATTTCAATGAAGTCAGGTTAAGCTACTGGTGTTGAACAATGCCTAGATCCTACTATATCCTGACATTTGCAGGCATTAAAAAGCCAATGAGTCACTGTGTTGATCAAAGTTTCATTATGTTCTTTTGCACCTAGCACCTTGCAGCAGCCTGGGTACAATATATATATATAAATATTGTCCTTTCCGCCTCATTTGTATGTTATGCCAGACCAAAATGACAAAAATCCAATCAATAGAAATGCAGATATGCAATTTTAAACATTTAAGTGAAAATAGTGCCTAGAAGCATAAAACTGTGGTTATGTTGTTGTGCCAGGCTTAGAAAAAATCATAAGTTCAGGCTGACCTTGATGGAGTGTCAGCCAGTCATGGGAAACAAAGGCTAGATGTATGAAGCATTTTTGCTGTTGCAAAATGCCTGATTCCAAAAAATGCTTTTCGTAATGTACAAATCAAGAAATTGATATTCAGTAACTCGTTACTGAATCACAGTTTGGGTTTGCAAACAAAAACAGAAACACTATTTGGAATGGGTGTGCTCAGGGTGTCCTTTCCAAAAATGGAACCTGGGGCCAGATGTAGCAAAGGGTTTTACCCATTCTGTGTCAATGGGAAAATGTGTTTGTACAAATGGCCCCTGATGTAGTAATGTTTTGCACACGAAAAGTGGTCAGAAAACATTTATACTTTGCCACTAAATTAAAGTTGGTAGTAAACCATTTGCAAACCGCCCCTTGGAATAAATTCCCCTTTTAGCATGCTTATTGATTTATTTTTTAAAGAACAGGTAGTGGACCCACGGACCACCGCCCACTATTAAAAAATGAAAATGAAATATTTTATATTTGATTTTTAACCATGCATGCATTTTCCTTTTAGAAATATGGGATGAATTTCGAAAAAAATGATTGCTTTATTTAAAAGCAATCACAGACATGGTGCTTTGTTGACCCCAGCAGGCCACCAGGCCTCCAACCTTGTGATGGCAGCGAATCCTAGTGGGTCACAAATTGCAATATACTCCATTAATATTTATAAAGAAGGTCTATTTTTGACCCGCTAGGAATCGCTAATTGGAAAGTTGTTGAGATTTCACTGTCGTACATTGGTTATAGAGGTTAATAAATAGCGATTCACATAAATTGCTATATGGTAATTGCTATTACTAATGTTCCTTTATCAAGCCCCAAGATATGGCCTGCCAAACAATGCACAGTGCTTGTTCTGAGGAAGCAGAGGGCTGGCATATGAGGTCCTGCATCGTGGATGTATTGAGCAGCAGCAATTCTAAAGCGGCTTTGAAGTGATGCATCACGCTGCAACTATACGGCCTGCAGGACCACAGCTGGGATGGCAGAGCACCTTCAGGCCCACGTACAAGGGCACAGACAGGGATGGAACAACTTGAGGGATAGGACTCACAGCAGACAAAGTCCAAGTGCTGGTTTCTAGGTGGTTGGGCCCTTTTTTACCCTGAGGCTCTGATCAGAATGCCAGCCAACTAGCCCTTGGAATCACTCTGGTGGTCCTTGGTTCAAGAATCAGGTCCAATCCATCTCACTCAGGTAGCAGAGCAGCAGGACAAAAAAATAGCAGCTCTTTCTTGTAGACAGCACAGTGGTCCTTTTTAGTCTTCCACAGGTCCAGAGTTGTACTGTTGAGTTGGGTCTAAGGGTCCATAATGTTCACATTGAAATAGGAGATGTTTCTACACACTTCCACCCCCAGAGGTGCATTGAATTTCTGACCACCGTGCCCTGGTCCCAATGTATCTCAAGTCACTAAAAACCAGTGTCAAACCCCTTGTGAGTGTCCTCCGGCAAAGTGTTTGTGAATTGTAAGTGTGGTAAGTGACAGCACCTCCCCCACATCAAATCAGAGATGGCCCATTCTGGAAAAACCTATTCCCCCATTCTCTAGCTGTCTGGAAGCAATGCAGAAAGACCAACTGTGAAATACACCAAGTCATGTGACTGATAACACATGCGAGAAATAATTAGGACAAGGAAATGCCAACTATCTAGAAATTATATTTTCAGAACTGTGACTTGAAATATGACTTTACCATCCCAGCGGGTTTAAATTTACAATTCTTTGAACACCAAACTCAATATTCCTACCTGCTTCCAATGGAACTTATGAAGTGTAATAATGTAACCCAATGTTATCCTATGGGAGAGGTAGGCCTTGCAGTAGTGAAAATCAAATGTAAGAGTTTCTCACTACTAAGACAAGTAAAACTTAAAAGAACATGCACAACCTTAGAGATACATTGCATCCTGCCATCTGACTTGTTTAGGGCCTACCTAGGGGTGACTTATGTGCATTAAAAAGGAAGATCTAGGCCTGGCATAAGTATTATTTTGTCTGGTTGAAATGGCAATTTAAACTGCTAACGCAGGCTTTGCTGATGTACTTGAGACATGTTTAAAGGGCCATTTATGTGGGTGGCACAATTAGGGCTGCAGACCCTTTAGTAGCACGTAATTTACAGGCCGTGGATACATATAGTACCACTTTACTATGGATGTAGAAGTACATTAAATGAGAAATCTGGATGTATGCCAATATTACTATATTTAAAGGACAGAGCACACGTTCTTTTGCACTAGTTAGCAGTGGTAACTAGTGCAGCGTTCTAAAGCCAGCAAAATCAAAGTCAACAAAAACAGGAGGAAGGATGGCAAATTGTTGGGGGAAAACCAGACCAAGGATGTCAGGTCCAGCAACTGGAGACAGCAACAGAAAGTGATGGGGGAGAGAAGCACACAGGTGAGAGAGAGGAACACAGAGAACTGGTGGGAGTAATACACATACAAGAGCAAGCAACACGCAGCATGCAGGGAGAAAAGCACATAGGGGAGGCCACTGGAAAACACATTCACTATAATTGAGTGCAGCAAAAATAAAAAAGTAGAGTTATGAATATGAGCAGTAGAAGGACACAAGTAAAAATGATTTGCTCTTTGGGATGGAAAAAAAGAAGATGGAGAAGACATGCCCTTGATGTGACTTAAGCCAATAAGAGTGAAAATGAAGGTCAACCAATGGAAAACAATGGGTAGATTTTATACCCACTAGATGTTCTTGCTATGACGACAAGAGGTCTATAACTAGGGGCCTCATTATGACCCTGGCGGGCGGCGGAGGCCGCCCGCCAGGATGCCGCCCTCCAAAATACCACGCCGCGGTCAAAAGACCGCGGCGGGTATTACAAGTTTTCCCCTGGGCTGCTGAAAAACCGCCCGCCAGCCCAGGGGAAAACGACCTTCCCACGAGGATGCCGGCTCGTAATCGAGCCGGCGGAGTGGGAAGGTGCGACGGGTGCAGTGGCACCCGTCGCGTATTTCAGTGTCTGCAAGGCAGACACTGAAATACTTTGCGGGGCCCTCTTACGGGGGCCGCGCGACCCCCCCTACCGCCATCCTGTTCATGGCGGTTTTCCTGCCATGAACAGGATGGCGGTAGGGGGGGTCAGAATCCTCATGGCTGCGGAGCGCGCTCCGCAGCCATGGAGGATTCACACGAGCAGCGGAAAGTCAGCGGGAGACCGCTGACTTTCAGCTTCTGACCGCGGCTGAACCGCCGCAGTCAGAATGCTCGTTGGAGCACCACCAGCCTGTTGGCGGTGCTCCCGTGGTCGGTGGCCCTGGCGGCCACCGGCCGCCAGGGTCAGAATGACCCTCTAGGTCTTTTGCAACTATGCAGTTTGCACTTCCTGATTGTCTTGACCAAACAACAGCAATACCAGTCAACCAAAAGGCAAAAGCCCACTCAAAAAGAGGGAGTTTTTCATAGAAGCATATATTGACAAACCATGTTGGCTTGTTTGTATCTTAAACACTTCTTAATCTCCTATTGGATGGTGTTCTGTCTGTAGGTGGGCCAGGAGCTGGTGGGCCTGTCAATAAAATAGGTTGGGGTTTCAGTTAAGTGGACTTTATTGATGATAATTGTGGCTTTCATGGCTGACAAATAGATCTGGTGGATTTATTTTAAGGTAAGGATTATGTAGTCATTTAGAGCCCTTAATGAAGGCTGTAGGTCAGAATTTTAATGTTGTGTTCTAAATATTGTTTATAAAAATAGTGTGCTATTGTGTATACATTTTCTAATATCGAACTAAAATAGGTGATGTTTATGTAAACTATATAAAGGCGCAATATGTTTTGTCAGATAATGATATTTAGTCATTTACAATATAGTACCATGTTGCATAATTCCTATAAAGGGGCCAATGTGGAATCTTTAAGGCTGTGGATCCAGCATCCGGATTCAAGTGTAGAGCATTTTCATCAGCGATTGTAAATTCAGTTTTCATGAGGTTTAGCTCATGCAGGTGTGATACATTCAGATCTGGTTGAGGTGCAGGAAGCATTTGTGGCATTCAATGCGAGTAGATTTTAGGTGGAGTTGTAGGTTGTCACTGTCCATGTGTAAAGTAAATGGTATTGTTTTGCTACGTAGAAGAACCACATTGACAGTGATTTCCATTTGAAATTTCAGAGAGTGAATGTGGGTGGGATGGATAACCTTTTCTGTAAACTATGAACTATGGGGCTCATTACAACATTGGCGGTAAAAGCTGCTTACCGCCGTGCAGAAGACTGCCAGCACACCGCCGTGGCCGTGGAAATCTGCCACAGCTATTATGACCCACATTCCAAAATCCGACAAAATTCAGACACCCACACAAGTCCGCCACACCAAAGGTCAGTGATAAACTGGCGAAAACAAAACATCCACCGTCACGCCAACAGAAATACGCCCATGCTATCATGACCCACGAATCCACGTGGCGGTCTTTCAACCGCGGTATTCCATTGGCGGTACACACCACCGCGCTCAAAATACACACACATCTCCAAAACACCACCACATTGGACAATTCGAAAGACACACACCTGATACACATACACACACCACTCCCACACACTCAATACTATATAAAACACATACCCACATCACCCACAAACCCCTACGACAAGAAAATCTGAAAGAAGGCCAGAGAGAGACACCACCATCCACAAACTAGCAGCCACAGGCACTCAACACCATCACCCACACTACTTCCACACACAAAACACCACACACCACTACATATCACCACACTTATCACCACACACACCACCCCACACATCACCTACACCACCCCATGGCACGGCAAAGACACCCCAGGTTCTCCGAGGAGGAGCTCAGGGTCATGGTGGAGGAAATCGTACGGGTAGAGCCACAGCTATTTGGATCACAGGTACAGCACACCTCCATAGCTAGGAAGATGGAGCTATGGCGAAGAATAGTCGACAGGGTCAACGCAGTGGGACAGCACCCAAGATATAGGGAAGACATCAGGAAGAGGTAGAACGACCTACAGGTGAAAGGGGCGTTCCGTGGTCTCCAGACACAACATCGCGGTACAGCGGACTGGCAGCAGACCCCCACCTCCTCCCCCACAAATAACAACATGGGAGGAGCAGGTCTTGACTATTCTGCATCCTGAGGGCCTCGCAGGAGTCGGTGGAGGAATGGACTCTGGTAAGTCAAACCTTTAACTACCATATCCCCCAACCTACCTGCATGGTATCACAGACCCCCACCCTCGCCCCCTCCCCTATCACTCCAACTCCTCACAAATGTCCCAACATCACAAACCACACATCCCAACATTAAGCCCTGCATGCAGCAACAAAGCATGGACACCCATCACTAAAGCATGCCCACTGCACATACCCACACAACACCCTAAACCATCATCACACAAGCTCCCACACAGGAATGCCAGCACTGGGGTACACGGTCACCCACCCATTGCACACCATGACACACAGAGATGCAATAATCATGCCCTTACACCCCTGCAGGACCACTACCCAACGTCACCAGACAGGAGGGTCCAGACATCTCCACCCCACCCACAGAAGAGGCCCACAGTGATGACAGCAGCTCTGTCCAACTGGATCCAGATGATCAGCCCGGACCATCGTGGGCCTTGGGACAGTCGGTTCCCCACACCCAGTCACAGGCCACCACAGACCTCCCACCCTCTGGTAACACCAGCACAGCACCCACCCAGCGGGCCCATACCTTCGTACCCAGGACACGTTAATCAGCTGTGTGTCCACCACTACAGGGAACCCAGGATAACCCAACAATAACAGGGACCTGGGGGCAGTGGTAGTGGGCACACAGTCCAGGGGACAGAGGCCCAGGAACACAGGGGAACTGGGAGGGCTGCTGTGCGACAGGGGGCGGACAGGCCTAGGGAACCCACTCTCCACAAGGCCCTCTCCTCCATCATGGGAGCATACCACCACTCCCAGGAGACGATGGCAACGCTACTGCCCAAGTTTCAGGAGACTCAGCGGCTGCAGGAGGAACAGTATTTGGGGTTCAGGGAGGAACTCAGAATCATCATCATTGCCCTGGGCACCATCGTAGGGGTGCTGAAGGAGATACTTAACACCAGGAGGGACACTGTGACACTACAAGGGGCCCCTGACACTAGCATGGACGATGAACTGCCCACCACCTCCGCCGCCACAGGACCACCACACCAGCACCCCACCCCCTGCAGATGGAGAACCACCCCGCAAACGGTCCCTGAGATCCAGGAACAAGACAGAGCATGATGCCAAGACCCCCGCCAAGAAATGAGACCACCCTGATTGTCATCCTACTGTCCTACTTTGTAACCCTGTCCATATTGGAACTGCCCCAGCTCCACTTCCTATGCCCATATGGGCAATGCACCTGTGAGACTAATAGACTGGACTCTGCCATGGACATTCCTCCACCATCACCCCTCACCATTTTACCACCCACTCCAATATTGAGCACTTAAATAAACACCCTTGAAGCACAAAACAATCTGGAGTCAGTCTGTGATTTTGAAAATGTGTATTAGCAATGACAGTGACAAAATGTATTCTCAAATGTAATGTCAACATACCTATGTCACACACCTCAAGTCCATGATGAATCTAAGCAGATAACACACGTTGGAAACCACACCTGTGAAACCGTAATGAAAATGTACAACTCAGTTACCATATACTGGTTGAAATCGACAGACAGGATAGAAGTAGAAGTGTGAAAGTACTTGTAGTAGGAAGGAATGTATTCTCAACTGTGTGTCACTGGAAATATTGCTGGATAACTGAGTCCCTGTTGTCAATGTCTTCTTCCTCTGCTTCCTCCTCATCACTGTCCACAGGCTCCACAGCTGCCACAACACCGTCATCTGGACCATCCTCCTGCAGAAAAGGCACCTGTCGTCGCAAAGCCAAATTGTGAAGCATACAGCAGGCCACGATGATCTGGCACACCTTCCTTGGTGAGTAGAATAGGGAACCACCTGTCATATGGAGGCACCTGAACCTGGCCTTCAGGAGGCAGAAGGTGCGTTCGATCACCCTCCTAGTCTACCCATGGGCCTCATTGTAGCGTTCCTCTGCCCTGGTCCAGGGATTCCTCACTGGGGTCAGTAGCCATGACAGGTTGGGGTAACCAGAGTCCCCTAATAGCCACACCCGGTGCCTCTGGAGTTGACCCATCACATAAGGGATGCTGCTATTCCGCAGGATGTAGGCGTCATGCACAGATCCAGGGAACATAGCATTTACCTGGGAGATGTACTGGTCTGCCAAACATACCATCTGTACATTCATCGAATGATAACTCTTCTGGTTCCTGTACACCTGTTCACTCCTGTGGGGGGGACCAGAGCTACATGGGTCCCATCAATGGCACCTATGATGTTGGGGATATGTCCAAGGGCATAGAATTCACCTTTCACCGTAGGCAAATCCTCCACCTGAGGGAAAACGATGTAGCTCTGCATGTGTTTCAGAAGGGCAGACAACACTCTGGACAACACGTTTGAAAACATAGGCTAGGACATCCCTGATGCCATGGCCACTGTTGTTTGAAATGACCCACTTGCAAGGAAATGGAGCACTGATAGCACCTGCACTTGAGGGGGGATTCCTGTGGGATGGCGGATTGCTGACATCAGGTCTGGCTCCAACTGGGTACACTGTTCCTGGATTGTGGCACGGTCAAACCTGTAGGTGATGATCAAATGTCGCTCCTCCATTGTCAACAAGTCAACCAGCGGTTGGTACACCGGAGGATTCCGCCATCTCCTCACATGCCCCAGCGGACGGTGCCTAGGAAGGACAACAGCGACCACAGAGTCAAACAACTCAGAGGTATGTACCCACAGTCTACAAAGAACACCATTCATACACAAAAGGTGGCCTGTATTTGTGTTGTGCGGCAAGGCCTAGGTCTGTGTGACGCAGTTGGTAATTAGGCCATGTGGGCCCCTGAAATGGAGCTGCCTGACCTCTAAAGTTGGACAATGGGATGTGAGGTAACTGCGCTGGCGTTGTACACCATCGCGGTAGGCGGTCGAAGACCGCAGCGCAATGCTGCATTGGTTAACATTGGACCCTATGGGTCCCAGGAGCCAATGACGCGGTATGCTGGCGGTTATGCTACGCACCGCCGCGGACGTGACCGCCATTTTCTAGCTGTTGAATCACTCGATACCTGATCTTCGACAGGAGAGGACCTACACTGCAAGTGCTGCTGTGACCTCGGCCTGGAAGAGACAATGGCTCGTGCGTCTGGGTAAAGGGCCCCTGCCTTCACTGCAGAGGAGTTGGAGAAGCTTGTGGACGGGGTCCTCCCCCAGTACACCTACTCTACGGTCCTCCAGACCAACAGGTAAGTACACAGGGAGCATGTTGTACGGGCTATGCCTTTGTGGAGAGGGCTGGTTGTAAGAAGGATGGGGGCATAGTTCTGAGTGCATGAAACACGGTAAATGCATGTGCCATATGGCAAGGGTAGAGATGCGGGCCACTCACTTTGACGGTGCAGTTGTTAATGACTTTTCTTCTTCTGTACATGTCATGTAGGTCAGCGCCCACCAGAAGAAGGATATTAGGCGTGCCATCGCCAAGGACGTCCGGACCCTGGGGGTCCACCACAGACGGAGCACCCACTGCCGGAAAAGATGGGAGGACATTCGCCGCTGGAGCAAGAAGACGACGGAGGCTCAGCTGGGGATGGCCTCCCAACGTGGGAGTGGTGCCCGTTGAACCATGACCCCCCTGATGTTCCGGATCCTGGCAGTGGCCTACCCTGAGTTGGATGGGGGCTTGAGGGCATCACAGCAGACACAAGGGGGTGGGTACAACATCATTCAGCGGACTTTGCACGCAGTGAAGGTGTCTGGGTGGGGGTGGAGGGCTGTGGGTTACCCCAGGCCAGGGCGAGTTCCGTAGACTAGGCCCCTCCGTAATGCAGGCCATGTGGCACCCCACCCCGCCTCTGTCGAGTGCAAAGTACAGGTATACATGCCCCCGTGTCATCTATGTGTGCAGATGTCGTCCATAGCCATTGAGGCCATATCACAGGAATTGCACCTGTAGAGCCCAACAGCGTGGCGTAGTGCAGGGGGCTGCTGTGTCTGTATTGTCCGCCAAAGGTAGCGGTAAGCCATGCACTCAACCTGTCTTTCTTCTGTCGTCCCCCCTTTTTGTGGTCTCCCTGTTCTTGTGTGCATCAGCATCATCAGGCAGAGGTACAGTGGCACCGGAGCACGAGGGAGCTGCATCCCACATGGCCATGGTGGGCCGCACCACGGACTCGGAATACACCAGTGGGACGGAGGGCGAGGGGAGATTCACGGTGGTCACAGGATCTGCAACGAGCAACACAGACTCGTCCTCCGATGGGAGCTCCCTTGTGGTGGTGGCAAAATCTGTGCCCCCCACTTCTACAAGTACAGCCGCCACCCCCCCTACCAGCACCACCCTCCCAGCAGCCCCTCAGCCTTCGCCCCATGCCTGCTCACCCAGGAGGGTGGGCATCACCTTCGCCCCAGGCACCTCAGCCCCTGCCCCTGTCACCTCTGCTGCCCTCAGTAAGGAGGCCATTGACCTCCTCAGGTCCCTCACTGTTGGGCAGTCTACTATTTTGAATGCCATCCAGGGTGTAGAAAGGGAATTGCAACACACAAATGCATTCCTGGAGGGTATTCATTCTGGTCAGGCTGCCCTTCATCGAACCCTGCAAACTCTGGCCTCAGCACTGATGGCAGCCATTGTCCCTGTGTCTAGCCTCCCCCCTCCAACTTCCTCCACCCAGACCCAATCCCCTGTACCCCAGCCTATCCCAAGCACACCATCAGACCAGCATGCACACAGCTCACCACACAAGGGAAGCTCTGGCAAACATAAGCACCACACATCCCACAGGCACTCACGCAACCATCACTCACATACAGACACAGCAACATCCACTGCCTCCACTGTGTCCCCTCGTCGTCATCTCCCTCCTCCCTCTCAGTCTCGTCTACACTCTCCCCTGCATGCACTACCACTACAGCCACTACCTCCCGCACCAGCACACCCACCACCACACCCCGCTCACGTGCACTCACCACCCCCACTACCATTTACACGTCCCCTGTGTCCTCTCCCAGTGTGTCTGTGATGCCCCCTCCCAAAGTACACAAACGCAGGCACACACCCACCCAACAGCCATCCACCTCACGACAGCCTCCAGCGCATGCACCTTCACCCAAAGTCACCAAACGTACACCTCCTACAACCACTACCACTTCCTCCACTCCCAAACCCCCTCCAGCTACCCGTCCCAGTGTTCCTAAGAAACTTTTCCTGACCAAGTTTGACCTCTTTCCCACCCCCCCCCTCCAATTCATAGGTCCCGTACTAGCACCTCAGCCAAAAAATCTCCGGGACCAGTGGTGCCTGTTGTTAAAGGTATGTGGAGTGCACCGGGCACCAGGGCAGCCAGTGTGACACAGAGCCACAGCACAGCCAGTCCCCCCCCTGTGAAACACCAGCAGTTTGACAGTGCCCAGCGGGACAGGGGGAAGACTCCAGCCAGCAAAGCCGCTCACAAGGGTTCCGGGGGGAGTGTCGACTCAGCTGTGACTCCTCCCAAGGTGGGGAAGGGGCAGAAGAAATCGCCAAAGTCTGGGAGGAGCAGCACGGTGGAGAAGACCGCCATCATCCTCGCTGCCCAGGAGGCCACCGCCAACCCAATCGTCACTGGCCAGGAGGCCACCGCCATAGTCAGTGCCCAGGAGGCCAGCACGATCGTCACTGGCCAAGAGGCCACCGCCAGACACAGCCCAGCTGCCCAGGAGGGCCCCGGCAGCCACAGCCCACCTGGGCAATTAAGGACCGCCAGCCCCAGCCCAGCTGAGCAATGAAGGACCGCCATGGCAAGCACCGCTGAACAGGGCAAGCACCGCTGAACAGGTCAGAAACTGCAAAATCAAGCACCGCTGAACAGGGCAAAAACCGCCGTGGCAAGCTCCGCTGAACAGGGCAAGCACCGCTGAACAGGTCAGGAACTGCAAACTCAAGCACCGCTGAACAGGGCAAAGACCGCCATGGCAAGCTCCGCTGAACAGGGCAAGCACCGCTGAACAGGACAGGAACTGCAAACTTAAGCACCGCTGAACAGGGCAAAAACCACCATGGCAAGCTCCGCTTAACAGGGCAAAGACACCCAACTCAAGCCCCGCTAGCCCATGGGCGACAGGGGCACTAACGCAACAGGGACCGTCACGGGGTGAGTGATGCACTCTGGGCTCCAGTCCCCCTCCAGAACCAGTGGAGACATGCATCCACTACCTCTGTCCTTCACAGGATGAAGCACTCTGGGCACCGGTCCCCCTCCAGAACCAGTGGAGACATGCATCCACTACTCTGTCTTTCACAGGATGAAGCACTCTGGGCAATAGTCCCCCTCCAGAACCAGTGGAGACATGCATCCACTACCTCTGTCCTTCACAGGATGAAGCACTCTGGGCACCAGTCCCCCTCCAGAACCTGTGGAGACTGTTATCCACTTGAGAGACTGTGGCTTTGCACTCCCCAGGATGGTACAGCCGGCAACCCGCCCACTGTATGGACTTGAGATACTGTGGCTTTGCACTCCCCAGGGTGGTACAGTGGGCAACCCACCCACTGTAGAGACGTGAGAGACTGTGGCTTTGCACTCCCCAGGATGGTACAGTGGGCAACCCACCCACTGTAGAGACTTGAGAGACTGTGGCTTTGCATTCCCCAGGATACATCAATGGGCATGGAGCCCCCTTGTGTATCTGGCGTGGTGCACTCATCCGGCTGAGGTGCCTCCCCTTTCCTTCCCCCTGAGGTGCCAGTTGTATTTCTATCTGATGCCCCAGCAGTGTTCTCTCCGTTTTGATCAGGCATCTAGTGTGGGCCTCGCCCATGCATTTTGGGCACAGTGGTCCACGGACAATGAATGGTGCATTACCTGCACTACTAATCGTGGTGTATATTTTGTTTAATATGTAAATATATATATATGTATTTATTTGCTTACTGTATTTTGATATATTACAATGGTTCAACTCATTTCCTTTGGTCTTTGCATTCTTCCTGGAGGGGTTGGGGGTTGTTACTGTAATGTTTGGATGTGCATTGGTGTGTGTGTGTTGTAGTGGGTGAGGGTCGGGTGGGGGTGGGGGTGTTGCGTGTGTGTGTCCCTGTCTTTTGCCTCCCCCTCCCCTATGTCGTAGGTGCAGTACTCACCGTTGTCTTCGCCGCCGCCATTGATGATCGTCATATAGGAGCAGGAAGACTAGTGCAGGAAGAATATGGAGTTCTGGCTCCATGGTGTTGTCGTTCCTCGTGGATTGTGTAGTGGTGAACGTTTTCCCTTTGAAATGGCTGTTTCCGCTGTGTTTTTATCCGCGGTGAATCCACCCCGGAAAAGGTGGCGGATTAGTAGGTTGTGATACTGTGGGCGGTACTTTGTCTCCTGCCTGTCTGTTGGCGGTGACCGCCGCGCTGTTTGTCTGTACCGCCGTGGCGGTCGGAGTGTTAAAGTGGCTGTCTTTGTTGGTGGTTTCCGCCACAGTCATAATTCCCATTTTTTTACCGCCGGCCTGTTGCCGGTCTTACCTCTGCTTTAACACCGTCCGCCAGGGTTATAATGACCCCCTATGTCTTTAAAAAGCAAGGTAGCTGCCTGTGCAGTTTGCAGTGTGATGTGAAACTGAATTTGGAGTCATTCAGGAAGTGGTGATTGTCAAATTGATCTTTAAGTTGTGGTAGACTGATGATCTTGTAGATGAGGTAGGTGAGTAGTGGGCCAGTACCTGGCACGCTCTTTATGATCCATTGTAGTTTTCATTAGCAACTACAGGAGCTTACCTTTCTTGAGAAGTTTCAGGAAAAATGGAAAGCAGCATTGACATAGATAAGTAGAGATGAGATAGGACACGGGTAAAATATTATCTTCATTGAAAGTGGCTTTGGGAGAGTTGAGGATGGTGGTAAACATGTGCAAGACAAGGACTTGAGGATGACCATTGATGGATGTAACATAGAACAATTGGTCTAAGGGGGAAGAACGCGTTGTGGTACTGATGTGCTGTCTGTTGAATTCACAGAACTTTTTTAATGAAGAAGTTGATGGGATTGCACTGGTCTGTGAAGCGTGTGATAGGCAGGTGGTTAAAGCATTCAAGATGACACATTTGGATAAAAATGCTCACACCTGTAAGGAATAGATTCCGATTCATATTTTGCACATGACAACGTTTCTTCCTCCAATCCCAAGGTGAAAGATTATTTGCACATTAATCAAAAGGGGTCAACCAGAAAGAACACAATGAATATTATATACCAATTACAATGGCCCTTTCCTGAGCGAACTGATAGAAAGAGCTGCTTTCACCCAGGAGCCACAATTCATTGAAGCTAACTCAATATTTTCAGACTACCAAACTGCATTCCGTCCAGTAAGAGGCACTGAATCTGCCTTCATTTCCATCTGGGCTGACCCTAAAAACACAATAGACCACAATGGAGAGTTCTACTGGACCTCTCAACTGCCTATGACACAGTTGACCATTACACTCTAATGCAAAGACTCTACAAAGACGGCATGAAGTGGTGCTACTCTCGACTGGATCACATCCTACCTTCATAATGGAACCAATGATGTCATCCATACTCCCCCTTTTTCGCCCAAATCCTACTTCGCAAAAGCAGGGGTCCCTCAAGGGTCAATCATCTCACTCATGCTTTTCAACATCTACATAATGTCATTACCAAAACTGACCAATGAATTTCAACTCACATGCTACAACTACGCATATGATACACA
This sequence comes from Pleurodeles waltl, assembly GCF_031143425.1. Classification (NCBI taxonomy): domain Eukaryota; kingdom Metazoa; phylum Chordata; class Amphibia; order Caudata; family Salamandridae; genus Pleurodeles; species Pleurodeles waltl. Next base: position 225,716,736 of record NC_090438.1, read on the forward strand.
CATACTCCTTTAAATGGAATGCCCCAAAGACATTGCATACTCACAAGTCTTCAGTTGCCTCAGAGCCATTTATCAGTGGGTGACATGGAGCCATCTAAAACTGATTGCTTCCAAAATAGAAATACTCTCATGAGGCGATTGGAAAATTATGACACACTCTGCTCCTAGCCTGACGGTCTGGGTCCACCTCCTAAACTATCTAAGGATTAAGAAACCATGGATTTACCATGGACTCCAAGTTAACAATGATGCTCAAGTGGACAAATTAGCAAGATCGAGCTTCATCACAATCAAAACTCTGCAACACATCTTCCCCTCATGGTTTCACAAAAGGAGCAGCCTACTATCTCTCTTTTAGTACCTAAACTGGATTACGCCAATGGCCTCCACCATGGATCATCTATATCTACTATGAAAAAACCTACAACACATTCAAAACATGGCTGCCAGACTACTCCTACTTGTAAAGTCACTAGCCCACATCCCCCATGCCTAGAGGGCCCTACATTGGTTACCCGTCGCCTTTCAAGCTGTTTTGTATCACCCACAATGGAATACATGGAACAGGACTGCTTTTTATCAGGAATAAAATCACCAAATACATTCAACAACAAAACCTTTGCTCAAGACTAGCACCCCACCACAAAACACCACCATACAAGAAAAATGCAATAGGTGGTACATCCTTCTCTGTTCAAGAGGCCAAACTACACAATTAATACTCCCAATATAAGATCCAAAGATAACTATCTTATCTTCAGATAACTACTGAAGACTTGGCTCTTTCCTACATAACCACTATACTCAAACATAAATGGACTGCATAGCCCCATGTAGGTAAACATGTTATAATTTAATTATGTGTATATATCTAGATATGTGTATTTCTTTGCACAGATATGTATAATAACTATTTTATCTTAAAATATATACATACTCTTTGGGCCTGTTTTACAAATGTATATTTTATTCCAATTAAATATATATATGAATGTATTTCTATGTGTAGGAGTATGTATGTCTATAAAGATTATGTATATGTGTATGCTTCTATGTAAATATATATGTGTGTAAAATATTCTACACTTGATATATTCATAGGTCATTGTATAGTTTTTACATACGTTGCTTGCTTAGATGCTTATGAGTCTCTGTTTTTATTTTATCCATCACAATAGGTACATTTTATCTTAACTATTTATCTACAAACATTTTACTATTGAAATATTGAGGAAGGTAAAAGAATGTTATAAAATTACACAAATAAATTAACTTAAAATATTGTAACTCTTGAAAGCGTGTGTTTATATGATACAACACTGAGGGCCTAATTACAACCTTGGCGAGAGGGATACTCCGCCACCAAAGTGACTGATATCCCGTCCGCTGTATTACAAGTTCCATTATAACCTATGGAACTTGTAAAATGGTGGGCGGGATATCCGTCATGTTGTGACGGAGTATCCCATCCGCCAAGGTCGGACTCATACCCTAAATCTCAAGAAAATATATTCTGTACACATGTATCCCCTTAATTCTGTAATGATGTATTTATATGTTTACTACTCTAATCCTATTGTAAAAGAGAGGGAAAACACAGCAAAAAACATGTTATTCTCTCGAAAACTTTTCTCTATCTGACCATAACCCTATCCCTCTATCGATCTACCCTCTGTCCCCACCCTCTGACTCACCCCAAACCCATTCTACTACTATGATCTCTAAAATAACCCTTCCTAGGTTATTCCCTCCTCTACCCCTCCTGCCTCACCCCAAACCTCATTTAAGACTATGATCTCCCAAATAATCATATTAAATTCTCCCTCATTTATCACTACTTTGACTCATCCCAAACCCCATTTAACTACTATGATCTCCCTAATCGCTTTCTACAGACTCTTCCATTCTCCACCTCTCCTTACTACTTTGATCTCCTAATTAACTCTTCTGGATTCTTCCCTCCGCTATCCCTCCATTATTTCATTCAAACCAACTAATAGACTCATATAACATCTGCTTAAATTAACTCATACCTCTCTATACAAATACTGTACTCATATTTCACTATACTAATCCACCATTAATCCTTTTGGGGTCCAGAGTAGCGTGCTACTCGATGAAAAGTGCTTCAATGCCTCGTCTGGGGTAGTAAGCACTGTAATAATTAAATTACAATTATATTAAGAAGCTTTCAGTGAGGGTTGTGGTGTGTATAATTGGCTGTGCTTAAAAAAAAGCTAGTTTTGGTAAGGTTGACTCTACTCTCATATCAATGTAATAGTTGACAATTTTTTCCAGGATTTGATTGCTCTTTTGTGGCTGCTTCTTTCTTCTGTGATACTGCTTCTTCATATGAAATAATAATTATGCAATTATTATGAAGTTGATACCATCTGTGGTGCTGTAAGCACTGAGCTGCTTCAAACAGGTAATGTTATTGTTGATAGGGATGTACACATGCTGGTGACAGTAGTGACAATAAAATATGCACCTGTGCTTCTAGTGGCAGCTGGGATAGAGTTCCTGTTACTCTGTCATTCTGCTGATTAATAGTGTGATCTTTACCAAGCAGTGGGTCGTTTGGCCGTGACTACTCCTTCGATTGGTGGCATGTTGCTGTGCTCAATTTCAAACCAGCAAATCAAAAATACAAACAATCAGAAGTGAAAGACAACACAAATGCATGAATCAAAGGAGCATTTCAATGATCCAATTAATTTGACAGACTGATTAATCTAAACTAAACTTTCATTACCTCTGACCCTGTTTACCAGGCAGGTCGCTCCCCTCACCGCCACGCAGCCCCCTGTGTGACCGCTGACTGCTGCTGTATTCTTCTGCCTGCGTCGAGTGCCAGTGCCCTCCTTCTCTTCTGTTCCCATGAGAGAGTGCCTAGATTCACCCCCAGTGTACCTGTGTCTGTTTGCTATCTGGATTGTACCTCCTTCTCTTCTGATCCCACGAGTGAGTGCCTGTATTTCGCCCCCATTATACCTGTGTCTTTTGCTGCCTTGAATTGTTCCCCTCACCTTTTTTGCCCAGATTGTGGTCCTTTATTTTTTCTGTTTCCCTGCGCACCGCATCTCCCCCTCGCCGCCCGTTTCCCGCCGCCCCCCTCGCAAAGGCGCGCCTAAGGCAAGCCCATCTGCGTCCGTCTGCGCCTGGCCAACGCCCAGCGCCAGACCCCCTGGCCCCCGCAGAAGCCAGCCCACCCGCAAGACCTACAACGCCGCCACTCTCATTGCAGTCAACACCGGCCGGATCCCCGGCTGCTGCAGAGCCACCCCTAGATGCACCCACGGGCCCTTCACCTGCCAATCCTGCAAGTTCTCCTGCATCCGGACCCGGACCGCACCCGCCAAGCCAAGCACCAGCAGCAACCACCTGAAGTGCATCCTGCTCAACACCCGCTCTGTCCACAGACACGCAGTGGAACTCTGGAACCTGCTCGACACCACATTCCCAGACGTCGCCTTCCTCACGGAAACTTGGATGAACGCCTCCTCAGCGCCCGACATCGCCATCGCCATCCCGGACGGATACCTGATCACCCGGAGGGACCGCGCCAACCAGACAGGAGGAGGCATCGCCATCGTCCACAAGAACACCATCCGCATCACGACCAGCTCCGACGACACCCTCACAGCCGCCGAACATCTTCATTTCCAGATCCACACCGACCCCAAGACCACACTCAGAGGCACCCTCATCTACAGACCCCCGGGACCCCGCACACAATTCAGCGAAGACATCGCAGACTTCATCAGCCCACACGCCCTCCCCTCCGCTGACTACATCCTCCTAGGGGACTTCCACCTGGAGAGCAACAGCGATATCAACACCACCACCCTGCTATACAACCTCGCCAACCTCGGACTCAAGCAACTGGTGAACACCCCCACCCACTACGCCGGACACACGCTTGACCCAGTCTTCTCCTCCAGCAAGCACATCTCCTTCAGCCACTCCACAGGACTCCACTGGACAGACCACAGCTGCGTCCACTTCAGCTTCAGAAAAAACACAACTCACCACCACCAGCAACAGGTTCCCCGCAGGAGCTGGAACAAGGTAACCATCGACCAGCTTTCCACAGCACTGCGCCAGAACCCTCCCGCCAACTCAACAGACCCCAACCAAGCAGCCAACAACCTCACACAGTGGATCACCAACTGCGCCAACGACCTCGCACCCCTGAAAAACCATCCCAACAGGCCCATAAGCAATACAGCCCCCTGGTTCAACGACGACCTCAAGAACTCCAAAAAGAACTGCCGCACCCTCGAGAAAGCCTGGCGAAAAAACCCAACAACAGCCCCACCCACACCAGAGGGACCCCATCCCAGGTAAGTACAGGTAAGTATTTTCTTTTCTTTTTTAAAGTGCCGTTGGGGGCCCTGAAATGGTTCCCCATACATGGCACAGGGTGCAATGGCCATGCCCAGGGGACCCTTGTCCCCTGTACTGGCCATTGGGGTGGTGGGCATGATCCTATCTTTTCTAAGATAGGTGTCATGTGATATGGATGGTTTTGTGTCAGAAAATGACTCTAGGCAGGTTAGAGTCATTTTTTTACTCTAACCTGCGTAATGTTATATTTTGGTGCAAAAACCCCTTCTTCCATACAGCCAGCCCCACCCAACTAAAGTCATTTTTTTTTGCAGCTAGCCTACCCTTTGCACTGGCTTGCACCATTCCATAAATATGGTGCCCAGCTGGTGCACAGAAATGGTGCAAGCCGGTACTAAACTTTTTGGTGCAAAACTGAGTTGGTGCAGTTTTGCACCAAAAAGTATAAATCAGGGCCCTAAAGAGAAGTGAAACAAATCGCAAGGCTGAACTGACCGTACCAGCCATCTGGCATTTTCACTCAAGGTTGGAAGGGTGGAAGGTGCTTTTGTTACTGTGGGGCTGGTTTTATAGCAGTGTAGTAATTTTAAAAGCACTGCAGATTTTCATGTATAACTAACAGTTTTCAGGCAACCTTAAAAGTGGCAAGATAGCTCTGGTGATTAATGTACCTGCTGGAGAGAGATCATGTTTTGTCTAGTGGCAGTTTTGACTCATTAAAGGAAGTGCAGAGGGTTAATATGTCTGCTTCTAAGAACATGTATTATGCAGATCAGTATTTTAAGTGCAATGCTCAGTAGAATCTTACTTTTGTAACAACAATTGTTTTGTTAATGTCCAGTTCGTAAATTACAATCATAATCTAGCACAGTGAGGTTTGACCTGCCATCAAAGAGCTGCATGCAAACTGCATAGTACAGGTTAGAATGGTATGCTTTATGGATCAAATCTGTTTATTATTTTCAAGTTATTACCATTTCAAGTACAACTCTTCACAATAAGACAGCCACAATGCAGGAGTACTAGCCTGGAAGCGTGGGGGTAGTCCATAACAATCCACTCCTGGTCAACCATGCCCAAATAGGCCACGTAATCGCCTCCTCTATGTACTCCCACCCCTTAGGGGGTCACCTACCATCATGTGCTGCACTGTGAAGCGATCTCCATGCATGGTAATATACAACATAGAAATGATTAGTGAAACACCAACATTGTTTCCCTGAAATGGCCCGCCATACAGCAGTCACTCGAATCCCCCACCCTACCCCTGCATGGTCCCGGTTCTCCCAGGAATCTCTCCCGCAAACACACTCCAAAAAGCTCAGGTCAAGCCCAGCACTCTCAAGTAAGCCGGACATGTCAACTCCGTGAACTCAGTGGATAAGATCTTCAAGAATGGTTGCCATAGGTCCCTGAAATCACCGCCCTGCTGCTGTGTGGTCAGAGTAAGCTTCTCCATAGCGAGAATGAACCACAGCTTATGAAGCCATGATGTAAATGTCGGAATCCTGTCAGTACCCCACATCGCTAATAGTAGCTGCAACGCCGCATTGAGGGCTAGGGCCACCTGCTGCCCTTTCAATGATCTCAGGGAGAAGGTGAGCGGGTTGGGCAGGCCCAACAAGATATACGATGGGAATCTGGGGATCTGAGTACCAAACGCTACATCAATAGTGTATATAACAGTCTCCCAGTATCTATGAAGTTTGGGGCAATGCCAGAGTAAGTGCACAAGCGTACCCCCACGCCCCCTCCAACAGAGGCTAGACTTAGTGGGATCCCAAGCGTGAATCCTTGCTGGGGTGAAATACCAATAGGAGGCCACCTTATATGCTGTCTCTGTGCCTGCCGCATTATAAGCCGTGTGGTGTGTCCTATAAAAGATACTATCCCAATCTTCGTCAGACTGTTCCCTTTCCAGTTCCCTCTCCCATCGCAACTGACCTTTAGATTTAGGCGGACGACCCTCCCCCTGCAATATTCCGTAAAGCTCCGAGATCACCCGTTTATCATCCTTCTTCAATAGGAGCCATTTTTCACACAGCGTTAGTGGGCTATTAATTAATGCTCTATTAGCTGGCAACAGGGCCCAATGCCGTATTTGATAGTACATCATCCTGTCTACCTCTGTTAAGCCATATGTCTCCCTCATCTAGTCAAAGGAGATCACCCCCTGCTCATCAAAGAGACACCCCACCCTTTTACTGCCCCCTTCATACCATTGGCGCAACACTTCCCCTTTTAGGCCCGGTCCAAAGTCATGGTTCGCACTCAGAGGGGTCATTGGGGATGGGAACGTCGTCAGTCTCAATCGACCAGCCACCACGTCCCATACACGCAACGTTACTTCCATAATTGGGGATGAATAAAGACCGCTCCCCCTGTGCCGGCGTCGGAGACAGGGCTCCTTCCATATATGGGAGCCCGCCACCGCTTGGTCCATGAAGCACCAATGTTTCTCAGTAGACGGGCGACTCCACTCTAGTAAAAAACGCAACTGCGCTGCCTGAAAATATCGTAAGAGACAGGGAACTGCTAATCCCCCCATCCCCTTGGGGCGGTACAGAACCTGACGTGGAAGACGCGTCGCTCTACCCTCCCAAATGAATCTCAGAACCGCCGTTTGAAGGGTTGCAATCGTTCGGGGCAGAGGCGTCAGGGGAAGCACCTGGAACACATACAGGACACGTGGCAGGATAGTCATCTTCACCGCCGCCACCCTGCCCAACCAAGACAGCTTAAGTCTCCCCAGGTCTCTAGATCCCGCTGCACCTCGCGAACCAATTTCATGTAGTTCAGAGCCGCCGTTCTACCTACGGAAGGTGCCAAATCAATCCCCAAATACGGAAGTCGCGAGGACGACCATATAAAATGGAATCGGGCCCTCAGGTCACTTTCATGCTCAGCGCTAATAAATCGACTCAGGGCCTGTGACTTCTGCATATGCATCCGGAATCCCGAGACCTGGCCAAATTCATCAAGTATCCCCATTAGCGCAGGCAGCGAGGTCGTGGGCTCCGCCAGGCTAAGAATCACGTTGTCCGCATACAGGGAAATGAGATGGTCATTGCCCCCGAATTTCACACCAGTGATCTGAGGACTATCACACAGCTGCTGCACCAGGGGCTCCATAAAAAGCGCAAACAATAGAGGTGAAAGTGGACACCCCTGCCGAGTCCCTCGCTGGATTGAGAACGCCAATGATAGCGTCCCATTGACCCGGACCGCCGCCCGAGGCACCTGGTAGATATAACAGATCCATGCCATAAAGCCCGGGCCCAACCCAAAGCATTCAAGCACCCTGAACAGATATGGCCAATGGACTCTATCGAATGCCTTTTCGGCGTCAATAGAAAGGAAAAGCGCCTCCCTGCGTGAACGGTCCATTTTGTCCAGCAGATGAAGCAATCGCTTCGTATTATCGCTGCACTGCCTGTGCGGTATAAAACCTGCTTGGTCAGGATCCACAAGGCCTGGCATGTAGTAATTAAGGTGATGAGCAAGTATTCCTGTAAACAATTTGGCATCAATATTCAAGAGTGAGATCGGCCTATAGGAGGCGCATTCCTCGGGGTCTTTCCCTGGCTTAGGAATAACCACAATAGTGGCATCCAACATACTGGCTGTTAGAGCTCCCGTCGTTTGGAAGGAGTTGAAAAGCCGCACTAATATCGGTACAAGTTCCACACAAAAGGTCTTATAAAAAAGAGCCGTGAAACCATCCGGACCAGGGGACTTCCCCACCTGCAAACGCGAGATTGCTGATATGAACTCTTCCGCCCTTAGAGGCTGATCTAATGAAGCAGCCTCCCTCTCACACAGAGGAGTAACTGCTATACCCTCTAGAAATGCATCAGGAACCACATTACATAGATCGTCAGCCTCATACAATCCCCGATAGAACTCCGCAAACGCCTCCGCAATTTGGTCGCTCGTTCGCGCTTCCGCTCCCGAGGGAGAACGGACCAGCTTTATCGTCGACGCTGCGCATGGCGCTCGTAACCGGTGTGCCAAAAGCTTCCCACATCTATTACTCACAATATAATACTTGTGCTTAAGGTGTGCCACAGCATACTCTGCCCTGTCCCAATCAAGCCGTTTCAGCTGCTTCCTTACTTTCTCCAGCTCCCGCCAGACTCTAGGGGCACCCGTATGTTTATGGGAGTGTTCCAATACCGCCACCCTCTGTTCCAGCTCCTCCCTCATCAATCTCCTTGCTTTATTATCCCTAGCGGACAACGACATCACCTCACCTCTCACTACCGCCTTCAGTGCCTCCCAAACTGTCGCCAAGCAGGTGCTCCCATCATCATTAAAACTAAGGTAGTCCGCTATTGCACGTCGGATCAACTCCACTGTTGCAACATTCTGAAGCATTGAGTCCCTGAATCACCACCCGATGCCCCCACCCACTCCATGGTCATAGCAACCTCTACAGTGACAGGAGCATGGTCCGACAGGGCCGAGGCTCAATCGCCGACTCCCTAACTCGGGAGAGGAACTCTTGCGAAGCCAAGAAAAGGTCGAGCCGAGCATATGTCTTGGTCGGTGCTGAGTAAAAGGAAAAATCCCTAAGCGTGGGGTGTGCCCTTCTCCACATGTCCTCCAAGCCACACTCAACCAGCCACTGGCGGCCAGCCGCTGTCAAGGACCCGGTCTGCCCATGGCGGTGACCGGAGCAGTCCAGATCACCATCCATCACCAGGTTAAAATCGCTACCCACCAAAATGGCGCCATCCGGCAAGTGCAGCAGGGGGGTCAGAGCCTGCTTCAGGAATACTTCCTGTTGGGTATTAGGAGCATTTAGGGAAGCAATAGTAAAAGAAAAGGCCCCCAACCTCATCCTTATGGCCAAAAGCCTGCCTTGCACCTCATGTAATTTTGCCACCACTTCCCCGGGGAATGAGCGCGCTAATAATATCGCAACCCCTGCATGCTTCGCGGAAGCTGAAGACCAGAATTGCGAAGGGAACCACTTAGAACGCATGCGGTAGATGTCCTTCTGCACAAGGTGTGTCTCCTGCAACAGGCAGATATGACTCCCCGACCTCTCTAGGGCCGGCAAGATGGCAAACCTCTTAAGCCCCCGGACATTCAAGCTTATGCATTTAATAGTCATACCTCAAGATGAATAAGGCGGTTTAAAAGGGAGAAACCTCACGGGAGAACTACAACCCAGACCAGACCATCAACCACTGCAAACACCGGGGCCAGAACACACCTCCACATAAAAGACAGCATCTCAGGGAAACACGCCAACATACAACCAGTGCGCACAACAGGTGCTCACAACCAAAAAGTCCTCGCATGTCCATCTCCACGAGCTAAAGTGTCCACAGGGCTGTAAAACCACTCAAGTTCATCGAACCAGGTCCATCGCCCCCACCGCCCCGGCCCCTCTTCAGCGGTCATCGGTCCGAAAACAGTACGACCATCAGCAGTCCAACTCTCCTCGGCCACCGCTCCCCTAGGCATTAGTTCCAGTGGCCACGCTGCTCAAGACAGATTCCCACTCCGACCTCAGCTCCGAGGCCGTAGGGCGCCGTAGTTTCCTCCTTTTCTCCTTCCGCCACCAGCATGGGCGATCCCCGCCAGCCAAGCCAACCTTTTCGCCCGAATCCTGGCTGGGATCCTCCAAGCCCAGGATCTGGTTTGCCTCCGATATGGACCTCACCTGCCGAAGCTGCTCCTCCCACCGGAAGACAAGGCAGAACGGATGGCCCCAGGAGTAAGACACTTCATGCGCTCGCAGGTGCTCTGTAATGGGCTTAAATTCTCTCCGCCTCTGCAAGGTCCCCATGGAGAGGTCCTGGAATAATTGGAGCTCATGACCTCTGAAATGCACCTGCTGTAGATTACGGGCCCGCTGCAAGATACGCTCTTTAAGCCCGTAGTTGTGGACACAGGCTAGAATGTCCGGTGGTTGGTCTCCAGCCCCACCGGCACATGCCACTCAATGAACTCTGTCCAAGGTAATCTCCTGGGACTCTCCTGGGACTCAAGTAATGCGCGAAACAGTCCCACCACGAAGTCTCCAATGTCCTCCTTCTCAGCCCCCGTCGGGACCTCTCTGATGTGGATATTATGGGGGTTATTACAACTTTGGAGGAGGTGTCAATCCGTCCCAAAAGTGACAGTAAAGTGACGGATATACCACCAGCTGTATTACGAGTTCCATAGGACATAATGGACTCATAATGCGGCTGGTGGTATATCCGTCACTTTACCGTCACTTTTGGGACGGATTAACACCTCCTCCAAAGTTGTAATAACCCCCTATGTCTCCTCGAGCGATTTTCTAAATCCTCCACCGCTATTTGGAGGAGGTCCTGCTGCTCCCAGAGGCGGACGACCTCCTGTTGCAGACCCGCCACCTCCTCACCCCGAGAGATCTCGTCGTCTTCCATCTGTGCTACTCGCTCCCCCAGGGACGTTACCTCACCTCACAGCTCTCTCACCTCTCTCTGTTGCGCCGCGCAGCGAGTTCTCAGGACGCGGCGCGCCCCGAGTCTTCTTTGTACAGCGCGAGGCCCCAGATATTATTTTGGGCCTCGCTCTGCCTTCTGTGGTGTCCCTGTTCTCCCCTGACCCCTCCTTACCTGTTTCTTTTTCTTTCTTCTTCTTCTTTTTCTTCTTTACTTTTTCGAGGCATTTTCTGTCCTTTCTTTATGTCTTTCCCCCTTCCCATGTTACCTTTTTCTTCCCAGCATTCCTTGGTCCCTATTTTCTATGGTTCCTGTTCTATTCTATCCTATGTACTTTTTCCCTATCTAAAATGGTGTCTTTTTACTTCCTGTTGGTCACTTCCTGTTTCTTGGTATATAAGGGCTCTGTTTTCTCCCTTTCCTTGCGCTGCATCACTTTCTGCTCAGATTGTGTCTTCGCTCCTGATTCTTAGCCTTCGGTTCTGAATCTTTTCAATTTTGCATTTACCTGCATTTTGTTCCTGTTTGATTCCTGGTTTTGTTTTCGTTTCAGGAATCCATTTTTTGGAGGTTTTTTCCCCTTTATTGGGGTTTTTTCCCTCTGGCACTAATTCTAAAGGGCACGGTCTGTTCTTGGCGTTTCCACTGCCTGCAGCACCGTGGCTACTAGAAAGAGTCACCCCTTTCTGGGCCAAAGCCGAACCCTCAAGACCTACGCCACTAGATCTGTGGTTTCCAGGCGCCAGCAGCACGTGAGTCGTCACAGAATGCAGCGCCAAACCATTCTGACATCTTCTGATACTATGGATGACACAGTGGCGGCGGCTGCAGATCCTGATTCATCTTTTTTGACTACTATTCAACAACAAGCTCAGGAATTGCAACAATTGCGCAACGAGAATGCGGTCTTACGACAGGCTTTGGCCCTCCGCAGTGGCGATGTTCCGACTATCTCCGCCTCAACGCCTCGCTTCTCTGGTGAACCAACTAAACTGCGTGAATTCCTGGATGCATTAACGGTTTACTTCACCTTCAGACCTAGCCAATTCTCTCATGACAGGACAAAGGTGGGATATCTTATTAGTGCATTATCCGGTCCTGCCTTGGCCTGGGCAACCCCGATGGTGTCATCCAACGATCCAGTATTGTCGGACTATTCTGCCTTCGTGACCCGCTTCAAACAAATGTTTAGTCGCCCAGGATTGGAAGCCTCGGCAGAGGAAGCATTATGTGATATCCAGCAAGGTTCCCAGGATGTCCTCCGATATATTACACGTTTCCGTCAATTAGCGGCAGAGACCACTTGGGTGGAGCGTACCCTGGTAACTTTGTTTCGCAGAGGACTTAAGGAAGAAATTAAGGATGAATTAGTACATTCCACCAGAGTTGAAGATCTTCGTGGCCTCATGGATCAAGCACTTTCCATCGAGTATCGTCTTCAAGAACTACGAATGGAGAAGAGAAGGAGTAGAGGAGCGTCTCAGCCAAGCTCTTCACGGATGTATCCACCTCATCCTGAGGAATCTCGTCCTCCTGCTAAAGATATAGAAGGGGAACCCATGCAAGTGGATACTGCTCGAGGGCCACTCTCTGCTAGTGAGAAGGAAGACAGACGGAAGAAGGGATTGTGCCTCTACTGTGGTTCTGCTGGTCACCTGCTTCGTACATGTCCTGTACGTCCACCTAGACCCTTGGGAAACGCCACCTCCCGTCCTCTGTAAGAAGGGAGGGGACGGGATCATCGGCTATACCTTCTATCAGCTCATTCAACGACAAAACAACTTACTTGTTCGTGTTACCAGTCATATTACAACTACCTGATGGCCGCCAAGAAAGAACTATGGCATTATTGGATTGTGGTGCTAGTGGTATATACATGGATAAGACATGGGCCACTAATCTGCAAATTCCCACTCAACCCAAAGACATTCCTGAACAATTACACACCGTGGATGGATCTTTAATATCCTCAGGTCCAGTCGATACTACGACCTTGAGGTTAAATTTACAGTTTGGTAATCATCAAGAACACCTCTCTTTTGATCTCATTTCATCTCCCAACCATACCATTATTCTCGGAATTCCATGGTTTACTAGACATAACCCATATGTGAACTGGGTAACCCGGACAATTTCTTTATCCTCACAGTTTTGTCAAGAAAATTGCTTTGCTTCCGATAAATATTGGTCACCAAACAGATTAACACCTATGAAGAGTACTACGGAGTATTCCATCAACACTGTCCAAGGGGTTCCTGAACATTATTTAGAGTTCCAAGACGTGTTTCAAAAACCATCCAGACCTGTATTACCTCCACATCGAGAGTACGATTGTGCTATTCCTTTGGAACCTGGAACAGTCGTTCCCTTTGGGAGGATGTATTCTCTCACGGAACCTGAAAGGGAAGTTCTTAAGGAGTATCTGGAGGAAAATGTACAGGGTGGTCTCATTGTTCCATCATCTTCTCCAGCAGGGGCTCCTCTCTTTTTTGTACCTAAGAAGACCAAAGATCTTCGTCCTTGCATAGACTTTCGAGGCCTAAACAAGATAACTATAAAGGATCGTTATCCTTTGCCCCTCATTAAGGATATTTTAGAGGCAGTCAGAGGGGCTCAACGTTTTACCAAGTTGGATCTTCGGGGAGCTTACCACCTTTTACGTATTAAAGAAGGAGACGAGTGGAAAACAGCATTCAGGACACCGTTCGGTCATTTTGAATATAAAGTCATGCCCTTTGGTCTTACGAACGCTCCTGCTATATTTCAAAGGTTTATGGACTCAATATTTTCTGATCTCTTGAACCAGACACTCGTAATCTACTTGGACGACATCCTTATTTTTTCCAGACACCCCGAACTCCATTCTTCTCATGCGAAACAAGTCCTTCACAGACTCCGAGCACATCAACTATTCTGTAAACCCGAAAAGTGTGAGTTCGATAAGACGGAAGTCAAATATCTGGGTTATCATTTAAGTTCCACTGGCATAGCTATGGACCTAGAAAAGGTACAAGCAATTCTAGAGTGGCCTTCTCCCTCTTCTATCAAAGAAACACAATGTTTCCTAGGATTAGCAAATTTTTACCGACAGTTCATTCAAGACTTTGCTAAACAGACCAGCCATATAACCCATACCTTAAAGAAGGAACATCTAAAACAGGGGTTTGTCTGGACCAAGGCGGCTGAAACAGCTTTTCAAGAATTAAAGAAGGCATTCACTCAAGCTCCCATCTTGAGACATCCAGATACCAATAAACAGTTTATCGTCGTTACCGATGCTTCCGAAAAAGCTATTGGAGCAGTCTTGCTTCAACTTCAAGAAGATGATGGTCTTGAACATCCTGTTTTCTATTTGTCCCATATTCTCTCTTCAGCTGAACAACATTACTCTGTACTAGAAAGAGAGTTGTTAGCTCTGAAGACAGCCTGCATCGAATGGAGACAGTTTCTGATGGGATCCAAGGAGCCTTTCGAGGCGAGAACAGATCACCGTAATCTGCAATGTCTACGTAATTTTGCATGCCAAAATAGTCGCCAGGCGCGTTGGGCCTTTTTCTTTAGTCAGTATGACTTTTACATCACCCATATTCCTGGATCTCAAAACATTCTGGCTGATGCTCTGTCTCGACGCTATCCAGATTGTACTCCTTCCCCATCTCAGTTTCTACTGGAGCCTAGTAAGATCATTGGAGTTGCTCAATCTTTTCTGGATGAGGTACAACTGGAGTATTCCAGCCTGTCTAATAGCGAAATAGAGAAATTAAGAACCTTTTTATGCAAGAAAGAAGGATTCTTTTTTCATCAGAAGCTGTTATTCCTCCCTACTAACAGAGTGCGAGACAAAGCATTACAGATGTGCCATGATTCACCGGTTGCTGGACATAGAGGTATTAAGGCCACACAAGAACTTCTTTCGCGATCTTTCTGGTGGCCTACCTGGAAATCAGATGTCGAAAGATATGTTCAGGCTTGTCCCATATGTGCCCAAGTCAAGATTCCCCGTAGCAGACCTGCAGGATTACTACAGCCTTTGCCAGTTCCACCAACGCCATGGCATACTATTTCCACTGACTTTATGTGTTCACTTCCGCCATCAGCTGGAAACCAGGTTATCATGGTCACTGTTGATTCTTTCACTAAGATGGCCCACTTTACTGCTCTAAAGAAATTACCAACATCCCAATAATTGAGCCAGATATTTATCGACCATATTTTCCGTCTCCATGGACTTCCACATACCATTGTGTCTGACAGGGGTCCCCAGTATATTTCCCGGTTTTGGAAACATTTTTGCAAGACACTGAATATCAATATAGCACTATCATCCGGTTTCCATCCTCAGACCAATGGACAAACTGAGCGTTTGAATCAAGGACTAGAACAATACCTTCGTTGTTTTTGTAATTCCACCCAAAGCAACTGGAACACTTATCTTCCTATTGCTGAATATTCCTACAACAATTCTGTCCATAGTGCCTCCAAGGTCACTCCCTTTTTCTGTTCCTATGGCTATCATCCGACCTCTTTTCCTACTGCTCCTCAATCTACCTCTCCTCTGCCTGCCATTACATCTTTTTCCAAACGTCTCCTGCAACTCCATAAGCTCATTAGATCTAATTTATTGCACACTAAGAGGTATATGAAGAAGATCGCTGATAAGAAACGTGGACCCACTCCTGATTATCACCCTCAGGATAAAGTCTGGCTTTCTTCCAAATTCTTGCCCTCTCGTCTTTCTCTGAATAAGTTCACGCCTCGCTATTATGGGCCTTTTCGTATTCTTCAGTTGCTCAATCCTGTCACTGTTCGTCTTCGCTTGCCTCATACTTGGAAAATTAATCCGGTCTTTCATGTATCCCAACTCAAACCTTATGTCCCTGATCCTTTCTCTCGTCAGTTTCCTTGTCCTCCTCCTGTGTTGGTGAATGATGTCCCTGAATATGAGGTTCAAGAAATTTGTGACTCTCGCCTTTTTCACCGGCGTCTTCAGTATTTGATTCACTGGAAGGGTTATCCTCTTAGTGAATGCTCTTGGGAAGATGCTTCTTCTGTTCACGCCCCTCTTTTGATTTCTCGTTTTCATCGTTTGTTTCCCTTCAAACCTGGACCTTCGGGGGGGGGACCTACTGTTGCGCCGCGCAGCGCGTTCTCAGGACGCGGCGCGCCCCGAGTCTTCTTTGTACAGCGCGAGCCCCCAGATATTATTTTGGGCCTCGCTCTGCCTTCTGTGGTGTCCCTGTTCTCCCCTGACCCCTCCTTACCTGTTTCTTTTTCTTTCTTCTTCTTCTTTTTCTTCTTTACTTTTTCGAGGCATTTTCTGTCCTTTCTTTATGTCTTTCCCCCTTCCCATGTTACCTTTTTCTTCCCAGCATTCCTTGGTCCCTATTTTCTATGGTTCCTGTTCTATTCTATCCTATGTACTTTTTCCTTATCTAAAATGGTGTCTTTTTACTTCCTGTTGGTCACTTCCTGTTTCTTGGTATATAAGGGCTCTGTTTTCTCCCTTTCCTTGCGCTGCATCACTTTCTGCTCAGATTGTGTCTTCGCTCCTGATTCTTAGCCTTCGGTTCTGAATCTTTTCAATTTTGCATTTACCTGCATTTTGTTCCTGTTTGATTCCTGGTTTTGTTTTCGTTTCAGGAATCCATTTTTTGGAGGTTTTTTCCCCTTTATTGGGGTTTTTTCCCTCTGGCACTAATTCTAAAGGGCACGGTCTGTTCTTGGCGTTTCCACTGCCTGCAGCACCGTGGCTACTAGAAAGAGTCGCCCCTTTCTGGGCCAAAGCCGAACCCTCAAGACCTACGCCACTAGATCTGCGGTTTCCAGGCGCCAGCAGCACGTGAGTCGTGACACTCTCCCTACGAAGATCCTGGATATCACTCCGGAGCGAGTCAAACAAGGAGGTTAGGAAGCCCTTCGTGACCGGGGAGCTCTCGTCCAGCTCCGTCTCCGCCCGCATCTCTGGGGACTACATCGCCGGTGGTTCCCCAACCGCGCCAACCGGTGTCAGGCAGGCCCCGGCCAACATTTCTTTAACTGATCGCTCCCGTTTGGATTTGGATGCCGCCATGGCACATGCGTGTTATCTCGATCGTACAGGCTGCCCTCCTGGGCCCCTTCTCAGGCTCCCTCTGGGACCAGACCACCAGAAGCTCCCCGTGCCCGGGACCGCAACTGGCCTTGTGCTCTTATGCTTCCTCTTGCCAATCGTCGCCCTACTATGTCGCCAGAACAATCACTCAGGGGCCCAGTCCTGCCCCTCCACCCTGCCTCTTCCTACTTCAAAGTCGGGGTGACCCAATGCACCCTCGTACCTCTGCCGCCACCTCCAGGCCTCACGTCGACCAGGGAAAGTCCAGCTGGGGGGGGCTCCCCCCGACCCCAAGAAAAGCCCAGCATACAGGGTGACTCCACTTCACAGGGGCATCAGCGACTCACAGCTCCTCAGGCCCTAGCGCTGCCCTCACCACATTCTGGGCCCAGCACCGTCCTCCTTGGCCTCCGCCCCCGTGGCTCCACCTCCAAGGGAGCAGCCAGATCAGGGCCCACCACGCGGCTCGGTCCGCTGCACGGAGCACTCTGCACCTCGGGCACAGGCCAAGGCCAGCCGCTCCTCGCCCGCACTTTGCAGTGCCACGTGCTCCCCGTCTCCACTGGGCGCCCTCTGGTCCGCGGCACTGCTCACCATCCCTGGGGGCCTCGGGCCATCCCCGTGCAAGGCCGCGCGTCAGTGTTCTGGGGCCAGGGCGGCGGAGCTCGGACGAACACGTCCACTCACGCTGCCATATTGGCTACGCCCCCCAGAATGGTATGCTTTAGTTGTACTTTTTTCAAGTCTTTGATATCCTAATTGTGCTAAAAAAAAAAATGTTTGAGTAGAAACAATTTGTTATGACTAAAGTAAATCCTAAGCACTGTGTTCCATTCTGAATCCTGAGTTTATTCTTCTCCAGACCAAGCACTCCTAAAAAAATGCCTACAAGTACTGTTGACATGAATCCTACACCTTGTAGCCCCCTTTGCCTTATGTAAAAATTTCTATATTCTGATTTATACATGTATGTTTCTTTGGATGTGTATGAGGTAGATTGTTCTAACACCCCCCGCTGGTAAGAGAGACACTAACAAACCATTGAAATACATGTGAGAGAGGAGCTAGTGAGAGATGAGAGGTAATGTTTCAGGATGATGGTAAGGGAATCATTGAAGATTGTGGTATCCTGTTGCACTGAAAGGTCATCATTTACTATGCTTTAAAAACTAAAACAATTGCACGTATAATGAAAGAGGTGTTGTAGAATGCACTGTTTCTGCCATTTTGTCTCAAATGTTCTTGGTGGGGGAGAACCACTCAAGCCTCATTGTAGTAGTTAGGCGTACTGGAAATGCTACCGATGGGGGTTGGTCTGACAGCAGTTCTCAGGGCTGCTTAAGTTTTTCAGTCCGGCCCTGGAAAAACAGCAAGAGAGAAAAGAGCAAAAACAAGAAACGAAGACAAAAGAATAAGAGAAAGATAGATTCACGGAAACAATAAAAATATTATTTGTGTATAATCTTGTCATGATTCCACTAGTGTGATTATGTCCCATTATTGTTACAGTTATTCTGTTTAATACAAAGGTGATAATAATTCATAATTTACTTCAGATTAAGGCCCATATTTATACTTTTCTTGCACAGTATTTGCATCATCTTTTGATGCAAAAGCAGCCTAAACTTCCAAAATACAATTATATTTTGTATGTTTGCACTGCTTTTGCGTCACTAACAGTTGATCCTTAATTTATTAAGACAATGTGGGATTTTAATAGGAAACTGTGTCATAGTAAATAGTCTGCCAATATTTACATCAGGCCCTTAGCCAAGTCAGTTCTCTGGGTAGCATGGTGCATAACCCAGAGCTAAATTCTCTTAAAAGATGTTGCAGAACTTTACCAAAGGACCATGTATTGGTACCATCAACATACCCGGACTGTAGGAGTTATAAATAGCTTCGCATTAGGCTATGATAAGGAAAATATTTGGTAAAATGCAGAGATTTTCTCCTGAGAGTACATGCACTAGATGGAAGATGAACAATTTCAAGGTGAGGCAGCTGAGAGCTTTAACTTTGCTTTTTAGTGTCCCATCTCATCCTGAACTCAAATCAATCCAAAGATTGATGGCCCCCCATATTCACAGGAATCCCCTGTTGCACTTGGCTGAAGAAGTGCCCTAGCCAGAGGTAAAGGAAACAAGGTAAGGTGATCAGTTGGTCTACTGGTCTGGGCAGGTGTGATGCTATTAATTGTGTTTGACCAATGACTTTGTGTTTCACCACTGGACATATTAGTTGCTCAATGTTCATCAGTAGCACATTATGGGGGTGATTCTAACTCTGGCGGGCGGCGGAGGCCGCCCGACAGAGTTCCCCCCTCCAGAATACCACACCGCGGTCGTAAGACCGCTGCAGTGATTCTGGGTTTTCCACTGGGCTGGCGGGCGACCGCCAAAAGGCCGCCCGCCAGCCCAGTGGAAAACAACCTTCCCACGAGGACGCCGGCTCTGAATGGAGCCGGCGGAGTGGGAAGGTGCGACGGGTGCAGTTGCACCCGTCGCGAATTTCACTGTCTGCAATGCAGACAGTGAAATTCAAAGTGGGGCCCTCTTACGGGGGCCCCTGCAGTGTCCATGCCATTGGCATGGGCACTGCAGGGGCCCCCAGGGGCCCCACGACACCCCATATCGCCATCCTGTTCCTGGCGGCTCTGCGGTATGGGGTGTCAGAATCCGCCATGGAGGATTCTTTTGGGCAGCGGAAAACCGGCGGGAGACCGCCGGTTTTCCTCTTCTGACCGCGGCCAAACCGCCTCGGTCAGAAAGCCCTGCGGGGCACCGCCAGCCTGTTGGCGGTGCTCCCGCCAACCCTGGCCCCGGCGGTCCATGACCGCCGGGGTCAGAATGACCCCCTATATGTTTTGTTCAGTTTAGCTGCTTATTGGCTTTGACATGGCATTAGCCATTACATGTTGTGTTCAGTTTAGCCGCCTATTGGCTTTGACATGGCGTTAGCCATTACATTCTGTATTCAGTTTATCTGCCTATTGGCTCTGACATGGCGTTAGCCATTACATTCTGTATTCAGTGTAGCTGCCTATTGGCTTTGACATGGAATTAGACGTTACATTCTGTATTCAGTTTAGCTGCCTATTGGCTTTGACATGGCGTTAGCCATTACATTCTGTATTCAGTTTTGCTGCCTATTGGCTTTGACATGACATTAGACATTACATTTGATATTTAGGTCAGCTGCCTATTGGCTTTAACGTGGGCTTAGACATTGCAGTTGAGACATTGCAGATGAGCTGTGTTTTTCCAAGCTGTGTTTTTCCACAAGATGGACCAAGCTGTTTTCTTCAATCCAGACATTAGATGATAAGAGCACGTAGATTTTGTGTTTACCTCGCAATCCAGTCTGAGAACGGGGAGCTCAGGTGAATTGGCCTCTCCCCAAGGTTCTTCGGCTCTCACACTGAGTTTGCTTTTAAGGATGACTCTGGGCTACGGTGAGGTAGATTAAAATCTGCTTGACTTCAGACAGGAACTAGGCGTCAGTTGCCTGTCTCCCGTTTGGTTAGAGAATCTCTTTCTCGCAGTTGACCGGAGTCATCAACTTGCAGACCCCAGAAAGATGAAGCTGAATATAGGCCCTACCGCCTTGCCCGTACGGTGATGAATTTTGACTTTTATGCTTTGCTTTGAAGTTATGCTATAATATAATTACCTATATTTGCTGTGTACATTGCAACTGAGAAGTACTTTGATATATTTTGCTTTCATTGCTGCGACTACTTTTGAACATGTGCTTCCAATCTACTCATTTTGTCTCTCAGGAACTTGTGGGTGTCTTCTTTAAAACTCAGAAGTGCATTCCAGAGAGGTTCTGTAAGCTCGGTTATGAGATAAGAGGGAAAGCAGAACAGCAGGGAGTAAATATAGCAAATTGTTAATGGGAATAGCTAAATTGTCTACTGATTGATATGTCAGAAGCATATTGACAGTGGTTGTTGCTCCCTCACTTGAGAAGGTAGTGATTAACAATTCTTGTCCCCTACATCCTTCTATTTCCTATGGGCACATGTCCTACTTGCAGTGGGCCACTCCAGAAGTTGTCATGAGACCATCCTTATGAGAAATACTACTGCTGTTGTGCTTAGAGCTCTCTTTTGGAGATTTGTCCACAAGCTGACTCACTGAGATGGTGATTTCTTACTGGAGGATCAACATCATATCTCTCTATGGAAAGAATGACAGAAAGCAAGTTATTGCTGTTAGAGAATCTACTTATACCATTCTTAATAAACACACTAAAATTGGACCACAACAATGTTCTAAAGGTAGCTTTGTATAGCCTGAAGTAGTGATAGCCCAAAGAAATGGCTTCAAGCAACACAAAACAACATTAACATTAAGGGTAGGAATTCAACACCATATTATTCCTAAACAAATTAAGAAATAAGCAAGAAAGAATAGGATGGGGGTGGGTTGAACGGTCAAAAGCATGATGAAAACAAGAAGGGACAATCATAGCTTATGTTTGTGCTACACTGGAACTCATGAGTGGCTACAAACTTACTTTGAAGGATTGGGGGTTGGATAAGCTAACTCGGTTGCACCAGTTTTTACCTTGGGGTATAGATGATTTTCTGCTTCTCAAAATCTTCCAGTGGACTAAGATTGGAAGCCAGCAAGGGTATATTGAAGTTAGATAAATCATCTGTCAGGTCCCAACGCATTCCTCCCCACGCTCTAAAACAGCTCCTCCCATTCATAGGTAAGCATCAATAGCAGGACAGCTAAAGTGTTGTGATCTTATTAACCACACAAACATCATATGTCAGGCGATTCACAATGGTGTTTTCATAGGGGAGAGCCAAGTATAAAAAACTAACAAGTGTTCAGTATGAGTTGTAAACATTGGAATTTTATCACAAAAGAAGGTGTTGGTGATAAAGCTTGCCACCTTCAAAAAGGTGGGCTGTAGTAAACCTAAGAGGTAATCAATGGAAGCAGTACCAGGTATACATGGGAGGTTGAAGAAGAACAAATACAACAGCCATTGCAATATCATAATCAAAGGCAAAATTGAGTTCAGGCAACAGATCCGTAAATAATACCAAATCATAATCCAAATGCAAGTAAGAGTACAGACAAAGGCAAATATACCACGTTAACCAAAAAACAGAACTAAACAACAAAGGTGAATAATGCAAATACCGTGAGAAAACTGAAGTGCAGGCGAGTGAACTACTATAATGCCCTTTTGCTACTCATGACTTGAACGTTCATCTCCTCAGCCTTCACCAGTAGTGAGCCTGACACTCCAACCACCATAGACTGGTCTTCCACAAACCCACTGGAATCCTTTCTTGAAGCAAATCCCTGTCTCCCCATAACTCCCTTATTCCTGATATCATCACTGTGCTCCACCTGAAGCCTTCATTTATGGTACCAAAAGCTCTGAGCTGGATAAAGTAAGATTTCATAAACACTGAGGTCACTGCAGTACTTGTTAGAATTGTTACTGCACCCTCGTCAAAGGTTTTACCTTCAGACCATGTCACTTTTTTTTGTTTTTTAAATCCTTCAGCAATGCTGGATTCTGTTTCAGAGTTGGACACCTCCATAACACAATCCCCCTGATAACTTGTATTTTTGACAAAGTGCCCTGTAGGGGGCAAGGAGGCTTAGGGTCCACACACCATGGGAAGCTTCAATACCTTTTCCAAGTTCTCTGGAGGTCAAACAATGTCTTGTTGTTTGTAACTAGCTGCCAGGAATCTCATAAAGGCCGCATATCCTCAGGACAGGCTCCGAGGCACCAGGTCTCTCTATAGCCAGACTTAGGATTTAGGCTGGCCCTTCTTCACAGGACAGAGCTCTTCTGCCATTTGTGTCTGTAGCTGCAACAGAATGTCAACCACTTGGACCTAGAAGAGCAGATCTAGTCCCTGGGTGGCAGCAGAAATCACAAGATCTTTGGCCTTCTTTTCACTGCCAGTCAGGTGGAATCTTCCTCCTTCTTTGTTCCAGGTTCAGGGCCATGGTGAGGATCTGGTCTTCTTATGTAAACTGTGCAGTGATTGGAGACTTCCCTACACCCAGTCCTGGCACCTTTCCCATGAAACACCCTGTTAAGTGGTCACTGTTGACAGCACTTCAGCTATCTCACTTCCAGAGCCAGTTCTATTGTCCTCAAGGAATATGTTCATTAATAGACAGTCTAATAAATATATTCCAGGCTCTAGGGAAGCGTTACTGGGCAAAGCAGTTTTAAGCAGTTTGCACTCATGCAGCACAAAATTTAGTTATTGAAAGTTGCTTTTCTATTAAACATATGACAAATCTACTTTCATAATTGAATTATGTATGGAATCAAAAGTTGATTTATATTCTAGAATGTTCTCAAGCTGAATTATGGAGTTCATTAATTTTTCACAAATAGCTCCATTCATGACAAATACAGACTTACTTGAATAGTGACAACAGTATAATATAACTCTTCACTGTGGGTAGTACTTTTCCTTATTATCTAGCATGGTCCCCTTTTGTACATTAAGCAAATGGCCCTGTGGTCTTACAAAGCCACGCTTATAATTGAATGAGCTAATAAATAAGTAGGTTTACCTATATGAAATAATATTTGTCCCTAACGTGCAAAAGTTTTAAGAATGTTGCCCAGCTAGAGCATTATGACGTTTTCTGTAGGCATACACTTTAGCCAAATATATTACTAGCATGACTACCCACTGCAGTTCACACATGACCTGCATCTTTAACACAAGTGGGGCAATTATTTGAATGTAAACTATCATCACCTGTCTGGTTACTCACGCAAGCCAATCAGGTGAAAAAAATGAAAGTGAATGTCTTAACGTAAAACTACATGCACTGTGGCCTAGCTCACAAAGCTCTAAAATCAGTACAAGCAAACAGGAAAAGTGTAGGGACAGCTACAAAATCATTTCCTTTTTTACAAGAACAATTTGTGATGAGGTTTGTGGACATTACCTTTTCCCTACATCAAATTACTGCAAACTAAAGATCTAGAGCAGCATTAAAAATGCAGAGAAGTATAATGGTAGCACGTAGAAACCTTTAAGGAGGTAGCAGGGCATCTTTCTTTAGCAAGTGGAAGGTGTAACACAATAGTGAGGACATAAGCCAATTCAGCTTCATTCTTTCACCCCATGTGAAAAAGAAAGCATACAAAGCAACACTGAGATCTCCCACAAATGGTGTAATTAAGAGTGGGCCTGAAGTATGATGAACTCCCTGTGATTCATAAAATGACAAGTATTTTTCACATGTACTAAAACCATTATGCAATTTGGTAAAACATTTTTGAATAGCAGAACGGGATTACTAATTCATTCCAAATCTCAAATATGAGGAGAGGTAGGAGTGGCAATCCCTACTATTTGTAATTCACAATGGTATGTAAGTACAATTGTGATTGTCATCCATTGGAATGTTGCAGCCTCTTCAAAAGAGGTAATATATTATTTGCAACAGTGAAGCTGTTCCTGTTAGACAGCTTTCCATTTGGGAATTGTGTTTGGTGGCCTCAATGGAGCACACAGTGGTCTTCTGTAGTGTCCTGCATAATTGAAGTTCATTAGAGTGGTCTTCCTTTGATCCTTTGTAACCAGAGATTTTGCTACATATTGTATTAGTACATAAGTCACATCACACAATTTGAGACTGGTCACAAAAAGACAGTGCACAAAATGTGACCACTATGTGTGACCTCTATCTTTTAACATTCGTCCCCTCATGCTCAGAAACATGGGAAAGCTATCCCAAATGATGCACAAGGCAAAAGATAAACTACAGTCAGTCAAGTATTGTTAAAGTTAGTTATCTGATATTTGTGCAACACACAGTGGGGAGATCAGGGTTTGACTACCTTGCTAAACTGTAGTAATTAGGCATTGTACTGGCACAGAATGCAGTCAATATTTCAAAGCTGATGAAAAAATGGCCATGACCTCACCAAGGTAAAGGTGGCCAAGTTGTTCAATCTAGGGATGGTGAATCTTTCACAAAACACAGTCAGTTCTAGCACTCTTGAGGCAAAACAAAGGATCATGAGTAAATGGTCTCTTTAGGGTGTATACAAGGAGCCTAAAATGACTGCCTATATGTAATGCATCCTGTCATTATCTATTCTCTGTAGTAACTGGATGGGCTTCATAGGCACTCCTTTAGCTGTATAAAATGCACATGTTTGACTACCCATCTTTCCTTCCCTAAATTAATTGCCGAAGTGCATCAAGTTAAGTCACGATAAGAGTACCACTTTGGTAAATCAAGCATGATACTAAAGACTTTCCACAACTGCCACACTACATTTCCAAACTCTTCCATCTAAGCACTCATCCTCAGGGTAGTGTGTGATGTACCCTCACTGATGCAGTTCATTGTCTCATTCTGTTGGCAATTGCAATATGAACAATCTCGGAGATTAACAAAATCATATCGAACTTTGACATTAGAAAAGACACCCACATTTCTTCCTACCCATTATTGCTCCACCACTAAGTCAATGATGTTCAGGCTATCACAGACTCAGCTCCTTAACATCTTGAAATCATTTAATGTCTTCTCATATAAAGACTACATCCTAGCATCATTCACTATCAAATCTGTTTAACAAGATGCCCTCACACCCCTCCTCTTCATTATCAATTCATCTCTTAGCGCCTCCCTTCCAGCATCTCCTCAAAATGATTTAGTCAACGTTTGCATTATCACCAACCTACATTTCAGAGGGAAACTTGTTGAAAGAAATGTCCAATCAATTACATGATAATACAAATAAGAACTATAGAACTACAAATCCAGCATCCAACCTCAAACATAAGTCACCCTACCAATCTGCAACCAACATGGCACATGTCTCCATAATCTGCTTGACATCTCTGAAGATTTTGACACTGTTGATCATCAGTCAGTGATCCACAAGATGGAAACATGCTTGGTTTATTTGACACTGTTCTGCAATTGTCGAACACATACATTAACAACTATCATCATCATGAATAGTAAATGGTAAGCTTTCAGACACTCCCTATCACATATGGAGTGCCTTAAGAATCCATGCTCTCCTCCATAATCTTGAACATCTACACAGATCTCTTTAGATGTACTTACCAACAACACCATTAAGATACATCACAATGCCAACGATACACAACTCTTTTTCAAAGTTTTAAATCTCCTCAATTATAACAGTGGATAACTGAACACTAGGCCTATGATTTTTTATTAGAGGAACATAAACTCATGTAAATCCAAAGTATTTTTTTATTCCCACATATGGATACTTATGTAATATTCACCCATGATAGAATGGCTGGAGAAAATGTCTCTTGGTATCTGTGAAAATGGACATAAGCTGTGGAGGCATGTACTTTGTGTGCTATCTCACACGAGGTTTGTACATAATAGAGGACAACTACCTACATAAATGTGATACATAAAATACAACATTGTTTGAAAAAAATCATATTTAGGGTAGTAAAACAATTGCTAATTCACCCGAGCCTACTCACGACATAATCTTGCGGACAGACTATTTTAAACTATTACAGATTCAAGTTCAGTTGTTTCTCATGACTCCATCTTTGTGTGCCCTATGTTTCGTGGCTTTTACTTGATGGGTTCATATTGCCCTTCCCTTGTGGCGCCTCATTACCACGAGCACTCCCAGTCGTGCTTTCTTTTTGCTCCTTCCACTCTTGCTGTGCCATGAATCTCCTCCCAGAGTTTTTGAACCCTTGAACATCTGTTCCGTTGTATTCCTCAGGTTCATTGGAATATTCCATGCTTTCATGTGGGTCGCATGCCCTTCTGGAATCCTTGTTGCTTTTTGTATAAATACCTCCCTCCCCTTTAAACCTGCATCAGCGTTTTACCTCCTCTCGGCCCTGTGCAAGCAACGTTGCCACACTCATCTCTTGAGTTACCCAGATTTTCCTGTGTTCCTGTACAGAGGAAACTTCCTCCCTGCACTCATTCTCCTAAGTTTCCCAGAACCTTCAGCGCCCTAGTCTTCCACGTCCTTCTGTTGATTCTGTAATCCAAGTTTCTGCAACACTTCCACTGTCTTTCTCCGTAAAGCTATGAACCAGGCTCCCCTAGAGTGAGTTTTCTTGTGTCTTGAGATTCCTGTTTTGAGTACTGTTTTGGCTAGGCACCTCTCCCTGTTGTTAGTGTACACTAATCTGTAGGATAAATCTTGTTACCAAATACTGCTACCTGCATATTCATGAGAACTTGCTTGAAATTTTGACATTATTTGAGTGTTCACCTTCAGCCCCCTTGAGGCCCAGCTTTCCGTACTCTTTCATTGCAGACCTCTGAGTTCAATTGTACTTGAACTTAATGTTGCTTCTGTGTTTTCTTGACAAATCGTACCAAGCACCCTTAGAAGATACTTCTTGACTTTGAAGTTGTATCTGAACTTCTAGTTGGAATCCGTATGTTCTGGAGTACTGGAACCATTTCTGTAATTCCTCAACTTGTCTTCTGCTCTCTTTCACATTTGGGATGAAGTCTGTAAGTGTTCAAAAGGTGTAAATAATTGATAGATCAGTGAGATTTGGTAACCCATGGGTAACATTGTCTCTTGTTGTTTTAGGGCATCAGACCTACATTGAGGATATGAGGAACAGTGAATCCTGACCATACTAGGTGTAGCAGTAGACAGTTGAGCAGTTCCTCAGCGACGCAGGAACAGTTTTTTGTTTTATTCTTTTCCTCCCTTCCCCCTTGAGGAAACAGGTAAACAAAGGTAGATTCCCTTTGTTCAGTCCCTGTCTTAGATGGGATTGGAGATCCAGCATCATCCCCATGGTTGGAGCCAAGTGAGTGTGTGACACTATTGACCAGGAACCTGGAGAATTCCCACCCACCACCAGTCAGACACTGCAAAGTATACTTGAGCTAAACCTCAGCTTCTAAGAACAAATCACAAGAAAGCTCTTCATCCTTAACAAGGGAGCCCATCCACACCAGACTCCGCAATCATAATGCAAGTACAACCTCTGATTCTCTCTTACCTAGATGGAGGCAATTAACAGTTCAAATACATTCACAAAAACAGATTGACACATTGGAAAGGCCATTTTCCATGTTGTAACATGTCTGTTTGAGAATTTGAAGATGTTTGACCATACCAGTCCTAAACTGATTAACCAAGACAAACCTCCACTCTATGCCCATAACACTGATTGCCTTACCTACAGGACCATCAGAAATTATACATACATATCTGGCTGAAATGATAAACCTGAAAGCAGTTCTTCTCCATCTGCACATCCACGATGTATAACAACAAAAGTGCTGTCCATCCTTCAATTCATAAAGAAACTGAAAACACAGCTATTCAAGGAAGCATCACCATACACACACACAATAGGGAACCGACGTATTACCAGCCTAATTGTAAACAAAGGGAAACACATTCGTCAGCTTTCACTCACTATTCAGCTCTCAGTTGCTTCCCAGGTATGTTTGTGCTGTTGTTAGCGCGTCTGGCCTTAATAAGTAAACTTCCAAGAGGACGCGTAAAGGCCGATGAACCTTTTGTCTTGCAATTAAGATGTTCTTACCATAGCTCCAGTACATAATCAATAACCAATACACAATATCAATAATCACCAACAATCAATAACGTCAATAGTCAAGAGTCAGTAATTGTCACACACCATGACCTTTCAGTCATGAATAACCACACCATTTAGTAAGTTAGAATATTTATTTCCCTATATTAACAATGCTAAGGTCATATAGATTAATTGCATAATCAAATGAAACACATACAGAAACAATACTGGCTTCCCAAAGTGGTGGAGGAAACATAATCTAATCAAGGCTTGAACTACAACCCATTCTAAGGTCACAGTGCAAATTAATAGTAAAGTCATTTGCGTCAAAGTAATTACATACATTCAAATTCAGCAGAAAAATTCTTCAAGCATTAATCCCTATCAGCATAATCTCATTAGTGAGGATCCTTAACTAACATCAGATGAGCATCAGCATGTTTGGCTTCATGCAAAACGATTTAGTAACACACATTTGGGAAAGCATCTAACTATGGCTCTATCAAAACAGTGCAGTTGGTACCTAGAAAATAAAATCAAATATGCATAATAATCAGCAGTCTAATTCACATTACCTCAATGTGGATCAGCAAGCAGAGTCAGTCTTCGTCCTCAGGACATCAGTCGATCAGCAAGGCATCAGGATTCAGCATCAACGTTCAGAAAATGCAAAGTCTTTAAGCAATAAAGTTGAGCGCATCTCTTGTCAAGACGTACAAGAAATATTGACCTTTCGGCTAGCAAGAAAATGGGCAATGATGGTGTTTTCTCCTAGTGCAGTGTCGGTAAATCAAAACTACTAAAACTACTTCCCAATTCCCCATTAGTCAGTTAATCGCATGTTCAACCTTTGTCCAATAAGAATAAAACCCAAATCTATTAATTCTACCATTTCTCAGTTCACATGTCGTTGCTTGCTTTGTCCTGCAATGTCCTCATCATACGGCTTGTCAGGTAACATTGTTGGAGCTTCTACTCCAGTCAGTATCTCCACTGTTCTTCTCCTGAGAAAGTCAGTCACACACATTATACACAAAATGTTACATTAGCAAGAACACTATCTTCTAGCAGTCGGTTGTCTTGAGAAAGGACCTCAGCTATGAGCACATTCAAACAATGCAAAATGGAAATCACAGTTTAACTTTCTAGGACAGCCATTTATTAAACGTTCAGAAATACAGCTTTGACATGAGGCCTGACAAGTAGGCCAAGACATTTGCTAAGTTAAGGCCTTCAAATAAGAAAATTAGGACATAATGCATAACCCCTAATATAGGGTGACCAGATTTTGAGGAGCAAAAACCGTGACAGGTCAGACATAAAAGAAGGACTAAATACTTTACTTTCACTTTTATATCTGGCCTGTCCCGTTTTTTGTGTGTGTAGCTTTGTGAATGTGTGCCTATACATATGTGTGTGTTTTTATATATATATATGTATGTATATATATATATATATATATATATATATATATATATATATATATATATATATATATATCACAACATACACATACACATACACATTTTCAAGACTACATGTATAAAATTAGCTATGGTTTGACCTCCCACCCTGTACCCCGAACCCACCCCCACCCACCTCTCTCTTCTCCCCACTCTGCCTCTCTGCTGGGAGTGGACTGTGTTGCCTGATAGTAACAGATAAATTACTTTCATTATTTCATACTTTACTTATGCTTTCCTACATGATCTGACCTTTGTCCAAAAACCGGGACATTTATTTAATTATCTGACCTTTGTCCCAAAAACCAGGACATTTGTTTAAAATTAAGAGAAGCGTCAGGACACCAGGACAGTCCTCTAAAAACCGGGACTGTCCGGGGAAATCCAGGACGTCTGGTCACCCTGCCTTAATATGACGTACTACTACATTAGTCAAACATATGTTCAACATTTCACACTATCAATTTACTAGTAAGTACACTTTGTGAACATTGGCGGCCAATCACATTTTTGAATGCGTGCATAATTTTTCTACGTTATTATATTTTCTACATAAATGACTTATTCAGAACAAATGAGCATTAATTAATAATTGTTGTTAATACACCTGTGCTAGCAATTCCTCCTCTGATGACTAAATGTGTCATCACACTAACTACCACCCACATATTTTGGCATCAGCTAAAATTATGTCAATTCGATCCCTTCATACTTTTGTTTTCTTTTTGAATTTCCCTATACAATTTTTCCCCTTTCTTTTCTTCCCTCCTCTGATTGTTCTTTGACCTTTTCAATTTAATCTTCTGCATAATTTACACAATCCCCATATTCCAATTAGACAAATCACAATAATTAATATCCCTTGAAATATTTTCAATAGAATCCCATTCTAAATGTTGCTGAGCCAACTTTCCACTGAAGCAAAACCTTTGGCAATCTTTCCCAAACCCCTGGTTCTTTCAATTCTTTCAAATCAGCACTTTCATTAGTCAGAGTATTAATTAAGTCTCTAATTTCCTTACTGTTATCAGGAATATGCAAACAACAATGCCTAGAAATATTAATTCTACAGACTCCGCCATCCTTCGCTAAAAGTATGTCTAAAGCAAGACGATTCTGAAGGGTCATAGCTCTACCAGCAGATAACTCAGTATCTACCAGGTATGGCCCCTGAAAAATGTGTCAGCATGTTATCTGCAATAGTAGACAAGTTCTGAATATTTATTGAATTCAGAATGACTCCCACTGAAGGAATCACTGCTCCAAATATATCTCCCATTATACCAGAAGAGGACTCCCTCCTCTGTCTCACATGATGTAATTCAGTCACATCGGAAACTTCTTCAAATCATCCATTTGATAAATCTTCGGGAAAGCTATCCCCAAATAACATGTCCCATACCATCCCTTTGGAAGATGGTAATAAGCATTAATACAACAAATATTCTAAATTCTGGGAATCGCTGGGTCCTGTCCATTCAACTTATACGTCCATTTACTCTGAAACAAAAACACATGCTTACATTTACTTGTTCCCACAAACAAAGTGTCAGTGCATGATTTAGGCATGTGTATACAAAGTTTCCCTACCTGGTGCGCATCCAAAGCTAATTTCCCTTTCATTTTAATTGCACTATAAGCATAATCATTCCTGTAAGTCCTTTTCTCTAAGCCTTTTTCTAACTTCTCCTTCAATGCCTTTCTCCTGTCATCTGTGTGCTCTAAGAAGCTTTTCTCTAATGGTGTAAGCAAGCAGTTCAAATTATTCCTATGTGCATAAGCTGTGTCAAATGTCAGTTTGGGCTCAAAGAAACCTCTAACTACCACTATGTCATTATCCTTAGCTACTCTACTCCAATACCTAATTATAGGAACTAACGAGGACACAATATCATAATTTGAGTAAAAGTACTGTATGTACTCCTGGCTATAAAATCTTATTAGTAGCAGACTACAACTTTTTCCATAAGTTAATGGCAAGCTATGGTAGATAACTCCTTCCACAATAGATGAAGGAATGTGCGTACACCCATAACAATTCCTCGCATCCATCATCTCAACATACTCACTCAATAAGTGATAGAAGACATTAGAAGAAAGTTCTCATTGCAAATTAGTAACCCCATGCAAATATTTCTCATCTAACCTAAACTTCTCTAGTCCACTAGTTGTCTCAAAAGCAGAAGTATGGTTGGCTTCACTCTTATCAAAAAATACATACCCACAATCAGCACCACAAACAATATTCCACATAAAATCATCAAACCAATACTCATATATTAACAGCACCTATTATTCCTACCCTGTTAACTAATGTTACTCATGATCTGTAAAGAATCAGAAAGCAGACAAAAATTTAGAAAACATGCAGCAAAAATAAAAAATAGTCAACTCTTCTTTCAGCAGTTGCTTACAGCTTTCAGTTTCACTTCCAGGATCCCTTATAAACAACGGTAAGCAGCTTGCCAAAATCAGGTTTCAAAAGTCAAATCAGGTCATCAATGTCTCTTCCAATTGATTTCAATAATCTATTTTCTCAATTTTTTTTCTCTCAGATTGTTTCAACACTTCAGTTCATCAGCTACCTTCAAGTGCCAAAATACTGGCCCAGAATGTCTCTATCAAAACAAAAAGACAAAAACTCTTGCTGCCATTCACTTGTAGTTGCATACACCCATTCAGGACCTGCGTATCTCCGACTTGCTATTCTCTTTCTTTTCAACTTCCGATCACCATTCAATTCTCCTTCACTTAGATCTTCTCTCCTTGTTGTATCTACTTTTTCCTTGATTCTTGTCTCAATAACCACATCTTTTCCTCTTTCTACTTGCGACTGCAGCCACTTATCTCCTTTCAGTGGACATTTTGACAGTGTTCTCTTCAGAGTTGAATTTGAACCTTCTCCTTGTTCTGAGGTGATTTCAAGAGAAGTCGGATCACAATGGTTTTGATCCACCTCAACTCCTTTCCCTTATGTGTCTAGCAATTGCTGTGTTTGTCTATCAAGATCGTCTACTTCTGGGAAAGCCCTCCTCTGACTAGGCTCTCCTGCTGCCTCAATTAAGATAGGCTACCGGTCACCCTCCTGTAGGTCTTCTCCTTTGTTGCTCACAGGAGTGGCTTAACCGTCCTCAACGGGCTCAGATCTGGCCTCAGTTCCCCTTCGTTCTCTTTCCGGCCCTGATACTTGTTGTTGGTACTCTCAACAACTCTTCATCCTCATGATCCAGTGGAAATGACACTTTCTTTGTGTGACTTTCATGAATACAGTTCGGAATTCCAGCACACTTCACAGATATGGTAGTTGTCAGTACAATCTGATACAGTTCCTTCCAATGAGGCTCTAAACACGTTTTCTTCATGTGTTTCTGTACCACAACCCAGACTCCAGCTCTCAGATTGTGCCCTGGGTCTTGGATCAGTGGCAGTGTGGTGGCTCCACCTACTGAGAAAAAAGAGTGAACCACATCAGCCACATCTTTGTAGTAGTCCAACACCATATCATCTGGAATGTTGACAAGTGCATTTGCAGGCACCGCTGGCAACCTCCTGCCTCGGCCCATAAGGATTTCATGCAATGACAATCCTGTCTTCCTGTCGAGTGTGTTTCTCATTGACATCAAAACTAAAGGCAATACGTCAGGCCATTTCAAATTCGTTGGCACACACATTTTTGCAACTCTCAACTTCAAGGTACCATTCAACTGTTCCACTAGTCCTGATGCTTCAGGGCAGTAACCACAATGCAACTTCTGTTCAATGTTCAATGCTGCACACAGTAATTTAATTACTTCATTGTTGAAGTGACTTCCCCTATCTGATTCTAAAGAGATTAGAAACCCGAAACGCGGTATCAGGTCCCTAAGCAATAGCCTCGTGTAGGGGAAGCTTCAGTCCAGTGACTAAAAATGCAAACAATCACCAACACATATTTCAAACCTTCACACACAGACATCTCAATAACATCCATCTGCATTCTGCTGATTGGACCTCCCGCTCTTCCAGTGTGGCTCAAATTAACCATTGTCGCTTTCCCCGCGTTTAACTGTTGGCAAATGACACAACAATGGCAAACTGCTTTAGGAACTTGTCTAAACTTTGGGTTAACCCAATCATGTTTGAACAATCAGATCATTGCATTCCTCCCAATATGTGCTTGACCATAATAGTGCCTCGTCATTTGAGACAACATGCTATTTGGCAAAACCAAGTGACCCTCTTCTGAAACCCACAATTCATCTTGTCTTTGCACACACTTTATTTTGCTAAATGAATGTTTTTTCTCCCTGTCAGCATTATTTTGTAACATTTTCAATTCCTCCAAAGTGTTGATTACCTTTAATGCATAGCTTGTAGAGCTTTCACCTTCTTCGGATAACAGTTCCCACTTGTCTTTGATTGATATACAGTTCAATGCGCAAAGCCTTGCGACTTGATCCGCATATCCATTTCCCAATGAAACAAAGTCTTGCGACTTCAGATGTGCATGGCATTTCATCACTGCTATCTTTTTAGCCATTTGATTAGCATGTAACAATTCTTTAATTATCCCACCATTTCTCACTGGTGAACCAGAAGAGGTCATGAAACCTCTCTTTGACCACAACTGGCCAAACTCATGGACTTTTCCAAATCCATACTGGCTATCTATATAGATTGAAACTTTCAGCTGAGCAGAAGCATGACATGCTCTAGTAAGGGCTACTAGTTCTGCTACTTGGGCAGTTTACACTCCTCAAAGCCAAGAAGCTTCCAAAATACCAGTAATGGTGCATACAGCATATCCTACTCTCAGTGTCCCTGCATTGTCTCTCAGACAAGAACCATCAACAAAATAATTTGGTTATTTTCTTCCAATTGGGTGTCTCTAATGTCCATTCTTGGTTTTGTGCACATGGCAGTTACTTCAAGACAATCATTCTCAACATCTTCCATCTTTTCGATTTTGACATTTTTATTTAGAAGTAAGGTTGCCGGGTTCAGCATTGTACATCTTTTCAATTACACATTTGGTGACCCTAGAATACTCGTTTCATATCTGGTCAACCTTGCACCAGTCAAATATTGGGTTTTCCTCCTTGTAAGTAGAATCTTAATATAGTGAGGGACTATTACAGTACATTACAGTCAGGTGATGTCCCATCACAATGCCTTCACACTGTGTAAGGCTTTGACCAATTGCTGCAACTGCGAGCAAACAACCCGGTAAGGCTGCTGCAACTGGGTCCAAGGTAGAAGAAAAATATGCTACTGGCCGGTTTACACATCCATGGACCTGTGTCAAGACAGGCAAAGAACATGCATCATGCTCATGACAAACAGTGTGAAAGGTTTCATGTAATCAGGCATACCTAACGCTGGAGCCTTGCACAGATGCTCTCTCAATTCAGTGAACACTTTCATTCCAGCCTGGTCTAACACTATATGATCAGTGACTTCCTTATGGGTTAGCTTCTGCAATGGTCTCGAAATGACTTAAACATGTGGAATCCATTGGTGACAATAGCCTACCATCCCTAAAAATATCCTGACATCTCTCTGTGTGGTTGGGGATTTAGCAGCAAAATGGTTATAATCCTTTCTTTAGCTATCTTTCCTGAAACATTCTCAATCTGGTGACCCAAGTATTTCACTACTTTTTTACTGTATTGCAATTTAAGCGGCGACACTTTGTGACCATTCCTTCCCAAATGGTTCAGCAGGGCGATTGTATCATACTTACACTTGTCCCTTGTTTTGGACACAATCAGCAAGTCATCAATGTACTGCACCAAGGTCAATTGGAAAGGCAGTTCCAATGACTCCAAATTCTTTTTCAAGATATGATTGAATATGGAAGGTGACTTAGAAATACCCTGAGGAATTCTGCACTAGCAATAAACTCGATCCAGAAATTTGAAACAAAAGAGAAATTGGCTATCCTCATGGAGAGGCACAGAAAAGAAGGCTTGCGACAAATCAATAACAATGAACCACTCAGCATCAAATGGAATCTGAAACATTATCACATCTGGATTTGGCACCATGGTACAACATTTGACCACAATCTCAGTTATTTTTCTCAAATCCTGGACAGCTTGCACTTTCCCACAGGGCTTCTGCAAACCCATTATCGGTGAATTACATGGCGTGTTCAATACTTCATTCAAGACCCCTTGCTTTACAAAGTCTGCAATTATCTGGGCAACCTTCATTAGGACATCTTGTGGCATGTGGTACTGCGGAAGTTGAGGACAAACTGCATTCAGCTTCACAGTAACTTTGACTAGCTCAACTCCTTTTATCAAACCTACTTCCTTTCCTGTAAAATCCCACACTTTCTTTAACCGTTCCATGCAAATCAGGATGAAAATCTTTCACTGTGAACAGCAGGAGAAATTAAATCAGAAGATATTCCTCATTTGTAGTTTCACACTCTGTCACAGGGGCTTGGTCATCTTTATCATCACTATTCGCCTGGACCTTAATCCCATCATTTGAACATGTTATCAAACTTAATTTTACACAGCAAGTCTCTTTCCAGTACAGATACCGAACTTGAAACAAAGATTACGATTTTGTGCAATCCCTAAAAGTTGCCAATCTTAACTTGAACTGGATCTGTAATCAGGTTTGTCAAATACTGGTTTGCTACTCACACAACCTGAACTGCCCTTCCTGAAAGGGGCAAATTTGGAACATCTGCACTTCTTACTGTAGAGTGTGTAGCTTTCGTGTCAACCAAGAATGAAACTCTGTGACCCATAACCTTTCCCTTCACATAGGGTCCTCTTTGATCTACTTCTAAGAAGTTGCAAGCACACATGGCTCCTCATCTGAACTATCACTTGTCCAATCATCATTTATTCCATTCTCACTGTGTAACGGGAATTGGTGCACTGTGTTACTACTTTGGTTAAGCTTCTGACCTGTGACCTGTTGAGAACCCATCATCTGTTGCTGTTCCATTGGGGCTTGAGGTATTTGAATTTGCTGTCTGAGTACCATGGGAACCTGCTGTTGCATTGGCTGCAACTGTGTCATTTGTACACGTGGTATTTGCACCTGCTGCATGTGTTGGAAATTCTGAATTTGATTCACATTATTCTGAAAATTTGGATTAGGACTTTTCACTCTCGGTCCTCTCACATTCTACAATGCGTTGATGTCATTACTCTGCTGAATGACACCTTCCTGCACCATCATCGGACACTCCTGTTTCCAATGTCCAAAGGCTCTGCAAATGTGACATGGCAATAACTTCTTCATTCCATGCACATCATTCTGAACTCTTACAGTACCTAAGTCTGGACCACAAGTCATATTTCCTCCATGACCCTTACTCTCATTTGCGGTTGAAACATCATGTTTTCCTGCTGCTGCTGTGGGAACTGTTGTGGAACATTCCCTTGCACTCCCGTCTGAGCTGCTTTATTCTGCATCACCATCACCTTTTCTTTCAACTTTTTCTGCTTCAACTCAATCTCATTGCTACAGTATTTCACATACTGTAACACCTCATCAATCAGCTTTGCTTGCTAGCAAATCAAGTGACTCTTAATCATCTGGCTAATTTCAGGTCTCAATCCTTCCACACATCTGAACACCAAATGAAACATGTCTTTTGCCTCAATTGTTTCTGTAACACTGTAATGCTTAAATGCCTGCAACAATCTTTCATAATACACATGTATCAATTAATTTGCTTCGTGAGCTGTCCTGTCAATCCTCTCCCAATCAATATCAATATTCTTGGGCGATATTCTCGATTTCAAGAATTCAGTTCAACTTATAGTAATATTTCCTTACCTCAGGAGACAGTGCGCCTGTATTTTTGTCTCTCTCAGGTTTGCTTGTTGGCCAATCCACACTCCTCTTACACTCGATCCACAGATCAGCTGGAACCACTATCTCTAGTTATGTGTTCAAATCTTCCCACATACACTTCGCAAGTTTCAGAAACCTGTCTGTCTGCTGATCCCACTCTAGTGGCTTCTCTCTCAATTTTGGATACTCATTTGTAAATGATAGAATGTCACTTCTGCTCCAAAGGACATGAACACAAATCCCCCCTGGAATCTCTCTCATTGGTAACATTTTCACTGGATCTTTATCCTGCTGCACATTTGCATTTAGCTCCATAGAATCCCTTTTTCTCTTGTCTCTTTTCTTTACCCATCTTCCTTCCCATTTGTCCAATGCTCCCCAGGTCTGGGCACTTTGAAGCAATTCCTGAAGGTGTGTCTTCATTCTGTCAGATCTCATGTGTTCAAAATCATTAGCCTCAAAATCAATCTTTAACTCCTTTTCAAATGGTTTGTTTTCTCTATTTCTATGCCGTACTTCTCTGCCAAGTCTGCTAGTTTCTGATGCACATTGCTCACTTCTCTCATAATCTTCAGGCACAAATGTCTCAATTCTGCTTCTGTGTAGGATTCTAATCTATTAACCCCCATAGTTCCCTCAATTAGTTCACCCGCTTCCATGCTTAGCCTAGCATAATTCAAATACTCCTCTCCATTAGGAGCACTCTGTGGGGTATTCAGCTTGTCTAACCATTCAATCACTGCTGAGCTGTCAATCCTTGTAGTGAAATGGCGATGAAATGTCCATATTTCGTGAGACTATCTACTACCACCAAAATTACTGAATGCTCTTGAACCACTGGCAGACCGGTAATAAAGTCTAAAGAAATGTGCTCCCATGGACGACTTGGGGTTGGAAGTGGATGTAACAACCCTTATGGTTTTGAATGACTTGTTTTAATGCGAGCACAAAATTAACAGTTGTTTACCATTGGTTTTACATCTTTTGTTAGGGTAGGCCACCAAAAATAGCGTTGGATCAGTTCAAGAGTTTTAGGAGTACCCGGGTGACCTGCCGTAGGTATAACATGCAACCAATGAAACACTATCTTGCGAAGTTTGGTAGTGGGTGCGAACAAACGATCGTCATGAAAGGGTAAACCTTTCTTGATTGATCTTTTGGGATCTGCTTGGGTCCATGTTTGCCAGTTTTCAACAGAGAAAGAGTTGCAAATTTCTTCAAAGAAATCTTCAGTTTTTATGATACATAGAACCTTGTCAGGAGCAATTGATAGCTCTGGAGGCTTGAAATGCAGGCAACGTGATAGACTCTTGACGGGACAAGGCGTCAGCCTTGCGATTATCTTTACCAGGCCGGAAGGTTACTACAAAATCAAATTCGTCAAAAAAAAGCATCCAGCGTAATTGCCGAGGGGTCAAAAGTCTGGCGGAACTCATGAATTGAAGACTACGATGATCAGTATATACTGTGACAGTGTATTTGGCACCCAACAAATGATGTCTCCATTCTTTAAAGGCGTCACGAATCGCCAGAAGCTCTTTTTCAGCAATTACATAGTTCTGTTCGGCTTCGTTCAACTTCCGAGACATATAAGCTACAGGATGAAGTTGACCAGTGTCTTTATTTTGTTGTGATAAAACGGCTCCTATTGCTACATCTGAAGCATCAGCTTCCACTATGAAAGGTTGATTAGCATCAGGATGAGTCAAGACTGGGTCAGTGGAGAAAGCTTCCTTCAAAGTCGAGAAGGCTTGATCAGCTTCTGGGGACCATACAAACTTTTCTTTCTTTCTTAGTAGCTTAGTGATTGGAGCCACTGTCTGGGAGAAATGATTTATGAACCTCCGGTAAAAATTTGCAAACCCCAGGAAACATTGTACATCACGAACAATCTTTGGGGTGGGCCAATCAGATACGGCTTTTACTTTCTTTTCTGCCATCACCATTCCTTGAGGGGTAAGAATAACCCCTTAAAACTCAACTGTGGTAACATGAAACTCACACTTGGTTAGTTTGCAATATAAATGGTGTTTTCGAAGGGCTGCAAGAATTTTCTTGACATGTTGGACATGTTCGTTTTCTTGGTCTGAGTATATCAAAATGTCATCGATGTAGATAATGGCAAATATGTCGAGGTACTCTCTAAGAACGTCATTCAAGAAACATTGAAATGCTGCTGGAGCATTACACAGACCAAAAGGCATGACGGTGTATTAAAAAAGGCCATATCTTGTCTTGAATGCTGTTTTCCATTCGTCACCCTCTCTCATTCCGACCAAATGATAAGCACCTTGAAGGTCAAGCTTTGTGTAGATTTTTGCTCTCTTTACTTGTTCCAATAAGACCAGAATTAGGGGTAAAGGATATTTATTCTTGATGGTGACTTTGTTCAAACCCCTATAGTCGATGCAAGTTCGAAGTTCTCCATTAGCTTTTGTAACAAAAAACAAAGGCGAAGCTGCAGGAGACTTAGAGGGGCGAATGAAGCCATTCTCCAAAAATTGATCTAGGTATTTTCGTAAATGTTGATTTTCATGTTCTGACAGGGCATATACACGACAGTTGGGAAGTATCGCACCTGGGGCTAGATAAATGTAACAGTCGTAAGATCTATGAGGAGGTAGAGTCTCTGCTCTTTTCTCATCAAATACATCTTTGTAAGATGAATACTGTTTGGGCAGCTGAATTTCTTTCTCTGCGGCAGTAGCTATGTAAGAGTTGCAAACTTTTGGTACTTGAATCTTTTGGAGACATTGTTCATTACATACCGCAGATGAGAACACTATTTTTCGTTCTGCCCAATTGATCTCCGGATTGTGATGAGTTAACCATGGCAAGCCGAGGATAATCCCATATTGGGGAGCATGGATCACGTCGAAGATGATTTTCACTTTATGTTTCTTTCTTTGATTCTTATCTTCACAAATCATCGACAAGGGGATAGTCTGAAGAGTTACCAGACCTCCAGTCAAGAGTTTTCCATCGACTGCCTGGATGATTTCTGGGGTCCTCTTTTCAATACATGGGATCCCCCATGCACAAACCAATTGGTCATCAACAAAGTTCCCAGTAGCCCCAGAATCGACTAGAGCTTTTTTGAAATAGATCGTTTTCTTGACCTGAACTTTTATTTCCAGTTTCAAATGTCTAGATTGTGAAGGGTCCACGGTGACACCCAAGAGCAACCCTTCTCTGCATCTTGGGTGTTTTAGTTTTCCAACTCGACTGGTGCATTGGCTGCGACCTTCTGAACTGGACCTTGCTTGTTCTTTGGTTTGATTGGACAATCTTTGGCAAAATGACCTTTTCGCCCACAATAAAGACATTGTCCATTTTTTCTGCATAGGTCCATTTCATCTTTGGTCAAAGGTCTTCTGATGGTTCCAATTTCCATCGGTTCTGGCGTTCTTTCTTTCGGAGTTCTTGAGTCTCTGTTATCATGAACGCGCCATGAATATTTTTAAATCTTTTTGCCCGTTCCTTTACGTTCTGCTAAATGATGATCAAGTCTCAAGACAAGATTTATTAATTCTTGACAGTCTCTATGTTGTGGGTCGATTTGCGCTAAGATATCTTTTAGTTCCTCTTTGAGTCCCTTGTAAAACAAGACCGCTTGTTTTTCTTCAGGCCAGGATGTCTCGGCAACAGCCAGTTAAAGTTGGCTAAATACGACACTAGGGGGGTCATTCTGACCCCGGCGGTCCTTGACCGGCGGGGCCAGGGTCGGCGGGAGCACCGCCAACAGGCTGGCGGTGCCCCGCAGGGCATTCTGACCGCGGCGGTTTGGCCGCGGTCAGAACAGGAAAACCGGCGGTCTCCCGCCGGTTTTCCGCTGCCCTGCTGAATCCTCCATGGCGGCGCAGCTTGCTGCGCCACCATGGGGATTCAGACACCCCATACCGCCATCCTGTTCCTAGCGGTTCGCCCGCCAGGAACAGGATGGCGGTATGGGGTGTCGTGGGGCCCCCGTAAGAGGGCCCCACAAAGAAGTTCAGTGTCTGCTCAGCAGACACTGAAATTCGCAACGGGTGCAACTGCACCCGTCGCACCTTCCCACTCCGCCGGCTCCATTCGGAGCCGGCTTCCTCGTGGGAAGGGGGTTTCCCGCTGGGCTGGCGGGCTGCCTTCTGGCGGTCGCCCGCCAGCCCAGTGGGAAACAGTCTGAGATGGGGCTGCCCTCCTGGGCACTGACTCTGGTGGTGGCCTCCTGGCCACTGACAATGGGGCTGGCAGTGGCCTCCTGGGCAGCGGGGATGATGCCGGGCTTCTCCGCCGTGCTGCTCTTCTCAGACTTTGGCGATTTCTTCTGCCCCTTCCCCACCTTGGGAGGAGTCACAGCTGAGTGGACACTCCCCCTGGGACACTTGTGAGCGGCTTTGCCGGCTGGAGTCTTCCCCCTGTCCCGTCGGGCACTGTCCAACCTCTGGTGCTTCACAGGGGGGGACTGGCTGTGCTGTGGCTCTGTGTCACACTGGCTATCCTGGTGCCCGGTGCACTCCACATACCTCTAACAGGCACCACTGGTACCTGCGATTTGTTTGGCTGAGCTGCTAGTACGGGACCTATGAATTGGAGGGGGGGTGGTGGGAAAGAGGTCAAGGTTGCTCAGGAAAAGTTTCTTACGAACACTGGGACGGGTAGCTGGAGGGGGTCTGGGAGTGGAG
Source organism: Pleurodeles waltl (assembly GCF_031143425.1). Taxonomy (NCBI): domain Eukaryota; kingdom Metazoa; phylum Chordata; class Amphibia; order Caudata; family Salamandridae; genus Pleurodeles; species Pleurodeles waltl. The sequence continues at coordinate 225,759,095 of NC_090438.1, forward strand.
GAAGAGGAGGTGGTTGTAGGAGGTGTAACTTTTGTTGATTTGGGTACAGGTGCATGCGCTGGAGGCTGTCATGAGGTGGATGGATGTTGGGTGGGTGTGTGCCCGCGTTTGTGTACTTTGGGAGGGAGCGTCACAGACACACTGGGAGAGGACACAGGGGACGTGTAAATGGTAGTGGGGGTGGTGAGTGCAGGTGAGCTGGGTGTGGTGGTGGCTGTGCTGGTGCAGGACCTAGTGGCTGTAGTGGTAGTGCATGCAGGTGAGAGTGTAGACGACACTGGGGGGAGGAGGGAGACGACGAGGAGGGGGACACAATGGAGGCAGTGGATGTTGCTGTGTCTGTATGTGTGTGATGCTTGCGTGAGTGCCTGTGGGATGTGTGGTGCTTATGTTTGCCTGAGCTTCCCTTGTGTGTTGACGTGTGTGCAGGCTGGTCTGATGGTGGGCTTGGGATAGGCTGGGGGACAGGGGATTGGGTCTCGGTGGAGGAATTTGGAGGGGGGAGGCTAGAGACAGGGACAATGGCTGCCATCAGTGCTGAGGCCAGAGATTGCAGGGTTCCACGAAGGGCAGCCTGACCAGAATGAATGCCCTCCAGGAATGCATTAGTGTTTTGCAACTCCCTTTCTACACCCTGGATGGCATTCAAAATGGTAGACTGCCCAACAGTGAGTGACCTGAAGAGGTCAATGGCCTCCTCACTGAGGGCAGCAGAGGTGACAGGGGCAGGGGCTGAGGTGCCTGGGGCGGAGGTGATGCCCACCCTCCTGGGTGAGCGGCCACGGGGCGAAGGCTGAGGGGCTGCTGGGAGGGCGGTGCTGGTAGGGGGGGTGGCGGCTGTACCTGTAGAAGTGGGGGGCACAGATTTTGCCGCCACCAAAAGGGAGCTCCCATCGGAGGACGAGTCCGTGTTGCTGGTTGCTGATCCTGTGACCGCCGTGAAGCTCCCCTCACCCTCTGTCCCACTGGTGTATTCAGAGTCTGTGGTGTGGCCCTCCATGCCATGTGGGATGCAGCTCCCTCGTGCTCCAGTGCCACTGTACCTCCGCCTGATGATGCTCATGCACACAAGAACAGCAAGAGCACAAAAAGGGGGGGGATGAGAGAAGAAAGACAGGTTGAGTGCATGGCTTACCGCTACCATTGGCGGACAATACAGACACAGCAGCCACCTGCACTACGCTGCGCTGTTGGGCTCTACTGATGCAGTTCCTGGGATATGGCCTACATGGCTATGGTGGACATCAGCACACATAGATGACACAGGGGCATGTTTACCTGTACTTGGCACTCTACAGAGGTGGGGTGGAGTGCCACATGGCCTGCATTATGGAGGGGCCTAGCCTACGGAACTCGCCCTGGCCTAGGGAAACCCACAGCCCTCCTCCCCCACCCAGACACCTTCACTGTGTGCAAAGTCCGCTGAATGAGAGTGTACTCACCCCCTTGTGTCCGCTGTGATGCCCTCAAGTGCTCATCCAACTTAGGGTAGGCCACCCCCAGGATCCGGAACATCAGGGGGGTCATGGTGCGACGGGCACCCCTCCCACGTTGGGAGGCCATCCCCAGCTGAGCCTCTGCCGTCTTCTTGCTCCAGCGGCAAATGTCCTCCCATCTTTTACGGCAGTGGGTGCTCCGTCTCTGGTGGACCCCCAGGGTCCAGACGTCCTTGGCGATGGCACGCCAAATAGCTTTCTTCTGGTGGGCGCTGACCTACATGACATGTACAGGGGAAGAAGAGAAGTCATTACCAACTGCACCGTCAAAGTGAGTGGCCCACATCCCTACCTTTGCCATGTGGCACATGCATTCACAGTCCTTCATGCACGCAGAACTCTGCCCCCTTCCTTCTTCCAACCAGCCCTCTCCACCCAGGCATAGCTCATTCAACTTGCTCCCTGCGTACTCACCTGTTGGTCTGGAGGACCGTAGAGTAGCGTGTACTGGGGCAGGACCCCGTCCACGAGCTTCTCCAACTCCTGTGCAGTGAAGGCAGGGGCCCTTTCCCCAGACTCACGAGCCATTGTCTCTTCCAGACCGAGGTCACAGCAGCACTTGCAGTGTAGGTCCTCTCCTGTCGAAGATCAGGTATCGAGTGATTGAACAGATAGAAAATGGCGGTGACGTCTGCGGCGGTGACGTCTGCAGCGGTGCGTATCATCACCGCCGGCGCACTTCGTCATTGGCTCCTGGGACCCATAGGGTCCAATGTTAACCAATGCAGCATTGCGCAGCGGTCTTCAACCGCCTACCGGGACGGTGTACAACGCCAGCGCAGTTACCTCACATCCCATTGTCCCAGTTTAAAGGTCAGGCAGCCACCATTTCAGGGGCCCACATGGCTTCATTTTCAACTGTGTCACACATACCTAGGCCTGGACTCAACACACATACAGACAACTTTTTGGATTATGTTTTGTGTTCTGTGTAGACTGTGGGTACATACCTCTGAGTTGCTTGACTCTGTGGTCACTGTTGTCCTTCCTAGGCACCGTCAGCTGGGACATGTGAGGAGATGGCAGAATCCTCCGGTGTACCGACCGCTAGTGGACCTGTTTTCATTTGAGGAGCAACATTTAATCATCACCCACAGGTTTGGCCGTGCCACAATCCAGGAACTGTGTACCCAGTTGGAGCCTGACTTGATGTCAGCTATCCGCCATCCCACAGTGATCCCCGCTCAAGTGCAGGTGCTATCAGTGCTCCATTTCCTTGCAAGTGGGTCTTTTCAAACAACAGTGGCCATGGCATCAGGGATGTCCCAGCCTATGTTTTCCAAAGTGTTGCCCAGAGTGTTGTCTGCCCTGCTGAAACACATGAGGAGCTACATCGTTTTCCCTCAGGTGGAGGATTTGGCTACTGTTAAAGGTGACTTCTATGCCCTTGGACATATCCCCAACATCATAGGTGCCATTGATGGGACCCATGTGGCTTTGGTCCCACCCCCACAGGAGTGAACAGGTGTACAGGAACCGGAAGACTTATCATTTGACGAATGTACAGATGGTATGTTTGGCAGACCAGTACATCTCCAAGGTAAATGCTATGTTCCCTGGCTCAGTGTATGACGCCTACATCCTGCGGAATATCAGCATCCCTTATGTGATGGGTCAACTCCAGAGGCAACGTGTGTGGCTATTAGGGGGCATATTTATACTCCGTTTGCGCCGAATTTGCGTCGTTTTTTTCGACACAAATTCAACGCAAAACTAACTCCATATTTATACTTTGGCGTTAGACGCGTCTAGCGCCAAAGTTCATGGAGTTAGCGCCATTTTTTTGCGTGAACACCTTCCTTGCGTTAATGATATGCAAGGTAGGCGTTCCCGTCTTAAAAAATGACTGCGATGCATATGCGTCGTATTTATACTCCCGGGCAAAAATGACGCCTGGGAGTGGGCGGGGCTAAAAAACCCGCATTTGCGCCGGATTTTAGCACCTGGGTCAGGGCAGGCGTTAAGGGACCTGTGGGCTCAGAATGAGCCCAGAGGTGCCCTCCCCTGCCCCCAGGGACACCCCGTGCCACCCTTGCCCACCCCAGGAGGACACGCAAGGATGGAGGGACCCACCCCAGGGATATTAAGGTAAGTCCAGGTAAGTTTTTTTTTTTTTTTTTTTTTGTGGCATAGGGGGGCCTGATTTGTGCCCCCCTACATGCCACTATGCCCAATGACCATGCCCAAGGGACAGAAGTCCCCTGGGCATGGCCATTGGGCAAGGGGGCATGACTCCTGTCTTTGCTAATGGGGGATGGGCGTCGTAAAAAAATGGCGCAAATCGGGTTGTGGCGATTTTTTTGCCTCAGCCTGACTTGCACCATTTCTTGACGCCCATACGCCATTTTCCCCCTACGCCGGCGCTGCCTGGTGTACGTCGTTTTTTTTAACGCACACCAGACAGCGCCGGCGGCTAACGCCGGCTAAAGTCATTCAATAAATACGGCGCCCGCATGGCGCTTCGGAATGGCGTTAGCCGGCGCTAATTTTTTTGACGCAAAACTGCGTTGGCGCAGTTTTGCGTCAAAAAGTATAAATATGGGCCTAGGTGACTCTGGTTACCCCAACCTGTCATGGCTACTTACCCCAGTGAGGAATCCCAGGACCAGGGCAGAGGAACACTACAATGAGGCCCATGGGCGGACTAGGAGTGTGATCGTTCGCACCTTTGGCCTCCTGAAGGCCAGGTTCAGGTGCCTCCATATGACAGGTGGTTCACTATACTACTCACCAAGGAAGGTGTGCCAGATCATCATCGCCTGCTGTACGATTCACAATCTTGCTTTGCAACACCAGGTGCTTTTTCTGCAGGAGGATGGTCCAGATGACGGCGTTGTGGCAGCTGTGGAGCCTGTGGACAGTGATGAGGAGGAAGCAGAGGAAGAAGACATTGACAACAGGGACTCAGTCATCCAGCAATATTTCCAGTGACACACAGGTGAGAACACATTCTTGCCTACTACAAGTACTTTCACACTTCTACCTCAATCCTGTCTGTCAATTTCAAGCAGTATTTGGTAACTGAGTTGTACATTTCCATTACGGTTTCACAGGTGTGGTTACCAACGTGTGTCATCTGCATACATTCTTCATGGACTTGTGATGTGTGGCATAGGTATGTTGACATTACATTTGAGAACGGATTTTGTCACTGTCATAGCTAATACACATTTTCAAAATCACAGACTGACTCCAGATTGTTTTGTGCTTCAAGGGTGTTTATTGAAGTGCTAAATATTGGAGTGGGTGGTAAAATGTTGAGGGGTGATGGTGGAGGAATGTCCATGGCAGAGTCCAGTCTATTAGTCTCACAGATGCACTGCCCATATGGGCATAGGAAGTGGAGCTGGGGCAGTTCCAATATGGACAGGGTTACAAAGTGGGACAGTGGGATGACAATCAGGGTGGTCTCATTTCTTGGCGGGGGTCTTGCCATCGTGCTCTGTCCTGTTCCTGGATCTCAGGGACCGCTTGCGGGGTGGTTCTCCATCTGCAGGGGGTGGGGTGCTGGTGTGGTGGTCCTGTGGCGGGGAGTCCTGTCCACTAGCGCCGGCGGTGGTGGTGGGCAGTTCATCATCCATGCTAGTGTCAGGGGCCCCTTGGAGTGCCACGGTGTCCCTCATGGTGTTCAGTATGTCCTTCAGCACCCATACGATGGTGTCCAGGGCGGAGCTGATGGTTCTGAGTTCATCCCTGAACCCCAAATACTGTTCCTCCTGCATGCGCTGGGTCTCCTGAAACTTGGCCAGGACCGTAGCCATCGTCTCCTGGGAGTGGTGGTATGCTCCCATTATGGAGGAGAGGGCCTTGTTGAGAGTGGGTTCCCTTGGCCTGTCTGCCCCCTGTCGCACAGCAGCCCTCCCAGTTCCCCTGTGTGCCTGTGCCTCTGTCCCCTGGACCGTGTGCCCACTACCACTGCCCCCAGGTCCCTGTTGTTGTTGGGGTGGTGGGTTATACTGGGTTCCCTGTAGTGGTGGACAAACAGCTGATTGACGTGTCCTGGGGACGGAGGTATGGGCCCGCTGGGTGGGTGCTGTGCTGGTGTTACCAGAGGGTGGAAGGTCTGTGGTGGGCTGTGCCTGTGTGAGGGGAACTGACTGTCCCGAGGCCCACGATGGTCCGGGCTGGTCATCTGGATCCAGTTGCCCAGAGCTGCTGTCATCACTGTGGGCCTCTTCTGTGGGTGGGGTAGAGATGTCTGGACCCTCCTGTCTGGTGATGTTGGGTAGTGGTCCTGCAGGGGTGTAAAAGCATGATTATTGCATCTGTGTGTGTCATGGTGTGCAATGGGTGGGTGACGGTGTACCCCAGTGCCAGCATTCCCGTGTGGGGGCTTGTGTGATGATGGTTGGGGGGGTGTTATGGGTATGTGCAGTGGGCATGCTTTAGTGAGGGGTGTCCATGCTTTGTTGTGTCATGCAGGGCTTGGTGTTGGGATGTGTGGTTTGTGTTATTAGTACATTAGTGAGGAGTTGGAGTGATAGGGGAGAGGGTGAGGGTGGGGGTCTGTGATAGCATGCAGGTAGGTGGGGAATATGATAGTTAAGATTTAACTTACCAGAGTCCATTCCTCCACTGACTCCTCCGAGGCCTCAGGATGCATAATGGTCAAGACCTGCTCCTCCCATGTTGTTAGTTGTGGGGGAGGAGGTGGGGGTCAGCCGCCGGTCCGCTGTACTGCAATGTTGTGTCTTGAGACCACGGAATGCACCTTCCCCCGTAGGTCGTTCCACCTCTTCCTGATGTCCTCCCGATTTCTTGGATGCTGTCCCACTGCGTTGACCCTGTCCACTATTCTTCGCCATAGCTCCATCTTCCTAGCTATGGAGGTGTGCTGCACCTGTGATCCAAATAGCTGTGGCTCTACCCGGACGATTTCCTCCACCATGACCCTGAGCTCCACCTGGGGTGTCTTTGACATGCCATGGGGTGGTGTAGGTGATGTGTGGGGTGGTGTATGTGGTGATGAGTGTGGTGATGTGTAGTGGTGTGTGGTGTTTTGTGCGTGGATGTTGTGTGGGTGATGGTGTTGTGTGCTTCTGTGTGGTGGGGTTGTCTATGCTGTGCAGTCTCTCTGGCATTCGTCAATAATTTTGGTCGTAGAGGTTTGTGGGTGATGTGGGTGTGTGTTTTATATTGTGTGGGGTGTGTGGGAGTGGTGTTTGTATGTGCATAAGGTGTGTGTATTTGGAATTGTCCAATGTGGCGGTGTTTTGGAGATGTGTGTGTATTTGTAGCGCAGCGGTGTGTACCGCCAATGGAATACCGCGTTTGAAAGACCGCCGCGTGGGTTTGTGGGTCGTGGTAGCATGGGCGTGTTTCTGTTGGCGTGACGGTGGAGGATTTGTTTTCGCCAGTTTATCACCGACCTTTGGTGTGGCGGACTTGTGTGGGTGTCTGAATTTCGGCAGATTCCGAGATGTGGGTCACAATAGCTGTGGCGGATTTCCGCGGCCGCGGCGGTGTATTGGCGGTCTTCTGCTTTTACCGCCAATGTTGTAATTACCCCCTATATCTCCTGAAATCAATACTAGACTATGGGGGTGATTTTAACCTTGGCGGACGGCGGAGGCCGTCCGCCAAGGTACCGCCGCCAAATGACCGCAGCGCGGTCAAAAGACCGCGGCGGCCATTCAAACATTTCCTCTGGGCCGGCGGGCGCTCTCCAAAAGAGCGCCCGCCGGCCCAGAGGAAATGCCCCTGCAACGAGGACGCCGGCTCAGAATTGAGCCGGCGTAGTTGCAGGGGTGCGACGGGTGCGGTTTGGCACCTTACGGGGGCCCCTGCAGTGCCCATGCCATTGGCATGGGCACTGCAGGGGCCCCCAGGGGCCCCGCGACACCCCCTACCGCCATCCTGTTCCTGGCGGGAGACCCGCCAGGAACAGGATGGCGGTAGGGGGTGTCAGAATCCCCATGGCGGCGGAGCGCACTCCGCCGCTATGGAGGATTCCCCCGAGCAGCGGGAAGTCGGCGGGAGACCGGCGACTTTCCGCTTCTGACCGCGGCTGAACCGCCGCGGTCAGAATGCTCGTGGGAGCACCGCCAGCCTGTTGGCGGTGCTCCCGTGGTCGGTGGCCCTGGCGGCCGTCAGAATGACCCCCTATGATTCTAAGCCTATTCACTCTGAAAACATGAACAATCTAAACGTTAAGTTTAAAATGACTAAGGGGGTGATTCTAACCCTGACGGGCGGCGGAGGCCGCCCGCCAGAGTTCCCCCCTCCAGAATACCGCTCGGCGGTCATAAGACCGCTGCGGTCATTCTGGCTTTTGCACTGGGCTGGCGGGCGGCCGCCAAAAGGCCGCCCGCCAGCCCAGTGCAAAAGAGCCTTCCCACGAGGACGCCGGCTCAGAATTGAGCCGGCGGAGTGGGAAGGTGCGACGGGTGCAGTGGCACCCGTCGCGTATTTCAGTGTCTGCAATGCAGACACTGAAATACAATGTGGGGCCCTCTTACGGGGGCCCCTGCAGTGCCCATGCCATTGGCATGGGCACTGCAGGGGCCCCCAGGGGCCCCACGACAACCCATACCGCCATCCTGTTCCTGGCGGGAGAACCGCCAGGAACAGGATGGCGGTATGGGCTGTCAGAATCCCCCATGGCGGCGCAGCAAGCTGCGCCGCCACGGGGGATTCCCAGGGCAGCGGAAAACCGGCGGGAGACCGCCGGTTTTCCACTTCTGACCGTGGCAAAACCGCTGCGGTCAGAATGCCCTGCGGGGCACCGCCAGCCTGTTGGCGGTGCTCCTGCCGACCCTGGCCCCGGCGGTAAGGAACCGCTGGGGTCAGAATCAGGCCCTAAGTTTCAAAATGGCCGGGTACCTGTAGGGGAATCAAGATGAATTAAATGAAAACTTTCTTATTCAAGTACTTTCCTTTACATGAGAATCAGAAAAACATTCTGACTAAATTTTAAACCACTCACATAAATCCTGTTTTGAGAATGTATACTAGGACCATACAATATTGCATTTTGAAACTCTGGCCTTCTGTGTACTCTTAAAATGTTTCAACACAAATTGCACATATTGCAGATATATATATATATATATATATATATATATATATATATATATATATATATAAATATATATATATATATATATATATATAGTAAACACCATAAAGGATTGTGCACCATGAATAACACAATATGGATTCAGGAAACAAATCACATAACTTGTCAACTCGAATATTACATAATAAATATCTTAGAATAGTGGCATACATTAAACAACATGAAATAAACTCGAGGAGAGGATCGTGCGTCTTGCCGATTCGAGTGTCACTATGTAAAATACCAGGAAATGGTAGCACGCAATGAATATCAAAGTCTAATCATCATTAATCGAATCCCGCGTCTTGACGATTCGTAAAACACAATGTACATGTCAAGCAATAACAGCTCACAATAAATAACAAGATCAAAGTACAATGAAACGAATCGCGCTTCTTTTGCCGATTCTTAAGCCACCATGTAAATGTCAAGAAATGGTAGCGCGCAATGAACAACAAAGTTAAATCCTCATGAAACGAGTTGTGCATCTTGCCAATTCGTAAAACATCATGTAAATGTCAAGAAATAGTAGCGCGCAATGGACAACAATGTTTAAGCACCATAAAACGAATCGCGCGTCTTGCTGATTCTTAAGCCACCATGCAATGTCAAGAAATGGTAGCACGCAATGAATAACAAAGTCAAACCTTTATGAAACAAATTGCGCGTCTTGCCTATTTGTAAACTACCATATAAATGTCAAGAATTGGTAGCGCGCAAGTATTCTGTTACTCATTTAAGAATTAAACCAAGAATATGAAAATTCTCAATAACGGTGTAGGGACAGTCCAACCACCGTCTTACCGCCTGGAACAATGATCACCAATGAAGGAATGAAGGGCAGAAGACTGGAAGATCCAAATAGGCCTCCGGCACAGGAGCTCAGGAAGAAGCTGCTGCTCTGCACCGGGACCTCTGAATAGTGAGCACTGGGAGTTAGGCTGGCTCTCTTTTATAGAGTCTTGGCCCAGCCCAGAACCACGCCCAGGCATGTTGCAGGGAAAGTCTCTGGAAGGCCCTGGAAAGGGGCCACACCCTAACACACTCTGAAAACCTGCAGCAATACATTGCAAAGGAACAGTATTTGTAAGCATATTAAAAATAAGTTTTCAGGATTGAACTCTGCAATGCAAAAGGTTAAACCACAACATATCAGCACAATGCATAAATTACGTTGTTTTAAGAGTGCTGGGTTTTTGCATTTTTGTCGCCAATAGAGCGCGTACTGCTCTGGTGTTGACAATTAGGACTATCTGCTCTGCTGACACCAGCTGACTCTTGACAGTAGTCATACTGGCTCACGTGTCATGCAGAGCCTCCACCCTTTGCCCATCAGTGGTGACCCACTGCCGATACTTGGAAGTATTTGCAGGAATGTGGGCATTTGGCACCATCTCCTTATCTCCCAGGGACATTAGGGACACCTCTATCTGCCCCCAAAGCTAACTGAGAATGTCTCCCCCCAAGCGCTACACTAGCCAACCCAGGTGTATGCCCTCCAGTGATGGGCTGTGCTCTCTTGGAACACTGGGAGTCGCCCTTAGAGTGTCCATGCTGGTAGCAGTCTAAGCATTTGGGGGTGAACTTCCCTATCTTCTTATCAAAGTACCCTGATTTCTTCCCAACCTTAGATGAGGAATGGTTACCTTCCCCCCCTTGGGAATTATTTTGGGGGCCTTTTAAGAGTTCTTTATCTTTACTTTTTTCTCCCCCCTCTTTCTTCTGTTGAGAACCCTGGCCACCTTTGTGGGTGTCCCCCAAGATACCTTTTTCAACACTCTTGTGCTAACCCAGAGGTCTGCCACTTCAGCAAGCTTCCTGGAATCAGTCAGCTTACTGTCTACTAAGTGCTGGCACAACTCTGTAAAACAAATACTGAGCACATGCTCTCTCTGAATCAAATCATATAGGCCCTCATTACAACTCTGGCGGTTGGTGATAAAGTGGCGGTAATACCGCCAACAGGTCGGCTGTAATAACCACAAAATTATAACCACGGCAGAAGCAGCTCAGACAGACAGCTACTTTAATACACAAACCGCCATGGCGGAATCAACAGGCACCACAGCAGTAACCGCCTACAGCCAGGCCGAAGACAATGTTCCACCCACTGTATTAAGACAGTCCAATCCACCACCTTTTCTGGGGCGGTACCAACAACATCAAAAGCCTGGTGGAAACACTGCACAGAAGGGAAACATCTCACCTCTGGAGACTCTGGGAACAAACACGCTGCCGGAGTTGCATTTCTTCCCAATGCTCATCTACGTGCTGCTCCATTACGAACACCAATGATGGCGAAGACGACCACGGTGAGTGTAGCCTACCACACAGGGGTGGCGGGGAGGAAAAAGTGAGTGACACACACATTCAACACGCAGCACCCCCACCCCCAATACCATACACACAAGCAGATGCAGTAACATAACATATTGACCCCATACCCCTCAGGAATAATGCAATAGAGTAAAAAGAGTGTAAGAAGATAAATTTAGAAGTAATACGTGCGTCCAAATCAAAAAGTATATACATCTTTACAAATGAAGGGACACTGCCCAGTCCTCAATGTTTGTGGTCCACAGGGCCACATTACAAATTCCAAAGCCCCACCTCACTCCTGCAACAACACGGAGAGGACACTGCAGGGGCATCAGGACAAAAATAGCCAGGCACCTCAGGGGGAATGGGAACGGGGGGCACCTCAGCCGGAAGATGGTGTAACACCACTGGTCCTGGAGGGGACAACATGCCCTATCCTTGGTTCTGGGGAGTGCACGGACACAGTCTCTCAAGTGGGTGACCTGCCCACATGCTCTGGAGGGGGCAACATGCCCTGTGCACCATCCTGGGTAGTGCAAGGCCACAGTCTCTCAAGTGGGTGACTTGCCTACATGCTCTGGAGGGGGCAACATGCCCTGTGCTCTGTCCTGGGTAGTGCAAGTCCACAGTCCCTCAAGGGGGTGGCTTTCCCACATGCTCTGGAGGGGGCAACATGCCCTGTGCTTGATCGTGGGGAGTTATAGGCCACAGTCTCTCAAGTGGATGGCTTCTCCACTGGTTCTGGAGGGAGCATCGTGCCCATTGAGCTTCATCCTGGGGAGGATGGGGTGAGTGGATGGCATCTCCACTGGTTCCGGAGGGATCATTGTGCCCTATGATGCAGATCTTGGGGAGTGCATGGTCACAGTCTCTCAGCTGGGTGTCATACCCACAGGATTTGCAGGGGCCAGGCCGCACAACAGCCCATGTACGCAGGACTACACACTGTCCGCCGGCGATGATGACTGTTCAATGGTGTCAGTGGTTGGTCTGCTGGTGGAGCTGGTGGTGGGGGGAGGCTCCTGCCCATCCCCTGCAGCCTCAGACGGCTGCCCACTGGGACTGCTGCTACAGGTGGCGGTGCTGCTGGTGGAGCTGGTGGTAGTGGGGGGAAGCTCCTGCCCATCCCCTGCATTCTCAGACGGCTGCCCACTGAGGCTGCTGCTGCAGGTGGCGGTGCTGCTGGTGCAGCTGGTAGTGGTGGGGGGAGGCTCCAGCCCATCCCCTGCAGCCTCAGACAGCTGCCCACTGGGGCTGCTGCTGTAGTTGGTAGTGCTGGTGGCGGTGCTGCTGGTGGGAGTGCTGGTAGTGGGGGGAGGCTCCTGCCCATCCCCTGCAGCCTCGAACGGCTGCACCACCATGGTTGGTGATGGTGGCTCAGACTGAGTCCCAGCACCAGGCCCCTTGTCCTCACTGCCAGCAGCTGGGGATGTCTCCTTGCCCCTTTTAGCAGCAGCTGGGGATTGCTCCCTGCCCTTCCTCCCTGCAGGTGGTTTTGGCTCCTTGCCCTTCCTTCCTGCAGCTGGGGCTGCCTCCTTGCCTTTCCTTCCTGCAGCTGGGGCTGTCTCCTTGCACTTTCTTGAAGCACTCAGGGCAGACACCCTTTCCATCTGACTGGCTGGTGGCCGGGATCCTTTCCCACCTGGAGTTGATGGGGACACTACTGTATCCGTGGCCTGGGTGGCTGAGGTGCTTGCCTGGGTTTTGACCAGCCTGGCCTCACATGAGGGATGGGGGTAGGGGTAGGGAAGAGGGCTTCGTCGGGACATTGGGGCAGGAAGAGGGAGATGGTTTGGGAGTGGAGGAAGAGGGAGTGGTTGTAGGAGATGTCAGTCTGCTGTGTTTGGGTGCAGGTGCATGGGCTGGATACTGTTGTGAGGTGGATGGCTGTTGGGTATCTGAGTGCTTGTGTTTGTGTACTTTGGGAGGAGAGGGCACAGACACAGTGGGAGAGGACACAGGGGATGTGTGCTTGGATGTGGGGGTGATGACTGCCAGTGAGGGCTGTGTACTAATACGTGTGCTGGTGATGGTGGTAGTGGATGAGGATGTAGTGCATGCAGGTGTGAGTGGAGACGCCACTGGGAGGGAGGTGGATGACGAGGAGGAGGGGGATACAGTGGAGACAGTGGATATTGGTATGTCTGCTTCTGGATGGTGTTTGTATGAGTGCCTGTGGGATGAAGCGTGGTGCCTGTGTTTGCCATGTCTACTCTTGAGTGTTGTCCTGGGTGCATGCTCGGCTGACTGTGTGCTTGGGATAGGTTGGGGTTGAGGTGCGTACCGTCACTACCGCTACGGATGAATAGGAGATGGAGACATACCCCCGTATACAGACTCCTGGTGGACTTGGTAACAATGGGGGACAGGCACATTATCTTCACCTATAGACCTGACAGGGCCGCAATCACAGAGGTGTGTGCCCAATTGGTTCCTGACCTAATATCTGCTATCTGTCACCCCACCGGGATCCCCCCTCTTGTGCAAGTCATATCTGTGCTCTATTTCCTGGCAACTGGAATCAAAACAGTCTACCCAAGTCTGTGTGGAAAGTTTGGGGCTGTCTCTACACCCCTGATGGTATTTCTCAGGGGTCAGCCAAATTTGGACATGAAAGCTGCTTTCATGGGTGCATAGACATTCTGATCATGTGGAGCTAGTGTAAGAAGTGTGTCCCTTCCCACTGCTGGTACATAAAACCACAAGTCCGCCCTCCATTGCTCATCAGACGTCCCATGGGCCCTTAGTGCAACTTCATAGGCAGCCAGCCACTTATCAATGTCATCTCCCACCACAAACCTTGGCACCACATTATTTGGGTATACAAACCTTTCTCTCCCCAACAGGTCCTGCATGCATGCTGCCACCATCACTGCTGGACTCAGACTGTCTTGCCTTGATATCCAGCTCCTTGAGACTCAGTTCATGAGCCAACAAAAGTTTCTTTCAGCGAAGGCTCTCTCAGCTGCAGCCTCAGCTCTCCTGTCCTCTGCTGCTCTTTGAGCTTTCCTTTCTTCTGCTTCCATGGTTAACTTTGCCAATTGCAACCAAAATTCTCTTTCTTCCCTCCTTTGCTCTGCAGTCAGGCCACGGTCAGAGACACTGCTCCCTGGTTTGGCAGGGGGCACAATTACAGTGGTAACATCCTCCACTTATGAAAAATAATCCTCTGAGGGGCCATCCTCTGGACTCTCTTCCTCAATCTCCTCCTCCAATTGGGCTTCTGCCCAGGCCCTCAGTGCTATTTGAAATTCCTCCTTTCTGGAGGCACCTTGGGTGGGTACCCCATATCGTTGCAGAACCCTTTCAGCTGCTTAACAGTAGGTCTCAAGCTGGCCATATCAAAATCATCATCTCCTGCTTGAGACCCAGCCAGAGACATGTTTAGTGAGGATTTTAGTTAAACAATGTCAAGTAGAAAAACGAAATTGCAGAAAAAAGATATAAATCAAGTTGACCTTCAACTGTGGGTGGGTAGTGCACAAATACAAGTCCTAGCCTCAGCGCTGATCACCAATGTTAGAAATGGGGTCTTTGGTTGGCAGTCAGGTTACCCCCCTGTCCAAGCAAGGACCCTAACTCTAGTCAGGGTAAGTTACACACAATCCAAATTATCATGTGCCCACCCTCTGGTAGCTTGGCACTGAACAGTCAGGCTTTACTTAGAAGGCAATGTGTAAAATATATATAACACCACAAAAATACACCACACAGTATATAATATTTATCTGACAAAATGCAGGTCAAAACAATTAAGATGCAATAAGTATATGTTGAGAAATCACTGTAAAAATGATATAAAGTGTATTTAGTCTTTTAAAAGCAAGAAATGTTTCTTTCAAGCACAAAGTACCTGGTTTGTGTTTAAAATCTCAGCAAAGAAAGGCAGAGGAGGAGATGCATGGAAAACAAGGAGGTGTGCATCGATTTCTCGGGCCACACACAGCGATGCGTCATTTATTTTTCACTCAGCGGTGGCTGTGCGTCGATTTCCGGTGCTCGGTCGTGGATCCTCTTCGGGTTGCGGGGTTTCCGCATCCCCCAGGGATGATGCGTGGATTTCTGGCGCTGACAGGATGAAGTCACAGGGACTGCGTCGATGCGGGCGCCGTTGCGTGGAAATTTCTACCTCACGGCAGGCACTGCATTGATTCCTCTCTGGAAGTTGGGCTGCGTCGTTCCGGCTCAGCTGTGCGTCGATCCCGTGGGCTGCGCATTAAATTTCCAGTCACTATGCTGGCACTGCGTCGATCTTCTCCTTGCGAAGTCAGGTTGCCTCATTCCGGTTCAGCGTGCAGTGAATTTTTCACCGCGATGCAGGCTGTGTGTCGATTTTCACTGCACAAGGATTCCTTCTTGTAGAGATGAAGTATTTTTGGTCCTGAGACTTCAGGGAACAGGAGGCAAGCTCTATCCAAGCCCTTGGAGAGCACTTCTCACCACAGCCAGACAGCAGCAAGGCAGCAGGGCAACAGCAAGGCAGCAGTCCTTTACAGAAAGCAGTCATGTGAGTCCTTTGGGCAGCCAGGCAGTTCTTCTTGGCAGGTTGCAGGTTCTGGTTCAGATTCTCTTCTCCATGAAGTGTCTTTATGAAGTAGAGTGTCTACCTCAGAAGTGTCTGAGTTGGTAGGGGCAGAGGCTCTGTTTAAATACCCAAATGTGCCTTAGAAGTGAGGGAGACTTCAAAGAGTGGCTTAGAAGTGCACAAGGTTCCCTTTCAGTTCAATCCTGTATGCCAGGGTCCCAGTAGGGGGTGTGGACGTCCTTTGTGTGAGGGCAGGCTACTGTCCTTTGATATGTAAGTGTCAGGCCCTCCACCCTCTCAGCCCAGGAAGTCCCATTCAAAATGTAGATGTATGCAAGTGAGCCTGAGTATCCTGTGTTTGGGTGTGTCAGAGTGAATGCACAAGGGAGCTGTCAACTGAACCCAGCCAGATGTGGATTGTAAGGCACAGAAGGATTTAAGTGCAGAGAAATTCTCACTTTCTAAAAGTGGCATTTCTAATATAGTAATATTAAATCCAACTTTGCCAGCCAGCAGGATTTGGTATCGCCATTCTGGCCATACTAAATATGACCTTCCTACTCCTTTCAGATCAGCAGCTACCACTCAAACAGTATATGAGGGTATCCTAAATGTTAGCCTATAAAGGGAGCAGGCCTCACAGCAGTGTAAAAACAAATTTAGGAGTTTTACAATACCAGGACATGTAAACTACTCAGGTATATGTCCTGTCTTTTGCCTACACAGCACCCTGCCACAGGGGTTACCTAGGGCATACCTTAGGGGTGACTTATATGTAGAAAAATTAGGAGTTTTAGGCTTGGCAAGTACTTTTAAATGCCACGTCGAATTGGCAGTGAAACTGCACCCACAGGCCTTGCAATGGCTGGCCTGAGACAAGGTTAAGGAGCTACTTAAGTAGGTGGCACAATCAGTGCTGCAGGCCCACTAGTAGCATTTAATCTACAGGCACTGGGCACGTATAGTGCACTTTAGTAGAGACTTATAATTAAATTAAATAGTCCAATTGGGTATGATCCAAAGTTATTATGTTTAAAGGGAGAGAGCATATGCACGTTAGAACTGGTTAGCAGTGGTAAAGTGTGTAGAGTCCTAAAACCAGCATAAACAGTTTCTAAAAAGTGGAGGGAGGCAGGCAAAAAGTTAGGGGTGACCACCATAAGGCTGTCAAGTCTAACAGCGAGTCTTTGTGACTCACAATTTGCGACAAGCAAAACCTTTTGTACAACAGTGTCAATTACTTTGTTTGCGATTCCCAGTGGGGCTGCATATGATCTACCTGGGGACAGCTTACGACCATGTTTGGACTGCTTTTAAATAAAGCAGTGTTTTTTTTTTCTAAATGCTGACTGTTTTCCTTAAAGGAAAAAGGGATACAATTAAAAAAAAAAAAGTTTTCTTTTCATTTTTTCAGAGCAGGCAGTGGTTTGTAGAAAATTAGATGTTTTTTCCATGCAAAAACCTGCATAACCTATTCCGGAATATAGAAGAATTGCATGAAGTTGCACTATCTAACAAGGACGCAAACGAAAACAACTTCTCGTCATATGGCAGCTAGCTATCCACTCATAGTTATTTAGCACACACTTTCTTCTCATAGGTTGAAAACAGCCTGTGCAAGATAGAGTTTGAATACATACATATGCAAAGGCATTAGTGCATAATTCTCAGAAGAAACAAGGAGACTGGGGTCGATCCTGTGTAAACAATTAAACAAAAACAAAGGGAAACCAAATACAAACCATTTTTTAATACAAAATAGCAGGAAACAAAGCAAAAATATCAAAAACAATTATCATTTTAACACAGTTGAGAAATGGTCAGTTGGAACAGTGGGCTAAAACATGCAAATTTACATCCTTTATCTCAGCCTATTGCAAGTCAATGGAAGAAGGTTGTGTGATAACAGTTAATCAGATTCAGCAGAAACGTATCTTAGACGCATGTGTCTGGAACTTTTCCTCTGAGGTAGCACTTGAACTGACTTGGAAAGAAGATAGCATTCATTTACACAAATACTGACTCTTCTTTTTTTATATATATTTTTTTTAAAACAAGCTTCACTTCCTGGGTTTAACAACGAGGTTAGTCTTGCTAAAATGTACAATGGACTTTATAAGACATAACGGGGCTTATTTACAAGCCCCGTGGTGCAGAGCAGCACACCAAGTGTGCTACTGGGAAAGTGCACAAATGTCCAGAGTCTAGAAGATACAGCGCAATTCTGTCCTCTCCCCCTGTGCTGAAGCACAGATTGCTTCCTAGTGCCAATGCAAGCACCCTCGCACCATGGTGCAAGAATGCCTGTGTTGTGGGGATCATTTTTTTTGTGCAGGAAAAGACAGTTTTCTGCACAGTAGCAATCAAGAGAGGTATTCTCCTCTTTCTATGTTTGCTGAAGAAGTCAGCACACATAGGGCCTCATTTACAAGCAATTTATGCCGCCTTAGCATCATTCTTTCTTACTCTAAGGTGGCACAAAACAGTGCCCCACCCCATGTCATATTTACAAACTGGTGCAATGTCACCATTGTGCCAGTTTGTAAAGCATTCTGTCACAATATACCTCCACCAGGTATAATCTATGCAAGGTAGGAGTTCCCCCGTTGAAAGCCCCACAGAAAAGGTGCAGTGAAATCTGCAAGGTTTTACTGCACCATGTGTTTCAGCATAGCCTCATTTTTTTTAGCGACTGCTCAGGGCAGGCATTAAAGGTGAAGCTGTGCTCTTGTCTATGGGGCCCCTTAACATTGCTGAACTAGAGTCAAAATGTTAAGGTTTAAGCACCCAACATGGTGCTCCCATGGCATCATTAGGGGCCGCAGGGCGGTGTAAGAAAACTGTTGCATTGATCACGATTTGCCAGTTTCTTGTGAATGAGCCCCATAGAATGAGAAAACATGGGGAAAAATGAAGATATTTCTTCTTGTTGCTTCACTTCAACGCCACCTCTGAGGTGGCGTAAGAAACCAACGCATTCCCAGACTTGTAAATCTGGGAATGCGTCATCATCCTCAGTGTTCCTTGGGTATTGTATGGGAACACCCACAGCAGCACCCATGGAACGCCCCTTTCGCGCTATTTTATACGTGAAAGGAGCCCATATTTGCAAGGCCATGAGGTGGCTTTGAGTGGCCTTGTAAGTATGGGATGGAACACTGCACCACGGAAGCATTCAACAAATATGATCCTCCGGTGGAGCAGTGTTCCGATAGGGCCTAGGAAATGAAGCCCGCTGTATCCTGGATCTACCATGGACTCGCAAAGTTGGCAGTGAAACCAATGTAGCATAAAACTTTAAATCAGAACGAAAATTATTTTCCAGCTGCACAAAGGGTATTTATGCATAGAAGTGTAATATGATGTCACACACTTCTTTTGCGAATATTCTGCATATCGTTTTTTTCTTCGGACATATCCTGAGTGTAACATCGCATAATAAAACATGTTTACATCTGACACCACACATAGCTGAGGCAAGTGTTAACCATGACAAAATAGATAAAGGCATCAGACGAATTAAATAACACATTTAACAGTTTGAAACATTAAGAACTCCCTTTAGAATTGTACAAAATGCAGGCACAAGGTTGCCTATTGGCCGAGTTTATTATAGTTCAATATGGCTTTTCTTGATATTATTTTAGGTTCGGATGACCCAGGGTAAAGTAGGTTGTGCATCTTGACCTCCATCCATTTCTACTGTTTAGAGAGCGAGTGATCACAGAACCATTGTGACAAGCGAGGTTGCAGCCTCAGCAGACTAATTTCAACTTCCCCTGGGATGTATGAAACTCCTCTATGAGATAATGGAGGAAACATAAAATACTTGTAGAACACAAAAGAATCCATCTGACAACACCTGAACACAGTACAAGGTTCCAGCTGTTGTAAAACTATTCTATTACGAATTGTCCTGCAGGGCAACGCGCAGGTTAATGAAGAAACATCAAACGATTATTCGAGCATCGAAGCTCGACACTGGTAATATTTCGCCACTTGCAGCCTGAAATTTGGAATATTGCCATCGAGTGCTTATGTAGACGTATTTAAGCTTTCATAAACACACACAAAGGACCTGATTATGAGTGGATCCAAGAAGCAGGTGCTATTTATTGCATCCAATAAAATCGAGTAATTACCACGAGTGGTAAATACCAAGGCCACTGAGAATTCCAAGCCCTATGCAAAATAGCGGTTTGTTGATGGTTTGGAATTACCGAACCATTCATAATCAGGGACAATATGTTTCATCTTTGTACATTCGGAGAGAGTTCTTGCCGAGATAGGAAGAACTATTGGTTTCTGTACTAACTATTTTCTATGAATTATTTTTCTTGTAACTGAGTTACTAAGAGACTCATTTAGTCTATGAAAGGAGGTTGTGGTGGTAGACGTCTTAGCTGTACCCATCGGAAGTCTCCCCACAATATTAAGAGTTAGCTACGAAACAGGCATCATATCTTTAGGATCACTCTGCATTATTTTTTCAGAAAAATCAAAGTGGATTTTTTTTGTCAAAGACATAAAGTCAGCCGTTCCTTCCATGATTTGTTCCTTGCCCATCACTGCCTTTCAATGCTTGGTGAATTTGATCACTGGAAATAATCACTGGAAGTATTTTTTTTTACAGTCGGCAGAATTCTTAAGACATGAAAGGCAGCAAACGTATGGTCGATGTGTCACCCCTTTTGATTTGCCATCAGAGAAGCAGACAGAGACATCACCAGCCATCACATTTCTGAAATGCTATGACGAGTGTTGCCAGCTGAATGAAGGCCAACTGCCTGAAGCTCAACACGGACAACATGGAAGTGTTGAGTTTCAGGAAGAATACCTCACCGTGGGACAACACCTGGTGGCTCAAACTGCCCATGGTGGACCAGGTCATTGCAATCATCTCTACCTGCTTCCACACCCTACTAATGCTTCAAAAGATCTTCAGATGAATCCCTATCAACACTAGGAAATGGCCACACAAGCCCTCAACACCAGCCGGCCATGAAAACACACTCTACGGTACCATTACCCTACTCCTCAAGTGACTGCAGACCATACAGAACACAGACTCATCCTCAGCCTTCCCAAATGGACCCACATCTCCCTCCACCTCAGGAAACTTCAATGGCTCTCCATCCAGAAGAGACACAAGTTGAAGCTGCTGACCCATTGCTACAAAGCCCTCCATGACCAGGGTCCAGCCTACATCAGCCTCCACCTGAACATTCACCAGCTCACCACACAACTGCGCTCCCTCCTTTCCCCCTCACCCACATTCCTCGCATCCACCAAAGCAGACTTCAGAAAGGGACTCAAGACCTGGCTCTTAGACTAGAGACTGGCAAAAGCTTGCGTGGATATCTTCAGGGGTGATTAGTCGCACTCTATAAATAATGCCTGATTAATTAATTGATTGAACGCTGGCTCTCATCTGATTGCAAGTGATGTGCAAAGGAGTCTTATTAGACTTTTCATCCTTGGCGTGGTTTCCCTTCACTTTTTGCCTCTGTTCCCCAAGTTATTGATGTGTGCTGGACTCTGATTTTACTGTTTTTGTTTCTCTGGGCACTTTACCACTGCTAACCAGTGCTAAAGTGCAATTGCTCTTTTACAAAATGTGTATGTAATTGGATTATTCATGATTTGCATATTTGGTTTACTAGTAAGTCCCTAGTAAAGTGCACTAGAGATGCCAGGGCCTGTGAATCAAATGCTACTAGTGAGCCTGCAGCACTGGTTGTGCCACCCACATAAGTAGCTCTGTAATCATGTCTCAGACCTGCCACTGCAGTGTCTGTGTGTGCAGTTTTGACTGTAAATTCGACTTGGCAAGTGTACCCACTTGCCAGGCCTTAACCTTCCCTTTTCTTACATGTCAGACACCCCTAAGGTAGGCCCGAGGTAGCCTCAAGGGCAGGGTGCAGTGTATGGTTAAGGTAGGACATATAGGGGGTCATTCTGACCCCGGCGGGCGGCGGGAGGCGCCCGCCTGGAGGGAGCCGCCATATGGCCGCTCCACGGTCAAAAGACCGCGGAGGCCATTCTGGCTTTCCCGCTGGGCTGGCGGGCGACCGCCAGAAGGCCGCCCGCCAGCCCAGCGGGAAACCCCTCCCCATGAGGAAGCCGGCTCCGAATGGAGCCGGCGGAGTGGAGGATGTGCGACGGGTGCAGTGGCACCCGTCGCGAATTCCAGTGTCTGCAAAGCAGACACTGGAATTCAAAGTGGGGTCCTCTTACGGGGGCCTCCAGGGGCCCCACGACACCCCTCACCGCCATCCTGTTTCTGGCGGTCGGAACCGCCAGGAACAGGATGGCGGTGAGGGGGTCGGAATCCCCCATGGCGGCGCAGCAAGCTGCGCCGCCATGGGGGATTCCCAGGGCAGCGGAAAACCGGCGGGAGACCGCCGGTTTTCCTGGTCTGACCGCGGCCAAACCGCCGCGGTCAGAATGCCCTGCGGGGCACCGCCAGCCTGTTGGCAGTGCTCCCGTATCCCCGGCCCCGGCGGTCCTTGACCGCCGGGGTCGGAATGACCCCCATAGTAATGTGTTTTATATGTCCTGACAGTGAAGTATTGCTAAATTTGTTTTTCACTGTTGCAAGGCCTGTCCCTCTCATAGGTTAACATGGGTGTTACCTTTAAATCTGGTTTAAGTGTAGATTCCCTTTGGGAGCAGATGGACATGTGGAGTTTGGGGTCTCTGAGCTCACAATTTAAAAATAATTTAAAAATACATCTTTTAGTAAAGTTGATTTTAAGATTGTGTGTTTGAAAATGGCACTTTTAGAAAGTGGGCATTTTCTTGCTTATACCATTTCTGTGACTCTGCCTGTTTGTGGATTCCCTGTCTGGGTCAGTTTGACAGTTGGACTGGTTGCACCTCACACTGGACAGTGACACAAAGGGAGCTGTGGTGTAGCCTGCATATCCTGATGAACCATCTGTTCTAGGAGGGAAGGGAGGAGTGGTCACTCACACCTGAAGGGGTGGTGCCTGCCCTCACACAATGCAGTCTCCAACCTCCTGGTGAGTGTCTGGGGCCTGGCCTGGGCAAGGCAGGATTTCACATTCAAAAGAGACTTTACTTTGATGTAGGCCTACTTCAAAGGAGAAATTGGGCATAAGAAGGGCACCCAAAACTACAGACCTTAGAAACAGTTTTGGAACCAAGAGGAACCTCTGACTGGAGAAGAGCTGAATAGCTGAGGAAGAAGAGCTACCCTGTCTGTGACTGTGCTTTGTGGAGCTATCCTGCAGTTGCTGCTTCTGCCAGAGTAAGAGGGCAAAGACTGGACTTTGTGTGCCTTCCATCTTGAGAAGAACTCTCCAATGGCTTAATTCAGAGCTTGCCTCCTGTTGTTTGAAGTCTCAGGGACAGCAACGACTTCTCTCTTCCAGCACCTGGAGTATCTGTAGAGACTCCTACTCTGCCCTGTGGTGCCCATCCAGTTCCTGGGACCCTGAAAGGAGAAGCTGGCAACCTAAGAGGAAGAAATCCATGCACAGAGCGCGGAGCGGAGAAAAGATCGACGCAACTCTGATCTGAGGCTGAAGAAATGGCGCGCCGCCGGCTCCGCGGCTGAGAATCGACGCTCGTCAGAAACGCAACTGAAGAATCAATGCACGGAGCAGGAGAAACAACGTGCAGCATCGCTGACAGAGGCTGGGAGATCGCAACCCGCGCTGTGTGGTTTTCGGATCATCGTGCGGCTGAATTTCTGACGTGAACCATCGTGTGCGTGCAAAAGCAACGCAAGGCCTGCCTGGACCCGTGTGCGGGCTGAATCGATGCATCACTCTCCTGCAGAGAGAAGAACCGACACACGCTGACTCGACAGAAGTGGGAAACGACGCAAGGTCTCACTCGTGAGCGACATCGACACACCGCAAGCCCTTTTTGTTGCACACCCACCTGTGCAGGGTTATTTGTGACGTACACCAGGTACATTTTCATGCTAGCAAAGCTATTGTGTGTTTAAAACTACTTAAAGACTCTTTTTGCATTTTTATTGATAACTTGACTTGTGTATTGTGGATTTTTGTCGTTTTGGTCTTGTTTTGTTTAGATAAATATTTCCTATTCTTCTAAACTGGTGTTGTGTCATTTTGTAGTGTTCTCATTAAGTTACTGTGGCCCTCATTCTGACCCTGGCGGTTGGTGATAAAGCGGCGGCCAACCCGCCAACAGGCCGGCGGTCCAAAATATGCAATTCTGACCCTGGCGGGAACCGCCAACACAGCCCACCGCATTAACACTCCGCCCGCCACGGCGGAACAAACAAACAACGCGGCGGTCCCCGCCAACAGCCAGGCGGCAGACAATGTACCGCCCACCCTATCACGACCCACCAATCCGCCACCTTTTCCGGGGCGGGAGCACCGCCGATAAAAACACGGCGGAAACAGACTACGAACGGGAAAACGCTCACCTCCACATACTCCACGCGAGATTCCGGCAGTATGGAACCCGAGTTACAGGTCATCCCCGCACTCCTATACCTGCTCCTGTACCAGGAGCACGCCCGGCGGCGCGGAAGACATCGGTGAGTACTGCACCTACGACACAGGGGAGGGAAAAGATTACCGGCACACACCCACCCAACCACACCCACTACAACACACACATCAATGCATTCCCACAGATCACTGTCACAACCCACAAACCCCCCCCTCCGAAATAATGCAAAGACCAAAAGACGAGATCTTAAACGGGCAGATATATTGAAAAATGGACAGCAGTAATCCAAATAAATAAATAAACTATGTACAAAATATATACATCTACTATATGTAGTCCAACCACTGTCCGTGGACCACAGGGGTCCTGAGCAAAGGGGCAAGGCCCAGTCCCACGACAAGAACTCCACGGAGAGAACACTGCAGGGGCATCAGAAAGAAAAAAGGACAGGCACCTCAGGGGGAAGGGAAGGGGGGGCATCTCAGCCACTTGAGTACATGACGCCAGATCCACGAGGGGACTCCATGACCACTGGCCCATCCTGGGGAGAGCAAAGCCACAGTCCATACAGTCCATACAGTGGGTGGCCTGCCCACTGGGCCATCCTGGGGAGTGCAAAGCCACAGTCCATACAGTCCATACAGTGGGTGGCCTGCCCACTGGGCCATCCTGGGGAGAGCAAAGCCACAGTCCATACAGTCCATACAGTGGGTGGCCTGCCCACTGGGCCATCCTGGGGAGAGCAAAGCCACAGTCCATACAGTCCATACAGTGGGTGGCCTGCCCACTGGGCCATCCTGGGGAGAGCAAAGCCACAGTCCATACAGTCCATACAGTGGGTGGCCTGCCCACTGGGCCATCCTGGGGAGAGCAAAGCCACAGTCCATACAGTCCATACAGTGGGTGGCCTGCCCACTGGGCCATCCTGGGGAGAGCAAAGCCACAGTCCATACAGTCCATACAGTGGGTGGCCTGCCCACTGGGCCATCCTGGGGAGAGCAAAGCCACAGTCCATACAGTCCATACAGTGGGTGGCCTGCCCACTGGGCCATCCTGGGGAGTGCAAAGCCACAGTCCAAACAGTCCATAACAGACTCCACTGCCACTGGAGGAGGCATGTTGGCCAGAGGACATCCTGCAGCCCTGCCCGAGACAGATCCTGCCCTGCCACGTCTGCCAAAGGGCCAGCGGTTCTTGCCTGGAAGGGCCCAGTTCAGCGGTTCTTGAGACGGCGGTCCCCAGCGGAGCGGTGCTGGAGACGGCGGGGCCCAGTTCAGCGGTTCTTGCCTTGAAGGGCCCAGTTCAGCGGTTCTTGCCTTGAAGGGCCCAGTTCAGCGGTTCTTGCCTTGAAGGGCCCAGTTCAGCGGTTCTTGCCTTGAAGGGCCCAGTTCAGCGGTTCTTGAGACGGCGGTCCCCAGCGGAGCGGTGCTGGAGACGGCGGGCCCAGTTCAGCGGTTCTTGCCTGGAAGGGCCCAGTTCAGCGGTTCTTGCCTTGAAGGGCCCAGTTCAGCGGTTCTTGAGACGGCGGTCCCCAGCGGAGCGGTGCTGGAGACGGCCGGGCCCAGTTCAGCGGTCCTTGCCTTGAAGGGCCCAGTTCAGCGGTTCTTGCCTTGAAGGGCCCAGGTCAGCGGTTCTTGAGACGGCGGTCCCCAGCGGAGCGGTGCTGGAGACGGCGGGCCCAGTTCAGCGGTCCTTGCCTTGAAGGGCCCAGTTCAGCGGTCCTTGCCTTGAAGGGCCCAGTTCAGCGGTTCTTGCCTTGAAGGGCCCAGTTCAGCGGTTCTTGAGACGGCGGTCCCCAGCGGAGCGGTGCTGGAGACGGCGGGGCCCAGTTCAGCGGTTCTTGCCTGGAAGGGCCCAGTTCAGCGGTTCTTGCCTTGAAGGGCCCAGTTCAGCGGTTCTTGCCTTGAAGGGCCCAGTTCAGCGGTTCTTGCCTTGAAGGGCCCAGTTCAGCGGTTCTTGCCTTGAAGGGCCCAGTTCAGCGGTTCTTGAGACGGCGGTCCCCAGCGGAGCGGTGCTGGAGACGGTGGGGCCCAGTTCAGCGGTTCTTGCCTTGAAGGGCCCAGTTCAGCGGTTCTTGCCTTGAAGGGCCCAGTTCAGCGGTTCTTGCCTTGAAGGGCCCAGTTCAGCGGTTCTTGAGACGGCGGTCCCCAGCGGAGCGGTGCTGGAGACGGCGGGGCCCAGTTCAGCGGTCCTTGCCTTGAAGGGCCCAGTTCAGCGGTTCTTGTCTTGAAGGGCCCAATTCAGCGGTTCTTGAGACGGCGGTCCCCAGCGGAGCGCTGCTGGAGATGGCGGCCATTCTATGGCCAACTGCTCATTGCCTGGTGGTGCCCTCCTGGCCAGCTGAGCTGGGTCCTCCCTGGGCAGCGGCTTTGGGGGTGGTGGGCTCTCCCTGGGCAGCTGTGACGGTTCCTCCCTGGGCAGCGGCTATGGGGGTTGCGGGCTCCTCCTGGGCAGCTGTGACGGGTCCTTCATGGGCAGCAGGCCTGCTGCCTGACTTCTCCGCCTTGCTGCCCTTGCCCTCCTTAGTCGGGAGTCTGTGGCCCTTTCCTCCCTTTGGAGCTGTGGCTGTTGACGGTGGCTGGCTAGTGTCCTGGGGGGATATAGAACCCGGGCTCCTGCGGCGGCCCTTCCGCCTTCTGCTCCTCTTCCCAGGGGGTGGGCTGGCTGTCCCCTTGCTGCTGGGCGAAGATCCAGACCTGCGGGCTGGTGGGCTCCAATACCCCTGCACCCTTGTCAAGGGGGCTGCAGGGCTGGTGGTGGCTGAGGTGCTCTTCTTACCCCGACGAGAAGGAGGGGGGGGCTCAGGGTCAGGAAAGAAGGTAGCAGTAGAGAGATAGATTTTCCTGGGACAATGGATAGTGGTAGGTACAGTGGGTATGGGAGTGGAGGGAGAGGATGTGGTTGTAGGCGAGACAAGTTTGCTGTCTTTGGGTGCAGGTGCAGGAGCGGGAGGCTGTCGTGAGGTGGATGGCTGTTGGGTGGGTGGGTGGCTGCGCTTGTGTGGTGTGGAAGAGGGGGTGACAGACACAGTGGGAGAGGACACAGGGGACGTGTAAATGGCAGTGGGGGTGGTGACTGCACGTGTGCGGACTGTACTGGAGGGTGTGCTGGTGATGGAAACACTGGCTGATGGTGAGGTGAATGAAGGTGTGAGTGTAGACGTCACAGGGAGGGAGGAGGGAGACGAGGAGGTGGGGGTCACAGAGGTGGTAGTGACTGTTGGCATGTCTGCATCGGAATGTTGCTTGTGTGAATGTCTGCGTGATCTGTGGTGCTTATGTTTGGATGAGCTGCTCTTGGGTGTTGAGGTGTGTGCAGGCTGGTCTGATGGTGTGGGTGGGACAGGCAGAGGAACAGGAGACTGGGAGGAGGGAGTTAGTAGAGGGAGGCAGGAGACAGGGACAATGGCTGCCGTCAGCGCTGAGGCCAGAGCCTGGAACGATCGCTGATGGGCAGCCTGACCCGAATGAATGCCCTCCAGGTACGCATTGCTGCGATGAACCTCCCTCTCCACCCCCTGGATGGCATTCAAAAGGGTAGTCTGCCCAACAATGAGCATTCGGAGGAGGTCAATGACCTCCTCACTGAGGGCAGCGGGGGTAACAGGGGCAGGGCCTGAGGTGCCTGGGGCGAAGGAGATGCCCGGCTTCCTGGCAGAGCGGGCACGGGGCGAACGCTGAGGGGCTGCTGGGAGGGCGGAGATGGTGCGCTGGGTGGCGGCTGTACCTGTAATGGCGGGGGGCACGGATGGTGCCACCCCCGCAAGGGAGATTCCTTCCGAGGACGTGTCCGTGTCGCTGCAGGGTCCAGTCGTCCACGTTGTGGAGCTCCCCTCGCCCTCCGTCTCACTGGTCCAGTCAGACTCTGTGGCATGGCCCTCCTGGGCCATGTGAGATGCAGCTCCCTCCTGCCCCGATGCCACTTCTCCTCCGCCTGATGATGCTGATGCACACAAGCACAGAAAGACAAACAAAAAGGGGGGGAGAGAGAAATAAAGAGATTTTGAGTACATGGATCACCGGTACAGTTAGCGGACATGACAGACACAGATGCCCCCTGCACTAAGTTGCGCACTTGGGGTCCCCTACGCATTCCGTGGAACATGCCCTACACGCCTAGAGTTGACAACTGCACCCATGGATGACACGGCCCAGGGATGGCTGTACTGGCACACTACTGAGGGTGGTGGCTGGGGACACAGGGGCTTACGGGGGTGCCCAGCCTACAGATATCGCCCTGGCCTAGGGGGACCCACAGCCCTCCTCCCCCACCCAGACACCTCCACTGCGCGACAACAGAGTAGACTATGCTTGTACTCACCCCCTTGTGTCTGCTGTGCTGCCCTCACGCGCCCATCCAAATCAGGGTAGGCCACTGCCAGGATCCGGAACATCAGGGGGGTCAGTTGACGGCAGGCACCCCGCCTACGTTGGGAGGCCATCCCCAGCAGAGACTCGGCGGTCTTCTTGGTCCCGCGGCGGATGTCCTCCCACCTCTTGCGGCAGTGGGTGCCCCGTCGATGGTGGACCCCCAGGGTCCGGACTTCCTTGGCGATGGCCCGCCAAATCCCGATCTTCTCATGGGCGCGGACCTATGTGATACGTACAGGGAGGGAGAAATACCACGTTCAAGTTTGTCTGCATTTTCGTTGCCAGTGGCCCAACGCCCCCCATCCCCGCCAGGCCCCCCGCCAGGCCCCCCCGCCAGGCCCAACATGCCCCCCATCCCCGCCAGGCCCCCGCCAGGCCCAACATGCCCCCCATCCCCGCCAGGCCCCCCGCCAGGCCCCCCCGCCAGGCCCAACATGCCCCCCATCCCCACCAGGCCCCCCGCCAGGCCCAACATGCCCCCCATCCCCGCCAGGCCCCCCGCCAGGCCCAACATGCCCCCCAAGCCAGCCAGGCCCCCCGCCAGGCCCAACATGCCCCCCATCCCCGCCAGGCCCCCGCCAGGCCCAACATGCCCCCCATCCCCGCCAGGCCCCCCGCCAGGCCCCCCCGCCAGGCCCAACATGCCCCCCATCCCCACCAGGCCCCCCGCCAGGCCCAACATGCCCCCCATCCCCGCCAGGCCCCCCGCCAGGCCCAACATGCCCCCCAAGCCAGCCAGGCCCCCCGCCAGGCCCAACATGCCCCCCATCCCCACCAGGCCCCCCGCCAGGCCCAACATGCCCCCCATCCCCGCCAGGCCCCCCGCCAGGCCCAACATGCCCCCCATCCCCGCCAGGCCCCCCGCCAGGCCCCCCGCCAGGCCCAACATGCCCCCCATCCCCGCCAGGCCCCCCGCCAGGCCCAACATGCCCCCAAGCCAGCCAGTGGCCCCAAATCCATATTGAATTAAACTCACTTGTTGGTCTGGAGGACCGTAGAGTATCGCATACTGGGGGAGGACCCCATCCACAAGTTTCTCCAACTCTTCTCCAGTGAAGGCAGGGGCCCTTTCCCCAGGCGCAGCAGCCATTGTCCCTTCCAGACCGAGGTCACAGCAACACTTGCAGTATAGGTCCTCTCCTGTGAAAGTTCAAGTCGCAAGTGAATAAGTAGATAGAAAATGGCGGTCACGCCCGCGGCGGTGCGTACCGCGGCGGTGCGTACCGCCACCGCCGGCGCCCTTCGCCATTGGCTCCTGAAACCCATAGGCTTCAATGTTAACCAATGCGGCTTCGCGCCGCGGTCTTCGACCGCCGACCGCCGCGGTGTGCCACGCCAGCGCATTGACCTCACATCCCATTGTCACACTTCACAGGTCAGGCAGCCGCCATTTCGAGGGTCCACATGGCTCAATTTCAACTGCGTCACACAGGCCTAGGCCTTGCATAGCCACTCAGACACGCCATTCACTGCATAGAGAATCGTTTACTGTGCAAGCTGTGAGTACGTACCTGTGGGTTGCTTGACTGTGTGCTCCATGTTGTCCTTCCTAGGCACCGTCCGCTGGGTTTGGCGAGGAGACGGATGAATCCTCCC
The DNA here is from genome assembly GCF_031143425.1 of Pleurodeles waltl. Taxonomy (NCBI): domain Eukaryota; kingdom Metazoa; phylum Chordata; class Amphibia; order Caudata; family Salamandridae; genus Pleurodeles; species Pleurodeles waltl. The sequence goes on from NC_090438.1 coordinate 225,788,915, forward strand.
GTGTACAGGCCGCTGGTGGACCTGTCGACAATGGAAGCACGCCACATTATCCTGACCTACCGGCTTGACCGTGCCACTATACATGACCTGTGTGCCCAGCTGGAGCCCGACCTGATGTCCCCCATCCGCCAACCCACAGGGATTCCCCCTCTGGTGCAGGTCCGGTCAGTACTCCATTTCTTGGCAAGTGGGTCATTTCAGACAACAGTGGGAATTGCTTCTGGGATGTCTCAGCCCATGTTTTCGAAGGTGTTATCCAGAGTGTTGTCGGCCCTGATGAAATACATGAGGAGCTACATCCTTTTCCCTGAGGTGGGCGAATTGGCTGCAGTGAAGGGTGACTTCTATGCCCTTGGACATATTCCCAACGTCATTGGTGCCATTGATGGGACCCATGTGGCTTTGGTTCCCCCAAGAGACAGGGAGCAGGTGTACAGGAACAGAAAAAGTTACCATTCCATGAACATCCAGGTGGTGTGTTTGGCTGACCAGTACATCTCGCATGTAAATGCCAAATTCCCTGGGTCAGTGCATGACGCCTACATCCTAAGGAATAGCAGCATCCCTTACGTGATGGAACAGCTAGAGAGACACCGTGTATGGCTATTGGGGGACTCTGGGTACCCCAACCTGTCGTGGCTACTGACCCCAGTAAGGAATCCCCGGACCAGGGCAGAGGAACGGTACAATGATGCCCATGGGCGTACTAGGAGGGTGATCGAACGCACCTTCGGCCTCCTAAAGGCCAGGTTTCGGTGCCTGCATATGACAGGTGGATCCCTAATGTACTCACCTAAGAAGGTGTGTCACATCATCGTGGCCTGCTGCATGCTTCACAACCTGGCTTTGCGCCGCCAGGTGCCTTTCCTGCAGGAGGATGGTCCAGATGGTGGTGTTGTGGCAGCTGTGGAACCTGTGGAGAGTGAAGAGGAGGAAGACGACGGGGATGAAACAGACAACAGGGACAGAATCATTGCACAGTACTTCCAATAGGACACAGGTAACAATTCAAACATAATTTAGTAAATGTAAACTACTCTCCTGCATCTCTGCTGCCTGTCTATTTGCCCCAGTGTATGATGACTGAGTTGTGGCTTTTCCCTCCCTATTTCAGATCTGGGGTCCCCACTACGAGTCCTGTGCTTCGTTTCCCCATGGACTACAGCTTTGTGGCAGCTGTTTGTTGACTTCACTATGTACAAGGACATATTTGCACTGTCATGTCAATTACAATATTTTGAATTCACAGCCAGACTCCAGATAGTTTTGTGCAAAATAGGTGTTTATTTCAGTGCTCAAAATGGGATGGGTGGTTTCAAGTGGGTGGGGGCTATGGTGAAGGAATGTCCATGGCAGAGTCCAGAGTAACAGTCACACAGGTGCATTGTCCATAGGCCTGTGGAGAGATGGAGCATGGGCAGTTCAAGGATGGACAGGGTGACAATGTGGGACAGTGGGATGACATCAGGTGGTATCCTTTGCTGGCGGGGGTCTTGACATCCTACTCTGTCTTCTTGCGAGATCTCAGGGCCCTCTTGCGGGGTGGTTCTTCTCCTGCAGGAGGTGGGGGTCTGGTGGGCTGCTGTTGTGCGGGGGCCTCCTGTCCACTAGCGCCGGCGGAGGTGGTTGGCTGTTCTTGGTCCAGGCTAATGGCAGGGGCCCTTTGTTGTTGTTGAGTGTCCGTACTGGTGTTGATGAGTTCCTGCAGCAGCCCTACCATGGTAACCAGGGTGGAGGTGAGGGCTCTGATGTCCTCCCTGTACCCCCGATAGTGTTCCTCCTGCAGTACCTGGATCTCCTGGAACCTGGCCAGTACCGTCGCCATCGTCTCCTGGGAGCGGTTGTATGCTCCCATGATGGTGGTGAGGGCCTCGTGGAGAGTGGGTTCCCTGGGCCCGTCCCCCCCCTGTCGCACAGCTGCCCTCCGAGTTGCCCTGTTTCCCTGGGCCTCTGCCCCCGGGCCGGTGTGCCCACTACCACTGCCCCCAGGTCCCTGTTGTTGTTGGGGTGGTGGGTTATCCTGGGTGCCCTGTAGTGGTAGACACACCGCAGATTGACGCGCCCTGGAGACAGAGGCATGGGCCCGCTGGGTGGGAGCTGTGCTGGTGTTCCCAGAGGGGTTTGGGTCTGTAGTGGCCTGTGCCTGTGTGAGGGGAACCGACTGTCCAGAGGTCCCCGATGGTCCGGGCTGGTCATCAGTGTCCAGGTCGACAGAGCTGCTGTCATCGCTGACGGCCTCTTGGGTGGGGGGTGTGGAGAATTCTGGGCCCTCCGTGGCGGTGTGTTGGTGGTCGGGTCCTGCAGGGGTATAGAGGTATGGTTATAGTTTCAATGTGTGCCATATGGGTGTATCTGTGGGTTCCCGTGTCCCCAAGTGCTGGCATTCGTGTGTGGGGGCTTTGGTGAGGGTGGCTTGTGGGGGGGATGTGTATATGCATTGGGCATGCTTTGGTGATGGGTGTCCATGCTTAGTGGACGCATGCAGGCCTAGGTTTTGGGATGTGTGGGTTGTGATGGTGAGACATTGGCAGGGAATAGGTGTGCTGGGGGTGGGGGTGAGGATGGTGGTGGGGGTGAGGATGGTGGTGGGGGTGAGGGTGGGGGTGAGGATGGGGGTGGGGGTGAGGGTGGGGTTCGAGGATGGGGGTGAGGGTTGGGGTATGATTTGGCATGCAGGTGGGGGGGAAGCAGTAGTGAAGCTTCAACTTACCAGAATCCATTCCTCCGCCGACTCCTGCGAGGCCGTCAGGATGCAGGATGTTCAAGACTTCCTCCTCCCATGTTGTAAATTGTGGGGGTTGAGGTGGGGGTCCTCCGCCAGTCTTCTGCACGGCGATGTTGTGCCTGGATACCATGGAACGCACCTTCCCCCGTAGGTCGTTCCATCGCTTCCTGATGTCTTCCCGATTTCTGGGGTGCTGTCCCACAGCGTTGACCCTGTCGACAATCCTCTGCCATAGCTCCGTCCTCCGGGCAATGCTGGTGTATTGGATCTGTGTGCCGAAGAGCTGGGGCTCTACCCGAACGATTTCCTCCACCATGACCCTGAGTTCTTCGTCTGAGAAGCGGGGGTGTCTTTGGGGTGCCATGGAGTGGTGTGTATGATGTGTGGGGTGGAGTATGTATAGTTAAGTGTGTTGAGTGTGGTGGTGTGTGTTGTTTTGTGTGTGGATATTGTGTGGGTGATGGTGTAGTGTGCCTCTGTGTGATGGTGTTCTGTGATCGCTGCTGTGTCTCTCAGTGCTTCTTTTTGGATTTTGGTCGAAGGGGTTTGTGGGTGATGTGGGTGTGTGTTTTATATTGTATTGTGTGTGTGGGAGTGGTGTGTGTATGTGTATCAGGTGTGTGGAATTCAAATCGGCCAATGTGGCTGAGTTTTGTTCGTTTGTGTGTATTCTGACCGCGGCGGTGTGTACCGCCAATGGAAAACCGCGTTTGAAAGACCGCCGCGTGGATTCGTGGGTCGTAATGGCATGGGCGTATTTCTGTTGGCGTGACGGTGGAGGTTTGGTCACCTCCACTTTTCCGCCGACCGCTGGTCTGGCGGTCTGTTGTGGCTGTCGGTTTTTCGGAGGTTTGGCTGCTGTGGGTCAGAATGACCGTGGTGGGTTACCGCGACCGCGGCGGAATTATGGAGGATTTCTGACCGGCGGTAGGCGCCTTTTACCGCCGAGGTCAGAATGACCACCTGTGTGTGTTGGTACAAATACTTTACACCTAGCAGTCTGAAGTTAAGCCTACTGCTCTGCCAAGCTACCAAGGGGTTAAGCAGGGGTTAGCTGAGGGTGATTCTCTTTTACCCTACTAGAGTGAGGGTCCTTGCTTGAAAAGGGGGTATCCTGACTGTCAACCAAAAACGCCATTTCTAACAAGTCTCTAAACTACAATTCAGCAAAGTGCTGCAAAATGAAGTGTCAGATTACAATTATCCTCATAATAACAAATAGTTAATAAGAAACCGATTGCAGTGTGGTAACATGGACCTTGAGTGAGAAGTATTAGGAGGCATTGCCATTTCAAGTTTGCCACAGTATGTTATGTTATTTAAAAACTAAACTTTGCATTTGTATAGCGCACTACTCAACCATTAGGGTCTCAAGGAGCTGTACGCATACCGCTGTGGAACCCCTCCTGGCTTTTCCCTGTGAGGCGCCCACTCCTGGACAACCCCCAGGGTGAAGTTAGGCATCTGAGCGCTGTCAGGGCCGTTGTGGAGATTAAGCAAGCTATTGCCCAGAGTTACAGAGTGGGACCCATTAATTAGATTAGGCACCGAGGCGAGAGTGATCTGGTCCAAGGGAATTGAGCCCAAGACCCGCTGAGGCAGGAATTGAACCCTGGTCCCGGGCCAAATCTCATGTAACATCAATAGAACATGTACAGTACACATTTAGTTGTTTCTTACCACTAGGTGCTGATAAATAGTAGAAAGACAAAAGAATAACACAGCTAAAAAGCTTGTCTAAAGAGCCAGTTTCAGAGATTTGCTGAGGGAGTTAAGTTGGGTGGAAGTTGTAGGTGTAGCAGTAAGAATTTCCATAAAATTGCCACCAGGACAGAAAAACTGCACCCTCCTATATGTTCCTTCCAGAAACTGGGCATAACTACAAGAATAGATGACAACAAATTAAGTTTGTGGGGTGGGAATGATTCTATTTGCTCTTATCTGAAGAGCCCTAAACGTGAGACAGTGCACTTTAAATGTATTTTTCCATTCTATATGCAGCCATTGGGGATCCCTCAAAATGGGCATGACATGAGAGTTTCTTGGATGATTATAAATCATTCTAGCTATCTGACTTTGGTTATCCTGCAGTCTGTGAATCATCATTTAAGGCAGTCCAATATATATAGAGTTTACATAGTCCCACCTAGAACAGACTATGGGCCATATTTACAAGATGTGCCGCATTGCATCAGTGATGCATCAAAAAAACTTGTGCCCCAGTATGACAGAATCCTATGCCATGGATGGGTCATATTAAAAACAAAGTACACCATGGCGCATGTGCCCAGTGGTGTGTGAATGGGGTCCATAATTACAAGGACATGAAAAGCCACGCACAGTGACTTTGCATGGCCTTTTAAATATGGGCCAGCACAGTGCACCACTGGAATTTTAAAAATTGTGAAGCTCTGGTGGTGCTAGGAGGGTTGTAAGCGATGTTTGTGTAGATGGAACTGCCACTGTGTTTGAATGGTTCGACAGTGAATAGCCAGAATAAGTTAATGGATGTGTGTCCTGAAAGGTAAGCTAAACAATACACATGCACTGATGTGTCTGACAGTGCCACACCTTTGTTGCAGCTGGGAAAGAATGACATAGAACGGGCCATTGAGGTACAACATCCTATAAGTAATGTTGTCCTGGGTGAAGAAGTAGCATCAGGCAAGAGGGATTCTGACTAGAAAAAATCAGTCAACTTGCCAGACATCTCCCAGTTGTATCATGTTAAACATGGATCTGTCATGGGACATGTAAAAAAAAGCCTGCCAACTCAAAGGGCAGGAGTGAGTGATGTTTGGATACTGAGGTGGATGCTATCAGTAATGTTGCAAAAAAACAGTTTGATACATTTCATCGTTTCCAGTGTAACTAGCATGTGGGGTACAGATTGGACTGAATTCCTTAATAGAAGACAGACATGTCAGCATTTAGCACATGGTAAGACATATTGGTGGTGTTGCAGGCAAATGTATTGACCTGAGGGGCATCACTATGTGGTAGTAAATATTGTACCTTACCCAAAACGATGAGTTATAGAGGAGGCATGTAAATATCCAAGTTAATAGAATTCAGTTGAATGATGTGTCACCCGGTGCTGAAACTCAAATAGACCACGTATTAACTCGGATGACTGTCAGTGCTACAAACATTCCTAGGGCTATATTTACACTGCCATGCACCACTGTGAAAGGGCAGACATGCACTGTATCTATCAAATATATCACATTTTTGTCCTCTCCCTCTGCACTGCTGCACAAATTGATGCCATGTGCCAATGCAGACACCCTTGCACACTGGTGCAAGGGTGTTTGTGTTGTGGGGATGATTGTTTTTATTCAGAAAGGGGCACTTTTCTGTACAAAAGAAATCACAAGAGGTGGTGTGAAGAAAGAGGAAAAAATGGGGAAAAATAATATTTTTTTTTCCCATTGCCCACTCTTACAATACCCCTGGGGAGGGGTACGTTTTTGACGTATTACCAGGTTTAGTAAACCTTGTAAATCGGTGAATGCATCAAAACCCATTGGTTTTGCATGGGACCTCCCATGCAACCCCATGGCAACGGCTCCCTGGTGCAAAGTAAGGCAACGCAGTGACTTGTGCTACATTGCCTTCCTCCATATCTACAAGGCTATGTAAAGACACTCCTTGTAGATATGGGTGTGCAGCCTGTGCTGCTGGTGCAGCACAAAGAGTGATGCATTAGCGGCACAGGCCATTTGTAACTATGGGTCCTAGTGTGACATTCACCATATCCTAAGAACGTGGACTTAGTGCCTATTGTCAACAATGATGGGCTCACATGTTTATGCAGATCTTAAGACTTTGGCAACAGAAATAGGAACTTCATGGCAAATACATGCCTGCACACATGTCTGCAGGCTAAGACGTTTCTAATGTGTGAAGTGTTGTGCAGGATTAGTGTAAAAAATGCAACCCCCGAACACATCGATATATGATGCGCATGGTAACCAGCAGGGCAGAGTCTCATAGTGTACAGCGTGAAACCAAGATTGCTGGATCATACCAACATCATGGGCAGAGCAACATCAGATGCTAAGGATCAGTGAGATGAATACTGCTACAGGGAATGCAACCAACCTGGGGATTAATTGTAATCAGAACAGCAGTGGGTTCAACATGTCTGAACACAATCACTCTCGGCATCCTGTCAACCAATGGCAATCAACTTGACAGATGTGGACAAGATATCCGTACATATTTCTAGGAATGGTAGGTCCAGCGACGTGTGTAACAATATCACTCACACAACATCCACGCACCTCACACAACACACACAAACATATCCCCTCACACATCACAACACACAGCACCTCACACATCACCCACACCACCCCATGGCACTGCAAAGACACCCCAGGTTTTATAAGGAGGAGCTCAGGATCATGGTGGAGGGAATCATCCTGGTAGAGCCACAGCTATTCGGATCACAGGTGCCGCACACCTCCATAGCTAGGCAGATGGAGCTATGGCGCAGAATTGTGGACAGGGTCAACGCAGTGGGACAGCATCCAAGAACACAGGATGACATCAGGAAGAGGTGGAACAACCTACGGGGGAAGGTGCGTTCTGTGGTATCAAGATACCAGATTGCAGTTCAGAGGACTGGCGGCGGACCCCTACCTCCTCCCCCACAACTAACAAGATGGGAGGAGCAGGTCTTGGCTATACTGCATCCTGAGGGCCTCGCTGGAGTAGCAGGAGGAATGGACTCTGGTAAGTCAACTCTTTACTACCATATCCCCCCCACCTCCATGCTATCACATACCCCCACCCTCACCCCATCACTCCAACACCTCACATATGTCCCACTATCACAAACCACCCATCCCAACACCAAGCCCTACATGCACCAACAAAGCATGTACACCCATCAACAAAGCATGTCCACTACAGATACCCACACAGACCCCAAAACAATGATCACACAAGGTCCTACACAAGAATGTAAGAACTGGGGTACAGGGTCACCCACCCATTGCACACGATGGCACACACAGATGCAATAATCATGCCTTTACACCCCTGCAGGGCCCCTACCCAACGTTACCGGACAGGAGGTGCCAGCAATGTCCACCTCCCACAGAAGAGGCCCACAGTGATGACAGCAGCTCTGTCCAACTGGATCAAGATGACCAGCCCGGCCCATCTGGGACCTTGAGACAGTCGGTTCCCCACACACTGGCACATGCCACCACAGAGCCTCCCACCTCAGGAAACACCAGCACAGCACCCACCCAGCGGGCCCATCCCTCTTTCCCCAGGACACGTCAAGCAGCAGTGTGTCCACCACTACAGGGAACCCAGGCAAACCCACCAACCCAAGAATAACAGGGACCCGGGGGTAGTGGCAGTGGGCACACGGTTCAGGGGACAGAGGAACAGGAAAACAGGGGAACTGGGAGGACTGCTGTGCGACAGGGGGCGGACAGGCCCAGAGAACCCACTCTCCATGAGGCCCCCTTCAACATCATGGGAGCGTACCATCATTCCTAGGAGACGATGGCAATGCTACTGGCCAAGTTTCAGGAGACCCAGCGGCTGCAGGAGGAACAGTATTTGGGGATCAAGAAGGAACTCAAGTCCATCAACACCACCCTGGCCACCATTGTAGGGTTGCTGAAGGACCTTGAGAACACCAGGAGGGACACTGTGGCACAACAAGGGGCCCCTGACACTAGCCCACCACCTCCGCCGGTGCTTTTGGACAGGAGGCACCACCACAGGACCACAACACCAGCACCCCACCCCCTGCAGATGGAGAAACACCCCGCAAACGGTCCCTGAGATCCAGGACAAAGACAGAGAACAATGCCAAGACCAACCTGAATGTCATCCTTCTGTCCCACTTCGTCACCCTGTCCATCATTAAACTGCCCTAGCTCGACTTCCTATGCCCCTTTGGACAATGCACCTGTGAGACTAATAACTGGACTCTGCCATGGACATTCCACCACCATCACCCCTGACCATTTTACAACCCCCTCCACTATTTTGCACTTAAATAAACAGCCTTGAATCACAAAACAATCTGGAGTCAGTCTGTGCTTTCACAAACGTGTATTTGCAATAACTGAGGAAAATAGCAATGTCCATTGTATTGTCAACATACCTATGTCACACAGCTCTAGTCCAAGAGGTAGCATAACAGAGGTCATACGGTGGAACCCACATCTGTGAAATGGAAAGGCAAAGTGACAGGTCAGGGTCCATACACTGGGTGAAAGTGACAGACATATGATAGGTCTAACAATTGTATGAGATGTAGGAGGCAGTGATGTCTTCTTACCTGTGTCTCACTGGAAGTATTGCTGGATCACGTTGTTTCTGTTGTCAATATCCTCTTCTTCTGCCTCCTCTTCTTCACTGTCCACAGGCTCCAGAGCTAGTCCAGCTTCAACAGGAGAGGACCTACACTGCAAGTGCTGGTGTGACCTCAGTCTGGAAGCGACGATGGCTCATGTGTCTGGGGAAAGGGCCCCTGCCTTCACTTCGGAGAAGTTGGATAAACTAGTAGATGGGGTCCTCCCCCAGTACACGCTACTCTACGGTCCTGCAGACAAACAGGTGAGTACACTGTGAGCATGCTGTATGGGCAATGCCTGTTTGGAGTGGTGTGGATGGAAGATATGGGTGGGGGGATGAGGCATGCATGAGCGGACGGTGAGTGTATCTGCGTCAAGGTAAGGGTGGGAACATGGGACAATGACTGTGATGGTCCGGGAGGTTAACGTTTTTCATTTTCTCCTGTACTATTCCTCTAGGTCAGCGCCAACCAGAAGAAGGATATTTGGCGTGCCATCACCAAGGACGTCTGGACCCTGGGGGTCCACCACAGACGGAGCACCCACTGCCGGAAAAGATGGGAGGACATTCGCCGCTGGAGCAACAAGATGGCAGAGGCCCAGCTGGGGATGGCCTCCCAATGTGGGAGGGGTGCCCGTCGCACCATGACCCCCCTGATGTTCCGGATCCTGGCGGTGGCGTATCTGGAGTTGGATAGGTGCTTGAGGGCATCACAGCAGCCACAAGGGGTTGAGTACTGTCACATCCATCTGACTCTGCCTGCATTAGGAGGTGTCTGGTTGGGGAGGTGGGCAGTGGGTTCCCCTAGTTTAGGGCGAGCTTTGTAGGCAAGGACCCATTGTGAGGCAGGCTAAGTGGCACCCCAACCCCACGAGGGGTAAGAGCCATCTACACCTAGTCAGGCTCCTGTGATTTCCATGTGTGCAGCAATCGGGCATAGGGCATGTACCACATGTCCCTGTGACTAATTAGGGAACTCTAAGTGCATGGCGTAGTACAGAGGGCTGCTGTGTCTCTAGTGTCTGCCAACGGTAGCGGTATTGCATGCACTGAACATGTCTTACTTCTTTCTCCCCCCCCTTTTTGTGGTCTCCCTGTTCTTGTGTGCATTAGCATCATCAGGCGGAGGAGCAGTGCCACCGGAGCAGGAGGGAGCTGCATCCCACATGGCCCTGGAGAGCGAGACAATGGAGTCTGAAGTCACCAGTGGGGCGGAGGGCGAGGGGAACTCCACGGCGGGGACAGGAGCAGAGACCAGCGACACTGACTCCTCATCTGATGGGAGCTCCCTTGCGGTGGCAGGCCCCTCTGTGCCCACCACATCTACAGGTACATCTGCCACCCTCCCTACCAGCAACACCCTCCCAGCAGTCCCGTGGCCATTCACCCAGGAGGGTGGGCATCTCCTTCGCCCCAGGCACCTCAGGCCCTGTCCCAGTCAGCCCTGCTGCCCGCAGTGAGGAGGCCATTGACCTCCTTAGATCGCTCACTGTTGGGCAGTCTACCATTCTGAATGCCATCCAGGGTGTACAGAGGCAGTTGTAACAAACAAATGTATACCTGGAGGGCATTCATTCTGGCCAGGCAGCCCAACAGAGAGCATTTCAGGCTCTGGCCTCAGCACTGATGGCAGCCATTGTCCCTGTGTCCAGCCTCCCCCTCCAACTTCCTCCACCCAGACCCAATCCCCTGTACCTCAGCCTATCCCAAGCCCACCATCAGACCAGCATGCACACACCTCAACACACAAGGGTGGCTCTGGCAAACATAAGCACCACACATCCCACAGGCACTCACATAAGCATCATACCCATGCACACATACCAACATCCACTGCCTCCACTGTGTCCCCCTCCTCCACGTCTCCCTCATTCCTCCCTGTCATGTCTCCACTCACACCTGCATGCACTACATCCTCAGCCACTACCTCCATCACCAGCACGCCCATCACCACACACTGATCACGTGCACTCACCACCCCCACTACCATTCACACATCCCTTGTGTTCTCTACCAGTCTGTGAGCCCTCCTCCCAAAGTACACAAACGCAGTCACACACCCACCCAACAGCCATCCACCTCACAACATCCTCCAGCCCATGCACCTTCACCCAAAGTCACCAAACGAACACCTCCTACAACCACTACCTCTTCCTCCACTCCCAAACCCCCCCCTCCATCTACCCGTCCCAGTGTGTCTAAAAAACTTTTCCTAGCAAATTTTGACCTCTTCCCTACACCTCCCCCGCTCCTTCCCCTAGGGCCTGCCTTTCCAGGTCCCAACCCAGCACCTCAGCCACCACATCACCGGGCACAGTGGTGCCAGCAATAGCCGGATTTTGGAGTGCGCCAAGCAACAGTGCTGCCAGTGTCCCAAGGAGCGAGGGCAATGACATTACGCCACCTCCAAAACAGAAAAAGGTGCCTTCATCCCGGAGGGAGAAGGTGAAAACACCTGCCACCAAGGGCTCAGGCAAGACAAAAGTTGAAAGTGGTAAGACAGCTGCGCCACCATCCAAGGTGGGGAAGGGCCTGAAAATGAAAGGCGAGTCCACATCAACACCAACCTGCACGGCGGACAAGACCGCCACCGGCACCACCACCTACACCACCGCCAGCACCCCAGATACTGAGCCCTTCACCAGCACCCCAGACACTGAGCCCTTCACCAGCACCTCAGACACTGTGCCCTTCACCAGCATCGCATTCAATGGTCCCGTAACCAGCACCGCCGCTACTGACACCGCTGCCAGCACCGCAGTCAGTGAGCCCGCTACCAGCACCGCCTCTATTGACACCACCTCCAGCCCCACAGTCAGTGAGCCTGCCACCAGCACCGCCGCTGCTGACACCGCCGCCAGCACCGCAGTCAGTGAGCCCGCCACCAGCACCGACGCTAGTGACACCACCGCCAGCATCGCAGTCAGTGAGCCCGCCACCAGCACTGCAGGAAGTGAGCCCGCCACCAGCACCGCAGCCATAATGACCGCCGCCAGCACCAATGCCACAGAGCCCACCGCAAGCACCACTGCTACTGACCCTGCCACCAGCACCGCCAGCGGCCCCGCAACATCCTGAGCCAGTGGCACCACCACAGACATGGCTGCCATCCGCAGTGGTCATTCGTATGAGGCTGGTGGTCAGTTCCAGGGGCCTGGGCAGCTTGCATGTTGCACCACCGTCAGTGGAGATTCACATCCACTACCTCAGTCCTTGGCAGGATTAAGCACTCTGGGTACAAAGCCCCCTCCAGAACCAGTGGAGAATGACATCCACTACCTCAGTCCTTGGCAGGATAAAACACTCTGGGCACAAAGCCCCCTCCAGAACCAGTGGAGAAAGGCATCCACTACCTCTGTCCTTGGCAGGATGAAGCACTCTGGGCACAAAGCCCCCTCCAGAACCAATGGAGAAAGGCATCCACTACCTCTGTCCTTGGCAGGATGAAGCACTCTGGGCACAAAGCCCCCTCCAGAACCAGTGGAGAAAGGCAGCCACTACCTCAGTCCTTGGCAGGATGAAGCACTCTGGGCACAAAGCACCCTCCAGAACCAGTGGATATTCACATCCACTACCTCAGTCCTTGGCAAGATGAAGCACTCTGGGCACAAAGCCCCCTCCAAAACCAGTGGAGATTCACATTCACTACCTCAGTACTTGGCAGGATGAAGCACTCTGGGCACCAGGCACCCTCCAGAACCAGTGGAGACTGTTATCCACTTGAAAAACTGTGGCTTTGCACTCCCCAGGATAAAGCAGTGGGCAACCCACCCACTGGAGAGACTTGAGAGACTGTGGCTTTGCACTCCCCAGGATACATCAATGGGCATGGAGCCCCCTCATGGAGCTGGCATCGTGCACTCATCTGGCTGAGGTGCCCCCTTTCCCTTCCGCCTGAGGTGCCTGTTTCATTTCGATCTGATGCCCCAGCAGTGTTCTCTCCGTTTCGAGTCTGGTATCGAGTGTGGGCCTCGCCCATGCATTTTGGGCACTTCCCGGACTTGTTTGGTTGGTGTACATAATTGTTTATACTGTATATAAAGTTTTGACTGATGGATTTTTATTGATTACAATCGTTCAACTGATTTCCTTTTGTCCTTGCATTCTTCCAGAGGGGTGGGGGTGGGTGTAAATGCAATGTTGCAGCATGTATTTCTGTGTATGTTGTTGGTGGTGAGGGTGGGAGTGGGGGTTTTGCATGTTGTGTGTGTGTCTCACTCTCTTTTTCCTCCCCCCTCCCCTGTGTTGTAGGTGCAGTGCTCACCGTGGTTGTTGCCGCCGTCTTTCGTGCTCATGGTAGAGGAGCAGGAATACTATCGCAGGGAGTATTTGGAGTTCAGGCTCCATGGCGTCCTGGTTCCTCGTGGGTTGTGTTGAGGTGAGTGTTTTCCCTTCCAAGTCCTGTTCCCGCTGTGTTTTTATTTGCGTTGAATCCGCCCCGGCAAAGGTGGCGGATTGACCTCTCATAATAGTGTGGGTGGTACATTGTCTTCCACCTGTCTGTTGGCGGTGACCGCCATGCTGTTTGTTTGTACCGCCGTGGCGGTCGGAGTGTTAAAGTGGCTATCTATGTTGGCTGTTTCCGCCATGGTCGTGATTCCATTTTTTTTACCTCCGGCCTGTTGGCGGTCTTACCGCCGCTTTAACACCGACCGCCAGGGTTGTAATGAGGGTCTTTGAGCTATAAATAAAAGTATCTTGTGCCACCGGTGCATAATGTTTTTGATGCTCCGACAGCGCAGGCTGTGTGACCACATCTAGAAGGCCATGAAATGCAACTTTGCATGGTTTTTCATGGCCTTGTAGGCACTGAGTAAGGCAAAGTGACACAATTTTCTGCCTTGCCTCATTTTGTATTAAAGAGATGTTACTTGGGTGCTGCATTGGGTGGTCCCATGCAAACCCATATATTTTGAGCATTCCCACATTTACAAGGTTTTGTAAACCTGGGAATGTGTCACAAACCTGTGCTTCCCCAGGGGAGGCATAAGGGAGGCACTACAAGGGTAAATACCTTAATTTCTCAATGTTTCTTAATTTTTCTATGTGTGCTTCATACTACAGCACACATTGGAAGAGTAAAATGCCTTTTGTGATTCCTTATGTGCAGCAAGGTGTTTCTTCCTGCACAAAGACAATCATCCCTGCATTTCAGAATTAATAGTGACACATTGCTGCACTGGATACAGTGGAGTATTAATGTTACTGAGACACACGCAAGGGGGGTATCTCTTTCCTGGCTCGTGTGTCAATTTTCAGTTGGGTAATTGTTGTGTACCAATAAAGGGGCAATGTTGATGCAGACTGGTACCTACTTGAGGCAGTAGATTAGACATTTCATGTCATTATGCTCTTTATATTGACGGATCCAGCCCCAAAGGAAACTACCTTTCTTGAATGTAATGATGTTCAGGACTCTTATTCACACTAGTTGTACAAGTCCGCATAGCCGTACATAACCTCAAAGGTCAGACTCTATCATTACGGTCAATGGCAGAAAACACAGTATGAAATCTTTCATTCGTGGGGCTAGTTCTGTGAAAACCTGGGTTCAATGTCTTGTGAGCCCTCAGACCAAGCAACAACAAGCCACATAATTTTACCTGACTCATGGGACCAGGCTGCAGAGTGGTGCTGGCTGTCCTTGGTGCTGAGCAGGACTTGTGATCTTTGAGTGGCACCTTAGCAAAACATATCTTGCAGCTCAGGTTAGCAAAGACCTTGGGTATTTGAGCAGAGAGCTCGCCTCATATCAGAACTCTCCAGGCGGTGACACTTTGTGAGACTTGAGTGATCTTGGATGTCCTGAGTGACGAACAGGATTGAACAGGATCTGCAGGTGCTGGCTTTAACAGGTGTGCCAATGCAGGCAGAAAAGAGACTAAAAGACTGGAAAACAGAGCCCCAGAACTGTATGGTTGCACAGTGACAATGTTTCTTTGGGCCTGGAGTGTTGAGTAAAGCAGGTAGTGTTCAGATTGATCAAGCGGTTTGAAAAACCTACTTCCAGAAGACAAGGTGAAGGATGCAATCTGCTCCTGCCATCATTAGGGGGATAGTTATTTTAGTCCTAGAGAGTCCTGGTGAAGAGGTCTGGCTATAAAGGGTTCACCTTTACTTTTGGAACCAGTCTCTGATCCGGTGTGAGTCGAAGTCGAGCAGTCTGCAGAGCGGCTGCCACAGGTGAAGGTACTGTGCCTCCTCTTTGTGGTGTTCTGCCTTGTCTTAGAGTTGGGTCTCTTCTTGTTTCACAGCAGATCTAAGGTTCTGGTGTCAGGGGTGACCCTTAATTCTTACATGTAGGGGAGTAAGGACTAGTGGCCATTGGGCATCTAGTCCTGAAGCTACCATGACCCAGAGATGACCACATAAAGTGGGAGAGCATCACTTAGCTACCCAGGACCCATTATTCTTAAGCCTTTTCAAGATGGCAGAGGCCATCTACCACAGTCCATCAGTCTATACCAGCTGGCCCACCTTAGGGGTGGGTGGTCAATTCTAGGGGAGCGGCTACCTCCTAACTAGCTACATTTCCCACATGCCCACCTCAGAAGGTGCCTGGGAACATGATAGCTATGTCTTCGAGTGGTTGACAAATTCCTCTGTCCAGCAGTAGCAGTGCAGCCTTCAACGGTCAGCGTCATGATGGGCCTAATCACTAGCCACCCTGGCAGGGCGGAGATGTAACCTGTACAGGCCTTAGTTCAAACCTCTGGGAGTGGCACACACATCCCAACATGGGGGCAGAACTCTGGGGGTCATTATGACCCCGGTGGACGGCATTAACATGGAGGAAAGTACTGCCAACAGGCTGGCAGTACTTTTCTCCATAGTAAGACATTGGCAGTTTGTCTCAAGCCAAACTGCCTATGTACCACACCACCCGCCACGGCGGTAAGGACTGCCGGGCTGGAGACTTCACTCTCCAACCTGGCGGCCGTCACTTGCCCGCCTGCGGGATTATGACCCCCACCTACTGCCATGGTTTTCGTAGCAACCTTACCGCCATGAAACCTATCGCGGTAGGTACTATCAGTGACAGGGAATCCCTTTTCTGTCACTGATAGGGGTCTTCCCTGCCCCACCTCCCCCTCCACAGATTCTTCCCCACCCCTTCCTCTCCAGCCCCCTTCATACAAACAACTTCATTCACACACACACACACAAACACACACATATTCACACATTCATTCCCACATTCATCCACGCATGCAGACATCCATTCACACATACATCAGCACACACTTACATACATTCAAGCACACACACATTCATATAACATAACATACATGCACTCACACATGCATACATGCACACACATACAACACACAACACACACCTGCATTCATGCACACACAGAAATACACAGCCCCCACCCACACACACAACACCCCCCCACCGTCTTCCCTTGTCGGAACACCCGACTTACCTGTTGTGAGGGGGTCCTCCAGCAGGGGATGGGATGGAGCGCTGCTGTCAGCAGCAGCGTCCGCCAGCAGAACACAGTCAGGCCGTATCATGTCCCTGCAGCGTTCTATTGGCGTGGCGCTGCTGCGCCATCCTACCGCCATCCGCCGGCATGGCCACAGCTGGATTTCCACCATCCTCCTGGCGGAAATCCAGCTGTGGTCATAATAGGGTGGACGGCTGGTAGCCAAAAGACCGTCGCCGCGGCAGTAGGCGGTTTTACCGCCAGGGTCAAAATGACACCCTCTGTCTTGGTTGCAAACACTTGTGGAAGCCCACCAAGGCAGGAGAAAGGTGGCAACTCAGTTGACATCCTCTAATGACGCCACCTGGGTAAATGCTAGGTAATCCTGGTCACGATAAATGTGTTCAGGGATCAAATAGAAGTGTGTTTCATACAAAACATAAGGGAATTCATTTGGCACATCATGGAGCTGGACATCTGGGACATGGCTGTGTGCTTGCACATGGTATCCTACAGACTGGCAGTTCTATGTGGTAGCATTATGTTTTAAATGCTGACTGAGGGTCATATATGCTTGCCCAACTATATCTAAACTCATAACACAATGCACCCTACTTCCTGGGCTTTAGGAGTGCTTCTTAAGGGGTGACTGAGCTGGCTGCTCTGCATGGTTTGTTTATAATTGGGGCAAGAAGAGTGGCACAATCAGTGCTACAGACCCAGTTACCCCTTTATCATACCTGTCCTGGGTGCCACTGGAATTATTTACTAGGAGACTACAGGGGTATTAACGTCCTTGCCAATTGGGGTTACCAATCAAAATACATTTAAAAAGAATAAGCACTGTCCCTGGGCTCTGATTATCAGGCCTCTGTACACTTTAAGATCAAAAACAACACCATCCAACAGCAAAAAGTGGGGGCTTTCCATCCAAAAAAGGGCATTTTACAACACTATCATTTGCGCATCCCCAGACAGGCGTAACAAGGAGAATCTTGTGAAAACTTGTTTGTCTACCATATTTAAGTGTGTCCGGCAACATGCAGAACACATGGTACATGCCAGGAAAACAGGCATGTATGTTTTGGGTACATGATTGTGCATAGGCAACTTGGCTGGAAGTTTTCATCATTTTGGATCTAGGAATACATCTATTTTGCTAATCCATGTTTTGCTAGTTCAGTTTACTACAGTCACATTGTACATCCCTGTGTTTTGGCTGTCAAAACACAATGCAAGTCACAAAGTTCACACACAACACAGAGTTGATCAAGTCACCCTATTGATGTACCTTGATTTCTATGATAGCTATGTACAACGCCATTATGCAATATTTTTCCATACATATCTTTAGCATCAGTTTTGTGTTGACAAGGCTAGCTTGGCTAGCAGTAAAGGACTTTGCATTTTTCCAAGGAAGTGTCCATTTGTCTTTGGCTGGCATCAACATATGTGGAAAGAATGAGAGCTATCTTGTTCTTCAAATGTGGGTAAACATTGATAATAGTTGTTAAGTCTGCCACTCTGACTTGGAAGGCATCAGTGTATGGTTTCAGGAATAGTATTAAGTTGCATTGCATCCATTCTTCTGCATAAGGGTTACATGATCAGACTATTTTTGTTGTGTTTTGATTATCACACATGACATGTTGTCAGAGGAGTTGACCAATTTGTTTTATATGTGTGCAACACAGGAGCAGGGTATGTGACATCCATGCTTGGTCCATTTCCATAATTCCATAATGGGGCTGACATGGCAGCATTGTTAGTAAATAATTGAACTTGTACTGCCAAGGCTTTCTGTTTAGAAGTGATATGTGTGTTGTGAAATGTCAGAATGTATTTCATATTCACTGAGACACATTGTTGACGCATATGTGAACTGTATGGCTTGGACTTTGTTCCTATGCACATACTAATGGCCATATTTCCAAGGGCCTTTGTGAAACAAGAACATCCCTTTTCATGACAGTCTCGTGGCACACACTGCTGGCCCATGGTTACAAGGCCATGTAAAGCCTCCCTATGAGGCTTTTAATTGTATTATAGACATGGACTGAATCAATGCAGGGTGAGTGCCTCCATTGGCTTTCCCAGCACCAGGGAGGCACTCCATGGGTGTTGCAGTGAGTGCCCATGGCATTTGACACATTCACAAATTTCTTACATTTTTCATGTCTAAAAATGTGTACAACAAGGAGAAATGCCTTTCCAGCACAAAAACAATCATCCCCACAACTCATGGACCCTTCCAGCATGGTGCACGGGTGCCTGCGTTAACACATTGAATCCCATTGTGCCAGCACAAGGGACAAGGGGAAGAATGCACTGTTTATTGTAGATAGAAAGATAGTGGCATTGCCCTGTGTACACAGGGCCTCATTTACGCCAATAGGAAAGGGCATAAATGCACCATGTCTACAAGATACAGGGCATTTCTCTCCTCTTCCCCTGCTCTGGTGCACAAATTCCTGCTTACCATGGTGCAAGGCAGAGATGATTGTTTTTGTGCAGGAAGGTGTCCCTGTCCAGGAAGTGATGTTTTCCTCTTTTTATGTGTGCTTCAGAATGCAAAAAATGGGGAGAATAAAGATATTTCTCCCTGCTGCATCATTCTTATGCCACTCCTGAGGTGACATAGTAATCTGACTCATTCCCAGAATTGTAAATCTGGGAAATCATCAGATTCCTCCAGTTTCCATGGTTGTTGCATTGGAGCAGCCCAAGCAACACCTAAGGAATGCCCCTTTCACACAGTGTTATGCATTAATGGGGTCCATATTTAGCAGGTCATGAAAAGTCATGCAAGGCTGCTTTGACTGGCCTTGTAAATATGGGCTGGCACACTGCACCAAAGGAAAATGATGCTCCGGTGCTGCAGTGTGCTGCTAAGGCCTCGTAAATGAGGCCCACAGTCTGTAAGTATGGTCCTGAGTTCCTCAAATGGCATCCATCAGACTATGAGTTCACTCTACTATCTTTACCAAGTATGTGGCAGTACAAATGGGTGGCTGAACAACATATATGTTGTATTAGGAGAATAATTAGCTTTAAGCCAATTTGTGATAGACTTGTGTTGTCTGACATTATTTGCAATGCTTCATACCACATTATGAAGATAAATTCTGACTTTGACACACTGAAGGAGAATTTTAATGCTCTATAGTCCCAACAGAGCTGCATCAGCCAAAGCTTTCTATTTTTTTAAATTACGTGATTTATTCCAGCCCTGTTTGCTACACATTGCTACATGCCCTTGTTGCGTGCCAATAAGTATGACTTAAGATTAGCTTTTTTTGTGTTTTGAAGTACCTTTTAATTAAGAATGCTTACAAATTGCAAATGGTACAAAGTGCATTTTTATTGACCTGTACTATGGTCCACATTTTTTTTATTTGTGGCTTGGTTTTTCTCAGACCTCTGTGAAGAAATTATTTACAATCTACTGTGATGTGAACCAGTACTTTAGGCCACATTTGGCTGTTAGCCCTCTTTTTCTCCTTCTTTATTATCTGCTTCTTCCTGCTTCACATTTTCCTCATCCCAGAGCACATTTGACTGCACACAGATGTTGTGCACAATGCTGCAGACCATGATGGTTTTTCAGACTACCAGGGGACAGTACAACAATCTTCCTCCGGACAAATCGAGGCACCTGAAATGCCAAATGTCCTCTTAACAATGTACCAAGTCCTGCTGAGGGTATTGTTGTAGTTGTCCTGTGCCTCCGTCTGGGGATGTGTATGAGGGTCATGACCCATGGCTGAAGCCCATATCCTTGGTGAGCTGCAACGAGAGGAGGCGAACAATAAGATGATGTTCATGATGTGTGCTATGCCCACAATCATTAACATACTGCTTTATTTCCAGATGGACTCATTGACGTTTTACTCAGTAACAGAAGTGTAATGACATTGACTGACATACATGCGGTTAAAAATTTGCTATGACTGACACTGTACTACACATATCAGTGTAGTGGCCTTGGATGTGCACTTAGTAATCCTCTGGAATGTAAGAGGCAATGCAAACGGTAGAAATGATGAATGTATGGCTGTCTGGTGTATGAACTATACTATGTTCAAAAGGGACTACCTTGCCTCACATTGGGAAGCCTTGGCTGACATTTAGATTTGGTATTTGGATCACAATATTAATCAGACACAGGATAGCAGGTGAGTCAATAAGACGTAAGAGCTACTTTGCCAGGGTGCACATTGGCTGGGTATGATATATTTATTTTTCCTCATAACCTTTCCAAGCTATTGCATACATAACATGGCTCATGACCATGGAAGCTACTTGTGGATACACAGATAGGAAAATAAAGGCACTTCATTGCACACAGTATTGTTACACTGGATTTTAGATGTAGTTGCATTGCTGATGAACTTTCCAACATTTGGAAACACACACAGGGCATACTTTCCAGGTTATTGCCAGAGAGCAGAACAGTTAGTCGCTTAGCTGCACTGCCCTGCATGAATTGAAATGATCATGCATGCGTCATATGAATTACATACAGCACAATTGTGTTTCTTATTCATTAACATTATCACAGATTGATTAATGTTAAGAACACATGCCCCCTTGCATCATGGTGCTGGTGTTTCTGCATCTTGGACTCACTTGTTATAATGCCACTGAAACACTTTCCTGCATGTAGATAAACAAATTAGGCTCATGACGCTTGTATGCGTGCTACAGATCGCAGCACAAATATGAAGAGTAACTTAAGATATAAATGTAAAAAGGTTGTCCTTGTTATACGTCCCTGGGGAGACATATACACGGGGATGCTGTGCAGCTCACCATGTTCTTGCACATCTGGAAATGTAACAGATGCATTAGGTGTTGCATGGATAACCTCAACATGAGGCCCATGTGAAACCTCCTTAATGCAGAGTAAGGTAATGCAACACTATGCACTGCATTGCATTTGCAGTAAGTTAGACTTGGCATCCTTGGTGTGGTCTCCCCTATGTTTTTGCTTCTGCTTCTCAGGATGTTGATGTGTGCTGGATTCAGTTTTTACTGTTTTTGATACTCAGGGCACTTTACCACTGCTAACCAGTGCTAAAGTGCAGGTGCTCCTGTGTAATATGTATCTATAATTGGCTATCCAGGATTGAGATATTTGATTTACTAGTATGTCTGTAGTAAAGTGCACTAGAGGTGTAATTCAAACACTACTAGTGGGCCTGCACCACTGGTTGTTCAACCCACATTAGTAGCCCTGCAAACTGCAGTGTCTGTGTATGCAGTTTTAAACTGCCAATTCGACTTGGCAAGTGTACCCACTTGCCAGGCCTACACCTTCCCTTTTTATACTTGTAATCCACCCCAGAGGTAGGCCTTAGGTACCCCGATGGGCAGGATGCAGTGTATGCTAAAGGTGGGACATGTGCTAATGTGGTTCACATGTACTAACAGTAAAATATTGCCAAATTCGGTTTTCACTGTTGTAAGGCCTATCTCTGTCATAGGATAACCTGGGGGCTGCCTTCAAATATTATTAAAGTGCAGATACCCTTTGAGAGCAGGTAGACGTCTGGAGTTTGAGGTCTCCGAGCTCAAAATTTAAAAATACTTCTTTTAGCGAAATTGGTTTTTGGATTGGGAGTTTGAAAATGCTACTTTTAGAAAGTAAGCATTTTCTTGCTTAAACCATTTTGTGACTCTGCCTGTTTGTGGATTCCCTGTCTGGATCAGTTTGACAGTTGGGCTGTTTGCATCTCTCCTCTAGACAGTGACACAAAAGGAGCTGGGGTGTAGCTAACATATCTAGATGAGCCACCTGTGTTAGGAGGGGAGGGAGGTGAGGGAGGAGTGGACACTTACACCTGAAAGGGCTGTGCCTGCCCTCACACAATGCAGTCTCCTACTCCCTGGTGTGTCTGGGGCCTAGCCTTGGTAAGACAGGATCTTGCAAACAAGAGAGACTTTGCTTTGAAGTTTGCCAACTTCAAAGGCAGAAAGGGGTATAAGTATTGGACCAAAAACCTTTGCAAATCAGATTACTTAAAGGATTCAAGAGGAACCTCTGTCTGGAGTAGAGCTGAAGAGCTGCGGACAAGTCCTGCCCTGGCCTGTGTCTCTGCTGGCTTAGGTTATCCTGCAGTTGCAGTGTCTGCCTGTGAAAGGGGACATAGACTGGACTTTGTTTTGTATTCCTGCTCGAGAGATATCTCCAAAGGCTTGGAGTAGAGCTTGTCTCCTTGTTTGAAGCCTTAGGGACAGCAAAAGCTTCACCACCTAGTTCTGAGTCTGCCTGCTGTGGACTCTAGCATGCCAGAGGGTGCCATTCCAGTTCCAGGGCCCCTGGAAGGGAATTTCTGGAGAAAAACCTGTCTAACGACACCTGTCGACACTGTGCGACTTCTTAAAGGACACCGCTGCCGGAACCGTGATGCTGCCTGCCCCAAGGCCAGGGACCTCACAGAAGTGTGACAACCCCGATGACCTGTAGGCTTCACATCACTGCAGCCACTGATCCTGCCACACTTCGCTGACTTTGGAGTGTCGTAAGTCCGACAACTGTGACACCCGATGCCATCCTAAGCCTGCAGCCCTGTGACATCATCGCGACCCCTTGAGGTCGCCCTGTAGCATTGTGACTTCACCAGACCTCGTGCCTGCCGAAACAAAGGGACCGACTTCGCAACCGCTTCACCTCCACCACTCTGCAGTAAGGACCTGACGCTACTGCATTACACCTCAGCCCTGCTGCCTTGCAGCACTGAAACCGTCATCGCATTGGATCCAGCGACTCCTCACTCTCTGACTCAGTGCACCAGCCTGTTTTCTACTTGTTTGCTAAGGTACTGTACACGTTATTTGCGGCAGCAACATTAACCCTTTGCACTACTTTGTACTTTGTGATTACTAAAACTGCTACTCAAGAAAATTGGGAGCTCTCACCAGCTACAACATTTATCACCAGCATTGACATTTTTATTATTGGCTGAAAATGAATAAATGCACACGCAAGATCAGTGTCTCTAAACTCATCATTTATTTGTCAACACAGCGTCCACATCAAATTCAGTGCACTGGTCATGCAAGCCCTACCCCTGCACTTAGGCCCAGTCAGGAGCTATTAGGGCAAGGGCCAATGCACAGTGCCTAGGGAGCACCCTGGAGCTCGCCCCTCCTGAACTGCAGCGGCTGCAGGGGCCATTGTTACACCACTGTGCCTTTGCATACATATATGAGGCCGTGCTAAGGCACACAGGGTGACTTTGCATGGCTCCATATGTATGACTGGAACACCATGTTGCAGCAGAGCATAATGGAAATGGACACCCTGGCTGGACTGTCTTCTTGTACATGAGACCCACAGTAGTTTTTGAGGACTGTACATGTGTGAGTTACAGGGTGCACTGCTTCACTCATCCAACTCAAATATGTCTAAATGACGCAACATGATTACTGTCATGATTTTGGTAATGTGCTTGAGATGTACTTACTGTGCATCAGGTGTCTATTCCCATATATCACTTTATGGAAGTGCTAATTTATGATGGAGGGCCTGAAGATGTAGGCATCATGAGCACTCCCTGGGTACTTTGCCAGCACATTGCTGAAATCCCCAGATGGTTCATGATTCCCTGCATGTTGATTGAGTATGTGTGTAGCTACAAGAGGCAGCAGTTGCACAAGTGTGCAGTCCATTGCTCCCAACACATGTGGAAAACCAGAAATGGTTTAGAAGCTCTCCTATTTTTCATTTTTTTCTGGTGTGTTGGGAAACATGAGGTACTGGGGTGTGAGGCTTATGATGGCATGCAAGACAGAGGGTAAGAATGTGGAAAATGATGGCTGTGATTTTCCTGCCACTCCGGCTATGGTGGTTTGGAATGAGCCATATGCCAGCATGTGCAATACAACCATCAGCTTGGCCTGCAGAGGGATGTTGGTGCACCCCTTTGATGTTGTCTGCAGCCTTTGTGCAATCTGGTGCAGGACCTTGACAATTGATTCCCTCTGGAGCCTGTAAACATAATACTCTTCCCTAAGGTCAATGAGGGTAGTCCCTTGCCGGTGCATCCACTCCCTTCTCCTGCACTGCTTCTTTGGTAGTGGACGTGGTGTTTCCCTTCTTCGTATTGGTGCTCCGAGAAGGATTAGTAGTAGTTCCATGGTATGACTGAGCTTGCAGGAGTGTTTTGGTCATGTTCTGCATATGTACTAGTGCTAATGCATCATTTTTACGGTTGGGTTTCCTATGCACAGGAAAGTTGATGCATTTTGAAGTCTGTGCATCATTTTGTTGCAATGTGTCACTTTTTTCTTGTAAATATGTGTGCTTCAGTTTTATGTTGGTCTTGGGTGGGAATGTCTACTGTTAGAAATTCGGTCTCTAGATGGTAGAGTTATGCACCCTGTACAAGTAGGGACCACAATCCTAGTCAGGGTAAGTCACAACACAATCTAAATTATCCTGTGCTCACTCTCTGCGAGCTTGGCACAGAGCAGGCAGGCTTACCTTGGAAGGCAATGTGTAAAGTATTTGTGCAATATCTCATACAGTAACACAGTGAAAACACCACAAAAAGTACTCCACACCAATGTAGAAAAATAGATAATATTTATCTGAATAAAATAAGATCAAAATTGTAAAAATCCAATATGCACAAGTTGAGACATCACTTTTTAAAGGTTTAAATGAGTCTCAATCCTCAGGAATCAGTGGTTCTTTCCTTATAACACACTAGCTGGGATGCGTAAAAAATAACGGCACGGAAGAAGCGTTGTTTCTTTCCATACAGCAGGGTGATGCATTGATTTCCAGGAGCGTAGCCTTGGTTCCTCACTGTATTGCGGG
Organism: Pleurodeles waltl; assembly: GCF_031143425.1. Taxonomy (NCBI): domain Eukaryota; kingdom Metazoa; phylum Chordata; class Amphibia; order Caudata; family Salamandridae; genus Pleurodeles; species Pleurodeles waltl. The sequence goes on from NC_090438.1 coordinate 225,814,229, forward strand.
GATATTTTGATACCTAGGGACGATGCACTGAAAATCCTTGACAGGCTAGTAAGAAGAAGGAGGCACTGCGTCGATCTGACAATTTTCAGCCGTGAGGCAGACATAGCGTTGATTTCTGAAGGTGTTTTTCCGACACCCCGGGATTTTCTTCTCTGGGGTGAAGTCTTTGTGGCTATGAGACTTCAGAACAGGAGGCAAACTCAATCTAGGCCCTTGGAGAGTACTTGTGGGGAAGGGAGAGTTGTTACAGCAGGCAGCAGGGCAACAAGCAGGGCAGCAGTCCTTCTCAGCAAAGCAGTCCAGTTGAGTCCTTTGGGCAGCTGGGCAGTCCCTCTGACAGAGTCCAAGTGTAGATACAGAAGTTTCTGATTTGGTGGAGTCAGAGACCTAGTACATATACACCCAAAAGTGCTTTTGAAGTGGGGAAAACTTCAAAGAGTTGTTTTGAAGTGCAGACGTTTCCCTTTCAGGATCCCTGTGGTGGGGTATCAGTCTTTTGTGTGAGAGCAGGACACTGGCCTTTGAAGTGTAAGAGAGAGCCCCTCCACCCTTCTTGCTAAGGGAGACCCATTCAGTATGCAGATGAAATGCAGATGTGACTGAGTGTCCTGTGTATATGGCTGTCTGGGTGGAATTTACAAGGGGAGCAGTCAACCAGCACAGACTAGACATGGATTGGAGACAGGCTGTAAGGAACAGATAGCAGTAAGTGCAGAGAAATGCCCACTTTCTAAAAGTGGCATTTCCAAAATAGTAATATTAAATCCAACTTCACCAGTAAGCAGGATTTTCTATTAGCATTCTGGCCATATTAAACATGATAGGGCTACTCCTTCCAAATCAGAATCTACCAAATGCGTCACGTAGTAAATATGGAGAAGTAACCGTAATATTATCAAAAAAAATGATGCATCGATGGCACAAGCTCCTTGTAAATATAGGCCTAGAACCATAATCACAGATTTCAGTGCATCCTTATTATGAAGCAGGTCAATTTTTTTGATCTTTTTTTAACATAAGGATGCAAGTGGATATTGCTGTATCAATTTGAGGTTCCAAGGATAACGCTCATTCTAAGATTACACATAAACATTTAGCTTGTTTCTTCATTGTTGCTGATAGATCTATCTCAGCTGGACTCTTCAGTGTGGCTTTCTAATTTATAATCACTATTTTCATTTTTTTGGTGTTCAGGTTTAAATAGTTTTTGACCAAGTACTCCCTGATATAGCTTGTGATGCCTGGAAGCTTTGCTGCAAAGCAATAGTACTAGCCATCTGAATGAGAAGTTGAAAATCATCAGCATAATTATACAGTATGAAGTTTTTTTTGCTTAGTCCCTTAATCAGGAGTGGTATACATGATCAGCTGGGGTTATAATGAAGGCCCTTGAAGGATTCAACAGTCCACTTGAACTTTGGTGGCTCTGAAGAATGGAAGATGCACATTCTGATTATGGCATTGTAGAATCACTTTAAACAATTCAGTGCATGACCAGGACAGACTTGGGGCCATGAGCTGGACAAAGAAACAGATTTTAGAGAGTTCAAAAACTTAGGACCATATTTCTGAAAGGATGGCATCACTTTTGCACCAAACAACAGAGTGCAAAAGCAACACATCCCTCAAAATATGATGGGCCATATTTATACTTTTCGATGCACAACTGCGCCAACGCAGTTGTGCGTCAAAAAATCTAACGCCGGCTAACGCCATTCTGAAGCGCCATGCGGGCGCCGTATTTATTCAATGATGTTAGCCGGCGTTAGCCGGCGGAGCTGCCTGGTGTGCGTAAAAAAAAATGACGTACACCAGGCAGCGCCGGCGTAGGGGAATATGGAGCTTGGGCGCCAAAAAATGGGGCAAGTCAGGCTGAGGCAAAATTTTCGCCTCAACCCGATTTGCGCCATTTATTTTGACTCCCAACCCCCATTGAAATGACTCCTGTCTTAGCAAAGACAGGAGTCATGCCCCCTTGCCCAATGGCCATGCCCAGGGGACTTCTGTCCCCTGGGCATGGTCATTGGGCATAGTGGCATGTAGGGGGGCACAAATCAGGCCCCCCTATGCCACCAAAAAAAAAAAAAAATTACTTACCTGAACTTACCTTACTGTATGTTCCCTGGGATGGGTCCCTCCATCCTTAGGCGTCCTCCTGGGGTGGGCAAGGGTGACAGGGGGTGTCCCTGGGGGCATGGGAGGGCACCTCTGGGCTCCTTCCTAGCCCACAGGTCCCTTAACGCCTGCACTGACCAGGCGTTAAAAAACGACGCAAAAGCGGCTGGACGTCATTTTTTTTGACCCGCCCACTCCCGGGCGTCAGTTTTGCCCGGGAGTGTAAATACGGCGCACATGCCTCGGAGTCAATTTTTTAGACGGGAACGCCTACCTTGCATATCATTAACGCAAAGTAGGTGTCCACTCTAAAAAATGACGCAAACTCCATGGACTTTGGCGCTAGACGCGTCTAACGCCAGAGTATAAATATGGAGTTCGTTTTGCGTCGAATTTGTGTAAAAAAAAAATGACGCAAATCCGGCGCAAACGGAGTATAAATATGGCCCGATATATCAAGCCAGGCAAGGCCACTTTGAGTGGCCCTGGGTGGCTTTATAAATCTAATGTAACGCAGCACAGAGCAAATCACTGTGTTGTGTTGCTCTGTCCCAGGAAGTCGTTCCAGGGTAGTGCATGGGTATGCCTTTGCAACCCCTGTGTATTTTTACACATTCGCAGATTTACCATAAGAGGTAAACCTAGGACTGAACCAAAGCTGCTATGCCCTTCCAGGTGAGGTGTAGGGAGGATAAATATCTTTATTGCTCCTCTTTATTTCCTCTTTCTATGTGTGTTCCATTCTCCAGCACACATAGAAAGAGGAAAATGCCTCAATATACTGTTTTTGTGCCAGAAGCTGCCCCATCCTTCACAAAAACAATCATGCTTAGACCTTCAGTCAGCAGAGTTTAACTTTATCTGGATTTATTTTCTGTGGGAACCGGCAAAAAAAGCTTTATTATTCTTTGATTTTACAGAGGAACATGTAGATCAGTAGCTATTATGAACCACTGAGTTAATTATTTTTAAGATGTTTTAAAATTTAGACTGACAATGGGAGTTGTACTACAGAGGCTTTTCCTCATAGCCTCATTATCTGAATGATGCCATTGACTAAATTATTTGAGAGCTGTCCTATTGCTGTTGCTTTATAAATATATTGCAATTTGAATTTGATTTCAAATTGATAAGACCAGATGAAGGCTTTGGACTCCAACTTAGTTCATTTTAAGTTGCATGTCCAGGCCAGATCAAGGACACGTCCCTTTATGTGATGGAGTAGAGATGTGTTATGCACATTGTTATGTTATGTTATATTGATTTGCATAGTGCACTAATAACTTGAGAGGGTTTGCAGGTGCTTTGCTAGGTGTGTCAGTGTGTTGTCTCTAAAATGCTCAAATGAAGAGCCAGTTATTCTGCTTCTTATGGAAATCAAAGGGCGGGAGTGTAGAGGTATGTTGTTCCATGTCTTGGGTCTGATGAGGGAGAATGAGCAACCTCTTGTTTTGCTTTTAGGGATGCAGGGAATTTGTGTGAGTGAGATCAAGGCAGAGCATAGGTGTCTGGTGGATTGGTGCAAGTCTATGTGGCTGTTCAGGTATCCTGGTCCTGTGGTGTGTAGGGCTTTTTTATGTATGTGTGAGAAGTTTGGATAGCCTGTGTTTGTTAATAAGGAGCCACTGAAGCTTTTTGAGGTGCAGTATAATGTGGGTGCAGTGTGGGAGGTTGAGTATTAGTCTTGCAGCAATGTTCTACATGTTCTGGAATCTCAACACTCTCTTGTTAGTAAAGCATAAAATTGAGATTTATTTTTTTCTTCAGACTGAGAAACGCAAAATGCTACTACCACCTAATAGTTCATTGAATGCCCTTACTCATTGCTGAAGGTAAGTAGAACAGGCCAGTGACAGTCTATCTAAGCTAAAAATTCATTTAAATGATGCCTTAAAATGTGCCTCTCAAAAAAAAGAAAATGGCTACTGACACTCCCTCTGCAGAATGCAGACTGGGGAGATGTTTTGCCAGCAAGTTTAAAATCCACATTTGATCACAGGCAACAAACAAACATTTAAAGTGCTACAGTTCAAAGTGCTAAAGATAAAAAAGAAAAGACAAGTTGTGCTAAAAGCAATATAAAACCTTGCTGAACTTAATACTTCATTGTAAAATGTTCCTACTTCCATTCCTATGGTAGCACAATGTCTGTTACTCATTAATGGCTCACTTTATACATATGTTCAGTGGAAGGGCATAGATGTCGGCAAAAGGGTTGAGAGAGCGTAGCTAATATAATCTATATTAACATGAAATGCTTATGAATTAATGTGTGATAATGCCGCATAGAAACAGAAGTAGTGAATTTTTCTTAAACGTGCACTTGAAATGTGACCACGGGGAGTGGCCGCCAATGTATATGTGGACTAATAATGATGACTAAAATGTTTATACATTGTTATACTGAATACGTTTTACACTAACTATTAATCCTCACAGGCCTTCAGTTAGCATGAGCCGAAGCTCAGCTGCTAGGCTCTCATATTAAACGTATTTTCCTATCTTGCAGTGTGCTGACTTGCAAAAGCACAAGACCCCTTGTTTTCTTCAAACTAGATGCTGAATGTAACCATAGTAGATCCGTTCCCATGAATTCCTCATTGCTTGTAGAAATTATTAAACAAAATGCAACAGTGTAGATTAATGTAATGTACAAGGTCGTTCAAACCTGTGAAGACAATGGAACTACTGACCAAAGATGGGCAAAGAATTACAAAAGGATGAAATCATACCGGACGTGCTACCTGTGAAGACGGCAATCATGTGGACTAATGAAAAGCTTGTAAAATAATATGGGGTGAAAGATTAATGACATAATCCACCTATTTATTGGGTAAAGATAGTGGGGTATCACCAATGTCCAATGAAATTTTAGGGGAATGTACAACGAAAAAGGGATAAAAACCCATGACACGGGGAGCCATTTAGAATTAGGTAGGGAATGCTATTGATTTTATCCAGAAACTTTGTTACTCTATTTTGTGACTTGTTGGTTCGCTTCGAACCATCCTCGTCCTTAGATTTGCCCATATTACACTTTACCTCCTCATGAGGGAAGTGCCCCTTTTTCCCGGAGCTGATTTCTGACTGATGGTGTTTTTGACTGATGTCCTGAAGACGAAGACTGAACCTGTGCACTGACCCAAACCTTGGGTGTAATTATGACAATGTGTTTGTGATTTGTCTGTTTGCTTTTCCTTTATAGGTACCAACCGCTTACCTTTTGACAGAGACCATATATAGATGTTTTCCAAATTGGTGTTCTAAATTGTTTGCATGAAGCCCAACATGCCAATGCTAATCAGTGGTTACTAAACTGACGCAAATAGACAAACGACTGCATCTATGCTTTGTTGAACTGACGTGTTATTGACACTCTGCTAAATTGATCTATGTTTATGCCGTGTTTTGTTTTGATGTTTGTGATTCTCGCCTTAATTAAATCTTATCAAAGTTGCCATATTGTGACTATGCTATTATGTTTCTTGGTTTTGAGATTAACACATCTGCTTTTAGAATTGTAATCAAATAGGGAATAAACATCATAAAATTCTACTAAACTGGTGCGGTTATTCATAACTGCGAGGTCATGGTAGTGTCTTGAATTGAATTGATTTATATTTTTAACTAAAGTGAAATGTATTGTTGTGATAAATATTAGTGACATTATTGATGTATTGATTGAAATTTTGATTAGCTATCTCTTCCTAAGGTGTCTCTCAACAGGGTCAAAAGATTCATTGGCCTAAAACGAGTCCTGATGTATAATAAATTGTCATAAAGGGACGCGTTATCAGTGTTAAAGATAGACAACGCTTTTAAGCCTATTGCTAATAAAATCATGTAATATATTGGCAAGGATATTTTTTCCATTAGTCTTGAAACATGCAAAGTGTCAGTCCTGTAATCAGATGGAACAGTGTAATGCTATGTGTTTTTGACCACTGACTCCATTTTGCTTCAGGTGCTGTCACAGCGGCAGCGCAGGGTTTTTCCACACTGAGCTTGTTTTTGACACAAAACGTGTTTGCGCTATTCTCACGAGCACAAGGTTATACCATGCTGGAACAAAAATTGGGGATGAGGAAGGTAGCTATGATAAGAGAGTCTCAGCCTGGGAAGGTTTTCATTAAGGAATAGTACAGCTCTGCCTCTGGAATGCGCAGTGGGGCAGGGCCCATTCTTTTGCATGTTTTCAATGCAAACCGAGTACAGCCAGTGCTTGAATTTCTTAACCGAAGGGAGGGGGTCATTGCTAGAATCTTCCTCTTGAGTTGGTTTAAGGTATATAAGGTAGGGAAACTTGGCACTGAGGAAGGAGCTTGCATAAAAGTGGACGCACTGTTCAGGGAAGAAAATTCCATGTTGGGAAGACCTCCTGCCACAGCCACTCAGGGTTCCTCGGGTTGATGCTGGCAAGGATGCAGGATTCAGCTCCCATGGTGGTGCATTTTAATTCTTAATTATTTAGCTTGACTATCTATATATATATTCCCTGCATATATTTATTGTTGATGCAGTGCACATTTTCTGCCTGTCTTTGTTTAACTGCTGTGAGTATTTTAGCATACACACATGTTTGACTGCATTCAAGTTAAATACTTATGTTCATATTTTCCTGTGCTTTAATTTGATATCTGGGAAGTGCCTCAATGCATTAATTACTCAATTTAAGAGTGTTGCATTCTTTGGGAACTTTTCCTCCTAGTTTAAAGTAGAGCAACACAACTTGGCATCACTCTGCAGGATTTTAAAAAGTGAAAATATTGGGCAAAAATTTAAAGGCAGTTTCCCAGTTCCAAAATGACATACCGGGTTTGGTAAAAAGCACCTTACAATTCCCTTGTGAATGAATGGGCGTGTGGTGTGGGGTGAAGTGAGAACTGGGGTGCATGTCTTATAGAAGCTGAACCAACGCAGGTATTAAATTGGTTGCAAAAAGTGCCCATAGATAGGGGACGGGAATTATCTCTCTTTAGCAGACAGGAATATATCCTATTATCTGCTTATAGAAAAATGCATGGGAAATGTGTTCAGTTAGAAAAAGAAAATCACCAATTGGAGAGGCAGCTAATTGAAGCCATGAATAACTCGACCATGCTGGCATGTCAGAATTAATTACTACAAGATAAAGTTGATACTTACCAGTCCATGTCAGAGAAGGCTGCAGTGCGCATGGCTAAGTATAAATACAAACAAGCACAAGGGAAAACAATTTGCCATTGTTAAAGAAGGGCTAGACGGGAATCCATACGTTTGGGATGCAAATATATGGGATTCCACTGACTTTTCTGATTCTGGCGAAGAGCTTTGTCAAAATAGTGTTGGTCAGAGAGAGGCAGATGAATGGAAAATGATTCATGCGCAGCCCATACACACACAAAAGTTACAAAATGGACCTCAATACTCTTGGAGGGTGCAGCCATGGACTCTTTTAGAGGAGTATACACGACAGGAGATAAATGATATCATAGACAGATTTAGGCCTAGATCTGGAGAAAACATTACTTACATGGATAGTACAATTTTTTGACACAGGAACAACTGGAGTGATGCTTGATGTAGGAGATGCTATGAGGTTTTACATACTTAGAACTGATCCCTAGTACAGGAGCAGTTTAAGGGCTATCAGCCAACCAACAGATTATCCTACTGCAGCTAGCAGTCATGGGGTATATTCAAAAGTATCCTACAGAGTCAGACTGGCCACATAATGAAAATCCCTGGTGTACATTAAGAGATACAATGCAGTGAATTAAGGAGGAGGGAATGAAAACTGCCATTTTCCTGGGTGATGCTCACCGTCTGCTGGACAGACCACTCGTTGAATCAGTGCAAAACAAAAAACTTGGCTTCGCTCTTCCAGCCTACAAATATGTGATAATGACCCTATTAACCAATCAGACAGGTAATCCCTTCAAGGATGTGTTGGAGACAGTTCATGAATTAGGAGAGCTTGGAGACTGGCTGAAACTTAGACCTTTGAGGTCTGAAGGTCACACAGATAATAACAGAGGGGCATATTTATACTTTGGCGTTAGACGCGTCTAGCGCCAAAGTATGAGGAATGAGCGTCATTTTTTTGTGTGAACGCCTTCCTTGCGTTAATGAGATGCAAGGTAGGCGTTCCCGTCTAAAAAAATGACTGCGACGCAAATGCGTCGTATTTATACTCCCGGGCAAAAATCACGCCCGGGAGTGGGCGGGGCAAAAAACCCCGCATTTGCGCCTCTTTTTAATGCCTGGGTCAGGGCAGGCGTTAAGGGACCTGTGGGCTCAAAATGAGCCCACAGCTGCCCTCCCATGCCCCCAGGGACCCCCCCTGCCACCCTTGCCCACCCCAGGAGGACACCGAAGGATGGAGGGACCCATCCCAGGGACATTCAGGTAAGTTCAGGTAAGTATAATTTTTTTTTTTTTTTTTTTTTTTTTTTTGGCATGATTTGTGCCCCCCTACATGCCACAATTCCCAATGACCATGCCCAGGGGACATAAGTCCCCTGGGCATGGCCATTGGACAAGGGGGCATGACTCCTGTCTTTACTAAGACAGGAGTCATGTAAATGGCGTCTGGGCGTCGTTAAAAATGGCTCAAATCGGGTGGAGGCGATTTTTTTGCCTCAACCTGATTTGCCCCATTTTAAGACGCCCTAACGCCATTTTCCCCAACGCCGGCGCTGCCTGGTGTACGTGTTTTTTTTCCACGCACACCAGGCAGCGCCGGTCTGCTAGCGCCGGCTAACGCCATTCAATAAATACGGTGCCCGCATGGCGCTTCAGAATGGCGTTAGCCGGCGCTAATCTTTTTGGCGCAAAACTGCGATAGCGCAGTTTTGCGTCAAAAAGTATAAATATGGCCCTCAGTATCTAGGAGAGATATGATGATAGCATTGTTGAAGTATGGTGTCAACCGAGAACACATAGATGGGAAAGATACCAAGGCCCCTATTTATACTTTTTGACGCAAAACTGCGCCAACGCAGTTTTGCGTCAAAAAAATTAGCGCCGGCTAACGCCATTCTGAAGCACCATGCTGGTGCCGTATTTATTGAATGACGTTAGCCGGCGTTAGCCGCCGGCGCCATCTGGTGTGTGTTAAAAAAAACGACGTACACCAGGCAGCGCCGGCGTAGGGGGATATGGGGCTTGGGCGTCAAGAAATGGGGCAAATCAGGTTGAGGCAATTTTTTCGCCTCAACCCGATTTGCGCCATTTTTTTTCACTCCCAACCCCCATAGAAATGACTCCTGTCTTAGCAAAAACAGGAGTCATGCCCCCTTGCCCAGTGGCCATGCCCAGGGGACTTCTGTCCCCTGGGCATGGTCATTGGGCATAGTGGCATGTAGGGGGGCACAAATCAGGCCCCCCTATGCCACAATTTTTTTTTAAAAAAAACACTTACCTGAACTTACCTTAATGTCCCTGGGATAGGTCCCTCCAGCCTTGGGTGTCCTCCTGGGGTGGGCATGGGTGACAGGGGGTGTCCCTGGGGGCATGGGGGGGCACCTCTGGGCTCCTTCAGAGCCCACAGGTCCCTTAACGCCTGCAAAAGCTAAAAAACGGCGCAAAAGCGGCCGTACGTCATTTTTTTTGACCCACCCACTCCCGGGCGTGATTTGTGCCCGGGAGTATAAATCCGACGCAAATGCCTCGGAGTCGATTTTTTAGACGGGAACGCCTACCTTGCATATAATTAACGCAAAGTAGGTGTCCACGCTAAAAAATGACGCTAACTCCATGGACTTTGGCGCTAGACGCGTCTAACGCCAAAGTATAAATATGGAGTTAGTTTTGCGTCGAAATTGCATCAAAAAAAACGACGCAATTTCGGCGCAAACGGAGTAGAAATATGCCCCCAAGAGTCTGTAGGAGATGTATCGAAAGTGAGGTCTGGACAGAAGGGAGGGGAGTAGAAAGGTGAACAAACAGGATAACAAGTCACAGATGCAGGAGGAAGGAAAAGAAAGTGAGAAAAAGGGTCCTCTGACAGGAAAGGAGGAGGAAACTTTGAATACTGACTGGATGACTGAGGAAAACAAAGAAGGAGAGGAATCTCCTCGCAAATACAAGAGCATATATCCAGACCTGACTTGGGCAAAAGTTGACAGGTTTAAATCAGATAAGGAAATAGACCAAACTCTGCCACAGGGATGAGCATTCTTCTTTAAAATATGGTAATCCGAAAAAGTTAACAGGTCAGCACTACAACATCACAGGGGTGGGTGGAAAGTAAACCCCTGCAGTGCAAACTAATGTTCAAATGAAAATAGGGAGAGCGCCAAAAAGAGAATACACTGTTTTGTTTTTGCCCCTCCTAGAGTATATACTGGGAATTGACATTTTGAAGGGGATGACTTTTTTACTTGAATGATGGTTGTTATCAATTTGGATCAAAGTCATACATTTCAGTGGCACCAGTGAGGGTGGGTCATCTGAAGATACCCATAGTGAAGTTGTCCCCAGCCACCAAGGTGGCTCAATTGAAACAGTACAGAATCTCGAGTGTTTATGAGGATATAAGTAAGAGTATTCAGAATTTGATAGAGGCAGGTGTGGTGGCCCCAGTCACCACTGAGTGGAATAATCCTTTGTGGCCCGTATGCAAATCGGATCAGCGCTATAGAATGACAATATATTATCAAGAATTGAACAAATATACACCCCTTTTGACAGCTGAAGTCCCTGACACCGTCACCTTGATTGAGAGGATACACATTCATAAAGGGGCCTGTTATGGGATCATTGTTATTGCTACTGCTTTCTTTTCCATAACATTGGCCCCGAGAGCCAGGAGTAATTTGCTTTTTCATGGAACAGAAGACAATTTAAGAGGTTATCTTTGCCTATTGATTGTGTACACAGTCCTACCATACTGTCACCCGCTGGTGGCAGAACACCTGGATAAAGTAACCATCATTCAGAGCAGTTGTCTCATTATATCAATGATATGATTATTCCGGAAGAAACACAAGAACAGATGCAGACTCAGTTGGACAGGGTTATTGAACATTTGAAAAGCGAAGGGTGGATGATCAATCCAGATAAGATGCAGGGACCCCCTCAAAATATGACGTTTCTAGGAATTCAGTGAAACCAGGGACACAGGGAGGTGTTGCCGCAGGCAAGACAAAATATACTAGAATTTCCCACTCCAAGTAATACGTAGGAGACTCAGTGATTCATTTGATTGTTTGATTTTTGGAGACAGCATATCCCTCAATTAAGTCAGATTTTGGCCCCTTTGTACAAAGTGACTCAAAAGAAACATGAGTTTGAATGGGGAGAGCAGCAGCAGTGTATGTTTGAATTGGCAAAGGAGGTATTTCAACAGGCATTAGACTTATGGTCAGTACAGCAAGGAGAGATTGTGTTACATGTAACTGTTCGGGGCAACATGCAAATTAGAGTATGTGGCAAAAACAGGGAAGAAAGAGGGTACCCCTGGGTTTATGGATCAAAAAGCTACCAGATGCTGGAGAGAGATATACTCCCTTTGAGAAACAATCAATAGTGTGAACCTGGACCTTAGTAGATACTGAGCAAATTACCATAGGGCATACTATGATTCTGAGACCTGAAATCCCTATAATGCAGTGGGTGATGAGTACTCCTAAAACTCACTGAATATGGTTTGCACAAGAAGCAAGTGTCATTAAGTGGAAATGGTACATACAGGACAGGTCCCAACTGGGACTAGCAGGAACAGTGGCCCTGCATGAATAGGTTACACAGGCCCCTGTGTAGGATTATGAGGTGGTGCAGGAGGTATCAGAGATAAAAGAGTCACCCGTAAAATGAGATGAGCCATTTGAATCCTTTCTCTCCTGGGGATAGGAAGCATGTTTGATTGACTGATGGTTCAGCCAACTATGTGGAGGCCAAAAGACATTGGAAGGCAGTGTCGTATTACCGTATAACCAAGAACTGTCTTCCACTACAGGAGAAAGGAAGAGAAGTCAATACTCAGCATTGTATGCTGTATGTCAAGCGTTTAAACAGGAACCTCCTGGGATATGTCACATTTATACTGATTCTCGGTCCACTGCCAATGGGCTAGCTATTTAGCTTCCCACAAAGTACTGATACTGTATATCATGTAGATGCCCACTGTTCAACTGATTCACTAGAACAATGGTTCAATTCCTTTACAGACAGAAGTGGCAACGTAGGAGTCTGACTTGGTTGGGATAGCTAAATGGCTGCACCAAAAATGTAGACACCTGGGAGAGAAGGCCACTAACAGGTGTGCAGAGATTAGAGGGATGCACATTCCACTAGATATGATCAAACTGTCATAATGCAGTGACCTGTTTGTCAACACACACAACAGAGATCTGTCGCTCAATCTGTCAGAGGTCAGTTAGGGAGAGGGAAGTTGCCAACTAACATAAAAAAAACTGGGCAAGGGCAGTATGTCTTACAATATCAGAGAAACATTATTATAAATGTGCCTTATCATTCCAAAACTGATGGCTTTGAGATTGAATGCTTGTCAGATGTAGGAAACATCATTATAGCATTGACTGGAATATATTTTCCATTTTCTGAGTCACAATCAATAAACATTGACAAAGTCATGGTTAGTTCTGTTTTGTTTTTATGAAAAACTTTATTGTTGGAAAAGCTGCCTGGCCCTCTTCAATCTGCCAAAATGGCTAAAAGCACAAATATTGTTTTAGTCTTAAAAGAAGATATTGCCATACTAGTTCCAGACACTTAAGGAAACTACTGTGTATGCAGAAGCACTGCGTGAGAAAGGAAAGAATACTGTCACAAGTAATGATGTTAGCCAAAGACTGAAATGGGCTGAGTCGTAGCACCATGCTGTATATTGTAGTAGATAGAAGAAATGTGAGAATTACCCAATACCAAACAAATGAATAAAGATGACTGCTTGGAAGTCCCTATGTGTGTGAGTAAATTTACATATATGGCCTGATTCACAAAGGTAAACTTTGACCAAAAATATAAGTTTACACCAAAAGTCTATGTTTACGGAGTTTAAGACCTAAACGTAGACCAAAAGTCTAAACTTGGACCAAAAGTCTAACTTTGCAATGAGTAAAGTTAGACATTTAGGGGGTCATTCTGACCCTGGCGGTCCGAGACCGCCAGGGCCATAATGACTGAAAGCACCGCCAACAGGCTGGCGGTGCTTTCTTCCCTATTCTGACCGCAGCGGTAAAGCCGCGGTTGCACCGCCGGGGCTGGCGGTTTTCCGCCGTTTCTGCCCCGGCGGTGATAATCCGCCAGGGCAGCGCTGCAAGCAGCGCTGCCCTGGGGATTATGACCCCCTTACCGCCAGCCTGTTTCTGGCGGTTTTCACTGCCAGGAAGAGGCTGGTGGTAAGGGGTGTCCTGGGGCCCCTGGGGGCCCCTGCACTGCCCATGCCATTGGCATGGGCAGTGCAGGGGCCCCCTAACAGGGCCCCGGCCAGCTTTTCACTGTCTGCATAGCAGACAGTGAAAAGCGCGACGGGTGCAATTGCACCTGTCGCACGTCCGCAACACCGCTGGCTCCATTCGGAGCCGGCTCCTGTGTTGCGGCCTCATTCAAACTTGGTTTGCGCCCGCTGGCCCAGCGGGAATGTCAGAATGGGGGCTGCGTGAGTGCGGCCGCATTGGCGGCCGCATGGCGGTTTCCGCCTGGCGGGCGGCGGTAGCCGCCCGCCAAGGTCGGAATGACCCCCTTAGTCTAAGTTTAGACTTTTGGTCTAAACTTACACCAAATGTCTAAACTTAGACCAAACAACTAACTTTACGTCTAGACTTGGGCCCATATTTATACTTTTTTAGAGCCGCATTTGCATCATTTTCTGATGCAAAAGCGGCGCAAACTTAGAAAATGTAATGGTATTTTATAAGTTTGCGCTGATTTTGCGGAAAACAATTACACAAATGCAGCGCTAAAAAATATAAATATGGGCCTTAGACTTTTGTTTTAAGTTTACCTTTGTGGATGGGGCCCATAATGTTAGTAACATTTAAAGGTTTTTTAGCTAATCTATAACAAACATTGATAAAGCCAATAAGTGCAGCAGTAGCTGCCAAGCTTCTGGCTTTACCAAATTGTGTTCTTTGAAGGGTTCTTTGTAAAGCACACAAAAAACCATACTATTGCTACTCATTGGTGTGCATGCATGTAGATCCAAGAGCCAGTTTCCTCAGACTTCTATCTGAGAAGTATCTGCCACGTTTACACCACAGTAACACCCCTTGAGAGCTGCATTTGCTGAGAAATTAATAGCATCTTTTATATGTCTTCCTAGGAGACTCTTTGATCAGTATTTGCTGTTAGAATGTTTTTTATTTGCCTTTATCAATGTCTTTGAGGAAGGAGCAGTTTAATAATCCATTCCGCAGTGCAATGCTCATGATCAAGAAGAGACCTGCAAAAGTCTATTCTATAAATAGTAAGCTGGCAAACGGTGTAAGAGAAAGAGGTGAAAAGTATGGGGGACTAAAAACAAAAAACTGAAGTGAAACATGATGTATGTCTCCGCTTCACTAAGTGAGCAAGCATTTGTGTGACTGTCTGGGTCACTGTGTCAGTGAATGTCAGTGTGACTGAGTGAACATGTAAGTGTAAGAGTCTGAGGTTATGTGAGTTACAACATGAGTGAAAGAATTGAAACTGTTTGTTTGATTAAACAAGTGAGTGAATGTGAGGGGGTGTGCCAAGGCATGAGTGCCTTAACAAGTGCCGTGCCTGAATGAGTGTGCAACTGAATACATGAGTTAGTGCACAAGTGAGCAACAGAGAATGCGAGTGCATAGGCAAGCAATATGGTTGCTTTCTCTTTTACAGCTACTTAATGTCTACAGTTTCACATGCATCACATTTGTTGCTGGAAGCCTCAATTTAGGAAAATATTTGTCTAAAAGAATGATGTTTTGTTAATCTGCTGACTTGTGTTACACATGAAGGGGCATATTTATACTCCGTTTGCGCCGGAATTACGTTGTTTTTTTTGACGCAATTTCGACGCAAAACTAACTCCATATTTATATTTTGGCGTTAGACGCGTCTAGCGCCAAAGTCCATGGAGTTTGCGTAATTTTTTAGCGTGGACACCTACTTTGCGTTAATTATATGCAAGGTAGACGTTCCCGTCTAAAAAATCGACTCCGAGGCATGTGCGTCGGATTTATACTCCCGGGCAAAATTCACGCCCGGGAGTGGGCGGGTCAAAAAAAAATGACGTACGGCCGCTTTTGCGCCATTTTTTAGCGCCTGCAAAAGGCAGGCGTTAAGGGACCTGTGGGCTCTGAAGGAGCCCAGAGGTGCCCTCCCATGCCCCCAGAGACCCCCCCTGTCACCCTTGCCCACCCCAGGAGGACACCCAAGGCTGGAGGGACCCATCCCAGGGACATTAAGGTAAGTTCAGGTAAATTTGTGGCATAGGGGGGCCTGATTTTTGCCCCCCTACATGCCACTATGCCCAATGACCATGCCCAGGGGACAGAAGTCCCCTGGGCATGGCCATTGGGCAAGGGGGCATGACTCCTGTCTTTGCTAAGACAGGAGTCATTTCTATGGGGGTTGGGAGTGAAAAAAAAATGGCGCAAATCGGGTTGAGGCGAAAAAATTGCCTCAACCTGACTTGCCCCATTTCTTGACGCCCAAGCCCCATATCCCCCTACGCCGGCGCTGTCTGGTGTACGTCGTTTTTTTTTAACGCACACCAGACGGCGACGGCGGCTAACGCCGGCTACCGTCATTCAATAAATACGGCGCCCGCATGGTGCTTCAGAATGGCGTTAGCCGGCGCAAATTTTTTTGACGTAAAACTGCGTTAGCGCAGTTTTGCATCAAAAAGTATAAATATGGGCCGAAAGCTTTTGTGGGAAGTAGAAAGTTAAAGACGCATTTCAAACTCTCTTATATGTGTATGTGTACAAGTCAGAGGTTCAATTCAGTTTCGTAGAGGTAATTTTCCAATGTGCCTACCATTACCTTTTTGTCATTTTGCTCAAGAATAATATAGGGCTACAGATGAAGATGATAATGACCTCAGACCACATGAATCAATGCAAATTCAAAGCAAATAATTTTTCACACAATGCAGCACCACAATCAGATTTGCTCTGCTGCATTGCATGAAACCAGTGCAGTGTCATATTTGCTAAGATTGACCTACTACTGCTGTCATCCACCTCTGCTGGCTGCCGTCATAGTGCTGAGGTGAGTGTGTTCTTTCTAGCATAGGTTTTGCACTCTTCATGTACAAATGACTATGCCTTGACACAATCAGAAGGTTCCCAATATTTTATGTGTGCTGACCATTGTAGCACACATGAAATGCATGTTTTTTCCTTGGAGAAATGTGCACATCCACCCTTGTTAATGTTTGCTTCAGGAGAAATTATTTTTTAACACAAAGCTCTGTCTGGCAATCTTAGTAGGTACTATGGCTGTTTGTGCTAATCCACCCAAGTAATGGTCCATTAAAGACCCCTTGTTGCAACAATATGAAACATACCTCTTGCTCTGGGAAATAAATTCCAAAGCAAAGCTTTATGTTAAATTGTGGCACTTTGGGGCAAAGTTTTAGGAAATTTGAGCTGTGATGTTTCCATTCTTACTTTCTAGTCATTTTTTGTCTTAGGTGATAGGTGCACCCACATAACTGAATATCATTTGTATCAGTGGAAATGATGTGTGGTCAAAATTTATCTTTTAGTTTCTGAACTTTCTCCCACAGAAATATTAAGAAATTATGGGCCAGATCTACAAGAAAGGATTGCATCAGTTCTGATGTGCCACTTTTCTTGCACCACCCTTAGTCCCCCTAACGTCACCATAGTAGTGTGGTATTTACAATACAGTGCACCATGTTGCACGTAGGCACAATAGCATCAGAATTTATGTACTAATCTGACACAAGGAGGTCCAAGGGCCTTATAAATCTTGCCCTAGGTGTCTAATATAGGAAAGTGGAATAATATGTGTGTGGACAAGTATCCGTTGCAAGGGATAATGCCACCACCTGTTTGATGTCACTCAAATGAAATAAAAATCAACTTATGCTTAATAACTGGTAAAGTGACATGAATCAGTCAAGTTTAAATCAAAAGTGTGGGAAAACAGGGCTGATTGCAGAGGCTCCGTAACTTTTTGCCCCCATTTCCCACTTTTTGCTGGTGTTTTCCTGACTCTGATGGTGCCCTGGGTACTGCTAACCAGTCTCAGGGCCTGTGCTCTGTGTAAAATGGATATGCAAATTAGGCTAATTATAATTGGCTAAGTTAACCTACCTATAAGTCCCTAGTATATGGTAGGGCATGTAGGTTTAGGGACCACAGCATAGGTGGTGCACACATAGGTGCACTGCTGAGGTGCCCAGTGTCATTTTAAAGGCAGGCCTGCCTTGCTGGCTGCTTTTAAATTAAAGTTATATGCAAATTCGACTTTGGAATTAAAAGTAGTTCCAAAGTCTTAAACTACCTTATTTTTACATATAAGTCACCCCTAAGGTGTGCCCTATGTGCCCCTAGGCTGGGTGCCATGTAACTATAAGCAGGGACTTTATAAAAATAGTTTTATAAGCCCTGGTGAGGTAAAAACAGCCAAATTCGTTTTTCTCTCATTGTAGTAAATGGCCTTCATAGGCTAGAATGGGGAGACTTTATTTTAATTTTTAAAGTCTCCTTAAATGATGCATACCAAGAGTTTGGTATCAAATTAATCGTTGTAATACATCTCACAACTTCCAGTTGTGGGATTTAATATAACTTGTTCAGGTAAAGAGTTTTAAACTTTACCTGAAAAGTTGCCAATTTCAGCCCTGCATTGTTTTTGCTGCTGTGCTCTGATTGGCCAGCCTCGAGCAGCTTGGCCAAGCTGCCTTGATGAGGTGTGAAGTGGCCTGGCTTCACACAAAGGAATGTGCCTGTGGGAGGGAATCTCCCCTCAGCAGATGGTGAGGCAGGAAGGGGGAGGGCTGCCAAACTGGTCTTCAAAGGCAGAGAAGGACATTTGGAGCAACCAGCAACACCCTCACATCCTGCAACCCCAGACAACTAGGTGCCCCCTTGATTAGATTAGGAGAGGGCAGGAGAGGGGTTTGTTTATGATTTTTAGCCACACCAGTGGGTGGGCTCAGCCAGATGTAACCTCCAAAAATCAGATTCAGCCATGATGGATTTTTAGAGAATGTTGTCTCCTGGGATTGATTTTTGCCACACTTCCCAGGAAGTGGTCATCACAGGGTCTAGGACCCTGCACCTGATTGGAGAACCAGGACCCCCCTGCTTTTCACCCAGGAGCAAGGATAAAACTGGCAGACCTGCACCCACACCTCAGTTCCCTTCCACATCCAACAAGGAAGAACAACAGAAGAAGAAGGACTGCCCTGCTGGACCCCTGGCCTGCACCTGGAACCTGCACTCAGAAGGACTGCACCAGCTGCACCGAGGGCTTCACCACAAGAAGGACTTTACGTGGCTTCAACTGGTTCAAGGAGGGACTCCCTGTTTGCTACAGGTGAAAAATTGCTATCCAGAGTCCCCTGCACCAACTCCTGAAGAAAGCGACCAGCTGACCACTGTCCAGTGGCCAAAAAGGAGTTTGTACCAGGTGCATTCTGGGAGTTGTAGTCCGCACCCCCCAAGGACCATCTCAGAACTTCTGGACCCTTGGGGTGAGCTGTGGACCCCAAAAGAACCTTAACCCCTTCGCTGCCAGGCCTTTTCCCCCTCCTGTGCCAGGCCTTTTTTTGCCTATTTGGGGCAGTTCGCGCTTAGGCCCTCATAACTTTTTGTTCACATAAGCTAACCAAGCCAAATTTGCGTCCTTTTTTTCCAACATCCTAGGGATTCTAGAGGTACCCAGACTTTGTGGGTTCCCTTGAAGGAGGCCAAGAAATTGGCGAAAATACAGTGAAAATTTCGTTTTTCTTTTTTTAAATGGAAAAAGTGGCTGCAGAAGAAGGCTTGTGGATTTCCCCCCGAAAATGGCATCAACAAAGGGTTTGTAGTGCTAAACTCAGCAGCTTCCTAGCTTTCAGAAAGAGGCAGACTTGAATCAGAAAACCCAATTTTTCAACACAATTTTGGCATTTTACTGGGGCATACCCCATTTTTGCAATTCTTTGTGCTTTCAGCCTCCTTCCAGTCAGTGACAGGAATGGGCATGAAACCAATGCTGGATCCCAGAAACCTAACCATTTCTGAAAAGTAGACAAAATTCTGAATTCAGCAAGGGGTCATTTGTGTAGATCCTACAAGGGTTTCCTACAGAAAATAACAGCTGAAAAAGAAAAATATTGAAATTGAGGTGAAAAACACATACATTTTTCTCTATGTTTTACTCTGTAACTTTTCCCTGCAATGTCAGATTATTGAAAGCAATATACCGTTACGTCTGCTGGACTCCTCTGGTTGCGGGGATATATAGGGCTTGTAGGTTCATCAAGAACCCGAGGAACCCAGAGCCAATAAATGAGCTGCACCCTGCAGTGCGTTTTCATTCTATACCGGGTATACAGCAATTCATTTGCTGAAATATAAAGAGTAAAAAATTGCTATCAAGAAAACCTTTGCATTTCCAAAAAGGGCACAAGATAAGGTGCTGAGGAGCAGTGGTTATTTGCACATCTCTGAATTCCGGGGTGACCATACAAGCATGTGAATTATAGGGAATTTCTCAAATAGATGTCTTTTTTACACACTCTCCTATATTTGGAAGGAAAAAATGTAGAGAAAGACAAGGGGCAATAGCACTTGTTTTGCTAATCTATGTTCCCCCAAGTCTCCCGATAAAAATGATACCTCACTTGCGTGGGTAGGCCTAGCGCCCGCGACAGGAAACGCACCAAAGCGCAACGTGGACACATCGACAATTTTGGGAGAAAACAGAGGTGTTTTTTGCGAAGTGCCTACCTGTAGATTTTGGCCTCTAGCTCAGCCGGCACCAAGGGAAACCTACCAAACCTGTGCATTTCTGAAAACTAGAGACCTAGGGGAATCCAAGGAGGGGTGACTTGCGGGGCTCGGACCAGGTTCTGTTACCCAGAATCCTTTGCAAACCTCAACATTTGGCTAAAAAAACACATGTCCCTCACATTTCTGTGGCAGAAAGTTCTGGAATCTGAGAGGAGCTACAAATTTCCTTCCACCCAGCGTTCCCCCAAGTCTCCCGATAAAAATGATACCTCACTTGCGTGGGTAGGCCTAGCGCCAGCGACAGGAAACACCCCAAAGCGCAACGTGGACACATCCTAAATTTTGGAAAAAAACAAAGGTGTTTTTTGCGAAGTGCCTACCTGTAGATTTTGGCCTCTAGCTCAGCCGGCACCTAGGGAAACCTACCAAACCTGTGCATTTCTGAAAACTAGAGACCTAGGGGAATCCAAGGAGGGGTGACTTGCGGGGCTCGGACCAGGTTCTGTTACCCAGAATCCTTTGCAAACCTCAAAATTTGGCTAAAAAAACACATGTCCCTCACATTTCTGTGGCAGAAAGTTCTGGAATCTGAGAGGAGCTACAAATTTCCTTCCACCCAGCGTTCCCCCAAGTCTCCCGATAAAAATGATACCTCACTTGCATGGGTAGGCCTAGCGCCGGCGACAGGAAACACCCCAAAGCGCAACGTGGACACATCCTAAATTTTTGAAAAAAACAGAGGTGTTTTTTGCGAAGTGCCTACCTGTAGATTTTGGCCTCTAGCTCAGCCGGCACCAAGGGAAACCTACCAAACCTGTGCATTTCTGAAAACTAGAGACCTAGGGGAATCCAAGGAGGGGTGACTTGCGGGGCTCGGACCAGGTTCTGTTACCCAGAATCCTTTGCAAACCTCAACATTTGGCTAAAAAAACACATGTCCCTCACATTTCTGTGGCAGAAAGTTCTGGAATCTGAGAGGAGCTACAAATTTCCTTCCACCCAGCGTTCCCCCAAGTCTCCCGATAAAAATGATACCTCACTTGCGTGGGTAGGCCTAGCGCCGGCGACAGGAAACACCCCAAAGCGCAACGTGGACACATCCTAAATTTTGGAAAAAAACAAAGGTGTTTTTTGCGAAGTGCCTACCTGTAGATTTTGGCCTCTAGCTCAGCCGGCACCGTGGGAAACCTACCAAACCTGTGCATTTCTGAAAACTAGAGACCTAGGGGAATCCAAGGAGGGGTGACTTGCGGGGCTCGGACCAGTTTCTGTTACCCAGAATCCTTTGCAAACCTCAACATTTGGCTAAAAAAACACATGTCCCTCACATTTCTGTGGCAGAAAGTTCTGGAATCTGAGAGGAGCTACAAATTTCCTTCCACCCAGCGTTCCCCCAAGTCTCCCGATAAAAATGATACCTCACTTGCGTGGGTAGGCCTAGCGCCGGCGACAGGAAACACCCCAAAGCGCAACGTGGACACATCCTAAATTTTGGAAAAAAACAGAGGTGTTTTTTGCGAAGTGCCTACCTGTAGATTTTGGCCTCTACCTCAGCCGGCACCTAGGGAAACCTACAAAACCTGTGCATTTCTGAAAACTAGAGACCTAGGGGAATCCAAGGAGGGGTGACTTGCGGGGCTCGAACCAGGTTCTGTTACCCAGAATCCTTTGCAAACCTCAAAATTTGGCTAAAAAAACACATGTCCCTCACATTTCTGTGGCAGAAAGTTCTGGAATCTGAGAGGAGCTACAAATTTCCTTCCACCCAGCGTTCCCCCAAGTCTCCCGATAAAAATGATACCTCACTTGCGTGGGTAGGCCTAGCGCCGGCGACAGGAAACACCCCAAAGCGCAACGTGGACACATCCTATATTTTGGAAAAAAACAGAGGTGTTTTTTGCGAAGTGCCTACCTGTAGATTTTGGCCTCTAGCTCAGCCGGCACCTAGGGAAACCTACCAAACCTGTGCATTTCTGAAAACTAGAGACCTAGGGGAATCCAAGGAGGGGTGACTTGCGGGGCTCGGACCAGTTTCTGTTACCCAGAATCCTTTGCAAACCTCAACATTTGGCTAAAAAAACACATGTCCCTCACATTTCTGTGGCAGAAAGTTCTGGAATCTGAGAGGAGCTACAAATTTCCTTCCACCCAGCGTTCCCCCAAGTCTCCCGATAAAAATGATACCTCACTTGCGTGGGTAGGCCTAGCGCCGGCGACAGGAAACACCCCAAAGCGCAACGTGGACACATCCTAAATTTTGGAAAAAAACAGAGGTGTTTTTTGCGAAGTGCCTACCTGTAGATTTTGGCCTCTAGCTCAGCCGGCACCTAGGGAAACCTACCAAACCTGTGCATTTCTGAAAACTAGAGACCTAGGGGAATCCAAGGAGGGGTGACTTGCGGGGCTCGGACCAGGTTCTGTTACCCAGAATCCTTTGCAAACCTCAAAATTTGGCTAAAAAAACACATGTCCCTCACATTTCTGTGGCAGAAAGTTCTGGAATCTGAGAGGAGCTACAAATTTCCTTCCACCCAGCGTTCCCCCAAGTCTCCCGATAAAAATGATACCTCACTTGCGTGGGTAGGCCTAGCGCCGGCGACAGGAAACACCCCAAAGCGCAACGTGGACACATCCTATATTTTGGAAAAAAACAGAGGTGTTTTTTGCGAAGTGCCTACCTGTAGATTTTGGCCTCTAGCTCAGCCGGCACCTAGGGAAACCTACCAAACCTGTGCATTTCTGAAAACTAGAGACCTAGGGGAATCCAAGGAGGGGTGACTTGCGGGGCTCGGACCAGGTTCTGTTACCCAGAATCCTTTGCAAACCTCAAAATTTGGCTAAAAAAACACATGTCCCTCACATTTCTGTGGCAGAAAGTTCTGAAATCTGAGAGGAGCTACAAATTTCCTTCCACCCAGCGTTCCCCCAAGTCTCCCGATAAAAATGATACCTCACTTGTGTGGGTAGGACTAGCGCCCACGAAAGGAAAGGGCCCAAAACACAACGTGGACACATCACATTTTTTTATAAAAAGCAGTGCCTACCTGTGGATTTTGGCCTGTAGCTCAGCCGACACCTGAGGAAACCTAGCAAACCAGTGCATTTTTGAAAACTAGAAACCCAGGGGAATCCAAGATGGGGTGACTTGCGGGGCTCTGACCAGGTTATGTTACCCAGAATCCTTTGCAAACATCAAAATTTGGCCCAAAAAACACTTTTTCCTCTCATTTCGGTGACAGAAAGTTCTGGAATCTGAGAGGAGCCACAAATTTCCTTCCACCCAGCGGTCCCCTAAGTCTCTCGATAAAAATGGTACATCACTTCTGTGGGTAGGCCTAGCGCCCACAAAAGGAAATGGCCCAAAACACAACGTGGACACAACATATTTTTTCACAGAAAGCAGAGGTGTTTTTTGCAAAGTGCCAACCTGTGGTGTTTGGCCTGTAGCTCAGCCGGCCCCAGGGGGGGGCAGAAATGCCCTCAAATAAATTTGCCCCCCCAACCCCCACCCTCCCCCGCCGGGAGCGACCCTTGCCTACGGGGTCGCTCCCCCTGCGTGACATTGGCACCAAAAAACAAATCCCCGGTGCCTAGTGGTTTCTGCCCCCTTGGGGGCAGGTTGACCTAAACTCAGCCAATCTGCCCCCAAGGGGGGCAGAAATGGCCTAAATACAATTTGTCCCCCAGGGGAGTGACTTTTGCCTGATAGGTCGCTCCCCATCTCTAAAAAAAAAACCAAAGAAAAAAAAAAAAGAAAAAAAAGAAAAATTCCCCTGGCGCCTAGAGGTTTCTGCCCCCCCCCCCCCCCGGGGGCAGATCGGCCTAATAATAGGCCGATCTGCCCCCCGGGGGGGCAGAAATGGCCTAAAATAAATTTTCCCCCACAACACCCACCCCCCCCGGGAGCGACCCTTGCCTACGGGGTCGCTCCACCTGCGTGACATTGGCGCCAAAAAACAAATCCCCGGTGCCTAGTGGTTTCTGCCCCCTTGGGGGCAGATTGACCTAAAATTGGCCAATCTGCCCCCAGGGGGGCAGAAATGGTCTAAATACAATTTGCCCCCCCCAGGGGAGCGACCCTTGCCTGATGGGTCGCTCCCCATCTCTAAAAAAAGAAACAACAACAAAAAAAAACACAAAAAAAAAATTGCCCTGGCGCCTAGAGTGTTCTGCCCCCCCCGGGGGCAGTTCGGCCTAATAATAGGCCGATCTGTCCCCCGGGGGGGCAGAAATGGCCTAAAATAAATTTGCCCTCCCAACCCCCCCCCCCCCGGGAGCGACCCTTGCCTACGGGGTCGCTCCCCCTGCGTGACATTGGCGCCAAAAAACAAATCCCCGGTGCCTAGTGGTTTCTGCCCCATTGGGGGCAGATTGACCTAAAATTGGCCAATCTGCCCCCAGGGGGGCAGAAATGGTCTAAATACAATTTGCCCCCCCAGGGGAGCGACCCTTGCCTGATGGGTCGCCCCCCATCTCTAAAAAAAGAAACAACAAAAAAAAAAAACACAAAAAAAAAATTGCCCTGGCGCCTAGAGTGTTCTGCCCCCCCCCCCCCCGGGGGCAGTTCGGCCTAATAATAGGCCGATCTGTCCCCTGGGGGGGGCAGAAATGGCCTAAAATAAATTTGCCCCCCCAACACCCACCCCCCCCCGGGAGCGACCCTTGCCTACGGGGTCGCTTCCCCTGCGTGACATTGGCGCCAAAAAACAAATCCCTGGTGCCTAGTGGTTTCTGCCCCCTTGGGGGCAGATTGACCTAAAATTGGCCAATCTGCCCCCAGGGGGGCAGAAATGGTCTAAATACAATTTCCCCCCCCAGGGGAGCGACCCTTGCCTGATGGGTCGCTCCCCATCTCTAAAAAAAGAAACAACAACAAAAAAAACACAAAAAAAAAATTGCCCTGGCGCCCCCAGGGGGGGCAGAAATGGCCTAAAATAAATTGCCCTCCCCCCCAGGGAGCGACCCTTGCCTAAGGGGTCGCTCCCTTTGCGTGAAATTCACGCAAAGAAAAAACTCCCTGGTGTCTAGTGGTTTCTACCCTCCTTGGGGGCAGATTGGCCTCATCAAAATAGGCCAATCTGCCCCCAAGGGGGGCAGAAATGGCCAAAATATAATTTTCCCCCAAGGGGAGCGACCCTTGTCTAAGGGGTCGCTCCCCACGAAAAAAAAAAAAAATGAAAAAAAAAAAAAAAAAAATGGTCCCTGGTGCCTAGAGGTTTCTGCCCCCCCTGGGGGCAGATCGGCCTAATAGTAGGCCGATCTGCCCCCAGGGGGGGCAGAAAAGGCCTTCCCGAAAATATGCCCCCCCTGGGAGCGACCCTTGCCCAAGGGGTCGCTCCCTTTTGTCAATAACAATAAAAAAAAAAAAAATCCCTGGTGTCTAGTGGTTTCTACACCCCTTGGGGGCAGATTGGCCTCATCAAAATAGGCCAATCTGCCCCCAAGGGGGGCAGAAATGGCCAAAATATAATTTTCCCCCAAGGGGAGCGACCCTTGCCTAAGGGGTCGCTCCCCACCAAAAAAAAAAAAATGAAAAAAAAAAAAAAAATGGTCCCTGGTGCCTAGAGGTTTCTGCCCCCCCTGGGGGCAGATCGGCCTAATAGTAGGCCGATCTGCCCCCAGGGGGGGCAGAAAAGGCCTTCCCGAAAATATGCCCCCTCTGGGAGCGACCCTTGCCCAAGGGGTCTCTCCCTTTTGTCAATAACAATAAAAAAAACAAAAAATCCCTGGTGTCCAGTGGTTTCTACCCCCCTTGGGGGCAGATTGGCCTCATCAAAATAAGCCAATCTGCCCCCAAGGGGGGCAGAAATGGCCAAAATATAATTTTCCCCCAAGGGGAGCGACCCTTGCCTAAGGGGTCGCTCCCCACCTCTATAAAAAAAAAAAAATAAATAAATAAAAATGGTCCCTGGTGCCTAGAGGTTTCTGCCCCCAGGGGGGGCAGAAAAGGCCTTTTCAAAAAAATGCCCCCCCTGGGAGCGACCCTTGCCCAAGGGGTCGCTCCCTTTTGTCAATTTCAAAGAAAAAAAAAAAAATCCCTGGTGTCTAGTGGGGTTTCAAAAGCCGGATTGCAAGCAATCCGGCTTTTGAAACCCTCGGAGGGACTTCAAAGGGAAGGAAATACTTTTCCTTCCCTTTGAAGCCCCTCCGGGCCTCCCAAGTGATTGAAAAAGAAATGCTTTTGCATTTCTTTTTCAATCGCGCTGGAAGCAGAGCTTCCAGCGCGACGAGGGAGGCCCCTGTGACACATCAACGCGCGCGCGCTGACGTCACAGGGGGGGGTGGGGGGGGGTCGGATGTGGAAGGGGAAGGTCTTCCCCTTCCATCCCCTAATTGGGGGGGAAGGGGGGTGCACGGGGGGCGCGCTAGCGCGCCCCCAAGTTCCCCTGTGCCATGGACGAGATGATCTCGTCCAAGGCACAGGGGAACTGTTGCCTTGGACGAGATCATCTCGTCCAAGGCACCCAAGAGGTTAAAAGGACATCTGGGAGAAGCCCCAGAAGTTTGGAGAAGTTTGGACAACTTTTGTAAAAAAGCTCCATAGAGGGAACGACCCGCCGCGGCAATTCTAGCCGGCTTGCCACAACCGCGACCCGGCCTGATTTGCTGGTTCGTCCCGGTAAAGAAAATCTCAGAAAAAGAGACTAAGGGGGTCATTCCAACCCTGGCTGTCGGTGTTAAAGCGGCGGCCAACCCGCCAACAGGCAGGCGGTGCAAAAAATTGAATTCTGACCCTGGCGGGAACCGCCAACACAGACCGCCACTTTAACACTCCGACCGCCACGGCAGGACAAACAAACAGCGCGGCGGTCACCGCCAACAGACAGGCGGCAGACAATGTACCGCCCACCCTATCACAACTCACCAATCTGTCACCTTTTCTGGGACGGGAGCCCCGCCGATAAAAACACGGCGGAAACAGACTACGAACGGGAAAACGCTCACCCTACACACTCCACGAGGAATCTGGACAGCATGGAACCAGAACTACACATCCTACCAGCAATTGTCTACCTGCTCCTCTACCAGGAGCATGAACGCCGGCGCAGAAGACAACGGTGAGTACTGCACCTACGACACAGGGGAGGGGGGAGGAGAAAAGAATACGGGCACACACATACGCGACACCCCCCCCCACCCAACTACCTACACACCAATGCAGAGCAACAACTCAGAGTGACACCCCCCAAGCCCCCTGGAAGAATGCAAAGACAAAATAATATGTTATTGGAATTCAAATATATTGTAAGGCTAAGTAAATAAGTAAGTCGAACATCCCATAACTATATACACATATGTAAATTGTCCCGTCAAAATTGTCTTTCTGTCATTGTACGTGGGCCAATGGTCCTCAACACATGGGCAAAGCCCACACATGAGACCCGAATCCATTGGAGAGAACACTGCAGGGGCATCAGATAGGAAAACTACAGACACCTCAGGGGGAAGGGAAGGGGGGGCACCTCAGCCACATGAGTCCACGACACCAGATCCACGAGGGGCCTCCATGGCCACTGTTCAATCCTGGGGAGTGCAAAGCCACAGTCTCACAAGTTCCTACAGTGGGTGGCTTGCCCACTGTGCCATCCTGGGGAGTGCAAAGCCACAGTCTCACAAGTCTTTTCAGTGGGTGGCTTGCCCACTGTGCCATCCTGGGGAGTGCAAAGCCACAGTCTCACAAGTGGATGACAGACTCCAGCGGTACTGGAGGAGTCTTGGTGCCCAGAGTGTATCGTGCAGCCCTGTCCGACACGGATCCGGGCCTGCTTCTTCTGCCAATGTGTCAGCGGTGCTTGAGTTGAAGGGCCCAGCGGAGCGGTGCTTGAGAGGAAGGGCCCAGCGGAGCGGTGCAGAGAGGAAGGGCCCAGCGGAGCGGTGCAGAGACTGCAGTGCTCAGCAGAGCGGTGCTTGAGAGGAAGGGCCCAGCGGAGCGGTGCAGAGACGGCGGTGCCCAGAGGAGCGGTGCTTGAGAGGAAGGGCCCAGCGGAGCGGTGCAGAGACGGCGGTGCCCAGCGGAGCGGTGCTTGAGAGGAAGGGACCAGCGGAGCGGTGCAGAGACGGCGGTGCCCAGCGGAGCGGTGCTTGAGAGGAAGGGCCCAGTGGAGCGGTGCTTGAGTTGAAGGGCCCAGCGAAGCGGTGCTTGAGAGGAAGGGCCCAGCGGAGCGGTGCAGAGACGGCGGTGCCCAGCAGAGCGGTCCTTGAGAGGAAGGGCCCAGCGGAGCATTGCTTGAGTTGAAGGGCCCAGCGGAGCGGTGCTTGAGAGGAAGGGCCCAGCGGAGCGGTGCTTGAGTTGAAGGGCCCAGCGGAGCGGTGCATGAGAGGAAGGGCCCAGCGGAGCGGTGCTTGAGTTGAAGGGCCCAGCGGAGCGGTGCTTGAGAGGAAGGGCCCAGCGGAGCGGTGCAGAGACGGCGGTGCCCAGCGGAGCGGTGCTTGAGAGGAAGGGCCCAGCGGAGCGGTGCAGAGACGGCGGTGCCCAGCGGAGCGGTGCTTGAGAGGAAGGGCCCAGCGGTGCAGAGAAGGCGGTGCCCAGCGGAGCGGTGCTTGAGAGGAAGGGACCAGCGGAGCGGTGCTTGAGTTGAAGGGCCCAGCGGAGCGTTGCTTGAGAGGAAGGGCCCAGCGGAGCGGTGCTTGAGAGGAGGGGCCCAGCGGAGGGGTGCTTGAGTTGAAGGGCCCAGCGGAGCGGTGCTTGAGAGGAAGGGCCTAGCGGAGCGGTGCTTGAGTTGAAGGGCCCAGCGGAGCGGTGCTTGAGAGGAAGGGCCCAGCGGAGCGGTGCTTGAGTTGAAGAGCCCAGCCGAGCGGTGCTTGAGAGGAAGGGCCCAGCGGAGCGGTGCAGAGACGGCAGTGCCCAGCGGAGCGGTGCTTGAGAGGAAGGGTCCAGCGGAGCGGTGCTTGAGTTGAAGGGCCCAGCGGAGCGGGTCTGAGAGGAAGGGCCCAGCGGAGCGGTGCTTGAGAGGAAGGGCCCAGCGGAGCGGTGTTGAGACGGCGGTGCCCTGTTCAGCGGTGCTTGTCTTTAAGGGCCCTGTTCAGCGGTTCTTGAGACGGCGGTGCCCTGTTCAGCGGTGCTTGTCTTGAAGGGCCCTGTTCAGCGGTTCTTGAGACGGCGGTGCCCTGTTCAGCGGTGCTTGTCTTGAAGGGCCCTGTTCAGCGGTTCTTGAGACGGCGGTGCCCTGTTTAGCGGTGCTTGTCTTGAAGGGCTCTGTTCAGCGGTTCTTGAGACGGCGGTGCCCTGTTCAGCTGTGCTTGTCTTGAAGGGCCCTATTCAGCGGTTCTTGAGACAGCGGTGCCCTGTTCAGCGGTGCTTGTCTTGAAGGGCCCTGTTCAGCGGTGCTTGTCTTGAAGGGCCCTGTTCAGCGGTTCTTGAGACAGCGGTGCCCTGTTCAGCGGTGCTTGTCTTGAAGGGCCCTGTTCAGCGGTTCTTGAGACGGCGGTGCCCTGTTCAGCGGTGCTTTTCTTGAAGGGCCCTGTTCATCGGTTCTTCACATGTGTCTCCAGGGCACCAGATCTGGCCAATATATGGTGTTCACTCGCCATCCGGCTTCTCGCTTGCGGGCCCTCCTGTGCTGGTGTCCCGTACACATGGGTGTCTTCCTTCACCCCTGGAATGGGTCTGGTGGGGCCCTCCTGGGCAGCTCGCCTGCTGCCGGACTTGTCGGCCGTGCTGCCCTTGCCATCCTTGCCTGATCCTCTGTGTCCCTTGCCTCCCTTAGGAGATGTGCCAGGTGGTACCCCACTTCCTGACGGTGCCAGGGTGGTGCCTGTGGATGCTGCTGTCTCTGTCCTCTCGCGCCGGCCCTTGCCTTTTTTGGATTTCTTCCCAGGGGGTGGGCTGGCTGTCCCTTTGCTGCTGGCCGATGTAGCTGCCCTCGAAGGTGGTGGACTCCAATATCCCTGGACTATGGTCCTTGTAGGTCCAGGGCTTGTGCTGGCTGAGGTGCTGATTGGACTTTTACGAGATGGAGGGGGTGGGTCAGGTGATGGAAAGAGGTTAAGTTTGGAGAGGAAAAACTTTTTAGGAGCAATGGGAAGGGTAGGTGCAGTGGGTATGGGAGTGCAGGAAGAGGATGTGGTTGTAGGAGAGTCAAGTGTGCTGTCGTTGGGTGCAGGTGCTTGTGACGGAGGCTGTCGTGAGGTGGATGGCTGTTGGGTGGGTGGCTGCCTGCGTTTGTGTGGTTTGGAAGAGGGGGTGACAGACACAATGGGAGAGGACACAGGGGACGTGTAAATGGCAGTGGGGGTGGTGACTGCACGTGTGCGGAGTGTTCTGGTGGGTGTGCTGGTGATGGACGAAGTGGCTGATGAAGTGTTGCATGCAAGTGTGAGTGGAGACGTCACAGGGAGGGAGGAGGGAGACGAGGAGGAGGGACACACAGAGGAGGCAGTGGCTGTTGGTATGTCTGCATGTGGATGTTGCTTGTGTGAATGCTTGTGGGATGTGTGGTGCTTATGTTTGGATGAGCTGACCTTGGGTGTTGAGGTGTGTGAAGGCTGGTCTGTAGGTGTGTCTGGGATAGGCAGAGGGACAGGGGAGTGGGACTGGGTGGAGGGAGTTGGAGGAGGGAGGCAGGAGACAGGGACAATGGCTGCCGTCAGTGCTGAGGCCAGAGCGTTGAACGATCTCTGATGGGCAGCCTGACCCGAATGAATGCCCTCCAGGTATGCATTGCTCCGATGCACCTCCCTTTCCACCCCCTGGATGGCATTCAAAAGGGTAGACTGCCCAACAATGAGCGTCCGGAGGAGGTCAATGACCTCCTCACTGAGGGCAGCAGGGGTAACTGGGGCAGGGCCTGAGGTGCCTGGGGCGAAGGAGATGCCCGCCTTGGTGTGCGAGCGGGCACGGGGCGAACTCTGAGGGGCTGCTTGGAGGGCGGAGCTGGTGCGCTGGGTGGCGGCTGTACCTGTTGTTGCGTTGGGCACGGATGTTGCCGCCACCACAAGGGAGCTCCCTTCCGAGGACGTGTCGGTGTCGCTGATGTCTCCACGTATCCCCTTTGTGGAGCCCCCCTCGCCCTCCGTCTCACTGGTGAAATCAGAGTCCATTGCATGGCCCTCCGGGGCCATGTGAGATGCAGCTCCCTCGTGCTCCAATGCCACTTCTCCTCCGCCAGATGATGCTAAGGCACACATGAACAGGAAGAGCAGACAAAAAAAGGGGGGGGAGAAATAAAGACATGTTGAGTGCATGCATTGGCAACACAGTTGGCGGAGAGGACAGACACAGAAGCCCCCTGCACTACGCCGCGCACTTGGGGTACACTACTCAATCAGTGAGACTTGGCCTACAAGCCAATGGATGACATCTGCACACATAGGTGACACAAGGCCATGGATAGCTGTACTTGGCACCCTACAGAGGTGGAGGGCGGGGGCACAGGGCCATGCCTTACGGAGGGGACTAGCCTACAGAAATCGCCCTGGCCTAGGGATACCCACATCCCTCCTCCCCCACCCAGACACCTCCACTGCGCGCTAAGATAGAAGAATGTGCTTGTACTCACCCCTTTGTGTCTGCTGTGATGTCCTCACGTGCCCATCCAAATCTGGGTAGGCCACCGCCAGGATCCGAGACATCAGGGGGTCAATAGACGAGTGGCACCCCTCCTACGTTGGGAGGCCATCCCCAGCAGAGCCTCAGCAGTCTTTCTGCTCCTGCGGCAGATGTCCTCCCACCTCTTGCGCCAGTGGGTGCCCCGTCTGTTGTGGACCCCCAGGGTCCGGACGTCCTTGGCGATGGCACGCCAAATGTCGACTTTCTGATGGGGGCTGACCTATGTGACACGTACAGGGAGAGAAAACAAAATATCAACATTTTCTGCATGCTCGATGTGAGTGTCCCCCCATTCCCACCCTTGCCATATGGCACATGCTCTCATCTGTCGTTTGATGCATGCCTCATACGCTCCCCTCCGCACCTTTGTTCATTCACCCCACTCAACCCAGGCATTGCCCACAAAGCATGGTCCCAGTGTACTAACCTGTTGGTCAGGAGGACCGTAGAGTAGCGCATACTGGGGGAGGACCCCATCCACGAGCTTCTCCAATTCTTCAGAAGTGAAGGCAGGGGCCCTTTCCCCAGTCGCAGCAGCCATTGTCTCTTCCAGACCGAGGTCACAGCAGCACTTGCAGTATAGGTCCTCTCCTGTGGATGATCAGGTCTCGAGTGATTAAGCTGAGAGAAAATAGCGGTCACGCCCGCGGCGGTGCGTACCGCGGCGGTGCGTACCGCGACCGCCGGCGCACTTCGTCATTGGCTCCTGAAACCCATAGGGTTCTATGTTAACCAATGCGGCTTTGCGCCGCGGTCTTCGACCGCCTACCGCCACGGTGTGCCACGCCAGCGCATTGACCTCACATCCCATTGTCACACTTCACAGGTCAGGCAGCCGCCATGTCAAGGGCCCACATGGCTTAATTTCTACTGTGTCACACAGGCCTAGGCCTTGCATTGCCACTCATACAAGCCATGCAATGCATAGCGAATCGTGTACTGTGCAAGCTGTGGGAACGTACCTGTGGTTTGCTTGACTCTGTGCTCCATGTTGTCCTTCCTAGGCACCGTCCGCTGGGACTTGCGAGGAGATGGAGGAATGTTCCCGTGTACAGACCGCTGGTGGACCTGTCGACAATGGAAGAAAGACATGTCATACTGACATACAGACTTGACCGAGCCACTATACAGGAACTGTGTGCCCAGATGGAGCCAGACCTGATGTCACCCATTCGCCAA